>NC_046344.1:12382500-13582500 GCF_000738735.6 Corvus cornix cornix | reverse complement strand
CTTTCCTCTCTACATTTCTGGACAGTAAACCATGTCCCCTGCCTGCAGTCTCATCTCCTGAGATAGCTAAGGCCCCAAAACACCATGGAGGAGGTATTTCAGATGTCCTTTTGTCTTGGCAGAAATGGCTGCAAAGGATGAAGAGAGGGGAGAGGACCAGGGTGGCTTAACAAGCATGGGGGAGTGAGGAGCAGAGAGGGGCACTGGAAATGTCGAGTGATTTGGGGGACTCAGATTGCAGAGTGTGCCTTTTTTCCAGAAACTGTGACTGGGCAGATGTCACATCCCTCCTGGGAGGCATTTCAATACAAGGTTTCTTGCCTGTTTTCCCATTAGGAAACTCCTGACAGGCACTATATCACTTATTGACTTGCATCTGGATGCCCATTAATTTTGTTCTGTCACTACATTTTCATTTCCACAGTATGTCCCATATTTGGCCTGCTGATAGGTAGCATTGCTACAACATCACTTCTCCAGATGTCAGCTTCAAACTGGAGATTGAAACATCTGGGGAGAAAAAAAAAGGCAGAGGCTTTGGCAGGTGGGGTGGTGCGTGTGATGACAGGCTTGTAAGGGAAGCACAATAGCTTGATGTATTTGCTGCAGTGACTACAGCCAAATAACTGAGGTGTTATTGACACATGTTATTTACACACCTCACGCTGGCATCAACACCAAATTCATTACAAACCAGCTCCTATTGGAATTGAGTTTAGGTTTTTTGAGTAAGAGGTTTAGAAGTTACATGTTGTATAACATATTTTTGGAGGCAGTGCTGCCTGTCTGGAGCAATTTCTGTGAATTAGCTGAGCTCTCACAAATGCTTTTCACAAGCAGTTTGCTGGACAGTTAGAGGAACTGCCATCCTATTTTCCCAGGCTGACTGATTGAAGTTTAAAAAAACCCTGTTCTAATCAGAGATAAACGGAGTGATCATGAGAAAGGAAATGCTTCTGTGAGTAACTCCTCTGTCCTGCCCTGTCACCCTACAGCGTACTGTTTGTCTGCCCTTTCCCAAGAGAAGTCCATCCATGTGGCTGATCCCACTATTTTGGGATAATGCATATACCCGGGATTCAGTGTGTTTGGGAACAAGAGAAGCTGAGCTCCCAAGCCAGCCCACTCCCGTGGTCTCCTGCCCATGGCACAGTGAGGTGCTCCCAGGGGCTCCCTTCATCCTCTTACTTTGGCACCTGGGTCTCTGCTGCTGGAATCCACAATGGATTTTGAGCCTGGTGAGCCTCTAAGAATGGAAAGAAGTTAAACTATTTTAGGGACTGCTGGGAGGAAGGTCAAGGGAGTTTCAGAGCTGTGGGGAAAGAGGAGGATGCCAGCAGAGGGGGGTGGAACCAATGATGTGGATTGCAGCCACAAACCTGAGATGTGGAGATATTCCACAATGAGAAACAAATGAGCCGCTGGCATAGCAGGCTACAGTAACCAAAAACCTGGGGATTAAAGAAACTGCTGAGCAACATTTTACCCAGCTGGTGTCTGTGGGATGAGTCTTTCCAAAGCTCAAGGCAGGTGCTAAAGTGGCATTGCAGACCACAGAAAACTGAACAAAACAAAACAAACCCCCAAAGCTCCAAACTTTGTCTTTAACCATCCCAGTGCTGTCAAAATTGCTTGATCCATCCACACTGTGATGTGTTCAGGAAAATCCCTCATGTCTGAGACCCGCTATGAGCTGTGCACACAGCAGGCCAGGGCTGGGGGCTTTCCAGGGGTGCTCTTGCATTAGCCAGCAGGTATTTTCTAAGGGGTTTGGAAAATGGGCAGCACAGGAGGATGTTACCTTGCACAAGTGAGGGTCACTTGTCTGGACAATATATTTTTTCAATTCTCAGTTTTCTGTGTAGAGCTGTGCTCAAGGTGAAAAATGTTTAACCCTGGTGAAATGCATTGGGTCCTGGAAGCTGTCTGCTGTGGGCTTTTGCAGCTGAGCATCCCAGGGGCTTTCTCAAGGAGCCTCTCTGCCCAAGCAGCTCTGGAAACCTGGGTGCAATTGATCCCCAGTTCCAGGGAGCTGTCCTGGGTAGCCCTGGGGAAGCAGAATGGGCACAATACCAGATGATCTGTCCGGAAAATTCATCCAACATCCCAGACTGGACACAGGCCTCCAGCTGGTGTGGTGCCATCACTCAGCTGGCTGCAGAGACAGGGCATCTCTGTGCCCCCTGGGGACCACCAGGCCCCCACCTGAAAAGGGACAGAGTGCGGGGCAGCGAAAGGGCTTTGAGACTTCAACTGAGCAGGTGTCCTGCAGATGTAAAATAAGATGCAAACTGTCTACATTTGGAGCTAAGTTTAACCCCAGCCCTTCCAAACCTGTGCCCACATAATTGGAGATTTGCCAGACTAGCCCACTGTAGAGCATGTGTGATATTTTGGGAAGAAGAAGGGATTTTTTTCCCCAGAGCTTTTACCAAACCTGTTTCTGAGCATGAGGGTGTAGCTTAGGCAGCAGGGTTCTGGTGCAGGAGCTCTCTACGTGGCCTAGGAAAAGTAAACCAGGATGAAGCCCAGTGGTGGTGGATGGTTGCAGACCCATGGCTTTCCCAGGCTTGCTGAGCTTCCCAGCACCATGGCACTGTGGGACTGTGGGCAGCCAGGACTCGGTGCTGCTCCTTCCTGCTCTGGTCCCAGCGTGAGTTGTGAGGGAGCCCAGGATTCCCAGGCTGCTCTGGGCACTAAGCCACTGGCCTCTTTCCCATTAGCCATAATCACTGGTTTGCTGGAAAATTTATGAGACCTGCTGTAGTGATAGTCATGAATACAGAAGCTGTCGTAAATGTAATTTGTTTCTAGGATTTGACACTGTTTATCTGAGCCACTTCAGCCACTGATCATTTGCAGTGGTTATGACAGAGCTTCTGCTGATGGACTTGAATAGCCGTGAGCTCCTGTCAAGGGTTGCAGGTTGATCCCTGACTCTTCCAGAGTCCAGCTTGTGCCAAGAAGCATGGCATTATTCCTTCTGCTTTGGAGTTATTGCTGGAAATGTTGTTGTTAGCCATTAAAGTCGCTAACGCTATTTTCAGGGTTATTACAGTATTTAACTTGGCTGCTCCAGTGTGGTTTCAAAGTTGTATTTCCAACATACGATATGGGGTAAAAATAGCTGTTGTCTAATTAGAATAATCCCTGGAGAAACTCAGATTCTTCAATTGCATAATGAGTTGTTCTCCTCACAACATGGCAGGCACATTTCAGTCAGTGACAGGGGATCAACCTGGATGAGGAGAGGCTGCAGTCAGAGACCCCAGGAGAAAATTCCTGAGAAAAGCCCTGGGAGCATTTCATACCCCAGGAGACAGCAGCTTCTCCAGGCTGGATGTTTAGGTAGGACTTAGGTGACCATCACCAACAGCTTCTGCATTTGCATTTAGCTTTTCCTTTCCTGTGTGGGTGTGTGAGGAAAATCCCCTGCCTCATCCATTGCTGGAATTTCTGGGAATCGGGCAGACTGTGGCTGCAGCATTATGGTCTGGGGTTCGGGATGGTGATGGTGCCAGAAATAGTATTTTGCAAGTAGCAGCTTGCAGTGGTCCGGCGGACAGTCAGATTCCACTGGGCTATCATTATCCCATGAAACATTCCTGTGTCTGCAGTGGGGCACGGGGGCTGAGGGCCAGCAGCGGCCTTTAGGCTGCCCACCACCCCAGCTCCATCCCAGCTCCATGCCACAGAGGGAGATGAGTCAGGCCCTTGGCTCTGCCGCTCTGGCAGCTGGAGAATGGTCCAGATCCTCCCATGATTCCCAAAGAGCAGTCATGGACTGTGCTCTGGGGAGCTCTGATGCAGGTGATGAAGTCTAAGAGGTCTGGATGAGCTGCTGGCTCTGCTGGGCAGCCCCCTGATCCACAGGTGGCTCCTGAAGTCCTGCTAAATCCCACATCCATGTCCTTAGGGGCTATGGGAACATTCTGTTGGGGAGGATGGGGAGGCTGGGGAGTGGCTTAGCTTTCCCTCTCAGAGCCTGCCAAGTCGGGCTTACCATGGCTTTGCCCAAACACACTGAGCAAATGCTCTCCAGGGCTTGGTACTGTTTAATTTTTTTGTTCAAGACTGAAACCAGATACACAAACAAAAATGCGAGGCAGATGCTACCAAGTTACTGGGAAGTTGTTTGGACATCTCCTCCCTGTATTCCCAGGGCACTGAGAAGTGTCCTCAGCTGGCCACTGTCCTCCAGAGTGACACCCCGGGGCTCAGAGCTGTGCTGGGGATTGTGCTCTCTGTGGGACATGTAGTGCCCCCCTCCCCCAAACGGATGGAAGTATTTCTCTTTTCCAAAATTAGCTTCCAAATGTGTTGGAATTTTCTTTCAGTAGGAATTCTTGAAAATCTGGTCCTCATTGTGAAGTGGAATGGCAACTTTTTCCAAACCCCCTTCTTTGGAATTTCTCACCCAAAGAGAACAGCAGATTTCAAGCATTTTGTTCCAGGGCAGCTCTCAGGATCACCCTGAGAGGCTGAGGCAGGGGCTCACTGGGTGCTCCAAGGCTGATTGGATTTTCATTCTAGCAGTGTCTTGAGGGTTATAGCTAAAAAAATTGCACTGTCCTGATGTGGAAGATGCTTCTCATCTCCTCCAGTGAGACTGGGCTGCTTGGGGTGTGTTCATGGAGCCCTGCACGAGTCCCTCATGACACCCTCTCTTTGCAAAGGGCTGCAGAGCTTTGGGTCACACACCCCAAACCCATGCTGATACAATGAGAGTACTTTACAGCAAGGCAGAGTGTCACTAATCTTTTTTAAGAATGACATATCTTATTTTCCATGTCTTTTTGTACCATCTGGACCTCTGGGGAAATATCTGGAGCGGCCTGGCAAATTCCCAATTGCACATCTGAAAAGAGTTATTTTCAAAAGGCCACAAAACCAACGGTTTGTGAGGGCTGATTTCAGAGTCTGACTTCACTTTGAGCAGTGGCTCCTCAGCGGTTTGGTTACCAGGGTCAGGCTTTTTTTTTTTTTTTTTTTTAATTTATGACAAAACTCAAGCTCGAGACAGAAAACACAACTGCCTTTCAATATTAAGATGGACTCTTTAGCCCTGAACAACAAGGCAGATAATTTTATTTGAAGCCTTGATTACAGAATCTCTTTGTTTGAAATCCTTGCAGGGAAGCATTATCTCATTGCACCAAACAACCGCCCTCAGTGGGCACCAAGGAAGCATCTATGCCCAGGCCTATTTTGGGACTCTGATCCCAATGGCTCTTTTGCTCAAAAGTAGATCAGATTTTAGTCCTTTTCCAGCAGGAAAATTAAGAGCAAGTTCAGATGCAAGATTTCCAGGAAACCAGAAGAAATTACTGCTTGTATTTCTAGAAGCCCTGCCAGGGACAAGCTCCTTTGTACTGAGGCTAACTCCTCTCCTAACTTTACCGTATGATTGATGACTCAAATGATGAGGTTTCATTTCCCATTTCTACCTGAGATTTCCTGTTTGGGCTCTTCCCAGATGCAATGAGAAAGGTTACCACAAAGATATTTATGGACCTAGAATTAGAGCTTCTAAATTTGTAATTGCCCAGCCCCAGGGTAGAACATGCTTTTAGCTGAATCAGTAGCTGTAAGAATACAGCACATACTGTGAAAAACTGGCCTCACTTGCAACACCGCTCACCTACCGAGGCTCCTTGGGGGTGATGATGTGCAACAAAATTATATTAGACTTGGTGAGGGCTGACTCTGAGTCAGCAGAACTGGATGCCGTGGTCTCTCCATCTTCCCTGGTCCCTGACAGGTGCAGAGTGCTGTGCTGGCACTCCCCTGTCTTTCAAATGCTTCTCCTGGAAGAGTTTCTTTAAGTGTTTGGTTTTGATCATCTGGGGATCACTGGTTTTTCCTTGGAACTGTCCATTTGGAATGAGAAGCAGCAGCCCCTGTGCCCAGCACAGTATATCAGCCAGTGGTTTATGCAAGATCAGTGCTTAAGATGCTGAAGGTGAATCTCAACTCAGCACCAAGGCTGAAGAGCTTATGCTGGAGATGTGTCCCATCAAGGAGCTCTGTCCCAGTAGCCGATCCCTCCCACATGTCCCAGCCATGCTACTGTTGGAATGCCAATGGGGCTGATGCCATGAGCCCAAAAAATGTGTGTAGACCTGGAATTTGGAGCATTACCCTTGGATCTGCTGAGCAATATATCAACTCACCTTTGCTAATCAATTCCACTTGCAGCTAGATCCAAACTTAACTCAGGAAAGGCACAAAAACATTTGTTCTCTCCATGGCAACCACATGGAAAGGATCATGGTGGGGATAGGACCATTTCCAGAAAGGAGGAATGAGCACTTTCCAAACTAACAAGGCTGGAGTGGCTCGTCTCCGCCGGGGCAGGAAGTCTGATCCAGGAGATGTGAGTACCATCATGCCTTGGCTCTCTGCCTGCAGCACCCCTGTCCTCATCTCTGGTGTCTGAGCTGTCAAATCCTTCCACATTCCTGACCTAATCCACCCTCAGCAGTACTTGCTGCTCCTGCCATGGGCATTTCTGCCCCTCGTCTCAGGAGCACACCGTGGCAGAGTGGGATGCAGCTGTGTGGCTGGGTGCCTGTCCCACTCCCATGACTGGCATGGGGAGCCCTGTGCGGGCAGCCCCAGGCTCCTCTGCCACTGTCACTGCTGCAGCAGGGCAATGTTTATGGTCTGCAGCCAGGGTCAGGTGTGAACACTGCTGGCATGTACAAATAGCCACTGCTGAAAGAACAAACTCTCCGTGAGCAGAAAGGGTCCCCTTGCTGCCAGGAAACCACATCTGAGCTCATTTACCACTGACCTGCTGCTAATGAGCATCAGTGGGCAGCTTTGGTGGTCAGCTTATCAGCATGTTGCTGATTAAATAGCTGCAGCTGAGACAGCCTGAGCCTACCACAGAATCAATTAGGTTGGAAATGAGATCACTGAGTCCAACCTATGACCAAACATCACCTTGTCACCCAGCCCAGAGCACCAAGTGCCACATCCAGTCTTTCCTTAAACACCTCCAGGGATGGTGACTCCACCACGCACCTGAGCAGTCCATTTCAATGTCTAATCATCTTTTCTGTGAAGAAATTCCTTCTAATGTCCAATCTAAACCTCCCCTAGTGCCACTTCAGACTGTGTCCTCTCATCCTGTTGCTGGTTGCCTGGGAGCAGAGCCTAACCCCTACCTGGCTACCAGTGTGGCATGTGCTCCTGTGAAAGAGCGTGGGGCCACTGGAGTGAAATCTTGCTGGCTTCTACCACCAGCCTGCTGGGAAAGAGCATGAGGACCCAACTTGTTCAGTTACAACACGTGAGTTGGAGTGAGGGTGGTGCTGTGGAAGAAATATGACTTTATCCACCGACATGGTGATTCTTCCCCATGGGCTGTGGCCTGCTCTTGGGAAGGCTGTCTCCTGCATGAGGCAAGTTGTTTTACTGGAGATGTCACGGACATGAAGAAGTTTGCGGTTCCTCCCCGGGAGCTGAGCAGCGAGCGTGGCTGCAGGGATTGCAGACACTACAGGGGTGTTTTCCAGCAAAAGGCCATGTAGGAGGCTGAGAAGGAAAAGCATACTGCTGGCAGTCACAGATGGTGAAAAAACCATAGAACCAAAGCCAGCCTTGAGAAAACATCCTGACCACCTCCCCCTGCAACCAGGAGTCATCACTGACCTGTTCACAGCAGGCATTTTTTTTTCCGTGAGCTTGCAGACCCAGGGCTTCCTTCTCCTTGGCAAACCCATGGTGACACCCTGCCACCCCAAACCATTCCTGGGAGCTCAGCTCCCAGATAAAAAGCATCTGAACAATCCTGTGTCCTGGTCTTTCCTACACTTCTCCAAAGCATGATGGGCCTGAGAGGCTACAAGGAATGATCTGTGACTGCCAGTATGAAGGTGGCATTGTAGTGAGCAAGGTTCGTCCATTTTTTCTGATTTTGCTGCTATAAATGAACCTGTGAGCTGAAGAACGGCTTTGTCCCTGTTCCCTCAATGTCTTCCTGTAGGTTTTTAGACAAGACATTGAGTCTCTTGATCTCAGGGAGGATGATCGCTTCCATGGCTGTTGGCAAGGGTAGGAGCTGGCTGCCCTCAGTGCTCAGTAGCTTGAGGCTGAGCATTTGCTCCATTCCCTTGGTGAGAGAACGAATTATTTACTAGGGAAAAGATCCTCATTACAGCTGGAACATATCCCAGGGACCAGTGACCTCAAGAAAAAGCAAATTTGGTGGTGAAACCAAGAGCAGAGGTGAAAAGGCCAGTCTGGTGATGGGGTCTCTGCCCAAGCCGAGCCCGGTCAGCCGTGGCTGATGCTCTGCCAGGCTCAGGGAGCACCAGAGGCACAGGGTCCCCACGGCAGTGTGCCTGGTGTCAGGGCTCATGCCCCTGCTCCAGCCCCCCCCGCTCTGCAAACAGGAAGCTGGCAAGCAGCTGCTGAATAAGTCATTTTGGGGAGTTTGTACCAAACTGGCTTTCAACTCCTGAATGTGTAGGAAGGAAAAAGCTGTGAATACGCCTTTGTGACCAAGTTTGGCACCAGCCACACTCTGCAAAAGGGACAAGAATGTGGCCATTTAGAGGGGATTCAGCTGCCCTTTAAGAAATTAAACGATCCCTTCCCTTTCCTGCAAGGCTTTATTCAGGGGAGAATAGGACTGGGACAGTGAGCAGCTTCTTTCTCTTTCTGGCACTGAAGTCTGTGATCCAAACCATTGATGTTGGAGCACAGGAGAGACCCCACTCCAGGGAAGCTGCAGAGCCCCACGATGACCCACTGGTCCCTCCTGCTGCAGCCTGGCTGGGAAGAAATTGGACTGGGGCAGCCAGACTCCAGATCTGCCTTTTCCTGGCTGATCGCGTGCGCCCTGAGGTGATTCCACTGGGACTCCAGCAAAATATCTGTCCACCTCCTCCACAGGGCTCAGAGGGCTTTTGGAAGCAAGCAGTTTGGAAGGTTTTGCCCTTTTCTGAAACAATTCTCCATCCAGTTTTTGAGAAGTTTCTGTATATTACATGAAAAAATGGACTGTGTCCAAGCATTTGCGGGATTTGGGTTTTTTGTTTTTTTTTTTTTTTTTTGGAAAGGCTTAGATATTTCATACAGATCTTTCCTTTGTGAGCAACTTGAAATCCAGGGGCTCTGTCATAATTTGGAATGAAGACACACTCTGTTTTATCAAACCCTTTGGGATGCTGGCTGCCTGCCTTCTGCCTAGCTGAAGCTTTGACCACATTTACTGGTGCAATTGTCACATCCAGCGACAGAGGGAAACGGGTCTCTGGGACAGCCAGTCTGCCTTAGCTGAGGCTCCAAGAGAAAAGCTTGGTCCCACATACACCCAAAAGTTTTCCAAAGGGTGACTTAGGAGTCTTCTGAATGACTGGCTTTGGGACCTCGTAAGTCCTGAAGCAGTAGGAAGCTCCAGATGATTTCAAAGTGCTTCACGTGCCAGGAAAAAGGAAAACTAAGCAAGACAGATATTAGGAGGTTGGCTAGTGCTGAACCATATCACTCCACTGGGATCATTTGATCCACGTGTGGACTTTTTGTAAGAAATGCTTGTAATGTAATGTAATACGTGCAGTAGGCTTGGGTGGGAGTCAAGATTAACAGTTGCTTTTTTTCTGGGCTTTCATTCCTTTCTTGCCTTCCTCTTGTTTGGCATCTTATGACAATCACAAACACAGTATTTGTTAAAAACTCTGCTGGCAGCTTCCTCTTTCTGCCATGTCCTGCAGAAGGTCTGGAAAGGCAGAGAGAGCTCCACCAGCGCTTCCTCATCTAAGGTCAGCTACAGCTTCCTTAGTTCCTGCACCGAAAGTTCTGCTGGGAAACAGGGAGCCTTTACAGCTCAGCGTGTTTGACAGATGTTTGTAGGCTCACTGCTGATGGGGTTAAAGTACAAATAATCCTTCTGTTCCTGTTTGCATAGCACCAGTGTTTCAGTGCACACCACGGCATCCCTCTGTACAGGGGAGAGGCAGGGGAACTGGAGAGCCCGGGGAAGGGCCACTGGGATCACTGGGAGGAGAGCTGAGAGGGTGGCTTTGCTCTCCCTGCAGGATGAGGTGGAAGGGATTGAGGGATTGAGACCCAAGGGCCCTGCAAGGGCAGGAGGCCACAGGAGTGACAGGGGAACCAGCTGCACATTGGGATAGGATCTGTCCCTGTGAGAGTGGCCCAGCCCTGGGACAGGACCCAGGACCCAGACAGGTGGTGGGAATTCTGTCCTTGGAGGCTTCGAAATCCAACGGCAAGGATGCACTCCAGACATGCTAGAGACAGAGCTCATAAAACCTTTGGAAGTTGGTAATCCCCTTCTCTTCCATGGCTCCTTTTTCAGCCTGAAAAACCAGGAATAGTGGAGAAGGAACAAACCAGCAAAGCAGTGACAGACTGGGAAGAGGAGCCATTTCCTGGCAGCACAGGGGGATTGACAAAGTCTAGATCAGAATCCATGAAATTAGATTGTTTGGAATAATTTTGACACTAAATATTATTGTTCCTTAAGTCTAACTAACTGCAGGGTGACATGGTTAAATTAGTTGTTGCTGGAGATAGGATCTCTGTTACTGACTCTCAGAGAGAGTTGACGTTACTTTGAAATTTCAGCTTCTTAATTTGTTACTTGCCTATGCCAAAACTGTTCTTAAAGATTTGTGTAAAGATTTGCTGGATTTACACAAAGCCCTGTTATTTTAGCTGAGCAAGTTCTTTACAAGCTTGTTGTCAGTAACTGAATTATTTTTTCTCCAGTTACTGAGTTCATATTTTTCCATCAAGATATCATATCTCTGCTCTTTCTTCAAAAATATAGCTTATTGCTGACAGACAAACCAAAATTCCTCAGCTCATTTATGAACTCCTTGAGTTCATTTATGAGTAACCGAACTGGAAATTTTTGGTTGGGGTTGTTTTTTTTGTTTTGGGTTGTTTTTTCAATTCAATTCAATTCAATTCAATTCAATTCAATTCAATTCTCTTTTAGTTAATACAGGGATTTAGGAGATGGTGAGCTTCACTGTGACTAATGCCAAGGTTGAGTCCTTTCTGCAATGTTCTTCTGTCTGAACTGGATCACTGCTTATTGCCAATTTTGAATGTTCTCCTTCAAGGCTTGTCCCCTGCAGCAGGTTAGAAGCCACCTGGGCTAACCTGGAGGATGCACTTACTGGCTGCAGACTACCAAACCTTGCTGCTCCACCTGAAAATCTCTCATGGTGCTTTTGGGGATTCTTTGGCACCTGCAGGCTGATGTGCATGTTCCTACCTCTCGTGCTCCTCTTCTTCATCAACAGGAGCGACTCTTAGTACTGGAATCAAGTATGACACCAGTGGCTGATACCCAGCCCCAGGGGGGGACACAAAGAAAGACCCTAAAATGCCACCATGACATCCAGCTCACATTCCTTGGAGCTCATTTGTTCTTTCTGGCACTCCTCCCCTGTTAGGAGAACAGGACATTTAAATGAAAGTCCCTGCTCAAAACACAGGCACCCCAGAATTACAGATCAACAGCTAAAAGGTAATTTGTGCAATTTGAATTCAGGCTCTTCCAGGCCTGTATTCCAATAGTGGAGGTTTGATCACACCCTTGGCCACTGCTCTCCCTATTTGACTGCTTTATAAGAGTCCTTGTGTGCTTCTCGAAAATAAATCTGCCCAGTTTTGAAATTTTGAAGCAATGTTATTTCATCTCTTGCCAAGAGTGGATTGGAAAATGATAAGAGTCTTTCAGGCTACATAAGAGATATTTTGGGAGTTACTTCTTCCATGACATTTTCATTCCTTCCATATGAAACACACATATATGTATGTCAAAAGTGCCTTTTTGTGTTGAAGTAAACTGGGGAGAAGGAAGCTGTTTTGCTAAGTGACATTTCCTAAATATTTTGGAAATCATAGCTTGCTTTACACATGCTGTTTTCTTTTTTCTCCTCCCTTTTTTTGGTCAAATCTCCCAATGAGTTGACCAAAATGAAAATTGACATTTTGGTCTGAGTGGATTTTCTGGGTAAAATACAATTGAAAATACATATTTCTGTAAGGGAAATCCTAGTTGTATCTCATTTCCACTCCTCCACTCCTCCTGGCACTGCAAGCACACACTTTCCCTGTGGCTAGAGCCAGGAATGATCAATTGCAATTAATCTGGGCAGAAAATGAAGGGCTTGAGTTTTGATGTGATTTCCTTGTGCTCTGCTGGGCAGCAGCTCCTGTGGCTGTGAGTGGTCTGGGATACCACCATCTTCCCAGATCAACATTTCGGCTCTTCTCTCTGCTTGTCTCCTGCCCCAGGTAGACTCGTTGATGATGTCTGTTAAAGGAATTATCTGTCCTGATTTGGGCTGAATAAGCTACAGGCAAGGATGGTCGGGCTTGGCTCTGTTTTTGAACCTCTTCCATGGGCTTAAACCCCCATTACCTGCAGGCCTGCTGCCAGCTCAGCCCATGGCACATCCAGCACCTGAGCAGGTGCATGGAACTGCCAGGCCAAAGTCACCTGTGTGTCCCTCCTTGTCATGGGCATGATCCCACACAATAATGTCTGCACTGTCTGCTGCTGCTTGAGGGTGACAGAGGCTTCAAAAGACCTTCGACCCAGTTTTAGGTTTTTGAACTTCATGTAAATTGAGTGGATTACAGGAAATTGAAGTTGCGACATAGCTGCTTGTTAACAGAAGTTGTTTGGTTTTTTGGGTTTTTTTTGGAAAGTGAAAGGTATTTCATTTGCACTCCAAAAAATGTCAATATTTTTTTTGCAGGTCCGCAGCACCATTCCCAGTGTGGCATCCACTCTGGGGGCATCTGCACTCCAAGCATTTTGCACCAACACTCCCACGGTGCGTGAGATAGGGTGCTGCTGAGGCTGGGTGCTCAGAGCAGCCCTCACTGCTCTCCCTGGGGCAGAAAGCTGGATGCCAGCTGCACACCAGGAGCTGCAGGGTAGGGAGGAAGAGGGGGAGATATTTCTGTAGCAGCAGATAGCCCGTTGTACCATCCCCACTTCTCCTATCCACAGGATCCCACACACACATGTGCAGCTGGGGATGAAAACCTGATCAGCTGCTGGTACCCAGTAACCTGGTTTGCTCCCCAACAAGGGGCTGCAGATCCAGCCATCTGCCCTGGAAAGGCATTCCCCAAAGGGAATCCCCGTCCTTTCCCTCCTGGCAGTTCCCTCTCTGGCTCCTGGCCAGGCCACCTGTGTTTGAAACTCCGTGGGACTTTGCTTGGGTTTCTGTGTTATTAATCCTCCCCAGAAGAAATCCCAGGCCTTTCTGGACCTCTTCCCTGTTTGCTAGGACAGCTGCCAGGGGTGTGCTCCTGCTTCATGTCAGCACAGGAGGCACTGCAAAGCCCATGTATTTCCAGAGGGCAAGGGGAGCTCTGTTTTTCCCGGTCAAGGATGCAATCTGATGCTCTCGGCTGTGCTTGCCAGGTACTGGGATGCTTTCTTGGCCTAAACACTGAACAAAGCAGGTCAGAATCAAATCATCTGTCTAGGGAACCGGTGATCCTGATAAAAAGAGACCTCTGTGCTCCTGGTGTGTCCCAGCTGTTCTCACAAAACTGTCAGGCAAGGCACCACCAAGTAACACCACCATTTCCCTGCTTGAATTATAATCTGCATTCAGTGGAGCCCAAATTTAACACTTGATGACACAGGATCAGTGCTCCAAGGAGTGTTGCATGCAAAATGTACATGCAGGAGGGGACGCAGCTGGAGATGAGGTGTTGAACAATTCTGTCCAGTACCTGAGGGCCATTTTGCACCACTCCTGGCTGGTGCAGACCCAGTAGTGCCTGGCTGGAAGCGCGCAGGTGTGTGGCTCACCAGGCCTTGAAGCAGTTTTAGCAAGCTGCAGCAGTGAAAGTGCTGCATTCACATGCTGATGGATATCTATTTCATTGGGTCTTTAACCATGTCTTGTGGCAAGATCACAGCTTCTCATGGGTTTCAAAAAAGTAGGAAATTCCAGTTTCCAGCAGAGAAGAATGAAGCAAATTCATGTAATCACACGTTCACCTTACACATAACAAGCACCAGGAAAGAGCTCTCCTTCAGCTGGTCCTCAGAGGCCACATTTCAAATAAAAGTATTCCCTGAAGAGGGAGAAAACAAACAAGGTTTTTGGGCTGGATGACCTGCTCCAAGCCAGCAATGGTGGGTCCTCTCCACTGAACTGCTGCCATTCACCATCTCATGCTTGAGCAGTCAGAACCTGGCCTTAAGTCACCTTATTCCATCTATTTTAGGCTAGGAGGACTCAGCACACTGAAGGAGAAACACGCTGGCTGGTGATGGCAGCAAGGTTGGTATTCTTTACCAACAGGGTAGCTTTTATCCAGCTCTGCAGATTTCTGCAGCTTGAGTAAAAGAATCCAGAGTCTGGGAGCTGGGCAGGGAAGCATTCGGGAACGAGAATTTGTGGGATGGGGTTAACAGCGCTGTCTGCAAGAGTGTTCTACAGGAGCAAGAAGTCACGTTTCAGTGAGAGCTTTGCTTTTCTTGCAAAATGCACATACTATTGGCAGGAGGAAAAGAACGAGCAGGGGTGGGTCAGATTCCCCCTCCAGCTCCAGAGCGTTCCTCCTGGGAGATGCTGAAGGGCCTTGCAAGTGCATTACTGGATGCTTCTTTTTCTTGTTTATGTGGTAGAAACATCTGAAAACAATTTGTGCCTGTTAAGCTTTGCGGACAGTCAGGGTTCTGCGTGCGATTTGGTCTCCACCTCAGCCAGGACTAGCTGGGGCTGCTCTGTGTTTGCTCATTAGCTAACAAGACATGATATCGTTAGCAGAGCTCTCTGGGGGCTGCCTTCGACTTGTGGCTGCCGTGGGCACGCGCAGGGCTGGGTGCGGTACCGATGAGCTCAGCTTGTCTGGATCACGCAGGTTGGTGGGGAAGATGCAGTAAGATGGTAAAGGAACATCATCCCCCCAGTTACCGCTAACATTGAAAGCATCAGGAGCTGAGGGTTGGTGCTGCGCAAGAGGGATGTGCACCCCGCAGGCCTCACTGGAGCTCCAGCAAACCTCTGCGTGAGCAAGACATGCTGACTGATGCTCCTTGGAGGACGGATGGAGAAATCTTCTGCAGCAATCCCAGGACAAAGGCGAGGATGGCTGAGCAATTGAGGTGGGAGGATGCCCTCCAGAAGGGGAAAATGTTTAAGCTGGGAGGAAAGAAACAGCTTAGAGGAGGGATGATACGCTAACCACATGGCTGGAAGAGGAGGTGTGAAGACTTGATGGGAAACACAGCACTAAGTGTGGGGGAATGGGGCGAGGAGAAGGTAAAGTACAGTGAAACAGCAAGAAAGAGTGAGGGGACTGGGAGCATCGTAGCCCAGCGTGTGTGAGGCTTCGTGGCAAAGGCTCCCGTGGGCGGCAGGGGGGCCAGGGCTTGGCAGCTCAGAGGTGCCCAGCCAAGGGGACTCCCGGCACGGGAATCACGGCAGCGTTCCCAGCAGCCGCGGGGCCGGTGCTAACGGGAGCCGGCACTCAACCCCGCCACCCCAGCCCAGCAGCGGGGCTAAAGGGCGCTGCCCACCGCCGAGGCAGCGGGGAAGGCGGGGGCCGCAGGCTGCGGGGGGCCGCGGGCGGGCCGGTGGCTTCCGCCCGGCGCGGCGCATTCCTACCCCGTGAGTCAGGGCGGCGCGGCGGGATGCGGCGTCCCGCGGCCCCGGGCGCTGGCAGCTCCCCGCCGGGACTCTCAGCGCCGAGCGCCGCTCGGCTCCCGGCTCCTATTTGCATGCCGAGGCTGTGAATGGCGTGCCCGCCCGGCCGGCCCCTGGCACGGGGGAGGAGTCTCCGCGCCCTCCGCGGGCCGAGCTCGGCGGCGCCGGTCCCTTAAGCCGCACTGGGGGGCGGCTCGACCCGAGCGGCCGCTGCGCTTCGCCCGCCTGCACGGTGAGTGCGGGGCCGGAGGGACGAGGGGGGGCTGGCCGGGAGGGGCATCCCGCGAGGGCCGTTCCCTGCCCGGCGGAGGTACCGGGACCGCGCCGCTCCGCCGGGCGGGGAGCGGCCCTCGGCGGCCCGCGGGGTAAGAGCGTCGCCGGAGGCAGGTGCCGCCCCCGACCCCCGCGTTTGGATGTTGGGAGCTTGGTGATCTCGGTGGTTTCGGCTGTAGGTGAAGGTGCGCGTTCACGGCTTGTTTCAGCTGATCCGAGTCCACTCCATCTCCACGCGTTCCCACCCGTCCCTCCCCTGATGCTGGCACCCGTGGTTTGGCAGCGACTTTGGGAGATGATCTGGTGGGAAATATATGGCTTTTTACATGTTAAGGTTAGTTTTCCTGCTGGATCGAGTCCCTGAACTGAGTTCTCACACTGTGCACTGCTGGCACGAAGCAAGGGGATCACGGCAGCCTGACGCGAGCAAGACCAGAGCTTTTGCAGGATTGCACCCTCAGTGCCAAGTCCTTTTGGGCTCCTCAGCAGGCAACCTGTCCTTCCCCCCATCCTGCCACACACATCCCTGCAGTGCCAAAGTGCGCCATGTGGATATTTTGCCCTGTGTTTTTCTCCAGTGTAACTCAGGAGGGGTGAGTGGCAGCACAGATGAGTTTTGTCTGGTGCTCGTCCTAGTGCACGACTCAGTTCTGTGGCTGCTGCTTCTCTTGCAGGTTGGCTTCGTGGTGGGGTGCACGGTGCTGGTCGGGGATGTCTCCAAGCCGGGTCTTGGAGTAAGCAGGAAGTTGTTTCCTTTCTTCCTGTTTTTGTCCCCCTGCCTGCTAATTTCCTCTGGGAAGAAAAGTGCATTCTGCAGAAAAGGGAAAAAATAGTCACACGTAACGGGAAGGGACAAGGCAGCAAAGCTTCTGAATGAAACATAGGATAAGGAAGGAGCACAGGGTGTTAACTGCAGTAACGCTGATAGGGCAGCAAGGACAAATAGCTGCCTGTGTGCTGTGACCACGGGGATAAAAATGGCCCACTTGGGACAAGCTGGGGAGCAGACCCTTGGAAGAACTGGATTTCCACTACAGTGTATGGAAGGATGTTGCTCTCCAGCTCTTCTGTCTCAGTGGTGCAGGTTTTGCAGGAGGAAGTGATGACTAGTGTTAGATTGGCTGGTATAGTTGGAAGAAAAAGGTGAATTTTAGATACTTCCTTCAAGCTTTGATTGTTAAATGGACTTTATGAAAGGGCTTGTCTGCCTTTTTTTTAACTCTCAGTTGCTCTAATAACAGCTATCATCCCTCCCTCCTGCTGCATCACTTATGTCCTTAAATCCTCATGGCTACTGCTGCTCAGCCCAGGTCTCCCCTGTCTGTGTGCAGGCTCTTGGGGAGCCTGTGCCATTCCTGAGCTGGGATACTGCCAGCCTTCCAGGAGGTGCTGTGGTTTTGGAGCAGGTCCCCAGCTTTGTCCCGGTCTCTGTGCTCATTGGTCCTGAGTCCCCAGGAAGGCAGCAGCTCTGGCATGTGGACGTGTGTCCGTGCTGCTCCTGCTTCTGTGCGTTCCCATGAAAGGAGGTTGATGCTGGGCAGTGTAAAAGCAACTCCTACAAAACTAGTTCTGCTCTGGGACTTCCCATGACAGGCCTTTTTTTTTTTTTTTTTTTTAAGCAATCCACTTGTGAGAGATCTGCCTACAAACTGGCTTTTCAGGTTCTGGGGAAAGCCATGGGCTGGCCCTGGTCTCGGGAATGTCTTGCTCTGTGCTGGGTAGGCTTCGGGGGGGGGTGGGGATGAGCTTTGAATGCGGAGAGTGCTGCTGACCTGCAGAGCACAGCAGACACCTCTTCTCCAACAAGCTTGTCCTCACTGTGTCCTGGTGCTGAGACCTTGTGACCCTGATGCGTCACCTCAGGCAGGAGTTGTGTCCCTCAGAGAGGGCCAGCACCTCATCACGGGACTTGGCAGACAGCTCGTTTCACTTTCGTGGTGGGGAATGCAGCGAGGCTGCATTTGTGTGAGGTCGCCAGGCAGGAATAGGAATTCCTTTTGGGGTCATCAGTCCTGTTCCTCTGGAATCCATCCCCGGAGAGTAGCCAGCAAGTCCCAACATGTTCCCCTGAAAGAGGCAGGGTCTGCTGCGTGTGGCATGATAGGACAGTTTATTCTGGGCACAGAGCCCTCATGCTCAGATATAATTAGTAAAGGTTTGATTCTCTTCAGTGTGCTGGATCTCTGTGCAGTGCAAACACAGCCAGGTTAGTGCTGAAGACCTCAGATGGGCAACATGACCGGGAGTACCAGCTTGTTTTCCTCTTCCATTCAGTGTATCCAGCAAAAAGTTGAGCAGAGCGTGTGTTGTGTGAACCCCATGTCGCTGGGGATGTGCTTGCCAAGCAGGACTGGCTGTGAGCTGAAGATCCTGACATTTCTTTGTCTGTCACTTTACAGCTTTTATCCAGCAGAACAGTCTTTGATAAGATTCTTCCCTTGTGGTTGCTGCCTTTCTTCCATAGCTACCTCTGGAGGCTTTGGCACCCCGTGGAGACCATGCGCCTTTCTCAGAGGTTCCAGCGTTAATTGTGACCTGATGTGACGCTTCTATTAATTGCTGTTCCTGCAGCCACCAGCCTGTAGCCTGCAGACCCATTTCAGTAGAAATACTTAAAACTCAAGGGTGGGTTCCTTCATTAACATTTTCCCTGAGTTCAGACATGGATTAGTTTCCTTTCTTTTCAGCTGAAGAGGTTCTGGACTCCAAGTTTAACATTTATCATCATCTAGTTGGAAGGAAAGGGACATGAAATGTGCAGATCTCACACTTGCTGTGAGGTTGCCTCCCAGCTGCTGGGTATGTACATGCTGGAGTTTTAAGGAACCCATGTGTTGCCTGTCTGCTCAGGGAGCTGTGTTGCATCCTCTCTGCTATGTGATAATATCTCAGTGTGTACTGTGGGTGCTGCAGCCTGAATTTCATGGGACTTGTGTCTGGATCATTGGGAAAACATCTCAGTGCTGCTGGAAATTAGGATGAAGATGGTTTCTTTCTTCAGAGGAGCTGAAGCCCAGATGTCCAGCGTTGTGCAGGTAGTTCTCTTCCCAGTGGTAGGCTTTTTTTTTTTAGCTTTGTGGTTGGTTGTTTTGTTTGGTTTTTTTTTTGCCTTGTTCAGAACTAACAGACCTGAATGGACATCAGGTTGCTTACTCTACTAGTCCTCAATAACTCCCCTCTGAGAGAATAACATTTAAAAGGGACAGTCTTAGCCCTGCAGCTCTTAGTCCCAAGAGATTAGGCAGGCAAGAGGCAAAATTTAACCTTGGAAGGAAATGGATCTGTTTGGCAGCATTTCCCGTGGTCGTGCTGGCAGCTCTGTTTCCATGTCCTTGAAGAACCCCAGGCTAATTTGGTGTGTGATGTGTGCTCAGACCATCCAGGTCTGCTTGCACAGAGTTGTGGAGACCCTCCCTCCAGTGCACCCTGAGGTGGGCAGGGCTTGCCAGCCAACCTCTCTGTTCTCACAGAATGTCTGTGCCACTGCGAAGTGAAGTTTCCACAGGGAGAAGTGGAAATTGCGTCTGTGCTGAGATTGCCTATTGTCATATCCTTGTGAGTTGAACTTCAGGGATTTCCGGCAGTTTGCTCCTGTTTTTGTCCCTACTCATCTTGCTGCTGTCCAGGACTGGTTGAAGCTTCAGATCACACTTCTCTTCCTTGTTTCAGTCCATGCTGCTGTAGGAATGAGGAAGTGGGATTTTTTTTTAATGTGTGTTGGGATGATGCCATGAAGAGCAAATTAGCAGCTGAGTTTTTGATCAAATCATCCAAACTATGGTCAAATCCTTTTGAGTAACAGTATCTGTTTCCCACTGGGTGAAGACAGAGCTTATTCTTCACATTTACCTTACCTGTCAAATCTCCTAAAGCTGTAAGAGTGCAGTTTCATTGCTTGTGTGCTCTACTTGCTGCACAGACAGCAAATGTCAGCTTGACATAGGGCTTGTTTTTGCGGTAATTTCCTTTGGATGCACTCTTCAACTATCTAGGTAAACAATTTATTTCAAATATAATTACAGCTCCTTTTTGCCTACCGAAGAAATGTTGGAACTGTGGTGATACAGACCTGAGCTGTGGATAAGTTCTTAAGTTCTGGGGCCTTCAGCAACAAACAGACCTTGCCTTAGTAATCAGAGCATCTCTAAAGCACAGTGTTTATTAAAGGAAATGTAATTTCTTCTCAGTGAAGTCTGAGGTATCATTGCACAATACTTCCCTGGCACGGTAGAGCCTTCCCAGGGGGAGAAGAGATAGCAAGCCATGCCTGATCTTGCCTTTTCTGGAAAGCCTACCTTTGCCGCCTCCTCCCCTTCCTGTTTCCACTCTGCTCAGAGCCAGCCCCTTGCTCTGCTGGTCAGCAGCAATCCCTGCTTTGAAGGTTTTCTTTCCTTTAAGAAGGAACAATCCCTATGAGGTCATCCTGAAACTGCACAGGACGCTGCGTTTACAGTCTTTCAGGTCTGGCACTTACTTGGCTTTGGCTCAGTGAAAGTTAGAACTGCTTGGATTTTAAAATCTGGAGGGCTCAGAAGGCTGGGTTGACAAATGCACCTTCTGTATTTCAGGAGTTACTGCCCTGTAGCAATCAGCACACGGGAGGTTTGTTACTCTGTTGCTTAAATGCAAAGCCTTAAAGTGAACTGTATAAAACTGTGAGTAGTTCTGCCAAAAAGTGTGAGTATACCTTCCTTTTCTCTGGCTGTTCTGGGACTGTAATTTCAGGGAGAACAGCGAGCAAGAATGTGCCATTCACTCAGTCTGAAGAAGTGTGGTTCACTTAGAAATTTAATATTTTTTTTGCTAAACCAAGTTAGAATTATGATTATTTCTGTTTGCATTATTGAGTTGTTGCACTGGGCACACAGTGAGTATGCAGAGGTGTGCACACCTGCAGAGCAAGACAAGCTCTTCTTGCAGCTGTTTCCAGTTGGACGCAGCAGGAGATGGAGTGTGCCTGGCTGTCAAGCATGAGCCAGGGAGAATAGTTAAAGCAGCAGAGTGGCTCTCCTGTGTCCCTGGCTGCATCAGCTAATGGTGAGGAACAGCAGCTCCAGCCAAACCAGCTCTGCTCTGAGTCCTTGGCTGTTTAACTAGTCCTTTGAAGGATCTCCACCGGGCCTCTGTGGGCGTTTTTTATTCTCTCACTCGTACCCAGGTGAGCAGAACTGTAGTGGTGCTGGAGAAAGCAGGTGTGTGATGGGGAGTGAGGATACTCCAAGTTTCAAAGGAACATGCTAAGAAAGCTGTTCTGAATGGCTCTGTGGCGTCCATCCTTCCTGAATATAAAGTTTGTCTTCTGGTGGCTCCAGCATTTGTTACTGTTACTTCCTCTAAGATTTATTTTAGGTTGCTATTCAACATGGTTTTATGTAACTTTCCATAGGAAATGTTGTCATTTGTGGCAGTTTTGATCTCTTTTGCCATTGAAACGTTTTTATTTAGCACAACAAACAGTGATTCTTAGCTGCTTTTAGTACCCAGAGTCTTTGCTGTAGAAGATGAGTGGCTTTTGTCTAACATAATTTTTGGTTTGGCCTATTGTGATCTTTTTAGGGGAGGTTGCTGGTTTTGACAGTTGCTTTTCCATCAGTTGTTTATTGATATTGTATTTTCTAAATGAACAATGTTGTAATCACTAAGAGATGTTACCAAGAAAATTGCTCTTGAGGTGGGTGCACAGACAGCAGCTATTCCAAAATCAACCAGAGCCAGTGTTTCCTTCTGTCCTCAGTGTCATCCCAGCTCTGTGTTTCCAGCTTTCCTTGTGTCCTGAACCCTTACAGTACTTGTGAAGAATATGAGAGCTGGTAGAAAAAACTTCAAAATGCAGAATTTCATTGAAAATAATACCTTTGTTGGGTTTGTCTTTTGTTTCCTAATGTGGGTCATGGCTGTACTGACAAAAGCATTTTTGTGACTCTTACCTTGCTGTATAATTGAGGCAGTGACTGTGCCCATGGTACTTGTGGGTCTGACAGAACTTAACCAGGCATCTATTTTACTAGTAATGGAAATAAATCTGGAACAGGGCCCTCTGAAGCCCCATTGAATCATTTAAATGAGTTAAATGCACTGAAATAGTTTCTGTGATCACTCTTTCCTGAAGAAGGTGCAGACCCAGGCAGAGCACTGAGACAACTGTGCTTTGGGGCTGCTGGGGACCCCAGAGCAAAGGGCTCTGCTGGCTCAGCCCAGGCACCACTCACCCAACAGGCAGCAGTGGTAGCCCTCAAACAGGGTGCAGGAACAAGGCTTGCATAGATGATCCTTCTTCTGGTGGCTGGTAATGCATCTCTTGGTAGAAACAGCTCTTTTGGAGGACCAGGCAGTGCTGACTCTGCTGGCTTCCCTAAGGAATGGGAATGCTGCTCAGAGCTTGGTGTGCCATCACTGGAGCTGTTGGCAGGTATCTCATCATGCTGTGCCCCATCGTAGGCTATAAGTGACAGCCTGTGACCAGACTTTTAGGATGTGGCTGCTGGAAATGTGGCTGTTGGATGTGGCAGCAAAGCCACAGGGTGTGTTCACAGAGAAACATAAACAGGGTGAAGATGCCAAAGTACTCCAGAAGGTTTTCCACTGCTCCCCCCTCATTGTTGGTTGGTTTATGTGCAGGCTGTTGCCTTTGCTGGTATCTCAGTAGGTTGTTGATGGCTCTTGGCTGGGTTTGCTCTGGATGGTGGAGTTGGTGATCGCTCATCACCCAGGCCCTGCGTGGGCCCTGGGTGTGCTTGGCTGGTGCTGCGGACCTGCCTCTGCCATCTGGGCCACACGTGCTGAGGAGATGGAAAAGGCCCCTCTGCCCAGCTTACTCTGCTTGGCTCCCTTCCACCTACTTCCTTGTGGGTGCTCCAGGCCATGGGTAAGCAGGGGAAACTCCTCCCTTGGGAGCACCTCTGTGGAAGCTGCCCGTGCGTGAGGCTTGGTTGTCAGCTCTGGAGAAATCTGTGGATGGTTTGGATGTTTTCCCATCTAATGACCCCACCAGAAAATTCACTCTGCCTCTGGTGATACGGTAGTGTTTTATTCCTGCTGCACTCAACACCTGCACTAAAGGCACTTCTCAGAAGATTATTTAGAGGTGCCGAACCCACCACCTCCCTGGGATAATTGTTGGCTTCCCACAGATCTGAGTTTCTGGCCATATTTTCAACAATCACTTCAAACTATACTGCCTTGAGAAGCACTCCAGTCATTTGGCTCCAGCTGCTTCTGTTTGTTCCTGCTTCTTCCCCTTTCCTTCTGCTGGCACAAGTGTTTGTGGAGCCATGTGGGAAGGAGCTGAGGCTGGAACGAGCCATTTTCTCTGCTGAGCTCATGTGGGTTGGTTCCCAGTATGGATCACCCAACAGCTGTGGGGATGCTGGTGCCAGCAGGAGGAGGAGGGCAGCAAACAAGGCTGGGTCACTGCTTCTTCTGTTGGCTTGCATCTCTTTCAAGTGTCTGTGACATCTTTTTAGCTTGAATTTTGAGCTTTGGTTTCTGAGGTCCTGTTACTATTTTGCCCTTTGTCTGCTGCAACAAAAGGACCTTGAAGATCAGTCTGTTGCTTGTGACTGCATGTTACAGTTGGGGGTCATCTTTTAACCTGTATTTGAAGGAGTTCAGCTACAGATCTGGGGACTAACAGAAATCAAAAAGGGTTTTTGAGCTTCCTGTTTTTCCTCTCTCTTCTATATGAGGGCACCACACCTTCAGGTCCCAGGTGAAGCTGCTTTGAAAGCTTTTAGTGCTGGTGTTCAAGTTGGAACTGATTTTTGTTTGATTTCCATCATGACCTTCGTGTTTTTCTGAAAATCAAGAAAATCAGTTGCTCAAAGGGATATCAGGTCTGCTTTCTTGATCATGGGATTGGCTCACATACATTCAGACTTCACTGGCAGACGTTTTCATTACCTGTACTTAAAACCCTCTGTCTCTGTATGCAGCTGAACCTTTTCCAAGTTCACTGGGTCCCAGCTGAAGCTTTGCACTCCTGCTGTGCCTCTTTGAATACCATCACTCTCCAAGGCTTGGCATGAAATATTAACCCAATGTAGCTTCCCATTTCTTGTCTAGGGGTCTGCCTGGCCTCTTCCAAACCAGGCAGTTTCTGTTGATATTTCTCAGCTAATTCAATTAAATGGTTCATGGTGAGATACCTAGTGGGGATGGAGCAGGACAATTTCACACAGGCAGGGGACAACAGCTTGGGGCTGTATTTGATGTCTCACCTGAGCTGCTGTCATGCTGAGCCATCGCTGAATAGGCTGGTCCTACCCTTCCTCTCCAGGGCTTATCTGAAATTGTCTGAGCCTCTTCAGGATGCCAGATCAACAGGAAATAATTTACTAGGGTTAGTTTGTGCTGGTAAAACACCTTGAAGTGGCTCAGTGGAGTAAGGCAAACCTGCTCCCTGGGCAGCAGCTAGCTGGCAGATGGGATTGCTTGCGAGCAGAAGCCAGAGCCCTGAGGAATTGTTGCCTGTGTGATTTGGTGCAGGCTTTTGGAAGCAGCATCAGCCTCTACCAGCACTCAGGCAGAGCTTGTGCATGGCAGAGAGCAGGGACAGTGGGATGTGTGTGGGAATGGCAGTGCTGCCAGCTCCCTGCGGGGCAGGGCTCAAAGGGCAGTGTGTCTGCACAGCTCTCTGCCAGGCTTGTGCTCAGAGGTGCCTGGTCTGCTCAGACCCAGCTTCTGCTATGGCAGCCTGCGGGTCTGCAAAGCCTTACAGTATTTCCCAGCTCAGCAGCCAGGGTTGGGAAAGCAGGAGAGGGCCCTGGGCAGTGCTGATGGCCTTGTTTTGTTTCGCAGGTATTTTCTTAGGGTGGGCAGTGGGGGTGGTCTCAGCCAAAGCTTGGGTGTTGCTGTGCCCTTAACAGCTTTCCCCGAGAGTGCAAGGCCACAGGCCTGTCCCACCTTCCCCGTCCCTGCCTGCCCTCAGCCCCTCCATCTAGCCTGTTTTAAAGGGCTGGCTTATGCCTGGTGTTTGGGATATTGTTTGTAACTCGTTGGGTCTGATCCATGCTAGATGGTTTTATTGGCAGCCACGAGACTGAAACCCCACTGCTCCTCTTCTCCTTGGACTTCCTGCCTTTTCCCTGCTCTGCCAGCAGCAATCCTCCTGGAGAGAGAGGCACAGCCAGGAGCTTTCTCCTCTGTCTCCTCTGGCTTGTCCTGTCTGGAGAACACATTGAGGATCCCGGTTTCTTTGCTGTGTCCACCTGGATTCCTGTACCTCATCCAGAACAGCTGCGTGGACAGACCCCTTCAGGTACATGGGACTTGCCTGGCACTTTGTGTAGCAGGCACTGTAAATAAAGTTGTTGCAGTGATGGGGTTTGAAAAATGGAGAAAAATTGCTGGAGTCTGACCACAGAATGTGGCGATCGGATTGCAGCGGAATGACCCCGGTGTCTGTTACCTCCTGGGGGTGTCTGTAGGAGCATGCACACACTGTGCTGGAGAGGAGCAGTGATGCTGGAAAAAGCAGATGCTGTTTGTTTGTGTGGTAGTGTTGAATTAAGTCGGGGTTTTGTTTTGGTTTTTGTTTGGAATGTTTCTTGGGGGAAAAAAGCCAGCTTTATTTTAAATGGGAATGCTGGTAAAATGGAAATTTTGGAAGAAAAGAAATCAACATTGGAATAGCTTCAGTTGTCTGTTTAAGTGGAAGGATGGTCTGTCTTTGAAATGACTGTGCAAGTCTCTAAATGTATTTAGGATGCCTGTCAGTTTTAGGAACATGCTCAAGCTTCTGGACAAAGCTTTTCCTTTGCTCTTTGGGTCAGTAGATTTCACTAAGCAGCTTTCCTTGATCATGTGCCAACTTTGATATTTAATGTGCTCTCCCCTTTCTTAGCCTGATCCACAGCGCAGTGGATTTGCCTTTCGTTCTGGTTCTGTGACCTTGCTTTGGCACAGGCCTTTTGAAGATGAATTTTCCAGACTATCTGCAATTGATACATTTTTTTCTTTTTTTTTGTTTATTTTAATTGAAATGGACATTATTAATAATTTTTATGCTGCTACCAGCTGATCAGTTAGAAGAAGCTGAATCTGCAAATGCCTCTCATTCAGCCTTGTGTTTTCATATTCCTGACTTTTGTGGTGCTGGTGGAACAGAGTCCAAACTAAGCCAGCACAGGTGAGAGGTCTGAAACAGCCCCTGTACAAGGACTGAGCTGCTGATGTGGGTGTGGGAAAAGGGCATGGTACGAACAGCATGGAAGAGATCTGTAGGGTCAGGACTTGCACAGAGAAAGAGGATAGGGAAAAGCTGATCACTGTTCTAATTCCAAGAACTACGGGGCAACAGGTGAACCCAGGAAATGGCAGGTTTGCAGATGAACTGGAGCAGGCTTGTCACACAGCACGTGTTTCAGCTCTGGAGCTTTGTCATGTGCAGTTATGAATACTAGAAGTTTGCTTGGATTAAAAAATGAGCTGGATAAATTCTGGAATAGTAACCACTGGATTGATATAGAGATGGATACAGAGCTGTTACATGTAAAGGCATTTCTGGCACAAGAAGCCTGTGACTTATTCCTAGCACATGCCATGGCTCTGTCCTGGGAGATAGGACTGTCGAGTGATCCTGTACTCTTGCCCCGTGCCAGGCATCCTTGGTTGGAAATGAGATACAGGCTTTAGAGGGACACTTAGCCTGACCTTGCACAGCTGTGCTGTGTGTGTGTTCCCATCCTGCTGCTGTTGGTGGCCTCTTGACAGTATTAAGAAATTGGGATTGATGGTATGGGACCACTCAAACAAAGTATGTATCAATTCAGTCAACTTTGAAACAAAGCCCACTGGCCTGATGAAATACATGGACACTGGATCTTGAAACATTGGCCCCTAAAAGTAACCAAGGGGTCAGCGTGAAACTCAGCAAGTGCTTTTACTGCAATGCTGAGACAGAAATTAGCAGCACCTGGAGTGAGGGCCAGGTGTAATGAGGGCTGTTACCCCTTTGCCATGCAAAGGCTGTTTGACCATGTAGCTGTACATCTGTGCACACAGCCCTACACTGATGCTCATCTAGTCCATATATCTGTATATTCAGCTGGATCCACATTCAGGCTGCCCGTTAACCCCCTGGAGACCTGTCTCTCATGACCATACCACAGGCCTTTTTGTGCCTGGGGCAGAGGCACTTGCCTGACCTGTGCTGTGGCTGACTATTCACACAGAATTCACGGTGCTTGCCCTGGCAGGGCCTGATCCAGTCTTAGGTGTTTGTAAGGTTTATTTTTGGCCACTCCAAATGCACACAGGGAATTGGGAATGCTGAACAGCTCGGCCTTCACTGCATCCTTCTACTGGGAAGTGAACCTGTTAGTGAGTAAAGAAGGTTGAGCTGGTAGAGGGATTTGCTTCTACATACTCTGTTTGCAGTCACCCTTGAAACTCAGCTGGGGTTTAAATACTGAATGCATTTAGACAATTATTATATATGCATTTTTATGCTTTGCTATCTAAAGAACTCTTTAACTGCTGAAGCTGGGAGAAAGCAGAGCATTCCATTGCTCTGTTAGGATGTGAATTTCATCTTGAGATCTTCACCTTGCTTAAAGAACTAAGTTGAAACAACTTTGGGGGTAATTGTAAGGCCACAGGCTTGACCCCTGTGTGTGCATGCCCTGTCCTCTTTGGCATGTGTGTACACCCTGGAGATCTCATGTGCTAGTCTGCAAGGGTGGCAAGGAAGCCAGTGAGGATACGTGGACATCACTGTCTGTGGTCTGTGGCAATTTAGGAAGGGAAACTGAAAACAGATTTAATTGGATGTCTTTCACAGGGTTTCACGTTATTGCAGCAACTTTCGGGCAATACAGGCGTGATTCATCCCCTCCCTTCCTGGCTTGGCCTCACTGATTGATAAAGCTGCAAATCTTACACGTTTGTATTCTTTACACCCAGAGCTTGTGCTCACAAAGGCAGCTCTGTAGGTAGACAGGAAGGATGTTGAGTGATGGTGGCTCAGTGGTGAGATGTTGGAAAAAGCAGAGTTGCTACTTCAGATGCTCTGAATTTGCCCTTGAAGACACAGGAAGGAGGCTCTTGAGTTGTGTGAAATAGATTTTGTTTGGTCATGCCAGAGTGATGGCTCTGTCTCTCTTGGCTGGTCTCTGATTAGGGCACCTCAGGGAGACGTGGTGTGGTGTTTGTGATCCTCGCGGTAAATGCTGGAGCTCTGTGCTGGAGTATTTCAGGTATGAGAAATCTGCTTTGCTTTCTGACCTCACCATGAAGACAAATTTGCAAGACCTTTCAGTAAATCGTGTCTCATAGCGGATTTACTCATACCAAGCACAGGCAGGAGTTCCCCTAAAACTCTCACTGTCCTTATCTTATAGGAAGTTAGAACAGTTGTATTTAGCCACCCCTGCAGCTCGGCGGGGAGGGAAGGAAGGATTTGTGTCCCTCTCATGCACAGCACTGCATCTGTGCAACAGGACTGTGGTGCATGTATGAAGGGCATGTCTGTACAGGCTAGATCAAGAATTCCCAGACTTTTGGGGGCCTGTGGTATTTGCTGAAACCCAACCTTCATCCACCTACAGCTGAGTCCTCCCTTTCTGTCGTTCCGGCTCAGCTGAGCACAGCGCTCCTGGCAGCCGGCCCAGCTCGCGCGACTGAACCAGCAGCTGGCCTTCAGCTCCTTTTAGATGAGATTCTCTCCTAACCCAATCCAGATCATCCCCCACTCCCTTTTATTGACCTATTTCCCCGCTGCCTGCCCCCCCGCCTTGTATCTTTCGCGTGGTGTGCGCAGTTCCCTTTGCAGAGCAGCTGCAGGGAGCTGTGGGAATATGGTGGAAATCCCTGCAAGGCAGTGCACGTTTCAGAGAACCAGTGCCTAATTTAGGTTGGGAGGTACCCTTGCAGGTTGACTGGCTCATCCACTGCAAGGCTGGGATAATTCAGGCAGCTCAGGGCCTTGTTTTGTTGAGTGCCAAATGTCTCCGAGGGTGGAGATCTCTCTGCCTCTGGTCCTGGCCTAGGACTTGGCCTCTCACAAGGAAGAATCCTTATGTGTTAAACTAATTCTGCATTTAAAATAAATGGGCTGTGTTAACACCGTAAGAACACTAAGTTTTAATTCCAACTGAGTTTTTCTCCTACCCCCTTTCAAAACATGTGTGCTTGCTGATTTAACTGGTTGCTTATTCCATCTGTCCACTGTGGTGAAGAGGCTGGGACACTTGATTATTTTTGTCCCCTGTGGCTAAGGGCCGTAGGCCAGGCTAGGACAACGCAAGGAGAGAGCCAGGAGGGAATGGAATCTGTTGTCCCGTTCAGCACACATGCTTCCCACTGTTCACTTGAAGTTGTGTGTGTGCTAGGAGAGGAAGAAATACAAACTCGTAGCATAATTTAGGTTGGACGGTACCTGTGGAGGTATCTGCGCTGATCTGCCTCCAGTGAAATCTATTTTCTGAATTGTTTCTCTGAGTGTGCACAGTGAAGTGGATGCTCTGCCAGCCTGAAAGACTCTGTGGTCTCTGTGTCCCACTGTGTGTGATGCAAACAGGTGGGGAAAACTGCAGCAGAGTGGGCAAGATGACAGCGAGTCACTCTGCTCACTGCGGCCTTTTGATTACACAGCAGTGTTTATTTAAATACCATATCATTATTATTTATGTATGAAAACCACTCAATTCAGGATTAGTGCCAGTTCTCTAATGTTCATGCTATACTGGTCTTGCTCTGTGCGCCGTGTTGTGTTTCTAGAAAATCACTACTACATTTAAAAGAGATTAGAACCAGCAATGAGAAGCGGCCACTTGTTAATTGCTAAGTGGTAGGTAGGTTAGAAAGTGTGGTGCTCGGCTTTGGGTGGGCAAAAAAGGGTGTTTGTGAGTCACAAGCTGGTTTTAGATGGAGGTCAGTGGCTTTTGATACTGCAGTTACTTAGCTGGTTGGTCTGGATCCAGATCTCATTAAGATTTAATTCATGGCTTGTTCTTAAGGAATCTGGATCTCACAGTAGTCTCAGCAAAAATCTTAATGGGAGGTGACTCAAACTTGTGACTGCAGTCTGTGTACCTGGCTTGAAATCCCGTGCCCTGAGCAACGCTCCATGTCCTCCGAGTGTCAGGTCCTGAATGACCAGTGTGGGCACAAGCTGTGACCCTTGAGCCCTCATGAGGCACTTTGGGAATTGATCCCACGTGGGGCTTGGGGCCATCAGTCACAGCGGGGAGGAGGACTCTCTGCTCGCCCTGCCAGCATGGACTGGGAGGGATGAGCCAGATTCCCTCCTGACTCTGATGTCTCCCCTCTCCTAGGCCTGAGAACAAGCGTGGGACGATGTCGGAGGCACGGCACGACAGCACAAGCAGTTTACAGCGGAAGAAGCCGCCATGGTTAAAACTGGACATCCCGGTACCGGTGCCCATGCCCGTGCCAGAGGAGCCCCTCCAGCCCGTGCAGGTACAGGTGCTGGGGAGGAGGGAGGGTCTGTGGAGATGGGGGGGATGTGCTGGGAGCATCCCTGTGCCTGCGGTCCCCATCAGTCCTGGCTGAGGGAAAAGCAGCGTGTGATGGCAGGTCATGAGGCCACATAAGAAGGGGCAGAGCCTTTGAGTAAATTTATGATCAGTAATTAACTCTCCTTGAAGGGGATGTGGGAGGGATGAGGGTGGGTGGCTGATGTGCTCGCATCAGTGGATGTGACTGTTTGGATGTGGGCATTGTGAAAAGTGTCTTGGCTGGGATATGAGAGTGAGGTATTCAAACAAGCATTTCTTAAGGGGACTGGAGGACTGAAGATCTCCCAGATAAACATGAGGGCCTGGAAGTGCTGGAGCTTGTGCTGATATGAGCAGCGTATGAATCTGACTTATGAATAGCCAAGATAATGACAGACTTTCATCAGTAACAGCAAAGAACAGTTACTGGCAACACAAAGCTGTTACCAGCATGAGGAACATAAGAGAACCATGTGGGATGAGAAATACATAGCACTGAGGAGTGCTGAAGTAGAGATGAGGTGATAGGTTAATAGGAGCCGTGCAAAGCATGAGAGTAAAACATCCTTGTTTGTGCTGGGAATAGGAGGAATATCAGGAATACCTGCTACAAGGTATTAAAAACTGCTGTAGGGGTGAGGCCTGGGTATGAACGCTGGCTGCTTGTGTGGCCTTGCTGTAGAAACAGAGACTTTGTGCACTGAAGGCAGAGCCAGAGGGTTCTTGCTGCCCAGCTCCCACAGGCGGGTACAGGGCCTGGGTTCAGTCACTTATGTGAAAAAAAGTTAAGTCATCAGAAAAATGGAGGGTTATACAGTTTCCCTAGAGGAGGCTGAGGACAAGCTTAAGAGGGAACTTCTGTTGCACTTGGGACAGCAAGAACTGCTCTCTTCACCATTCCGTGATGCAGGGACTCAAATGCACTTCACTTACGTGACAGCTCCTGGCAGGTAAATCTTGGTTCTGGTCTTCCCTTGGAAGGAAAGAGTTTGGGGGTCAGTCTGTAGGGATTAGAAGTGGAGTTCAGGGTTTTACCAGTGCAGGTTGAAACCTTCTGAATCAATTTTTTAAGGCTTTGATGGATCTTCCCTTATCTGAAATCTCTAAATCCAGCTGAGTACCTGGAGACACACTGTGCGCTTATGATGGAAGCTGGTGGAGGTGATGTTCTCTGGGGGTCTCGTGTGCGCAGCCCAGGCTGTCAGGATAAGAGTGCATTCTGTGCTCCTCTGGCTTACAACCTGAGTATCTGTGCACTGTTTTTACATAAAAGATATCAAAATTGTTGATAGCATAAGTGGAAATCATTAGCTTTCTGGGCTAGAGAGGCTAAAGCAGTCTCGAGGCAGAGACAGTGTCTGACCAGAGGATCGATCAGAGCTTCACTTGCCACAGGGGCAGTCTGCTCAGCCTGCCCTGTACAAATGGGAGATGGTGTCTCTGCTGAGCTGATAAAAATGTAATGCAGAGCAGCCCTGGGGAGGCAGTTCTATCAGCTGAGAACAGCCTGGTGAGTGGTGTCACATTTGGTAGGTGATGTTTAGCCAAGACATGTGAGTGTGCCCAGGCAATTAGGCTATGAACAAAGCCTTTCCCAGCTTGCTTAGGCTGCACCAGGCAGCAACTACAGATCCACCCACAGCTCTCACAGGCTTTTAGTGCAGATCCAGAGCCACTTAAAAAGCAAATCCCACTGACTGTGCTTCTCTTGACCTTGTGGAGCGGTCTAGGAGAGTGTGATCTGGCTAGGCAACAGCCAGGAGGGTATGTTGCTGGAGCTCATGCAGTACATGTTGAATTGCTAACTGTTCCCCAGCCTGGCTGGCCTTGTGGAGCCTCACTCCCAGAACACTGACCCCCTCCTGCTTCCCTCGGCAGGCGACGCGGCGCCAGGCGTTCCTGCGGAGCGTGAGCATGCCGGCCGACAACAGCCGCGTGCCGTCCCTGCCCCACGACCCTGCCCGGAGACCGGTGCTACAACGACAGACCTCAATCACCCAGACCATCAAGAGGTGAGGCACGCAGCTCGTGGAACCTGCTGCAGTGCGTTCTGCCAGCCAGTGCCAGCCCAGAGTTGTGGACTTATACTGCTCTGCTCATCCCATTGCCTGTCACAGCAGGATTAGGTTGACTCCCTCATTACCTCACGAGGTTGTGGAAGGGTGGGTGCAGATTGGTCCCCGATGTAGAAGCCCAGTGGTGCTGTATAGCTTGTCTGTAGCACGTGAGGAGACAAGTCCTGGCAGGAAGATGCTGGTGACCAGGGCAGTGAATGGTGTTTGCCACTTACAGACAGATTTTGGCTGCCCCCATGCCCCAGGGGGGGCTGTTTCTCAGTAACAGGATGTCTCAGGCCCTGATGTTTTTCTGTGACTGTAGAGGGGGTGGTGCTGGGCGTGCTTTGGTGCAGTGTCTGAGAGCACATGGTTGCTGGGGGAGGCAGAAGCCCATTGGAGCAGTGCAGGGCTCTTAGCAGCTTGGCTCCTAGCACTGGCTCGTTGGCAGGTCCTTGAGATGGCTCTGAGGGGTGGTGGAGAGCAGGGAGAGGCTGCTCTGGGCCTGTGTCCCACTCCTACAAAGGGTTGTCATTAGGAGTCTCTTGAGACATGGCCACACAGAGCTGGGTGCTCTTTCCCTCGCCATGGCAAAGGCTTATCGCAGTTTGCCCAGAGGGAGTGGCTCTCCCAGCTGCTCTCCTGAGATGACTCTCTTCTATCTCTGGCAGTGTGTCAGGCCTGCCTGGATCCCAGGAGCATCCCTGGAGCTCCACGGGTCAGGGGTACTTTCAGCCAGCCAGGCTTCGCCCACTCACAAAGGAGCAGCTTTCCAGCTCTGGGAGATCTCCCACACACTGTTTTCCTTTGCCTCAGATGTTCCCCAGCTGCCTTGGTGGTGAAGCTCTCCTTCAGCAGTCCACTCTGATCCTTCTTCTTGTGAGGTTGGGAGGGCTGAGCCTGTGAAGCAGCGTCTGCTCTTTTCAGGGCTGTGGGCAGCCTCTGGGCCTGCTGAGGCTGTCCTTGCACACCTACACTGTCTCTTCCCTTGCCTCCCTGCCTTTGACGTGTTCCTTGCCAGGACAATTAGGCAAGAGCATGTCAAGGATGAGGGGATATCCTGGGAGGGTGCTGTGGAAGCCCTGACAAGAAGCATTGGGTAGAAGGGCCAGGGTAACCTTCCCCAGCAGTCCTCACAACATGCAGTTTGTATGCAGGGGAGTGAGGAACTGTGAACCGCTTTGGTGCTGGTGTGACAAATTTACTTTGGGAAGGACTTTACAAGGAGCAGAACTGCAGGAGATGCACCCATGACACAACACTAGCAATAAAAGCATGAAATGAGTGGATCAGAAACAAGGCCAGGGAACTGGAAAGTACCAAGGCCTAAACCCTTGTTTTCTGTTTAGCAGAGCTAGGGATGCAGTGGAGAACGCAGACCATACATCCCTAAATGTGTCTTGGGATTTGTTTTGTGAGTCCAGGAAGGACTGCCAAGTTTCCTGCTTAACACAGCCCTCAGAATGCACAGAATGTGAAACTGCATGAGGACTCCATACCATCTTCCCCGGAGGACACAGATCAAGTGTGAACATGAAGTCAAGCCTGTGTAGTCCAGAACATGGCATGGGAGTGACTCCTATGAAAGCATCTAACACCATTTCCAGTCTCCCAGAGTGTCTGAGATGTTCATGCAAGGCAGCAGATGTGGCACAGATAGACTTGTGCACTAGGCAAGATCCTGTCAGGGCATCAGTCACCTGTCCCTAAGCAGATCATATCTCAGCCTGCTGACACCTCCATGGTTTCACACTGGTGTCCGAAGCCAGCCGTGGAATCTGCAGCTGAGTGTCTGGGCTGAAGAAGGCAGGTCTTAGAGGGGGAGCTGAGGGGGATTGCAGTACCCCTGGTACCTTCAAGAGCAATGGGAGGCACACGTCAAGAAGAGCAGGTGCACCAAGAGGATTCAGCAGCCTCCTGGGTTCAAAGATGCTGCTGTGTGGCTTGAGCTTGGTTGTTTCTCTTAGACTGTGCTCTCAGCTGGAGGCCACTGTCACATACAGTGGGGCACGACTGCTGCCCGTGGGGCTATGGAAGGAGATGCAGTGGCTGCTCCCCTCCACAGCCCTGGAGGTTCCTTCCCCTCAGCTCTCTTTTCTTTGCAGCAGACAGGTTCGGTTTCAGAGGAGTCAGACCCTGCCCGCTCGTGGGCACCGGGGGGGCAGGAGCTCCCTGAGAAAGCGGCAGTCCCTGCCCCGATCGTTTTTCAGGTACTGGTAGCACTGAGTGTGAAACCCACCCCTGCATGTGTGTGCCAGGGCTGTTGTGAACTGCACAGAGTCTGGCTGTTGCTGAGATCACATTGCCTTCCCAGGACTGTCCAAGAGGCCTACAGACAGGCGGAGTGAGAAAGTTCATGTGTGCCTCTAACAAAAAACAATTGTCACTCCTACTAAATGCGTAGGCAGCTGTCAATAAGTAGCATGGACTAACAAGCTGTCCACCCGCCAGCCTCACTCCCTCCTGCCTTTCCTAACAAGCTGTCAACCTCCTGGTGTTCACCATAGCTGGAATATCTCCCCAGGGCAGCCTTAGCCCAGCCTGCCTTTGCTGGCAGCAGTGCAGCATATGTTGGCCCCAAAGCCTTCTTGGGGCAGGAGGGGGAGGAGAGGAAGCAGCACCAAACAGACACTGTCACGTTGGTCCAGAGGGGCTCAGAGCTGGTGAATGGAATAGAGCATCTACTCTTTCCCTGTTGGCATCACGGCTTTTTTCTAATGCAAATGTGACTCTTCTTTTTGAGATGGAGGTCTTTGTTTACTTAGCACCAAGGAGATGAGCCACTCCAGAAGTCCAGGGCACAATGGCCCATTGACCATCACCCCGAGTCTGGAGCCCAGGAAACTTGTAAATCGAACAGACTGTGTGACTTTGTGCATGGCAGGGACTGGACCTAATGCCCTGTATTCCTGTCCTGCCATCCTCACTGCTGCCCTTGGCCAGCTGCCACTCTGGCACTGTGGCCACCTTTGGGGCTGCTCGTGTTTGGCCTTGGGCTTTCAGGGCTGGTTGGCTCATCATGACAGAAGAGTGACAGCTGACGCTGATGTTGGTTGTTAGAGTGCCCTGGGGACTCCGTAGGACGTGATGGGGTTCCCCAGCTGAACAGAAGCATTCAGCATCTTCCCAGGGTTCTCCAGATGCTCTAAACTCTGTAGTGGACTATTTTGGCTATGATCAGGGAGAAGGACAGCTCTTCACCCTGGCCCTGGACCAGTAGTGGTCTTGGGCAGTTCTGGAGTGTTCCTCACAGTGCCAACAGCTGTGGTGGTGATTGTCCTTCCAGACTAGTGGGAGCACAGTTTTGGAGGGGTCTGAGGCTGCTGGTGGTGCAATGGGCCATTCCTCAGCAGGCTCATATGGGCCCAAATGACCCTCAGCCCCTCTCCCTTTGAGGCCTCATGCGTGGGTTTGTCACCCAAGGTCACCTTGCTGTTGAAGTACTGGTTACAGCCATCTGTGGGAGCCCTCTGAGTTGTCAGACTGTTCTGCGGTGTGTGTTGTGCCAGAGCAACTGGCAACATGACCTCTGTGCCCTGGGCTTGGTGAGTCTGTCAGGGCAGGGGCTGGCCCTGGGCCCTTTGCTCTGCATGGAGAGGAAGATTGCTTCAAGGAGATGTGGGTCTGGGGGAGCAGAGAGGTGCCCCAACACTTGCACACAGCCCCATCTCCGAAGGCTGGCACGTTGACTTGCTGGTGGCATTTGGGTCAGTGAGGTCAGGTGAATTCCAGCAATGGCCCTCATGACCTCTGAAGGGTCTGTTCTGTAGCACTGTGAGAACAGGGAGGGCTGAGGAAAATGTGTGGTGGTTGCATATGGAAAGTTTTAACCAGCAAGGCTGTGGATTTCAAATGCACCTTTTGGCATGGTGGCAGAGCACCTTCACCTGTTGGTTGATGGGGTTTTTGCTTGGTAGGGTGCAAAATCACAGGACTGGTCTCCTGTCTCCAGTGCACTGTCTCAGTTCCCCTGTGTGGCCTAATTCTAGATTTATCCCAGCCTTTACTCCAGTGTGTATTTTAATGCTCACTTTGTGATCTGTGAGGTCTTGCTTCTCAGCAGCTGGAGATCCTGCCCCTGAGCAGGGGGGCTGAGGCCAGGGATTTGGGTTTGGCTTGGAAGGACTTCCAGGTCTCAACACCTGGGCCAGACAGCTGTAGGCTGAGGCAGCTTGTCACCTCCTGAGGATGGATTAACCATGGTGGGAAAGGCTTGGCAGGGCTGCCACGACCCCTGTAAGTTTAGGGCACCAGCTGTCTTGCAGGATTTAAAATAGACTTTTAGTCTGACTTATCCTGATCCCTCCCTGCTGTCCTTGGGATTTTGCTTCTGATCCACTGCTCTTCTGTGACAGCAGCCACTTGGCAGCAAACCTGCCTCATGGCTGCAACCTTGTGCTCCTGCTTCTGCAACCAGCAGCTTAGAACTGTGTCCACCTTTGCAGAGATCAGAACTGCAGCAAGTTTTGCTGTTAATGGTACCCTTGAGGAGATTAGAAATCCTGCAGCATGAGATGGAGAAGTTAGGGAGATTCTGGGAGTATGGAGAGGAGGGGCTGTGAGAGAAGGGTGATTCCTGGTAGCTTTTGGGAGAAGTTACAGAGCTATGAAACAGTACAGTCTCACAATGGGGACCTAGGGCTGGCCTGAAGACGGTAAGTGTTTGAAATAGGTGGTTTTTAAAGCAAAAAACCACCTTTCACCAAGTTACTTCCTGAATTTCTGTACTATTTCTTTTCCTTTATTTTTTAGAAAAACTCAGAACAAGCTGTCCTTTACCCACAGTGGATCTCTCCTGTCAATTTTCTTCTGTCTTAAGAGACAGAATGCTGTTGATGGTCAAACGTTTCTGGCCAGCATCTGTCAGGTTGCTAAAACCAGCTGAGGACAAGCTGCGAGATGCTCCTGGGGAAGAGTTCTCGCTTTGAACTGGGGTGGGCTGGAAGTGACCACCAGGGTTTTGTCTTTTCGTGTGCATAGTCCAAGCAAACATCATGCTTCTTAGCACTTGTCTGCTGGCATCTTTCAGAGGCACGGCAGACTGGTTTGGGGTGAGCAAAGACAGCGACGCTACTCAGAAATGGCAGAGGAAGAGCCTCCGCCACTGCAGCCTGCGCTATGGGAAGCTCAAGCCTCAGGTCATCCGGGAGATGGACTTGCCCAGTCAGGACAATATTTCTCTGACAAGCACAGAGACCCCTCCTCCGCTCTATGTGGGACCCTGCCAGCTGGGCATGCAGAAGGTGAGTAACCTGGGACAGAGGCAAGGCCAGCGCTGAGTTCCCTGCTTGGTGTCTTCACCACGTTGGCAGCTGTGACCCGTCTGCGGGCTGAGCTCTGCCTTGACATGGCTGGGCTCTGTGCTCAGATGCTTCTCACGTCTCAGGTACAGTTTGGCAGCTCTCTCTCCAGCAGCCTCTCTCTGGTCTCGTTGGCTGAGGTCCCTCAGCTGTGCCCGTGGCTGGGAGCCGTGTTTGTCATGCTGTGGTGGTGATTAGGGGTGTGCAGCATGTCCAGGAGCTCTCAGCTCAGGCTTTCTGCTGCCATTTTGCAAGGAGAGAGTTGTGTTGTACACAGAGTAGCCAGTGTGTTAGACCCAAATGTACAGTAGCAGGGCTGGAATCACTCAGGACACTTGCCTTGCCCCAAGCAGAATGCAGGCTGTAGCACAGCTGCTGTTCCCATAGAAACCTGGTTATGTTTTAGGACTTTGAGAAGTGTCTCTAGCATCAGTGGTGCTGCAGCTCTGCTCATGGGTCCTCAGAAGTTGTTTTGAGTGCCTGCAAAGGGCACCTGGGTTTGGTGCTACCCCCTGCTCGTTACCTTTAAGTGTGACCCCAGGGGGCAGAGCCCAGTTGAGCACATCCAGTGACCAGAACTAACCATAATATCCAGCTCTTCCCATTGTTTCACTCAGTGACAGTAATTGGTGTGGTTGATGACTGTGCTTTGGTGAGCACCACTGGGTGAGTGGGAAAACAATTCCTTCCAAAGCAGGTCAGTCTGTGACCTGCAGCCTGGTGGCATCACTAAAGCAGAGGAGAATGTAGTGCATTTTTAAATCACATTTCACCTTGTTGTCCTCTTTTCTGTTAAATGTCTTGCACCTAGCCTTTGATCACAGGAGACTTAGAAATACTGTTGAGCTCTGTGTGGGCTACATTAAATCAGAACGTGATGTCAGTAGGTGTGAGCCCATCAAGCTTCCTGTTGAGTGTGCAACTGTGGATTAAAAAAGCTCGTAAAACATTGGGATAAAGCATAGAGGTCTTATGGAAACCACAGCTGTGATGATGTAAGGACAGAGGCAAGGTTTGTAGCTGAAGGCAATATTTTCATTACGTTGATTTGTATGTTTGGAATAAGTGAGAACATTGGCCTGAGGAGTCCCAACGAAGGGCTTGAAGCTCCTGGAAGCTTGCCTGCTTTATCCAGCTGTTAAACTTAATTAATGGAAGCAGATGTAAATATACAGTAACGTTTCAACAGGATAACAGGATACTGCTTAAGTCCTGGGCTGTCCAGTATCAGGAAGGAAACTAGCTGAAGAAAGAACATTTCTGTTTTCAGGGATTTCTGAAACTCCTGTTTAGACAGCACATTCTCTGTCTGTTAAGCTCATTGGCACGGGAGAGAATGAAACCAAGAGCTTAGGAAGGGCTGGAGGAGATTTGGAGTCTTATGTGAAATACTGGAACAGACTGGTTGACAATAGTCAATACTATCAAAAGAGAAAAAAACCCCGTAGGCTATTCCTTATCTCCCTATTGTACAATTGCTTGTTGGTCCCTCCAGCCTTGTTCTTGGTCAATCCCTGGAGCCAGACCCCTGTCATGGTCTCATGAGGAGAGAGGAAGCTTGGTAGGGAAGGGTTTGGGGGTGGATGGACTGATGGGCTGCTCCTCTTGGCAGATCATAGACCCCCTGGCCCGCGGGCGAGCGTTCCGGATGGCCGAGGACACCGACGGCTGCAGCATCCCCCACACGCCCATCACGCCGGGGGCCACGTCCCTCTGCTCCTTCACCAGCTCCCGCTCGGGCTTCAACCGCCTCCCGCGGCGCCGCAAGCGCGAGTCCGTGGCCAAAATGAGCTTCCGAGCGGCCGCCGCGCTGGTGAAGGTACTGCCTGCGGGAGGGCAGGGACCAGCGTGGAGGTGCTGCCCAGGGAAGGGTGGAGGGGAAGGAGCTGCTGAGCAGAGAGGATGGGGACAGCCATGGTGGGGGGAGGAAATGAAGTCGCCTCCTGTTGTGTTTCAGCCATATGTACAGGAGGCAGGATTGGCAAGAAGCAGGTACGGTGGTTCAGTTTTGGTACAGGTTTTGCTTTCTCTTCATTGGCCTGGGGACTTTGATTCCCACAGCCAGCAGCCTCAGAGCATTCTAGCTGGCCTGTTTCAGCCTGTCTGGACCTTTGGGTGGTCAATCTGCACCTGGTAGGCAGTCATGGAAGAGCAGAAATACCTGAGGCTCTTGCTATACAAGTCTCTTCATCCTGCCTTGTGCCTGCTTTCCTGGGCTCAGTGACCTTTTTTGCTGTGCCCAGTACCAGTCATCACTGTGGTTTGGTCAGACACATTGTACAATATGTGGTAGAGGAGCACATGGCAAGCCTGGAGGTGGGTGCTGTGGGTTGAGAAGTGGGGTGACAGCTGTGTGTCTCACCAGAAAGGTGTCACACATCATGTCTGCTGTGCTCCATCACAAGCACGAGCTCAGCACCTGGGCTCCCTGTGCACTGGCTGGGGTGGGTTTGTGAGCTGGGGGTTCAGGTTTCTGGCAGTGCCTCCATGGCCCTTTCCCTGGCTGCAGGGCCGCTCTGTGAAGGACAGCACCCTGAGGAGGGCCCAGCGGCGCAGCTTCACCCCCGCCAGCTTCCTGGAGGAGGACACGGTGGATTTCCCAGATGAGCTCGACACTTCGTTCTTTGCTCGGGTGAGGGGCAGGTCTGGCATGGTGCTGGCCCAGAGACAGCAGGACTCTGGTTCTGGCAGGACTGTGTGTGGCAGAGAGCAGCACTGCTTTCTGCCAGGGCTGGTGTCCCAAATGGGATGTTGGCTTCTTCTGATGGGACTTCTGTCTCTCTGCCCAGGAAGGAGTCCTTCATGAGGAGCTCTCTACTTACCCAGATGAAGTGTTCGAGTCGCCATCAGAAGCTGCAATCAAAGATGCTGAGGTGAAACCTCCAGATCAAACAGATCTCACAGGAGGTGCCTTGGACAAAAATGAGCTCGAAAGAAGCCACTTACTACTGTGAGTATCTTCATGGTAGCTGCCATAGCCTAATATGGGGTGGCCAACCCATTTGGAGCGAGGCCTCCTGTGTGGAGGAAGCTGTGGGTGCTGTGGGTGCTTGGTGCAGAGCTCAGAGCAGTGCAGTGATGAGCTTTCTTCAAATCCAGCTGAAGACCTCCTGCCACAGCTATCCATGAATGTGAAAGATGACTCTGAGGCCACTTCTGCAGTCATTCCAGCAGCTTCCAGCTTCACACTAATGTGTTTCAGAGATTGTCTCATGCCTTGAGGAAGCAAAAGACACTTTAAATTGGCTGTGAGGATGCTGAGGGCCCAGCCTTTGGCTATGGAGAGCATGGCAAAGTGAGAAAGCAGTTGCCATTGCCACAGTCACCAGTAACTGTTGTCATGCTCCAAGGAGCAGTGTGAAGCATTGCAGAGTGTCAAGCTGGGCTGCATTCCTCACTTGAAATGAGAGAAAGGTGTGGCACTGATGCTGAGAGCCCTACAAATATGTGGGTGGTGCTATACTGTATGCCTAGGTTTTTTCCACCTGAGTAACTGGTACTGAGTAATTGCTCTGTGTTGCTTCCGAGTCAGCTCACCCCAGCAGAGAGCTCTGCTGGGTGTGAACATGGAGCAGACAGGGAGGTCCTTGTTGTGGTTCTGCTGCTCTCAGCCCATCTTGCTGTGTTGGCACTTTCCCTTTAAGTGTTTCCAAGAACTTGACTCAGTTTAACATAAGGGGAAGCACAAATGGTGGGAGTTTGTTGTCACTCCTCTGAGATGGTTTCAGTCTTCTTGGCTCCCTTTGAATCTCCTTAAATAGTTTTATTTATTGAGGAAAGTACATTTCTTTCACACTTTAGAGAGCTGTTATCAGAGTCGCAGTTGGGTGTCCTTTCACGTGGTGAGGTGTTTATTTGTGCACGGGGAGATTTCCGGCACCGGAAATACCAGGAAAGAGCACGTCCGCTACACAGAAACCACTTGACCTCTTGGGCAAGAGCAGGCTGCAGTGGAATCTGCACCTTCTGCTGGAGAAGGACTTCCCAAGGGGAAGTTGGGATATTCAAATGCATCTTCTGCGAGGTGCAATATGAAAAGAGCTGAAGTTTCCAGCAGTATTTTGGCTACAGAGGTTCAGATTCTCCCTTATCCTGTTGCTTGCCCATACTTCAGAGCTGTCATGATCTCTCCAAATACTCTAGTCATCTTTCAGAAGAAAGTTTGTTGGCTGTTTTCTCTCAGCACTTCTGAGAAGCGCTGTCTTTGTGCAGAGTGGGACATTTAGGAAGCCAGAGGAGGTACACTAGACTAGAGCACATGTTGGGAGCTCTGGCCTACTACAGTGTCAGGCAATGAGGAGGGTGAAATGGGAGGTAGTTGGGTTTTTGTGGTCAGGTCTCAGTGCTGCAGATGTGACCTTCACACTGCTGTTAAAGAGCTAAGAAATACAAAACTATGTGGATGTGATGGAGACCTAAAAAGCAGTTATTATTCAGCAGTAATCTGTGCAATGTTTGTCAGATCTATTTTGACAAAAAAGCCTTCTTTTAGCTCGGGATGCTTGGGATTTTTATTGTGTTGTTGAAGCCTGCTTTTTTTTATTCTGAAAAATGCACACATTGGTACAAATAAAGGGAAGAATGGAAGAGAGATTGTGAGAGGTAGCTGGTACAGCTTGCAGCATGTGAAAGTGCTACTTTCTTGGTCTGGGAAGCTGCTGGGATTCTCTTATGTCCAATTTGCCAGTCCAGTCACATTGAAGTGCTTTAATGGTGGGTATTTCCACTGCTGGGCTAAACTCCACTTCCATTTCATAGCAGAGGGCAGAGTAAGAGGATTGAAGTAGGGGAGCAAATAGATGTGCCTGAGGCTGCAGAGGTGCCTGTTGCAGCCTCCCCGTTTCAGCCTGTTGCTGAAACACTTCAAAGCCTCGAGAGCTCCTTGGCAGGGCTCAGTTTGGCACAGCTGCCTTGTGCCACTTTCTTTGTGTTTCCTGTGCTTTCTGCCACTTCTGTGCTTTCATTTTCTGGCTCTGTGTAACCCTTTGAAATACAACTCCCACTTCAGGGCACCTTGTCTGCCTTCAGCTGCTGCCCAGCCTGGAGGGGGTGGGACAGACAGAGGCTCTGCTGCTGCCAAAGACCAGGGAAAGGCTGGTCCCTACTGCTGTCCTGCTTTTGATTTCAGCCCCCTGGAGCGAGGCTGGAGGAAGCAAAAGGATGGGGGCCTGGCACAGCCCAAGGTGCGCTTGCGGCAGGAGGTGGTGAGCGTGAGCCCCCAGAAGCGAGGCCAGCGCATCGCTGTCCCCGTGAGAAAGCTCTTTGCCAAGGAGAAGAGGCCCTACGGGCTGGGCATGGTGGGGAAGCTGACCAACAGGACCTACCGCAAGCGCATCGACAGCTACGTCAAGCGGCAGATCGAGGACATGGATGACCACAGGTGAGAGCTGCGCTCACAGGGCGTTCCCAGCACAACTGCTGAGTGAGGGATCGCTGCTGGCCCTTGGGGACTCAGGGCACTGGCTACTGCTGAGCCCCCCTAGCCTTTATCCTTTGGAGCACAGAGGCAGCTGCAGCCGACAGCAGCGTGTTTGTGTCACCGTGCGCTGGGACCTCACCCAGCTCCTCACGGTGTGTCTGTACCTCTGCTACCTGGCGAGCAGGTCTGTGCCCCACCACCACTGTCCTGTGGTGAACAGCAAGGCTCAGCTATCCCTGCCTCTGATCATTACCCTAGAGTCGTTATTTTAGACACACAGCACAGTTCGGTGTCAGGCTTCTGTGTTCTCATGGATGTTTTCTTGGGAAAGGGCGGTTGTGCAGTGTGATGGGGGAGTCAGAGTAAACAGGTTCTGTCAGCCAGCAAGACCTTAGGTCATTGCCAACTGCCCTGTGCACTCTTAGGTGATCCTGGTCATGTACCCCAGATTTTGGTGAGGCTTCTGGGGGAAAACAGCAGCTTTTCCCCTCTGTTTTGTTAGCAGATGTAATATGCCTGTATTTCTGCCTCTGATCCTTTCCCCTTCTCTCCATCCAGGCCTTTCTTTACTTACTGGGTCACCTTTGTGCATTCACTCATCACCATCCTCGCTGTGTGCATCTACGGCATCGCCCCTGTGGGGTTCTCACAACATGAAACTGTTGATTCAGTAAGTGAATCCCCCTGACATGCCTGGAGTGGGATGGAGTTTCAGCCCTCAGCTGTTGGGTCATACTCTTCACCATACTGGCTCCTTGCCTTCTTGGCTGGGTGCCTGGTGTCCAGCCCTGGGGGCTGCCTGGAGGGTCTCTGGGAGCCCCCACACCACCTTCTCTCCCCCCTGCAGCCACGTTGCTCCTGATGCCAGATATCTGACACAAAGCACGGTGGCTGTGCTGGCAGCACTTCCAAACAGCTTGTTCCCCTCCTGGTGGAGGCCAGAAGGATGGTCAGGGCAGAGAAATACTTCAAACCTGAGCTAAGTTTTTGCAGTAGTTGCAGGATTTTGCTCCTGACAGGAGCAAAACTGACTTGTCTGACTTTGAGAGCTGATCTTGAAGCTGTTCGTAGCTTTTCCACACGTTGTTAAAGGTTTCTGGCGTACAGATATTTCTACAGCCGTGTCCCTGCTCTATGCAGGAGATGCCCTGGGGAGCTTCTCAGCTATGTATCTGACAGCTTTCAGAGCCCTGCCACCAGCACCTGGGCCTGCACTGGCTGTGAGTGCTGCCTGTGCTGCTCAGCTCTGTGAAGCTTTGTGCAGGCTCAGGCAGCTCCAAGGGCTCCAGACCCTGAGATTTCTTGAAAGTTGAAGTAGCTGGAGATAGACATTTTAAATGAAATCTTAACATGAAGGTGCCTACATCTTGTTGGGGTTTACCTGCAAAAGACCAGTTTGAGAGAGCTGTGAGCCCTGTCATTGGCTATGGGGATGTCTGTTCATCCTGGGGGCTGTTTTCATCAGCCCCTGCTGCTTGCCCTGCTGATCCTGTGGGCTGGAGCTCACAGGGCTCTTGCTTTCTCTCCTTGTAGGTCTTGCGAAACAGAGGGGTTTATGAAAATGTCAAATATGTTCAGCAGGAAAACTTCTGGATCGGCCCCAGCTCAGTGAGTGCCATTGGTGGGACTGTTAGTGGGTGGATGGGGGACTGTGTGCTGCAGCTGTGGCACCCCATGGACCAGAGCTCTCTGCTGCTTGGAGCTCAGGGATCTGCTGTCACTGTCAGGGAGCAGCAGTGCTCCCAGCCCCAACCACCCTGCAGAATGGGGTGCCTGGAGGCTGGGGTGGACCTTGGCACTCCTGCTTTGCACCCTGTTCCTGCAAGGACAAGCATGGGATTAGAAAAAATGCAGGAGTTGTATGGTGTGTGACAGCTTTCCTGATGCTGTTCCCCCTGGGAAAGACAAAGATGAAGAGGAAACGTCACAAAGTTTTCTTTCCCAGCCATAGTGCTGGCCTTTCTGGGGCTATGGGCAAAGGAATCCCTGAACTTCTGTTCTAGACCTGTCTCCAAAGCAAGTATGGAGAATGTGCATGGTGTGTGTTGGGCTTCATCACACAGGATTTGTCCCTGGTCCCTTGAGTCTGTATAGGGGTACCCCTCGCAGTTCCCCCAGCCTGCTCTGCCCCAGGCAATCATGGCCTGCACTTTGGCTGAGCTGACTGTGTCTATCTCTGCTAGGAGGCCCTGATCCACCTGGGGGCCAAGTTCTCCCCGTGCATGAGGCAGGACCAGCAGGTGCACAGCTTCATCAGTGCCAAGCGGGAGAAGGAGAAGCACTCGGCGTGCTGCGTGCGCAACGACAAGTCAGGCTGCGTGCAGACCTCGGAGGAGGAGTGCTCAGTGAGTGCCACGGCCCTTTTCCTGCCAGCCCTGCAGGCTCAGGGCCGCTTCTGCCCATGCTTCTCTCCCTGGGCTTCATGGTGGCACCTTTCCTCTCTCCTGCAGTCCACGCTGGCCGTCTGGGTGAAGTGGCCCCATCACCCCAGCACACCGATGCTGGCAGGAAACAAGAGGCAGTTTGGCTCTGTTTGTCATCAGGACCCCAGGTAGGTCCTGCCTGGCCCAGCTGCCATCCTTGGGGGGACAGGGCTGCTGTAGAGTCTGAGTCCCAGGCCAGTGGATTGCTGCATGAGGCAGCTCTGGAGCGGTATGGAGCGGTGATGTCCCTACACTGCAGGGGAGGCCGATGCAGGGTGTGATCGTATTTCTGCTCACCCCTGGTCTCCATTGTTGTGGGCTGCCCACCCAAACAGTGGCCTGTTGTGAGCTGTGGGTGCCTTCCTCAACCCTGTCCCCCTCCTCACCTGCTCCCTGCTCCCTGCACAGCTCCCTGCTTGGGGTGCAGCAGTCATGATCCCAGCACACTTCTGTCCGGGAGCCCAGCCAGCTGCTGGATGCCATGGCACACAGTCACTGTGGGCTGATGTAGAGCTGCAACCAGCTGAATTCCCACCCTTGGGGTGTGTCCACCTGGAAGGGATCCAGTTTGTAGCTGGGCAGCTGTGTGCTCTCTGCCTTTGTGATCTCTGCATGCTGGAAGGACACTGAGGCTTTGACCAGTCTGGCCTTGGCTGATCTGGTCTAGTGTGTCAGTGTCACCACCCAGGGACACAGGGAGCTGTGGAATGGCAGCGTGGGCACAGGCACAGTGTGGAAATCCTACCTGGTGCTAGGGAAAGGTATTTCTCAGGCTGATGTGTGCTTTGTTGCTGCAGGGTGTGTGAGCAGCCAGCCTCGATGGAGCCGCACGAGTGGCCAGATGACATCACCAAGTGGCCGGTGAGCATGGCCAGAGGCACAGGGCCTGCATGGGCAGCTGGAATGTGGCATTTGCATCCCACTGTGCAGAGCCACAGCTGTGCTGGTGGGAGGGCTGGGCCCCTGGTGCAGCTTCTGCTGCTTGTCACAAACACCAGCTCAGGGCAGCTGTGCTCTGCCCAGCCAAGGCTGAAAGCACTCCAACAACAAAAGTTGTCCTGTGTCAGCTAAAGCCCTGGGTCCTGTCAGGGTAACAGGGAGATGGAAACCAGCTCAGCCTCGGGCTGGAGAGGAGGTGTCAACTGATGCTCAGGCAGATGGAGTATCAGGCACCATCCTGCTGTCAGAGGGAGCTGTGTCTGGGATCTGGCTTCTTCCCAAGGGGCTGTTTTGACTTTACCAAGCCAGCAAGCAAAGCTGTGGCTGTCTGACTGCAGCCTGTTGTTGTTTTCCAGATCTGCACAAAAAACAGTGCTGGGAATTACACCAACCACCTCCACATGGACTGTGTGATTACAGGCCGGCCCTGCTGCATTGGGACCAAGGGAAGGTAATGAGTTTTACCTGCATGGAGGGGCTGGGTGTTAGGGTGAGACACGGGGCCTTTTCAGGCTGTAGACACAGCCATTTGCCCTCTTTGTCCTTTCCACACACAGCCCAGAGCCCTGCTGGGAAGGGGAGCTGGACAGAGAGCCATGACAGGTCTCCCAGATGGAGCAGGAGTTTGGGATGAGCAGGAGATAACAGCCAGCCTGTGGCACAGCAGGGCATCTCACTCAACTGGTCCTGCAGTTTGGAGGGACTTGGGTACCAGTTTGTAGGGATTCAACAGTTCTGCTGGGGAGTCCTGCACTTTTCCTTAGGAATGGCCAGCTTGGTCCTGACAGACTCCATTGTCCCCAGCCTGCACTCCCTGGGTACTCAAAGGAGATGCCAGGAAATGACCCACTCTGGGTTAGCAACAGAGAAAGATGCTGTTTTTCTCGTGTCATCCCTGAGCTTGAGTAGTAACCCAGTACATGGGCTTGGGAGAAAAATGAGGGAGTTTCTCTGTCTCTGGAAGTCATGACCAGGACACTCTTGACATAGCCCCCCCCCTGCCCTTTCCCCTCTGCCAGCTGCAGAGGCACAAGACTCCCCCAGTCTGAGACACAGCTTCCCCAGGCTCTGGTGGTTCTTCCCACCTCTAAACAGCAGCTTTAGGACCTGCATTGGAGCCCTGGCATGCAGGTCTGTGGAGGCTTTCCTGGAGGAGAGAAGCAGGAGGGGTGTGTGCAGAGTGGCACTGGGCTCAAATGGGAATGTTTGTGCCTTTGCTGAGACACTACAGCAGCTGAAGGCACCAGTTCTCATGGATGGGATGAGAAAAGGAGAGTGGGTGGCCTGGAGGGGACAGGAATGATCCCTTGTGCTTTCCATGTGCAACTTGTGCCTCCTGCAGGTGTGAAATAACCTCCCGGGAGTATTGTGAATTTATGCGGGGCTATTTCCATGAGGAGGCAACGCTCTGCTCTCAGGTAAGTGTGCACTTGGGGGGTTGTATGGCTGCCCTTCTCCCTCCAGGTCCCCTCAGAAGCTTGGCAGGGTCTGGGGTGGCAGTGCTGCAGAGTAGGTGGGAGTCCTGTGTCCTGTCCCACCCTGAGCCTGGGAGAAGCTGCTGAACCTGACTGGAGTGGCAGAGGTGGCTCCATCTGTCCCCCTTTGGGGGCCAGCTGGGGACTTGGGCTGGCAGCTGTGAACGCCTAGCACAGGACCACTGTGAAAGCTTCATGGGCAAGCAAATGCCTCAGCTCTGGGTGCTGGGGTGAAAAATGATGGCTTAAAGCTGCCACAGGGAAGGGATGAGGTTATGTGTAAATTTGTGTTGGAGACAAGGCTTGGGACTTGGTTCAACAGAGAAGTGGGAAGAGAGCCCCTCTTCCAGAGCTACCTGCAGCCTGCCCTGGGCTTGGAAAAGGGCCCCTCTCGACACCCACTTCTGCCCTAGGTGCACTGCATGGATGATGTCTGTGGGCTTCTTCCTTTCCTAAATCCAGAAGTCCCTGACCAGTTCTACCGCCTCTGGCTCTCACTTTTCCTCCACGCTGGGTAAGCAGAGGTGTAAAACTTCCACTAGCGGGGTGGGGGAACCCTCAGCCCAGGGATTGCTGTGAGGGTTGTTGTGGCTGTCCCTCGTGGGGGACACAGGGATGCTGAGCTGTGCTCTCTGCCAAGGTTTGCCATCCTGTGTTTGTTGGGAGGGATTAGCGGCATGGGCAAGGCCAGACACGGAACTCTCAGCAAGGCTGGGGTCAGAACACGAGCACGGGTGACTTCAGTGGCTGCTGCTTCAGCTCCTGTACTCTGCACTTGGCAGGATCCTGCACTGTCTGGTTTCAGTCTGTTTCCAAATGACGATCCTGCGGGACCTAGAGAAGCTGGCAGGATGGCACCGCATCTCTATCATCTACCTTCTCAGTGGCATCACTGGGAACCTTGCCAGTGCAATATTTCTACCCTACAGAGCAGAGGTGGGTCTCCTGCAGCCCAGGGTCCTGGTAACTTGCCCTGAACACAACCCTTCTCTACATGCCTGTGCCTCTGTGGCTGAGGCAGAGCCACCCGAGCTGGGCTCACCACTGCAGCCTTGGCACTTGCAGCTCAAAGGTGGCACCACACCATCATTTAACTGCTGAGCAGCAACATGCCCTGGGGTACCATGGGCTTTCCAAGTGCCTGGCCTGGGCTGGCTGCAGGAAAAAGGCTCCCTCTCATAACAAATGGGGGATTGTCCAACCATGGAGTGAGAGGAGTCCCAGGCAGGTTGGGAATCAAGTACCTGGTGTCAGACACCTTCCACACGACAGTGGCAGGCATGAGAGGGGCAAAGAGCAGAGCTCATCTTGCCCACAGGAGACTGCATGGCTGGACCTGCAGGACTACCTTCCACCTCTTTTCATAAGGAAAACTACATGGTGGGTGGGGGGAGCCAGGAGATTGCCTTCAAGGGAGGTGATGGTTGCCCTCTGGCAATGTGAACCAGATCTGCCCTCTTTAAATATGAAGTCTGTTCTGGCCTCACACCTTGATCCTAAGTCCAACCAGGCCCCTTTACTCCTGGCACCCCATTTATGGATGAAGTTGCAGGCTGCAGAGTCTCTTTCCCAAGAACCACTGAGGGAGGAGTTGAGAAAGAAGTAACTTATGCCTGGAGCTGGCTGCAGAGGCCAGGCAGGTGGCATGAGCCTGACATTATCTGTAACGCTCTTCTTCTGCAGGTTGGCCCTGCAGGATCCCAGTTTGGAATTCTGGCCTGTCTCTTTGTGGAGCTCTTCCAGAGTTGGCAAATCCTGGCACGCCCATGGAGGGCTTTCTTCAAGCTGCTGGCTGTGGTGCTCTTTCTTTTTGCCTTCGGCCTCCTGCCTTGGATTGATAATTTCGCTCACATTTCAGGATTTATCAGTGGTTTCTTCCTCTCCTTTGCCTTCCTGCCCTACATTAGCTTTGGGAAGTTTGATTTATATAGGAAACGATGCCAAATTATAGTTTTCCAGCTCATCTTCATTGCACTCTTCTCAGGACTGGTGATTCTGTTCTATTTCTACCCCATCAAGTGCGAGTGGTGCGAGTTCCTCACTTGTATACCCTTCACAGACAAATTCTGCGAGAAATATGACCTGGATGCACAGCTCCACTGACAGCAAAGACTGGCTTCTCGAGCAGGCCCTGGAGATGGACTGTCTTTGCATTTGCTGTGCCAGTTCCATGGGGACAAAGCCTCTAATCCAATGACACTTCTAACCCTGCCCGTGGTTAATTTAAACTGTCTCCTTAGCACTTGGCAGGCATGGTTTGCCTTATCTCAGAAGACTCTGAAAAACAGAACATTTGTGCCTTGTTCAATTGTATTGAACCTTTTCTGCTGCCATTATTTTTATTACACTAGTTTCAATACTACATTTTTAACCAGAGTTGTTTACTACTGCTAAGGTGGTGATTAAATGGTGAGGTAGCGTTTTAGCTACTGTGAATTGTTCTGAGTAGTCCGTGCCTGTTTTTGTTATTTAATCTCACTTCTGCTGTTTCCTGTACCCTGTGGAGCACCCAGACCAGTCACATGCAGATCTGCAGCTGGGAATAAGGGCCTGGAAAGCCTCAGAAAACTAGAGGGTCTCTTTAATCCCTGAATCCACATACAGCTCAGAGGCAAACACCGCAAACAGCAACTGTAAAAAACGTGAGAATGTCCAGTCTATGGAGTTTGCTCCTCTTTGAAGTGTTACAGCCTTTTCCTCCAGGAAGGTGCTGAATGCACTGTCTGGTCTTGGTAGGGCTGGATTCTCTGCTCTCTCTGCTAAAGAAAGAAAACACTTGTCAGTGACAATAATTACTGCATGCTGGGCTCTTCTCACCCCACTGCCATGATGGTCTGGGAGGGATCAGCCAGTGCCAGAGGTGACTGCTGCTCACAGGCACCCTGGAGCAGGTGGCTGTTGTTAGGGTGCACATCTTATTATGCTGGATCTTGAAAATATGGCAGTGTTGAAAGAAGAATAAAAGGTAACTGTGGTCAAAAAGGAGCAGTTTTTAACTCAGCTACCTGGAGCAGCAAAACAACACAAGGCTTTGGACAAGCTGCTCTTACCCCTGTTCTTCAGGCACTGTGACTGTGTTTTTAGAGGCATAATTTAAAACTTACTAAGCCTGAGAGTCTTGGCCACATCTTGTGTTTGTGTGCACAAGTTTCTCAAAATAGCAGTATTAATACTAGAATTATGTCTCTATGAGTTAGAAACCCAGCCACGTTCCTGACAATGACTTCCAGACATTTAAAAAGCCTAAAAGAAAGGAAGGTCCTAGAAGCAATCACAGCAGTGAAGGAACTCTGTGTTTAATAGTCTCAAGACAATGTAGAAACAGATTGAGAGTCTAAATATAGAGTTAGAGACACACCATGGCTAGCACCAAGTTATTCCTGCTGCTGCTTCCAGTGTTTGTTACCTGAAGTAGCTGAACTATCATTCCCTGCCCTGAGAGGAGCACAAACAACACTACCAGGATCTGGAAACAGGCCCCAGCCTCGTGCAGACATTCAGAAATACTCTGCCAGGCAGCAGAGAGCAGCAGCATCAGCTCTGAGCCTGAACATGATGACCTGGGGAAGATGAGGAACTGGGAGCTCTTAAAGGACATTCAGGACTTACCCCACGTGGATCTTACTTCCGAAGCTTCTTTATGAAGCTGACCTCATCCCGGTTCCTGATGCCGTACCTGAACAGAGAATTACACTGGTATATGCCAGTTTCCCAGAAAAAAACACCTGTGAAACCCTATAGCTTCATCTTTCCCAGGGATAGACAGACTCCTACAGTCACATGCTGTGCTCTGCTAGAGGACACATTAAAATTCTCACTTGTGTATGTGGGAGGGACATGCTGCCAGCACTGAAGGATCTGCTCACCTGCCTTTAACTGCAACAACCCCTTAAATGCAACATCTGTTGCATCACCCAGGCTCACTCTTCCAAGGACAGCTTTGATTAGGGCTGTCTTGCTGGATTTTTAGTACTTCAGACCACCTTTTCTTGCTAGTCTGCAACAGGCTGGCAGACCCAGCACTGCTGGAAGTGCCTCATCCCTCCTCGCCTCAAGAATGGGCAGGGAATCACGGGAGTCGCCTGTCAGTGTTGTTACCAGACTGTCTTTGAGAGGTGGCTGAGCAGCTCCAGAGATCAACATGTATCCTTGGGTTTCCTCTTTGCTTGGCATTCTTCATAGAATCATAGAATGCTATGGGGTTGGAATGGACCCTAAAGACCATCCAGTCCCAACACCCCTGCCATGGACAGGACACCTCTCACTAGACCAGGTTCCTCAAAGCCTTATCTAACCCAGCTTTGACCGCTGCCAGGGCTGGGGCATCCACAGCCTCCCTTGGGCAACCTGTTCCAGTTCCTGTCCCCTGCTCTTTCCTATCCTAGGTCAGCATCTCTGCCGAGCTGAGTAACTGTAACTATTCCACAGGAGTTTGGGATGAATGGCCAAACTATGGGGTGGTCTGAACTGGCTGAACCTAGCACAGGATGGTAGTGCCTGAAGAACCCCCTAAGGCCATCCTACCCTGCAGAGAGCCTCTCAGTCTGCCCGTCCCACTTCTGCGGGCAGTGCTGTCCCACCTTCCAGCCAATTTCCAGCACAGGACCCACCTGAGCCAGGGCACAACCTCCCACCTCAGCCCTGCGTGGGGATGCTGCGTGGGCCCCTCTCAGCCCCCAGCACTGACTCAGTTACTCACTCTCTCAGCTTCTTCCTGTCATCCGCCAGCTTCTCTCCAGCGTACGTGAGGTGGTACGTCCTCCATATGTACTTCCTGGGGGAAAAACACTCAGGGGGAGCCGCAGGAGAGGGATGGGGGTGGGATGCGCTCCGGAGCCGCCCGCCCGGCCCCGCTCACCAGCTGAGGTGCTGAACACCGCCCTGCCGGGGCCTGCCGCAGCTGGATGTGCCGCCGCAGCGCCTTCTTTAGCTCCAGCACCGAGGCGTTCTGCACCACCACCACGGCTGCGGGGCGGGGAGAGCCGGGTCAGGCCCGCCGCGCCCCGGGCCCCCGCCCGCCCGCCCGCCCCGCAGCCGGCCCCGCACGCACGCACGGTCTCGCCGTCCGCCTTGCACACCCGCACCGTCATGGCCTGCCCGTACTCCAGGGCCACCTGCGAGCCGATCTCCTCCGCCGTCACCTGCGGGCAGGAGACACGGGCGTGAGCCCAGCCCCGCCGGCGCGGCCCGGCCCCCGACGCCCCGGCCCCACCTGCGGCGGGAGGTCGCAGAGCAGCGGGTCCTGCACCAGCCGCGCCAGCGCCTCCTGGAACAGCTCCAGCACCTCGGCGTGCGCCAGCTCCTCCGCCGGCTCCTCCGCCGGCTCCTCGGCCGCCATCGCCGGAAGGGGCGGGCGGCGCGGCGGGAACCGGCGATGCTGCTCTTCTGCCCGGCCTGCGGGAACGTGCTGGTGGCCGAGGAGGGGCCGCGCTGCCACCGCTTCGCCTGCACCACCTGTCCCTACGTGCGGAACGTCACGCGGAAGGTACCGGGGCGCGGGGGCGGCGGGGCCCGCTGTGTCCGGGGCTCGGTGACTACTGCCCGCTGGCCGGTGCCGCTGACCGGCTCCCGGGTCCCGGTTCCGCAGGTGACGAGCAGGAAATACCCGCGGCTGAAGGAGGTGGACGATGTGCTGGGCGGCGCCGCGGCCTGGGAGAACGTGGACTCCACGGCAGGTAGGGCCGGGCCGGGCCGAGGGGCCGCGCGGGGCTCGGGCCTCCCGTGCCGCCCCTCACGGCGTTTCTCCCGCAGAGCCGTGCCCCAAGTGCGAACACCCCCGCGCCTACTTCATGCAGATCCAGACGCGCTCGGCCGACGAGCCCATGACCACCTTCTACAAGTGCTGCAACCCGCAGTGCGGGCACCGCTGGCGGGACTGAGCGCCCCGGGCTGAGGGGCGCGGGGAGCGGGCATCCTGCTCCTGCAATAAACGTGGCACTGGGGGCAAGGAAACGGCTGCTGCGTGATTGCTTTGGGGCTGGCAGGGACAGGAAACAGGCTTCAGGAGGGTGCTGTGCCCGTGCTGGGGGCCCGTAATTCACACAGTGCAGGGGTTCTGCTGAAGCACGAGTAATAAACTCACAGCGAGAAACAGTGTTGGAAACAGAAACAGGCCTGCAGGTAACCGAGCTGAGGGACGGTGAGGAAACTCCAGCCCTGAGCCAGCTGCTGTGGCACGGCACAGAAGGCAAAGCAGAGGTGAAGTGTTATCACTGGGGCCTTACAGAGAACCAAAAATGAAAAAAGGGCCTTTGCTGTGACCTGTGAAAACCCTGTCAGTTAAAGCAGGAACTACAAACTATACACTGCAACCAATTACTGATAAAAAGAGAATATACTTCAAGTAGGATCACATATTACTTGTGTCTTAACATCAAGCTTTATTCTCAGTTTAAATACATTCAGAAGTAAAAAGGATAAATAACTTAATAAAAACATGACAGAGCACAAATGGTAACATTTAATCTGCATGATGCATGAACACTCTCTCCCACAGGCTAAGCCAATTCGATATGACTCAGCTTTACCCCTTCTATACGGGGATAATCTGCACCCATTTATTCCAATTCATTTCGCAGGGGAACACTCTCCCCAGCCTGAGAGTACAGTCTATCGTGGGCTCGTAGTAGATCGTTGGGGTTTCACTCAGTTTGGGATTCTTGAGTTGTTCTTCCACAACTGGCTGAGAAAAGAGTGACACCGGGGATGGCTTTTTCATGTAGAATCGTCTGATGCAGCCAAGAGTTTCCAGACCCTGCAAAAAAATTCACATATTTTAATTTGGGCAGTTGCAGCGAAAGAAAAATGCTGTGAATGGTGCTCTATCTACAGTGTTCTCAGAAATGTTGGACAGTTTATACCAGAAGTGGCTTCACTTGAGCCCCTGGTTACAGCAAAAGGTTAAAAGGATAAATAACACAATAAAAACATGCAAGCTGTGGATATAGCTGGATATATCTAGTTACTTTCAGGCACAGTGATTGATACATGGTTACTGACACAGAAGGTGCTCAGTAAGAAATGGCAACATTTAGGACTAAAAATTCTAAGGCTGCTCTAGATGTCAATCCCAGACTGCTGTGCCAGTTCTTGTTAATGGTTAATAGGTATATGACAAGCTCTGTCTGTGGTTTCAAAACCAGTTCTTAGTGAATTTATTGGTACAGAAGTCAGATCGAAGTTCTCCACTCTGTAAAATGTAGAGGTAATTAAGTGCTTGGTTTTGTGGGTTTGAATTCACATTGCCCAGGAATCCATACTGGAACACCCAGAACACAGGATATGCACGACTGGCAACACTCCCAGCTGCCACTGTCACCAAAGGGTACAAGCCCCAGGGAAGAAGTGGCACATGGACACTAGAAAATTGATTTCCAGTTAGCAGGGAAGTCATGCTTTTGGGAAGGCCTGCAGGATTACTGCTCTGCTTAAGATTTTGAATATTTATAGGAAAAAAAGTAGAAATCGAAGGTCCATTTCCAAAGTAGCAGTGGTGGCAATCAAATGTCAAAATGTGGGAACAAAATTATGAGAAACTCAAAATTTTCTTGCCATGTTTTGTTTGACAATTAAGGACCTGTAGGCAGGTCTGTCAGGACAGAAGATCTGATTTACACATTGTCTAGCACAGACATATTTCAGTTTGATTCTCATGGCAGATTACCCATCTAAAAGGTATATAAGGAAAAAAATTAAGAATACTTGGATTATCTGTGGTGACTGGGGGCTGGAACTAGAGGATCTTTAAGGTTCCTTCCAACCCAAACTATTCCATGATCCAGTGATTACCACTGCATTAAACAGTCAACCTAGCATTTCATGGTGACAAGCCCCCATTCTTCAGTAACCACCTAGAATTCACCTCCCTGTACATCCATTTCAGAAGCAAGCTCAAGCTGTACAATCACTAACAAGGACGGGTAAATGAGGTTTCCCTCCTCCCTCCCTGTGAGCGGCGGCTTGCTCTGGCTGTGGTTAATTTATGCCAGAGGGAGAAGGTCGGTTTTTTCCCGTTTCCTGGCCTTGCAGTGCTGTCACTGCTGGCTGGGTGTGTCACAGAGCCAGGCCTGTACCTGCAGGATCTCCAGCACGGCCACGGGCTGCAGGACGCCGCTGTAGTGCTGCAGCAGCCCCGCCTGCGTCACGCCCGGCTTCGTCATCACGTGGTAGAGCACGGCTTCCATCATCCCCTTGCACACTGGCTTGTTGAGGTTCCCATCCACAATCCTCCACGGCCTCCCAATGAAGCAAATGTTCTCACAGGCCCTGCCAAAGAGAATTAAAACTTGGCTGTTGGGAATTCTTTGGGATAGGTTTCCCATGGCTGTGATTTCTGCCTAATAGAGGTTCTCGCTACATCCGTTTTAACGCAGGTGTAAATCCTGTGGTTGCTCTGAGCAGGGGTTGGTGCTGCTCTACCAAATCTGCATTTGTCACAAGGGGTTCACCCCTTTTAGCATCATTACACACCCAGCAGCAGCCTTGGGTCTTGATGAGCAGGGAAGCTTTGTCTGGCATTAGCTCTAATATCCTCCAGAAGTTATCCGAGACCTGCACCATGCAGCAACAGTGCTCTGATGGGAAGCAAATTCCTCATTTTTAGCATTTTGGTGTCCAAGAGACAGACCCTGCATGGAAATTTGCATTTCTCATACTGCAGTTTCTCCAGGCCCTTCCTGGGCACCTGGAAACTGGCATTGGGCTTATTAGTGCAGTAACATCAATTTTGCTCCTCTGATATTTGGAGCTCGTTGGTTTTTGGGTAAAAATATCTATCAGAGGCATTGTTTCAGCATGCACAGCAGCCCAAGTAACATTAACAAGAACAATGGAGTGGGGTTTCTCCACCATCAATGTTCACTGCCCATCAGAGCATAAAACTGAGGTTTCCACGCCACTGCTTCCAGTATTATTTTGGCAGTGCCAAGTGTTTGGTATTCTGCAGACACCTCCGTTACTCACCGGTCCCTGGCTGCCTGGGAGACATCTGTCATAGAGCTTCCTGGAAAGAAAAGGACACATATTTTCTAATTAACTCAAACTCCTTATCTGATGGAAGGAGAGTTAAAGGTGGCCAAGCTGTGAAGTGTAAGAGCTTGCTACGAAACCACACGAGCAAACTACTCCATGTGCTGCTGTCAGCTTTGGGGAGCTCTGAGCTGCCCCTCTGCCCTGCCTGCAGCACATTCTTCCCACACCTCTTCCCACAGCCACATCCCTCTACTGAACCCCACTTTTTGTGGTTCCTTTCCCAGTCCCAGCAGATTTTAGTCCTGGAAGTCTGATGCTATGGCTGTGCCATGGTGATTGTATGGGCTGAAAGAACTGAGGTTCACAGAGAGCTGTGCAGGGTCTCAGCCTGCAGCTCTCCCAGGGGTTTGGGTAACCTAAAGCTCCTGGAAATCAGAGGGAAATTGGGCACAACTCCAAGGGGCTGGAGACATGAGAATGACAGGATTCCAGCAGGGCTCAGTTTCAAAGCAAAGGCTGCCTCTGCAACTCCCATTACATTATGTCATGGGTTTTAATTAGACAATTACTTAATGAGGTATTCCTACCACACCCAGAGGGTAACAGCTTTGGCTTAAGCACATGTAAACATTCACTGGCCAGTGAGAACTGTGTGTTTGATAACAGAACTCCTGTTTTTTCCTTCCTATGCTACAAACAAGTCAAGGACGTTAAATCCAGGAGAGTACTTCAGTAGTTTAATTTAAGAACTGCTGAGGTCTCTGCTGTTTAGACAGCCTCGAGTGCATTTCCTGCAGGAAGGCTCCAGTTAAACAATCCCAAGCTGTGGGATGTTAGGGATCACCCTCTGGACCTGGGTACTGGCAGGGCTTGGCAAGGTACCACAGGAACACTGAGCTTGTGGCTCAGCCTGAGATCAGAGCTAATAAAAACCAAACCAAAATGAAATCCCCCACAAACTACTAAATGTAAAGCCTGGCAAGAACTACTAGCTATTAGAAAACTGGCAGTAAAAAGGAAATGAAAATGAGGTCCAATTGGGTTACAAATGAGGCTGTTAATCTCACTGGCATGTGCTGCTTCCTGGTGAATGGTTTAATGAGTTTAGGACTTTCAGCCATGGACATTCCATCTAAATGCACACCAGCAGTGCTGTGTTTTCTAGTCTTAGAGATGTCTGACCTTTGGACTGAAGCCAGAGATGAGAAACTTCAGATCCAAATTATTTTGGAGAAGTTTAAGACATGGAAATAAGTTTCTAAGGAAAACATACTTCTGGACTAGTCATTCCAGCAGAAGGCACAGGAAGGATTACTTGATGTATTTGAAAACTCTGAGACCTTCCAAATGAATTAGTGTTAGGCCAATTTATCTGTGAGAGAAGACAATTCCTCTCGTACAGCTTCATAAAGAATTTAGGATTTGCTTATAAAATAGAGCTACTGGTCTGGGATAAACTGCTGATGAGCTGGTTTGTATTTCAGGGATGCAGAGGGCTCCTCCATACCTTTAGAGACTCCTGGGTTCTCCTGGAAGTAGGAAAGATCATCATCCTGCTCACTGGCTGATTGTTCAGTGATAGGGATCTGCTTGTTGTGCTCAGTGCTGAGCTCATCGTTATCTACTTCGAGTTCTTTGTCCTCAGAACAAGATTCAACTTGTTCCTTGTAAGTGTCCACATCCACAGCCTCTGGAGCAGGCTCTGGGAATTCAGCTGGGGGTTCTGCCTGCCCTCCCAGGGAGCCTCCTCCTGGAGCTTCTTCACCCCCAGAAACAGCTTCCTTCCTTGTGACAGGCTCAGGAACAGCTGCATCCAAGTTCCTGCCATTTGCACTTCCCAGAGCAGGCTGTGCACCCTGGCAGAGCTGATGGTCATCCTGAAGGACATCAGTCTTGCACCTCTTTCTCGGGGGCTCCTCATCACTGGCACACTGTGTGTCTTTTCCCAGCTGCTCCTCCTCTCCTAGGCATTCCTGTCCCTTCCCTGGCTCTGAAGGCAGGTGCTCCTGTGGCACATCTGGGAGAGCAGTGTCTGCCCCTGGCTGATCAGCATCCTCTGCTTTGTTCTTCAGGCACACTGAGCGTAACAGCCAGGGCCTGGCAAACACTATTGCCACCAGTCTGACAGTGTGGCCTCCTACTTCTAAAACCTGCTGCATTTCGATGAGGTCCTGTAAAAAAACAAACAAAAAAAACCCCACAACAAATTATTTTGGGAGCTTTCACTGAAAAATGTCACTTCAACTCAGTGTCATGTGTCACTTTAACCCAGTGTCATGGAATTCTCATGATTTAACTGGCAGCAAGGAAAGAGCAAGAGCTTAGTAGAATATTCAATTTTGCCCCCTGCTGCACTGAAGTTGAAAAGATGTTTTACCCCTTAAAGCTTCCTGAAATTATAGCACGAGACATTTTTCTTCAGCTTAAAGTAAGTTAAAAATATAACTGGGAAAGAGTAGTTTGCTTCCAAAACGTTGATGTTGGTACCTCTAGGTTTCTTAAACAGTTCATTCCAATCTTTGAATAAGTGCTGCTTTAATTTTTGGCCTTCCTAACTTTGAGGAAAGATTGCTCTCAGGTGTGGTGTGTGATCTCCTGCCTAACATAAATAACTGTTCAATTTATAGTTGCTTCCAACAGGCTGGAAGCTCATCCTGTTCAAGGGGAATACTAAGCATGCAAACATTAATGTATGGAAAGCAGCTGGCTGTAAGCCCACCTGAATGTACTGCTCCAAGCTCCTGCTGCGTTCAGCTTCCACCTGTTCATAGCTACAGAAGTGTTTGCTCAGCTCAGCTTTGCAAATCCCAAAGTGGGAAGTGGCCTCTATGGCCTTTCGGATCTCCAGAACAGCTGCCACATCCCTGGGATTGTACCCATAATGCTCTGTACATTCATGGAGAAACTTTTCCACCTCATAGTTTTCTTCCTGGACTTTTATCAACCTGGTGAAAGTTTCAGGGAGGCAGGAGATGCCCACAGCCATGTGATCGAGCAGGGAAGGAGCTGCAAAGCAAATAAACCATGGGAGTTTAAGCTGTGAAGCAGCAGTTACTGTGCAACACACTGCAGAAAGACAAACAGATTGTAGATATTCTAGACGAATTAAAAACAGAGCTCAGTCTTCCCTCTTCATTACTGCAGTTCTCTTTTTTCTTTCTGCCCTACATATTTGTCTCTGAAAAGGCCTGTAAAGAAGAGCAAACTGGTTTACAAGGGCTCACCCTTCCAGAAAAGTGAATTATGGCTGGAAGGCAGTGAGCACTTAACGGTGTTCTCTCTAACACTGGGTCAGCTTAGCTCTGAGTTAATGAGGGAATCCTCTCCCTTTTTCTTGAAGAAGGTCAAGTGAAAATTCTGGGGCAAGAAAATGCTGTAGAGGACACTTTTAATCAAAAAATCCACAGCAGAAAGCTGTTGGCCAGATATGGTTTGAACTACCACTTGACAATACTTTAGACAATTAGTTCAACAAAGCATCTCTGTGTTCAGTGACAGGTCCATCACTGCCCCAAACTGACCCCCCTGTACAGAGTATCCAGAACTGAAGCCCTGTAACCCCTATCCCAGCTGCAGCTGATGAGGGGGCAGCTCTGGCACTGCTCTTCCTGCTCCCTTCCCTTTTACCTGCAGGCTGCTCCTCGTTTGCCTCTGGAACAGTTGGGGCAGCTGCCAAGGAAACATGGGATCAGCTGTAATGAGCAGTCAGCTCAGCACAGCTGGAGGGCAGGAGAGGCAGCAGAGACAGGAGAAAGAATTTCTGTTTTACTTCTGTCACAACAGCAATGGAAATGGGCAGGGGCAGCACTAGACCATTTCAGCTGAAGAGCTCAAGGCTCTGGATACATTTGCATTACAGCTGAAAACAGGGTGCTCTGTCAGAAGGGGCAGTACTGATGAACTGCAGACAGTCAAGCTCTAAATATTATAAAAATGTTGCAATTACTGAGGTAAGAGGCCAGCCATTGGACACCACTATTTCAGGCACTTGCATGAGACAAGTTAAATCCTTCCATTCAAGGAGCTCTGAAAGGTTTTCTTTTCTCTTCACAGAAAAGAAAGCCTGGCTGTGATATCATATGGTATTTTAAATTGTTGAAGGGACTGAAAAACCTGGAGAGGGGTAACAGAGCAGAGGACAGATTGCAGTAATAGTTTAACACAACATGAAATAGAGGCAAGGCCTTGTTACTAACAAAAGCCTAAGTCAGCCATCTGTGTTAAGGCAGGGGAGAAAGCCTTACAAACTTGATTTGTAATGGAAACAGAATGTTCCTGTTAAGGGGATTTGTTTAAATCAGTTCCTCAGCAGGTGAGTTCACCATCTCTCCTGCTCCAAGCCACTTCTGTGCACTTTAGGCCAAACAGAACTAACCTGGAGAGCTGAGCCTTCCTGGGATAGGGGTACATCTGAGCCTGACCTTCACCTGGCAGGAGTTGACCACGATGTTGTCACTGGGGCTCAGGTTGCGTGTGCTGACAATGCCAGGGGAGTAGTAGCCTCTCATCAGTAAATAATTGGTGTGAGAGGCTTGACGAGGTTTCACTTCGATTCTGCGTTTGCCTCCAGAGCTGTCATCCAAGTCATCATCATCATCATCATCATCCTCAAGTGCTTCTTTTCCCAAGCTACAGCAAACACAGGTGGTTTGATTTGTTTGTTGGGTTTTTTCCCAAAAGAAGAAAGTGATTCGTTACACTGAGCAGAGCAAGGACACGGCATTCCTGCATTCTGGGCTTTAGTCGTGGACAGCTGGGGCAACGTCCACACCAGGCTGATTTAAAGCACTGAGAACAAGAACTACAGAAAAGGAAATACACTTAAGATCCCTGGGAAAGGAAACTCTCCCTTTTTTTTGCATGTGTTGAAATGAATCCAAAATATCTCAGCTTCTAGTGCTGAAGCTCTTTGGTTCAGTGGACGCTTCATCCTGAGGGATCATCTGTTAGACACTGAGCACGAGGGATGCTGCAGGATGGGGCAGACAGTGTTAATTTTTAAGGGTGAAAAGGAGGAGAGAGAGTTACAGACCAAAGATTCCATTACTTTAAAAAATAGTAATTAAAAAACCACCAAACACCGAACTGCAGACATCTTCCAAGTAAAGAAAAGAATAGTAGTAGCAGCCAGGATGGATTTCCCAGAAACAAACTTAGTCAAACCAACACTATTTATTCCAGGACATGACAAGAGCCACTATGGATAAAGCTGAAGGCTCTGAACAACCTGATCTAACTCTGAAGTTGCCTCTGTTTTAAGCAGGTTATGCCAGGGACAATGAAAGGTTCCTTCCAACCTTTTCTAAGACGAGTTAGACCTTAAGTACCTTCTTTTAAAGCATATTTAAAGTCAAAAGGGAACACATGATTTAGAAAAAATGATGAGTACACAACTCAAGATGCCCCTACTCAGCAATGGGACCAGTCCATTTTTGTTAATGACCTGGCTGATAAAACAGCTCATTCAGTTTGCACAGCATCACCCAACTGAGGACACTGCAAGTATATGAGAAGCTGGGATTTCCATTCAGAATATCTCCAGCACACTGGAGAGTCAACCTGGAGAAGAGCAGGGAGCAATTTCCTATGACAAATGCATGTTATTTATATTACAGTACTCTGCATCTGTCCCTCCACAGTAACAGGAAACAATTAACCAGATAAAGGAAAAGAAGCTTGTTAGAGTGAGTCACAAGAATCATAAGCTGTACATGGATCTCTGCATTGGGGTGGTTTGGCTGCTTTTTTCTGGCAAAGCCATGGCCCTCAGCATCTTGGGATGGAATAGCAGGTGTTTCACCTATAGGACAGGATGGAACTGGCACAGAGCTGCCAGCAAGAGCATGGCACTTGTGTTCTGACATCACAGTTCAGAAGAATATAATAAGAAAACCAGAGATCTGGATAACATGAATAAAGTGAAGGAACTGAAGCTGCTCATTTTAAAGAGCAGCATGTTATGGGAGAGGGACCACAATAACAATCCGCAAACAGGTATAAAGCTGCTCTAAAGAGAAAGAGAACAAAGTATTTTCCATGTGGATTCACAATAGGAAGCAGCAGGTTAAATTACTAAGAAATTTTAGTTGCACTTTCAAGAATGCACAAAATGACTGTAAGGAAAAGAGCTCACAGGTTCACACTGCCTGGGGACAGTTTCAGTTTATGCCATTACTGCAGGCTTACAGGAGAATTAAATCCAGCAGCAGACAGTGCACAGAAGCACTGCTGTGGTGAGAGGTTTCACTGATAAAGGTGAAACCTTGTTACCAACCCTCTCAGTCTGTGACATGCCAAGGCACAATGTTGATGAAAATGCTCCTGTAGCACCCAGTGCTCTCCTTTCCACGTCAGCTCTGATGGCACTGAAGTGCCAAGCAATTGAAATGTCACAAGGCAAAAGCAGCCCAGGGCTATAATGACAGGCACTAACTTAAGTGCCATTAAGCCTTCAGAGCACTTCCTCAGAAATAAAAATCTAAACAATAGCACAGTAAAAATGCAACAGTGGAGTGCAGGAAGTGCTAATTCCTGTCCAATTTCATCCAAGTTATCCCCACATTGTATTCTCTAATAGAAATAACAGCATTTACCTTTTTATCACTTCATTTTCCACCATAGAGCTGTCCACCACGATGATCTGCTCTGGGATTCTCACATTCACAGCCACCAGTCCCAGGGAGAACAGGGAAAGCATGGCCACACACTGCCCACCAGGGCCATCCATGGGAAATGCCACCATGCCTTCTGATGATGCATTTTCTTCATCTTTAAATGAGAAGTTGTGTGGCTGGTCTGATTTTTCAGCATCCTTGAGCTTCTCCAGGAACTGGAAGGACTCTGTACAAATGGTGCTGGGGAACCGCCACGTAAAAACTCTGCACAAAACCACAAAGAAGCACAAATCCTTCAAAATCTGCTCTTACTGAGAATGAGTTTTACAATTATGGTATCACAAAGGAGCCAAACAGTTGAAGTTTCATGCTAGAGCTGATGACCAAGTACCTCCCACACCTGCTTTCACAGTCCTTTTACTATTTCCAGACCATTAGGTGTTTATGCACTGTGTAAAGGTCAGGTAGCATACAGCAAATGAAAAGCAAAGGTATCATCTTCTGCTTCACAGGAGTGCTAAAGAAATCTTCCCACCACATCCAGAATTGTGGTGCTGCATCTCCTCCCTTCTCCATGCATCTCTAAAGTCCTGCCCAGCACACCTGGCTCTATTCCCTCACTGCCCTGACTGCTCCCTACATAAGGACTGACCTCACATCACCATCACCTTCCTCTGCACCCACAGCTGAAGGTTCTTTGCTTGGACACTTCTCATGTGTTGTCACCTCCATGCCATGCTTGAGTAGATTTTTTCCTTTGCTTTAAAGCCCAGCAGTGCCCACTCTGCTACCCACCTGTAGTAGCTCTGGGACAGCTGGTAGGACATGGGCACGAAGGGCAGAGCGCGGCTCTTCTTCGGCCCCAGCGTGTGGTTCACCCTGCGCCGGTTCACCAGGCTCCTCCTCTGGCACTCCAGGAAAGCCTTCACCAGGATGTCATCCTGGTACTCCTGGTACAGCCGGAACGTCTGCAAGACACCCCTCAGTGAGAGCTCTGCATCCACTGCCAGAGCCACCTGCTCCAGGTCACAGGCCCTCAGTGGATGGGAAGCCACAAGCCAGAATGAAAATGATGCATATAAATTCACTTAACTACTCCTCTGTTCCTTTTATGGCCTTCCAGACTTTCCATGGTAAATGCCAATTAAATTACCTAAATACTACAGAACACTTGATATTCAAAATGGGATCAGGCTCCCACTGGAATTATAGATGTGAAGAATGCTCCTCTGCCACACATTTTGGTAAATTCTTCCCCTCATTTCAGCAGGAACACTTGGTTCTGTGAGCTTGGCTATTGAGGTTCCACTCTTGCTTATCAGCTGTTAAACTCCCTTTGAACTTTGACCTTAAGCACTTGATTGATTGATTGATGATCTCTCTCTGTAGTCCCCAACGCTGAAGGAGAGGCCCCCCAACACCAGTGTCAGCTGGGTATTAGGATTGTTTTTGTGATATCTCCTCCAGAACATTCCCACTGCTCAGGTGGGCACTAAAGCATGGTATAGTTTGACCCACTGGAAGTGATGTGGAGCTTATTTCATATGGTTTTATGCCTTCAACCTCCCATCCTCACGTCTTGCAATCTCATCCTCAGAGAGAAAATGACAAAGTGAAAATCTTCCTACAATTCCTTCCTTCCTATCTATACAATTTGCTAAAAGCAGAATAATTCCCACAGAATGGAACAAATCCAACTTTCTGGGTTTCTTCTATTTGAAAAAGGAATGTGCCAAGGGAGGGAGGAGAAACTTTAGGGTTGTATGACCACATGCAGACATGGCACTTGGGGACATGGTTTAGTGGTGGCATTGGCAGTGCTGGGCTGATGGTTGGACTTGATGATCTTAAAGGTCTTTTCCAACCTACACAATTCCGTGATTCTATGAGCAGTAAAGTTTGGTCCAGACACTGTACCTGAAATGACTGGCAAGATTCCATCTGGTTATCTGAGAGTGCCAGTGTGCTCTGAATCAGATTCTGCAGCACTAGAAAATGAATATCGTAAATACTGAAAGAAAAGAAAAAAAGGAAGAGAAAAACATTTATTCTGGTGATTTTTGAACATGAGGTACCCATTAAACCAGCACAAAAATCTACAAACTCAATCCCCTGCTTCTGAAATAGAAGCATAAAGGCACGAGATCCTACAGTTGAGCATTATTCATGTAAAGGAATGTGTTACATTCTCCCTGACCTTCCACCCCGAATTTCTGGATCAGTCCAGATAATCTGACACAAAGCTCTCCCTGATAACATCTCCTCCTCTTAAGATACAACACCCACACAGAAAACGTACACTGTTGTCCCAGTGATAAGATAATTTTGAAGTCATCTCTGTTATCATTTTATCTACCCAATCTATGTCAGAGGTCCCTACAGTCTTGTTAAAGTGTTCTTCTGTTAATAAATTTATACACTGCAACAAACAGATGAAAACAATGAATTAGGACACTCTTTATACGACTTCCACAGATGGGAGGGGCTGATGTGGCCTGGGAGCCCTAATGAGGAAAATGGTGCTGCTGCTACTCACCTGCTCAGATTATCCTCTCTTGTGCCTTGATCTGTGTCTTCTCCGATTGCCAGCACTCGAAACCTAGTTAAGGGAAGGGAAAGGAGAACACTGGAAGCAGCTTTTCTGTGATTTTCTGTGATTTTGCATCAGCCATGAAGCCCAGAGGCTGATGAGCACAACTGCTAACGAGGCAAGTGCTGGACCAGCCCAGGGGACTGTCTGCTCCAGCAGCCCTCAGCACAAGGGTCAGACAGGAAAAGAACAGTCCACATCAATCTCCACTAAAATATCTGTTGACAAGGAGATAAAACAATGGACAGGAGACAGTTCCAGCACTGGAAGGATTTTTCATTTTATTGAGGTTTTGGACTTCTAGGTACCGTCAGCAGCACTTTTGCTGTAATGCACAGCTCTTCCCAAAATAAGAAAAATAACAAAGGTGATAAATTTATTATCATAAAATGGTCTGAGACACAATTTTTCCACACTGCTCTTCAAGTGTTATTCATCATGAAAAAGCTTAACGACCTGGAGCTGGAGAATGCTGTACAAGGCTGAGTGCTCTTCCTTATCAATAGTTTTAGCAGGACTGAGATCATTCATCTGAGCAATCAGCTACAAATTGTGATAGAAAATGGGGCCAGTTAATCTGGAAAATGCTAGATTTCTATTGCAATGAAAAGTTACACCTGAGTAGCAACATCTCTAACACCAAGGTTGAGAGCTTGACAATTTAGGAAAATCTGCTGTAGTGAACTTCTGGTTTAAAAGTCTTATTTAGCAATAAGAATGGTTTGAAACCAGCCAAATTGTGCAAAGAACTGAAAATCACATAAATATATTTACGAAGTGTGGATATAAAAGAAACACTGCTGGTTGTGTTTAGTAAAACTTCTTTTCTTACTAAGGGTACAAGTACAGAGGGTGTAAATCATGCCCAGAGAAGAGACCTGCTCTGAATTGCTGCCCCCTCTCACTGCCTCACCCCATGTACAAAGTCAAAAGCACCATAATTAAAATACCTGGAAAAGAGTTCCTCCAGAGTGTCAGGAATCTCAAGTTTGGGATTCCCCAGGGTTGAACTGAATTTCTCTTTCAGTCTTTCCACAAACTCTTTAAACTCCTTTGCACAAACCTTAGGAAAGAGGAGACAGAAATGTCATCAACCTCAATTTCTTAGAGTGGGAAAAACCCCTCTACTTTTCAAGTGTTCATGGAAATTCTTGTAGAAATAGCTGGGTTTGAATTATGAAGTCAGAAGCAGTCCAACAGCCAAGGGAAGGCAGGGAAAAGCTCTTGCAGTTTGTGTTTGCTGGTTTAGTGAACAGTTGCAGGTTCCATCTGTAATCAGCTCACAGCTACAAGCCAAGCACCATGAACATATGTTCTAAGACAATTTCCTGATTTAACAGCAAGATCTCTTGCTAGAGCTATGTTTAAACTTCTGCTCAAGCCCTTCAGGCTTTTCCATGTTCTCCATTAAGTCTGTTTGCACAATCATGGCTTGGAGAACACCTGTTACATGAGAGGAATGTTCTCTGGAAACAAGTTTATATTTGCTTCCAAAGACAGACTTTGGGGATGGGGACACATATTTATTTCAGTGATGTCTCATCAATGAACAACTACTCTTCCTTTAAACAACATGAATCTAACAACAGAACTGATGGGCTTTTCTGACAATGGTATAAATTGTCATTCCTGGATAAAAATGAGCTTGCTGTGACACAGTTCCAGTTCTGAAAAAAATCTGAAATTCAAAATGGAATTGTTTGCACTGAAAGTGTAAACAACTTTTCAATTTGAAATTGTGGTTCATTTAAATGGAAAAAAAAAAAGAAATAGAATCTTTTGGCTGCTCAAATCAAGTCTTATCAAATTTGCTTGCATTCCTGCACTCATCCACAGAAGCTAAGGCAACATTTCAACACACAACTGGAATAAAAAATTAGAAATTACAAAGCAAGAACGTTTTCTTGCTCAGATAATAAAGTGGCTCAAAGGATAAAAAAAGAATCAGCAGATAGAGATGTTTAGTCATGGCTGTTTATAAACAAGCACATTGAAAACACAATGGTTGTTGCACAGGGCGCTGTTTATGTGCCTTTGGAAAGCTGCCCTGTGTCCACTTTGCTCCCAAACCAGCAATGATGCTGCATTTTTACAATGATGCTATTTTTAAAATAGCTAAAGGTTCCAGGGAGAGAAAAGTAATTCTTACAGTGCAAGTACTCAGTAATCCAAACAGCATAAAGTACTCTATGAACTTTTGGAATACTTCCCTCCTACCTGTGGATCTTCATAATTATTTTCTCTATTCATGAAATCATCGATGAGGGCTTTATCTTGGTAGACCTCAGCAAGGCAAACTCTGCAAGAGATTCAATTGAAGGTGTTGCTTAGAGCTGAAATTTTCCCAGTTCAAAACAGATCTGACAGCAGCAGGGTGCAAACAAGATGAAATTTTTAAGTTACATGAAACAAAAGAAATAGGTAGGAGGCCCATGTCCCTTCAGGAGAGTTTAGCCTGTATTTAGAACATAGAAAACTTCTTACTTGTAATTGAGGTAGGTCTGTGGGTTTCTGACAATGTATCGGGCTCTCCGTCCCACAGAATGGGAGGTTTTATCCAGGGACTCCTCGAAGCTGGAGTGCATGAGGTCCCTCACCACCTGCCAGGGCACAAAGGGCCCTTTCACCTGCAGGAGGAACAGAAGGATCTGCAGTTAAACCTCCCTCTCTGTGCACCACGATGCTGAGAGCAGGATGAAGTGGTGGCTGATGAAATGTGTGTGCAGCAGCCAGCAGCTCCTTGCTCTGGGTGTGTTCAGCACCTTGGCATTGAGCACGTGGCTGGCAATCCTGCACAGCATGAGCAGGCTGTCCTCCTGCACCGTCCAGGTCACGCGCAGCCGCGTCATCCTCAGCAGGGCACTCTGGTCAGCCTTGTCATGGTAGCGCAGCCGTTTGCTTTTGTCTACAGAATCCTCTTCTAACAAATCCAGGGAAACAAAAAAAGACGTTTATCTCAGCACTTTGTATTCTGATTGACTCAAAACTTCTATCACAGGCTCAGCACCAGTTCAAGCTCGTAAGAATGAGAGATGAGCAGGGAAGGAAGCTGCAGTCTAGAAAGTGAAATGCAGCAATACCTCTCCCAGGCATGAGAAGACAAACACTTTAATTGGCAAACTTGACAACCTAGAGCATCCTTCCATGAGGAATCTTTAAGCCTGATGAATTGCAGGGAGCTGCTCTGGCACAGACACCATGAGGATTCCCCTGGCCCGTGCAGCCCAGCAGTGCAGCTGTGGCTCACACACAGCTCATGGGCACAGCGTGCTGCTGCTTCTCCCCAGGGCACCTGAGCCTCCTCACTGACAGAGGCAACCCAGAGACATGGCCAGAAAGCTGCCCTGTCACACACCCTCTTTTCCAAAGCAGCTTCCAGCAGGCCTAGGCATTGTAAAGAATGCTGCTTTTTCCTGTTTCTTACCTTTCTTTTTCTTCTTTGTCTTCTTTCCAACATCTTTCCTAAGCCTCTTCCTCTTTTGGCTTTTTCCACCTCTCACTCGTTTTGTTCGATCCTGGGTTGGTTCTTTACTTATTTCAATATATTCCTCTTTATGGATAAGTGACTCTGATCCTACCTTTGCTTCTCCCAAAATATTAATTTTGTTACCTAAAATGACACATATTTACAGCAGTGGAGCTTTATAACAATGACATTCTACAATGTTAAGGTATAAAGACCAAATGACAAATTTCAGCAAATTAGAAGACAGATTTAAATTAAAATTCCCTCTCAGAATTGCTCTTTGTTAGTCCTGTCATTTCATGCCCCTTCTCAGCAGCTCACAGAATAAACTCCTGCATTAATGAGGAATCATCAAGTAATTAAGTCTAGTTTATAGTGCACAAACACAAGGGAACAGAGCTGAGGTTTTACATTCAAACTGAAGCATTTTCTCCTCCTTAGCTCAAACATTAGGCTGGATAACAGTGCTACAAAACATTGGTCCCTCTGGACTTTCTGCAAACTGTACATCAGAAATTACAAAGGATAGAAATTATTGTTCTGTAAGAAGTTACTTACACATCTATTTTACAGCCCCAGAAGTATCCTCTATCATTGTAAGGAGACAGGACCAACCCATGTCATCAATACTAGATTAAAAATTATTGTTCCATATAGCCCCTAATAGGGAATGAAATCATTTATCTGTTTTACTGCCCCAGGAGCATCCCAGATTACTGGAGGGAGACAAGAACAACCCACACCCTTCATGCTGGGTTTGACAAAGGCAGGAAGAGCTGTGGCACAGTCTCAGCCCTTACCTCCAGTACTGAGTGGCAGGGGGTGTTTGGTCAGGAAGGTTTGGAGTCTTGCTGTCAGTCCATTTTCAGAAACTGTATTTTCCTAAGACAACACAGCTTTAAAAAAGGTGACATGCAAAAGGGGTGCACTGGTTTTAACAACAATCTACGTTATAACCTGAGTAGTGTCAGAAATAAATTTTCAGTTTAAAGGAAAAGATCCCTGGCTATAACAAAGAACTCACTTGTATCATTACTACCACACATTAGAATGGCTCCAGAGCTTTTCTTAAATCACACTGGAATGACCACTAGACTGTGAAGGTAAGAAATCTCAAGTTTAAAAGCAGTAATTACTGTAAAAGAAATGCTCAAGTCTTTCATTGTTACAGAGGCTGAGCAGAATTTGCTGTAAAACAGTATTTTTCCAAAGCATTTTACATTCCAAAGGACCTGCTGAAAAGCACAAAACCAGAATGCAAACACACTGAGGAAATGCCTCCTATAGCACATTCTGCCCATCCTAAATCTGAGCCTGAACCAACTGCAATGTATCAGGAGTTCTGCCATTCTCTGCTAAACCCATTTCCTTTGTGTGGAGTTCACTGGGGACAGAAGTTGGTCACAGGATGTGGAGAGGTAAACAGAGACTGAAGAACTGCTGGAGGATGTGTTACTGCTCAACAGTGAGGTGACTGAACAGCAGACAAAATTAAGAGTGAAATGATCCTGCCTGAGGGGAATAAATTAGCAACTCTAATTTTATATCCACTGATAGGCTCTGATTTGTCCAGTGCTCAGGGGAGAGTAATTACAGGCAGTTCTGTGCAAGTGCCTGTTCAATGCCTGGTAATGGTGAAAAAGCAAAGGAGATGTACGGAATTCGTAGGGAAGTAAAGCAACACTAAGCAGCTATAAAAATCTGTGTTTGGCCACAGCCTTAAAGCACTGTCAAGATTGTATTTCCACCTTAAAAAGCATAGAGTAGAACTACCACAGGTTAAAAAACAGGCAACAAGAATGATTAAAGACAGGACAGTTCCATGCTGGGAATAGTAGATGTCAGTCTTAAGAGAAGGATATGAATATGGGAAACATGGGAGATGTCTACAAAAATCAAGTGAAACAGCAAGAGTAATGGAGAACGTATTTTTCACAGCTTTCCCTTAGTCCTACAATTATTGGGGAGCTTCAGGCATCAAAAGGAAGTGGTTGCACATGACAGGAATTTGAAACACTGCCACAGGAGGCTGGGGACAGTAAAGACTTACATGTGCTCAAAAACCAGACAAATTAATGCTAGAAGAAAAAAAGCTATTACTGCTTTGAAACATCAGCCCCAGATTTAGAATGGCCTTGAGCCAAAATTGCAGACAGCTGGGAGAGTATCCTGAGGGAATATCCCTTGCTCTTACAACCTTCCATCAGAGACAGGACATTAGCCAGAATTCTGATTTGCAAACGTTGGGCTCCCTATTTTTATTTATTTATTTTTTCCTTTGTATTTCCTCATTCTGGATGTTTTGCTTTTTGTCTGACAACTTCTACGTTCCAGAAAGGCAAGAGGTACCACTGAGTAGTGTGAACTGCTTGCTCAATGAAGTATTTGTCCTTTGGTTGAATGTACAAACAAATTTATTGTCAAATTCAGTTTTCAAATAAAATTTATGTCCAATTCTTTCATTCACCTCAGCACCAAGATTTGTGAACATATGGCACTCATTTCTTTCCAGTGATGCAAACCCTTACTGAGAGCATGCAAACGGTAAGAATTTGGTGTCACTATCTCAACCTTAGTAACATTAAAATTTGGAGAAGTCACTACAGTGTATAAATTTTAAAATACCCACCTTCCTGGTCTTATTGATGATGTAGCTTGTCCAGATCCAATTGCGTTTCAGATGCCCATAAAAGCTGGAATCCAGACCTGCAGCTCCCAGCCCATCTCCAGGGATGGATCCATCATCAACCACCTCTCTGCTGCCTCTACCAGCAAGAGGAACAAAACCCACAGTAATTATTTTGTACAGATGCATTCTCAGTGCTCTTAACTGGTGTGTGTGCAACGTGCAGAACTCTCCCCTTGCCCTCCCAGTTTAGGGGGTAATGTTACACCATCAGTTACATCCCAAAACTGCTTCTTGACCTTAAAGATGTCACAGTCATCCCCAGCCTAACTGCAAGTAAACACCAGATATTCAATTTAAAAGATCTACTGCCACACCAAGAGACCGTATGCAGAAGTTCAAGCAAGGATCAGTGGAATTGGGTCCCTCAACTCCACTATTTTTTTTAAGATAACTTGATATATCTACCTGCAACATGGAACTAACTGAAAATACCTTTAAACAGACTGTTTATTGAAACAGAACAGAATATTGGCAGAGCTAAACCACAGTGCACAACACAATATAAAAAATTTAGCTGGGGTTCTGCATGGCTGTCACAGGTTGTGAGTGTACAATCCTCCCAGGTATTCTGGGTGTGATTAGGCAGAAGATTAAATGCTCCAGAGATCCCCTCCATATTACAGTGCACACCAACACCACATTACAAATTAACCTGCAACCAATTACAGCCAAGCACAGCACAAAGGGACAAGACTCAGAATGTGGCACTGGGGAGCTACTGAAGCTACTTGAGATACCATGATATAACGCATAGGGGCAGAGAACCTTTGTTATTGCTGGCATTCACTGTACTTGGGAAGCATTCCCTTCCTCTCAAGTTTGGTTTCCTCAGGACTCCTGCAACACACATCTGTACTGTTCTGAAAGGAAATCCCAACCTGTTTATCCCATCCCTCCAGCACCACAACCTGCCTGGCAGACAAGTTACTGGGAACATGAAACAGAACTACCTCCCCTGTGAATCACTTCACCTCTGAACTCCACAGAACACCCAGCTGAGATGCTTGAGTCTTAAGTGCTGTTGCTATTGAGTCACATCCTCAACACCTGAACAGTTCATTTTGCCTGCCCTACTAAAGAAGCCAAGCAGGGGCCAAGGTGACCTACGTGGTGTATTCCAGCATGGCACACTTTCGTTCCAGGTTGTGTTTGTTCACTGCTGACTCCTGCTCCTTTTCTACATCCACAGCAGTCTCCTCCCCTGGAAGGTTGCTCCTCTTTGTCCGAGGACAGCGGACAACTCCTGGACAGACAAAGGGGTTTCACTCTCAGCATGACAACTCAGAATTCAACTTATCTTCAATCCACCCTGCTCTGGCAAACTACTGCTCCCAAACAGTATGTACTAGTTTGAAAACAGTACTACCATTTTTACCTCTTCTCAACACAACATGCTTGCTTCTCACAGAAAAGGGCTTCTATCAATTTTGATACTTCCAACAGGGCAGCAGTGCTTTGCCATGAACACAAGTGGATCACACCTTCATAGAATTATATGGACATTGCTCCCAACATTTTTTTTTGTGATGCACAGGACAACATTCCAAAACAGTACAAGTGACAAAACAGAGCCTGACTCAAGTTTTAGGAAGGGAAGAGGAATTGTGGTGTGCCCAGAAGGGGCACTGAGGGTGCTCAGGAGGTACAACTGTGCCATACCCAGGGGTGTGTTCAGGCAGACACACTGCAGATCAAACCAGAAGTTCTCCACGTCCTGCAGGGTGTTGAGGACGTACCAGCGCCGCTCAAAGGGGCGGCTGCTCTGGGCCAGGTTGTAGTGCAGGTCACAGATGGTGGTGTCCACAATCACAGCATTTCTCTTCATGTACACAAACACCTGTGAGACACAGCACAGCTCAGGCTGTAAACATCACTGAAATTGCCTCATCAGCAGGACACACCAGCTGGTTTAGAACTGCACAGTTTCTGTCTTTGCCGTTCCTAGCCACCGCTCTGATAGAGGCCACACCCATTCCCACACTACTGCACTGTATTCCCAAATTCCCTTGACAGCAATCCAGAAATTTCCTTTCTAGATTTAGAACAGCTTCTTTTCAGCCTTGTGCACAGGATAGTCCAAGTTTCCACAGAGAGTGGCTATTTCCTACAAGTCCTCACTCAGGATATGAATAGGTGTGTTTGGGGGCCTATTCATCTTTCTTATCCTCATAAAGTCTGGTCTGCTTTCTCCTTTGCAGGTGCTCTCTATTTAAAAAAGATGCATATGAATGTCATTATTTTACTCTGAACAGTGTCTTTATTCTGTGTCAGACATCCAAGCTTAACACCTTGATGGAAAAGAATGTGTCATACTCATTTTTCATTAAGTCTTGCCAGTCTGGGACCTCCTGGATCATTATTGTGTGCAGGGTTCAGCATTATACATTTGAGTAGTTCCCTTCCAGAGAAAGAGGTGAAAAATTATCTGCACAACTTAAAATATCACTTGGATCTGGAGGTTTGCACATACATCTGAAAAATCAGTACTTCATTTAAGGTAATTATGAAGCCCAGATCTTGAAAAATTAATGAAGAGCAACTGCCTTTTAAATTTTCTTTTTTTTAATTACCTGGTCTTTGTCTTGAAACTTCTCTGTTGGGCCAAACTGCAGCAGTCCCATGTAACATAATCTTTGAAGGTTTTCTACCACTGAGAAGATGTACCTCCTGTAGCAATGGTAGGAGTGTTACAATTAGCACTCAGGAAAACAGGAAAAATGATACCAGAGAATACAACATTTCCACGCAGCAACCTGAACTTTCAGCAAACCACCGAGCTGTAGAATTTCTGAAGTGGTATTTTTGCTTGAATTACCAGCCTATGGAAAACATAGAATACCCCAAGGGTCCAAATTTCCTTTCCTCAAATCACAAACCCAATAATTTAGCTAAATACTAAGTAAAATTTTGCTTGCAGAAATGAAAATTAGCCAGAAATAACATATGTAAGAATGAATTAAATATGGTCAACAGCAGATCTGCAGACAATTTCATGTTATGTAAAGAAGACAGGAGTAACAAAACATGACTGCTAAATACAGGCCTTCATATGTGTATGTATGAAGAACCGGGCAATGATTCTTGCAGTTCAGGTTGTTTAAAATTACTGCTCCAAGAAACTGCTTTCAGTTGCTCAAAGCTTTGGCAGGACAAAAAGTGCAACATTTCCCATCCTGCATAACTCCATCTATGGCAAAATTCTGGCAGTTGCAGGAACCTTCTGCAAGATTTAGTTTCTGAGGCAGTTTGTAAAAACTTAGCTTTGCCCACGTTTACCTTCACTAAGATCTAATTAAATGCAGTTAAATGGGAGTTGGATTTTGGCAGGCGTTTTCTCTGAGGGTCAGAAAGATCAAGCCTAGAAATTTGGCTCAGTTAAGAAGTTTTAGTGAATAGAGGCTGAAGAGACAGCTTGGTTATGTGTCATATTGTCTTGCATCAACCCATCAGATGGAGCCTGCAGATTTCAGAAAATACCATAAATCCAGTTTTCTCATTTCTGAGATTCAGCAATAGGTTTGAAATTGCAAACCTGGGCTCCCCATGAGCCTTGGCAGCTGATACTGCCCAGCCCTGTTCCCTCACCAAAGGCACATTTGCAGGTTTGGAAAATGTCATACAAACCTCCAACCATTCACAAACTGTCAGCATGACATTCTGGGGAAAGCTAACATGGTGCTCGCAATTCCACACATTCAAATCACTTTCCTTTCTTCAGTCCAGTCTCAAGTTTTACATCCCTGGAAGAGGAATGGCAAACCATGGCAGACATGCCACGGAGAGTACGAGGAGAAAATGAATGTGTGAGAAGCAGGAAGTGGGAAATGTGGCACCTTTGGAAAGATTTATGAAGGACAGCAACACTTAGAACCTATTAAATTCTGAATTTAGCAGCAGTCAGGAGCGTGTTTTATACAGAAGCAACATCCTGCTGGTGAGTTATGAAGGACAGAACCTCCCAGCTCTCAAGCACTGCCTGACAGCATACATGAATATTGTTTATTAGTTTCTTATTACCTTCTATTTGGGAGAGAAAAATACAGTTTGGCACACTATCCTTTGAGGATTGATGATCCTTGTCTTATGTGCCAAAGTTCTCTTTGACACAAACAGGAAATAACTGAGAAAACCATCAGCCACTGCTGGTTCCTCTCTAGAGCCACTTTTTTTGACTCATCTGCTTACCTTTTGTAGAGGAGCTGCTGTCGGACTGGCCTTGGAAGAAATCTGATCAGAGTGTGCTTTTTTAGTGGATCATTTAAAAAATCTTCCAGACCTTCCACCTAGAATTATTTCAGAAGTTAACCAAAATGCAAAATGTAACTATCCCCTGAAGTATAAAGCTCTGCTACCAGAACTGCCTACTAAAATATTTTCTAAGCAAACCTTACTGCTTTTGTAAAATCCTTAAACATTTTTCTTGTTAATCAATGAGGCAGAAGATTCAGAGAGATTACAAAAAGCTCTTGGCAAAATAGTAGCTTAAGAATTTGCAGTTTTACAGGGCTATACATTTTTTTTTCAGTGAACCTGTGAGAGCAACTATTTCTGTAAAAGACTGCAGTGTCTCCTCTCCTCTCCGGGGTCTAGTTTTGCTAAAACAGAGTAAGAGGATATTTTTTCCAGCCTATAGGTACAGCTGATATCACCAGACTTTGAAGGAAACAAAAAAGCACCGTACCTTGTAGCTGACTTGTACAATCTGAACAAAGACTGAGAGAGGCAAGCAGAGGAGAATGTCACTGACAAGAGCCCATCCAAATCCAAACTCCCTGTGGACTGGGAGAGGAGGGATGTAGCGCATCCATGACGAGTCATCCACGTACACTGGGAACAACAACACCAGCTCAGGCTCACACCACATACCCAACACCCACACCAAGAGTTTCACTCTGAGTGTTCAAGCAGAACACAACTGACAGTTCACAGTCTTAAAATCTACAACGACCTGAAAATTCTCTAAACCATTGATTTTCAAACCTTTCTCAAGTAGACTTTTATCTATTTTTGGCAAAGTCTGTAGTAAAGTCAGGATGTGCCACTTCTTACCTGTTTGATGAGACAGATCTATTTCAGTCTCCTGTGCAGAGGTCTCAGGATTCACCAGAGTTGTCACAATTTCTAAGGTCCCATCTGGTTGTGCTTCAATTACAGCTGCATTCTCATCCAGCCCTTGTGTTCTCTCACCATCACTACTTCCTTTTTGCCGTGTTTCATTTAAAGGGTGTCCATAAATTAAGTACCAGAGGAACATGTGGACCATTCTTAAACGAGGCATTTTTGGAAGAAAGCCAAGAGAACGTCCAAGTCCTGGAACTGGGAAGGAAGATTAAAGACCAAACAGAAATAAAAAGAGGATTAGAGCAGGAGAAACAGCTCCCTGTGCGAAACTAATGTGAAGAAAACTGGAAGGAAAGATGGGCAGTTGAAAGTAAATATAAGTTACAAATAGTAAAGAAGGAGTAGTAAATACAAATGCTCCAGTTCACAATTGTAAAAAACATAAGCAGCAAGAAAACATTGGATAGTGAGACTGGTTTAATATAAATCCAATTTGATTTCTATAGGAGAAGAAAAAACCCACTTGTATCTGAAAATTATTACTACTAATAAGTGGGAAGGTGAAGGATGACAGAAAACCCAAAATTAGCTGTACCTGTAACAGGGTGATAGTTCTTTAGCTGTGTTATGCCCATTTTTTCATCAGTTTTTCCTGCCCGATTATTATCAGCTTTACATGAGCTTTCTTGCGTTTTTCCTGAATCAGGAACTGCCTCTTGCCCCTGGTTTTCTTCCTCACCATGGTCCTGGGATGTTGGTGTCTGGGGGACTTTAATCCTGCAGTAAAGCCACACAGCACTTAGGTAAAAAATAAGCAGAGTTCCCGTTCTTCCCTGACTTCAGGAAACATCAGCACATCTCCTCAACGTTGTGCTTCCATTCCTCTGTTGCTAAAGAGGTTGTTTGTTTGGGTTTTTTTTGCTTACCTTGTGTTTACTTCCTCTGCATGTATTTGTACATCCTAGATAAGCCAAGCTCCCCCCAAGCCATCCCAAGCCTCCCAGGCATCCCTGACTTGCCTGTTTGCAGTGCTGGAGTTGGAGATGCGGAACCGCACCTGCTCGATGGCGCTTTTCACCAGGGGATCACTTGGGCTCACGGAGGGGTGCACAACGAACTCCACCTGTTCAGAGCAGCAGAACACAAAAAAAAGGTGTCTGTGGAGATATCAGCTCTTAATCAGCTGCATAAATTATCTGAGATTAACAGTTAATTAGCAGTAGCCACAATGGATGAATCCTATGATGGTTTTAATAATTCACAGAACATCAACACTTTTGGATGAAAACTCCTGTTGCTACCTTGTATTAAGCAAGAGGTCAAAGCACATGGTCTTTGTACCAATAAACTGCTAATGGCATTTCTACAAACCTTGGGTTTTGGGTTTTTAAAATCTGAAATATTTGAGAAACAAATACTTTGACTTGTAAATATTAGGCTGAGAGGGATAAATGAAAAGTCAGAACTCATTAGGTATAAGGCCAAGCTAACAGATATTGCTGCTGAAGGTACACACACAATTCAGATTGGTGAGATTTCATATGTGCTCTACACTAATTATGCAGCAGGTAACTTTCAGTGTTTAATTCCCTGCTTATGAGCATTTCACACTAGAGTAAGTAACAAGTCTCAGCTCTACAACCACAGATATCTGACTTCCATAAACCTCACTAACAGTGGATTTTTGTTTAAAAAAAAAAAAAAAAAATCACATTCTATAAAATTTCAACTCAGAAGATCACTTAGGATTTTTCATACACTCTTGGCTTTCAAAAGGGGTTTAAATAGAATTATGGTGCAGCCTGACAGTGCAGGGAGAGAACCATGAATCACAGAACTGATAAGCAGCAGAACCTCTCGGAAGGGAGATTCAGAGACTTTGATCTCTGGCCTATTCCTTGGTCTCAATTACCTGCAGCACAATAACAGAAAGCAATGATTTGGTGTTCACAGTAGCTTAGTTTGACATGAAGCTTCTGGGTAGCTCCATTGTGGCTTGTGCCACAAGAAGTGAAGTCACCCACACATTCCAGTAAAAAGGCCCAGGATGCTGTGATAAATGAGCTAAATGCTGTGTCTGTGCAGTCACCTTTTTGCTGATGCCATCCTGGATGACCGTGGTGCGGTAGAGCCTGAGGAGCCCCTCCCGCGCCAGCCTCTGCACCAGCCGCACAATGGACTTCTTGCAGCACTTGGTGGAGACACCTTCTTGCTTCTCTTGATCCATGACCATCTTCTGAAGTCTGAAAGATGCCATATACCTTGCATTTTAAGCCCAGCAATGCTCCAAACTCCCTAAGCAGTTTGTTAGAGGATGTGGGGTGAATGGCCATTTCTTTCTCTACTTCTTACAGTCCCTGCTCTCTCTTCCCTTTTGCTGAAGACAACTGGGAACTTCGCTTTACATTTCAGCCCTATTTTCTTTCTACTCAAGCTTTTCCTTGTTAGGGGAGAACTGCTTGTTCTGACAGCAAATTCTCAATGCCTGATTCCTCTGTGCATGGCTACAGTGCAATTATGAATCCAGCTTCCCTAAGATCAGGAGAACCTACAGCATTTTTAGGTGGTGATTTAACAAATGCAGTCTGTTCTTGCAGTTGTGAGCTCAGTTCAGCTTGAGGCAGAAAGGGTTTATTCAGTGGCTTCAGAGCACAGAAACTACTCCTGCATTCACAACATAGATACAGATCCACATATCCCACCCCTTGAAGCCAGCTCCCTTCTCCCTTCTTCCCTTGCCACACTGGCAGGGCTGTGCTCACACCTTACTCTCCCCATGCACTTTCCCACAAATGCCCCAGACCCTAGTTCTGGGCTCTTTCAATCCTGGGGAATCAATTCTGAAAAAGACCTGGAAGATAATAAGGGAATGAAGCAATAACTGAATGTACACATGGACTTCAACTTTCCCCAAAGATTACCAAATCCTGGTAATTAACAAATGGAATGCAAACACCAGTACATTTCCTTGGCAGAGGCTGGGGAGGGACAGAACTTCCACTGATTCTGAGGGAACCTGTGAACAACCTGTTGGCAGCACTGAAGGGTCAGCAAGACCTGAAGTATCTTCCAGGCCTGCGCTTGGATGTGACTTGATCAATCACTGATGAGGCTGGTGCCAGATGAGGCTCTAATTTTACAACACTCAGCAATTAAAGAAGGTGACAGAAGATTTCAAAATTCTCAGACCAGAGGAGAGTAAGGCCATGATTTCTGACTAAATTCCTACAGCAAGCAGCCCTGGCTATACTGGCATGCTAGGATCTTCTGTGCTGACAGAGAAGATGGATGGTGCAATCCTATTTGTGACAAGACAGTACTGCCAATTTAGGATCCAGCAGAGCACCAGAATTTCCATTTCTTTTTGGAGGTGAACTCTTAAAGGGCTGAAAGACATTGTAACTTTTAGGGAAGTATCTCCAGCTCTGATAAGGTGTCAGGAGAAGACATATAACCGTACCACATAAAACTGCACTGAAAAGCAAACTTTGAGGGCCCTGCTAGGATGCCAGTGACCAGTAATGAGTGACATGAAGACCTGAGTCTCTCCACTCCATACAGAATAACACATGAACAAGTTTTGAAAGCATGCAGAGATAAAACTGATGCAGATGAAAGAATTCTGCAGCAGGGAAGTGCTGTACCTTACAGTGTGGCCCCAAGTCTGGCCTACTGTGAACAGATGAGTAAGTTCTCTGATCTCTATTTATGAGACATATAAAAGCACTCTTGTGACATTATCTGCATGGAACTATTGTTGCTTCCAAACAGCTGATGAAGATTCAACCCCCCACACCTTCCCTGTGCCAGCCTCTCCATCCTTACAGTCAGTGCCACCAGGGACAAGAAAAGGCAGAATGGAATAAGCACCCAGTGCTCTCCCCACCCCAAGGGCTCAGCCTCCCCGGGCTCTGCTTTGCCCTGGCTCACGTGAAGAGGCTCTCGATGAGGCGCAGGTTCCGCACGGCCTCCACGATGAGGTTGCGGCGCTTCAGGAGCCTGTAGGTCTCGTGGGGCCTCTCCACCGCTGCGGCCTTGGAACGCTTCTCCTTCCTGTGGCCACAGGGCTTCTGGGGCACAGCACAGCAAATCAAAATGGGACAGCAACCAGCCAGCATCTGCAGCCTAACGGGGGCTCCTCACACAGGAACAGCTGAGCAATTCTGAGTTTGGCTGGGTTTATTTATAACCAACTACTCAGATGGAGATTCTCCCTTATTTCCCCTTCCCAGGAGTGGATGGTATAATGCAGTGTGTGCTACATTAAGTAATGACATGCATTAAGTCAACACAGAATTTGGAGAGCACCAGGGAACTAAGCCAGAACTGTATTTTGGACACCTACCCTCCTATCTCCTGGAAAAATTTTCACTTACAACTACAATGCAGTGCAGCCAAAATATGAATGCACTTTGAAATTAATTCAAAAAACCCCAAAACAATTTGATAAATAAATACAAAACTCTAGTTTGAAGTCTTGCTATAAGAGCATAAAACTTAACTCAGACAGCTGTACAAAAAGAAGATATTAAGACATTTGATCTTACCTTAGGATCTTCAAGTCTGACTTCCTCCACCACAGCCACATCTCCATCTTCATCCGTGGGATGAGCACAGGTAGAAACACTGGACTCCTGCTTTAGGGTTCCCAAAGTAGAACTCTCCCCCGAAACGTTGTCTGGGAGCTCCTCAGGATCTTCAAGAATCTGAGGGGAAGGCTGCTTCTTCCCCTGCGACTTCACAGCTGTCGGCTTTGAGCCTGGTTTGAGAGCAAAAAACCTTGTAATTGTTCTGCTCTCCCTGTGCAGCTTTTCTAAGAGGCATTGTCCCATCCACCCAGGTAGTTGCACTTAAAAGCATTCTGCGACACTTTTCACATATTCTGCCCTGCTGGAAGCAGTGGTTTGACCATGAAAGACCACATTCAGCCTCCAAAAGTAAAGTTAAAAAAATGTGAACTCTCTGTCATCAAATAATTCTCTCCACGCAGAAACCTTTTCACAGCTTGGAAAGTCATGAAGGGCTTATCCAGAAACTGCTATCCGAAGAAAGGAGAGTTTCTGTCTCAAAGATTCTCAGGTTCTGCCAGAAACCTCACTTTTCTGTCTCAAAGCAGAATGAGAATAAGAATTTAGTATTACTCCAAAGATAATCTACATAGAAAAATAGAGATCCCTCTCTTCCCTTGGAGTTTATCAGAGCAGTTGTAGGAACATTTTTAAATAGGTAAAAAAAAAATTAGGTAAAAAAAAAATTAAGTAAAAAACGCCCCACCATATCTTTTTAAAACATGCCTCCAAAAGGCTGGTAGCTTTCACACCAAAATGTTCCAAATAACTTAAGAAAAAGCTGAGGTAACTAACTTCAGGGGACAAGATATTTTTCTTTACAAAATACTCAGGTGAGTTAAGGCTGTGGGTCAAGTCATCCCAACCCTGAATATCCAAGGAGCACAGTGTGTGAGCTCCTTTTCATTTACACAGGGAAAAGGAGGGACATGGCATGGGCTCAGGAGAGGCAGCACAAACACTACTTGGGACACAGACACCAGGGCACACCTCAGCCCTGGGAAATCGCCAGAGGTTACCACGCTGGGTGTTCCAAACCATAGCAATCTGGGGGGAAAGCAGGGAAATAACCAAAGAGGCTTAAAAATAAATATGTGACCAAAAACCATAATGGAAGCTAATATAATGCTATTTGTTCTTTAATAAAATGATCCATAAGAAAAATGCAGGAGGTTCCCCAAATTTCAAAATCACAAGTTACCTTTGGCCGGTGTTGTCTGATGGGCATCACCTTGGACACTTGATTTCAATGGAGAACCAGAGTTGGTCTTTTGACCTTTTCCTCTCCTCTTCCTGTTTTTCCCTTCTTCCTCATTGTCAGACTCTGAGGCCACAGTCTCATCTTCCCCAGGAGACACATCTTCCACACGTGGGGAATCTTCTGGCACCAGAGCCAAAGTAACTGTAGCCAACTGCTCACTCCTGGCCTTCTCCCTCTCAAACTGACGGTTTAAATCACTCTCCTCTGCAAAAATGTAGGAAATGTACTTTGTTGTCCTTTGCCGACCTTCATCCTCCATAAAACCCTAAGGAAATAGTTGGAATGTTATTTTACCACCTTGCTTCTCCATTCTTGCAGTGTTCTCCAGCATCAACAGTGGGAAAATGCTCTAAATGTTATTCCCCCACATCAAAAGATACCATGTTACTCTTTTTTTTTAAGTAACAAAAATGTCCCTAACCTTCACACTGAGAAATCAAAAGGAATTCTGTGCTTGAAAAATAAATAAATCTGCATTACCAGTGTACTAGATTAAAACTCCTATGGTATGAGGGACAGAGAAAAGTCTGAGGAAGAACAAACTGTGTGTATTCAGAGTGGAAATCAATTTTTTTCAGAACAAAAATGTTTGTGAAATATTGGCACTGCAGTTCTCTGAGTGACTCAGACTACAGTGGAAGTGCTGCTGCCCCGTCTGCAACAGCAGGTGCTTTCAAGGATCTACAAACTCCAGCACTTCATCAATCAATAAGGGAAGGTTTCATTTTCACTGCTGACTAAGGAAAAATATGTAAAGATACTCTAAAGGTTTACACAGCTTGTTTTTTAACTCTACAGAACTTTTTACTAAATGACAAGATTTTTCTAAAAAACTTCCCCATTGAGGGAAGATGGCAATCATCCTGCCTTTGTGGGAAGGGACTGTTGGGTGCCTGCAAGACAGGACAGCTGGATTTGTCTTGTGAAATGAAGAAAACATTGAAATATCTGGAAATAAGAAGTTTAATCATCATAACTCCTAGAGAAGTAAGTATTTTGCTCCAGATTTTCCTGGCATTTTCAAAAGGCAAGTAGATTAATGACTTTACATGGACAGAGGGTCTTTGAGAAGATCCTTCAGTCCTCTAATTAGAGCAGGTTACAATCACAGTACCGAACCCTTGCCTTATACACCTTTTACTCAACTGAATTAATTCTCTTTTCCATCTTACCAGGACTCTCTCACTGTCACTCTCAAATCTCTGCTGCTTCTAATGTTTGAGGTGAACAGCGTTATTCCCAGAGTAAGCACAGTTGTATCTTCAGTTTCATTAAGTATCTAAATTATTTTATTTTAGCCTTACCTTGACAACTTTGTACCTGTCCAGAAGACGACAGAGCATCCTTGCTTCCAGTTTCCCCACATTCATAGCCAGGCGAATTTCTGCCTGAGAAATGCCTTTGGTTCCTCTACTTTCAACTGTTGCAGAAATAAAAACAGAAAAATATCTCAGGGAAATAACCTGACTGAATTTTATATATGTATTTTTTTCTACATACATTAATATTTCCCAAACAGCAGTACCTGCCAGAATATTAAATTTAAGATTCCCCACTAACTAAAGACATTTTTACACACACATAAAATATTCAGCCAAATACTGTCATAAACCACAATTTTACATGAAGCAGTGCCCAGCAGAATGAGGTATGGAGGTGACAGATTCAAATTAGAAGCACAGATGATTTTTTTTCCCCTGGCAGCTTTCCACACTTAGATATTAATTTCTCCATTTGGAAAGGAAAAGAGATAGGGAGAATAAGGAATGTGGTTTTCTTCCTCTTTTCTCATCCCATCACAACATCCAGTTTCTGCTGGGTGGTATTGAAGAGTTGCTAAGCTTCCAGGAAGGGCTAACAGGTAGCAGCACCTCCAGTCTGATATGGACATAAAGCTCATTTTGCTATGAAAAACTGACACTTTCTGATACAAAAGCAACCAGAATGTAAAAACATCTGCAATATACACATTTCTTTTATACTACAAGGAGTAAGAAGGTAATGGGAAAAGTCTTCAGATGTCTTACATCACCTACTTAGCTGATAAGCCTGGGTGAGCATATCCCTTTCACAAACAATATCCACAGGCTGGACAACTTTTGTGATGATCTCTTCATCATCATCATGATAATCTTCCATTTTCTTCCGAAATTCCTTCAGCAGTTTGAGGCAACGGACCATGACATCAGTCCCTGTGAAAAATGAGTGTTAGTAACACCTCCTAAAAAAGTGCAGGGGGTGTGCACAGGTTTAAACACTTCTTTCAGCAACATGAAGAAGTAGCAGTGCAATGGGGAACAAACGACTAAGGACAACTGGGAATTTCTAGGAAAGGTCTGCAACAGCTTTTCTCTTTGTATGAATCTGGCAATCAGCTGAATTTTTGAGGTGCTCCAAATCTTCACATCTGTGCCAATGCTAGGACTGCCCAGTAGGAGAAACTTCAACAGCATAAATAAATGGATTGGGTGCTCATCCCCAGAATTACACCTGGAGAACACATATTTGACTGGGAGATCACTCGCTGGGTATAAACCCATTCCTTTTTACAAGGACAGAACACACTGCTTCCCACCAGCCACAAGATTCTTGTAGATGATTTAATTCCACATCCTAGCATGTTACAGTCCATCAGCTGTGCCATGCTAACTCTCCGCTCACTGGGCCCTTCCAGCAAAGGGTAGAGTGAGGACAGATGCAGGAGAGCTGAGATCCTGCTCCGTGGTGAAGGATGGTAAAGGATGCTCTCCTCAGTGTCACTGAGCTCCTGCTGCACCACTTCAGAGCAGTGGTAACTAGAACTGGGTCACTGGACACTGCCACCTTAGCAAGTTGCAGTGATTCAGCAGCTGCTGCAGCAGTAGCCAGTTCATCCTGCAGCAGTGGGGCAACACCTCCAGCCATCCCTGCTCCTCTGCTACAGAATGCTGCGAAAATGCCAGGTGAAGGCTTTAGTTAAAATCACCAAGGTTTCAGCTGATGAATTTTATCTTGTGTTTATATATCTGAGCAGTTACTGATGTGCAACTGACACAAAGTTAACCCACAGTCACTGGACCATGTGACTGTGCTCCAGGCCAGATGATTCCATTATTTTCCCTTGAGCTGAATCCTTTCCCCAGGATGCCACTTAGGATTTAAGTGCTGACATTTTGGTAGAGTTGCAAGCACTGTTATTATATCCTTTGTATTTCTACAGCCCATTAATTTTCACTGGAAGCAGTATGTGAAAAAACAAACAAAAAAACTCCCCACAACAAAAAAAAATCTCCCAAAACAAACCAATTCCTTTTTCTTTAGCTCCTGCTGCCCAACAATGTTCTTCCCATAGCAGATGCTCTGGCTTCATCCTCAGTGCATCCCACATATTTCTATCTTCTTTCCTGTATAACTCCAGAGATTAAACTATCTTGATCTCTGCTGAAAATCAGCTATTATTAATTCATCCTCCTTTAATACCTAGTGTTTTTAAGGCATTTTTGTGGATTTTCAGCTTTTACATCTGTAGGATGGAATTATCATTCAAGTGAAAGATTCACCCAGTGGCATTTTTCACAACAAACTTAAGCAGCAAATGCAGCTGCTGTTCTGCCAGTCTCAGACAGAGCATGAAACACCACTGCCATGGGGGCTGCCACCAAGTTTATAACTGGACTTGTATTTTGTTGTCTTCTAAGTAAATACCTTAATTGGAAGTTAAATGCTTTTACCACTGCCTGTTAACTGTCTTTTAGGCATGCTGTCTAGTCTTTTGGGTTTTATTTCCAAGTGTTTGCAGCTCATCAGAACATCCCTGAAACACCTGGGTCATTTCTCTCTCAGCCATGCTTGATGCTGTACCTATTTTTGGCCTCTGCTTCTCTTTGGTCAAAACACACTTTCCCTGCAGAGAATTTCCCTTCCCTGGACTTAAAAGATTTGAAGGAATTTGTCTTATCAAGAGCCTTAATCCAACTCCATGTAATTGGCACTGTTTTTTGCCTTCTGGAGTTTTTCATGGTTTTATTGGCTCTTTCACTTGCTCCTTTAAGATCACTCCTATTCACAACGATTATATAATTTACAATGCTTAGCTCATATCAGACTTACTATTTTTTCTCACAAACAGTTCATTATATCTCTAAAATGACACTGTTCATCTTTCAGAACTATTTTTTTTTTTGTAACCTTGCAAATCTGCCTCTTAGGATTTTCTGTGATTAAGGATTTGGTTTAGATTTCTTTCAGGAATTGCATTAATTCCACTGGTGGTACTACCTTCCCTCATACTTTCCATTATTATTTCTTGCAGTTTTTTCCCCTGTGCAAGTTTTATCTGTAGCTTTTTCTGAGAACAGTTACTTTCTTTTGCTCTCTTCCCTCATGCAGTCCTGCTCTTCTTTGTTTGGAAGTTATCAGCAGTTCTTGTGAACCAATTAAATTGGAATTCAAAGCTGGTTATGCATTAAACCATCCCTCAGCAGGCTTTTTTGGATAGCAGTTCTTGGGTATCTCACTTACCTCAATGCTGATATCAGCTCAGCATGGTGAGAGATGGTGAGAGCTAATAATGCCAAGGGTGTGGGTTTGATCCCTGTACAGACCATTCACTTAAGACTTGGACTCGATGATCCTTGGAGGTCCCTTCAAACTCAGAATATTCTGTGTTGTGTGAATTCCAAGTGCTGCAAGACCTTACTTCCATAATTTGACAGGAAACTTTTCAGAGAAACCTTGCATTCTCATGACTTTCAGGAAAAGTTGTAACCAAGAATGGTCTGGTTTTTAACTTCATAATGATCCCTCTTTTCAACACAACTTTTTGTATTTTTTTGCCAAGTTTATTGACTTGTCATTTAACTTCAACCTGAAAGGTCAGCAGACTGCTTTGTTCCTACTCTGTATTGGCTTGAGCAGTCTTATCAGGTCCCAAGACCACAGCTTACACTGATATCCAACAAACTTGGTGGCATTCACTCCTTAAAAATCTGTAGCAAATGCTTAATTCAAGTGGGCTGCAGCATTTTAACTTCAGTAACACATTTATCTACATAATTGCATGAACAGATTTTTTACTTACACCTCTTTTAAGATATGAAGCTCATAGATAGAATGGCATCAATGTAATCACACAAAAAGACAGCAAAACCATTGTTCCAGTCACCTTTCTTTGTCTTGTAGGGTCCTCCACTGGGGTTTATGTCTTGCAAGGGGACAGACACGACCTTGGCCAGGCCAGCATTCATCATGTACTGATAGAGACGTTTGAAGGTTCTCTCACAAAGGCCCTGATGCAAAGAGAAATGGCAAAAGTCACTGCAGCCCAAAAGCTTCACCTGCTGCTGACTGTTATCAAAGGCATTCTACCACCTGTTCTTACAACACAGTATTTTGGGGTAAGATATCCATAAGAAACTTAAAAGCCTTAATGAAAGAAACTGAAACTTAGTGCAGACAGTGGGCAGAACCTGAGATGCTCCTGAGCGTGTTGTATCCCTCCAACTCTGCCACACACACAAACAGCAGCATTGGAAAAGTAAGAACTGCACAATGACATCCATTGACAAAACATTTCTGAAGCTGTGGCTGGAACAGAATTCCTCCCCCATGACAAACACCAACAGCAACTTGATCTGGTAGGTTTTTGAGATCCTTCTTTTGATATCTTACCCCAGAATTTTGTGCAACTTTAGAAGCAGGTAGTATGAATGAGGGCCTTTGATACTCATTCTCTAGGTTCTACTGAGTGAGAATTTGAAAATCTCACCAATTCTTCCCTCAAGTTTCCTAGTGTTTCCATCTGGTTTGAACGAGCACTTAGCATACTTGAGAGCTTCTCCATCAGAATATCATATTTGCTCCTCCTAACCAAGAAAGAGAATTATTTTACATGTAAGTATGCATATAACTTCATAAACATGAGTTGTAGCTTTAGAAACTGTCAGTCACTAGAGAAACTATGCTAAGTGTTCTCAGATTCGTTTAGGAATTCTAGTTTTCTTTTCCTCCTGTGAATAGCACATGAGATAATTTGTCTCTAGGAAAAGACCTCAAATGAGGCAACAATGACTAAGCCCAAGCTGTTACTTCACTGGCAACCCACAGAAGCACAAGTTCTAATCATAAACAAGATAGAAAAACAAAACAAAGAATTTACTAGAAACGTGTTTAAGTGAAAACAGTCCAAATTAACTGAGTGATTAGTGCTACAAAAAGAAGAGTTATGTTTATGTAGGCAGGTGACAGGCACTAGAAAAGCCCGTTGTTTACAGCTCCAAGACAAGTTTTAAAGTGTCCGACATTTGGAAGAGAAGTTAATAAAGAAACTGAAAAGAGTCAATTCCGGGAAACTTTGATGGTTCTGTGACAACAGAACAATCCCTCATCATTGTAAAAGGTCAAAGGGTACCCAGGAGACCCTTAAACCATACCTATCAACGTGGAAGCGAGTCAGAAGTAGCAGGATTGAGTGCTGCTGTGCTCCGCTTGGCAGTCGGATGACGTGGGACTGCATTGTTATCAGACCACTTCTATCCAATACTCTCCTGTGATAATGAAGTTTTCCAGCATCCACTCTAAAGAAAAGATGGCAAGGTATCTATAGGAATAGGACTTCTGCAAACAAATCCTAATTATCCAGTACTCAGAACACTTTACCTATATTACCTATGGCCTTAGTGACACATGGCAATTTTCAAAGTGACACCTTGAAGTTAGGAAGTGCCACAATTAAGAAAACCTGTGAAATTCATTTTCATAGTTAATCCAATTAAACAGAGAAATACCTCTGATTTTAACCTAGAGCCTTTATACACAGAGTATCATGACATGGGTTGATGAGGCAGTTGAATCAGCATTGTATCCCCATGCCCTCCTTTCCCGTCCTCTCTTTCTAACTCGTGGCTATGCTGCAGTCACTGCCCTCCTTGTAACAGCTCTGGTATTCATCTCCCTCCTTGGTGAGCTGACTTGGGCCACCAAACTGACAGAAAAGCATCCATAAAAGTTTTCCTCTCTGTCCCCATCATCTTAGTTACCTACAAGAGCTTCTTAAGTGGCAAAAAACCAATGCCAGGTGGTGTGCAAGCTACAACCCATGTATGTCCTAAAAGCAGTGAATCCTTAGAGCAATGCTGATGTTCTCCAGAACTTCAGAACACATCCAGAAGTTCCTAAGAAGGTGTGTAATGCTCTTCCATCAGCAAAATACATGGTCTAGTTTGGGAGCTGGTAACTCAGGCTCCCACTCAACGGAGGAGATGTCATACAGGCAGATGCTGCAGACAAAAGGCAGCCATCCAAGAATCCCCTCAGAACTCGTGCAAGATACTTAGCCAGCAATTTAGAAAAGGAAATTAAAATAATTTTTCCATCTCAAACTTGAAGAAAAAGTTATTTAGAAAAAGCAAGAACTTCCACAAATTTGAAACCTGTGTATTGACCCACCAGACAAATTTTTGGCTCTCAGAAAATATCAGGAAGGATAACAAACTCAAGGATAAGTCCAGTTCTAGCAAACAGGCTCCCAGAATTAAGTACTCCTGGTAGTAAGGATGAAACACTACAGATGAGAGTTCAAATCAATACACAGGAATATTTAAAAACAACTTTAGATTTAATCCACAGAGCAAGATACAAACTTACTTGAAAGCCCCACTGTGAAGGTCCCTCTGAAGCTCTCCCTGCCACCGAGCTCGGCCCAAGCGCTCCAGAATGCAGTAGGAAAAGTCAGGGAGTTTCAAGTCAGGGTCCCCCTCCCAGCCTATTAAAGCTCTGTAACGCTGCTCTTGGGAAGCAACAATGACTAATTTCTCTCCCCATCTAAGAAACAGAAGGAAAAGTAATGTATTGTTATTGGCTCCATAAAAATAGAGAGAGCAATGCCTTTCTCTCCACAAATACCATTCTTGACATAATCTGTACAAACTGAGCAAGGACTAAATTTCAAAACTTAGAAATATTTTAATGCCAGATATAAGGATTTCACTCACTTTTCAACAGCTTCTTTGTAAGTATAACAAGGCTGCAAATCTTTCTTCCTTATTTGATCAGTGATATCTACTCTCTCTTTAAAATATTGGCAGGAACCTTGTATGCCATCTTTGTTATCCAAAATCATGTGGACAGGATAAATATCATCTGAAGAAACAGGATCTCTTTTGGATTCCAATATTCCTGTTTCAAGGTCTATTTCTTCATATCTGAAATAAAAGCAAAAAGCCAACATTTAACCAAGCAAGAAGAAATACAAGATTGTCACAAACAATGCTGATACCTCTAAGAAGTATCTTGGAAGAATGAAGCTCCTTTGAAACCTCCAAACTGGAAAAACACGAAGAGCAGAGCTGCACTCCTCAAGCATGACCAAACCTTTTCAGCATGCAGGAGACAAAAGGAAGCAAATGCATTATTTAATCTTTGAAAGGTCAAGCATATGAGAGTAAGAAAAGTAGTGGGAATACGAGAAACATGTAGTTCACAGGTACGTCCACCCTGCTGAACCAGGACATATAAACTCTGCCTGTACCTAAGCAGAAAGCAGTCATTTGAACGGAAATCAAGTCAGGACTCAAAAAATTCTCCTAAATCATAGAATCATCAAAATTGGAAGGGACTTTTAAGATTATCCAGCTATCCACCAGCACTACCACTGTGACCCCTAAACCCCATCACCCAGCGCCAGGTCTTAAAGCCCTCCATGCATGGTGCCTCCACCACCTCCCTGGGCAGCCTATTCCAATGCCTGACCCCCTGAACAGTGAAAATTCTTTTTATAATATCTAAACAGCAGCTCAGAGCCACCCTCGGCCCTGCCTGCTGCCACCGGCCACCAAAGTGCTGCTGCAGAAAAGCCGGGGCGAGAAGGGGCAGCCCGGCAACCGGGCCGGGTTTAGCCGGCAGTGAGTCCGGGTTTAGCCGGCAGTGAGTCCGGGTTTAGCCGGCAGTGAGCCCGGGTTTAGCCGGCAGTGAGTCCGGGTTTAGCCGGCAGTGAGCCCGGGTTTAGCCGGCAGTGAGCCCGGGTTTAGCCCGGCGACCAAGCCCATGTTTCGCCCAGCAACCAGGCCCGGGTTCCCCGGCGGACAGGGGCCTGTGTCGCCCCCGGTCGCTGCCCTCACCGGTCGTGCAGGCGGAGCGGCGGGCGCGGCCGGGGCAGGAGGTAGAAGCGCACGTCGGGCTGCGCGCTGAGCGCGGCCCAGAGCAGCTGCTGCGTGTCGGGCTCCAGCGGCAGCGGGAAGGGCGGCGAGCGGGCGGCCAGGCGGTGCCAGAGCGCGGCCACGGTGATGCCGTCCAGCCCCTCCAGGGCCACCTCGTCCAGCAGCGCCCACAGCGGCTCCATCGCCTCCATCCCCCGCCGCCGCTTCCGGGCCCGCGGCGCGCAGGAACTGACGGCGGCGGCGGCGCGACCGTCGCCAGGGAGACCGAGCAACAGGCCCGGCCCGTGCCGCGCCGCCGGGGGTTGTGTCTGCCCGGGGCCGCGTCCTGGGTCAGTGTCTGCCCGGGGGCCGTGTCCGGGGTCCGTGTCCGGGGACTCTGCTCCGGGATCTCCGTCCGTCCGGGGTCTCTCTCCCTGGTCCGTATCCGTCCGGGAGCTCTGCCCGGGGGCTGTGTCCCGGGTCCCTGTTCGTCCGGGAGCTCTGTCGGGGGTCAGTGTCCATCCCGACTCCATCTGGGGGCTCTGTCGGGGGGTCATTGTCCGCTGGGGGCTCTGTCCGGGGGTTCTCTGCGGGGTCCGTGTCCATGTGGGGCCTCTGTCCCGGCTCCGTGTCCGGCCTGGGGCTGTGCCCGCGGCTCCTCCGCGCTCCCCCCGTGCCTCGGGCCGGGGCCGGGCTCTGGCAGAGCTGCCCCGCGGTCGGTAAGACACAAAACACGGGGTTCTCTCTTTGGTACAGAGCTCAGCGAAACGGGCTGGTGGCACATTTAAACTTCTGAGAATGTAGAGCGCACCCCCGCACAACTTAGCAGCTGCGGCTTGGCGAGGATTGCTGGAAAAACTCAGGTTTCCTGAATGGCAAGCCAGGTAAAATCTTTAATTAAACACTTTATAGATATACGGCCTCTGCAGTGAATACGCTGTAGGATAAACTGACCTAACGAGTAGTAGCAGCTCAGAGAATTCCTTCCACAGCTGGGCTTTGGGCACAGCCCTTCAGCTGTGCCCCAGGGTTGTCTTGCTTGCCAGGTCTGGGATTATAAACTTGTTATAGCATATGCCTTCCACTTTCAGTGTTTTTTGGTTTTTCAGTAGATTGTGAAGGGTTCTGAAAAATAAGTAAAACAACCACTGTTCCCTCTGTTCTTCAGGAGCTTTATTTACAGGCCTGACAGCTTTATGCGTGGTTGAAGCAGGAATGTTTTTCAGTTTATAGCCTCCTCATCTATTGAGGGTGCAAAACCAGTGGTACTCCATATAAATCATTCAGTGTGACCATTATATTCTCATTTCAGGTTTATGTTAAGACATGGTGACTGACTTTGATGAAAAACATGACGAATATTTAATATCCCTTCAGCAGAGAAACCGGTAAGATTTGCATTTGTTACCACTTTGGGTGTGAAATATTTGCTGTACTGTATCAAATATCAGCAGCTGTGATGCAAAGTCTGACTTGCTGTGCCTTAAAACATTCAGGTGTTTCTCTCTTTTTCCCTTTGTTTGCTAAAAATTCTTATTTCCAAAGGAGATCACAATGTTTCTTCAGCATTTGAAATATAAATACATTTATTAATAAAATAGTTACTTTTTCCACGGCCGACAGGGAAGATTTTTGTTTATAGAGCAAGAGCTTGTAGATTCAGAAGTAACTGGCAGCTTGTGCTGTGTGAGGACGTAGTTATGAGGCACAGTTGTTATGTTGTCAGAAGTACAGAAAAGTGGGAAATAAGGACAATCCAGGTTGCCTTTAAAACTCCAGTGTCTTTCAGACAAGTTTCAAACATTTTTTTCCTCTTTGTTCATGTGTTCCTGTTGCTATAGCCTGGACAGATGAACTTTGTAGCTTAATTTGGAGGAGTCTACAGAACTTTCTTGCTGGATTCCTTCCTTTACCACAAGCCATAAGGTTTCTAATCAAATTCTATAACAAACTGGTTTGGTAAAAAGACCTTGAAGGCCACAATTATGTTAAAAGACCAGCCAATTTTTGCGACCACAGGTTTCTTTTCTGTATAGTATCCTAAAGCAGTTTTGGAAAGGGATAAAGCCAGTTTATTTAATGGTTAAACCAGCTTGCATCCTTGATATCATAGCTCTAATCCTGACTGCTGGGGACATTCTCTTGGGAAAAGGTGATTTGTGTCAGACACGTGGGGGACATTGGCTTGTGGATTGATCCATGCTGGAGTCAGAGGGAAACCAGGTGGTGCAGGGGAATGCACAAATTGTCACCCACGTGATGCCGACCTCCTGGCCTCCATGTCACCTGTCCAAAGGAATTAGCATGGACTGGGTATAACCCATGGTGAAAGGAGAGAAGATGAGAGTTGGAAGAGGGAGAGGAGCTGTTTCACTGAAGCTGAGCCCATGGAAGGACATTATTTTGATATTTTAACCAGCCTTTAGTTTTCTGGTATTGGCTGGAGGCTTTCTACCTCCAGTTTCAAAACACAAATAATCATTTTTTATTCTTGAAAAGAGTTCAACAATTTTTAAGCTTTTTGAAATTCTAAGTGAAATTCCTTAAAATTCTTAAGAAGAAAGGTTAAATGTGTAAAATACCAAATGGAGAAAATAATGTGAAATAAGAAATAACATGGAAAAAAATCTCAGAAAGGAAAAGCCTGGTCAAAGTTAATCTGCCACAGTGTGTGGGTGCTCATACACACATTGCAGAACAGGAACAGACCCTGGAAGGTGTATTCTGAAAGGGTTACTTGAACTGGGAACATATTTTTCAGGTTAGTGACATGGTGTGTTGTTGTATTTATTGCTGATCAGACCATCTGTGCACACGCTGTGCAGGGATGAATTATTGTCCTTTCTCCTTCAGGCTGCAGGAACGGTTAAAAAAAAAAGATCCCGTGCAAATTAAACTGGAGCAGTTGGAAAAAGGATTTTCTCTGTATGTGAATGGAGCTAACTCAGAGCTGAGGAAGTACCGCAGGAAAATCACCCCACACAGCTTCCTGAAAAACAGGCCCAAACCCACCAGGACAGAGGGTGAGTGCCATGGGAGCCGGGCAGAGGCTGCACCAGAGCTGGAACTCACTCAGGGAGGTCACTGGCCAGGCTGTGATCCAGGGGCAGCACCACTGGGGCTTGGTGGGATGAAATTCCCTGGAAACCGGAGTGCTTAAGCTGGTTGTGTGTAAGGAATGGTCTCTGCAACACCCTATCAATGTTTCACTTGATCCGTCATTAATTCCAACATTTAACTTTCCTGCCTCTTCATTATTTAAACAGCTCTAACTAAAAGTAGAAGATTAGAAATGTATATAAATTGTCAGTGGAAAATAATGATATACCTTTGACACGTAACACTATTAAGAGGATTTAAGATCTGATGGACTTCAGTGTTATCCAAGTCTGGTGTCCTGAGGACAAATGACATCTGATGACATAGGCAGTAATCAAATTATATCCAGTAATAGCTTCATTAAGCTCATAAATTACATTTAAGCTATAATAGTTGTCTTAAAAAGACAGCTAATCTTTATTTAAATATTTGAAGTAAAGAAAATAGACCGTTTTTTCCTAGTGATTAGCTGGCTTTATGGAAAAATGGGTATTTTGTTTCTAATTTAAGTCTGTCATTGAGAGCAGTGCAGTGACAGGAATAATTTTGCATGCATGAAAGTATAAAGCATGAGCTTACTGGCCTTCTAATCTATTTAGCATAATGAAAAGAAAGTTGATTTTACTGAATCCCTGTGTAAAGCAGTTTATCAGCCTTAGTCAGTTATGTTCACACTTGCTGCAACCTATCTCAGAGTGTTTTTTAATATGTGATAACCTGCTTAAGCTTCATTTTCACCTAAAAATGAAGACAAAGAGTTAAAAAAGTTACCTAGTATGATAATTCATTGATTGAAAGTTCATTAATCTCAACAATACTGGAAACTAGCTTTTCCTTTAATAACTGTTCCAAACGTGGCTCTAACTTAATCTCTTTAATTTGTTTTCCTGCTACACTGGGCACACACTACTCGTTTCCAGGCTGGGGTGTGTTCAGCTTAGCTGTCTGCTGTATAATTTCCTGCAGGTTGTATGGGATGGTGATGAGGAATCAGCTTGTCACCTGGTTCCACTGTTCTCTGTGAAAATGAAACCTTGTGTGTAATGATGCAAAAATGTTCATGTTCTTCAGTTCTGGGAAATGGTGGAAATTGGGTGCTCTGTCACACAGGGCTGATAAACCTTCAGGTAGCTAAAGAGGGTGTAAATCAACGTCTTGGACTTTTTGCTCCAAAAATTGTGAAGGGATATTGTGGCAGCAGCTCTAGTGGAACTCTGTCAAGAGAAATTTCATCTTAAAGATCTTAGATTATGTCTAAGCTTAACGAAAATTCTTTATTTTTATGGTCCCTTAATGCCTTTTGGTTCAGTCAGAGTAGGATACATATCTTGTGAATCTCTAAAGACTTCAGTTGCAGTCTCTGTTCCTTTCCTCAACTCCATCAATTAGAGACTGTAGCACCATCTCTGCAGAAGATTACTCAGTGTTTTGCTGTTTCTTAACTCTCCAGTGGTGTTGTTTTAAACACATGAAGCTGCAGTGAAAGATACCAACTGAACCAACATCCTGTCATTTTTCCTCTTCCATTTGGTTTTGCTGCTGGAGTCCAGAATGGGAGTCACTGCTGGTCTGTATGAGCTTCTTGCCTGGGGGTTCTACCTTAGCAATTCTGTGGTCTCTTTCATTTCTAGACATTTCTTCTCAATGATTGAAAATGATTTTACTTACAGAAATGATTCCTAGCTGAGATACAGCACTGAGTTTTCTTCCCTATCCATCTCCCCTGAGAGTTATAAAGCATCCCTCTATAGGATTAGTCTTCATTGAAAGATTAGGAGTGGGTGATACTTAATAATCCAGAATGGGCATAAATCCCTCTTTCTGGTTCCTGAAAGTGTCATCATAAATCTATTTGTCAGGACTATTTTCTTTGTGTTCCCTAGGAGTAATTACTGATAATAGTGATTGATAAAGTTTCTATGCTTAGGATTGGTAATGAATTAAAGTAAATGATGGGTTGTGGGGTAGTGAAGCTGGGCTCTAGGTGTGCTGTCATTTCTTTGGGTCTATAACCCACACCTAGTTTCACAGCTATGTTTGTTGTTCCAGTCAATGTCTGTGTGGTCACAAATATGTGGTTTGAGGGTAGTGTGGGCTCTCCTTGGATTAGGACTAATATTTTGAGGATGTATTTCTCAGTCCTTCCCTACTCAAATAGACACTGACAGCTCAAGTCTCTGAGGGAATGACACTGGTGGACCTGTTCTGTGTGCCCAAATGGGTACTGGTTGGTATTCACATCCCATCCATCCCATGGGAAGGATATTTTTGTTCCAAAGTAATGTTGGTTGCACAGATGACTCGGTCAGCTGTATCAGCCTCTGCCTGGGATTTGAATTACCATTTTTCCTGGCTTAGTGAGACCTGGTCACATGAATCCATCACTAAGTAGAGTAATGGAATTGTGGAATTGGGGAGGACCTTAAAGCTCATCTTGCTCTATCCCCTGCCATGGGCAGGGACATGTTCCACCATCCCAGGTTGCTCCAAGCCCTGTCCAACCTGGCCTTGGACACATCCAGGGATGGGGCAGCCACAGCTTCTCTGGGCACCCTGTGCCAGGGCCTCATCACCCTCACAGGGAACAGTTTTTTTCTAATGTCTACTCTCTGTCAGTGTGAAGCCATTCCCCCTTGTCCTGTCACCCCTGACTTTTAGAGTCTCTTCAGACACTCAAGCAATTCTGAGGATGAAGCACTCAGCAGTGGTAGCATGAGTCCTGCCATCTCCCCCTTTCCTGCTTACATCTGCAGCACACGAGGGACTTCTGGGCAGTTGCTTTGCAGAGATGGATTCTCAGAGAGTGGAAGGGAAAGGTGCTTCCAGTTCTCTCCCAAAGCACTGACTGAGTCCAGCCATGCTTCTCACAGTGTAAGCTCAAGACAGTTCACTCTCAGTGCCAGAAGAGCCTGTAGCAATCAGCCCCAATGCTAACGACTCAAAGGATTTCTGGTGTTACTTGGGAACAGCCTACTGGAGTAGCAGGAGCCCTAGTTGGAAGGGCTGTTTCTCTTCCTTGGAGCAGTCCTTTCCTTTTCCCCTCTGTGTTTAGTCCTGTTTTGGGCCTATGAGACAGAGAGATACTTTGTGCTGGAGCAATACAACGACATCCTGTTGCTGCTCTGTAATGTTGTGATCACTCCAAATGGACATAAGCAAACACTGTTCCCCCAGGATGGTCCTACCCCAGGGCTGTTCCCTCCTGGCTGCTTGGACCAGCTTTTATGCAGTTTCCTGGTGAACCAGATTGCCCAAGGGCCTACAACTAAAAGGAATCTTTGATGTTTTCCCACAGTTAAAACTTGTCATATCAATTCTCTGAACAGGTCACTGCACAGGTGCATGGAGGGTTGTCCAACCCCCAAAGAAGAAAATGTGGTATTGAGAGCTGTAATGAGCAACCTGATTTAATTCTGAAGTAAGCCCTGCTTTGAGTGGAAAGCTGGACTTGGTGACCCCAGAGGTTCCTTCCAAATTAAATCTTTCTGTGATTCTATGACCTTTGTAGGACAATTGCGTCTTTTATTGGTAGTGCCAGTTCCTGCAGCCTTAGGGTGACCATTAAATTATGGCTTAAAGAAAAAAGGTTTTGCATCAGCTGTTTTTCTCCACTGAGAAGAAATGGAAGCTGTAAATCTGTCTTGGCCATAGGAAATGAGATGCCTTTATTTAGGATGCTACTGAGAGCGTTGATGTTGCCCTTGTTCCATTGAGGACGCTGATGTGACCTGCAAGTTTGTTTGTCTCTCTCAGTCAAAGCATCTTCTCAAAATCCATTGTTCCACTCTAAGTTGGGGCCATTTCCAGCACAGGGACCCTTAGTTCTCCTTGACCATACAGAGATTTTTTGCAGAAGTCCCTGAACTAACTCTTCCTTGCCTTAGAAATGAAGGCTAATGGTTGTTTGTCCTTAATTTATGGCTTATACATTAAGAATCCTCTGCACAGTATGTTAAATATCTAATAGATTCTGTTTAATCTGCTAATACCTTATGTTTCCTTAATTTTGAGAATAGATACACACAATTCCTTTGTAAACCCAGCATATCACCTGTTGTTCACCAGAACCCCGTCTGTCAGTCTGCCTTTGGTAGTTGGGTTCTGGGCTCAGTTGGCTTCCTAGGAGAGGTTACTTTCTACCCAGCTGGGGGTCAGGATGGTGTGCACCCCTGTTCTAGAATGTATTTCTGTATTTTCATAGCAAAAAAGGTGGGGCTTCCCCTACTGTTAAGCTATTGTATCTTAAAAGAATTTATTCTCTTAAAAACACTTGATGATAACTGCCCCTGAAGAGGTTCAAAACTCCTGCTGCTAGAACTGGCCAGGATCTGATGTTGGATGTCTTTGCAGTTGTTGATTCCATTCACGTGTCAGATTCACTCTTCTGTCCTCAGTTGGGGGGGAAAACAAAAACCCACAAACCCACGAAGTAAGGTGTACGTTTATTGTCTAATACCGTGTTTCTGCTTTCTGTCTCCTGTCTTCTAATTCTTGTGTGCCCCTGGTGAAGAAGCAGCCCAGCTAGAAGAGAGTGGGCTGCCAGAACACAGCACTCAGACTGCCCCAGGCAAGATACAACGCAGGAATTGGCTTCAGGTATGGGGCAGGTGGAAGAAATGGGGCTTTGAACTAATTCTTAGGTTGAAAATAACTTTAGGGGAAATTGGTTGCAAGCGGAACAGAGTGGGCAGCTGGGACTCTCATAGAGACTGAGTGGCTTGGTCTGGACACTGACAACATGAAATGCTACCCTGCCCAGATTTTTGTCTGCTTGGAAGCCTAAAGAGGCAAATCTCATTGAAAGGGTTTGGTTTCAGTGACATTCATCACAGAAACTTTTGTAGCCTGGACATGATTGGCTCAATGTGTCCTCCAGCAGAGTAGCTGCTGCTGGATATCTCTGATGGCACCCTAAGGAATTTATCTAGTGCAAAGGATGGAGAAACTCATTTTGGAGAGACATCCCTGGCTGTTACTGCTGTTCTCCACCCTGCAACAGGATTGAGGGACAAAGAAATGTAATTTGCATAATTTGAGTTGTAATTTGTGATAAATTCTTGTAGATCATAAGAGAGGGAAATGCATCTAGGTAATAAAAATATCCTATCTATAAGAAATTTGGAGCCATCAGCTACATAGTTGTTGCTTCACCAGAGAAACCATTAGAAGAGAAACCCATTTTCTTTTGGCCTAAAGAAGGATCTGAGTTAACCTGTCAAGGACTTAATTAAAAGAATAAATGTGAATTCAGAACAATGGAGACATGTCACCTAAGTAATTACTTGATTAGCCATTGGCCTGGCTGGATGTCCAGTCTGTGCTTGAGTGATTGGATCAGAGGTCTGTGCCAGTGTGGATCAAGTGTTTCTGCTAGGCAGGTTTTCTTTTCTTTCAGAAAATACTGCACATTGAAGCTTTAAGGCTGCATTACTCTATTTACCACCTTTACTGCTTAGCTGAGTTCATTTTCTCAGCTGCTGTTTCTCCCAGTAGATCTCTGCTTACATTATGGCCTGTCAGGACTTCTTTGCTAAATTTGCCAGATGTGTGGCTCTGTACTAAAACGTGGTTGCTACTTGGGCCTAGCTTAGGATGATTCCTTAAGTCTTTTGTCCAGGTGGATGGGAGGATAGGAATTATCGTGTCCTAATGAACAACTGGAATTATTAAGCTAAGGAAAAGTGCAACCACAAGACTGAGAAGGAGGTCGTGCCTCAATAGCAGTTTCCTTTGCCAGTGATTTTCCATGTGGATTTTTTTGGATAACGAGAGGACCCAGCAATTCCTGGCCAAACCTGTCAAACTTGGGCTGTGCTAAGGGATGCTGCGAGGGGGAAAGATAGACTTACTGAAAGAATTCACCCAAGTTGTCTTAGGATATTCTCTCTGGGACATCTCTGCCCCTGGCACTTAGAAAATGCTAGAGGAGTGTATGAACAACAGAGAGCAAGGTTTAATATCACTGCCCACTCTGGGCACAGCAGCAGCAGCAGGTGGGGAGTTTGACCAGGGCTGTTAAACCATACCTCAAGGGCCCAAAGGTGAGCTCAGGGAGGACAGAAACCTCTGGAACAGAGGGGAAAAGCAGTTCTTGATCATGGAATTGTTATATAGTGTGATGGTTACTCCTTTTGTACCACTGATATGCAGCAGAAATCTGATTCCTTTGAATGTTTCTGTTGACAGAAAACTGTGGCGATCAAAACAGAAAGGGGGGATAAACTCTACATTAAACCATCTCTGGAGTACTCTGACGATTTTGAACCTTATGAAAGCTTGAGTGTGCAGAGCAGCAGTGATGATGGTGATGCTCCTCTCTCCCAGGTACAATTGGCAGTTGCCTTCTGTTGTTCATGGCAGTATTGTTTGAAATGTGAACCCAGCTATCAGCCTCAGCTGGAGCATCCAAACCCAGTATGTAGTGGTGTCTTCATTAGAGAATTTTGCTTTGATGAGATGTGACAAAAAAAGGGAAAAAATAAAAAGTAAAGCTTCTTGGAAAATCAAATCTCAGTCAGCAACACTACAAAATGTTAAACCTTATTTTTAGGAGGTAGAATATTGTCTCTGTTAGGTTGAATCTAGGTATTTCCTGCAAGGAGCCTGTTTCAGTTCACTTAATGGTTGTCCAGGTGAACATCACTCCTGGGTGTCAGGTTAGAGAAAGCTGAAACAACAGCTTTTTGTCCCTTTAGGTTAGTCTTTAAATAATGATGCTAAAATTGTTGCATGTCATTGTTTTACCTAACAAAAATCAGACTAAAGTTTTGAAAATGTTATAATCAATGCAGTTGCTTTGCATCAAGGATTGTTGTTATATTGACTGTGCAGCCTTCCATTTGATCACTAATTGCAGTTTGTTCTAGCACACTTCACAAATGTGAAAGAAAACAAATAATGAACAAAAATTCATGAATGTTTTTCTGCCTAACTAATTAACGACATAAATAAAGCTTTTCTGGGTAGTGGAGTAGCATCTATATATGAAACTGTTTACAGATCTTACCACTGATATCAGACAAAATTCCCAAGCATATTTTCCTAGCTGCATCTTTCTCTCGTTCCTATATTGCTCTTGAATTGATGATTATTTTTTGCTCTACAAACTGGTAACTTGTTTACACTGATGGATATTTATATCTTTTATGTGTTTTTAATAGTAAGCCAATAATTTCAAAACAACCCCCCACTTTTCCTTTTCGTCAAGATAGAAATAATTTTGATTTTGCTGAGGCTGTAATGTGGTTTTTTTAGTGTCTTGTTACAATGCAGATGCAGAGGTTTCAAATGAAAAGAAAGCTTGTACAATTTCCTGTCAAAGAGCTGGAAATATTAGTTTTGACTGTCATAAAGACATGCTCGATATCAAGGCTCAGGTTGCTTATAAACCCTCTTTTGAACCTGACTTTGTCTGCTCTTTGTAATATATTTCTGTCAACATGGATTTCCTAACAAGTGTAATCTGTAGCAGCTTGAAGCTTTCATTGCAAACTGAATATACACTGTCACAGTTCATTTGTACCTAAGTTAGCTTCAGGTTTTCATTTTATACAGTTTGCTTACCTATATTTATCTCAAAACTCTTAATACCAACAAAGCAGGGGGGGAAAAAAAGCATTTAAGAGATGCAAAGTCTTTTCCTTTTGCATTCATAAAAGCACACAGCTCTCCAGCATCATCTGTGCTGTTTGTGGTGCATGATGAGAGAGGCAGGGCAGTTTTTTCCACAGTCAATTTCAAAATAGGTTATTTTTTGCATAAAATCCTGTTACAGTGTGTCCATTTCAAAAAACTCCATGCAAACTGGGAGCTTAGCCCATTTGACCCCAACTCTTTTTCTACTGGTTTTTGAAGTACAGATGTGTACAAGGCAGGACTATTATCATCTTTCAAGTGCTTAAAAAGGAGTTGCTGCTACATGAGCTTGACAGTCTTGTGAAGGCATTTGGAAATTCTGGATTGCAGCTACTCTTCAAATAGCAAGGCACAACTGTGAGACTGCACAAATATATGCCTTTGCTCTCCCCCTTACTTGCTTTTTGTAACTTACTCCTAAAAATTGGTTTTGCACATAAAAACTCCTTGGTCTACAGAATGTTCCTGCTGGATACTGATGAGAAGGAGCACAGGAGTTGTGGGATGATTTTTCTTTACAAGCCCTCATCAAAGGAGCCAAGACGTAACACAGGAATGTGAATGTTTTTAGCTGCATTACAGCTCCGAGTTCATGAGAAGAGTTTTCTTTCTCCTGGGGAGGAAGAGGCAGCCACTCTGGTTTATTTTAAAATACAAGTTTGAGCTTTTCTGACAGATGTGTTTATATTGTACCAGGAATTGAGAAGCAGCTTGCAGTGCAGTATGGAAGAGGAAAGGATGGAAGAAGACTCCCTTAGTGATGATTATGACTCTGTTGAAGAGGATGTGTTTTCAGAGCCATCTCCCACCGAGGAAGCAATTACAGGCTTTGAAGGCCTTCAGCTGGATAGCAGTGGGGCACTGCAGAAGGAAGGTTCTGAACATCAGGATGCTGGGAGATGCTCTGGCCTTGATTCTGGTGCCTTGACTGTGCTGGAGTTCAACCAGGATCAAAGCAGTGAGTCTGTGTCTTTCACACTACTACAGTGCTACAATAACAATTCCTTGAGGGAATTTTTTAAGGGAATAGCTGGTTGATCATTAGGAGTTACTCCATACCCTCCTAAGTTCTCATGCTCTTCAGCAAACCTGTTGTTTTGATCTCCTCATTTGGGAGACTTGCATCGTCTTGTACTTCATAAAAATTTTTTTTGCAAAGCCAAAGACACAGCACTGGTTAATGCACCTGCATCACCATGTCTGGACACTGGAACTAAGATTGTCTCAGACTGTCTGTGATATTTCTCAAGAAATTATCATGTTTTAAAATATATTTTTGAACCGTTTTTGCACTAATTCAGGAAGCCAAATCTTCCCAGTCTCGACTTTATTTCACATCCAGGGTGCTGGATACTTGTCACAGTGTGGGCTGTAATTGACATGAGCCCCTTCTTTTTGTCTCTTTTTATCTCTTTTTGTCTCCTTTGGAGACCTCAGTGTCCAAACCCACAACCAGTCATTAGGTCTCAAAGATGTTTTAACAAAGGGTGGAGAGTTCAGGCAGAAACCAGACCTAGAACTACCTTCAATAGTTCTCAAAATTCCCTCCCTGCTCATTTCAGGTACAGTAATTGGTTTTGGTTTTTTGGTTTTGTTTATTTTACTTCTTTTTTTTTTCTTTTCCTAATCCATAGTTAATTGCATAAATTAAGAGGAACAATCTTTGAATAAATTAAATAGAGGAGTGTTCCTTTCATTATCATAGATGTGAGTGGAGTGTGAATGGGGAGAAGGGCAGAAGAAGAGACAGGAACAAGGGATGGAGCTGCAGTGAGAGCAAGATCTCTGGGAGAGTGCATCACTTTTTGTCCAGAGGGAAATTTCAAAGGTGTGATGGAAGCAACAGAGGCATTAATAATTCTCAGATCAAAAAGTGAAGAAGTACTTATATGAACTATTCTAAGCAACCCTCTCCCCCTTTGAAACTTCTAAACAAGACAGCATTTGAGTCTGTATTTTAAGAATTTACTTTGGTATAACTGTATTAACGAGTGATTCAGGACTTCTGTTTTATTTTTGCTTTTCTTGACAGTAATGCAGGTAAATATCTGGCAGAGATGAGATGTATTGGTACATTATAATACTATTTTTATTTTGTTTCACTGAGTTAGTGCCAGCCATGCATATGTGCTTCTACATCAATAGAACAGTGTCAGTGAAAGGGAGGGAAATCATCACTTCAGCTATGCCAACATAATTAAAGTGGCAAAACTTCAGCATTTAAAATCCAATAATTTTTCCTGGGCTGGCTGCTTCCATGTAACTTAAAAGTTTGTCATTTCTGTTTCCTTTTTATCTTGCAGAAGTGAAGCCAGTGCGAGTTCTCTCAGCCAAAAGAAAGGACAGTGCTGAGGTGTACATTCCTGTCAAACCAGTCATGCTGAAAAATGAAGTCACTCGGCCACTTTCTGCTGAGTTCTTGCACCAGGACAGACATGAAATAATTTGTTCTAGTAAGAAATAAGAATATATGATGCCAATAAGGAGAGTTTTCATGCTTTTTCCCTCTCTGGCTCAGATGCAATTTCAGCACACATCTGTCATTAAGTGATTTTTTTAGCTGTCACTCCCCTGCCTGTTTTCTTTTAAGTGGAATTTTCTGTGCTTTTGTTGTTGTTTTTAACACCTTGAGTGTTCTGACTTCAGTGAAATTGTGATAAAGTATAAAATCCTGTATACTTTAATCTTCTGCCACATCTTTACTATTTTCCTTCTCTTTCTGCTTTCACAGCACAAGATTTTCCCTCTCCATTTCAGTCCTTGTTCAGTACTTGCTCTGTTTCCCACTTCCCTCAGGGAGATCTGTTCCCTGTGGTATTAATGGAAATGTGTGTTCTCCCAATCAGCAGTTGATGTTTGGTGGAAGAGTTTAACACAGCACATTTGTAACAATACAAAATTCAGAGTTCTCTACCACAATAAAGGCACGGTTTTCCACAGCATGACAAAAGAGCTCTGTGGCTGCTTGGGACTGTACTTGAATTACACCTTAAACACTGAGATCAGGCTGCAGTGCTGGGTAGATATGCCAGTATCTAGGACCATACTGGAAAATATTTTTCCTGGGCTGGAGACATAATTTGAAGCCACTGCTGTTTGTTCTAAAAATCTACTGCTAAGGTGTGGTCTTTACCTGGGGAAAAACCCCAACAAAACACACCAAACCCCAAATGTCAGGGCTGAAGTCATGACTGCAGCTGTAGTTCAGTGCAGTCCTTAACTGAACAAGTGTGATCAGCTTGAATTTTGAAAGGTCTGAGGTGAAGTTTTCAGACCCACCATACTCTGTGGTCAAGCTGCTCTTTTCAGAAAAGCAGAATCCAGATGTTTCCCAAGAAAGCAGTAAGGCCAGTGGTTTTGAAAAGCCAAAATATTAGTTTCTTAATCAGCAGAAAACCAAACAGAGGAAAAGAAGTTAATTCTTTTTGGCTCCAGAATAAATCCCCTTTGTAGCTTCTGAGACCCTCACCCACCATCTGTTGCAGCAGATGTTGCTTTGACTTCCCAGAGATGTGTGCAGCATTTTCTCAGGTTATAATAGTGCTGGTTGGAACTGTTTCTGTCCAACTATCATGTTAAATTCTAAATTAATTTCATTTCAGGGGGATGATACAGTACAGAAGAACAAGCAGATCTTTACCCCTGTTTTTTGCAGAGATGACTGATGCTTGTTGAAAGTTTTCATGGGTGTATGTGCAAAGAGTGAATGCACACAAATCTCAACTCAGTTTTAACTTCTTGTCTTTTCAAGGTGGACTTCATGTTACTTGCACTGTGCTCTCCTTCCTGCAGCATTGAGAGCACACTGGCACTTCAGCCTGTTCAGTATTTCCCCTCACTCTAAATGTCTGTACAACTTCAGTCTCTTCTCTTCCCTTGTCTTTTAAAGCTCTCAGGTACAACCACTGTGCTTCTCTTTTAGTCCAATCTCACATCATCTGTTGTTAAATTTTATTTCCTTTCTCTCAAACCTGTTTATAGGCTGTGACGTTTCTATTTCTCCATGAAGTTTGGGAAGATTGGGATTCGTGTGGGCATTGTGATGACTGCTTAAGTGATAAAGTCATTTATTTTGCCTGGTAAATAGTGACTCCTGACTCCCCTTGTTTTGCTAGAAGACTCTGGGGATTCCTTCAAAGTAGCTGAACACCCCAATTACAAATTCCTGCTGTGCTTAAATTATATATACTTGTTTTCAATGGACTATTACAAGGCATTTCCACTAAATATCAGAACACAGCAATCTAAAGGCATAAAAATTATGTTCCTCATTTGTCAGTTTTCCTCTTCTTATGATGATGTTTTAACTGTTGCCTAAAGTAGATGTGACTTGGAATCTTAACATAAAACCAAATTGGGGGAATTCAGCCTCATTTGGGATGGTTACAGACTGCTTGCAAAGCCCTGTGTCAGTAACTGAATGGGATGTTTCGGATGCTGGAATGTTCCATACTTGTGTGTCCTGAACAAATGAGTATTTCTTCCCTTTTTTTTGGTGGCAGAGCCTTTAAGTCGACCAGAAACATCCCTTTCAGTAACTAGGAAGAGTGTGTGTGAGAAGGATCCTGACCTCTCCGTTTCAGCTGTGGTTCAAGCAGTGCAGATTGAGAATGAATTCTTGCAGGGAGATCTGCAAAGGCAGACAGTTGCCAGAAACCCCCAAAAGGTATGGCAAAAAAAAGAGAGCTGTTTGATCAAGGAGCAAAACCCCCATGAATTACAATCTCTTACACATTAAGATTGTGTATGAATGAATGGTGATGCTCCCTAAGTGTAATTTAATTTGTGTTATTCTTCCAAAGGGTTGTTTTCTTTAATCTGCTTCCTCAGGATGGCATCCCACAGCTCCCTCTTGATTACAGGGATCACTGAGCAACTGATAGACCAGCCATATGATGTGTCTATACAGTCAAATGCACAGCTGCAGGCCCACTTGAGCCATTTTCATCCTGGAAGCTTCTGAAACAAGACAATGTGTGATTTCCATCCCAATGAATCCTACCTTCCTCCAGGACTCATTAATATGGGTACTGTTCCCTGTTAGTGCATGCTCTGCTTTCGGAGCAGAGCTGTCCTGTACACTGCTAGATCTCACTGAGGGTTTTCTGCCCCAGTGTGTGTTCATCTCTTACCTCCAGCAACCATGTTTAAAAACAATTAAAAACTCATAAGCAAGGAAATCAACAAAAATCAACAAAAAAGTGAAGTAAAGTCAGAGAAAGAGCCCATAGCATTGTAAGAATGCAGCACTTTTCCTCTGTTTTCTCTTAGGTAGCCTACTGATAGCTCTGTATTTAAAAATTAAATCATTATTTTGTGCTAATAGAATTGAGGGGTTTGGGGATTTAAGAGACTTTATGATCCATTTTTCGAGGAGAAGGTCTAGTAGACCTGTGCCAAAGCTTTGGCCAACCTTGAGTCCTACCGAATGTATACAGTGAGATTTTATAGATATGTTTATATATATGTGTGTGTGTATTTTGTAGTCCTCAGAGTATGCTTCTACATTTTCTTCCATGTAGCAGATCAAGCTCCAAGCTCAGCTCTTTCATTGCAAATCAAGACCAACTCCATGAAATGTGCTTTAACTTTGTATAGGCTTACAGATGAGCTGGGCCCAAACTCTTACTTGTTCCAGAGATGCAGATTGATGCTATTTGGTGAGAGCAATCTGAATGAAACATATTCATCTTTTTCTTACTTAGAAGACATCTTCTGTTTCATCTCTTCTTTCTGCAATGACTGAACCTCCAGAAAAATGCCAGACAAGGACTACAGTCACAAGAGCTGTGGAGAGATTCTGCCCTTTTGGAAGCAGGTATATATTTATATATATTTGCTTCAGGATAACTTCCTTCTTTGAAGACAGATTTTTTAGAATACCACCAGTCCAATTGCTATACCCAGTAATCATCAAATACTTGAGACACCGTGCAAGTGGCAAATTGGGGAATGCAGCCTTGGGCCAGTTTCTGTGGAGCAGGATCTACCAACATCTCACTTTACTCTCTTCATATCACCTCTGCATTCTCTTCTCACACTGCCTCAGAGCCAGCTGGGAACTGGAGCCCAGCTTGGTTTAAAAACTCTGTGTATCTAAGGTGGAATGCTGTGAAAGTTGTCATTCACTGTGTGGGTGCATTTTCCTGTGGGGTTCATCCTACCATCTCTTCACCTTTGCACCAACTGTTTCTTAAAAATGCAGAAATCATGAGGAAATAACCCAGAATACATTGTTTCAGACAAAAGAAGAGACTCCTGAAAGCGTTTGCGGAGCGTGGGAGCCATTCTGCCTGTGACAATGACAGATCGCTGGCTGGTGACAAAGCTGGAGTAAACTCCATGTGGAGAGAGAAGGTTTGTGCATCTGTGCACTGTAATTGGTGCTTCCCAGTATTATTGAAATAAAAGTACATTAAATGAGCTGCATCCCTCAACTCTGCCCTACATCAAATAATAAACATATGGCAGGGTGAGAGAAGAGAATTTATCACTGTTCATCAGAATGACAAAGGAATCAGACAAAGAACAGAGAGTTGCCTTCTCTTTAGGCTTTTTAAGAGTGTTGATGTGTGGCAGAATTGGTGGAACCCAGAATGACTGATTGAATGTCATCCAAATAGCCTTGACTTTGCAATCTTTTTGCTTCTGACCCATCACTTTTGCAGTGTTAACAATCTATTTTGTTTCACATTTTATTGGTTTGTCGCTTACGTTTTTACCGTATTTCATTTTGGTCCAGATGACAACCAGTATGGAAGTGCATGATGCCATTTATGTGACTATGGAACTTCTTTCTAACTGGGGGAATCCAGCAAACGTGGGCCTGAGCCAGGTGGAATTCTTTGATTTGCACAACGAGAGGATCTTTGTGTCTCCTCACGATGTGGACATTCGAAATGCTGACAATGCAGGGGATTTGTGCTGCCTGGTCAAAAACGACTTAAATGTAAGACAGCTTAGTCCTGGATGTTCAAATCTCTCATTGTAATATTCCTGTAATACTCTATCACCAGGTTTTTTGTTCAGAGATGTGGTTGCATTTTGAACCCAACTGCATAACAACTATCCGATAATTAAAAAGCCCTACAAACATTGCTTATTAGTAAGAAATCCAGCTCTCCTGTTCAAGATGTTGGTATTCAGTTACAACTTTGTTTTAGAACTTGTGGGAACCTAGAATGCAGAGAATATTTCTCTGCCTGTTTTGAAAGGTTTTACCCCTCTGGTCAGTACTGGTTTTGACCTTTGTCCATGGGAAAATTTGCCTAGCCTCTGGGAAGAATTTGAATCGACAATGGTGTGAATTAGGTGATACAATACTATGTGAGATTATCACAGGGTGAAAAATTTAGAGTTTTTAGGTCTAATTGCATAGTAAATAGATAGAAGTAGAAAACCTCAAAATGGAGGATAAGTTGTAGTTAAAAGCTTCTTTCTCCTTCTTCACTAACTCCATATTTTGCAGCAATAGTGGTCTGGGATGATTGGATACAGAATTCCGCAGTTCCTGTCTATGTGATTTAGGAGCTTGTTGGACAGTGGTGAAAAAGTGAAAATACCTTGTGTTTTAAGTTTTCATTGGGTAATTTACCTTTAAAAAGGCTGTGGGATCTTGCTAAGTTGTCTTCTTGCTGCATTCTCTGCTCTGTGCTATGTCTAAGCCATGTCAGTGGCTTGTACTCCTTAGATTAGAATTAATAAACACCTACCTGGAGACTGAGAAACCATGAAGTCCCATTTGCCTCCTTTTGTCTCCTGGCACAAATCTGAACGTCTCCCCCATCAGGGAAGACAACAATTAATGATGCAGACAGTGTTAAGAACTGAAGTAATTCTTGTGGTCTGAAGGTACAGGAGCTTCACTGCTAATTTTTTTTCAGATGGATAATACAAATCTAAGTAAATTTTCAAAGAAAATATGCCTGTTTTCTCTTGTTCCCTTGTTATGCTTTTACCTAGGGAAGAATCATGCAAATATGAGACTGTGTAGGTAGTTTTGAACAAGAGATTAAGAAAAATATGTGGCAGGTAAAAGTCTTTCATGGCTCTTGTGCGAGACAGTAAGATGAAGAGATACGAGGTGCTCCCATACTAATGACAATGGACAAAAGACAGTGACTGGTGTGAAAGAATTAGCAAATGTCCACAGCCCTCCATACAGCCATAGTTCTGTTTGTGCTGCACTTTCACTCAGTGTCATTTGTCGTCATGGGCCTTCAGAGCAAGGATTCTAGTGAAAAATTAGTATGATTTTAGTGGACAAGGATACTAAAGGACTTAGCCTATTAAAAACATAAATTACAACTCATTTCATGCTAATGGTGCTTTTCTGCTCGCAAGGTAAATGAGACTTGAAGGAGGACAAATATGCAGTATTTTGAGATTTAGTTGGAACTCCTTATGGAGTATTATTTCCAGACAAATATTTTTACCTGAAGCGTCTTCCTTAGTGAAAATTGTGGTTTGGATCTCATAAATACCCATTCTCCTTTTTAGGCTGTGCTGTCTGGCAGGTGACACTCAGTAGCAGTGGTAGTAGTGGTTGTAGTAGTGACTCTCAGACTCTCTAGGTATTTATAAATTATGTAGTAATACATTCATTAAGCCATTATGAACCTGTTATTCTCAGTATTACTCATTCATTTATATATCCCAATATTCTTAAGTAATGAGCTTTTATATTTCATTGATTAATATATCCCCTTGATTTGTGACTCTCCAATCTCCTCTCTCGAGGCTTCATCCAAGACGCAATCTGGGCAGGGAATATGCTCTTAGGCTGTGGGTATGTGGTGCCTGAATTGCAGATTCCTTCAGAAGGCAGAGCAGCATTTCCAGTTTGTGTACACTTCAGATCATACAAGAAAGCTTTAGGGTGCATTAAAAACTCAATAAATTAATCAATCTCCAAGCAATGAATATTTTCAACAGAACGAAAACTTGAAATAAAAACTTACTGTGTGGAAAACTCATTTCACCGTGGTTAAAACACTTCCATCTTTGATCATTTAGGTGTGCTTTTGTCTTTGAGAATACTCTTACTGAAGGTGTGGGATTTTATTTTATTAGTTTATTTATTAGCCTTGCAGACTTTTAAGAAGAGCACTTAAACTCCCTCCTTCCTTGTGTTTTGCGGTACTCTGTAAAAGAAAAAAATGCCTGGCAGAATATCAGGTGCTCTCAACTTTTTAGATTAGATATAAAGAAGGAATTCTTTACTGTGGGGGTGGTGAGGCCCTGACGCAGGTTTTCCAGAGAAGCTGTGGCTGCCCCATCCCTGGAAGTGTCCAAGGCCAGGTTGGACAGGGCTTGGAGCAACCTGGGATGGTGGAAGGTGTCCCTGCCCATGGCAGGGGGTTGGAACTGGATGATCTTTAAGGTCCCTTCCAACCCAAACCATGCTGGGATTTTGTGATAATATTTAGTAAGTCATACATTAGGTATTTTATTGAAATTGTTTTCCATAAACCTTTTGATTCTTATTTGTATCTAGAGGTCTTTTAAACCTCAGAATAACAAGGACAGGTAAATATCTAACAAAGGTGTTTCCTCACCATGGGGGACCCTTAGACCTGCGTCATTCCTCTTCACAGTGCTTGAGGCTTCCTTTACTCTCCATCATTTACACCTTCAGTGCCCACAAGAAGCAGTGCCTGAGGCCAATTCTCCCACAAAATCTTAAGACTAAAGGTTTCCACTCTTGCCTTTTTCCTTGGTCCAGGTCAAATGTGATTCCGACTCCTTAACATATCAGGTTCACCCTGATGGCTCAAAGAATTTTTGAGTTAGACTTTTCAGCTTAGACAGTAACCCCAGCCTCAAGTACCTCCTGTGAAGGCAAAGACATGACATCACTCTTTGGGATAAAACATGAGGGTCCTCCTCAGTCTCTTGAGTTTTGGCATGGATCCGTCAAGGTGCCTTCAATTTCTGGTGTCAGATCTTTGATGCCCTGATGGGGACTGTAACACCTGGGAGGTTGTGTAACCTCAGCCCTATCACTTATTTCCACTGATAAACAAAATGATCTCTGTGGCTGCCTCTCACGTAGGGCACAACCCTTGGTCTGGCTCTGATAAACCTCTGATTTTTGGAACATCATGTGCAGTTTTACAGAGATACCAGTGAGAAGCAGGAACAGGTCTTTCCATTTTGGTGCTGAATCAGGTACGGTCCTGTGAAGGCACCTCTGGCTCTCAATATACACCAGAACTTACTGACTTCTGGGGAGTCAGGTCCTGACTGGAGACGTGTGCAGCTAGATTGCTGATCAGATGTTGTCTGTGGTTGGGAAATTGTTTTTTAACCATTCTTGTTCACAGTATGGCTTCAAAAACATGATGCAGCTTTGAAGTTGACCCTGGAGTTGGGCTCACACTGATTTGAGGGCTGTCCTTCATTTCTTTGATGTCAAGAGGCTTCTTTCTTTTTAAGTACAAAGGATGAAACCTGTCTGGCACTCTTATGGCTGTTTGTGCTCCAAACTGTTGCTGAAAGCAGAAACAATCTCCCAGAGCTTTTTGAGAGGCTCTGGGGCAGAGACCCATGAGAGTCTGGAGTACAGAGATGATCACGGTGAGAAGTGGATCTATTCATGATAGCTCTGAACAGGCTGCAGGGCTCTTGTCCTTGTGTTAGTTACACAGCTGAAGCACTCTGGAGGAAAGTTCTGTGCTTACTGCCTTCAAGAGAAACTGAAGCACTCTGGAGGAAAGTTCTGTGCTTACTGCCTTCAAGAGAAACTGAAGTACTCTGGAGAAAAGTTCTGTGGTTACTGCCTTCAAGAGAAACTGAAGCGCTCCAGAGAGAAAGATGTGCAAAAATACTTCCTGTTATCTTCTGTGTACTGTGTGTCCCTGAGAACAGAAGGGGAACTAATTTATCAGCTAATTTCAGATCACTGGAACGTTACCTGCATGTGTATTCACTTTGTGGCCTTGTTCATCTCCGTTTTGGGGTAACACTGGACATCAAATATATTAATATTCAACATTTTGATTCTGAAACTCTTCTTTCTGAGCTGTCACATATCCTTTTCCTACATTCTGAACATATCGAGGTAGCAGTTCTTAACAATGTCCATAATGAGGCATTTTTTGGTACTTTCAAATCTCTCGATTGCCAGTTGTATGTGAAATTAATGTTGGGAATTCTGTGATATCTTAGAAAATTTCAAGTGTAGAGTCCAATATAGCTCTGAGGAATAGACCTGTAAGTGAAGCTGATTATCTGCAAAGCCTGATTAAAATAGAGGCAGGCAGTAAAGTAAAATTCTCAAAGATTCCCCTCCTTAGAGGATGAACCAGAAGTGAAGAAATTGTAAAATGATTGTAGAGTGTCCATTGTGCTCAGTGATTCCCCCCTAGTGCCAGCAAAGCTGATTAATTTGATTAAAATAAACTGGGCTTGCTGTGCCTGTGTTCTGAGCATGCAGATGTCTCCCTGGGACAGCAGGCAGCTGACCTTTAGCTCATTGCCAGGTTGTTGGGAGCTGTCTGACAGGCGGGAGAGTGGGATTTACTCTTGGGAAACGAGGCTGAGGTTTTGCTCTTTACGTGGCAGATTTTATGAAATCTTTACTTTTCTAATGGCTGCCTGTTCTGCCGGGGGGTGGGGAGTTAATTAAAATACCCTGCTCCAGGAGAAGGAGCATTAGTGACAGTCTGCTTGTTCGTTTTTTTAGCTCCCCAGGGAAAGCTGCCTTTGGATGTGCCCTTTCCACCCACCCGTCCAACTTTACTTTGTTATCCGCAATCCCACCCGGTCACGTGACTTTGGTATATCCAAGATCAAGATTTGGAATTACAACACAACAACTCCCAGTGTAAGTAGTCTTTTCTCAACTCCTCTGTATGTTTGCTCTTGCCTTGCCTAGGGAAATTCAGCGTGATCTTCTTTCTAAAAGCATGAAATAAAAGTAGATACAATTTCCTGTAATAAAAGAGGAGCTATGATGTGTCCCTGTCTGCTGTGAAATTTGCTTTTGTCTTAATTGTAAGTGCTAACAATGTAGGGATAATGTTTTCATGGGCACAAGGAGCATTTGCTTTTAAAGCTATTAAAGATCGCTAAAGACCTAATAAAAGGCTTGCACGTTCTGTCATTAATCCTTTAGTGTGGTGAGAAATAAAGATACAAAGGTAAGTGCATCTTAATATCCAAGACTTTCAGCTGTCTAATCACAGTGTAAATAAATACGGGTTTAAATCTGTGTTTTCTGGTGTCTATAAATACACATAGGCTGACTCTTGCTCAGTTTGGGGTTTGTCACTTTAATGAGAATCATAAAATGGTTTGGCTTGGAAGGACCTTAAAGATCATCTAGTTGCAGCCCCCCTCCCTGGCCAGGGACAATTAAAAAGTCCACTACTGTGTGCTCATAATAAAACAAGTAATCTGCTCTTCCAAGGGAGACATATCATGGCAGATGGCAAAGGGTCTCTTGTCTGTGTGTTTGAATGTCACCATGAATATTATACTTGTTTGTACACTGTGATGTTAAGAAAAAAATCCCAGGTACTGGATCAAAGAGGATTTGCTGTCCTGGATTATAAATAAGAGGCTTTATCCCTCTGGTTTTGCTCTCATCCATGTCCTTATATAAGCACATATGGTAATTTATACATGTGGAAATGGCCGTGGAAGGGACAGCTTAAAACAAATTTACTACAGCATGATTTATATTTATTTTCCTGGAATTTTAATAGCTTTTCTCACTAAAATGTGGTCTACAGGATGTTCCATCATCATTAGAGTGTGCGAAAGGGCTGCTGTTCTTGGAGGTAATGGTATGATTTGTTACCAAATCTACTGGATATAATGCAGGAAGTACACAGAAATGTTTGTCTGTGTTTCAAGGCTCTGCTTCTTTAATAACCTGCTATGAGGCAATGTGTAAAATCCATTGGGAGTATAATCCTATGGAATTTGGTGGAAATGCAGCAGTTTACGCTTGCTAAAGAAATGTCTCATTATCCTTAAGATGAAAGAGTAATACAAAGCAGTTCTGCCTAATTCTGTAATTTGTCATGAGGAAGTTTTGTCTAAGAAGTATAAAACCCCAAAATACAATGAACTATCAATTTTCTTCCTGCTAATGTAAATCCAGAGCCACATTTCTGTGCGGATTTTGATAATCATTCTAACTGCCTTCTTTCCCTCAAAAACCACGTAAGTGAGAGATGTCCAAGCACTGCTTCCAAAAATAGGCCAAAAATTAAGTCAGGGCGGTACTTTCGTATATTTGAATTTCAGAACTTGAGCCTGGAAGGAGAAGAAATATGTCTGAAGGAAGCTGAAAAAGTCAGATGACATCATTCCTTGATTCGCTGGATTACAAGGAAGGTCTCAGAGGATGCTTCATCTTGCCTTTATTTACTTCAGATGAGACCTGCAAAAAGGAGGTCATTTTTAGTCTGCAGGCAGGGAACAAGTGTAAGAGCAGCCAGTTCTTTTCAAGTTTGTCTGCAACAGTCAGACATTTTGTAACTACTTGATACAGCCTTGAACTTGCATCCTTACTTGGTGCTATTAAAACTTTTTTCAAAGATCCAGTATGATGTCCATTGTATGTCTTCATGAAACTGGGAATGGAATCAATACTTAAATGCATTAAGGTCTTAGTTGAGTAATTTTCTTCTTCAGGGGGTTGCCCTTGTGTTTGTTCCTCCTGTGCACATGTTTCTGTCCATTCTCTTGGGGGTTTTTTCAGTGCTGGATTACCCCTGAAGTGCATTATCTGTAAGGATGCAGAAGCTTCGTTCCAGCTTCCTAATTTGGAACTTCCAAATTAGTTTTGTAGAAGAATTTTCTTTGGTTCTTGACTTCTTTTTTACTGCTTCTTTTCCACACTTCTCTGAAAAGTCAGGCAGAAGCAATTTCAGGTCCTCTGTCCAGGAGGAATTCTCAGAAAAGTGCCTCTGGTTTTAAGCTCTGTCCTTTGTGCACAAATATCACAAAAAGGGACAGAAATACCATCCTTATTTTCTCCTTGGGAAGCACTATCTCAGCAGACACTGTGGGAGGGCCGAGGGTGCAAGCTGGGAAGGAACATCCAAAGAAACCAGAATTGTTTTCACAAAATCTTTTTTCTTTCTGACACTGCTCTTACCTACTTGCTTGTTCTGAGACATTGTGCCCTTTCCACCTCCCCTTCCAGGAGGGAAAACCAGTGCCCTGGATGAAGTATTGAGTGTTTGTTTACAGAGTGGGATTACTCATGAGGAAGGGATTTTTCCAGCCTCCTCACGCTGGAGGAGAGCTGAGCAGTGGTACTGGGGAAGCTGAACTGTCAATCTTTTCCACCAGAACAGATCACTAAGCAACTGGAAACTCAGAAGAGGGGTGGGAGGGAATGAAAAAGAGCAGCTTTTAGTCTAGTGCCTGTGTATGTTTGTTCTTGGAGTCTCTGAGATCTGTTCAGATTTTTCCTCCCTGAGGCTCAGTCTGCTCAGGATTTTGGTGCAGAAGATTTTCATTAGCTCTTCTGAGCTATCAGCTGTTGGAATGTCTGCCCCAGTCCAGTCTGTCTCTGTTATCCTAGAAATACCTGGCTGCTTCATCTTGGTACAGTTCAGACACCTTTTCTGCTTCCTAAAATACCTATCCCAGACATTCCAAAGCATCAGAGAACAGAGTGTCCCACTGACTGGAATAGTAATTTTGAAGTGACTGGCCCTTTTTTTTGGGGGGCTTGACTGGTCTTTTCTCAGGGAGAATGAGCTCCACTATCTCATTTTGTAGTGTTTTCTGTCTACCTGTCTTCCTCTGCTGCTGGTGAGCGCAGTGGGATTCATTTCAAAACAAGTTGTTCTTAAGAATTTGCTGATTTTAATTTAAAATGATGACATTGACAAATACTTTCCAAATGTACATCTATATTTTTGTGGTCCCCTTCAGTTTATACCAATTTCCAGGTAAAAATGCAGAACTAAAGGCTGAGTGTTCCTAACAGCAGTAGAGCTGGAATGTTACAGAGAAATGTTCCAGTTATCCCAAATTCAGCTGTGAATATCTGATATCCCTAGCACTTAAGGAGGACTTTGGCAGTTTAGACATACAGAAATTTTAGAAATAGCATTATTGGGGCATCCTGATAGTCTTTCTCTTCCCCATCATAATTCCAGACAAAGCCATGCAGGTAGTTTTCAATAGATGTAATTACTGAAGTGGTTTGATCCCCAGTTAGATCAATCTAGCAGTGTCCTCGTTCAAGGGGAAAAAATACCCTGTTTTATGGCTGACTTCATCAGCACAGAAATACAGCACTTTATGATCCTACAGGAGTACCACAGGCAGCCGTGCCATAATGGCCAATTAAAGTGGGTTTACAGCTGTTCTCTGGGAACTTAGTGAAGGTTATCTTTTCCTATCAGGAATGTGGCCTGCATTCCTACACCTACTCCCCTCCCTCACCTGTAGCTTTCTTGTCATGCCTGCATCTTCTGCTTTCCCTCTGGGTAGGTCCATATTGCATTTTTTTGCCTCATGCATGTCATTATTGGGAAGGTAGCAGGATGGAAGCTATGAAAACTTGTAAGCCTTAAACAGTGTGTTCAGGAGTGAAGAACCAGCAACATTTTTACTTGGAAGGGAAGGAGTGACTGGTTTAGTCTGGGAGCAGAGGAAAATTTAAATCAGTATTCAAGGAGAACTGACATGCAGGAGATGAGCAAGAGGGATGAAACTGAAACTTCTTACTTTCACAAAAAGCTTCTTAGTTTTCACAAAAAGAAGGAAAGAACAGAGAGTCTCTGAAAGACTCCATGAGATGGACAAGTCAGAGAACAGAAAAGAGATGGATTGTGTCTCATCTTCTATATTTTCTTTGAAGATAATGGTATTTTTGTCAAGGGGGAAAAAAGGTTATATGGAAATGGTGAAGAGAATAGAAAGAACATTAGTTCCAACTTCAATGGAATAAAAAAATCAGGTATTGGTGGGTGCCACAGAGAAGAAGAACATAAAGTTGTGAGTGGCAGAATTGTGTCTGAGATAAAGGGCTGCTGTTTAAAAGGCTAGTTAAGTGTTGGAATAGGCTATCAAGGCAGATTAGTTGAAAACTGTTAAAACCATATTTCTTCACAATGGTGTAGGTTATTTTACATTCTTCAGTGGAGAGAGATGGACTGGATAATTTTTTTCTCACTGTTCTTTCTAGCTCTGCATTTCTGTAACTCTTTGTTACTCTTTTTAACTCTGGTGGCTTTGATCTGGGTGTTTGTTCACTGTGGAACATGTCGTGAATGTGGTGAATGTTAGAGATGCTGAAGCAAAATATGCCTCTGGAATTGATATCCTGATCAAATATAATTGTACTTAATCTAGGGTTTTTCCCTCAAGCTTTTCTAAATAATCAAACCTTGCCAGACAAAATGATTCATAGTGGTGTCTAGCAGGGTTTTCAGTCCTTTAAAAAAAAAATCTTATCTATTCCACAGTATTTTTTAGTTGTTTCAGCTTTAGATTAAAAAGTAGTCAAAGGCACGTACTGACACAGGGTTTAATTGTTTTCATCTGTCTATTGATTAAGTGTTCAAATGTCAGAGGCCCAGAGCAGTGATACCTAATGCTTGAAAGCTTGACTGAAATCTTCATACTTTTATTTTTGTAGGACCTTGATGTTGGAGCAAAGAAGGTGAAGTTGTATGTTGATGAGAACCTTGTATTTGATGGTGAATTAGAGAGAGGCTCTGGAGATCTCCTTGCTGACCAGAACACTACAATTGACCTTACAGATCACAAGCAAGATACCTCAGCATCTCCCTCAACTGAGAGGAAAGAAGGAAATGCACCTGCAGTCCCAGACAAGAAAACAGACCTACATTTTAAATGCTCAGAATCAACCAGTAGTTCACTGAACTGGAAAGCTCTGCCAGAAGAAAATCTTCCTGAGCCTAAGATGAACTCAATCAGCTTTACAAAGAAAAATTTTTCTCAGTTAGGGGATGATCTAAAAGTGTTCCCATCTCAAGTTTGTACAAAAGATGCCAAAGAGGAGGCAGCAGTAGCAGCAGTTCCAGAGCACGTTCAGTCTGATGATGAGCTTTGTTTGAGTGAGCAAATGGAAAAGTTAACAGGAAGGAAATTGTCTGATTCTGCAGGTGCAATTCCTTCTTGGTTGCAGTCATCTTCCCAGGTAACACAGAATAATCAAGTTACTCCCAGTAGGCAGAAGCCTCTGTGGCTTGCTACAGAACAGAATTTAAACTCAAGATTTACAACACAGCCAGATGAAATAATGAAAAACTTTTCAGATCTCAAAAATGAGGATGTCAAATGTCAGAGACATGAACTGGGAAGACCCAGTAGTAGAAATGCAACTGGAAATGGGAGATCACAAATGCTGACCAGAAAGGATGCTGATGTGGACTTGGACATTTTTGAGCCCCTTTCTAACAAAAACTGCTGCAGTTTACAGTACCCTACGAGTGGAAGGAGAAGTGTGATGTGTGGTAAAAAGCTGGGATTAAACACTATAAATCTTGGAGAAGATGATTCTGCTCTCAAAGGTAAGAGGTCACAATAGCAACCTTAGTGCAAGTACTGACGTGTTCTCCATTTTGCAGAAGCACAAATTCATTTTAGGTGGGAAGGGACCTCTTGAGATTCCTGGAGGCATAGACAGGGGACATTAGTTTGGCTGTTTGTGGTATTTTCCTCATGAGAATGCTCAGTCTCTCTCCTGGTCCTACACCTGATATGAAGTACTCTTCAGAAAAATTTACATTCTTATTTAGGGACTTTTAATTTATTTGGAGCAGATGGAAGACTAAATTCCAGTAAATGATATTCTAAAAATTGACAGTCCTGCAGACAGCAAATGTTTGCTAATATCAATTAAAATCTGCAGAAAGATAAAGAAGAGTACGTCCTCAAGGTAGTGAGTAAATTTGCAGAGTTTATTTGTGTAGTAGCTTTGTGTCTTTCTCAGTGAGAATAGATGCTCAATACATTTATTCAGAGTGAATGGAAAGCTACCCTTATTTTCCTTCTCTGCTCATAACTTTACAAACCTCTCCCTCAGACATCTTGTTTATTTATGAAGAGTTTTCTAATAACTTTGGCTGTTGTCTGCTCTGTGCTGTTGATCATCCTTGTCCTCCTTCCCCAAATCTCCTGTTGGAGGTTCAGGATCCAGCTTTGTGCAGTTGTGTTCTGCCTCTGGCAGGATCCAGTGTGTCCCCAGGGAAGAGTAGGAGAATTGTGCAGCTTCCCAAGTTCCCCTCTCTCCCAACATCTGCCAATCCATGGCTATGAAATTTGCAGGGCATGAGATAGTATTTTTGTGTTTAACAAGTGCAAATAACAGAAAAATAGTGTTTCTTACCCACAAGCTCTACTTTGTCTCTCTTTCAACCAGCTTTCCATTGCTTGGGATATATTTTTGTCTTCCTTTTTCAGTTTCAAGCCACGTCACTCTAACTCCTGTTTTTTGGACCCTTCATGCCCCTTCCTTGGCCTTCTGTAATTCTTCAGCATTCAGTTTCTTGTCTCAAATGAAGGGTTTAATAGAACAAGAACAAGACCCAGAGAATTGGAATAAGATGCTACAAAACTACAAATTGAAATTTTGGGGGTGATTTAACATCAGAACAATCTACATGAAAATGTATCTTAATGTATATTGAATTTGGGTGTTTACATTAAAGTAATGGTGATAAGAAACAGAAAATGTACCTTAATGAAGGAGTGCCAGTTGAAATTCTACAGCAGGTACTGCAGGGATTTTTCAGACAAAGGTGAGGAAAATGGTTCTTTCTAATCTTAGAATGTCTGAATTTTTCCTTGTCTGACCCTCTGTGGAGCAAACAGCAATTTCATCAGTATATCTGAAGTTGTACCTCAAAGAAGAGAAGAATAGGGAAGTTTGGAACAGGTGCTACCTGCCCTTCACCCACCCACTCACTGCAGCCCGTTTGCTGTTTCACACATTTTGCAGTATCTGTTACATTAAAGCCTTAACATTGTGAAAACTGTAAATAAATCCCAGCTTGGGAAGTTCTGTTCAGTTGTAAAAATGGAAATAAATTAGGAGTTTTACTGTCACCTATAAGATGAGGGTTGTCATTTTTTTCTATAATGCCCTCTAATTCTGCTCAGAGCAGGTTGTGTCCTGTGGTGCTTAAAGCTCCCAGTGTATTTTAGTCCCTGGGAAACTGCAGGCACCCAGCAGCTTTTGTTCTCTCTGCTGTGTGTGCAGGGTAAAGCCATCTTCAAAGTGGAGCTGAGTGGGTTTTAACAACAGGGAAACCTTTTAAGTGTTGCCCTGAGAGTGCTGGATTTTAATTGGCCTGGGGCTGGGAGAAGGGCAGTTCCCAGTGGAGAGTGGGACGAAGCGAAGGTTCGGAGGCTCATGTGGATGTCACAGCATGGCTTTGGTCACTAAAAAGCTCACAAGAACAAAAGGAATTAGGAATAGCACGTACAGGCTTGGCTCGAGTTAATGTTGCTATAAAAACATCAATTTTTCTTTGATAACCAGTTTAATGTGCAAAGGAAATGGTGGGAGTATGCTGATAAAATTTGCAAATAACATATAATTTGGTTTATTATGAGTTAAGGAGATTGAAGAACTGCACAGAATGATGAACTTGAGGACTGGAGCAATGGAATGCAATTCAGTAGAATGCTTGCAGGCTCACTTGGGGACTAATAACCAAAAATTAAGTTGTAAGCTGGGTAATCATCAATTGCAAATGACCGAGGAAGAGAAGAATCACGGTTGAGTAGCTGATAGCAGATTGACTGAAATGCTGGTGTGAGCAGTGATTGGAGCAGTGCACTCCCAGGATGGATCAGCAGAGGCATTTTGGGTACTTGGGAAACCTTAATATCTCAACACAGGCACTTGTGAGACCTCAGTTGGAAAACTGCAGCTCTGATCATCCATTTTCAGGAAAGCTGATTACCAAGTGGAACAGATACAGAGGAGAGCTTTTAGAATGATTTGGGAAATGAAGCATGTGATTGCAGCATGGAAATATGATTGCTGTTTATAACTGCAGGGAGTAAAAAAAGAGATTAACACAACAGAAGGAGAAGAAAGGTGATTTTTTCTGTGTAGTCTTGCCCCAAAATGTAGTTTACTATAAAGTTTTGAGAGGAATTGTGTGGTGTGTGTTGCCATCAGAATCTGGACAGATGAATTGATGGTTCAAGACACTCCTGAATTCCTGGAAGAATTGGATGTTTGAGGTGTCATTAATAAATAATGCATTTTAGATTCTTAAAAGAAAAAAACCAAAACCCTGTAAGCTTTCAGCCATTGGCATCTGCTTTTGGACCACCTCTGCTTTCCTTTCAGAGCTCCACTTCTCCTGTTGCCACTCCTTAATGGAGTTCACAAACTTGTTAACTTCCCATTGCACTGCCCTAGAGGGGCTTCAGAATTGAAACCTCTGGACTGTTGGAAGTATTTAATGTTTAAAAAGAAAAGGGAAAAACCCTCCCAAACAAGGAAAGTCAATGAATGTCAAATACTCTTCTGTACTCTGCTCATCCTGAAGTTTTTCAAGCTTTGACAATTTCAGGGGGTGAATATATGTACAGTGCCTTCTCCAGGTGAGCTGTGGGGCTCTGGGAGGTGTTGGTGGGGATCACCCACCTCTTGAGTATCTGTACTGGTAGTGGTGTGAGCAAGAAAGGGACTTACAAATGTTCTCTGAAATATGAACCTTTACTTCATATCTGCATTTTCCTTGTGGGGTAAGGAGGAGTGGCTAGGTTGGTCTCCAGCCTTTCATTCTGGAAGACAACCCTTTTCCAGGTAGTTTCCCATCTGCTTTAAAATTCTTAATTTTATCTCACATGTCCCCACTGTAAATGATTATTTACCACAGACAGATTAGGAACATTGCCTCCTTCCAGTATTTCCAAAAACACAGTTAAGAGTTAGTCTTGAGCAGTCTTTTGAGAAAACATTCTTTTGCATTTTACAGCAATTGGCATTTATTCTTGATAATCATTTGTTTTAGTATCCACCCAAGGACATTGTACAGAAGTGAAATCTGGCCCACGAGCCTGTAATTGTTTAGTACTCCACTTCCTTTTCTTCATTTATTTGAAGAAAATATATAAGTGACTGCTTTATTGAAAATCTTGGTTATTATCTGTTCTTAATTGTTTTGAGATGGAAATTAAGCAGTTCCCCAGTGCAGCCACAAGGAGAGCATGCTTTGCTCCCACTGTGCCCCCCTGATTTGTTGTCCTCACTGCATTCCCACTGGATATCTTGTCATTATCCTCCTTCTATATCTCACACTTGCTGAAAAGTGGGAAAAATATTTGGATATTATCTGCACAGAATGCAATTCTCACCTCATCCTCCCTGTATGCTGAACCTACTCCTTTTCCCACCACTTTTCTTTATATACTTGTGGCTCATTTTGAGAGGAAGAATCAGCTTTTCTCTATAATGCTTTACATTAACCAGTTCAGCCATTTCAAGCTGTATGAAAGATCTGCAGATATGCAGAGGGATGATTTAAACTCTTGTGGCAGCCACACAAGTAAGTATCACTGGGCAAAAATCCCAATTTTTTTAGGCGCTGAGTCAAGAATTGACAGCTTCAAACTTAGTTGCAGCTTGTATCATGGCAGGAGTTCTGCTCCTCCATAGTTAAAAGTGATTGTGTTCATTATGTCTGAGTGGGGAAGGGAAACTGGGGCATGTGGCCTTCATGATAGGGAGGCAAAATAAAAGTGCTACTGTCAGAGAATTTCACAGTGAGGGACACGGATATGACTGGCATTGTTCTACAAAGTCAGTGTTGGAGTGCTTTGCTCCCAGTTCTGTTTGTACATTAAATGCCTTTGTAATGTTCTTTTCAGATGAAGGCTTTCCCATCAAGGACGTAGCAACCTCTAGAGTGAAGTGGTGCAGTGAGCAAGAGCACACTCTGCAGGAGTCCTGGAACTCCTTGGTGAAATTTAATTATTCCCACCGTGGCCGGATCTCGAACATGGATTTTCAAGGGGATATCTTTGATGAGTTTCTCCATCAACAAAAAATCAACCGGCCTGGAGAATATCAGAGAAAAGAGGGACTGCAAACACTATCCAAGAGGCAAGAGGAAGAAAATTCTTTGGAGACACAGGATGGAAGTGATTTTAAAATCCCTGTTTTACCTTATGGGCAGCACTTGGTGATAGACATCCAAACAACATGGGGAGACAGACATTATGTTGGTCTTAATGGAATTGAAGTTTTCAGTTCTAAAGGAGAGCCTGTTCAGATTGCAAAAATAACAGCTGAACCCCCTGATATAAATATTTTACCAGCTTATGGAAATGATCCCAGGATAGTAACCAACCTAATAGATGGGGTGAATCGGACCCAGGATGATATGCACCTCTGGCTGGCACCATTTACCCCTGGAAAACCTCACTTTGTCTTTATTGACTTTGTGAATTCTTGTCAGGTAGCTATGATTAGGATTTGGAATTACAATAAATCCCGCATACACTCGTTCCGAGGTGTGAAAGACATTATCATGTTGTTGGACGAGCAGTGCATCTTTAAAGGAGAGATTGCCAAAGCCTCAGGAACCTTGTCTGGAGGTAGGCTATCATTTCTTATTTTCCTTGTGGAAACAGCAGTAGAACACAAGCAAAGTACATTTAGCTTGTTTGTTATCACTTTCCACTTCAAAGCAAGCTGGTGTTTAGTTTAAAAACATAATACGAAGCCCACTAATGCATTCTTCACTGATACTGGGGATTTCAGCAGCATACAGACCTAATCACCATTTTTAACTATGTCTTAGCAACAAGTCCGTGTTTCAATCACATCAGACAGGCACCAGAAATTTCAAAGTTACAGCTTTTTGCTTGTTTTCACAGACATGGTCTTTTGGAAAAGGTGATTGGGAAGCTTTTTTCCTATTTCAATTTATATGTATTTGAAATCTCATTGAATTCTCTAGGTTTTTCCATTGTGCAGCATAAGTTTGAGAGTGAAACACTAATTATAGCAGTAGTCAGTATCAGTTTGCCATATATTATCTTTAAACACTGCTGCAAATAAAAGCAAAGAGGGACCAAAAAAAATTTTTATTGGTCTTTAGATTCTTTTTGCATGATTTCTGTATTTACTTCTGTGTGTTGCCTTCAGCTCCAGAGCACTTTGGGGATACCATATTGTTCACTACTGATGATGACATTCTTGAAGCCATTTACTGCTATGATGAGACATATGATGGAGAAATGGGAGATTCCAGCTCCCTGAGATACGAGGAAGAGCTGAAGAGGCCAACAACTGCTGACAGGGAGGGAGATGAGAGACCTTTTACACAAGCAGGGTTGAGAACAGAGGATCAACAGGTAGGGGCCTCTGTGTTCAAAACTCTCTATAAATGTCTTTTTGAAACATGGAAGTAATAGACACATTTCCAGGCTGGAGTAAAACTGCAGAAGAACAAACACAGTTAAGACTATTTAAAATACTTTTTTTCACCAGATCAATAATTTATGCTATTTTTTTAATGCCCTAAAGGTCCTCCAAATTTTGGTTTCCCTGGTTAATTAACAAGCCTACTTCTTTACTTATTTGGACAGAGACTAGGGGAAGTTATTTTTGATTTGGGTACTCCTGAAGGTTTCTGCACTATCAGTGATTTTTCCCATACAGTTACTCACATCATGAGTAGCTGTGTTCCCTGACACTCCAAACCAAAGGATTTTCCATATTTTCCGTATTGCTGGTTTCTTCCTCCACAAATTAAGTATGTTAGATGAGAAGGGTCTCTTCCTCTCAACCCTCCCCTTATTTTTCCTCTCTTATTTTTTTGGCATCGTCACAGGTTTGTGTGCATTTTGCAGCATAAAAATGCCTCTTTTCTATTCCATGCAGAAGCTATTTCACTCCTTGGAGGAAGGCTGTATTTCCAAGCACTGAGCTCTTGCCTTATGCCAGTCCAGCCCAACAGTCCAGTGTCTGAGCAAAGATCCCACAGGATTTTCTCAAGATGGTGTGCGGCAGTCTTTGACCTGTTTTCCTTATAATTTTCTACTTTCTCAGAATCTTCCTGAGCACCTTCCATTGCATCAGTGAGGTTGTCTATTTCTAGGGTTCACACTCCTATGTGTGAGTCTGTCAGGAGATCCAAAGCTGAATCAATCCACCTTCCAGCTGCTCCAGCCAAAACGTTCCCAGGGATACATGGTTCCTAATGAGCCTTGTGTGGTTGCCAAACCTTCCCCTCCTGTCTTGTCCTCTGTTTCTTGTGGCTCCCAAGACAAAAGGAAATCAATGACATTGGAATGTGATCTCACTGTTAAGACCATGAGTGAGTGACTTTAACCCTTGGACTTCTCCAGTAATTTTGATCCCATCTTTGCTTGCAGTATCTGAAACTGTTCAGAGCCTTGCGTGGTGCAGGATTTCATGAACACAAATTGAAATTCACCTATCTTTTCCTTATCATGTGTTTATTGTAAGCATTCACCAGGACCTCTTCCATGGCAGAAGCTTGGCCCTGGACTGTCTGGTCCTTGCTCAGACATAGGCTCTGCCTTTCCTTTTGCTGTTCAGCTCTGATGCCCTTCACACCCCTGTTCTAACTCTGCAACTCCTGTATCAGCGGTGGAATAACAAAAGCTATTGTGAGCCATTGATCTCCCTGTCACTGTGCATTTGCTGGTACCATCAGGATTTCTGTAGGGGGATGTTTATGCTACCAGAATGATACAGATCCACTGCACAATTTGTCTTCCCCAGCCTAACGTTGTCAGACCAGTATTGACCAGTTTGAACAGTCCCTGCTGTTGATCATTCACCTTTATTGCCTGTTGCACATTCAGTAGATGAAATGGTGTGTTTTACTAGAAACTTTCAAAAGCTCTTAGGGAAGTGTCTTACTTTTCTGTCAGTATTATTCATGGCCATGAATGTCTGTCCATGAATTCAGGAATCCTTAACATGTTGACTTTTATAGCAGATCAGACCTGTGACTATTGCACTTCCTTCAACTCTGTGGCCAGCAGTGGGTGTTTATGGAGGAAGAAAGAGCAGCACGAACATAGAGTGGTGTTTCTCTGAAACACTCATTCAGCCCTTAGAAATGTGTCTCACAAGGACTTTTTAACTTAACCTTTATGTTTAATATCCTGCCACAGATTTTATTGCATTCATTCATCCACCAGCTTTTTGAACCCACGTGCACTTTTAGAATTTACAGTGCTCTGTGGCAAGTTTCCCAGCTGAGCTTGCATGGCACAAAGAACCTCCTTCTGTTTGTTGCTAGCTTCATTTAATGTCCTCTAGGTTTTGTGTTGGAAGAAACTAAACAATTATTCCCTGCTCCCTTCTTCAAGCCACTCAAGAGATTTATGCCCCTGTGTTAGTCTTCTAAATCTCTCTTTTCCAGAATGGTTGCTCCTACTTTAGTTATTCCTCACAGGGAAGGTGCTGTACAGTATGCTCAGGTGTAAGACCATGGTCTTACTTTCTACTTTTTATTGCTTTTCCAATAACTCCTGTATTACAGTGGTGTTTTGTTTTAGCCATAAGACTCGAAGAACACAGGTAGGACCATGTCCACTAGCAGAAGTAGTTAAAATAGTAGAGAATCAGACCATATCTGAAAGAAAATACATTGGGCATCAGTGGAATGGAATCATTAGGAAGGGATCTGAGTAGATAAAAAAGGGAGAAAAGGGGTGATAATGTGCCTTGGCACAAATGGTTTATGGTCTGCTAGGGAGGGCATTATTTTGCAATCTGTAAACCCAGTGACTTTTATTGTGTCCATGGGTTTTGATTTTCAGTAAAGTTGCAAATTTAATTCCCAGGCTGGTCTTCTAGAATTGTTCTGAGGAAGAGGCATCAGACATCCCAGATAGAGTCACTGGTTTGTGAGAGAGGTACCCCCAGTGGGAGGGGTTTTCCACTTCCTGGGTTTTGTGGGTTTATTTCAGAGCCCATTTCTTGTTCAGTCTCACCTGAATTACCTTGGTTCCCCCAGGGACATTTGCTGCCTTGTGAAGGATATTGCAGTCTGGGAACACATGAGATCCTGGAGATCAGTGGTTAAACTGCAGGGATCTAATGCAACAGTAGGAGAGAAGTGCTGACAAGTCTTTATTTATTTTTCTTAGGCACAGTGTAGATCCATTTGATGTATTGTGGATGACAGGAAGTTTATTTCTAATGATGAATTAAAGAGAAGGAATCTGGACTTCTAATTTCCTGTTTGGCCTTTTGACTACTAATGAGGATTGAGCTGATGTTTTTATAGAGCTACTTATAAAAACGCCAAGAATGAAAATTCTAATCTGCTATCATTTATTTTGGAGCCCAATACTGGTATATATGAAGTTAGGATTGTTTTCCCTGTGTGTAACATTTTTGCATTTGCCCACAGTGAACAGAATTAGCCATTTTATCACACTTACTCAGTGAAGTGAATTCTATCTGCAATCCTTTGCCATTTTTGTCTTTACTACCCTGATTGCCCCAGTGTGATCAGCAAATTTTGTCATCTGTTTATTCACTTTTCTGAATAGCATAGGCAATTTTTAATTAGCATTGCCAGAGCACAAGCACAAGCTTTTGGACAAGTTTGCTTGTTTGTTCTGCCTCTTAATTCTTGACAAGAAATTGTGGTGGCACTCTCTGGTCTTGACTTCCTTCCAGACTTCTTGTCTCTGCAACAGATTTGCAACATATTGCAAATACAGCATATTATCACTTGCTGATGGCAGTCTGCAGGGAAATAAGTGTGATTTAAGAATTTCAGCCTCTTTGAGAAGAGGTAGCTCACACTGTGGAGTCTCCCATTTCCCATTTCTATATGCACTAAGCAAAAAGCCACACTAATAGTCTTGGCTTTCTAAGAACGCACCTGATATTCTACATTTTGGGTCATGTTTTTCATTATTTGCAGGACATGCTGGGTGGGGAGGCAGAGGGGAAATTGATATACAAAAAGAAACAGGAACAAATATCACACTTGGTAAGCAGTCAGTGTAAGTGTAATATTGAACCTGTTCCTTGCACCTGTTGACTTTCTTTTTAGGTTCAAGAGCCAGCCTCTGTCTCTGAATGCATACCCAAGGAAACAGGAATATTTACTGGAAAATGTAAGTTCTTACATTTACTTCTTGCTTAACCAGCCTTCTCCCAAACATGTTATCAAGGAGGATCTGATTTGTCAGAGCTGTACAGCACTTTGTGGTAGATGCCAGGTCTAGAATAAAGAAGAGTAATTGAATATTTAAGGCAGAAGCTTTGTTTGCTATGGCATTTACAACATTATATTGTAACAGTTGGCTTTTGATCTCAGAAAAATAACATTAGCCATTTGCCTAGTCCCTGAATGGGATTCCTAACAGCTGTGTCCCTTACCCAGCAATTCTCTCCCAATCCTTTGTATTTATGCAGACTGACTGATTTTTTCAGATTGGATTGACAATAGAAACCCTACAGCAGAGCTAGATCAGAGTGTTATATCCCTGCTTCAAGTACCTGATTTATTGTCTTGTACCAAGCCAGCTCTCTGTGGGCCTTTCAGCTGTTATCTAGAGAGTTTCTGGATAGCCCAAAAGCTTCAGAAGCAGTTCCTGGTCCTTTGACAAGAATTTCCAGCAGGGTGTTAGGAAATTTTTTTCACTCTGAGAGCAATCCAACACTGGATTGAGAGGGTTTGGAACCTGCCAGCCTCGGAGACAGGTAAACTTCCACTGGATAAGTTCCTGAGAGCTTTGGTGCTGGACTTTTTCTTAGCTTGGAGTTGGATTAGACACCTCCCAGAGGTCCCTTTTCCCCTGTGTCATCCTCAGATTCTGTGAAGGAATACTAAACTCTGGGGAATACTAAATCTGTGTGGATGGCTGCTTCACTGCAGCTTTCCACTGGAGAACAGACTGATTTCTCCTGAGAACTCCTGCCTGCTTGTACCCTGAGCAGGTGTAGTCTTAGCACTGGGTTTGGGAATAGGATCTACTGTCAGTGGAGCCGTAGCTCCAGATTTGTCAGCTGACAGAACTCTTTGTTTCTTCGTGTCCTTGCAAATGCTAATGAGATCTTACACCCACGTGAATCTATGTGTGTATTGAGATTTGCTCTGGCTTTTTAGGGGTAAATGGGCTGGATGGCTTAACAGGTTTAATGCTTGTTTGTTTTACAAACATCATGACTACTAGTGTTTCTTTAGACACTACCCAACCTGATTATTTGTGGGTTTCTGTAGTGTGTGAAATGAAAGATGTTTTTAATTTACAGGGATGGATTTTTATGGAACCTGATCCGATTGGAATATTACTTGTTATATCTGTACATGCTATTTCTATCTCTTCAGTAAGGCACAGAACAGGTGGAACAGAACATACGCATTCAGCCTTTTGTCCATCCAGCTTTTCTTCCCTGTTTATTTTCTGGATATACAGCCTAATCAATATTGCTCCTTTTCACTGATGCTGTGCCAAGAAAATACTTCCATGTGTCCAGTTCTGATGTGAAGAAAATAACTTTAAAACATTAGTAAACCAAATTTTTTTTTCTTTGCTTTAGCTGTGAGTAGATGTTCTCTAAAAACGTATGGATTTCTGAGAGGCTGGATTTGTATGAATCTTCATAGTCACTTAGCTGGTGAAAGATGATGGATAGACTTCAGACTAATGGGTCTTCTCTGTGTCTGTGTATACACAAAATCTGTCATGTAACTGCGTAAGAGTGTCGCTGGCTGTCAGTGTGCAGTCCCAGTAATGAGACACTTGGGAATGTGCTTGATCAGCAGCTGTGTAATTTCAAGTGAACAAGGTGTTGGTAGCACATTGAAAGGCTCTGACACAGGTGAAAAGAAGCTGCTGTTACATGGGGGTGGACAAACAGGCCGGGAAATATCCAATTCCAGCGTATAAAGTTATTTAATCTGTACAAAATATACATGCTGCTAATCACTGGGGTTTGCATGCATGTTTATATTGGCTTATTACTTCAAACCAGTAAGTTTATAGAGACATTAAAAGTATATTCCTTTCTACAGGCCTGCAACTGAACTTTACCATGACCTGGGGAGACTCTCATTACCTGGGGCTGACAGGACTTGAAGTGATAGGAAAGGATGGTCAAGCATTAAAAATAAATGCAGAACAGATTTCTGCTTCACCCCAAGACTTAAATGATCTTCCAGAGTACACAGGAGATTCCAGAACATTAGAAAAGTAAGTAACCAAAGACTTGGGATGCATTTCACATCAGATTTTCTGAAGTGACAGATTTCCATAGACTTCTGTTATGTTAGCACATGTTTATGTGAACATGATTTTCATCCCATCACTGCTCATTCTTGGAATTCACAAGCTGTCCAGGAACAGCTTGTTGTAGAAACATGAATGAGATGTTTCCAAAAGATGGTGTTTGAGTTGGGAGATGAGAACATGCCTGGTTGGTATTTCTGCCAAGGACTTTCCAGGAAGAAATGTGGGTGTTCTATAGCATCTGTCTGTGCATACTGAGTGATATTTATGCAGGATTTCTGGATAATTTCAAGGAAAATTTTCAAGTTAGCAAAGAGTGAGGATGTATTGAGGAATTGCACCAATAGGTGCCATTCTTTTGGCCATTTTGCAGCTTTTTTTTTTTGGCAAATCTAATGAAGTTTTATTCATTGACAAATATATTTCCTCAAATTAACTTGTGCATCTAAATGACAGCAGTATAGAAATTATAGGCTGTAGATCTAGAGAGGACTTGGCATTTGGATGTTATTGAAGCTGCATCCTGTTGTTTCTGAGTCATGTCTCCATTTTAAAGGGTATTTTTGGTTGTAATCTTGTCTGCTGTCGTGTTTATGGGCTGAGACCACGTTTATGAATTAGGACTTGTCTTTGCAAAGGCTCTGGAATCTTCCTTAGAATGTTGTATTTATCTACATGCACACTAACTCTGTAATTTCTGCTAATCTGACTAATGCAGATATCAAGCTCACTCGTGGGTAATTCCTTGTTCCTTCTGCCATCTTGTATGAAAATCTCTCCTGTAGGCACCAAGATCTAAGAAATCTTCCCATGACATCCCCTGTGATGAAGAGATTCTGGTGGGGGAATCTCTCCAGACCCCACCCTGATGGACCCAGATGCAGAGAATTCATTTACCTTTTCTGTTGGTGCCTTCTACTGTCTGAATGCTCCTTTTGCAGACTAGTGATGTGTTGAATCCTACAGAATTTCTGGCAAGCTTTCTGCTCCTGATGTATTTGAGGGGTTTTATTTATTGTATCTTTTGCTTGCTAGCCTTCAGACTCTTTTTTTGGCCTGTGCATACGAATTTAGCCTTCCAGAGTTTATGAGTCTATCACTTTAGGGCTTTTTTGATCATGAATTTTGCTGAAAGATGGCCCAAAATAACTTTGTTTATCCTGCTACTGGGCCAGGCTGGCTTTGAGGTTTCAAGTCCTCCTTCTTTCTAACATCTTTCTTAGTAAGTGGGTTATATTTTTAATTTTTTTTTTTTTTCCATTCTTGATTGTTTTGCTTGAGAACTTTTTTGGGCACAAGAAACAGAGGCTCTTTTGGCTTTGGGTATTCCTGCAAACATGTTGAATTTGAGTACTTTGCAGTGCTCTCAGCTGTGGCATTTGGAATAGGTCCCGTGTACTATTCAAGACCAAATCAAGAATTATGTCTTCTCTCATGGACTCCCTAATCAGTTCCTCTGTGAAAGAGTCATTATTCAAATCTTTTTCTTTAAGGAATTGCCAAGTCTGGCACTCATTCTTCCATTAAACTTTTAAATAAATAGTAAGTATATACTTACTTTGGCAGTGTACCAAAGTAATTACAGTGGAAAATTAATTCATATTCTCCTTTACTCCATCTTTGTGTGGCATAGTTTGTGGTAGGAGAATATAATGTCAGAAAATACCAGATTTAACTTTATTTAGTCAGCCTGAAGCCTTTGCTGTTATGAAAAGACATTGTCCTGCTGGTTGGAAGCTTTGTAAAATAGCAGGGATGTGCCTAATTGTGTCCATGAAGGATGTGAGCAAACCCTGCTCCTGCTCAGGGTTATCCAGCTGCCATCCGGTTCCTCCTCGGATCCAGTAGAGTTGTGTTGGCATAGAAACACCCTGCAGGGTGCCAGATACACTGCTTTGGGCATGGAGCTGGATTAATAAATTATATTGTGGCTGGGCTTAGAGTTTTGCCTTCATCCACTTTGCTACAAAGGCAGTTGAGCTTTCCTTTGCCCATCCCTGTTCACACAGGGAAAACCTAAGGATTTTGCTGTTTTTCCTTAAGCAGACCCAACTAAAAAATACTGGTTTTTTCTCCCCCCACTGTCTTTAGTTCAATACTTGCATGTTGTTTTGATGTTTACTGTGCTTTTTAATTGCATGCACAAGGGCACATGAAGCCCTGGAAGCTGAAAGTGGCATCTAGAATGAAATGAACCTTAGGAAAGTCCCTGCTTTTCATGAGAGAAGCCAGCTTTTCCCTTTGTGCAGCTAATGGACTTTTCTCTTTGTAGGTTAATAGATGGCACTAATATCACAGTGGAGGATGACCATATGTGGCTCATTCCCTTCTCTTTTGGAGAAGATCATCTGCTCACAATCCATTTTGATAAAACTGAAAGTATTGCAGGGCTTCGCTTTTGGAACTACAATAAATCTCCAGAGGATACCTACAGAGGGGTAAGTAAAAGAAAAGGAGCACTGCCAGCAAAAATATACAGCAGTGCATTGGAAAATTGGTACTGTGATGAATGAATATAGCTGCCTTAATGGAACATCATAAATCTTTCTAGATTGTCTGAGTCTGAATTTTGTGGCAGGTATAATGCATTCCTGTCTCCACAAACAGCAGATATTAAAAAAAAAAAAAAAAAAAAGCCAGAGATGGTTTAAAGAAATCTTCACAGCTGATTTTTCTAGGAGACACATGCAGTAGTACATATTATTTTCAGGATATATGATTCTGAAGTGGTATCCTCTCAGTATCTTGTATATAGACCTGCCATATGATTCTGTATTTCCTGAAATGCAGGGAGTGATATGAGGAAAACTTCCAAAGAAATTCTGTTTAGTTCAGGTTCAGAAGGTCACTCAGTACTGCCTTTTCCAGGAAGAGTCTTTTGAAATTTTAACATTTATTAGGGAAACTTGCCACCTTCCAGCAGTTTGGCTAAAATAATTTAGCTAAAATTGTATAACTTAAATCCTCTCTTCTTTTTGCAGATTGCCTGGTTTATATTTTTTTCATGACGAATTGTTGGAATTGACAATTGACACCTGATGGAGATAATTTTACACCTTTTCACTCTGAGTTTGGCTGTCCCTCCTTTCCCTGCTGTACTTACACATGTAATGATAACACTTAATGATAACGATAATGATGATGAACCAGAGATTGCTGTTCATTGCACAGAAAGTTTAGGAATCCACTTGTTCCCAGATTTTCCATGCCAAAATCAACTGTTGCATTCTTGAAGTCCAAATTCAGCCAATAAATAAGAATAAAAGTGTTGGCACATATTAAACTGGAGAGAGACAGGACAAAAAGGATCAGCAAAGTTCTGGAAAAACCTCTAGAACTGAAGTTGGAGGCCTGGATCATCCCTGGGATTGGGCATGACAGTGGCAAAGTTGCCTGACTGTGTCTTTATGTCAATTTACCTTCCAAGAATTGCTGTAGTATGAACACTGCCTGGCATCCTTTAATATCAGCATGGGGGTTGGTGGTGCTAAAGACTTCCAGAGGGCCAGAGCATAAGATCTTTCAATTAATCCCAGCTGACTCAGAGATTTTAACACAGGGCCCCTGATTTTTTGCACCATCGCATTAGCCCAGCACATTTGACACACAGGAGGGTTCTGGAGCATTTTGAGCATTACCACCTAAATATACTCCCTTTTAATGACATTTATGTCCTGATTTCAGCTGGGATAGAGTTAATTTTCTTCCCAGGAGCTGTGTTTTAGATTTAGGGTGAAAATAATGTTGGTAATTTAACTGATATTTTAGTTGTTGCTGAGCAGTGCTTGTTAAATCTCTAAAATCTAACATGGAATTTAGTCTCTGGAGGCCAAACCAAGAAAAAAAGGAAGAAATGTGTATTTCCAGCAGTTTACTCGTCTAGGTAGGAAAAAAAAAAAGTGATTCTGATACAGGTGTCTACCTGCATGAATACTGGAAGTCCCATAAGGGTTAGTGGGTACCATCTAAAGGAGGAGCCCATACCTGCAGTCTTGTAGAAGGATAAAATAAATTATTTGGAAAACAAAAGATGCAAGGTCTGCTGGGCCACAGGAAAGGGGGTTTTAGGCTGTAAACCCAGGGCATCCTGACATCTGTCTCTTGAAGTATTGCTGCTCCTTCTAGGGAGCAGTCCCTGGGTGTGAGATGGAATGATTTGTTAGGCAGCTGCAGGCTGGGGGATTCTATTCACAGCTTAGTGTGAGAGGGTAATGGCAGTGACTGTCAGAATGAAGACTCGGGTGCTATTTGCAGCTCTGTGAAAAATCACCTTGTGAGAGCTTTGTTATGCGATTTGTAAAATGCAATATGTGACGGCTGAGTGCCTCCTCAGATGATGAGAATTACTTAGAAATGAGGGCTGTAAAGGGCACATAAATATAAGCAGCTGTGGTATAATAGGTAAGATTTCATCTCTGACTCTCCAGACTTCCCATTCACTATGAGTTTCCGTTTAGGAAAGTGTATTTCAGTGGATTTCTCACTTCCTCTCCTTAGCCTGGCAGACTTATTCAGCTGGAAAGCAGCATGCAGAAGAGTTTCTCATATGAAAAAGATATTTCCTTTCTTCGATCCCAAGTGTATTAAAGATGAAGCCAGAAATAGTTATTTCTCCACACTTGGTAGTCCTACAAACATTCCCTCCTAATTAATCTTCATGGAAATGAACTGAGCCTCTCCTCTAGTCTAGTACAAACTGGTACTTAGTGAAAGATGCTGCTTGTGATGAACATTAAGTTATATTTAATGTATTAGAGAGCAAGGTGCAGTGATGAATTGTTGCTGCGTGATTGAATTGTTCTGTGCCTGGGATCATGGATGCAGCTCCATATGGAGCTGGGGGAGGGTGAAGGGGCCAGGACTCTTGCCTCATCTGCATAAATGTGCTTGAACTATTCATTTTAACCTTCAGAGGCTGGATAAGGTGTGCTCACATCTCTGAGGTGGCCACAGCTCAATTGCCTCTGTCTGGTACAGGTACCTTTTCTTTATTCATATGCCCTTAGGTTACACACAGCACTGCTTGGCAGATGTGTTTGCATGATCCTGGAGAAGTCCAAGTGCCACCTGCCACAAAGATAAATAGAACTGCTGAATTACAGGCTTCTGTAAATGCAACACAGACACCAAAGTCTGCTCTGGAGAGAGCACCAGGCTGTGGGATTTCTGGAAGGGTGCCCTCAGCCAGAGCTGGGCAATCACAGCTGCCTTAGCAGAGCATTCATGTGCATGATGTCTCCTCAAATCCCCTTTGTGACATGGGCTGACTTGAAAGCTGAGGCTTCCCCCTCTCTTAATGTGTGTAAATACTGCTGCAGGCTCAGGAATCAGAGAATTGTTTAGGTTGGGAAAGACCTGTAAGGTGATCATGTCAAACTGTAAACCTCACACTGCCAAGGCCAGCACTAACCCATGTCCCCAGGTACCTCTCCTACACCTCTTTTAAATCCCTCCAGAGATGGGATCTCCACCACTTCCCTGGACAGCCTGTGCCAATGCTTGACCACCCTCTCTGTGAAGAAGGGAAGCTTCAGTTTCCTGAGATCTAGTGACATGCAGTAATGGAAGGATCTGTCAGTACTTTTTTTCAGTATTTTCCCCCTCAAATCCTCACCTCTCCCATCCCCATCAATGTCAGTGATGACATGGACACTATGGATTGCAACTGGTATCTGCTGGGTTAGGCTTTCTTTTTCCAAAGGAAGTCATGCTATAGAGGAATGAAATGAGTACAGCTAAACGAATGAAATGATTTCAGTCACTGAAGTGAATGGAATGGTTGGCAATCTATTTTAAGTAATGTCATGTCATGTAATCTTATGTTTTGTTCTTTTAAACCAGGCTAAGGTGGTCCATGTGATGCTGGATGGGCACAGCATCTCGCCCCTGGAGGGCTTCCTTATCCGCAAGGGACCAGGCAACTGCCACTTTGACTTTGCCCAAGAAATTCTCTTTCTTGACCATCTACAACCCCAGCCAGCTCCTAAAGTACACAGGAGGTAAAGTCGGATGTCTTTGTTGTCTGAACCAAACAATTTCTCTTCACTGTTTTAGTGTTATTTCACATTCCCTGTGGAAGGTGACTGTGTGAGGCTCCTGGATGAAAACATGGAGCACTTAGAGCAGAGTTTCACTGGGTTTTAACTATAACCAGATTTTAGTGAGGTCTGAGGGTGGTCTGGTCCATAATCACAGGTGGAGTGGTTAGAGTGGTATTTGTGGAGGTTTGTTTCTTTGGATTTGTTATCTTCTTTTCTGAATGAGCCAAGGCTACATAAAAAACCTGGTTTGCCATGGGTTTTTTTGGCAGGACTTCTTCAAGGACACTGGAACAAGCCAGTATGGACTATGAAGCACCATTAATGCCCTGTGGTTGTATCCTTCCCTGTCATCTTCCTTGTCATAAAGAGTATTTCAAAGTTACATACCAAAAGCTTAGGAGTCCTGAGCTTTTTGAATCCAATACTTTCTGGTGCTTTAAGGTGTTAACAAGCTACCAAGAATATGAGAAAGGCTTCCATAAAGTACAGCTTAAGAATGAATCAATGAAACATAAGATATGAATCTGTGGCCTGTTTTCAGATACCCTGGTAGCTTTTTCTCCTGAACTGCAAATAAGAGCATCTGACATCATGGGCTGCACAATTATTTTTCAAACTGCAGATTAAATTGTCTGTTAGGACAAAGCTTCTGTATCGATATTTTCCTTAATAGCATTTTGCTTTTTATAGTTATTTTCCAGTTTCAGCTCCTGACGAGTTGGGGTGATCCCTACTACATTGGTTTAAATGGACTGGAGTTGTTCAATGAACATGGAGAGCAAATCTTACTGACTGAAAACAGTATCCTTTGCACACCAAGCCCCTCTGGCCCTGTTGATGCACAGGCATTTGTCACAGGGCATCCCTTCCAGATTGCCAGGTCCTGTGTGATTAACTCTGCTTCTATTTCTCTGTCTTTGGGCAATGAACCTTGTTTCCATATGTTTTTATGGATTCTATATACTTCCAGAACATTTCTTCTCTGAATGGGATGCACCAACAAAGCAGGACAAGGTTAGAGAAGGGAAGGCTTAAGAAGGGCGTGGTATTTTCTGCTCTTGACATTTATTTCTTCTGTGGTGTGGAAAGACCAGAAAGTTTGCTGAGCTATAAATTCATTGAGTTCAGTGCTTTTTCTTTTTATGGAATCTTTCATTGTGCCTCAAGAAAGAAATTTTTCATAACTCTCGTTCTGGAGATTTAGGCTGTTCTAGACACCCAATGCAGTCATGAAGATCAGGGCTGAGAGTTTGAATTTGATTCAGTGTTCCTTGGATATCCAACAGAGGGAATGAAGAGCATGTTTGGAAGATTGATGTTCATCAGGGTTATACTTGGTGCTCTGTACCAGCTAAAGTCTTTTAGGAGCTGAAAGCTTCATACCCCAACATACAACTCCCATTGTGGCTTTGTCGAGGCAGACATAAAAGCCACACTAGTCATAATCTATAGTCAAGAGAGGTAGAAAGATTTTTTATTTTCTCTTCTGCTTTTCTTATACCTCTTCACAATGGCTGTGGCCTGTTGAGATTGGCTGCTTAGCAAACAATGACAAGGCTAACAAACAATGGCCATTCAGGCAGTAAACAATCAGCTATGCAAGCAAAGGTATAACGGCTACATACTATCCACGAGTTCTTCCTTGTACACTCTCAATGTCCCATAACAAGAACACCCTCTCCTGGTGTCCAGAACATCTTCTCTCATTGATTATCTTCTTGGCCTTCTCTGTGGGTTTCACTGAAGCTGCAAAATTTCACTGTCATATTCTCACGGGTAAATTCTGCCTGGTTTCAGGTGTGATTCTGTGAGACTGTCAGTCTGGCTGTCAATCTCATCAGGTCCCCCCTTTTGTTTTTGTATTACAAAGGCAGCATTTATTGACTCTTGCAGGGAATGAAGAGCATGTTTGGAAGATTGATGTTCATCAGGGTTACACTTGGTGCTCTGTACCAGCTAAAGTCTTTTAGGAGCTGAAAGCTTCATACCCCAACATACAACTCCCATAGTTCAGGTACATGGAAAGGAACATTCTTAGCCCCCTAGAAAGAATAAATAGCACAAATGCTGCAGGAATCGTTTGTCTCTAAGGATCCTCACTGCCTGATAAATAGGGAATTCAGTGAAATAAAGGCTTTTTCCCAAGTGCTGTTTTGATTTGTATGATACACCCTGAACTTGAAACATTTGCAATGGACAAGAAGCATTTTGAAATTGAGAAGTGGTAACAAATTGTCTTTAAGAATCAGGGATTTTTAACTTACCTGGTACAGCTCTACAGTACAAAACAATGCCAGATAAAGAAACCTCAGCTCGTTTTGAATGATCACTTGTTCTGCCTGTGCAGTTGTGTATGGGATGTATTAGGATCCTAAAAGAGCATATTTGTCTTAGTGCAGTATTTAATGTGATAATTCACTACTGAATCTGGAGCAAGCTTTTCTTAAACACTTGAGGCATTGCTGTGTCATTCCTTAAATTCTTTATAAACTCTTACAGACTTTAGATAGCAGGACAAGGGGAAATTAATGTCCCTCAAACTGGATTGCTCAGGATTCATAATTCTGAAGACAGTGCCATTCATCTCCACGTTTCTTTGCATGTCTTTAACATTCATATATGTTTTAAATGTAAATGTTCTCTTACAGAGAAAATCTGGTTGTCTGTTCAATGGAGGTTTAATCTTTCCCTCTCAAAGAAGTGAAAAAAGGTTTTATTACACAGTTACTGATTTTTACCACAAACCTTGAGAAACTCAAGCAAAACCTAGTCTGAGTGATGACTGCCTCCTGCAAAGACACTCTCTTGAGATATGTTTTATATGAGGAATTTTCACAAGTTTATGGTAAAAATATGGGACTTTGTCACCAAAAAGCTGGGAATTGCCTATTACTGATAATGGAACTTTACTGATGAAGTCATAAGTACATATTTGAGAATAAATTAAATGCAGCTAGTTACTTGATTCCTAATTTAAAAATAAATTTGAATGCCAGAATATCTAAGGGTTGTCCTGCTTTTAAAAATGTGCCCCCAAGTTCCTCAGCTGTGAAATCCTGGGAGTACTGCTGTAGTGGTGGAAACTCATTCATGGAGTTGGGAAGAGCATAAAGTTTTAAATATGATGTTTCTGAAATATCCCTTTTTGGGTTATTTATGCTTAAAGTTTTTTTTCAGATATTGCTGCTTTTCCAGATAGTGTCAACATTTTAGATGATGTATCTGGAGACATCCGGACTCCAGACAAACTGATTGACAGAGTAAATGACACCACTGATGGCAGACACATGTGGCTGGCACCAGTTCTTCCTGGTTTGGTACATTTTCCCTTTTCATTCTGTTTTAGTGCTGTGTGTGGATGGAACTGGAAGCATGGAGGAAGGGGGAAGCATATATAATTTGTAGCTAAATTTGATATTAGTAAGTGATGCTAAATCACTGCTTTTTAGAAGTTGTTTTTGGTGCAGCCTCTCTGCACTGCACAGGCAGCAGCAATGGAGGTTTCCCAGGTTTGTAATCTCCTGTCTCCGTGGGGCAACAGCAGAAGATTTTCCAGAGATGGTTTTTGAATTACTGTGACGACGATACTGATGAAGGATTTCTGTGCAATAAACACCTTTCTGGTGCTTTTAGGTTCATTTCTACAAAATGCAATGAATGTTTTTCCAGCAGTGAGAAATTCTTTTTTAATCTCATTATCTGTGTTGAATTCAAATTTATAGATTAGGGATGGCAGACTTAGCATTTCATGTCCTAAGGCCACAAGTGATTCAGCCCTTTTAGAAGTTCCATGTTTAATAGATGGGATATCAAAAATCTAAACAGGAAAAGTAGATAAACTTAGATGAGTTCTGATGTTGTTTTGGGAAAGGACATTTTTTAGGGGCCTGTAATGGACATAATTAAGGTGTTTTTTATTTCCTATAAGAGAATGGATTTGAAAAGAAAACGAAGTATAAACCTGACATGTGGTAAGTTATCACTTACTGTGTTGGAAAAATCGTGGCTCCATATGTTGCAGTTATTAATTAAAATATTAAAAGCCAGGAATTGTTAATTTATATCATTATGTGTTGTAATGCAGGGCTATAATTAAGGTAAAGCTTTTAGATATACTTGAGAATAGTGACCACTTGCATTTCCTAGGAAAGTGGAAAGTCTGTGTAATGCTTGAGGCTCCTACTGTGTAGATCCCATATCTTGAATCCTGGCAATTTGATGGGATGCTCAGATATCCATTATAACAGGATGACTGATTGATTTGACAGCCATCTGAGTGTACTCATGTCCTTACAAAAGACATGCTTGCAGAGGCTGTTTCACTTGGGAAAAAGGAAAATAACAGGCCTTGGAGTTCTCTCAGAGGTGCAGCCACTGCTTTGTGTTGTTCTGCCTGACACCAAAGTACTGCAGAAGAGCACAAAATACCAGCATTAAAGGGTAAATTGATAATGTGAAATGCAGGAGACAGAAGCAATTTAATGGCGTTTTCTGTCCTTGAACTGTAACAAATTACACCTTTGTAAGATCCACAGAGTACTTTTCCCTCCTCCATCTTCCCTGGGATGGTTGTTCAGCCAGGAGGTGCTGGATGAGGCAATCAGCCTATTGATGCTCAGCCTCTGGAGCTGGGCTGCTGAAGCAGGGCTGGTGAACACTCCCATCCTCAGTGCAGGCTGCTTGGAAAGCTGCAGTAGCTCTTTGATGTGTTGGAGGTTCAAAAACTTGAAGGGAATTGATATTATGGCCTTTCTTTTCCTTCCTAGATGCCTTTTCCTTTTTCATTCTAAAAGTGATTTCCTGTTTTTCAAATTCTTTACTTACATAAGCAGAATTTGAATTATTTGTTCCCCTGTTACTGACTGTCATTTTATTTTTTTGTTTGAATGGATTTTCAATCAAATATATAATTTGCTGTGGGACTAACAGTTGTTGTTGGAGACAATGCCCCAGTTGTCTCGTGGAAAATCACAGATGCAAACATTTCTATTGATCCACTCTAGCTTTCTTTCTTCAGTTAAAAAACCCCAGCATAATGATTTAATATAAGCTACAGTATCTTCTCTAGTACATCAAAGGATTAAAACTTCAGAGGATGCTAAAGATGAAGCTTAAGCTATGTTGATCCAAAGTTGATATAGTGGCTCATGAAAGGAAAAGCATAGAATTAACTGTAACAGGCAAGATTGGTTTCCTGCAGCCTAATCTTTGGTCTTAACATCTTGACATTAACGTCACTGTAAGGCAAATGAATAATACCTCAAGCAGTAATTGTTTAGGAAGCATCTGGAGGATTGTCTCTAAATTCCTGGTAGTATAACACACAGAAATTGCAACATTTCTGCAATAGCTTTAAAGCATACAGGGGAAATTTTAGTCTTGCCAATAGGAAGGTGGATTGCATTCGTATTTGGTAGAAAGAAATGGAATAGAATATCATAAAATCATTGACTCACAGACTGGTTTGGGTTGGAAGGGGCCTTAAAGCCCATCCAGTGCCACCCCCTGCCATGGGCAGGGACCCCTTCCACTAGACCAGGTTGTTCCCAGCCCTGTCCAACCTGGCCTTTGATGCTTCCAGGGGCAGCCACAGCTTCCCTGGGTACCCTGTGCCCAGGGCCTCCCCACCCTCACAGGAGACAATTCCCTCCCAGTATCCCATCTAACCCTGCCCTCTGGCATTGGGAAGCATTCCCCCTTGTCCTGGCACTCCAGACCCTTGTAGATGGTGTCTCTCCATCTTTCTTTCAGGCTCCATTCAGAATAGAACAGAACAGAAGAGGCACCAGCTTGTCTTATCCTTAAGGACACGTCTGTATTTGGTTTATGAAATACTCAGTAAAAGTGTCTCTCTCCCCCTCTTCCAATTTCCAGGCAGTCTAGGATGATGAGGACAGTCTAGATCTCATCTTCTGTACTTTTGAGAGCGCAGCTGTGGGGTAGAGCCAACACCTGGGAATTACAGCAGGGATGATAGCTGAACTTCCATCCTCAACATCAGTTACCTCTCCTCCAGCTATATCTCTTTAAACATGAACCTCTTTTGATGTAACATGCATGAGAATTTAATTTCTTTTGGGAATTTGTGCTGTTAAATGTAAATGAATTCTCTTTTACAGGTGAATAGGGTATATGTCATTTTTGACGTACCTACTACGGTGTCAATGATCAAGTTATGGAATTATGCCAAGACGCCTCAGAGGGGTGTGAAAGAGTTTGGTGTAAGTCATTTTCCTGTGCATTTTGTATGTCCTGGTGCGTCAGCCAGCTCCATTTCTGTACGTGTTCTCACAGTTTACTGAAGTGCCATTCCATGTGATCTCAAAGGATGGGATTCATCTCATTTAACTCTGCATTCAGTATTAAAATGACTAATCTATGCCTGTCATCTGTCCTCCCTTTTTTTTGTCCAGGGAAAGAAAACTTTATCTGATTTTTTTCTTAGATAATTGTCTTAAGACAGGATAACACTTCTCTTTTTCCACTGACTGTAGAGTAGGCCTGGAGGACTAGTTTGAACTACAAACCCAAGTTTTAGACAGCTGAAGTGAGGTGAGATTCATTAATTCCTAGATTTAAGAGTGATTCACTGCAATGAATAGAATGGCAATTATGTAAAACATGAAATACATTTTTAATTACCTACTTGAAAGCTGCATTAAAAAACATCAGTGAGAAGATAAAAAAGTTGGGGAGGAAAAAAAAAATCCAACTCCAGCAGCAAATAGAGAAAAATGGAAGTTTTAAGGAACAAAAGCTAAATTAATAACCGGACTTGTGAAACAAACAGGGCAAAATGCTTTCTACTTAATTGCTAGAGACAACTGCTGAAAGCAAGACCTGATTTCTAGATGGATTTTTTGTTGATTTCTTCAATATTTTTAGCTTCTGGTAGATGATTTGCTTGTGTACAATGGGATTCTGGACATGGTGAGCCATGTGGTGTCAGGCATCCTCCCCACGTGTGATCCCGTGGTCCCCTACCACACCATCCTCTTCACGGATGATGAGAGGGTTTGCCATCAGGAGAGGAGAACTGTTATCAGGTACGTGAGAGGATCTTGGCTGGGACAAAGAATCTTGGCTTTAAAAGCTGCTTTTATGTGACTGATGCCAGCAATGTGTGTATTGCTGAGGAAAAATCCCCTTCCAGAGCATCCTTGGCCTCACTTGATGAGGAATAGGTAGGTTTTTAGATATGAGGACCAAATTACCAGCGTTGTTTGCAAGCATCTTTTAGCACTTCCTGGCATTCCTGATGTGTATTTACATATGTTTTCATGAAAGCCTGTAAACACAAAATAAAAAAGTTTGGCTTCCACAGAGGAGGATTAATAAATCTCAATGACATTCCATAGAGGGGGAAAAAATAGAAAGTTAATGAAAAAAACAAGCTTCAAAATTAAAGAAAATAAACTCCTCTGATTTGACACAGATGCTAATTAAGGAGCCAGAACTCTACTATTTTATAAACAGTCTAAAATAATGAACTTCTAAAATGAGAAATAAATTGCGTTTGGGGTAATGACACTTTGAAACCACTAAGCTGGCAATCTCATGGAGAATGTGATGAAATGCAGTGAAAAATGCTCTTACATTTAGAAGGTCAGGATTGGTAGGGTCTAAAAAACAGTCCCTGGAAAGGAAAGTAAAGATTGAAAGAATAATTTGTTTTAAATGGGATTGAAAAGTGAAAAAAATGAAGGCTCATAGAAATGAATACTTTCTTGTATGTTGGACAGCTGACAAATAGAATGTCTTGCACATGCATCACTTGGAAAGAAAGGGCGAGTTTTGTATGGCAGAAATGGTGTGGGATCCATTCAGAAGAATATTCAAACATTTAGAAATAAGCAGAAAGAATATAAGATGCCCTGATTAGAGACAGAAGTTCACATTTGCCTACAGGGTTTGTTTTCTTGTGTTTCCCTAAAGCATTGGCTGTTGGCCACTGGTGCTGTCAGAGGTTAAATAAATTGTTATTGTTTGGATGTATTGTGTTAGACTCATGTTTTTGTATGAGTGGCTGTGTTGTCATGGTAAAATTTGGAGGTGAACAATTTCTCAAAGTGAAAAAGTTGCTGAAATGAGAATGCCTTGGGGAAATAAAAGTTTTGAGAAATTTTTCAATGGGATAGAAAAAGGAGGAGGAAGGGAAATCAACCTTTACTTTCCTCAGCTTCAGATCTTTCTATGAGTAAAATTATTTTATTGGAAGCAGGGAAGCACCAGCTGTAATTACAGATCTTTTTTACATGACTTCCTTTGCTCGTATTTATAAGACATACATCCTTTGATCTACTTTAAAGAGGAGTTTTTGGGGTCACACTCACTGCATGGTCTGTTTTCCAGTAGAGAACATGCTGAGCCTCTCCTCTTCCAGACTTCTCTGCAGGAGTTTTCTTGGTCTTTCTTCCCAGCCTGGTCTGCAATCATCTTTTCTCTTTTTTTCCACTGCCTACCCTACTAAAATACAGGGTACTCCAGCAGCAATGGAAAACATGCTGGATAATATCCCTTCATTTTAAAAATGCTCTGGAGCTTTTAGGTATTATTGCTTGTGATGTTGGCCTATTCTGTTTCACATGTCACTGTTCAGTATTTTATGAACCTGAACTTGAGTCTGATATTATCATCAATAGTGTAAGTTTTGGGTTACTTCAGTATTGGCTCTCCTGATTCACTCTGACAGTTTGAGAGACATTACATTTTTCTTCAGTAGAAACCCATTTTGTGCTGTATTTGGAGAGGAAAGAAAAATACACTTCTTTTGTTGCAAAGGCACAAATGTTTTGTCTGTGTGGAAGGGAGATGTTATTAGTGATGTTTTCCTTACCTTTCAATTCAGCTCACGTTTTCCCCTGTAATTAGTTTAGTTTAATTTACCTTTGAAGTTATTACTTCTTTCCCAAAAAGAAATGGTTAAAATTTTGCAGCAACCTGCAAGCAAAACTTGTCACAGTAAATGAATTCTGTTTAGTTCAGAAAAGCTTCAAATAATGCTATTTCAGAATTACAAAGCAGTGTGGCAGTTCCATACCAGGTTTTTTATACCCCCTTTGTACAGCTCTGATTTAAAATCTCACTTTGGTTTGTGGTTCAAGCTGTGTATGCAGGCTTGAAAATTGTAGAGTGAATATGATATTTATATTTGAATGTGTGGCTGAATGAATGCCACTAATTAAAACTGGCAAGAAATCCTTCAGGTGGATGAGGACAGAATGCCTTTCCTGTCTGGATAATCCTGTGTAGTGTGGCTGTGCTGTGGAGCTCTTCAGCCTCCAGGACTCCAGACATCACTTCTTTGGTAACCTTGTCCATGATTCTCATAACTTTTCACAAAGTTGATTATTTTGGCTGTTGTGCTGATCTCAATCTTTTCAGCAATCATGTGGAGGACCAGGATGTACGAATGATGAATGAAAATGAGATTGTCACCAACAGCAAAAAGAAACAAGTTGTGGCTGATCCGGGTAAGTTCTGTCTTCCAGGCTTTTCTTCTGCTCAATTCCTGCAGGCACAGTGTGGATAATGACCGTTGTTATGGACTTAAACTGGGAAAAGTGGGGAGTCTTACGTATATTTAGCTCTACTTTTTCTGTCACAGAAAGACAAACTGCAAATTTCATCACCTGGTGGGTTTCTACTCTGTACCTAAATCTGAAAGGGGATGATGTGGTTGTGGCTTACAGCACCACAAATGCAGAAATCCTCAGCAAAGAAACTGGCTGAAGATAAATTGGAAATGGCTGTTAATTGTGCAGGTTCATTGACAGCTTTTGGAATAATAGGCTCATTGCATCCCCACTGGCCTTTTGAGCAGCTTTAGAGATGGTGCAGATGTGTCTGAGAATCAGCTGCTTGATGCTCCTTGAGCAAACCCAGAATCACAGTGAGTGTAACAAGGGGGAAAACATGTTGACTCTGTTCCTCCCACTGTCTTTCTGGTTGGTCTTTTTGCTTACAAAGTGATAATTAAAAAGACAACCTCTCTTTTTTTTCCCAAGGAGAAGGAGTAGATTGTATTTATAGTCTGAGGAAAGTCGTTCATTGTAAATTACTCAAAATAGCTCCCTAAATACATCTCAAATTCTCAGCCAAGCTGGTATATTCATGATTGGTTTTCTCTCCTGAGCATGACACTTTCTCCAGTTAGTTCTCTAGAAAGTGTTACAGATATTATTTGATGGCTTTTAATAACAGTTCTGTAGGAGAAGGATTTGAAATGCCATTGCCTGTAAAAAACCAGCTTGAAAGTTATTATATTTAACACTAGCCTTGTCAAAAGTGTCCTGGACATCTCTGTGCCCATTGGAATGTCATCCCGGGTTCCAGAGCAGACCTGTCCAGTAAAGAACAGCTGTCATTGCCATGGCCATCACATCTTTTCCAGCATGAAGGACGCAGAGCCTCTGAAGTCACCAGCTGAAGGTGGCCTGTTGCCCTCTGTAGTCCTGGCTGGTATCAGCCACAGGGATTGTTGATCACAGATTTGTGGAATGATTTGGGTTGGAGGAGACCTCAGGGGGTTCCCTCCCTGAGGGAGGGTCCAGCCTCCTACTCAGGAGAGTGTCAACACTGAATTCAGAGCAGATTGCACAGGAAAGCAATTCCATGGGACTGTGAAAAAGCTGGCAGCACTCACTGTCAATGTAAGAAACATCACCGAAAAGAGTAGTTCGGCTTTATTCTGGGGTGGAAAGGGAAATGGGCATTTTTCTTCCTCGTTTTACTCATTGGTTTCACTGTTAGCCTACAGTCCTAAAGCTGCACTTCATTTTCCCTGACAGCTCTGCGCCCCAAAACCTGCATCTGTGAGAGAGGACTGCAGAGGAGGAAAAGATAACAAGGAAAGTCCTGAATGCATCTGGCCCTAAGTAGTTGCAATCCAGATCTGCAAAATATGCATTTCCAAATGGAAGATTTTCCATGTCTGCTGCTGCTGAACCACATCCTCTTGTGAGAGGCAGTTTTATTTGCTACAGGAAGTTTTCTTCAAAAAGAAATCTAAAGCATGAATTCAGTTTCCTGGGGTTCTTTTGGTCATGATCTGTCTGAATTTTCTCCCTTATCTCTTAACTGAAAATCCAGGGAAGAAGGAACATAAAGGAGAGAGTGAGAACCTTTCTGCTGACAGCTGTTCTGCCAAGTACTGTGAACTTAGGTTAAGCAGGATGGTCCACAGGTTTTTTAGATTATTTCTAAAGCTTTTATTCCTAGGTCCTAGCTGGATGATCACGAAGATCCTCACTAGAAGGTGTTGCTTTATTTCTGATGCCTGTAAATAGTTGTCTGGGAAATGCACTTATTAGAGGAAATACTCTTTTGCTATCTGTCTCTGGGCATGTTTTGATGCCAGGGCTGTCTGTAGGAGCTGACACTGTTTCTGACACCTAGACAGGTTCCACTGGGCTTGCAGTAATGTGATGGATGCTTTTAGGAAATGGAGATCAGGAAGTGGGTTTATCAAGGTTTAATAAGTGCATTTCAGCTGTCACCTTTTCATGTTTTGCAGTGAAATAATTATTTCTTTCATCATTTCACTACCATGGAAAAAGCAAGTGAGGTGTTTTGCCTGGAGTGCCATTGACAGGCACTCTGCACATCCTTCAGAGTCCTGCTACAGAGCGATGTTTTTTCCTCCTATTTTGCCTGAATTTATATGAACAACGAGGCCATGCCTCTGTGCTGCACTAACCAGATGTTGCCAGCAACAGATCATCACTTCTGAGAAATGGTAAATGCCTTTTAATTAGCAGAAGGTAAGGAGAGAAATGCATTTTTAAACAAAAAATACCCTGCACATGTAGTAATTTAAATAAAAACTCTAACCAAATAAATATGCTGCAGGATTTGCTATGCAAATGTACTTTTCCCTGAAAACTTGGTGTTCGTGACAACCTGTACATTTCTTCCATGGATTTTCATTTAGAACTTTCTCATTCCAACCCAGGCCAGTCTGTGATTCTGTGATTGTTTCCAGAGAGAACTGAATGCTGAAGTCAGGATGTGCTTTTACACATAAACCAGAGATACTGGTGCAGCTCAGTTTGGGACCAAACTGTGCTGCTTCCCTTTCTGCCCTGTCAGGAGTGTAATATTTTGTATATTTGCTTATTAAAACTTCACTGCTGTTGCCTGAGCTGAAAGGACACAAGATAACAATGCATTTCCCAGATTTCTGTGTATTGATGGAGCAAAAAAATGTATTTTGTACTAAATACAAAACTTTACTTTTAAATGTAAAATAGTGTGTGTGAGTACAGTGTACTTTGTTGAAGGACTCTTCCCAAGCTGCACTGACTAAAGAACCCTCAGTTGTTCTGAGAACTCTCCCCTTGTTTGTTTCTGGTGTAGTTCTACCAAGAACCAAGTGCTAATTTTTGCTCCAAATCATATGACAGGCAACTCCAAATGAAAAATAGGAGGAGCTGAGAGGAGGGATATTGGAAGTGCTCAGAGCAGATATAAATGTCTGCGTTTGGAAGGGGAGAGGGTGTAGCAGGGCTTTCAAGACTGGAGGCACAATCACAGATTTGTCATGTGGGCAGTCTCTAGATGGGATGGGGCCTGTCACATTGTTTGTTCCTCTAAGAAAATTGCATTGGGTGTGCAGAGAAATGAAAGCTGCTGTGTTTCCTGGGACTAAACAGCATCTTTCTTATTGATCTGGAAAGGTGTGAGGCTGAGAGGACTTCCTGTTCTCACCTGTCTCCTCTGTCTGGAGCATCTCAAGTCCCACATGGTGGACTAATGATTTTTCAATCCCAATGCTCCAGGCTTTGGAAATTATTGCAAACTATTTGGTGAAGCTGAGATGGGTCACAGTTCTCTTTGTGTTTCTCTGCCACCTCACCGCAGTTGGTGACTGCAGCCAGTTTTCAACACCTTTTCCCCTGGAAATCTGAATGCAGTGCAGCTGGCCTGGCAGTGCAGTGGCTTCAACCTTTACCATCCTCTCCCAGCAGCCCTTGTACCCTTTCAAGAGATTCCCCACAACTGCCACACTGTGGAAAGACCATGATAGTCTTGAAAATATTTTTAAAAATTGTCAAGTTGTAGAACGTCTTCCCCTACAGTGTCTGTGTGTGAAAGAAGACTTTGCCAGCCTGCTGTCTGGGATGACAAAAGCCACCAAGGCACAGCCTAATGGAGTCCTTGGTTCTAGTCAGTCATTCTAGAGAGCAGCATGATGTTTAGAAAATACTTCATTCATCTCTGCGGGGTAGGAACTGTCAGTGTTTGCCCTCCTAATTGGAGCTGAGATGTAATGACCCTTTATATAACCAAAGATAATTAAGAGTCCTAGTCAGCCCTATACACTCAAACATAGACACTTGACTCATTTCCTCAGTGAATCAGGGTTAAAAAAATGGGTTTATTCCATTTTTCATCTTTTTTTTTTTAACTGCTCACAAGTACATTCATGTCAGACTGGCATTTGCAGGAGGGACAAGAGGAAGAGTAAACATGCAATCAAGAAAATCCCCACAGAGCACTTGAGTCAATGTCAGGCACAGTTTCAGCAGGACTAATTCAGCAAGGATGTGCCCAGTAACATCATTTGACATTGTGAAAAGCACAGCAAAGGAAAAGGAAGGATTAATATGAATTCTTGCTGAAGACTTTGATGTAAATTAATAAACTTTCACTCGGTTTCAATATCTGGGCCACGCAAAGACCTTTATGCCATGGTTGCTCACCTTTACCTGTTGTGATTGGATTTAAAGGGCTTGGATCAAGATAACAGAAATGAGTTTGTTTGTCCCACAGTGACACTGAGAAAGGCAGAGGATAAAGAAATAATCTGTGAGGAAGTACATGCCAGGCTGCCTACTTTCTGATCTAGAAAAACATATTTTTGTCAGTCTTCACAGTGAAATCTGAAATGCCTGGGAAGGCCTGCAACTTTTCAATTTCTGCCTTTTTGTGCTTTAATCCGGGAGCATTTCAACAGCAGGGAGAGGCACCTGTCCGTGGATAAGGGAGCAAGCAGTGATGCAGGGTGTAAAGGGCAGCATAGAAGACATGGAAACTTGTGTATTCCTGAGTCAGGGCACTCATCCATGAACCCACAGGAGCTACATCCAGCAGCTAAATTAAACTGAGCCCTGCTCATGGCTTAGGCTGGACTGGGACATGAATTGCACTGCAGCATCCTGCTCAGGTGGTGCTGTTCTCTGTAAAATTTCCTGGTCCTGCTGGATTTTTACCATGTCCCTGGTGTGTCATTGCCCTGGTGATGCCCAGCCCTACCACGTCAGGGATGTGTGCTGGGCTGGTGACACTGACAGGGCCCATGAGTGGCTGTTGTGAGACTGGATGGAGGTCTTGGAACACCCTGGAATGGCCAGAGACAGGACTTGCTGCCAGTGAGGCTGTGAGGGGGAAAGCAGTGCGTGAGGGAAGTTGAATGGGGAGTTTTAAAGCTTTCTTAAGTTTCCAGGAAAAGCTCACTTCCCAGGAAAAGCAGAAGTCAGGTAGGAGCAAACATGAAGGGCTGTGTTGACATCTGGGTTCTGCCACATGCGGGGGATGAAGTCAGCTTTCCTTTGATTGATTGGTAAGAGAGGCAATCCCCATTCCCTCCTGCTCTCTGCTGTCCTCACTGCTGGCTGCAGCTCCACACCACCCTGGGGAATACAGCGAGTGATGGGAATCCAAACCTTGTGTAGGGTCCCTTAGGCTGCCCTCTGTGTTCTGGGGCTGCTGATCCAGGAGGCTGAGCTCCAACAGGAACTGCTCTTCTGGTAAAAGTCACTGAAGTAGTCAAATCTCTTCCAACATTCTTCAAAAAATGTTAACTCCAGCACACACCAGGTAGTGATGGCTTCACCATTGTCCTTCACCACATACTGCAGGTACTGAACCTGTGCACACTGCAGCATTTGAGGCACCTTCCTGGGTTCCTTTTTAGCTTTTTTTCCATCATGACTATCTTTTAGCTGCATCATTATGCTTAGGTCAATTTGTCTGTCAAATCCATTGTGAAAGTGCTGCTCAGTCACTGTTCTTCGCCTTGCTGGTGTGACCAACCTGTTACACTCTGCAGACGTATGTGCTCAGATGTGTGGCAAGATTAGTTTCCTTTCTTATGTTTCCCACATGAAGGGTACCTCCTCTCTGATCTGGGGTGTCTCCCACTCCTGTGTCACAGCACCGTGGCTCCTGTTTGTGTGGGGTCCCTATTTTTGGGGATGGCGGTGCTGCGTGTCTGCCTGCTGGGCTGTTGTCTGCCCAAAAATGCTCCAGGAGAGCTGTTCATTTTGGAGGTGTTTCCTCTGAAGACAGAGGGGGGGGGTGTGACACACTGTTTGCTTCCCTCTGTGGGCCGAGGCCCTGCTGTTCAGAGCACAGGAAGGGACTTCCTGGCTCAGTGGCCTCTTTGCCCATTTCTGTGACTATTTGCTTGTTTGCTGAGAAATGACTTACAGCCCATGTGAGACACAAACATCCCTTTATCACACAGCTTGTATCACCCTAATGGAATTCTGTCAGCTGAGGATAAAATGTGGACTAAGAAAGCAATTATAGAGTGAATCTCCAAGCTGCAGGAAGAGCTGAGAAATGGGGACCGAGTGCCCAGCTGGAGTAATTTCTTGTCCAACTGGCCTCTAAATCTTGGGAAGAGATCAATTTTCCACCCTTGTCTGACAGCATGAGCTCCCATCACCCTGGCTCAGGACCCTGTGAAGTGCTGCAGTGTTAAGATCTGGGCCCAAAAGGAAACATTTGCAATTGGTGACTTCCTTCTTATTGACCTAGAAATTACTGGAGAAGGGGGAAATCAGGCTGTAGACCTTCTGTCCGACACCTCTCTGGTGTTCCCTTCCTGAGCTACTGGCTGAAGGAGAGGACTGACCATCCCACCGAGCAGCAGGGTAGGAGTTTCCCAGCCTGGAATACTGCTTCCAACACCCTGTAAGCCTCCTCCCATGGCTCACTGCTTTGGCTCTAATTAGGAGAGGAAAACATCCACCTCATGACCTCTGAGCCACCTTCCCCAGGTGTTCTGGTTATTTCTGGAAGGTCTCAATTATGCAGTGAGACCACAGTGAGATCCTGCCTTTAGCTTTCAGCTCGCTCAAGGTCTCTGGTGTGACTAAAATCAACTTGACTCACAAACTCTTAGTGTTGGGCTCTGTCCTACTGCTCATGGGACTTCCAAAAATGCCAGCATGCACAGCTTTTGTGCCATCTGTGGAAAGAGGATGGGCCTTTTTGGGGAATATAAGTCCAAGGAAATATATCAGACAGATACAATTAGCTCACGCTCAACTCTTCCCTCTAAGATATCACAGAAGCATTAGGGATGGAAAAACCTCCAAGATCATTGAGTCCAACCTGTGACTGATCACCTCCTTGTCAACCAGACCAGAGCATTCATAACTCCTGAGTTACAAAAGCAGGCAGGTCTCACGCCCAAGTGTAAAATCAAATATCCAAAAGAATGATGGAGGGAAACAACATTATTAAAGAATTACAGGAGTTTAGTGGCAGGAGTGTGGCACCTGAGGTAAGGTCCTGCTTGTGCAGGAGGTACATGGAATGGAGCTTGAGGAGGATAAAAACACAGTGGGAGGGGATAGGAGCCAGCATGTTTCTCAGAGAAGATGCTGCAGGATGTAGGAAGTGAAATGCAGCAGTGCTGGTTGGGATCATGGAATTTGTCGTTTCAGAGCTCCATTGCTTGTTTTCCTCAGCTTCTCTGGATCTAACTGGAAAAGGAGCTTCACACTGGATTTTGACAGAACATCGTGCTGGGCTAAGCATGTGAAGCTGAATGTCAGGGAATGCTAAAAAGAACTTAGAAATACCCAAGTCTCCTGCTCAGCAGAGGAGCATTGGCAACCTGGAAGTCTTCTGGCCCTGCAGGAGCTTGGGGTGGGAGCAGTGGAAGGGGAAGTTTTAGGTCTGGACACTGCACCTCAGAGCCATCATAAGGGCCAGGAAGAGACTGGAACTCAGCTGCTGCCTCCTGAGAGAGGGAGGGAGGTGGGAATTACAGACTGAGCTGGTGTCCAGACTCTCCCCAGCCAGTGCAGATGGAGCTGAAACAGAGCTGCAGAGCAAGTGTGGTCAGCAGAAGGGAAAGGGAACACAGAGGAAGCTGCTGGGAGGGTTTCTCAGGGAAATGACTCCTCACCCAAGGGCACCATTTTGCTGGGGGAAGAGAAGGTTGCTGTGGTAAACACACCGAGCCAGGACAGATGAGCCCTTTTATCTCTCACTGAGAATTCTCTTCTGCCTAACAGCGTGAGCTGGCTGCCAGAACAGAGGTTTCTGTGTGAAACAAGCTGGGGAAAGAACTTTCATCTTGAGCAGGAAACAGCTTTTATGTCTCATCAGAAAGGGCCGGGGGCCGAGGGAGCCCCAGCACAGCAGGAGGATGCTCTGGCCAGCACAGGGTGCTGGGACATGGTGGGGCTCAGCCCTGTAACACCCCAGTGGGGCTGTTCCTGCCTCTTATTATTCCTGGCTCTGTGCTCCCATTCATCAAAGGTGTTCCTGACTGCTTTCTGCAATTACACACCTTTTTTTTAACCTTACAAAAGTCAGACCAGGTTACACAGAGCTTCAATCGGTTTGGCCTGGAAAACCTCTCGGGATGGAGGATGCACAGCCTCTCTGGGCACTCTGTTTTAATTCCTAACTGTCCTAATAGGAAAAAGTTTTTCCTTTGACACGTAATACCCTGTACTTCCCCTGCCCTGATTAAAGGCCCAGATCAGCATGGATAAGACTTCTGGTATTGCAGAAAGGTCATCTCTGTTGTTGTCATTGAGCTGTGTAATAATAAATTCCATCTCTCAACTATAATTTCAGATTTGCAGATTAGCAGAAGTCTTATGATCTGCCTCATTCCTGGTATGCTGGAGACACTGCTAAAAATAGAGTAAGTAGCAAAGCTACCTGAAATGGTCTGAGCCTAAACAGTGGTAAAAACTAATTTACAGTGAATGTCAGTTCTGGCTTGTTTCCAAAGGAATGTTTTGGGATGGCTTGCTGTATAGTGGAAATTGTTTGGTAAGGATTAGTTGGTGAATAGATAAATCAAAGTGACATTTCCATTACCAACAGGAGATCTGTCTGTGGCCAGAATTCATGGGGAAGGATGTGGGATGATAGTATGACTTTTCATTATGTTTAATATTGTCAGAGAAATTAAATATCCACTATTATTCATCTCTCTGGGGTAGTAACGTATCTGAATATTAACACAAAATGGGAGATCTGATCAGAACCCACTGACCCAGCAAGACATTGATGTGTATTTTAATCACTCTCTTTGGGCCACTCAGATAATTTACTCTTCATAATAAATCTGCAAGAAGCTATGATCTGCATTTCTCAGGGCAGTGCTTGGGAGGATCAGTGTTCTGTCCTTGTGTTTGTGTGAAGCCCTTTGGGATGGCCTGGTGTCACTGTTGTTCCTGGGGGAGCAGCATTAAGGCCCTCAGGACATCTGCACCTTTGTCACCTGCCTGTGGGTTGGGAATAAGGGTCCAGAGATGATTTATAGGGCACTTGTTTCCCTGTCAGACTCCAAGGAGGGGAGAGGTCCGTGGAGGAGGGCTCCAACTCAGAGTGGAAAAGTAACCACTCACAGAAACGGATGGATGTGAGAAATGAGAAGCCTCTCGAGAGGCACTTTCACCTTGGAAAACAAAGATTGTAGATTTATTGTGGAAATTTCTGAAGTCAGGTTGAAATGGAGTGTGCCAGAGGCACTGGGTGTATAAATGTGTAGAGAACACATCGTGAGGAGCAGGCATTCAGGTAGGATTAATGGCGAAGGCATTAATTGTAATTAATGGCACTGCCCAAACCCTTGTGACTCAATTCAGGATGGATGATACCCATAGCTGATATCAAGATGTAGACAGTTACCTAAAACTTGCTGTGCTGTATTTTAGTCATAAAGCAGAAGAGCTGGTGGACTTGTTTTGCATAAAGCATTTGCATTATGCAGGGATATTATTATTAACAGTACGAAGGGGTAACCCATGAGGTCATAAAATGCATGGTTCAGTGAGTGACTTTGACTGCAATTATGCATTAGAGATATTAATGAGAAGGCTGACAAATGAATTGGTGATGCATGTAGATCTAACCCCAGCAAAGAGCCCTCCAAACCAGTGCTACAAAAAGTTTGCCATTTATCTTCTTTATCCACTGATGCAGATGTAAATTAAGTTCTTTTATCTGTTGTTGTTGTTGTTGTTGTTGTTGTTGTTAGAAGTTTGTTTTTATTGCAATGGTTTAGTTTTTGCAGCACAGTGTTTATTATTCAGGTTTTTTTACTGGAATGCTGTCTGATCAGAGGGGTTGGACAAGCTGACCTCCAGAGGCTCTTTCCAGCTGAAATTATTCTGATTCCAGGAGCAGTATGCATCAGGACCCTCTGTTTAACATAACTTATCTGTAGAATCTGTTCTGCCAACTGAAGCCCATCGAGCCACAGCAGGGGGGATATTAATAGGTTGCTTATTTAATGCAATCAATCAGTGCAAACTACAGATTGCCTGAGGCTGGAAAAGGTATCGTCGTCCTCACACTTCTGACCAGACATCTGCTCTGGGAGATGACACAGGGGAGGGCAGCCTGTGCCACGGCTCTGAGGCCCTCAGGATACAGGCAGGGATGGATGCCTAACAGCCAGCACGTCCCTTGAATGAGTGTGATACTAATGGCTGCAAAATAGCAAATGTAATGCCTGTGGTTAAGAGGAAAAAGGAAAGAAAGTCATCTGGTCGGGTATTGGGTATTCAAGCTTGAGAATATGTGTTCAAGGAAAAAAGAATATTTTAATGAAGAGTAGACAGAATGCAACATGGATTGAGAGGCTAATTTTTCACTGTGTGTCTGATTGCCTGCCCTGCCTGTCTCCATACAAGTGGAGGTGATAACATTTTGGAGAGAAGGCTAATCTATGCTAAGGAGCCATGCAGGCGGGGTTCGAATCAGTGTGAATTGTCCAAGAATGGCTGAATCTCTTTAACTGTCACAATAATGGGGCTGTATAATTGCTTTTCTGTCTGAATACCAGGCAGCAAGACCTAGAGCCTTAAGACAGAGCAAGCTTGTAACAGGGCACATTCTGGCAAGCGCGGGATGTTAAAAATCAACGCCAAAAAAAATTGCTTTCAGGCCTGTATATTTGAGACACTGCTGTCTTGGTTTGGTTGTGCTGACTCAGTTTTGTACTCTGCAGGGAGAAGGGCTCTTCCTGCAGGTGTGGGCAGCCAGCCCTTGCCCTCCTGTTGTGTTAGGAGTGGGTGAACACAGGAAAAATAGGCTGGACACAGAAAAACTCTTTGGGATTGTGGGTAGACAGCTGTGCTTCTCTCCGCAACAAAGCAGCAAGGAAAGCTGAGACTTGTGGAAGGATGAAAGGACTTGGTAATGCACATCAACAAGAGGAAAATGTGTAGAAAATCAGTGGATTTTTCTACCTGTATAAAAATCAGGAAAGGTGCCTCAAGTACAAGGAAAGGGTCACAAAGAGAATGCAGTAACTGAAGACTGAGACATCTTCACAGAGCAGAGCTGCCTTCAGTGGTGTAAATGCAGCAGAGGGAAAGGAAGAATTGAGGAGTCCGTAAAGGACAGGAGGATTGGGTTTGTCCTGCTGCTTTCCTCCCCTTCCCTCGCAGCTGAGCACTTGGGCTGCTGTGGCTGGCAAAGCTCTGGGACAGACTGTAGGGCTCAGAAGGTGCAGATACCTAATAATAATGTATAAATAATGTATAGAAGCTCTGACAAGACTGGCCAGCTCCAGCTGGATGCAAATAACCTGGAAATTCCACTGGAATAGCTAAAAGCCAGGACCATCAGGGTAAAAGCCCTAATGCACAGCTCCAAAGTGGTGGAGGTGATTCACAGCACAACTGACCCTGTAGAAGGAGATGCTGAAACCTGAAAGGGACCCAGAACTGACACTATGTGACAGAACCAGCCTTGATGATGTAAGGCTAATAAAAATAATTCATGGACTTGTGCTGGATCTGAGGCATGAAGAGAATGAGGCTAAAAGAGAAAATCTGAGCATATTGTCTGGCCTCGTGTACATGAGATACCACAGAGCCTCCTCTTACAGAAACAAATGTGTTAAGGTTTTACAGGCAGGGAGGGCAGGCAATGCAACGTATAAAGATTGATATTGCTAAATGTGTTTTTGTCAGTTCAGTGTCCACTGGAGGTTATGGAAAGCTCCAAAAAGAGACCTCTGAGAGAGCTGGGGGTCTGGTCTGCCGTAGAAAAATAAGTGTGGAGCAGTGCCTGTGTGAGTTCTGCAGGAGGAGGATCAGCCTTGTCCCACCCATGTGATCCAAAGGGATGTTTTCCTACAGGAAAGAGCCATGAAAGCAGAACAGGATGCAGGGGGGTGTTTGTGTGAGACTCAAACCCCCTTTTCCATGGTGCACAGAGCCTTCCATTTGTTTTGAGATGGCCCAGCCTGGGTGATTTGCTCTGAGGGGACACTGCATCTCCAGTGACTCCGATCATCCTACACACCCCTGTGCCCACCTATGGAGGGAGCTGGCTTTTCCCAGTCCCTTTGGGTGCTGTCACTGTCCCAAGGGCACACGCTGTGTACAGCCCTGTTGTCCCTGGAGGTACCTGGAGGTGCCAGCTGTGGCTGTGAATCTTGGCTGCAGTGTGGCACAGAGAGGCTGTGTGTGTGCCTGCGTCTCCACAGCATCTTGGAAGGGAAATAAATTGCTAATAACAGGGAGCTTAAGCCAAAAAGACCATCCTGCTGAAAGGATGGGAGCTCTGCCGCTAAAGCCAGTGTCCCCATGGAGATGTGGCCAGCAGGTACAGAGTGCGTGGCTATGGCCCCTTCTCGTCACCCAAGGTGTCCGGATCTGTGGTGGCACAGGGAATGATCTGCTTTCAGTGTTTTTGTAATTGTTTTTTTCCTCCTCCCTGTTATTTTTGGAGTAAGCTTTAGGGGTAGATTGCAGCCCAGCAGAGGGGAAGGTGGGCTGAACTCTCAGGTTGCCTCTTGGCCTCCCTGGGGCCTGGCAGGGAGCAGCAGGATGGATGTGTTCTGGGGTTTGATGTGTTTGTCACACTGAGACCAGGGAAGTGACCCTTTCCAAGAAGTGTCACTGACTCTGAGAGGGACTGGGGGAACCAGTGGGGCAGGGAAGTGTGGCTGCCACTGGCACTGAGCAACGTAGCACAAGGACATCCCTCCACCCCTCCACTCTCACCTTTACAGAACAGGCTGCAAGGCCAGGCCTGTGGGCAGAACCTGGGGGACAAACTGTTCATCCATGGCAAGTTGCTGGTTCCCAGGTGGGGAGGAAGGAGCTCCAGGGCCATTTTCCTGTGTGTCCTCCATGACCAGCAGCTCCCATCCCTTGGCACAGGCTCCATAGCAGTGCTCCCCTTGAAGGACCCTTGCAAGGGGCCCCAGCCTTTCATCTGGGTTAACACATCTGAGCTGGTCTGTCAGGCCAGTCACCACAGACTGGGAGAGCTGGAGGTCACAGACCTTCACCTGTCTCACCGCTGGGTTGGTGATTTAGGAGCACATGGCAGAGTTTTGTGCCCTGGCCCCCTTTAGCTGAAAGGGGACTTGGGTGGTCTCACCACAGCTGCTCACCACCGTGCCCTGGGTTTGTGCCCCTGAAACCAAGGATTCAGTTGGGCAGAGGAGGGTTTGAAATGCCCAGGTCTCATTCCAGTGCATGTTCAAGTTATGATGCTGATTGATTTGATGTGCAAAGCATTTTTAGACAAATAAATAAAAAAGAACAGGCACTATTTTCTAACAAGTAATGTCATTTAATGAATGATACACTCTAGAAAATAGAAACTACCCAGATGCTGGTTGGTTGGTCTGTTTGGGGCTGGGAGAAGGCCCTTGCTTGGACGTACAACACCTTCTTGGGATTCTTTTGTCAGCATTTGTAGTTGCTGGAAACAAGGAAACGTCCACAGATTGAAAGAGACACTAAAGGAGCAATTGTTTTCTAAAATGTGGGAAGAGTCCAGGATGCCTTCCCACTCTGTGTCGTTGGGCAAGTGGCACGAGGGCTCAGAGCTCACCAACACCTTTACAGACAATCCGTACCTAAAAGGGACAGACTCAGCCGACGGGACCTAGCACAGTCCAGTCCTCTAAAGTCACCGGAGACCTCGCACTCTGCACAACATCTGTGGGCTCTGGTGCTACTGCACTGCTCTCTGGGTGCTTTTCTGCATGTGTTGTGTCTCTTCCCTCAAGGTCTGGCTGCTAATTCCAGGGAATATGCTTTTCAGAATATCACAGTAGACCATGTACAGCTCTGGGTCTATTTTGGGCTTGGGCAGGGAGCGGGAGTTGCAGGCCTGCTCGGTGGCTGGGTGCTGTGGCCAGTAGACATCGCTGAAGAGGGCAGTGAGGATCTTGTGGGCAGCCTTGTAAGGGTCGTCCTCAAACTGCACCATGGCCTTGAGCTCCGTCAGGGTGTAGCCGTTGTACCTCTTGCTGTCCTCGGCCAGGGGCTGCACCGTCTCACCAATGTGTCTCACCTTCCACTTCAGGCATTTCAGGTCTTCCTTTACATCCTCTAGCTCTTTCTCCATGGCTTGGAATTCCTGTGTGGTTACAAATCTCCTGCCAAGGAAAGAAGTGGCAGAGACAGGGTGGAGTTCAGAGGCTTGGAGGAGTAGGGTCAGCCCAGCTTGCCTGGGGTCAGAGCAGACAGCGGAGGTTTGGGAGGGACATCCTGGCCACGTCGCTGAGCACCATCCCCTGCTCTGCTCTGTCAGGCTCCAAGTGACAGCAGAGCTTCTCTCTGCTGGTACAAGGGAAAGTTGTGCTGCCTCGTTTGGAAGGAAAGGAGGCGCCTGAAAACTGTGCCCTGTTGGAGGAGCTGAGGTTGATGACCTGGCCCAGGTCTGTCATCGGGTCTGGAGAGCTAAATGAGTGTTTGGGGAACAGGGCATTTTGCTTCCTGGATAACAGGGTTTAGTGGAAGAACAGGGTAGTTACTGAAAAACAAACACTGGGGATGTCTGAATCATAAAGATATTTAATTTTTTTTATGGGGGGTTCTTAATGATTCTATACCAACATGGGTCATTTGAGGACTTAGACACCTGTGTGGTCTGGATACATACCTCTCATGATCAGGATCTTCCAGATCTGATTCAAACCCCTTTCCTGTATTCTTTAATTCACTTTTAGAATAGCCAGGAGCCTGGGAACTCTCTTCAGGAGTTGTTGTTGCTGGAGGCCTTGTGCTTGTCCTGGTTGGGGTCAGTGTGTGATCTGAAGCTGAAGCTTGTACGTTTTGTGCTGTGTGAGGACAGAAGGTAGAGAAGGAAGCTGTGTTGATCCCTGGGCTGACTGGAGAGGAGTCAGAGTATTGCTGTGGCTTGGCTGAGCTGGGTGTTAGATTGAGCCTGAGGCTGGCTGGGCAAGATGCTGGAATAGTCCTTGCTCCGAGTGGGCTGGAACACGATATTGCTAAATTTGTATCTCTTTGCTCAAGTGGTTGAGGGTTTGGTGATTCCCCTGGGGCCAATCTAGTGATGGAGGTGATGTCCAGCAGGGTTTGATCCTGAACCATGGAGATCTGGCTGGTTGGTTCTGATGAAAGTGAAGAGCTGCTTGATGTGTTGCTGGAAGAGCTTGACGTAGCGAATGGGGGTATTTTCTGAGCATTATGATCACTCCTGTTCCTCTGCGGGCTAGTGACACTTAGAGCTGGGTGTTGTGAAGCCCTGAAGAAAGACAAACACACACTTTTTCCTCTGGACTGTGCTAAAGGCTTATAAGACAATTTTAGGCCTGTTTTGGGACAATTTTAAGCCTGTTTCCCACAACTGAATTTCCCCGTAGGCTGATTTGCCTCTCGTGTCCTATAAAACCCTCTGCTTCTCGTGATCAAGGGCAAAGCATCTGAGAATAAGGCACATAAATTCAGGACCAGCTCCTCCCTGCTGCCAACTGAGCACTTGTCAGCTATCCTCAGTGTGAGGATCACTGGAACATCCACGTTCTCCTCCCCAAAAGTCACACAGCTCAGCGAGAACCAAGGATTTGGTGCTGGGGAAGGACAGGAAGGGATGAAAGCTACTGGCACAATGACTGTGAGAACATAAAAACCTGGCTGCAGGTGGCCACAGCACCTGTCCCTGACCATCCTGCCCACTGTGAAGACCTGCCTTCCTTCCATGGGCCCTCATGCTTCAGCCTCCTGGGAGCGCTGCTTGGGAACTCAGGGAATTAGGGGATGGCTAAATTTTTCTTAGTTTGTCAATCCTGATGGCAAGAGAGGAAGATGTTCCACCCTAGTGGCCTGGAACTGTGCTGAAAGGTGGGGAATGCAGCTAGAAATGCCTTGACCTTGAAGGGGAACACAAAGGCAACCACAGTGCAGATCATGGTTCAGGATTTCTAACAGCCAAAGGACATGACAAACTTTCGTAGTGATGCCAGGGACCAACTGAGTCTTTCTGTGCATCTGGCGAATTCTCGTGGTGGAAGACAGCAGCAAATCCTGGTCTGGATGGGATGTATGAGGTCCTGTCCTGTCAGCACTAGGGGCCTGAATTAGCTACACAATCACATCTCCACCTCCCTGCACCTTTCTCAGTGTTGGATGCAATTAAACACCAAATATTTAAGGTTCTAAAGAGTATGTCTCACACCTCTGGGCTTCAATAGGGTTAATTTGCTAAATCACAGCTTAATTATCAGGTTTAAATCAAATATAAAGGTTTTATAATTGGAAATGCAGACAGTTACAGAGCTACTGCATAAAAACAAAGCCAAAAAGGAATCATAAAATGGGTTATATAATGGGCAGGAGGGAAAACAAGCACATACATGTCCCAGGGAGCACCTGGGAGTGCCTTGCCTTCTTAACCCGGCTGAACAGGGCTGGAAGGCCGGAATTGTATGAGAAAAAGCTTTTCACCCTGAGGGTGTTCAGACAGTGGGATAGAGGCCAGGAGAGGTATTGGGATCTCCATCCTTGGACATGTTCAAATCTCAACTGGGCAATGAATGAAGCAGCCTGATCCAACCTGGACATTCTGGGAGCACAGGACTGGAGCCCTCTGGGGTCCCTGTCCACACTGTGTTATTCTGTTGTTCTGCCTAACTATGAAAAGAATTTACTCCTCCCCCAGTTCCCCTTTGTCCTCTCACTTTTCTCCCCTCTGGGTCCCACCTCACCATCCTTCTCTTCTACTGGAGCCTCTGGGCTGTCCCTTTTCCCACTGACTTTATAGTGCCTGTTGCCGGAGAGTCCCTCATGAATGAAAAGGTTTTTACAGGAAAACCAGAGTTATTTGGCTCAGAGGGATTGCTGCCCCTTCCTTGCATAAGTCAGGGTCGGTAGCTCAGGCTTTGGACCTTTTGGGAGACAAGAGACAACCCCACTTTAAGGCAATTAAAAAAAAGGCAATTAAAAAAAAACCCCAACATTTTTGTTGTTAAAATTACATGTATTTATCCTCAAATATCCCACGGTGTAAAACTATCTGAACCTGAACTGAGAACAGCCCCTACCTCCATTCCAGGGGGTAATAGAATATGCACAATGAAAGGGTGCAGATACAGTCTGAAAGACTTTGTTTCACATGTTTAGCAGTGTGGGACAGGGTTGGCTTGAAGCAGGGTGGTGGTTTGGGGAGTTTTTTTGCATAAATCCAGGATTAGCTGTAGAAGATGAAGCATTTATTGAAAGATGCAATTTAAAAGAGTGACAGAAAGCACTTTTCATAACTAATCCCACTGAAATTTATATAAGAAGCCTTTCAATTCACCTGTGCACTGGAGGAAACAAAAATGTATTATAAACTGTCAGCTTATTTTGCTTCCCTTATCCACCCCTTAGTTTTCACTGGCTGCCATGCTCCACCATGGGACTGCATTTACTTTTATCATCATCCTTACTTCAGAAGCAGAAAAACTGGTAGCTCAAGAAGCAATGTTAAAGCGAAATGTCAGTCTGGATGTTAGCAGAGGTAAATGAGGACAGAACCGAGACCTTTAGCTTTGGAATTTCCTAGTGGGCAAGGCCTTGCCTGCAGACAGGAACGAGATTCCCACTGCTGTCAGTGCAGCAAGGCTGGATCTTCGACCCGTAACCATGGTGCTTTATCAGAGGGGATTTTTCCCCACCTGTTTTTTAATGTGGTGAATCACTACGAACTGAATAAATTACAGGAAGAATTGCAAGACCTGGAGTTGGAATCAATGCTGACATGAAATAGGCAGCTGATTGCAGCTGTCAGGTACCTCCACAAGGAGAAACCTTGGCTCAACTTTGAGCGACACTTCAAATGCGTCAAGCCCTTGTTGTCTGCCGCCTCCCAGCCTGTGCTGCTCAGCATATAAAGCATGTTCCCCGTTGTCACAGTGACCTTGGCTGCCGTCTGTGCCTTGCCCTCTCCAGCTCAGCTGGTGCTACAGAATTTTTGGAGACATTTGAAAGTTGCCTGCACATCCAGCACCACTTTGCTTCCGTGGCGCTTGCGACTGAGGGAAAAAAAACCCCCAGTGGTTATTCTTTGTTTTTTATGAATCATTTCCACCATGCTTTAAACCTAGAGTTCTTCTGATGAACTTGTCTGAATAGAAAAAAATTACACTATGCTTTAGAATGAAGCACTGAAGGGCTGGTTGCATAAATCTCACTGTAGACAGCCGGGGTGGGAGGATGGTAGAGGAGCTGTGGGATGGGCCCAGGGGAAATGCCTACAGGGTGATGACATGAGAATAAAACTATTTTTTTCAAGGCCTCCTCTTTGTCAGGTGACCCTTCTGAAATGCCCACGCTGCCAAAACAGTGACATATTATTTCTTTAACACTGAATTAATTTTGAATAATCTTTCAGTTTTCTACAAGAGAAGCTGGTGTCCTGAACCCTGGGTTTATCTGCCTCAAATAACACCAAGGCTTTTAGCCACAGACAGTAAGAATGTGCTGTTTCCTGCTGAGCTGTTGCTCTTCTGGGCTATTTATCTCTTCTTTGGCTTTGCCACCACACCTGTCCCTCCTTGTCCTTTGTGATATTTCTACTGCCTCTCTCTTGCCCCTTGTTTTATATTTACCATCTGTACCTCTCCCACCTGCCCTGTGGGATCCAGGCTCCTCATATTAATGCCTCATGGTGGGACAACTCTGGAAGAAAGGATGGAAGTGGCATGGACATACAGATGTCTGAAATCAGGGACTATTGCTATCTGGAGCCTAATAACAGTGAGCATTTCTTGCTAATAAATAACTGTGCAACAACAACAACAACAACAGAATCCCGATGTAAAACTTCTCCTTCTGTATTTCTGTGCAGTGGCTGGAGCATCAAGATCTCCCAGCCCTGCACTTCTGAAAGAAAAAGTTGAGACCTCCAAGGTCAAAAATGACAGCAAATAGGCTTTAAAAGTGTCTGGAAATGCTAAATTTGGTATGTCCGGGGGCATCAGATGTATAGGGGCCAGTGCCATATGTTTGCACAGGAAGGCAGCTTGGGGAGAGCAGAGGAAGCCAAGTTATAGTTAGAGCTCCCTGGTGCTGCTCTCAGCCCAGCTCAGGTAAGTTTGAACCCTGCTAAAGGGGTTTAAAGTTAATAAAATAATTTTCTTTTTAACCCTGTTAAAAGAAAATTATAGTTTAGTGATGGGCGTTAAATGGTTTAATGTAGAATTATCAAGACTGAATAATTGCATTGTCCTGATTGAGGCGCCTCTGGAATCAAGCTTCCGATGGAATTTATAATTTAAGGCCGCTTCTCAAAACGGAGAGCTCAGTCTTGCCAACAGAGGAACCTGATATCCTCCCCTGGCATAAGGCCCTTTGTGCTACCTGTGCTCCCACAGTGCTGTAGGGCTGCTCAAAAACCTTTAACATTCTCTCTTCCAAAATCACCTGGCCAGGTAGTGTTTGTCTTCCACAATCGCTCAGTCTTGTTCTCCTCTTTAGAGCTTTTGCTCTTTCACTCCTCAGCGACACTCCCCCAAGTCCTTTCCTCTCAACAAGGACAGATGCCCTGTTTTGTCTTCGTGGGAGGACAGAAAGATTCATGATGCCTGAGGATGAGCCAGTATTCCTTATCTGCTGTTTGGTTCAGATTAGAACCTCCTCAGAGTGCTCCTGGGTGAGGGCAGCTGGCAGGTCCTGCCGGGAATGAGGCGCTGGTTGAGGTGAGCAGCAGGAATAACTCCAGGTGGTGCCTCCTGGTGTCCTGCTGGCACAGGACCACCCCTGTGTGAAGTGTCCATGAAGTGCTCCCAGTGACCTGCTGGCATTTCCTCTGCTGGTGGCATGTGGCTGCTGGGTTGGTCTGTTCCTGATGACATGTCGCCTTCTTCCACACCACCCATGGGGTCAGTGCGACCTTGGTGGCTGCTCTGCCTTCAGCCAAGCCCTTCTCACACCGTTCTCTCGCCGTTCTCAATCCTCTGCTGGCCACGGGTCCCTGGCATGGGGAATGTGACAAGGACTGGGAGTGTGGGACCCTGGAACCAGCATCAAGGAGAATCCTGGGGTCAGGCACAGGCCAGTTATGGCTTGGTGGGCTTGCTTGAGGAAGGAGAGGTTCATGTGAGCATTGTGAAGCTTTGTGCCATCCCAAGCAGCAGTAACTAATGGTTTTTCCTCCCTAATAAGCATGGATAATGAGCATTTTGCAGCTTCTATTGGATTTGTAAGTAAACTGTGAACTGAGAGCACGGCTTCACTCCTGTCACTTCATTAATATTGATCTGATTTCATTACAGAAGGTAATGGATGTGAGGCTGAGCCTGATGGAATATTGAGGAATGGCCACTGTTCTTTAACCTGACTCAGGGCTTCTCGTTTGTGGTTTGCTTCCTCAGCACTGTTAGCACTCTATGGGATGAGCTCTGTGTCCTTTAACATTGAAACACCTGGGACAGCGCTGGGCACAGGACCAGCAGAGCCCATTCCTTGGAACACCTATTGTCAAGACTTGTTATTTGTTCTTTGAAACAAAGACTTCTGGACAGGTTTCAATAATAAAATAAGCACATTTGAGCACCTGCCAGGAGCTTGGCAGGTGAGGAATTTTCTCAGGAAACATGACCCAGATCAATTTTGTACCAATAGACATTTTCAGGCCTGTGAGAATGAAGGATATGGATCTGCCTGTGGAAAGGTCCATGACTGACATGCCATTTTCAAGGAGCAGGAGTTACCAAGTGAGCTGATGACAAACCGAGCTGGAGAGCAGTGCCAGCACTATCATGCCTGTGGGGACACCACCTGCAGTGACATGGGACAGGAGGGCTGTTCCAGCAGGTCTGGTGAGGGAGCAGGACCCTCAGGGGTTGGGGTTACAGACACCAAGCTTCCATGAGTATGTGGCTGAGATGTGCATCTCAGCAAGACAGAGGCAGCAAAATGCCATGAGGTTTCCAAATTTTAACAGCGCAGAGCCAGCAAGTCACTCTCCCAAGGCTCCCTCCTGCTGAATGAAGGATCACTTGCTTTCTTTCCAAGGAAATAGATGCATGAAACTGCACACATCTTTCCTGGAGAGTAAAGAAAAAGTATAGTATTCAGAGCAGGGCAGGAGCCGTGCTCCAATACTGCTCTGTACATTGAACCACTGATTCCCATAGCTTAAAGCAAGAGCTTTTGCAAACACTGAATAAAAGCACAGCAATTTCCAGAGAAAGTGCAAGAAATGGCATTAATTATACTAACGTTATTGTCTACCAAAGCTGCTTTCAATCATTTTTATATTCAATAGCATGCATCATCATGAATTGGTGATAAATATAGATGAAAAAAGGTAGTGATAATGAAAGTTATACAGGTGTAAATTAGAGCATATTTTTAAACTACTATGAAGTCACAGCTTCTTGAGATAACACAAAATTATAGGATATGTGCACATCCTAAATTGAATCCTGGAGAATTCTGTACTGTTCTTATGCTGGTTGGTTATCTCTTGGGCAATGCTGTCTGGGAAGGCAACAAACCTCTATTTCCATAGCTTCCTACTCCAAACCTCATTCTGAGCCCCGGGGAGCCAGCGTGGGGACAGTACAAGCCATTGTGTGCTGGACACATTCGAGCCATGGTCACTTACTATTTGGGGAGCAGCTATGGAGGCACTGTAACCTCAGGTCCCCAGCCTCAGCCCTCTCCTCCTCAGTCCTGGAAAAGAGAATATAGAAGTAGCACCTTTAACAGAAACAAAGGCTGCTCCCAAATGTACACAAACGGAAGGGTCAAAACCAGTAAGAGTCCAACATACCTGGGCTCCTCCATCTATAGCCAGGCCCACCACGGAGATCATAATGGGCTCAGGAAGGACTTGGTTCCCCTGGCCTTGCCCCTCTTGGGGAAAGCTCATGTAAAGAGGCCTTGGGGAATAGAAATGAGGGGCTCAGGGCTGCATCTCTCCACTCTTTCCCTCTTCAGGATGGATCTAAGCACCAGGGACCAACAGCATTGTATGTGTGTGTTGGAAGTGGGGATGGTGCTACTGCTGCACCATTTTAGTGCCAGTCCATGTGATTTTCCAGGAGGAGCAGCTCTGTGGATAAAGCTTCCTGTGTTGCAGAATAAAGTACAGAAAAAAGCCAAGGCAGGAGGTTGTGCTGGTCCGTGTGCACTGATGAAAGGGGAATGGGAAGATTGGAAATATCGGTGTCTGTGTGAAGAGGAACTGACTCTGCCAGTGGGAGGGACATTAGGTCAGTAACTGAAACCCTGTTCAGGTACTTGGGTGACCGAGGAGGAAATCAGAGCAAAAGGCTGGCATGTCTTTGGAAGGCGTTGGTATGATCTGCACATCTGACTCAGGCACAATGGACTTAGAGGAAGCAAGCTGTGAGTACGATATGAAATGTGCAAAGAGGGAAAAAATAGCGTGTAAATGATGATTTGAAAAGTTCTGGTTCTCACAGTGTTGGGAATAGTCCTGATTTATTAGCTCTGCAATAGCTTTGGTCCTGCTGTCTGTTTCAAACTGCTCCTAGCAGTTAAAACGACATTTTCTGTCCCTGCAGAGACATTTTGTCTGCACTGCTATCGATGGCAGTTTGAACTCAGCTCATTCCAGAATCTCACCAGTAGCATCTGCCTGCTTATGTTGGTGTTGCAGATCAGAGTAAGGGCCCAGTCAGCAAGAAAAATGTTGTGAAATCAGCTGCAGTGGCACAATGGGTGTTGATGGACAGCTGCAAACGCTGTGCTACGGATGGGTGAGCTGGGGGAGGTTGAATCTTCCAGATTTGCTTGCTAAATATGTTGATTTAACAGCCCCTGGTAAGTGAGATTTGCTTCACAGGGGCACGAAGCTGGATAGCAGACTGGAGACAGGGCTGTGCTGATCTCTGGGGTCCCCTCATGGATAAGCCCCGACCCATCTCTGCAGTGGCCTCAGCTCCAGTGGGACTCTGCACCCCTGACCCGGCCTGGATGCACGTCCAAAAGCTGCTCTTGTCCTCACTAAAAGAAGGCCATGGGTAATTCCAGTTTCCTCACATCACTTCACAAACTTTCCATTACTTGCCTGAGGCAGTGATGAGCTCTCCAGGAGGATCTCACTTGGATTTGATTTCCACCCTTTCAGGCCCCCTATCCCTCACCTCAGGCTTCAGTCCTCATGAACCTTCACCCCAAGCCCGGACATTCCCTTGTCATCCCTGCAGCTATTCCTGCTGTTGTCCCTGCAGCTGTGCCCCTTGCCCAGGGGCTCCCTCTGCCCCACCAGCAATTCCTGCCCTGCCCCCAGCAAAGCAAAGGAGCAGAGAGGAAACTTTTCATTCTTTACCTGAAAGCAAAATCCACCAGAATCCTGGGAGAAGGGAAAAGTCTGCTGGGGAGGGTGGCTGAAAGGGTTTCTTTAATATATGAAAAAAAGAAGGCAAGAAACTGAGAACAAACTTGGGGAAGGCATTGAGTATGGGTAAGCTGGCTGTGCTGGCCCTTGCCTGGATGGATGTGATGATAGTGTTGGTGGAGCCAGTTGTGTGAGCAGAATTCTTGTGAATGCATCTTAATTATTACACAGCCGTAGGGACAAAGCTGCTAAAGCAGCAGGGGAGAGCTAAAGCTGCTAAAGCAGCAGCTACTAAACAGCTGGGCAGGGAAAGCGGAGAAGGTCTGTCACCATTCCTTCAGCTGGCTGTCACAGAGATTATCAGACTCCATGGGAGAGAACAAAGAATCCCTGTCCCTTTGGCTTTTCTGGAGGGATCCTCAGAGCAGGAAGGAAGGAAGCAGAAGGGCAGTGAGGGTTCCTCCTCTCCTGGCTGGGGTAAACCAGACACAAGGGACTGTGCTCATGACCATGTGGGGCAAGAGTATTCATGTGAAACAGAGCAGAAAGAGAAACTGGGTGGGATGGAAGAGAGATACTTGTTATGAACTGACACACAATTAACTAAAAACCTGAAAAAGATGAGCAAAGGTATAGACAAATATTCATTTCTAAGGAAGACAAGAAGAAAGGAAGGAAAAACACTTAAAGGACAAGGACTGAAAGCTGACTTTGCAGATAATTCTGATAATTTTATAGAACACTTAAAGCATGAATAATACCTCCAAGTCTGTACAATTGACCTGTTTTTCTCAGAGTTACCCTGAGGGCTACTGTACTTGTTATATCTGAAGAGCTCTAGTATCTTTTGATTTCATGGTGTGAACTACAGAATCTGTTTTGTCTGGACTTTTCAAAGTATCCCAGGTCCGGATAGGAAATAATTGTATGCAACACCATGAATCTTTGATTTTTCAGCATCTGCTTAAATGTTTTCCCAGTGATAGGAACAGTGAGATGCTTGGCTGGTGAGAGGCAGAGCCTTGGGGGAGAGGGAGGCAGAGGGTTTGGATGTGATCCTGTGAGACTGACTCAGGGCTGGATAACCCCATGTGCTGGCTAAGGTGGAGTCACAGCAGGCTGTGGAGCAGAATTTGGAGTGTACACAGACATTCATGTGGTTCTAAAGGTCTTCCCTATGTTCTTCAGAGCAGAGGCTGCCCTTGGGATGTGGAGAGTGAAGTGAAGGAGCAGCAGGGACACAGAGGGCGAGGCTGCTGTGCAAGGGGAGGGGATGGGGAGCTGCTGGAGGGGGGATCAGCCCAGCAAACCATGGAATGATGTGGCTCATCCCCTGCACCTCCCGCACTGCTGGGGACAGGAGCACAGCTGTTCAGCTGGCAGCTCTCAAGGGACCATTTCAGCTCTTACATCTACGTTTCTAGCAAATCTTCTGCTGTTATATGCAGTTACGTGCAATTAAAAATAAGTGCAATACAATGATATATTTGAGGAAACACGTGCAAGATTGGCAGCATTTTACTGCCAGCACTTTTCATAAAGCAAATTTCTTCCCTGGGAGCAGGGGCCTGTAGAATAATATTCTGACAAAAAGGTTTTATCATGCAAAATGGGGCTGACACTTTCCTTCCTTGAGTCCCAGATGATAAATGGAGCTGTTGGGAATAATGATAAAGCTTTAATTTTCAGCAGACATATAGGAAAGTGCCTGTTGCACAGGGTGTGTCCAGCACAGAGGTTGGATATGTGTGGCCAGGGGGTGCTGAGTGTGCACTGAGGCAAAGGAACAGGCAGAAAGGGTAAAGATATGTGCAAAGTAACTGGAAGGAAGAAAGGCTGGAGGGTTTTATTCATGAGGTATGAAAAGGAACATGGAGGTGGAGGAGTAGGAGGGAATGTGAAGTATCCCTGGGTATATGCACAGGAAGGAAAGAGGATTTATTTTATTTTCTATTTGTGCAAAGGCAGATGGGAGCTTGGGGAAGTTGTGTGGGACTGAGGGCACCCACAGCATGCAGCAACAGGGTGTTGCTAATGGACAGTCCTTGGACCCCCTGCAGCCAGAGCATTCCCAGGTCACAGCAGGGAAGCTGGGCATGAATATGATCACTTTAAAAATTAAAAATTTTGTATATTGCTGCACAGCTTTAAATCTCCAGAATGATCCCATGGTAACACTGTCTCTGGGCTTCCTATTATGTATTCAGATACAACAATTAAAATAATACGATATAAAAAAAGAAAGTCATAATCATGAAGTTTGGGAACACCACATGCTTGAGCTGTGTGTGCCAAGTGTGTGTGGAAGGGCGGGGAGGAGGTGACCGAGGAGGGAATTGTTGGGGGTGGGATTGTGTCATATTGTGAGGGCAAGAGGAGCCCAAATCAAATCCACAGTACCCATGCGAGAGAAAGAGGTCACTGTCCTGTGGGCCATCCATGTATTTTGCTATTTACTGTTCCAGAAGGGGCAGTAGTGGTACTTGAACAAGTTTCCCTAGCATTTCCCAATCTAACTCAAGACACTGTTCCTTATAATTCTGCTGGGCTCTTATCTGCAATTCTCGCTTCAATAATTCGCCTGGTTTCCCTCCCTGAGTGCTGATTTACCCCAAGGCACACACTGACCCCTTCCTCTTCACTGTGTCTGGGCTTTCTTTTCTCCCACAGAGAATATTTTAGAATTCACTGTCATGTCCAAATGCAAAATTAGGAAAATCATGGTTGTTTGCCTCATTTCTCTTTTCCTTCCAGTCTGAAAGGTAGAGTGAAAACTTGGACGTTAGCAGGGGGATAACTGTAACAACAGAATAACAAACATGATAACCAAGGAAAAGCTATAATCATGGAAGCTCTCTAGTTCTGCCCTCCCAGGAGAGCTCCTCACTCTGCTGCTGAAATGCTGATCATTCCAAACCTTCTGTCCCCTCAGAGCTTCCCAACCACTCTCTTCCACCACGGAGAAAGTGCCCCACTGGTCTGACGAACAGAGATCCATCCTGCTTATATTTTCTGCCCCCAAAATATCTTTATATCACTTCAGCTCATAGGCTTTTGGTGAGGATTTTCTGTACTTCTCAGCTCTTCATCCTGTGAAGGTATATCACCCTGTGGAGCCCATCCCTGCTGTGTGAGCCCAGGAGCTGTGTGCTCTTCTCAATCCACAGCTTTAAACAAAGCCTTAACTTTCTCACCAAAGAACGGGGGCAGCAGGTCCCTGGAGCAGCCACAGGGGTCAGCTACTGGGCAGAGTGACAGAGCACCTTTGGGCCTTGGGACGCACCAGGACTGCAGCCCAGCTATGACCCCGGTGGCAGTGGGGGTGGCACCGTGTGGGTGTTCCTGCAGTGCAGTGCAGTGTTCCTGCTGTGTTTGTGTGGATTTGCTCCAGAGGATGGGTTGTGCCAAGAAGCCAGGGATGGATTGTAGACATGTGACCATGGGAGATGGCAACCCCAAAGTGTCCTGGTGGTGGCTGGAAAATGCCTCAGCAGCTGTTGGGATTACTGGGAGGTGCCTGTTGCACATGCTGAGAAAGGATGGATGTCACATTTGGTACACCCCCACAATTTTACCTTTCTAGAGAGGGAAAATCAGCTTACATTGGCAGCACAGCTTTTTGTGAATTGGCTGCATATTGTAAAAACTTTTAGTGAGTATAGGAGAAAGGGTGGACACTGAGACATCACAAAATTTAAGAAAAAACAAATCAAGGAGGACCTTTTGCGTTTGCCTTTCACACATGCCTTCTCCAGGTGTCTCAGAGACTTCACCCACTGAAGTGGGTGAGAGCCTGGGTTTTCTGAAACCAGCAGAGTCCGTGGAAACCTCCCCTGATCGAGTGACTGGCTGCACTGACCTTTCTCTGAAGTACTTGATGGCTTCCTGGTCTAGGAAGTTCTGCTCTTCTCGAAAGCCCTGCTCAAAGATTTTGCGCTTGTGTCTGAACTCAATGACAGTCTTAGTGTAAGAGTTGAGGGTGGTGACGGAGGCCGCCATGCAGCAGGTGAAAGAGCCCCACGCCAGACTGTGGAGAGAGAAACCAGCAGACAGAGCTGGGTTAAGACAGCAGCTCATGTCATATTTCAGACACACACACACAGGGTGGGACCAGGCAGGGAAGGTGGAGGGGACAAACCTGTTCTTCTCATCTTACCTCGAAAGACCTGTGGCTCATGCTCAGGAAGGCAGGAGGCTGGGCTGGGGCTGGGCACAGCCTTCATCCCATGGAGAACCATGTGCTAAGGTGAACACTTGGTGCACTCTGACACCAGAGCCAAACACCTCCTGATTTCCCTCTGAAATGCCTCAGAGCCTTGCAGACGAGTCCTAAAATCCATACACTCCTGGAAGGAGTAATGCCCCAGAGAGTCTTTTGGAGCAGTCTTCCAGCATCCATGGGACACTGGCTGCACAATGCCACTGCAGGGATGGTTTCTAATCTGCTTTTCATGCCTTCATCAGACTACTGTATTTCCTTCTTTCCTGGTTCATGGACACTTCTGGCATTCCTGGCTTGTGTCTGGTCTCTGAAAGCCTGACCACAATAGAAGACAACACTTCCATTTTGTGGAGTCACCCAACCTGGGGGTCTCCTGACTGACCCCCTCAGTGTGAAGGCAGTGCCAGCCAACCTTGGCCAGCCAGGGGCAGGATGCCTGCAAGTACCAACCAGGAGCACAGAGAGGCAGAGGGAGAAAAGTGGAAGAAAAAAAGAAGACTGGCCCAATGCAAAGCTGGAAGAGCAGCAGGTGTTGTCCTGGGTCTCCTGGCAAGCAGGCTCAGCTGGGAGGTGCTCTGTTCCCTGCTTGTGGACAGGGCTTCCCCTCAGGTTCTTCTGCCCTCCCTGACCTCAAGTTCAGATGGGGCTGGTGAGGGACTCATGGTCCCAAGGAGCTGAGATGCTTTTTGAGCATGAAATGAGGCTGCAAAAAAAGACCCTGAATTCCTCCTTTTGTCAGCAGAGCTTCTCTGCATTCAAGCTCCCCTTGGCTTCACACTCAGCCCATCAACTCTGGCTACACATATTTCACAGTGGCTCCCTAACTAAGTTGGATTAACTTCATCATCTATGATGGTGACACACTTTACCTGCTCCTTTTTGCACTTTTTCTGTAACAAATTGATCTGAATTATGCAGAGCAGAAAGAATCCAGCCCCAGTAGCATTATCTTATAAATACTCATTGTCAACACAGCCCTCAGCATGAGCTATTTTCCCATTCTGCAAAGGACCTGCCGACAAGGAAGCAGTTTCTCATTTCAAATTAGACAAAACTTGAAAAAGAGCACATATTCATGGACTGAAAAATCTAGGGAAAAAGTGACTCAAGTAAACAGAAATGGCTCATTTCAATGATTTCAAAATTCAGCTTATAACAAGTCCTGCAGGGACTCCCGAGGCAATGAGATGTGTGGAGGCAGCTCCTTCCTTGTCATTTTTGAACCTGTTTGCCAGATGCAATCAAATGAGAAGGAAATGTAGTGACCCCTGGGGTGACAAAGTTCCCTGAAGTTTCCCATGGTTGGGAGGAGAAGTGGGAAGGGAACTTGTGCTAGGTGTGAGTGTCCAGGCACAGCATCTTCCTGGCCTGAGTCTTCCTGGCATGAGTCTTCCTCCCACGTGGAGTGTGTGGAAGAGCTCCAGCAGCTGCAAACATTTCCAGCTGGGCTCCTAAAGAGTATTCAGGAAGAAGCCAGCCAAATCCACATACCTCACTGTGCCTGGGAGGTGCCTGGGGAATGACATTTGAGGGAGAACTTCTCTTGGATGTTTCTGATGGTTTCTAATCATGAAATCAGAAGTGTTGAAAGGTTCAGAGAAGGAAATACAGAATGAAGACTCTCAGTGTCTGGCATTTGGGAAATTATAGTAATTAGGCAATTAGGATAGATGTGCTTTAGTTTTTATGGACCTTGGTTAAATGCTATGTATTTTGAATTGCAAGCAGTGGCTGTCCCACCTTCAAGAGTTACACCTGCCTTAGGTGAAGACCTCTTTAACAGCAGTGCTGTTAATGGTCCATGCCAGCTGTGCCCCAGATGTGGTGGGACTGTACCCACAGAGCTTCCTGTAGCTGCGCTCAGGGCTGGGCTCTCATGTTCCTCCATGGCTTAAACAGCTCAGGCTTTTAATATTTATTTTCTTTAGAGAGTCTTAACTTAAACAGCTACTGATCCTCAGAGGCACTGAAATCCCTTGCCTGGAGAATCCCCTGGCCCACTCCTGACTCATGCCAGAGACCAGAACAACCTTCAGGCTTTGCCAGTGCCTTGGGAATGGGGTAGGATAACAGAGGCCAACCCTGAGACATCTGAGCAGACTGTAAACAGTCTGCTCATTTTGGGGAGGGGTGTTTTTATCATTCCCTTTTGATAGAGAGGAAGTTGAGTCACAGAAAACTTAGTTTTCCCGCTGGCACTTGGGAAAGGGATGGCAGTCTGGATCCCCAAGACCCTTTGACTCTTGGCCATGGGGACAGCGTTCCCTGGCCTCACTTGTCAGGGCTGTTTCAGTTCTCTGGGCCGTGTTCTGTGGCTGGGTGCTGCAGTGGCACATTTACAGCAGGCTGAAAATCAGGGTGGTGGTTATGCTGCTGGGTGAGGGGTTCTCAAAGCTCATGTTCCAGGATGTCACCAGAACCCAGATGGAGCAGAAAATAATTCCTACATGTGTGGTTTTCCACCAGGCTGGATGGGCATTTGTGATTAACCCTTCTTAAAGAAGATGTTCAAGTCTGGGTGGTGTCAGGGGAGGTTGAAGCTCTCTGGTCTGTACAACAGTGGTGGCTCAGTGTTAGCTGGAAGGCAGAAGCCTTGTTTTTGCTTCATTTGCCTTCCAGAGCTTCCTTTTCCAGGTCTGCTACTCATCACTAGTGTGGCATGAGGGACCCCATGGCCTTCCTCAGGCTGCTGAGCACCACTGCAGGCTGAAAGTGCCACCGCTGCTCACCCCCGTCCCAGCAGAGCCAATGTTTGCACCGTGCCCCACATCCTGCACGGATAAATGTGCTGCCTTGGAAGCATCAGGGAAGGGAAGGAGGAAGGGAAGGAGGAAGGGAGGGAGGGAGGGAGACTACTAAATGCAAGAAGGAGCTTTGTGGCTGCAGTAGCTGGAGAGGAGCTCAGCTCCCACAGTGGCTGTGTGGAGTGAGGTCTCACCCCAGCAATACGGGCAGAGGGGATGTTGCTCCCACATATTTCCCTGCTTGTGGGTGTCTCCAGAGTCCTCCACAGCGAGACCTAACCCAGGGGCAGTCCTGGTCCTTAAACCAAAGCCTACTGTGCCCTCTCTGGCTGTGGTTGCCCAGGGAGAGCTGAGGAAGAGGCTGCTCTGGGACAGGGCTGGGGTCTGGACTTCATCTCCCATGGAGCACGGCTCCCAGCTCCACCTGCCATGGGACACAGCTCCCAAACCCACCTCCCATGGGATACCAGCTCCCAGCTCCATCTCTATGGGACACAGCTCCCAGCAGGGAGTGTGGGTGGGATGAGTGGGCCCAGGGAGAGCTCAGGATGCCCTGAGGGACCCTGGTGCCCACTCTGAGCCATGGGGGCTCTTGGCTTGCACAAGATGGAGAATAATCTAATGAGTGTTGTTCATGCAAGACATTCAACAGCATTCCGAAGTTTGAGTATTGCAGTAAATTACAAAATAGATTACTGAAGACAAATACGCCTTATTATTTAAATATATTGAAAATTATACAATTATTGTGACAGAGTTGTTATAAATATTAATATAAATATTATAAATATTATAAATATTATAAATATGGGAATGCAATGTATTTATAAGTCCATCATCACATGCAATAAATATTCATTATTGAGACACAAAATAAGCTGTATTTTAAATATAATGTGATTGGTATTTCGTAACATGTTGCTAAAATGGTAGCAACTCCTCCTATGAAACACAGCATAGAGAGGTGAGAAGGAAAGACTAATAATTCCCTGCAGTGCTGTGCATGAGAAGTATTTATATTTATTTACTGGTGTTAGCAAAGATTGTTATTTTTGCTTTGAGATGGAAAGAAAATAATGTGCTATATTTAGAAATGACAAGAAGAAGGTATTTTCTCTATCCATCCAAAGAGGCTGATGCCTCTGGAGGAATGGGGATGTTGTTTGCAGGTATTTTTATTCTCCACAGCCTCCTGCTCTTGTTAAGCTTCTTATAAACTTGCAAGCAATATAACACAGTTGCTGTGTCTTGGTCAAATTAGTTTTATGAGATTTTAGAAGATAAATGGGAAAGGTAAAAAAAAAAAATGCCATGTCCATTTTCCCAAGCCTTCTCCCCATGATCCACAGGGAAGTCTCATCATGCCAGGAGCACTGAACCTTCCTCTGCAGTTGTGTTAAAAGCTGCACTGTAAGGTTCAACTGAGACATTAATTAAAAACAAGGGGGGAAAAAAAAGAAAAGTCTAAAAGTCTCAGAAATGCCATGGCAATTATGTTCCTAAATTGAACTTTAATGAGAGTGCTCAATCTGTGTTGGTAATTGTGGGTGCTGTTTATTTACAAATGCTCTGTACCTGCTGATAGCACAGCTGCTGCTGCACAGCCACCCCTAACTGTCCCCCACACCTCAAAAACTGCACAGCCCCGGGGGCTTGTGCTCCTGCAAGTTTGGCAGCTGGAAATCCACAGGCGTGTTCCTGGCAATTGGAGGTGATATGTGCAATTCACCTCCCAACAGGGTGATGGAACAACTCCAAAGAGAAAAGAGAGGAACTGGTGGTGACACTTACCAGAAGGACCATCCATAGTCCCAGGAATGTGGTCGCCAGTCCTCTGGCCCAAGGCTGACTGTCACTTGGAAAACTTGAGTGTACATCATGTGTGCCACCATCCCCAAGAGACCTGGGAAGCAGGGATTAGAACAGGAATTTTTCTGCCAATGCTTTTTCTCATTCTTGAGGGAGCTACTGCTTGGAAGTGCTTTGAGAGCTGCAAAAAAGTCTTTGTTGTACTTTTATGCCTCCTGTTCTACTGTGGAGGAGGGAGCTGCATGGGCAGAGGAAAGATATGACTGAGAGCTCAATATTTTGCATCATACTGAATTCTCAATTAAAAGAGGAGTTGAAGGAAGAAAATTGTTGAAGAAAATGTTGCACAATGAGCATCCCCACCAACCCTGCTGCTGCAAACCAGGGCTGTGCCACCCACAGCTATCTCACAGCCCATCCCAGACAGGCCTCAGGTGAGAATGAGGAGAGAGGCTTCTGCAGGCAATGCAGACTCAATGTGTTCATGCCAAAGAACCATATTTTGTCCCAGTAGTTGCTAAGATTTATGAATCTGAACACTCATAAAACACTTGCAAGTTGCACAAGGAAGTGAGCTTGGTTCTCCTGATGATGTGTGCTGAGAGGACACCACTGGGATACTTTTGATGGTGCAGTGCTGGTGCTGCTTTTGTGAGACTGTTACAGCTCCCTGAGAGAACTGCAACTGGGTGAGGATTAGACAATGTGTTAGAGCCTTCAGGCCCTGTGATATTAAAGAACAAGGCTGCAGTAAATCACAGGGTGGCCTGAGTGGCTCTGCCTTTAGCTGGCCAGTGTGGTCCTGCAGTTTAAACAGAAAAAACCACCTGAACTTTATATTTAAACATCCCTCTGAGGAAAATCAAACCCCACTTTTCAAGCAGTGGTGGTCAGGAGCAGCTCTGAGGCTTGGAGTATTTTCTAGCTACAATAATTTGGGATGTTCCTGCCATAGCACCTGGGCAGTGCAGGGTGATGATCCCCAATGAGCTCAGGAAAGTGTGGGATCAGGCTAAGGAGGTGGGGCTGGATCACTATATCCCAAATAGTTCTTGGGGCCTACAGATGGGCAAAAGCCTCTTGTGCTGCAGTGGCAGTTCAAGGCACTTGGAAACACCCATATTCTGCCCTGGTGGGTACAGTGAGGTCTGTGTGTTACACTTTGCACCATTCATTCACTGTTCTCTCTGACCACCTACTTCTTTCCATGGTTGCCCTTCCTGTACGTGGAAGATCCAGATTTCCCTCCCCCAACCATACTGAATTATTGTCTCTTCTTTCCTTCTTACTTTCAAAACCTAAAACACTCTTAGTCTCCCCAGACACCTGGATGATTCAGGGCAGTTCTGGGGGAGGGAAGCTGGGGAATGTTTGTGTTGTGGGCATGTTAAGCAGGACCTTCAGCAAGACAAATGTCAGATTTGATACAAACAACGGCAGAGGCTGAGAGAAGACACTGTGTTACAGGGAGCTGGGGTGATTTGCTCAGCTGCCTCCTGTTGGAGTGACACACTGCAAAGATAGGAGGTGGAAAGAGCAACTCACTCCAGGAGAAATGAGATCTGGGCAGGGTGGGTGGCCTAATGGGAGCACAGAAAAGTGCTGCACACCTTGCTCATTTCTGGTTGTATTTAATTCCAGAATGCACCGGGCGCCTGCTGAACTTTTTAAATCAGTGGATTTTTCTTCAGCTGACAGCTGTGCCTTGATCTTAAGTTGAGGGTTTACTGTTTCTGTATGTCCTGTCAGTAATTTTTCAACCCTAATAAAATCTTACAGACTGCCCTGAGACCGTTCATAGTCACTCAGAGCCAGCAGGAGGTTTGGCCCAGCCAGGACGAGCCTCAGCAGGGCTGAGCTGCTCTGTTCTGTCACGCAAACCTTGCACAGGGTTTCAGCCACGTTCAGCCCTGTGGCTGTGTGGGAGGCTGAGGTGACAGTCCGCTGATCCAGGTGAGGAGGAGGTCACCACCAAAGCCTGGAAACGTGGTGTTCTTTGCTTTGTCTGCCTAATGGCAGGGAGGGACAGGGCTGGGTCTGCACCTGGCAGGGCTGTTGGTGCTGTTGTGCCACATCCAAACTAAAGTAGAATAATGCAAATCTTTTGTTGTGCTGCTTCCTGACTTTCGGTTTGGTCCATTTTAGCTGTGCCTTGCCAAGTTCTCCATGGGGATACCCCCTGGTCCATATTGCTGTACATTTAATGAGCTAAAATGAGCTGCCTGTGACACAGGATCATCTTTTCCCCCAGCTGGCTGCTCAAGGCTGGGCAGGGAGGGCACAATGCCTGCACCCATCCAGGGTCTGGGGCAAGAGGTGTTTGCAGATGGGAGATCCTGGTAAGGTGGTGTGCTGGAGTGGGGGGCAGTGCAGGAACACTGACCATTTATAGCTGGCTTGAGATCATGAGCCCTGCAGGACCAGAGCTCTTTGGAGGTGTTGGTAATGGAAGAGGTTAAGGAACTTTGGAAAGCTGGAGATGAAGGGTATTTGGAAAAGACTAATGTATTTTAAACCATTTTCTGATATTTTTTACTAGAAATGCTGTTTATAGAATATATCACAGTAATTAAGATGTTTTATTATAAATATTACGTGAGAGACGTGTAATTTTTTTAGTTTGTGTATGGTTAAGAGGGATACCAAAATTGTGATGTTGTGGGGTATTTTTTTAATGGCTGGTAGGGGATTAAGGAACAACAATAAGTGACCACACTGTTAGGATGTTTTTTCCTAACCTTTAGATGTTGAGCTATGAGAAGGTGGAGATCTCATTGAACTTTTATGAGGGAACTCAAGCATGAATTTAATGAGAAGTGTTATGCTCCAATGGAAAGTCCCCTTCATTACCTAATTTCTATTAAGCTATGTCATTATAAATATGCTAAGCTTAAATAAATATAGTTTTCTTCTTTCCTCTGATAACCCCGTCATTGAAAATAACAGCTAGCAGCATGCTGGGGTTTGGGGTTTTATCCTTGTTTCAATTCCTCTATCATTTTTCCCTGTAAATTTTGAAGTTTATATTTGGACTATCTTGGCAATGTACTTAGGAAGAGGGAAGGCCAAAATAAAAATAGAAAGTTGTGTAGGAAAGAAAACTTCATCATTCTTACAAAACTTTAAAACTGCAGTTAATGGTGAAGGGAGAGAGGAACAGCATGGAAGTAATTGATTGAATGCTGAAGAATTCCACATAGTTTGATTTTGAAAATGGAACTGATTTTTTTTTTTTTTTAAGTTCCAAATTATATCCAAAGCAGAAAAATATGCTTTGGCTGTTCTTATCAGATTTTTTTGTCACTCAGCTTTACTTCTGACCTTTTCTTTTTGTTACTATTTCACAATTTGCAGCTATCCCTGAAGATACAAGCTCCTTCCCAGAATGTACACTGCCTGTTGTAACGTCTTCCAGCCTGAAATGCAGCAGAATAAAATGCAGCAGAATAAAATGCACTTCTATTGCAGGAATTCTTTTTGCCTGAGAGGTCCATGCAGGAGTGCTCACATGAGCACTCTGGCTGCTTGTATGAATCCTGGAAAGTGGGGGTTCAAGCCAGAAAAAGCTTCACAGAAGGAAAGGGGCATTTCCTCAAGTTCAGATGGTGAGAGGCCCCAAGTACAGACCGAGCATGAAAATAGCCCGAAGCAGTTGTTGTGAGAGATGTTCATGTCCCAGGTCACCCTTGGGGCTGCTCCTCAGTGCCATTATTAGAACCCTTTTCATTCTCAATTTGGTTAATTAACAAGATTAGCTCCTTTCTTTGGTTTTCCAGCCTTCACCTACTTTCAGGATTAACAAAGAAAAAAAGAATTTTCAGCGTTACGTGTTTTTAAGTTTCCTCTGGAAAATGAGTGTGATGATGCTGCAAATGGAGCTGAGGCTGGAGCTGTGGTAATGGCTGTGCGGGAAGGATAATTACTGCGTTGCTGCTGTGAAATCAGGAATGAGGATATTCACTTCTCCCTGGCAAGAGGCAAATTTATCATGCAGTCTTTGTGCCAAAGGAACAAAAAATTACATTGAAAAATTGCAATAGCGAAATGGGGATAAGAGAGTCTTGGAGCCTCTGGTTTTTTATTCTCTCAGAGTTGCAGAATTTTGCTTTGAGGCGGTGAAAAGGGAGGGGGAGGTTCCTACCTGAAAGCACAGTGAAGACAGCAGCAAAGGCATTTAACTTGAGCCCATCTATGACACTGCTTGAATGAAAGAGCTCGAGGCACATGAGGCTGAACCCAACGACCAACAGCATGATGTACAACACCTCGGACACCACTGAGAGCCACAGCACACCTGAGGGCAAAGAGAGACAACCAGTCATCACTTGGGGAATACTTTCAAGAGGTTAACGTTGGCAAAAATTAATTAGGAAATCAGGAATATCTAGGAGTAACTGTGTAATTTTTTGTAAAAGTTGGTTGGTTTATAAGGTTGCCAACTGTAATCTGGGTTTTTAAAAAATGTTTATCACACCCACTGTATATAGAGACAAAATTCTTTACTGAAAGAGTTATTAAGCACAGTCTGCCCAGGGAAGTGGTGGAGTCACCACGCCTGTAAGTGTTCAGAAAACAAGTAAAGGTGGCACTTCCCAGTGTGGTTTAGTGGGCATGGGAGCCTTTGGTCAAAGGTTGGGTTTGATGATTTTGATGGTCTTTTCCAACCTTAATGATTCTGTGATTCACAGAGTTTAAACTCAGCAAACCATGGCCCGAACTCTGAAAAATAGAAAAAGTGGTGAATGAAGATGTGAAGAGTGCCAAGGTGGTAAAGAGACTGCAGAAAGAACAAGCTGTTGCTTGTTCTTGTTCAGCTTGGCTGAAGAACCTCTGCAGGTTATGTGTGAGAACCTCTTGGCTCCTCTGAGCCAAGGCACAGCTCACAGAATTCATTTTCCCACCCTGTGCCACAGTTTAGATGAGCAGAGCCCAGCACACACAGAGGTGATGGCACAGGAAACCTGACTGTCTGTGTGCTGCTGGGAGCTGGACAGGCTTGGATGCCTCTTTTCCACAAAGAAAATATTTTCAGTCCAGGTTTTGAAATTCCTATGTCACAGCATAGGGTTGGGGGCTGTTGTTAGAAACTGGAGTCCTGCAGGATGGCTGTTCTCACTCAAGGTGTTTGGATCCACCTCACAGGGTTTGTGCCACTGGAGCTGACACAGAAACTGCCACAGTTACAGCAGGGTGGGCACAGATATTTATAACAGGCTCAGATGAGGAGCTGCAGATGCAAAACTCGGCCTGGCTCATGTTTCCTCAGCCCCTGGGTACAGCCCTGAGGGTCAGGGCCCTGTTTGAGCTCTGCAGGACTCGGGGGCAGTGTGCAGGGCACGGGCTCTGGCAGCGCGGGGCAGTGCCCAGCAGGGACTGATTCACCACCAGGAGATGTCATGCTTGGGAATTCCAGCTCAAAACCTCCAGCAGGATCTGCTGAGTCTTTGAAAGTCACCAAGCCATGGGGTAAATTGGGGAGGATGGGAACAGATGATAAAATTAAGTCCCTGCCCAATTTCCAATTGCCGTTTCAGCATGAGAATCTGCTGGAATTCTCCAGTACATTTGCTAACCTGATTGCTAGAGAATTCACCTGGAAACAATGAGCAGTGATGGAAAATTTCAGCCTAAGCAGTTGAAACATGGAAAGTTAAGCATCTGAAGACAATGGCTTATATTAGAAAATGTTAGCTGTAACCATAGAGACTGCTACAGGCTTCACTATATTAATACCTTCTCTCCTCACTGTGAGAGCACATGTGTGATAAAGCCTACAGTCCAGCTTAGAAAACCAGATATGCAGTCTCACTTTTATCAAACATTTGAGTGTCCTCTTGGTGACCAGGCTGATCCCAGCTCATATTTTGTCTGGGAATTCATCTTTATAATTACATCTAATTAGTATGTGCTATTCGTTGTTGCCACTGTAGCTGACCTTTCGAGTTCTTATACCACACTACAGAGATAGCAATAAATAAAGCTTTTAATTGCTCACAGTGGCTGTGTGTGCAATATTGCATCTATCAACAGCAAACAGCTGCTTATCTCACTCCTGTTAGTCAATTTGGTATCAGGCAACTGGCACACTCTTCCAAAAAGGAATGCAAGTGAGAGAGAGCAAGGGTGTTGTTCTGAGATACAGCAGGCTTTAGAAGGCATTTTGCCTCATTTTCTCAAACCATCAGTTTCTATGATGAGAGAATGATGGAATGATTTGAATTTGGAAGAATTAGATGACGTAAACCTGACCCACAGACTGAGGCAGCAGACAGCCCTAACTAATGAGCTGTAATCCATGTAGCCCACACTTGGAATATTAATGTACAACACACCTGCCCAGGTGTTTATTGCCCTGATTCAACCCTTGTGGACACCCACTGGTGGTCTGTGCACACCAGGGCAGTGCTGTAACAGTGTCTGCAGCTCACCACTGTGGTGTGGCTCCATCTCTGCTTCCCTGAGGGGACAACTGGGCTCAAAGAGCTGCAGTCCATGGGATAATATCAGGCTGGTGGTGCTCAGTTTTAGGGCCAATTTTCTTGGATGCTTTTATCAATGACCTGGACACACTTAAGGAAGTTTGCTTCTTGTGATCCTAAATTAGGAGGAGACTGTGAGTCCCTTGAGAGAGAGAGACCTTGGCAGATTTGGGTGTGTCACCAGCCACATGAAATCTGACAAGGGCACAGGCTGGGTTCTGCTCCTGGGACGGGGTAATCCTGGATGTACCTATGGAGAGGGGAACAAGAAGCTGGAGTGCACCCCTTCAGGAGGGGTCTGGAGGGTTGCTTGATGGTTTTGGGGGTTCAGGTGGTGGCTTGGGGTTCAGGTGATGTACTCAGCCCACTCTACCTGTTGCCCACCTATGGACCAGTGCCTGAAGGTGGTGCTGCAGGCAGCAGTGCAGTGAGCTTGGAAGGAGCAGGGAGCTGGGGAGGTGCACATGTCCCTGTGGGAGCATCTGGGTTTGTGTGTCCATTGCAAGGAGACACGTGCAGAGGGACAGGAGGGCTCTGGGAGCTGAGCCTGGAGGGTCTGGGGGCCCAGCTGGTGTCCTTTGTCCTCCTAAGGAAGGAGAAAGGAACAGGAGGAAGGAACACCTGACTGTGTGGCTGCTGTCACAGGGAGTGCTTTGGCTTCCCTTGCCACAAGGCTGGGGTAAGAGTGGCTTTGTCAGCAGGATAACCTTGCAAGGAAAGGATGAAAAGCTCAATGAGACGTGAGCTTTGCTCTGCTGTAAAACCTTTTTCTGATCAGACACAAAGGCTGGGTGAGTTTGCTGTTGGAGGCACAGTCAATTATTACTTTTTGGGGGGGCCCTTTTCATATCTACAAAGGAAACTCTCTTGTCTTATTCATGGGGTAACTGAATACCTTCTCTGTGCCTTTTTTTAGCACATCTAATGTGGGGAAAGGCAAGTCCCACATGTGGTGTTTGCATAGTTCTATGTCCTGTCCTGCCTGCTCTGGCTTTGAATTTCATCTGAAATAATAACACCCAGTAAATGCAACCTGCGTCTGAGTTTTGCATTTTCCTGTGGCTGCCTGAAGCAGAACAGTTGCTTCAGGTTATTAATTCAGGAGACAGAGTCTTTCTGTTCTGTGCTGGTGGTGATCTCCCACTGCTCCTCTCTCAACATGAGATTCATGAGGCAGTCACTTGGCATCATCTCCACTCACAATCTCTTACAGCCTCCTACCTGCAAAGTAGAGAGCTCCTTCTCTTGAGGGGACCTCAGTCATTCCAGGTGACAGAAAAGAAGCTCTCCAGGGGATTTTTCTCTTTTCCAATCTTCTCTGCTGTCATCTTTTCTGTCTGCTTACTCCCCTCCAGCCTGTGTCCTCTGCCCCAGGGATCTGTCTGGCCTAACTCAGCTTTCATGAAAAATCTTTCCTTCAGAAGAGTCAGTACTTGGTTCACTTGGAGAGTTCCACCTGGATGGCCTGTAACTGAGGATCTGTAATCTCATAAATCAACAGATTCATCTCTTGGTCTTCATCCTGTCCATGCATTTGCCTTGCCTGCTCAACAAACCCACAGCTGCCAGTGCAGAGAAGGGGCTGGGAAGGAGCTCAGCTGGGATGTGCTGCTGTGCCAAGGGCATTCCAATGTGAGACCTCCCAGGAAAGGAGAGTCTTCGACTTTAAAGCAAAACGAAACCCAAAGTGGTTTCAGTCGCACTGCTGCACACACGTTCTCACCAGGGTGGGTGTGTGCAAGGAGCCCACCCAGCATGCAAGCACCAAGACACAAAGTATTCAGCCAGTCTTTCCAGGATTCCCTGGAACAATGCAGAGGATGCCAGCTGTCAAGTCCTCCTCATGTCTGCTGGGCTTTTTTCAGGTGACAAAAATGTGCTGGGTTTGCACGTTCCTTTCTGTCCTTGCCAGGAGGTGTCAGGGACCTGTCTCGCTGTCCTGTCACATCTCTGTGGCACATCAGCTTGTTGTCCTGTGTCTCCCACCCTGATGTCTGAGAAGCTGCAGGGAGGTGGGCACTGCGATCTGGATGACCACTGACATCAGTACCATCACCACCTCCTGTTCTAACACATCTTTTCCTGTCATTTTTGTCCCTGGTGCTTCTCCACCAGCCAGTCTGTCACCTCCTCAGCAGTGTTCCTGACAATGACAGAGATACTTCTGTGCACTGTGGGACACTTTGGATCTTTGCTCCCGCCCCACAGACATCCTGTAAGTCCCAGGTGGGATTGCTCTGAACCTGAGCACCACAGATTGTGAGGCTTTTCCGGGAGGAAAAGGGGTCACCAGCTTCAGGACAACCTCCCTGTGAAGCAAAATCCCTGAAAGTACAGGACCTGGGCTCAGTTGCTCACCCAGAATTTGAGATTAAAAACTGTGACTCAGCAAAAGATTTCACACAAATCAACTTATAGGGCCCCTGCATCAGAAGGAATCATATCACATTCATATCAGCAGACCTCAGGGCAGGAAGAAGATCAGCACAGTAGCCAGGACATTACAGGACTTTGTGTCTGAGCTTTGCTATTTCCTCATCAATGTGTGAGACTGTCTTCTCTGTGGAGTTCATGGTGAGAAGCACCAGTGCCACCTCCTCAAGCTCTCAGCCCTTGCAGCAGCATTGTTACATGCCAAGGAAATTAATTTTCCAGCACTCCCCAGTGAAGTGAACACACTCTTCATTATGGCTGAGAGGAGAACTGTTACCCACAAGATCACTGGGGTTTTAGGCACTCGAGTACTTCATGAACCACCTGGCAAGATCTGTTCCTTGCCTTTCTGTCAGACAGCAGGGAGCAGCAGCATTTTGAAAGAAGATCCACAGATCTGAGTGCATCTCTGCAAGAGCTGGTGATCGAGTTGAGTGCATCTGCCTGAACCAACATGTGAGAGAAAGGATATCGCAGACAGACCTGAATGGATGAAGCAAATGGAGCATTTTTTTCTGACAGTGAGATAAAGAATCTTTACCTCTGCCTGAAATGAGTCTCACAAAGTTCTTCACAGAACCTGAAATCATTTCAGGTCAGCCCTGGCCACCGAGGGAGGCACTATAAGGGGACATGCTGTCACCTCCCACCACGGAGCACTGAGTCAGGGAGCTCCAGTGCTGAGCTTCCTTTGAAACAGGGATTCTGATAAAAGTCATGGGAATTCTGCTTAGAAGAACTCGAGGCATTCAGTGAGTTCCTGATGAAGGAACCCAAGGAACAGCGTTGTTAATGACTTCCAGGAGCTTTGAGTTGAATTTGACTGCTTGACAGCCAAAGTCCATTCCTTGTTCAAATCCACTGCCATTTCCTGACACAAAACCGCAACAGTTTCTGACTCCGTCTTTTCCGTGAGAGAGCTCTGGTTAACTGAGACGTGTCAAGCCTGAAATGTTCTTCTGTGCTCTTTCCCCACAACATGCCGAGATGATTCTTGTGTTGCATTATTAAAACCATGCCCAGGCTTGTTAGCAATTTGGATTGAAACACCAAGAACTTGGATAACACCTGGATGGGATTATGTGCAGGATGATAAACAAGCATTTGCTGCTGTTTCTGGAACACCAAAGTTCCATAATTTCAATTACAGTTGAGTTTTTGAGATTAATGCAGCCAACAAACCAGTTCTGGAGAGTTTAAACCACATCTATACCTCCTACCACCTACAGTCACATGCAGCCATGGAGTTTGATGCATACTTGTCAAATCAGAAAAGTTGAGTTTTGGTGCCAGCTCACTATGCCAACGGGATCTGATGCCAAATTTTGAGGTCCTATCTCCAGATGAAATAATGAAATCCTCTTCTGGATGCTCCTTCAGGCTGGTCAGGCCACGAAAATGACTGTCAAAGATGCAGTGTTGGTGCATGTTCTCAAGGAAACACTGAAGAGGTGGCCAACAGAGGAATTGCTGGGTGAGTTCAAAGCATTTTGTATCCATAAACATGAGCTGTTTGCTCTTAAAGGATTTCTTTCAGGGAAAATCATATTGCTGTTCCTGAATGATGTTGCTGAGTCATGTTAACCATGTTATACCCAGCAAAGGCAGGGACTGTGTGCCTGGAAATGTCTGCCATGCATTTTGGAGAGTGGCTTGGAAATTATCCGGCATAAAGGAACCCATAAATGAATGTATTACCTGCCATGCTGTGTGACACTGCCTGCTGAAAGCCCAGCCTTCCTGAGCAGTGCCCAAGAGGAAATGGTCCAGAATCGGTATTGATTTCTGAGGGCCCTTTCGGACAGAAAATTAGCTTCCTAATTGGGGCAAGCTCATCTTCAGAATGCCTCAGTGGGAATTCATCCTCCTTAGGACCACCCACCCCCTCAGCCTGTGCTCCCTGTGTATCTGTGGCTGCTGCATCCCAGCCTATCCCAGAGCAGAGCTGCCCTCACAGGGTCAGGGGTCTGACCAAAGCAACCTCATCTGAGCTCTCACACTCTGCCACGTGAACAAGTGATCAGGCTGGACCATGCTGCAGGCAGCCAGAGAACTCTTGGAGAGGTTTAGAGTTCCTCATAACTCAGTGTAACACGTCTGCCCTGACAGCCAGGGTCTATCTGAGCTATGGTGAGACACCAGCTCCAGTCACTCCTCTGCCAGTTCAACCCTGATCCGTCTGAGAAAGTCCGATGCAGGCAAGCAGAAGCTTTGGGGGGTTTTCTGCATCATATCTGACAAAAACCCCTTCTATCTGCTCAAAGCAGTGGAGCTGGGCAACGTGTGCTCCTAAACAACCGCTGAGATTCTTGTGCCTGACTGAGATGAAACCCAGAGTGTGGCACTTGAAGGACAAAGCAGTGCTGCATTGCTGAGCAGCTGAGGAGACATCAGTATCCAAGCAATGCTGTCCTGGAGAGCGTGGAACCTTCCCACATCCCCACTGGCAGCTGCTAACCCAGACACTGCTGCTGTTACCTGGGGGAGAAAGCGCTCCTCTCACCCTGAGGTTCACAGTCATTGTCCCCAAGGTCCCTGAACTGCCAGAAAACATAGGGAAACCACAAGAGGCTGTGACGAGTCAACTAGACAGGTATCACCCCATGTGGGAGGAAAAGAACCACGTCTGAGGGCAAGCCCTGGTTCTGGGTGGTGTGAACTTGCATGGAGGAAGCCTTGCTGCAGGTGCTATTTCTTCTTTGTGCAAAAGCATTTCATTCTCCCCCTTGGTCTCCATTCATGCTGCAGCAGCCAGGGAGATGGGGGACTTGTTACCCTTGTCCATGTTGGCAGCAACAAAATGTTCTGCTCATGTGTCTCCTGCTCTGTTTTTGCTGTCCTTGTGTTTCTAGAGTCACTGCTCTGCTTTTTCAGACTTAGTGACTTTGTTGGAACTGACACCTGGATCTCACTTAAATCTCTCCTCTTCACATGAGAGAAGAGAGGTAAAAATAAGGCAAATGGGTGCACACTGAGAAATGTTGTGCACATTGCTTTGGAAGAGCAGCAAGGTCAGCTTCATGTAAATCTCCCTCTCTCTTCCAGTGCCATTCGGATGGGTTTAGTCATTTGCTCTTCTCTGCTACTCAATGTTGGGAATTACAAGCCAGAAATATCGGAGTGATCAATAAAAAATGGTGAAAGGAATAAACCCTGAGCATGTTGTTGTGGCTGGCACCAGGACTGAGCGCTGCTGGTTAATGCATCACATCAGAGCAGACCATCTGCCCGCTCCTCCCGTGCTGCAGAGTGAAAACACTGCGAGGAGCACACCACACAGCCATCAGAGACAAAGCATGACCCTAAATGTCACCTGAGGTACCTGAAAATACCTGTTCTAGTAAACAAAACCAGGCAGCAGGGATAGATAAGGGGCTGGCACTCAGACAAGAGACTGTGCTTTGCAGAACATGAGAAGCCAGAGGAGAAATACCTGCCCCTGCTGAGGGTAGAGAGGAAAAGCCATGTTTTGATTTTGTTTAGCTTTAGCTCTTCATTAGTTTCTTTATTTTGAAAGGTGAGGTGGAGCTGTGACTCATAAAATTATTCTCTTTTCTGTGATGGTGTGTTTTCTACGGCTTCTGATGGTTCTGGCATCGAGCAGATTGAATCCTGTGTATGATGAGCAGACTGTGGGTTATCTTTGTATCCATATTCTCTCTTTCCTGGTGTAGTAGTAATATAATGAGTAGAGCAATAAAGTGGAAAAGATGATGAAAAATACTCTAAAGGAGAATTATCCCATGTACCTTACTAAATATATTTGGGCTCAATATTTCCCTTTGCAGACCTGCAGTGCAGGGCCTGTGATGTACTTCCACCCTCAGCACTGGGCTGAGAAATGAATGATGTTCAGACCAGTGTTCCCCATGTCTTTGGCATCCCCAGTGTGAAAAAAAACCTGTTTCTTCCTTTAAGAATAAGAAATTTAGCTTGAATGGTAAGAATGGTTTCATCTTTGTATGTCTAATTGCCTTTTAAAACTAACTTCAAGATTCATAACAGAAGTGTAAGAAAATACAGATAAAATACAGGCAACACATTTTTCCTGCATGCTTAATCATAGCTCTCCTATGACAAGTGCACAGGTATTTGTCTGTGTGGGTATGGATTTACCCTATTGCAGATACATGAAGAATAATGCAGTAGGAAGCATTCAAGAAGAATATAGAGACTGTTTTGGAAAGTATACAGTTCTTGTGGGAGACCCAGTTACATTTCTTTTTACTGATGCAGGTCTCTAAGTGCTCCTCTTAGAAAATTGATCCTCTGTTTTTCTTCTTGGGAACATCTACCCAGTACATAAAAAAGGAGGTTTGTTTTTTAACTTGGCTGTTACAAGTCTCGTTTGTCTCTTTTCCAGCCTGAAATCTGCTCTGCGTTGTCCTTCTCATACAAACAAGTATTTCCCTATTTTTGACCATAAATGTCACTCTTCTCTCTATGTCTTTAAATTTTATTGTAAGTTCTTTGAGCTGAGGCTGGCAGGGGAGAGATGAGAGGTGCTCACAGGGAGCTGCAGGTGGGTACCTTGTGGGTACTTGTGGTGGCATGGTGACTTTTTGTTTTGTTCTTTATTTCCCACGGCGATCCCAATATTTCTTTTTCATCTTAATCTCTGCAGAGCAATGAATTAATGTTTTCATAGAAGTGTCTGTCATCGCTCCAAGAACTCTATCCTGAGGGGAAAAGCTAATTCAGAACCCATCAGTATATATGTAAAGGTAGGATGACTCTTCATGTTCCCCACTTTGCATTTATCAACATGGATCATTATCTGCCATTTGCTCTCAGTCAGTCAGTGACTGAGAAGGGTTTGTGCCTGGTTCAGAGGCCTGCAGTAAATCCAGTGGTTTTAAGGTTTTCAAGCTTCAGTTGTCCTTCTAGCTGAGCATTTTAATGTGTTTTAATCAGCTCTTGCTTTTCTTGGGTTCCCTTCTTCACAACTTCTAAAATCGCTTTTCTTGCTTCAGAAGGCTGCTGAATCTGTTAGTCACCCTACAAGGGATCTCTTCCTAATATTTTGAATCAAGTGCAGGGGTAAGGCAAGAGTAACAAGTTTCCCACTAATTTCTCCATGTTCATAATCCAAATTTTGTCTCTGCATCATGCATAACATTTCTTGGTCTGTGCATGGGGTTTTAGAGTCAGCTCCTGCTGTTTTGCTTTCTGTCCTTACACCTTCTCTGCTATCAAGTTTAACCCTGCTATCACTGAAGCTGTCCCAAGGGGTGATCACTAAGATAATTCTGTGTTTTTTATCTGAACATGGAATCCATCCACAGAGATTGTGTTGCTCATTAATGACATTACCTCGTTATTCTGATTCAGCTTTAGTACATGACATCTGCTTTGTCTTTCAGTGTAATCAGCACCAAGATGTTATTGTTCCTCTAATTATCTTTCTCCCATCAAATTCCTGGTACACCTATTATGTCAGGATACATTAAAATCAGGCATCTAGTTTTTCTCTTCTCATTAATTGCTGTTGGAGTGCTGGTTTAGGAGCATGTACAGAATTGGCTAAGCTTTCTCTTTTTCCTGTGCTGTGTTTCGGTGAGACTTGGTTTGTTTACTTGCTGTTTGCCATGTGCTACTTTAGCTCTGCCAGCTACTTTTTAGGCAATACAGAATTTTTATTGCCTCATCTCTCCAGGATGCATCATCATGAGCTGCGTAGAGGACGTGCAGGAAGCATCTCCTACCTCTGCCAGGACAGTCTCTAATTTAAAAAGCCCCCCTGCAAGATTTTGGACTGTTAAGTGCTTGCTAGCCATGAGCATTTTCCTTCTGCAGGGTTTTGCCTTGCCTCTACCTCTGTGGTCTGTGAAAAGTCTTGTTTATTGTACGCATGTGAGTTTATCAATAGGTAGGAAGCAGTGCAATACAGGCAGCTGCTGACGGCCTGCTCCCTTGCCATTCCTTGTGGCAATTATTCCACAAAGTCAGGTGCTACAGAGCATTGGAGTAACCTAGACCAGGCTGTGCCACACCTGTGAAGAGTTTGCCCTGGGAATCCTGTCCTGTGTTTGTGTGGCCATCTCTAAGTGTTGAGCCAACACTAACGTTTGAGCCGGTTCCTGAGGCAGCTTCCCCACAGGGCTCCTCAGGCCAGAGCCCCTCATTTCCACGCTGTGGGCACTCCAGGTGCTTGGAAAGTCACAGCCTCCATGAGCACCATCCCAAAAACTGTTGGGGGCACATTTCCTGCAAAGCCCTGCTCTTCTCTGGCAAAATGCTTCCAGCACCAGTGCTGCTTCCAGCTGACTTCCCCTGCACAAGGAGTTGGGCTGGGCTCACCCTCCGGCTCTTCCCGTGGCTGATAGCTGGCAGTGATGAATTTAGAGAAGGATGCAGAAGCTGGAATCCCCACACAGCCCCAGGCAGGGGAGGAACACCCGTGGATGTGTCCAGCTGTGGTGTTATCAAATCCCTGAAGCCATTTATCTGATCATTTGATGGGACCTTTTGCTTTCCATTGTGGTGTCATGTTTTCCAGATGTAATTTTTGGTCTTGGTTTCTTCCTTTTGAATGTATCCTCCATGGCCTCTTGGGAGTTCTCTGGGGCACAGATTTGAAACCATGGGAAAGGGATGGCAGAAGTTGCCGTGGGAGGAGGAGTGTGGTGGGGAGTGTCCCAGCCTCAGTGTTCTGGTGGGGCACCACAACAGGGACAAAGCATCCCTCACTGAATAACTCACCTTTTTCTTCCTCAGGCAGCAAAATACTCAGCAGGAGCAAAACTTTTATTAAGTTCTGTGGAGAATATCCCAGAAGCAATTGGGAACTGAAATACCAGGTCCAGCCTACTTTTTTTGACAGTTCCCTTCCAACTCCTCTTGGAAATATTTGCTGTCTTACTGCTCACGCCTGTGCTGAAAATTAGAGCACACTTCGTGGGCCCCAACATCTGCTCTGTGAGAATCCATTAAAAGTCCTGGCCACTGTAACCAGCTATTGCTCTATCATTTTTATCAATAGCAAATGTAAACTGTAATGAGAAAATGTTTTGTGTTTTTTTTTTTTCCTAGTTAATATCTACCATCATGAAGCTGATTTTGTTAAGCAGATTTGGCACTAAGAACCAGCAACAGCTAATAAATTCAATGTTAGGCTTATGAGGTTCTGACAGATTGCTGGCAGCTGCCTTAAATGCAGGAAAAAGCTCTCATAGTGTGGGTTGGAAATGCTTATTTATACCATACTGTGGGTCTGTTTGCCCCAAATTTTGCTGCCTCCTTTTAGTACATGTCACTGGTGAGATATATGAAAAGGGTACAATAACTGATCAGAGATACACCTCCCAGCTACACTGGAGACCAGCACTAATGCATAAAGATAGGAAGCTCAGCCATAAACTATTAGATTTTTACTGTAAGAATTCTCATTTACGAATGCAAGGTTTGTGGTAAGGATGTGACTAGACCTCATCATAGATGGTTTTATTTACTGTGAGTTTTTATGATAGTTTTGGTTTTTTTTTTCTATATTCAGAAGGTTTTAAATAATCTGGAGGAATTTAATACCACCTTGCTGTTAATTGGTGGTGGACTCAAGCAAAGATGGGCTGTACAACTACGCTAAGTTTGTTCTTAACATGTCTTAAAAGTGAAAAATGATGTGCTCAGAAGCAGGCACAGGCTTCAAGAGCCTGTATTTAGCTTAGAAGTTGGTCAGACAGGGATCCTCTTTGGATCAGGGAAAACCAACTAAAAGGAAAACTTTGGGAAACCCGAGTGCTCATCTGCAGTAATGGAGCTTGTATTGCAGAGACATTTCAGATAAACAAAATTATAGAGACATTTCAGATAAACAAGCACTTTTTGGTGGTAAGTGAAGCTAAAAACATGAACGGAAACTGAGTAAGTTGCAATCTCATTGTGAAGGTAAGTTTAGTCCGAAATTTCCCAGTTTCACAATTGCCTGGGAAAACCACAATGTTTGAACTGAACTCAAATCTGCTATTCACAGTATTTCATCCTTTCTCATTTATGTGGACTGGCTGGAACTGAGTAATTGATAAGCCTCTGACCATTAAAGTCAATGTTGAGTGAGGGGATGAAGAAATTAAAGGAATGGGAAGTTCCCTCTAACTGGAAAAGAGCAGATTAAGTCAAGACATTAAAGAATTCTTCAGTGAAAGTAAATTTGGCATCAATTTTCTCTTCACATGTGGTGAAAGTAGCTCTGGGGAGTACAAGACTGATGGTGAAAATTCCAGATTCACCATGTTGCAGTGTGCAACTTGATCTACAGTTGGAGAATTTAACCTCGTTTTGTTTATGAGTCTGAGGGTCAGCACTTTCCATCACTGGCAAAGCATTCCCCTCCCTTTCTGTCAATATGCCTTATAACTCCATGGAAAGCCTTCTGAAATAGATAGAATTTTCTTTATAGCACTACACAGTAAGATCCTTCCTTCCTCAAGAAAGAAATATAGAATAGTCTAGAAATATGTGCTGACATCATGCAGCAACTCTAAAATTCTCCCGGAAAAAAAAAATGCTGACAGCATTTCACACAACCAAAAGAAATCCTAAAAGTAAAGCACTAAATGCTGTTTTGGAAAGTGAGTGGGTGATGCCACCAAGCATTATGCACCATAATGAAGTTCCACAGAAAGTGGATAAAGCAGAAAACCACCCCACTGCCTTTCTAGCAGGCACCTTGTGCTTGCTCTGCTCCGTGTGCTGGAGGGCCCATGCTGTGCCCACAGCCCTTGAGATGGGAAGGGCAGGGAGCTTCCACTCCCCAGCTGCCTCTTTGGCTCCTCTCACACCCTTATCACTGTCCATCTCATCTCCTGTGCCTCTCCTTCAGGATGCAGTCCTACTCCCATCCTCGTACAGAACTTTCTGGAGCTTTGATATCCTTGCTGCCGTTCTGGGAGCTGCACTAAAAAGCACAAAATACCCCACTGGATTACAGGAAAGTGCAGCTCTCAGATGTGTGCAGTGCTTGCACTGTACAGGATGCTCTCTGCCATGCTCCTGAGTCCTTTAGTGGTGTTTTCTAGCAGAGTTTGTTTCCTGGTGGCTGCTGAGTGTTGAGCTGGTGGTTTTGTAAGAGCCTTTGTGCCCCAAGGTCCCATTTGTTTGTGAGATTTAACTCGGAGCCCATTAGCGACACTAATCCCAGGCTTGCTCTTCCCTTGTGTGCGTAATTTATTTGGGTTTGCTTACAATGAATTTCACAGAGGCTCTGTGACTGTTTCTCTCCCTGCAATAACCCCCTGCTTTATTAGCAGTAATTGACTTTCTTCCTGTTTTCCAGTGGATCAGCATTTCGGGCAAATTAAGGAAATTCCTTGTTCCTTACTCCACTTACTGCTGCTCCACCAAGCCTGAGGAAGGCAGCCTGTGCCCGAAAGGTTTTGGGATTGTCTCAAGTGGTCTGGTGAAATATATGGGGCATCTCGTCAGCTGCGGGCAGCTGGGACCAGGATGGGCTCAGTTCACTTTAATTGAACTCTACATATATTTTTTTCCCTTGTGGATTTTCAAATGTGGGGTAAATTGCTCCTGAAAATGAAATAAATCTCAATAATTAATTAATTAAATGCCAATACCAGGGTGAGAAAAATGTTTGCAGCCTGCTTCTGTGCACTTGAATATATAACTTTTCACAAGGGCAAACCAACCAAAGAAGCATCTGGATGATTTCCTCTCACAAAAAGATGTTTGGTACTGTGACTGTATTTCTCTGATCATAAATGTCTTCATGGCCTGAGGAGACTGTGCAGTGTTTTCTTCCTCACTAGAGGAAGAAGGAAAATGTCTGTCTTACAATATAAATCTTTATTTTTCTTGAAAAAAGTCATCTGAGTTAAGACCAAATAAATGACAGACCTGCATAAAGTGAGCAAACAGCTGTCATAAACCCTTGGTATTTGTTTCAGCTGGCTGTGTGTAATGTGGATGACATGTAGGTCCCTGTGGAGCTGTGCTTCCCCTGCCACTCAGGTACAACAAGACACAACACGGATGCAATTTGTAAAAAGGGAAGAAGCCTTGGCTGTATGGTCTTACCTTTTTCAGAAGCCGGGGCAAGGTCAATAAAACTTCGACATTTTTCACCTTTAAAAGAAAAGCATTGTTTTAGGAGACAGAAGTTGGTTGGTGTTGCTCTGCCTTCTCTTTCTGACTGGGGCTCCTGCCTGCACTCCCAGCCCAGTCTCTGCAGGACCTCGGGGTTGTCTCACACTGGGGACAGACATTTCCCTGTGCCTCCATCCTGCCCAAACCCGCTGTGCTCAAGGGCTGGACTTCCCTTGGGATTGCAGTCCCTTGAGCAGGAATTTGGGTTACAGGGAGTGAAGAACATCTTTTCCTGGCTGAGTCCCTTCTGGGTCAGTGTTGCTCTTTCCCAAGGGCAGGAACAGTGCTGGACTCTATCTAGAGTGACACAGGGACAAACACCTCACAAGGGTGGCACTGGGAGGGCACAGGACTCTTTCACCCACAATTTTGCCCTCTTTCTCATCACCAGACAATGCCTGTGCCCCCCCAGTGTGACCAAACATCCCAGGGCTGGGGGGCACTGCCACGGGCACAGAGGTCTCCATAGACAGATGACACGTGTGGCTAAGACTGACAAAACCTGAAGCACAAAGCAAAGCACATAAGCGAATGTATGAACACTTTAAAAAAATGTTTAAAAAGCAGGCAAATGCCTTGCTCTGAGCATCACAGCCTGTGCCACTCCCTGTGCTCCACTGTAAATTAAACTCTCTCTGTTTAGGACCCCACCTCTGGCTTTGCAGGAATTCTTGAGAAGCTTCTGAACAGGAAATGTATCTTAGGGTGGATGCCTTGACCTTTCTTTTTACTTCTTCAGTATCTTCAAAGATGATAAAATAATTCCTCTTCCCTAGATGCATCCATCTACCAAGTGTATGTGTTCCTTTTGACATGATGTCCTCCAAGGTGTCCTGCCAGAGGTCATGGAATAGAGTCCATTTTGCTCTTTAAGACTTTAGTTGATGCAAACGCAGCTACAGGACTAGGCTGGGGTTTTTAATTAGCTGTGCTCATTTTTAATTGCAAAGTTGAAAAGACTAATTTAGGAAAGGTGATCCATTAAAAAAGAATAAACAGTGAAATGCCACAGTGATGGTGAAGTCAGTGTGTATTTTTTTCTTATTTGTAATTCAGTATATGTAAAAACCAATATAAAGTGTTCATTTTTCTGGTGTCTTTGTTGGCAAGATTGAGGTAAATGTAATCGTTCAAATGATAGCTGAGCTGAGATAAGAATCTATTATTTTAACGCTATTTTTACTACTTTAAATTTACTTTTTGCAGTTTTAAATCTATGCTAAGTACACTGAGAAGTGATGTGTACATAGTCTGTAGTCTGTGTATAAGTAGCTAGAAAAGAAAAGGTTTGCCTGACATTGTAATGAACATTTTGATATGTCCAGGGAAAGCATTTCTACCTTCTGAATCCAGAGGACAGCCAAGAAAAGGAAGGGACACTTGGCTTATCAAAGCATCATCTCTGTTTCCAAAGGGGTGGACAGGGCAGGCTGTATATGGGCAGGAGGAATGTCAGTGAGTGAGTGAGTGAGTGAGTGAGTTTTGGGGCAGGTAGATGGAAAGATAACTGAAGGATCACAGAAATTACCGTCCCTGCACACTTCCTGTTCAGAGCAGGGCTGTGACTTTTCCCACTAAAACTCCGAAATGCTTCAAGGATGGTGATACCCATCCCTTAGTGACTCAAAGATGGAGTTTCTTCCCACTCTGGTCCACATCTGGAGAAGTGTTTCCTTATACCCAATCCAAACTTCTGTAGCTGCTCTGGCACCAGTCTACTCATCCTTTCTCTGTTTGTAGGGACATGAACAAGCCCAGCTCCCCCAAGTTCTTTACTTCAGGCTCCTGACCAAGAAATCCAGATAAACAAGTGGACTACAAAATATACTAAGGTGCAAGTAGAAAACATTCTCATCCAGAACCTCTGAGTTTTAGGGCATGAGGTTCTCCAGGAATTTTATTGACATGAAAACAAGGGAATATAGGGAGAGTGACCTCTAGATCTGGACTTGATATAAGCAGATTTAGCAGGATTTTTCATTCTAGCCATATGGATCTGTGGTTTGGGTCTTTGTTTGTTTGTTTGTTTGTCAGATGTAAGTTATTACTTTTATCACAGTTTTGTTTTAGTCTGACTTCAAGCTAACTGGCTCTCACTGATCATCCCTCACTTGTGTTACAGTGAATCCAAAGCCAACTGGAAACCTTTAAGAAATACCTGACTCTCCAGAATGTTATCCCAAGACAGGCACAGGGGAATGGCCTTTGTAACTACAAAAACTGCACAGGCTGCTCTGAGAGCTGGTGGTGCCTTTTAGACACCTGGCAAGGGACAGACTTTCTCTGAGTTACCAGTGTTTGGCTGTAGGTGCCTTATCTGCAGGGCAGTGGGGAGGGTGGTCACAGGCACCTCATCCTCCCTCAAATTCCACTTGCCCAGAACATCATCTCTCCCTGTGGTGAGGCCTCCAGTTTAAATAATATGGACAGAAAATGCTGGAGTGTCCAGAAAAAGTCCTTTAGGAGCCATAGCAAAAAGAATGACTGGAGGGAAAGAAGAGCCTGGATGTCACTTCACTTTTGATGGCTGATTGTGCCTGGCTTGCTGCTGAAGGTCATGGTAGGAACTGCACAAGCAGTTCCTGACACTTCCCTTTGTTGTTCTTGCTGCTGGAGCACTGGAAAACCCTCCTCTGTTTTCAGTGGTAACCACTGGTGGTATTTATAAACCACAGCCACACTTCCACATGCAGACATGCATCTCGCTGAGAACTGAAGATGTCAGCAGTGCTTTCACTGTTCCTCTTAGGATTTATTCTAAGTTATTTTTGGGTATCTTGTATAACTGATCTCTTAAGCCCTCTTAAGTTTAATTTTAGACTTGGCAGAGTTTATCCTGCTGTGCTGTCCTTTTCCAGATGCATCTTGTCCTCCTAACCAGGCTCCTGGAAAGTCTTTAGAGAATACAGAAAAGGCTGTTCAGAGAAGCAACAAGAAGAGTCTCTAGGATTCATCCCCTGAGAGTCCTGCCTTCACCCGTTTGTAGCTGTGATCCTGTCAGAGAAGAAAGCCAAGGAGTGACCTCTCCTGCACTTCACTCACGCAGAAAGAAGAGGTGGGGCCTGGATTGGATTCTCTGCACTTCCCCTCAGGAGTGATGGCCATGAGCAGTGCACGTGCAGAGCTCAGCAGTGACAGGGAGCTGCTGGAGGCTGAGGAGAGAGGGATGCCCAACACCTAAACAGCTATAAGCAAAGCACTTGGTACCAGCTTCTTCTGTGACTTCCCGAGAGTGAGGTGGAAACACCATCTGTGCTAGTCCTTGCAAACACACTCCCTCCTAATCAGACTGACTGTGCACGGGCTCAGCTGTGTCTCTGCTGGCCTTCCCAAGAAAGGGATGTGGGTCACAGGGACCTGCAGGACTGGGAACTAGTAAGATTTATCCAATCCAAAATTTATCTGCGTCTAATTAATCCTGATTAATTAATCTAATTAATCCTGATTGATTAATCTAATTCTGTATATGTGCATGTTTATGAGAATTTGTAACTTGCTGGGGAACTTCAAACTGGAGCAGCCAGAGCGTGGGAGAAGACACATCTGGAAAGACTGAGCTGGTGGGTGGAGAGGAGTCTTGAGGTTGTATGAGTAATAGACGTACAGCCCATGAAAGTATCTGAGGGACCACCAGAATGATGTACCCGTGCATCTGCAGCGGGAAGGGGTGGGCATGTTTCAGCAGGATCTGCAGACCTGGACAGGCTGAGGAGGAAGAGGAGCAAGTTTGGTGCTGGGGGTGATGTTTCTGTGGCTGCTGATGAAGGCACAACTCTCTCCGAGGGTCTGTGTGGTCAGAGACATCAGTGCCAGGCTTGCACGTGTGTGTGTGTGGGAGTGTGTGTGTGTGAGTGTTTGAATACTTGCCCAGCCTGGATGAGAAGGGCCCAGCAGCAAATGGATGAAAGAAAAGAAATTTCCTGGGCCTTAAAGTCCCCAGGCTCACCTTCGTGGGCATGCTCAGCATCCTCTCAGACAGACTTCTCCCATCTTGTCGTGGAGACAAACAGGTCCCAAAGAACCATCAGGTCACACGGTTTGCTGCCTCCAGAGCCCTGGGCTGCCTTCCCTGCTCTGCCCTGCCCTGCACATATTGTGGGTACGTCACACATGCCGGGCTGTGGCTTCCAGCATGGAGCTCTGTGGGAACCTAGAATGCAAAGAATATTTCTCTGCCTGTTTTGAAAGGTTTTACCCCCCTGGACAGTACTGGTTTTGACCTTTGTCCATGGGAAAATTTGCCTAGCCTCTGGGAAGAATTTGAATCGACAATGGTGTGAATTAGGTGATACAATACTATGTGAGATTATCACAGGGTGAAAAATTTAGAGTTTTTAGGTCTATTTGCATAGTAAATAGATAGAAGTAGAAAACCTCAAAATGGAGGATAAGTTGTAGTTAAAAGCTTCTTTCTCCTTCTTCACTAACTCCATATTTTGCAGCAATAGTGGTTTGGGATGATTGGATACAGAATTCCGCAGTTCCTGTCTACGTGATTTAGGAGCTTGTTGGACAGTGGTGAAAAAATGAAAATACCTTGTGTTTTAAGTTTTCATTGGGTAATTTACCTTTAAAAAGGCTGTGAGATCTTGCTAAGTTGTCTTCTTGCTGCATTCTCTGCTCTGTGCTATGTCTAAGCCATGCCAGTGGCTTGTACTCCTTAGATTAGAATTAATAAACACCTATCAGGAGACTGAGAAGCCATGAAGTCCCATTTGCCTCCTTTTGTCTCCTGGCACACATCTGAACGTCTCCCCCATCAGGGAAGACAACAATTAATGACGTGGACAGCGTTAGAGCTCTTCTCTGGGCCCATGGAATTAGAGAGCTGCACAGGGCAGCTGTAAGGCAGGTCTGGGTGCACATAAACTGGGTCTGAGCTCCAGCACACAGATGTCCATCCAAGCCCTGTGTGCCCTCTGCCTTTAAGCCTTTGTGAGACCCACATTCTGCTCCTTCTTCCACCTAAAAGGTGTGGTTTGTTTGTTTCTGTCCTCAGGACCTCACACAGGTCAGGAACCTGTTGGTTTAGACTGGAAATCAGGAAGAGGGCAGAAAAAACACCAAAAAGCGCTTCAGCTTCAAGACAATATTCTGTTTCTAATATGGCTGTTGTCATAGCAAAGAGCAGAAGTTGATGTTCTGGATCCTACTTTTTGGTCCTGCATTCCTGAGTTCTTTCCTCTCTGAGCCAGGGGTAAATGCCTGATTAATAATGAGAGCAGCAAAATAAAAACAACCCTGAAAAATCCTATTTTGTATGTCTTGCAGTGACATGGTCTGAAAATATTCTAGTTAATTGACTTAAAAGAAACCTGGTAGTTCTGGCTGAACTCTGTTATAACTCTGCTTTTCATCTCACCAAAAAAAAAAGAAGAAAGAAAACGCTGTCTGTATCCACTTTTTCTGCATAAAATTTTATGAGTTCAAAAGTGCAGTTATGATGGAAATTTAAATGATTACATTTCTTTTGAACAACATTCCCTTTTAGTAACACCCTGGCTCCCAGCCTATGACAGACAAGGTCCCCTTTTTTCCCACCAGGCCCTAACAAATCTTTATCTCTCCAGTTATATCTGGAGTCATGTGATTCTGATGAGATCCCACATCATCTACTGAGAGTAAAATAATTGTATTTGTCTAAAAAAAGACATAATCCTCAAGGGATCCCAGCCTAGACGAGGCTGAGGACTCCGACACAACTTCAGTGAAAAAAAGTACTACATGAGGGAAAATGCAGGTTAATGGGCTCACTCAAACAGAGTTGTATCAGGTTAATTACCAACTGAAATATTCAAATTGTGATTAAAGCTGTCTCAGAGCACTTAATTGACTTTTTTTTCCTAATGAAATTTGAGTGTTAATCCGTAAAATCAACATTTTCCAGTTGACCCTGTTGATTTTGCCAGAGCTATATTTTCTTCTGGAAAATAAACAAATTCACACAGAATTGCACAAAAATATGCCTTGAACTATGCAGACAATTATTTTCTCTTCGTCTGACAGCTGCCATTCATTGCTGCTGCCCATCAACATTTCTGCTACTTCTAAATATCTTGAGAATTTGCCCAATTTCTCAGTGACAACTCACAGTCTGCATCGCCTTTGGGATTGTTTTTAAACCTGAATGCTCTACTGCTGTTCTCCTTCAGCAAATCCAATCCCTTCAAACTTCCTACGTTTCAAAAGTGGAAAAATTTAAAGCTTCCCACTTTTTTCATTTCAGGCGTGCACTTTTCCTCAGTTTGCATATTCCTGAAGGAACGTGTCTAATTTTGTCAGAGAGGTCCCATTCACACCGTGGGGTTCCCTCTTGGTTGGTTGGAGCAGGGAAGGGCTGTGCAGGGCAGGGAGTGTGGGCAGAGCTGGGAATGCTGTCGGTGCTGCCTGGGACTATGCCATGGCAACTGCTTCTTCCAGGCTGCAACTCTCCCTGACGTGAATAATCTTACACAGCATCTAAAAGCAAATGTCTCCACAGGCTGCTCTCAAATCATGTCTAATTGAAACGCAGCCAAGTCACAAGACTCTGCTGATTATCTTGGTAAGACCTGAAGGATGTGTACACACATCCATCATTTGGAGAGCTGGAAAATAGTTCTGGTTTCCAAGTGATTGTGAAAATCATGGAAACAGAAGTGCTGAGAGGTTTTCAATGATTTTGGTGTCAAATTAGAGCTGACTTCATTAAATCAAGGAGCTCTGAGTTGCTTTAAGCGTTTGAAGCCATAGAACGTGAAGGGGAGGGTTTCACCTGCTCATCCCAGAGGTGACCATCTGCCACACTGTGCTGACCCTGAGCCAATGCGAATATGCCAAAATAAACTAGATATTGGCAATCCAGGATCCTTGAGACATCCAGAAAACTGGGAAAGACAAAAAACAATGCTCTTCCCAGAGGATTCAGCTGCTGTATGTCCCTCACTGCATGAAGTCTAGCCTTCTCCTGTCCTCCTGTCCCTGCCCTGCTTGCTCTTTCAGTTGAGATGTCCTGTTTTTCCAGGCAGGCATCCCTGGCTTGGGGTATGGAAACAGGTAACTTTAACCTTTTCTTCATGACTTTTAAAGGAAGTGAACTGCAGCACACTGGAAATGAACATCCAGTTTTTGAAATCAAGTGAAAAAAAGTTGTGCTTGCATTTCCTCTTGTGAACCTTATTTCCAGGCATGTACACAATAACTCTGAAACAAATTCTCATTAGTGTTTTTTGCCTGGCTGGGTGATGCACAGTGAAATCAGGCTGTATGATGTGGGTTTTTTTAAGCATGGTGGAATGTCTCTACTTCTCAACTGATTTTCCACATTGTAAGCATGGTTTGAGTCCTTCTCCCCACCAAACGTAGCCAGACAGAAGGAGGAACACATGAAAGTGGATTCTGTTTACCTGTGACTATTCTACAAGCCATGTAATTCCACAGTAATTACATCTGCTTCTTATTACTCACTGGCTTCTGTATTCCTTTCTAAGCTAGATCAGCAAAGATTTATATTGCCTTTTGGTCTAGCAACAAGAACACTGGAATTTCACCGATTTGGGACTAACAGAGGGTCCTGCTAGAAGCACCCTATTCCCTGCTATCCTGGTTTCAGCTGGGATAGAGTCAATTTTCTTCCTATTAGCAGGTGCAGGGCTGCGTTTTGGGCTTAGGATGAGAATAATGTTGATAACACAGTGGTGGTAGGGTTGTTGCTGAGCAGGGCTTATCTGAATCAAGGACTTTGCAGCATCTCATGCTCTGCCACTGAGGATGTGCACAAAATGCCAGCAGGGAGCATGGCCAGGACAGCTGACCTGAGCTGTCCAGTGGGATACTGCAGACCAGAGAATGTTATGCTCAGTATGTAAATTGGGGAGAGCTTGCTAGGAGCTGTCAATTGTTGCTTTGGGTTGGGCTGGGCAGCAGTGAGCAGCTGCATTGTGCAACATGTTTTGGGGGGGGTTTAGTGCTCTCTCTCCCCTTTCCTCTACTTTTATTATTATTTGTTTTTGTATTTTACTTTATTGCAGTTATTAAGCTGTTCTTATCTCAACCCACTGGTGTTACCTTTTTCTGACTCTCCTCCCCACCCCACATGGGCAGGAGGGAGCAAGGGACTGAGCAGTACTTAATTAACAGCTGGGGTTAAACCACAACAACCTGTACGTCCCAATTTTGAGATCTGTCACTCAGCCACTTCCCCTAGTTCCACATAAGGAAAGTTTTAACATCAGGATTGAGTCTGGTGTAATTTAAAAACCACGGGGATACCATGATGATTGATCTTCCATCCCTTATGTATTTCCTTAGCCCTGAATGCATCTGTTCATACTTTGCGCTGACACTGGGGTAAAGCATCTCAGTTCTCTTTGAAATCTGGGACCTATGTGTTAATCTTCCAGCCCTTTGAAGTTTATCCCATTTACAAGGAACTACCAGAACTCCTCAGATGTTTCCTTTAAGTCTACTGGGTTAAATGTCTGAGAACAGACACATCCAAACACTTGTGAGGAAGAGTAACATATCTAATAAGCAGTAGTTAGCTGCCTGGCCCCTTACTTTGCTCCGTTATGAGGCTCAGCCTGCAGGGACTTTATGGCCATGTTTTATGGATGATAGATGTTCACACAGCTCGTCTGCCCAGCGGGATCAGGAGGACCTAAAATCCGAAACTCCCAGAGCACCGCAGACACAAAATATCCCCAACATCCTATAAAAACCTGAATGTCTGCAATAAAGCAATCACCACCACAGAAATCACAGCTATCATGTACCACAGGAAGGGAGCAGGAGTCCTCGTGAGGAACACGAATAAATCTGTAAATTCCTATGGCCGGGCCTATCTCATCCTGAAAGCAAAATACCAGGGATTTGTTAGGAGGAGTTCACAAGTGCTTTTCTGCAGTGGATCCTTCCCATGCTGTAAAGGAAGGCAAAAATTTGTTACTCTCCTTGTTATCTAGCCTGAGGGAGATTTCCCATCTGATCCCAAATTAGATCATCAGTTTAATGTTCAGTGCATGAGCAGCCATACCAATTAGATCCTGAGAAGCTGTAATAATGTCAGCAGCAGCAGAGCAGCCTCCTCACACACTGCCTCCACCTGGAGCCAATTCCTGCTGCTTTAGGCAAGGCATTAAAACCTCCAGAAAACGTGATGGGCACCCAGGCAGCAGCTATTTCTTTTCTTGGCTCCCACTGGTGCCCAGCAGCCTCCCCGGAGCAGGAACGTCACGGAGCAGGCACCGTGTGAGCCAGGGAGGCAAGGAGGCTCCTCCAGACCTCCTTAAAACACCAACAAATCAGCTACACAGGACTCACCCCAAGTTCCTCAGGCCAGAAACTTTCCTCTTCTCTCCTGCAGTTCTTCCTGCACTTTGGAAGCCTCCATTTCAGCCCATGGGTTTCCTTTGCTCACACTGCCCTCTGTGGAGGTGAGGTCCAGACACACCGTCTGGGAGCCTGTCCTTGGATTGTCACTTTTTTCCCCTCAGTTGTGAGTTGCTTAGGTCATATTACTTTCTTTATCCCTATATGTGTAAGGTATCACTACATCCCCTCTAGCTCTTCAATCTGTTATAGCACAGAACACCAGCTTTCTTTTCTTGGAGGAGATTCTCTTTTCCTTAACTACCTCGGAAATCCCACTCTGCACCTATTTCACCTTCTCCTTTTTCTTAGCATCCCTATGCACAATGGCATTTACAAAACACACTTGTGTTGCCTGTGGTGCTGATTTTTCCCTAGAATAACCTTTTCTTTATGTCACAGCACTTGGCAGCTCTCAGCCACCCCACGGACAAATACTGGCTCCCAACTTGGTTCTTATCTTCTCCCTGCAATTGGTGCCTACCTGTGACCTCACAGAGCTTTAGGCCTTGGCATCTGGTGCTTTCAACCTTCTGTAAAATGTAACACTGCTCTTACAACTCCAGTTATGCACACAAATCTCTCCTCTGTAATGCCAATACTCCCAGATTTTGTGTGGCAGCACACATAAGAAGCACATTCAAAGCAGGATTATTCTCTTCAAATTAAGACTTCTGTGCTGGGACTTGCAACATCTTAGACAAATTCCCTTTTGGCCAATGAGGCACACATGTAATCCCAGGTTTTAGTTCATCCTGCAGAAGGAGCAGTGTAATCTCCCAAGGAGTGCTCCCTACTCTCCACTGTAATGATGGTGTTGATCAGTTTGGGCACAGACACCTACATTTGCTTATGGCTGGCTGTAAGATTCATCTTCCCTTCATTTTTTTAGGTGACACAAATTATATCCCTAGTTCTTTTTTTCCTAGATTGCTAATCCCAGCAATAACAGAATCCATCCCAAAACCAAATTTGAGGACAACCAGAAATATCTGGTCTCCATTGGGATAATTCTCCCTTTTGTATTACTTGCCACAGTCTCCTTGTAAGACTGTTCTTTAGTCAGTTTACAATCTGTTTACCCCCATGATAATCAATAAAATAAAGTAAATCTGCAACACAATTTGATGCAAAAAGTCTTCCTGCTCCACTGTCTTTGTGTTGTCTCCAGTGACAGTTATTTAGGGAAGAATGAAGGAATGGGCATAGGGTGATTCTGTTCCTCTACTCCCCTTGTCACACCAGTACTGCAGCAGCAGTTTGAGGACTTCCCAGCCTGGGATTGCTCTAAAATTGTCCTGTCAGTAACAGGAATGGAAGTTTCCTCTCTGGATCCATGCAACTCCCAGTTTTGGCCTTCTCAACATCCCCTGGCAGGGAGCTCTGCAGGAAGGAGTACTTATTTTTGACTGTTATGCCTTTTTGTTCCTGAATCATGGAAGCAGTCAATGATGTGTGTTGTCTGAGCTCTGTCATTGTCACTTGGTCCCCACCAACATGACGACTCTGTGCACTGGGCCTTCCTTCCATCCTGGAGCTCAGGCTCAGGCTGTTCAGTGACCCCCACTGTGGAGCCTGCCTGCCTCTCTCTCCACGTCCTTACCATCCTTCCCACTGTCTGCAGCTCTTCTGGAAAGAATTTTCAGTGGGACATTCCATCAAATGCTTTCTTGCAAATCCACAGAGACTGGATCTAATCCATTACCCTTGTCTGAGAAGTGATTCATCTTGGTAAAAAATTTACCTTTAATAAACCCATACCTTTGAGAAAACCTATTTGTTGCCATGGAGTGAGTGCTTTCTCTGAAAACTATCCTAAGATTCCTGGGTCAAGTGGCCTGTAGAGGTTTTTTCACTTTTCTTTAAATACAGGTGATATACAGGTTCTTGCTTCTAAACCTGCATTTTCACGTACCAATTATTTCAACATCCTCAGATGGAGATTATCGTGGTTCCCTGGGTTCAGTTCCTCCAACACTGGAAATTTTATCTTTAATACAGAGCTCTACCTCCTCCATTCCTTTTACCACTCTTTCCTTCCTAACAATTTATAACTAGCAATTTTTACATTCCAGTCATGCGAATAAACCTGCCAGGTTTCAGTCATGCCAATTATATTGTATTTCTCATAATCCAGCAAGAATTCCCAAGTCCTCTTGCTTTTAATTATATACTCACAAGGTGCTTTCCCCCAGTCCCTCTCTGGCCAGCCACCTGTGGTGAATCACTGGGATGTGTGATTATCACAGGGGGCGGGGGACAAAGGTGTTGCAGAACCACTCTGGAGCTGTGAAAGGCTGGGGCAAGTTCTGGTCTTTATATGTCACAGATTTACTCATTTCTGCAGGATAAACCCCTCTCCTTCTCTGGCTCCTCCTCAAGGTGCATTCAATGCCCGCTCTTCTGGCCCATTTTGGCACATCCTTGCATCCCATCTAAATTCCACTCTACTCCTTCAGCAGTGCTGAGGAATAGGTGGTACAGAGCACACAAAGAGCTACAGACCCCTTGCCCTCCAAAAAAGTCAATCCAAACCCACAAAACAAGCCATGCATACCCATTCCTGGTGTCCCGATTTCTAGGGAGCATGGTGAGCTCTTGGTTATTGGGACAGTAGTCTTAAAAGGCAACTGGGCACTGCTCTTCCCCTCTGACTGTGGATGTCAATACTGAGCTTGTTTGTTCACTGGCAACTAAAGCAAGGTCTGAGTTCATGGTGTTTTTCTATTAACATCAAAGCAAACACACTGTTGAGCAAAACTGACTGACTTGTTATTGCTTCCCAGCTCTCAAACTCCCCTATTAGGATATGATATGCCACCTTGCCTACTTCATGGGTTAATTTTTTCATGGCATGTGTGTTCCTGAGCCATGGAATCCACCAGCTGGCTCACCACTGCTGCTATCAGTGCACCCCTTGTGTGGTACCTTGTGAGGTGCCCTGTGGTGCCCAAGCACAGACCCTGACTGCGGGTGTGCAACAAGATACATGCTCAAAGTCATGTATAAGAAATTAAATGCTGGTGAGCTTGTCTCTGAGACATCTGGCCATGGTCAAGGAGTTCACAGCCCAGGAGGAGGCCCCAAGTACAGCCTGTGAGGGTAGAACAGGACTCATGGCCAGCACAGTCTGCAGAGCTTTATCTTCATCCCCTTCCAAGGCTGAGTGTGTTGCTCCTACAGAAGACGCCTCCCCCTGTGTGGGATCCAAAGCACTGAACCCACTCTGAAAGGGAGAACCTTGTCCTCCTTCTGGTAGACTGGGATTCAGCACACTTTTGAGTCAGAAACTGTGCTAAATAATTACAGGACTCCCCCACCAATGAAATATAAATGCTCCAGTCCCTCTATTCCCAGAGGGGATTCACAATTACATTTCTCAGGTACTAAATGCTTTTTGAATTCTTGAGCTGTCCTAGACATGCTGGATAAAAATAAACTCTAGATTCACAAATTATTTCAGAAATAATCACAGCATTCAATCTCTGTTAGAGCTGTCAGTGGAAACCAGAAACTGGCACCAAGAGGCAGGCACGCTCCGCTGGGCTCTTCACAAAGTGGATGGCATGCTGCTTGCACCTCAGCCTCTGGAATCTAAATGCACATTGCAGATAAACAGGGGGAAGGAGAAGACACTCAAAAATTTTGTTTCCTTGCTGCCTAAATGTCATTTTAAGGTGTGAGTCCCACCCCCTCCAGCCAAGTGGGAGCCCTGGCATCCTGTTCCCTGCAGCATCAGCCTGCTGGGAGCTGGTCCTGGTGGCACTACAAGATCTGCTGTGTTGCAGCTGCACCAGTGCAGGGAGCAGAAAGTTTTGACAGTGTGGCTGGAGGAGAGAGAAATCAAAAGCCTGGTGGCTGGAGGAAGAATGGGGCTCATAGCTGTGAAAGTTTGGAGGCTCTGGAGAGTTTTGGCAGTACCATGATCACAGAGAGAGTTACTGGCATTCACACGTGCCTGGTGGGATCCAGCACGGAATCACAGAAGACCCTGTGTGGGAAAGGAGCCACAAGGATCATCAAAGTCCAGCTCCTGGCCCTGCACAGACACCCCAACAATCCCACCCTGTCCCTGAGGGTGCTGTGCAGACACTCCTGGAGCTCTGGCAGCCTTGGGGCTGTGACCAGTTCCCTGGGCAGCCTGTTCCAGTGCCCAAACACCCTCTGGGGGAAGAATTTTTTCCCAATATCCAACCTAAACCTTCCCCGATAAAACTTCAGGCCATTCCCTTGGGCCCTGTCACTGGTCACGACAGAAGAGATCAGTGCCTGACCCTCCTCTCCCCCTCACGAGGAAGTTGTAGACTGTGATGAGGTCTCTCCTCATGTTGCCTAAATTCAGACATCAATGAGTCAGGGAGGAATCAGGGATGGGGTGGGAGCTGTGGGAATGGTGCTGACCATGGGCTCTGGCCATATGCTCTGCTGACAAAGTGTGAGGCCGTAAGTGACTGTGGAAGGGACTTTGCCTGGAGCAAGGCTGCTGCAGTCACTTCAGTGTGCTGCTGGTAAAGCTGTAAGAAAGATACTGCTGGCAGCATACAGTGCATTTGAGCTGGGGACTTTGACTAATTTAATACACTACTATTTAACAGAATTAATACAAGGCTATTTAATACACACACGACTGTGTGACTTGTGATGCCTGCAGAACTGGGGTCAGTAGGTGTGCTGAGGATGGTGGGATGAGCCTCTGGGATGGATTCCCCACAGATATACTGAGTGGGGGCTGTATGTGTGAGCACAGTCCCTGTGCTGTTGAGTTGGGGCTGGCTGGTGCCTCGCTGCCCTGCGGCTCAGATGAAATGATCATCAGTCGGGCTGCAAAAGGCCATGGCAACACTCTGACAGTCTGGTAATACAAACCCATCAGTCTGAGTGAAGAGCTGTTGAGTATTTTATGTTGGCACTATTAGGGACAAATTTAGACCCGTGTCCATTACATTGTTCCCGTCCTTACCAGAAGAAGACATGGTAAATCTGAAAGAGGCAGCTCTCGGTCTAAGCCAGAATATCCCTGTACCTGCTTGGGTTATTTCCAAAGGTTGGTCACTCCTAGTCTGCTAACTGAAGAATACTTCCCCCCAGGTTAGTGTTTCAAATGAGGAAACACTCATAGAGCTGCTGTGGGCGTGTGGGGAGGGAGAAGCAACCCCCTTCTCTCTTGCTTTCACCAGAACTTTTTAAAGCTCGCTTCCAACTCTCTCCTGAAATCACCCACTACAGCACAGCTTTGTTTACCCGGTACAGAATAGATCACTGTGTTTCTCTTCTCCCACAGATAACTCACTTTTCTGAGTGGGCTAGAGTCACACAGTTACAACTTATCTCACACATAAATCTTGACTTGGAAAGATTTCAATATCTGCCAGAAATATGGGCATCCTTGATTGTGCCAACCCCAGCTAAGATGCTCAGAGAGTCTTAGGCTGATCACTCAGGCTGCTGTGGCCTAAGTTGATTCCCAAATCAGTAAGACAAATAATCTTCTTTTCTGTGTTTTTCTTTCTAACATCAAGAGTGTTGCTTTGGTGATCTCATTTCAGCCTGGAGCTGTTGCAGTCCCAAGGTTGGAGTTCATGAACTTTCCTTTTTTTAACATTAAATTGAGTTTTAATGAGCAGCTAATTCTGCAAGTATTCTCCTCAAAAACACCAGGGAGAATGCACAAGCCCTTGGGATGAAACAGGCTGAGAGGTTTCCCAGGTTTGCCCCAATTAATAGTACATTCTCAGAGAGAATTCTACCATGATCCCACAAACTTCCCATTACCAGAGGGGCTGTGCTCTCAGAGACACAGCACATCCATGGTTAACTGTTCCTCTCTCCCAGCAGTGAAGGACCAACTCCCCAGTCTGCTCCTTGGGCAGTGGCAGGATGGGGTGGGAGCAGCCCAGAGAGGAACAAATATCCACAATCCATCATCTCATACTGTGTCACATTTTAAACTTTATTTTTCCGTCACATAATCTAGAAAAGGGCTCTTTCAAAAGCAGAGTGTGGATGTTAGCTCTAGCAGACAGCTCTGGGAGTAGGGACTGTCAGTTTTCATCTGCTGAGACTTAAACTGGTCCCAAGGCAGCTGCCTGCCACCCACCCTCCAGTGTGTTATTTCTTGCGAAGTGCCAGGCTACAGCAGAGGAAATGAATGCCCCGATAAACTGGAGAGATGTCTTTTTGAGTGGTTCCCAGCAAGTAAATGGCTGAGCAGGGAACAGAAGAGAGCTTTCTTGTGCCCAGTTTTACCCTTTAACTGCATTTCTCTATTCGATGAACATACACTCCAGGAAGGGCTCGCGGGTGGTCATTTACTTCAGGGATAGCCGAAAAGAGGCAGGCTGGGCTACAGCTGGTAAAAACCGTGACCTTTGTGCTCCCCCTGCCATTCAGACCATTGTCCTGGGGACAATTGCCGTCAGATGTCAGAACCTCCTTAACAACTACGGCCGCTGCCTTCCGAGCGCTCCAAGGAGCAGCTGGCGGGGAAGCGCTGCCCAGTCTGTGGCTGCAGTGCCCGGGAGGGTGGCACACGCTGCTGCTCAGGGGCTCAGCTGGCTGGAGAGCTCAGACCCTGCAGCAGCCAGCAGGTAAACAAGCAAATCCCTGCTCTCGCAGGAAACAGGTTGCTTTTCAACAAAGAACTGTTAAAATCCTGCCTCTCTCCGCAGGGCGAATCTGCTCTAAGATACAGCCCAGAACGGCTTGCCCGTTGCTTATCACACTGAGGCAAACACAAAGCGACACAGGCTGGAAGGAAGTTGTTTTATACTTACCAGCAGCATTGATATTTTCCTCACAGGAGTACCAGATCCCAGTGTGGAAATACCTGAAAAGGAAGCGGTCATCTCCCGTCTCCCAGCTGTAATGAACCACATTCTGGTTCGTCTCATTTGCAGTCTCATTCCCGCCGTAATTGAGGCAGTTTGTCTTCTTCTCTTTCCCACAGCTCGGCTTGGGGACCCTCTGTGTGCCCTCACACCAGTGGGTCGTGATAAAAGCTGTTGTAGAGAAGAGGAGAGCCATCAGATTCAGACTCACTGCTAGCAGGGCTCTGCATCTTCGATTTGTCTTCATGGTAAATCCGCCCTCCCTCCCCCTCCTGCTGAGAGAAGAAGTCAAAGGGGTTTGTTTTATTTGGGAGGGGGGGAGGTTTCAAAGCTTCTCACGATTCAGAATCCAGTTGTCCAGGCATCAAAACTCTCAGCTTCTTCCAATCTGCTGCTGAAGCGGTGAAGGAAGCTCTGCATCCAGACTCCCATTCTTCCCCTTCACTTGAAACCCTGCCTTTGTACGTTAAAGGAGCAGCTGCCGGCGCGGCAGCGGGGCCGATCTCTCGCAGCCGCGGAGCTTCAGCGCGCTGAGGGGACCGGAGCGGCTCTGCCTCCCGAGGAGCACCAGAGGCGAGTGAACATCTGCTCGGCTACCACACATCATCCTCCCGAGGGGCTCCGCAGCCTCCTCCGCTGGGAGACACCTGCAGGCTGCCAGGCTCGCTGTCCCCTGCTCCCGTAGGATGGGCAGGAGCGGCTCAGCGTGCGGCAGGAGGAGGCAGGGACAGCTGCCACCCGCTGCCACCGTCCCCGGCACCGCTCGGAGCCCACTGCAGCACGCCGGGCTGGGGGGAGGCGTCACGGCTCAGTCCCGAAAAGAATTATTATTATTTTTATTATGTGGAGCTGTGAAAGGCATTTTTCATGTACCACAGGGTAGAGATTCGTCCAGGAGGAGGAGGGATGGAGTGGTACTTTAGCATTTCTGCTCTGAGCTAGAGAGTAGTAAATCCAGGGGCTGATTCTGGTTTTGGCATGATGGTGTAAATCTCTTTCTTCAGAGGCTTGCTCTGGCAGCCCCAGAGGAATTTGGGTTTGAAAGTGTGTGATGTGTGAAACCCACATCTTTCATAACACCAAGTGGAGCCCCTTTCCCAGGCTTTTATTCCCGGACACAGTGCTTGCAGATGTTTTGGTTGAAGTGGGTCTGGAGGAAATTTTCTTGTTTGTAGACAGAACTAATTAGAGCAAACCCTGGGCTTTACTCACCAGATGGCAATGCTGAGAGCAGAGAACACTTAATACTTAATACCCCATTTCCAAAGAGAATTGTATTGCCCTCACAATGTTCAGCTGGCTCACAGAGTTTCCGACCCCTTTGCACATTGCTCACAGCTCTCTGGTGAGCACTGAGCGCCATGAGGAGCAGGGCACCTGATGGTGGTGGAGGTAGAACCCATGAGCCCCTGTGTCCAGCACTGAGGTTGGCCACACTTGTCACACAGTCGTTCTGTTCCTTGGTAGATGAAGGCAATTTTCTGTGGTGAAGAAGCTCTCTGTGCCTTCTGAGTCTTGTTTCCTTCCAGCCTAGTTTAGACATCCTGCAAAGGCCGTGGGGATGCTGGTGGCCTCTCAGAGCAGTCCAGCAGTGGGTTTCCAGCAAGCCCTGGGAATATCCGTGCAGCCAAGCAGGCTCATACTGGCAGTGCTCATGGAGCCCACAGGCAATGCTTGTGCTGTGCTTTGCTGCCTGCAGACGTGACATGTGGGGGTAGTTTCTCCAGCTCCTTGAAGAAGTCCAGGAAGAATGAGGTGAAGTTTCTCCTTGAGGCTTCCAGGACCTGTTCCTGCCTTCCTGATGCCCCCCCCACAGGACTTGCTATGGCTCTTTTTGGTGCCTGTCCTGAATGTCTGAGCCCAGCTTTAGTGAGATTTCCCACTATTTCTACACTCACTTGGCTTTGGTCATTTTTTGTTATAAAAAAACCAGAAAGTTAACAAAAAACTTTTGTGAGAAAACTCACAGGGCTCTGTGAGAACAATTGTGATGGCAGCTCTGCAGGTTTGGTGAAACAACTTTGCACTGCAGATCCTTCCCTACCCAAGAGCCTTCGCCTTGCCTACCCCTGCCTCTGCCTGCTGAGTGCCACCTCCTCAGTGCCAGGTTTTCCCCCTGTGGTCTGCACTAGCAGCGTGCCTCTCCTTGTCCTGTTGGAATTGCACAGCACTTCTCCCTGTTCCAGCCCTTTCAGCATTACATCTTGCAGGCAGATAATCAGCATGCCTTCCTTGGTTTTAATTGCCTGCAAGAAATAGAGGTGATAGCTATTCAGGGGACCACAGAATTATTACTCCAATTATTTTTATGTTGCAGGACATTTACTCAGTAATGTGTTTGTGGCACTGCTGTGTTTCTCAGGGTTATCCACTTGCTAAGAGGAATAAACAAAGCACTTGAAACTTTGACAAAAAGCCTTCACAAGAAAGCTGATGTTGTTCTTCAGGACTGTCTTTCAAGTGGCTGCCAGCATCTGAATCATCACACTTCTCCAAGTGTGAATACAGGTCTTTACAGCTCTTTTCTTACAAATTTTCTCTACCTATTGCCCTGTGGATTGTGTTTTCTGGCCTGCAGCACCAACGCCTGCACACTCTGTTTCTCTGTGTGCCTATCTCCCTGAGGGGTGGGCATCCAAGACTTTTGTTATCTGGGATAATTTTGTCCTAAATACTTCTTACATTTTGTTTTTACTCCTAATCCTAATAGATATTTCTATTTCTGTTCCTCCTTATCTTCTTCATTCTTGTTTTCCAGGCTGGCAGAGCTGTTGAGAACAGACATGGTGACAGTAAATTAAAAGAAAAAAGGCAAAGTAAAGCAGGAGTTTGATTTCTTTTGTGCTAGAGAGCTTTTAGAATTTTAAGCATTTAAAAATACTGAGCACAAAGTAAAGTATGCTCAGTCAGAGAATTTTAAAATATAAATAATTTTCTTTTTCCCTAAAAGAAACCAGGTTTTTTTTCATTGTTAGACTCCTCTGGCTGCATAAATTGGGATTACTTGAAAAGAAGGAAACTGCTCTGTGCTATACTCATGCTGTAATACTCCAATGACTTCTCTTTATATAATCTCTGTTTACCAGATTTGTTGTGTATAAAAATGGAAAGATCATACATATGTTGCAGAAGTCAGTTCAGATGCCTGGATTTAATAGTATTTATGTGGTATTATCTTTAATGATAACGTAGAAGGGTTTGAATGCTATAGAAGAGTAGTTTTCAGGCTGTAGCTACAAGAATCTTTAAAAACCTTTTTGCAGCAATAACTTTTCTCTGATGTTGTGAGAAAAACTACCTTCATAGGTTATAGGTAACCCCTTTTCCTTTAGCATTTCTTAGAGGATCAGTGCGAATTGTTATTACTCGGTATTTACTTGTGTACAAAAAGAATTTGACCCGGAGGATTTAAAGTAATGATAGCTTTTGCAAAAGGAATCTTTCAATCAGGCTCTGTTTTTCACTAGTGGAAAACAGAGGCACCATTCACTAAAATGATAGGAAGTCCTACTTTTTGATCCTCTGGTACTGATGGGGACACGGTCAGCTCAGTCTGGGTGTTTATTTGGAACCAGCAGCATCAAACACATGGGGTTATATGCTAGATTTAAATCAACAGTTTAAACCCCTGTAGCTTTTATTTAAATTCTCATTTCTTACAGTTCTGTCCTCCCAGGCTTCCTCGTGTGTTTATTTTGTCCTTTTCAGCTGTCACTGGACTGGACTTCCCAGCTTCTCCTGCCACTTTGGACTAGACCCCTCCTGGCAGCTTCTCTTCGCTTTTCCTCAGCACCACAGAGCCACAGAATTCACTTGCTTAATTCATTTGTTGTGCAAATGGCTCAAAATGTCCTTTTCTGGTTGGAATTTTCCTCCCTTGACATGGACCTCTGCATAGCTCATCTTTCTCTTGTTCTCTTGCCATGGTAAACATGAATTATTTGTGTGCCCCCAGCGTACCTCCCCTGTCTCTGCTCTGTCCAGCAAAATGGGAAGTTTCTCCTTACCTCAGTTCACTTAACAGCTTTTATTTTTCTATTTGGAGAAGAGGGCTGGGATGGAAATACTCTCCATATTTCCCCCAGATTGTGTTACTCACCTGGGAGTAGTTTGTGTTCTCTCCACTCCAGACTCAGGCTCCCTTTTGCCGTTTTCACCCCAGTTTTTATCTTTTTCTCAGAGCTCTGACCCAAAGCAGTTTGTGCTCAGCAGTGATGTTTGGCACTCTGAGCACACAGGCTGGGCCTTACAGTCCTGTTCATCTAAGAGATGCTGCCAAGGGACAGCCCTGATTTTCTTACAGAAATTAAGCCCTCAGCAAAGGGGCAGACCCCTGGGGTCCATGTCAAGGTGGCCTGAATATTGATGCCACAGGAAATCTTGGTCTTCTGTTTAACTTGTGACTTGGAGTGTGTCTTTCATCTACTTTGCTTATGGGCATTTAGGCAAGGACAAGAAGACTGCTCAGGAAATTCTCCCTGTTCCTGAACTAACCAGGCAAAAAATGGTTTCTGACAGTACTGTAGAAAAGACCTTTAGTAATCTTGACAGAAATGAAAGTGGTAAAATAAACTGTTGCTTCACCCATGAAAATTTCCTTGGTCCAGTGTCACTGGGCAGTAGACAAGACATCCCTGAGTGCCCTCTCCAGAGGAGCTGCTCTGGATGTTGTGATCAGTTGTCAGCATTGCTCATCCTGGCTGGGACAGAGGGGCTGTGCCACTCAGAGACTACAGGCGCCTCCTGCAACGAGCAGGGTCCCTGCAGCCCCCGGCTGTCCCAAACAGCATCAGACTAATCATCCAGCACTGCTCTTTGTGTAAAAACTGGGTGCGACTGGGATGCCAGCAGATTTGTACTTATCTGCTATCTGCATTTAATTCTTCCAGCAGCTGGTGGAGAGGAAGGGAGATGAAAAGAAGTGACAGGTCTGAGTCATGTCTTGATTCGTGTCTGGGAGAGCTGACTGGCTAAGTTGCCTGAAGAGGCAGTCCAAAAGGTCAGGGCTGAACAAGCAAGATATTCCCAAGGCAATTCCCAACGAGCTATTTACATGTGTCCACCTATGGTGGGAGTGAATTAGGTGTAATGCTATCCTACTTTTGATCCTGAATTAAAATTTTTTCTGTCTTAGAGTCACAAGAATTATTTCCTCACAATTGACAGTTGGATTGGATTAAGATGAAAGTTTAATTATGATTTAGTACTCTTTGTTAAGGCTAACTTTGATATGTCTAAGTTGTTACAAGAAGCTACAGGCACACTTAAGAAGAAGTCAAAAAGCAGAACCCACTTCTTTCTTTATTGCTGCAATTAAAGAAGCATTCTTGCACATCAAAGCCTTAATGGCAGCTTGTGAGTCTTTCCATATTCCTGGACACCGTGGCCTGGCATAAAAGCAGCCCCAGAGCAAAAGCGGCCACAACAAACAGAGCAGTGCTGAGAAACGTCAAAGGGTTCATTACCCAAACACGCTCTTTTATAACCCAGGCATCTGATTTCCATATTCATATAAAGTTATATATTGTCATATCCCACTGTGCTTTTGGAAGTGCCTGATCCACTAACTACAGATGAATTAATTTATATTACTTCCTTGTTGTGTTTTTTAAGACATTTTTTTCCCTTCTCTTATCAATATATTTTTAGGGACAGAAGTTAGAACATTTAAATGTCTGTAGTTTTCAGTTTCTGCCTGGCAAAGGAGTAAACTGTGTGCATGTGGTATCATTTATATGAAGAATAATGTTGCTTATTTGTATGTCCATGTATTTTTTCCCCATAATTAGGATTCATCCATATGTCCAGGCATTTTAAGTGGTAGATTATGATTTGCAGTGGGATTTTAGTTCACAAAGGAGTGATCAGGGAGATATTTATGAGCAAGCTCTGTACCTGGAGGTTCATGTTTCTGTATATTCTCTGCAGAAATTGGACCCTGTGCAAAATGCACTTGCGAAAATGAACTTTACCAGAGCAGAGTAGGAGAGGCTGCTTATGTGCAGGGGTGGCTTTTTGATGGGGCTATGCAGACCTGCAGAAAATGAGTGCACATTGTGTCACTGGGGGTGCACTCCAAGCCAGGGGATCAAGGGCCCTTGGGATGTGCCCATGATCACATCAGGGTAGTGATGCTGAAGGTGAGGGCAAGGTTTGGTTGCCACAGGAAGACAGGATGGTCAGGTTGGCTCTGGAAGCTGAACGTAACAGGACATTGCATTTGGTCTACAGTGAGAGAGAAGTTATAGAACACAACAAATTTATACATGCAGCCAGCAGGTTTGAAACATTTCAGGACCAAACCTCAGTTTGGGCAGAAATCTCTCCCCCAGGAGTAGAGCAGAAGACAAAGCAACCAAACTAGACATCAAGAGATCGATACTAAAAGCAAAACATAGTGGCAAAGATGTCTCTCCAGAGCAAAGCCAGGTAATTGCATAACTGTTCCAAGGGAAAGAGAAAAGGTCAACAGGCGGATGACAGGCTGGTGCACGGAAAGCTTCTGCCTGGCTGGGGACAGCATTTCACAGTGCATTGGCAGAAAAGTGAATGAGTATGCAAAAGTGACTAGGAAAATGCCAAACTGCCTGAGAAAGCCTGGGTAAGACTATCCCAAAATGACACACAGTGTCATGGGGAGAGACATCCTCCAAACTGCGGGACTTTTGAGGCAGCACCAAACCCAGCAGAGTGTTGGGAACGATGTCAAATTTCACAATGAAGTTGTAGCAGATGGCAGAAGAGGGAGTCAAGGCCAAGACTTGGCAGAAAGAGGGAAAATGTTAGCCATCAGCCTGTCTGGAGAGCAGCAGGAGGGAGGAGATATATGAGCAACCTGGAGGACAAGCAGGACACTCAGCAGAATGAAAGCACAGCAGAGAGCAGAGAGGGATGGTGCAGTGGAAGGCTGGTTTGGAGACCACAATATGATAAAAAGTACAGAGCTGCAGCTGGCTGGTATCAAAGCCCACTCTCACAGGTCTACGTGAACTCTGTGGCCTCAGCAAAGGGGCAAATGAAAGAGCAATTCTTCAAAGGAAAGATGTTATGAATCTTTGGGGAACTCAAATGGGAATGAAGCTACAGGAGGAAAATGTTCAGCAGTATCATACTGACTGCTCAGCTTGGGAGCTGGGGTTTTATTTCCATCTTCACAGCTGGTCATGAATATTTTCTCTTTCCAACCCCTTCCCTGACTGGGTTTTGGATGGAGAAAAGTCATTTCTATTCTCAGTATCCTGCAAGGTCTCAGGTAGGTAACACTCTACCTCTCCACTTGACCTCTAAGGTTGTGTGCATTTTTGAAGAGACCTTCCTTTCATCCACCATGTGCTCTGCTGGTAGTGCCCAAATCATTCAGGTTTCATGGGCCCCTGCTATTTGTGTGTGTTAATAGAACACCCTTAACAGAGACTGCAGGATTTGATACAGATTTAGAGCACTCAGTTAAAACTGTTCTGCCAAATGTGAATTGTTTGGCAGGTGGAATGTATTGACTTAAACCTCTGCTCAGTCCTTAAATAGGCCTCACGCTCTTGACTCAGATGTCTGATCAAAAAAAGGATAATAAAAAAAAAAATTAAAAATCAGATATTGATCTGTACCCAGACCCTCCTCAAGTCAGCCCTTAACACCATTAAATGCAGGCACATCAGCAGAGCTCAGGCTGGCAGTGTCCTCCTGTCTCTGCTTTATTCCAGCACTGAAGATGTGGAAATCAAGTGGAAGCTGCTGCCGCCCCTCGCTGGGGACTGGGGCTGTGGGGTGAGCAGGGTGTCTGTGGTAGGACCACTGTCTGCACTGGGACAGCATGTCCTTGGCTCTCAACGAAGGTCTGAGTTGATCCCAGGCAAATCATGGACGTTAAAATCCTTAGATGGGGCCATTTCTGTAATAACAGCTAAATTATAGCCCGTGCACTGCAGGAAACCAAATTAGGGCTCCATGTGCAGTATTTACTTGGGCAATTTCACTTAACCTTGCCATCTTTTAATTGCTTTTATATCTTGATTTAGTAATTTCGGATTTTTTTTAATAGTTCCATTTATTGAGAAACACCACAAGAGGCATGAACTGAGTAATTTTCTGTTTCTGAAGTTTTGTACTGTAATAGCAACAGAATCATCAGTAGGCAAATTCTTTAAACAATAATTATCTGTCTCTGCTTTGGATGTTTATTATTTTTGCAGCAGTTCATTTGCAGGACAGAGTGCCACCTTCACAAGAAACTCAACTCAACTGATTTGCAGTCAAAGTAGAGCGTTTGGTTACTTCTAGATTTTGTAAGAAAAGAGACAAAACATGAAGTAATGATGCAGGAAACACTTAAAAGGGCAATTTATCAAGCTAAAGATCTCAGTTTGATTGGAGAGGGAAATGCTGGACTGTATAAAAATTGCAAAAAGGAATGTACTTCTAATGAAATAGACTCCAGAGGAAAAATTAACCTATATTCCAGCCTGTTAGTGTCATGGAACAGATAATTGAATTCTTTGCTTTCTTGTCAATGCAGCAGTATGTAACTCTGCTCAAATGTTCAGGTAAGGTTTTTATGCTGGTCAACAGTTTTTATGCTGGTTTTCATAACTTTTTCTTTGAAAACTGGTCTAATTACTATTTCTTCTGTTTTTACAAAGTCTTCATGAAAAAATTGGGGTTTTGGAGTCACATCCCACACGTGACGTGGAACAAAACCAAACTCACTCAAAAGGCAATTCAGGTTTGTGCTTTATTTCCATGCAACATTTTTTGAGAAAAGTAGAAAAGTTTATTTTGAAAGAAATGGAGCCACTTAGTACCTCATGAAGGGAAAGGAGCAGAGCAAAGCTCACCCGCACAGATCCTTCGCTGTGGGGACTGCTCTGGGCCTTCTTTGCAAGGTGGTGTTATGGTGGTGGGAGCAAAATCAAAGGCAGTGGCTGCCCTGCCAAAATTATCTCTTGGATGGCAGAGAAATGGATTAAGGAGTCCCTGATGGCAGCTGTCTACGCCAGTGTCACCCTGCTCCTGTGTACATGGCGGGCAGGGGAGTTGGTTGCTCTTGTTCTCTGCCTTGATTTTCAGGCTTAGCAAAATGCAGCACATACTTCAAAATAAGAGAGCTAACATGGATTTTCAATCACCATCCCAAATTTGGCTTCAAACTGCCATAAACTGGAATATCCTGATGTAAACTGAGAACAGTCTGCTAAGGTGGCACTGGTACTTGCACAATTCCCTCCCATGTCCCCATTGTAAGGACTTTTTCTTGGGTGTTTCTTTTGTTTAATGTTGTCTGTGCAGTTTTCTACAACAGTTTAACTGCTTTATTGGCAATGAGGAAGGACATAAAATCTGTTATTGCAAGTGAGAAAGAAACATATGCTCTATGCTTAATGTGCAGCTGGAAAGTATGCATTAAAATATTTTTTTAAAGCCCTTCATATTCAATGGCCTTTTATTTCCTTTCTTTTCTATATATACCCCTGAACAATTGCTGGTACTGCCATAGCTGGTTAGAGGATGGTGCTAATAATTCCAGGATTGTGGGTTTGATCCCCAAATGGGCCATTCACCTAAGAGTTGGACTTGTTGGTCCTTTTGGTTCCCTTCCAGCTCAGAATATTCTGATTCTGTGATTCTGATAGTGCAGCAGTGTCAGGGGGAAGAGATAGGAGGAGTTGCTGAGGCTTCTTGGACCTACGGCATGGACAAGCAAGAGGATGATTTCCTGCATGGGGACACCCCTGGGGGGTGTCTAGAAATGAAGACACTGAACTCATCTGAATCAATGGGGTATAAAAGAAGGGTAAGTGTGAGGCACAGGAGCTGCCTCAACCAGCCTCACTATCAAGGCCTCTGTGATGTGGAGCTGCTCTTGAAAATTCAAGCACTGGGCAAAGCTGTGTAAGGGGGTGTTTGACAAAGAGCCCCATAGCCTGGCAGGAGCTGAAGTTCTGTGCTGTCTGTCCTCCCCAAACTCATGGCAGTTCACTGGCTGCTGCCAGAATCACTCACTGGTTGCCTCCCACTGCTGCTCCAGCTTGGTTTAGGGAGGATGAGATGGGCTGGGCACTTGGCATATCAGCCCATGAAGATGCCCTTTTCCTCTTTGCTTCCAAATAATCTCTGGGCCCAGCATCCCATGGGTGCTTGTAACCAGGCATTTCCCAATTATCAACAAACTGGTAATGAACAGTGATTCTTCAATGCCCAGACCTGCATAGATTTTCTCACCTTGTAATTTGCCCAGTATTCAAAAAAATCAATCTTACAATTCAACACCAAAGCACTGCACTCCAGTATTGTCCAGACAGAAGCTAATGAGACAGGAATAAACCGGGCAAGTGGGCTGCAACACGAAAATGAGGTGCTGGCCAGGACCCAGGGAGCTCATTGCCTCGACAGGACACCGGTACTGAGACTCGAGTCACTTCTGCTTTTCCACGGTGCTTTGTTGCCACCTGATGGCCTCACATAAGGTTGCAAGAATGAAACTGGAAAAGGTACATTCTTTGAGATGTCTTACATTTCATTAAAACCACTGAGAGCTTTTGAAAAAAAAAAGCTTCCCAGATCAATGTCTTTTCATGCCCTGCTGACACAAGTCTCTGCTTAACAGGTGAAAAATTACTTTTTTCCAATGTGACAACTATAATTGCATTGTACACAACACCAGTGATTTATTTGTATTTAGAAGGAATTTCTCTTGTCTTTTGCAATTTCCTTCCTTAACAGGACAGATACCTGGAGGATAATGATGTTATCAGGCCCGGAACGGTCACTAAATGGTAATGCTGTGATGCTTGATCCATACAGCCTGATATTCCTCTGTTTGCCCAGATAAGCACTGCATTTGCCCCTCACTCTGGTCCTCCTGACCACAGCAACATATCTGCCTCATGTGAAATAATCACTGTCCTGCTTCAGGCATGGTGTTGAACCACTGGGATGCCCAGCAGGCACCCTGGACCATCCTGACCACGATTCACACCTTTTTTTCTCTTTTCCCATTTCATTTGCTATTTCTGGAGCCTACCTTTCTCTGTCTTTTCCCAATCTTTCTCCACTCCAATCGTCTCTCATTTAAATAATTCACCCCTAATTTTTTTCTCCCTGACAGTCCTGGTTTTTCCTTCATGTCTAAGCAGCTTTTGCATTTTTGACACCCTGACTAGGTGATATTGGAGCAATTCATTGTCAGTGATGCTGCTGGTCTTGCAAAGCTCTGCTCCCCAGGAGGTTCCCAGTGCTCCCTCCAACCACCTTGGAAATCTGACTGTTTCCCACATCACTCCTTCCAAAGCACTGGTGAAAGCCAGGCATCCCTCATGGTGTTGTCTGCAAGTTTTGGTGGCAGCAGCATTGTGACCTGTCACATGCACAGGTTAGGGTGCTACATCCACTCACTGCCAACACCCTTTTCACTTCAGGGTTTGCATTTTCCCCCCTGGTCATTCCAGCTGGTTTAGCCACGTAAAAAGCTCAGAGGTAAAAGCACTGAGGCTGAAATGATTTGGAACTAAGGGACTGGGCTCTCCATGTGTTGCTCTGGTGACATCCTGGTGGCTGAAGGATGAGCTCTGCCTTGGGAGCACCGATGTGGCTAAGAAAGGGAGCGTGGGTCACCTCATGTCTGCTCCTGGGGATATGAAGGGGAAGGACAGGAAATGGCAGCTGTCACCTTTACTTGCTTTTGATGTAGATGGATGAAGATGCTGCAAAGGGGCTGTTTGTTTTCTGGGGTGCTCTAAAGTGTTTTTTGAATCCACAGCTGGAGAACTTCTTCTGAGGGCGTCACAACCACCATCAGGTCACATTTCTCAGCTTCTTCACTGCCATGCAGGATCAGCTGGGTGGGGGGCTCTGATTCTTTCTGGAAAACAGATGCACTCACTCAAACACACTCAGGCTAATGAGTTAATCTACTTGTCCTTTTTCCCAAAAAGCGTTCTTCTCACCCTTCCTGCCATAGCTGCCCAGAGAACCCACAGCCACAGAAGCTGCTAACCTGCATTCTTACTTGAACTGGACATTTAAACATATTCCTGAGGAGCTTTTGATTGATTTATCTTTAGCAAGTTGCTGAGAAGCTCAGGGATGGTGGCAGGGGACGTGGAGCGGTGTTGACAGTGGCACAGCTGTTTGGTTCAGGGAGCAGCTGCTCAGGCAGGGTCAGTCCCTGCCTCCCAAGCCATTTCCCCAGAAGCACCAGGAGCATCTTCCCTGTTCAGGGCTCTGGGCCAAAGGCAGTGACAGCTGTGCAGCCAGTTCAGGGCTGCTTGATCCCTGCAGCTCAGCTCCTCACGTGGAAATGGGCAAGGCTTCCTGGGAATCTGCTTTTTCTGCCTGCCCCATGCTCCTGTGAATACCCAGCACACTAAAACCCAACAAAGCACAGTAAAAAAAGTTACCAGTGTGTCTGGCAGGACAGCAACGGGGCAGCAGGAATATTGACAGATTTTGCTTATTTTCCAGGTAAGGAAAGGCAGGGTTAAAGCTGCCACAGCAAAGCCAGCAGAGGAGGTGAGGGCAGTAACCAGCCACACGGATGTGTCACCTGGAAACGAGAGAAGCAGCAAAACTTCTCAGAGAGACTGTAGGGAGCAAGCACTCACTGCAGCCAGCCTGAACCCTGTGTGGCTGCTCTTCCACCCACCCTGGTGAGATCCCTCCCTGGCAAACTCCAGTGCCAGCGGCGGGGGGTGGCACTGCTGAGTCTTCCTGTTTTATCTCTCCCAAGGAAAAAAAGGGCAGCACATCTGCAAACAAGGCAGGAGACTGGGGTGGAAACAAAGGGAAGGGCTTTGGGCATGACTACAGCAGGGGAGCAGGAGGGAAGGCTGGCTCTTACGCTGAGCCCTCACACAGTGTGTCGGGCTGAAGCTGCTGCTCCTGTTGATGGCCTCGACGTGGGTCTGAGCTTTCACACAATACTCAGCTCCTGCCTCCATGGTGTCCAGGTGAACCATGGAGTTCACCTCTTTCATCACCTTCTGCTGCACCTGCCACAGGCCCAGAAGAGAAAGCATCAGGACACAGGGCAAGGATCTGCCATCAAAGAGCAGCTCTACCACTGATGCCTTAGAGAGCCTATAAATGAACCAACGCACACTCTTGAGATAATATTAGCATAGGAGGTGATATAAAGGTTGATTTTATTGAAGGCCTCCAGGGGCAGATATGGAAAATGTCCACAAAAGCCCACCCCCCAAGGGTGAACACAGATTTATAAGTTTAGTAAATTAGCATAATTGACAAAAAGCACCAATTAGGAGCACAAGTAGTGATGCAATTTCCCCCCAGTTCAAGCCCCTTCTAAATCCTCTCCCCTCAGATGGAACTGAACTTTGTTGATGACAATGTGTCTGGAAGAGCTGTTTTTCAGCCTTGGTTCCCAGGGAGAACCAAGATAGGACAGGGACTTTGGAATATGTTTTGCCTTTCTGTGTATCAGGGCAGGGAGAAATACTGGGAAAACTAGCTGCAAATGCAATAATAGGCTACAGAGCTCCAAACAGATGTGTAAAGAACACAGAGGGTAGAAAAAAGAAAAACGCAGAAAATCATCTAACATCACCATGATGCTTGGCCAGCGAGAAAAGAAGGGAGCAGCAGGAGGTGTCAGTGGGGCCTGTGTGAGTAGAACAAAAGAGGGACAAAAGCAGCAAACAAGAAAGCACAGTGGAGTGCAGAATGAGCCCACACCCACCTGGAAGGGCAGGAGGGGATGGAAGGAAGAAGCTGTAAGCCAGAGTCATAATGACGATGCTGGGCCACAACACTAGACCAGAACCTGCTGCCTTGGTGGGAGGGGAATGTCTGAGGCCTCAACTGATCTGAGTTTTTTCTGGGTGTGGTGGGTGCCAAAATCATGCCTGTGCCAGAACCATACTGTGATGGGGTGTGAGAGCTGTGCCAGAGAGCTCAGAGAGGGGATGGACTAGGCTGGTGAGGGGTGAGTGAACTGTAACACACTCCAGCAAAGCTTAAGCAGCATATGATCAGCAGGACATTATTTTTTTTGCCATAAGTAGGTCTGCATTCACTGCTAGCAAAATGAAGTTGCTATTTCCAGTCTCCCCAGCCTTGAGAGGATGGGTAACAGCTACCCAACTGCTCCTCTTGCTGTGCTGCAGATGCAAAACCTGCTCTCACAGAAGGCCTGATCAGCCCCCAGCTCCACACACATAAAAAACTCCAACAAGCCAGGAGGGCACTCCTGGCAGTGCAAGTCCTTCCCACCACCAAAATAGCCTTCTCCACAGAACATGATATGGAGGGCCATTAGCTTGAAAAGATTTCAAGGCCAAAATCAGGTGTATGACTACCTGGGGTGACCTCTTGCAAAAGCATCAAATGAGACATGCCAAATGTAACCATAATTTAAAAAAATGATAAGAGTCCCAGCATAGGACTCATATTGACCAGCAAGAATAATGTTTGCAACAGGCCAGTTGGTAGAAAGTATTCTGAAGTTTGGAATTATTGTTTGGGTGATTAAGATCACATACTGAAGAAGAGCTGATATAAAACACCATCAGATACAAACCTATTGATTGTTTTTAAGGTGTCAGAAAGCCCACGGGCAAGGTTGATCTCATTTACTTGGATTTCACAGGGAACAGTCCCGCTCCTGATGCCTTCTTGTAGACTAAAGACTTTTGTATGAATAAATTGCTAATTGAGAGTGGCAGGAAGTCATGGTGGGGACTCACGTTTTAGTAGAGGTGATCAGGAAGAAAAATGAAAACTGATACATGCTAGTGGTACTAAAAACCTGCTTCACAAGAGTGAAGGTGACAGACAGCTGTGAAGAGCAGCAGGAGGATCTTGTAATAAAGCAACAAAAGCAATTCAACACAGATAAATGTGGAATTATGCTCGTGAGAATTTTTCTCCTACATTTTCACAGCATCCTCCATCAGCAACAGGAACTTGGGGTTCAGGTTTCATGGGACAGTCAGCTCTGTGGTAGTCACATTAACAATTGCTGGAGAGACAAGGGAGTGGGAAGACTTGTTTTGTTTTATGGTGCTAATACAAACTGTTCCTGCACCTTGGACTGTGCAGGTTTCTCCCTTGCCACCCTGGTAAAGACAAAAATAGCTGTGAGGGCTTCCACAGGGAACAGCTAAGGAGCCTGGGAGTCTTTGGCCTGGAAAAAGATGTAGAATATAAAACTAATAGAGTGGTAGGGGAAGTGAATGGGGAATAATTGTTCTCTCTATCCCCAAATCAAGTTTTGGGGACAACAGCACAACACTTATGTTGCAGAATTCCTCATTGCAGGAAGTCGTACAAGCTAGAAGTTTACATAGACTGAAAGCCAGAACAGATAAATAAATGGAACAAAAATCCATCAAGGACTACTAATGTTGCAATTTCTGGCTCAGAAAATGGAGAAAACTTGTCAGCACCTCAGTGTGACACCTTAATCACAGTCTGAGTAAACCAGGTGAGGTTCAGAGAGAGAAGTCAGCACAAACACCTTTGGTTCCTGACTTCTGGTTTCTATCTATAGTTGAGGCATGTGAGAGGATTCCTTTTCCCAGAGAAGGAAATGTGGAAATAACAGACAAGCTTCTCCATGAGGAAACCACAGCAACCCACTGGTGTGTGCAAACCCACTCCAGGCAGGACCTTCAGCCCCACAGCAGGAGCTGGGACTGGCAAACAACCTCTGGGCAATGTCTGTGTGCATTCCCTCTGGGCACTCTCTGTTATAGCCTAAAACCTGGGGGTCAAACTCACCCTGCTCTCGTGGCCCTTCTTCCAGTAGAGCACCCGGAACTGGAAGGCCGGTCCCATGTCTGCCAGCTCCACCAGTAAATGGTACCCATCTGCCAGGACCCTCAGCAGAGGTGGGGTCAGGGAAGCTGCCAACACAGAGACCCCCATTATCACACCAGAGACAGCCCTTAAATCCCCCCGTTTTCCCAGACAGGAGAGGAAGAGAAGCTGCCATCACCAGTGGAATAACAATCTGAAAGAACAGCTGGCTGCTTCAGTGGGGCAGAAACTTCTGTCTGCTCTTCTTCCCTGCGTGTCTAAATACAGCAGCAGGCTCTCACCAGGAGAAGGACCATAAATGGCATTGCAAACAGGAGTTTGGCAATAGCTGAGCTGCACAGAACTTGAAAGGCTTTGAATTGTCTCCAGTGGAGGAGCTGTCTGACCTGAGGGTCCCACGTGAACAGCTGCAGCAGAAGCAGCTGGGCCAAAGAAGCTGGGACAGCAGAGCAGGTCAGCTCTTGTGCTCCTGGGCATGAGCTCAGCACTGACACACAGAACAGGAGCTGAGAAGCCACTGCTTTTCATGAGAATCTTGGCAGTTATTCAAAGGTGGAGGAAAAAACATTATGAGCCTCGGGATAATTCACATGAATCCTGACTTTCTTTTAGTATCGGCATGGTTTTAGGTAGACTTGGGCTGATGATCTGCTGTGACTTCAGGTTTTGCAAATGTATGCAAGTAAATCTTTAGGTGATTTTCTTCCTGCTTGCTTTGATATTCAAAGCTTGATTTTGTCTGGCATTCTGCTGGGAGGAATATCAGTGAAATAATGAGAATCAATCGAGCATAGATGGACCTGTGCACTGTACATTTATGAACTGGGAAGTTCAAGGTGGTACAGAGATCATATTTGCACTATTTATTGGTGCCATTATTCACAATTATCTATGCCATTTTTTACCCCTCTGCTGTAGCTGAAACCAGTTTCAACCTCTTTGCTTTCAAGAAAGGAAGGAGAGTGATGCATAGTGCCATATAGAAGAAATGTTCTTAATAGAATTTGCTCTTATTTCCAGTGAATTGCCACTAACACTGAGCAATATGAAAACATAAAATCCAAGCATGTACATGATGAGTGTGCCACAAATGGGAGGCCTGGAAATCTACTTTGTACTTTTAAATGAAATGATGAAAAAAAACCAGGTAAAAATCTCCTTAGCACCACGTCTTAAAATTTTAAAAAACTGATATCATTTGGAAGCTAAAGGCAAATATTGTGCTAATGCATTAACAAAAGCACATTGCAAAATGCAACTGCTAAACAAACAGGAGCATTTCTATTTAGCTCTGTGCTGGCCCACTGGATACCAGCTAACTATTTGAATGTTGATAAATGAAGAAGGAAGACTGACTAAACTGTTGGCTTTAGGAAGATCTTTTCAAAGAGTTTTCCATAGAGTTACCATAGAGTTACCATACTTGATTATCAAAGTTATCAAAGTTGATTATACTTGATTATCAGAGTTATCAAAGAGTTACCATACTTGATGTGCTTCTATGCTGCGGCTTTGACACTGGGGCTGTGCAGTCTCAAGTGCTGGGGGCTGTGTGTCTGTGAGTCCCTTTCAGAACCTGTGGGCTGTGTTTGAACCCCTTGTCTCCTCTCAGACTCAGTGCCAGGTTTCCTGAGAGGTGTGAGAGCAGGGACAAGGCAAAGTGAGCTGTGAAAATGTGTAAGGACAAGAACTTAAGAGTGACTTTTCTTTCTCTTTTAAACATCTGTCATATTCACATTGAATCCCAATGCAAGCTCTATCCTCTGAACTGACACATCTTAGTCAGAAGACTGTTTTGGGGTCCCTAAAACACAGGAAAGCTGCCAAATACTTCACTGAACCATGAGAAAGCTACTGCTTTTGTTCATGTTGGTCTCAGGAGTGTCCTTCCCCTGTCTCTGCCTGACTGTGCTGTCTGTGCCTCTATCTGTGCCTCCATAGCTGCTGGAAAAGGGAAGGATTTTTCATCTAAAGCACTATCTAGACTATACTTCCACTCAAAGAGACACATTCACCAACTTAGGTGGCACTTCTGATGGTGCTTTGACTAAGACCTCTGCGTGAGTGAGGACTGCTCCCCCATGAAGTAGTGAATAACTTCCAAAGATGGAGGAATTTTTAATATTGGGTCCGTTCTGGTTTAGGACAGACAATTTCTTGCCTGGCTAAAGCTGATGAATGCTGCCCATCCCAGACTGAGAGCTACCGTCTAACAGTGACCTCAGCAGAGATTTCTCACCACAGGTTTTGTTGCTGGAAGCAGTTGACTACATGGCAGAGAACAGAGGAAATGATTCCAGAGAAATTCTAGAAAGAATAGGCCCATTTTAGGCTGCAACATGATCCTTGGGTTGAGCTGGGCCTCAGGCCTTGCAGGACTTGGAAGGACATGGAGAAAACGTCCTGCCTTGCTAGGATGAAATGAATGCTCTGGTTTCCATTTTTCTCTCCTCTTCTGGGGTTTCTTCATACATCTGACACCATGGGACAGGGGAAGCATGCCCAGAAGGGAGCGGGATTTCCAGGACAGCATAAAGCAGATAGAGTGTGACGGGGCTGTTTTCTAGAGTAAAAGCTCCCTTAGGATCAGGTTCTGGACTCCTTAGAAGTGACTACATGACTTGGATTAAAAATGACAACAGGCCTAGTTGATCAGAAATCTTTAAATTTAAGGGTAAGAACAACTGACCTGAAAAAAGAAATTCCTGCAGTCATCTTGCCAGTCTTGGAAACCCTTGAAACTCAAGCCAAGATGAATTTGGCTCTGCCTTGGGACGAAGCCATGTCCAAGAACATTGTCTAAGAAGGGAAACCCTCCAACCCAATTTGAGGAGCTGAGAAGCAGAGTGTGCTCTGTGCATGCACTGGACACAAACAGGCACCTGAAGAACACTTCAACACCTAACTCTGAGAATTTAACACGAAAGATGTAATTTAAGAGCAGGACGCACTCGTGACGCGGTTGAAGAAGCCTTTCATGGTGCCCCACCGTGACCTTGTGGCACCAAGCTCTGCCCTGACCCGCAGCTTGTAGGCCACGGTGGCTGAGATGTCCTCTGTGATGTTGCACACTGTGGCTGTGGTGAGGGAGCATTCTGAGATGGGGATCCAGCTCCCGTTGGCGTATTCCCGTTCGTATTCCCTGAGGAGAAGAGGAAGAAGACAGGCAGCAGTCTGACAGGAGATGTACCTGTGGCATGAGCTAAGGCTGCTTGTGGGCTCTTTCCAGGTAAAACCTGTACTGGGATACACTGGGGCGGGAACACCACAGGTGTTTGAAACCATATGGGTGTGTTTTGGATCTTATCTGCAGAAAATCACCCTGAGCCAAGTTCATGAGCCAAATGCAGCACAATATTGTGGGAGGTGGGGACAGCTAATGCTGTGTTGATGCATCAGGTCCTGCCCACTCCTCTGACTTCATCGTCCCCGGTACACCAGAATTCCAAAGCCATTTTGTAACAAAAGTCAGAGCTCAAGATGTGTCAGAAACCTCCTGTGGTGTGTGTCAAATGTTTAAAAGGTTTACACAAAGTAAATCTCGGTGTTTTCTCCTTCCTCTCCTAAATAAAATGTTGCAAATCTTCTTAACTTTTGAATTCTTGGATAGAGGCAGATTTCTTATATGGAACTGATGCACATCTTGGATTACTCAGGTATCTATTAACCTGAAAACTGTCCCAGAATTGGAGCAAAAAGAATTTTTCCTCCACTTGTGGTTAACAGTACTAAAGCATCAAACTTCTCTTAGGCTTGTGAACTGAACATGCACAGGCCATCCAAAAATTTAGAACTTTAAGTTGAGATAAACAATGTTCAAAGAGCAAAAAGAATAAAAAAATCCAGAAGTTACCCCTGAAACTCAACTGAGTATCTCACAGTTGCTCCCTGGACGATCACAGGACTCCAAGTTAAGAAGTGTTTCATGTTGGTTGAAAGAATGGAGATACTCTGAGGTGCTGGCAACAACACATCTCCTCCTAAAATTCCCAGCAAAAGAAAGGAAAAAAATGAATGTACTAGGGAAAAAAAAAAAAAGCTTTGAAGAACAGAGCAAAATGGTGTTTTGCGTCAGAAATACACACTCTTCACTTCCCTACAGTCACTTCTGTATTTGAAAGTATTTTGCAGAGAAGAAGAAAGGATGGAGCAGCTCGGCTGAAAGTGTCCCTTTGCCTTATTTCAGAGTTTTTCACTGTATCACTAAAACAGTGAGGAAAAGGTCAAGCCCTCCAGTTGGATTTGATGAAGCCGAGCACCAGATGTTCTGTTGCACTCTAGAAACTGTTCCAAGGAGGCCGTGGTTCCAAATGTGCTGTTTCTTTCCAGGCTGGGTTCACTGCTGTGGGAGATCCCAGCTCTGGTACAGCTCCCTTCACATTGCAGGATTCTGACAATGTGAGGGCTTGTATGCTGTGATCAAAGCTTATTAACAGACTAAACTTATTCCATGCTCTGTAACTGAAATTACCACTTTCCTCTGAGATCTCCAAAGCACGACTTCGGAGCGATGGTTGATTTTACCCTGGGGTATCTTGCTGTAAAATCCTTGGCAATGTTTGGAGCACAGGAGGCAGGATTCCCCATAGACACACTCTGCACTACGCTGTGGGAACACTCATCTTCTGCTACTTTCCAGTCCCAAGAGAATCCCATTCTCTCTGCTCAGCAGGGAATGGTTCCCAAAGAACCACTGGGAGGGAGGAATGGATGGAGTGGTTCCTATCAGCTCACTGGTGAACACTCTTCCCAAAACAAGGTAACTGTGCTATCACAGTGTGTTACCTGAAGATTATTTTTTCATTAAATTTATTTCACTTAACCAGGTTTATCATCCAATAGTCTTTGCCACTAAAAAGGGTGTTTTCTTCTGAGCCATATTTTCAAAGTTAACCAGTAATTCAGTTGTTCTACCCAGGATCAAAACCAGGTTGACAAGTCCACGAGCATCTGTCTAATTTCCTGCATCACATCTTCATAAAATCACTAATGATGTGGGGAACTGTTATGCCAACTCTGATTCTTTGGTGTAAGTCATAGAGGTTGGCACAATGCTCAGCTGTTCTTTGAAATAAAATTCAGGTTGCTCTGGCATGAGAAATTTTCTTCCTTGTCCTTTAGGCAACAGAAGAGCCGTTCTCTGCCATATTAGCATTCTATCAGTTCTGGCAGGCTGAGGCTCCATACACACAAAGCACTGTAATCAAGGCACTTTTAGTCTTTAAAAAATAAAAAAGCAAAGTCTTTAGTGACCTTCACACTGCAGCATAACCACCCATCTGGTCTCTTGTGCTCTCCATGCTTCTCAACATTCAGATTTCTTGCTACTTTTCCTTGTGCTTGGTTCCCATGTTAATTTTGGGACTTGGCACACCTGAGTGTGTGAATTCCATACCTGATTTCGTTTACATGAACAAACACTGGTTTTCCACGTGACTCACAGACACAGTGAAGTTCCAGGTCTGAACAGGGGTGAACTGCACTTAATGTTTTCCTATTTTTTTAAGTCCTGACTTTAGGACATTTTTGATATAAATTTTTTGGCATTCCATAGGACTAAACCCTGTATTATTAAACTGTCTAGAGACCTATTTTAAAAGCAGAGAGTTCTGAATTGGACTATCAGTTTTTTAATGGCCCAAGGGTTGTTTCCTATCTGGTTAGAGCACTCTTCATTTCCTGGCTATGCTTGGCTTAGTGCACTGTTTTCTTGTCAAAACCAATGAGTCTTCTACTGGCACGGTGACTGTCACCTCACTTCAGCTGAACCACCAAAGTTCATACAGAAATTAGGATTCTTTCCTGCTTTTATTAGGAAAACTCCTTACCCAGTGACAATATAAGTGCCTCTACAGAAGCAGTTCACTGATTTAAGTCTCTGTTTGGCATTAAAGTTATCATTTGGAGGAGAGGTTCGTGCTTTTCCAGAGTACTTTTGATCTAGACATAATCCTGTGTCATAGCCAAGCAAATGATATTCATGGTTTCTCCCACCCATCTGTTGCATCAGCCCACAAAACAACTGTAACAAATGCAAGTTTAACAATTCCAGGTTACATAAACAGCGCCGAGAATAAACAGTGCAGTGTGTTGTTTGAATGCTGAAATAATCCATTGACTCTGGTTTGTTCATTTTGAAGGAGAAGTGAACAACAATCATCCAAAGTACAGGACCCAACTGGACAGAGAGCACAGGCAGGACCCGGAGGGCTGATAGCCCAGGGCTGCCACATTTCCATCTGATTTTGGATTCACCAGCAGCCTCACAGGACAAGCCAAACTACACTCACTCGAGCCAGGGTATTGACTCTCACCCTAATGTCTCCAGTCATGCCAGAGAAGTGACATTTTCTCTGTAAATAGCATTTTTGTCTCCTACCCTATCAGCAGTATATTCAATTTCATTTGTTACACAAAGAATACATTTCCATTTAGAATGGTGATGAGCCTTTTAATTTAGTATTTTTATTCTCTTTGTGTTAGAGAATTACAATTAAAAAAAAAAATCATGGTCAAGTCCAGTACATTTGTCTGTCTTACTTTTCAGTTTAAAATACCTTAAATAAACCCTGATAAAATTCCATTCCTCTGGGATAGATTTTGATCTCCTTCTTGCTCTGTGAATATAGAACAATATAATATTTCCTCATTACTTGCTGTTACTTCATCACTACTATCATCACTACTTACTGCTAAGTGTATATGAACACTGTAAAAATATTAATACAGTTACCTCTTTATTCATAATATCATCTCCTTTCAGGGGTTCAGCAAACACAAGAAGAAACAGCAACCTCAGAACTGGTGCTGCACAGTGTTCAGGAGTGCTTTACCTCATCTGTGCTTTTCCTGGCATGTGCCTTAAAATTTTATATGTAAGAGTGAGAAATCTTTCCTGTTGCACTAATAAGCATTGGCTTTTTAGTCATTGTATTGCTTAGTCTTCTTTTGCTAATGTGGAGGCCAAAAATGCCACCAGCTTTTTATATCTTGGAGCATGGGCTGACTCTCCACTTGAGGAAATTTCAGTGAAGGGGAATCTGACAAGGGAATTCTGAATTCTAAATACTTTTAACAAAGAAAATAATGCCTATCACATCCTGAGAAGATAAAGGAATTTCTTTGTAAGGTAAATGTTGAAAATGAAAGCCATGCATCTCTAAGCCCTAGAAATAACAATTTAGAAGGGGATAATAAATTATGCTAAAATCTCTTTGGCTAGAATTCCAACCTGCAGGCTCTGGGGACATCCCCTCCTTCATCTGGTGATTACACAAACTCACAGCAAAAGGCAAGATCCCAGTACATCCCCCTGGGCTTTTTTTGTCCTCAGCACCCAGGCATCAAAGCCCAGACTCTTGGGCTAGACAGGAGCACACTGCTCTGCACAGCCACAGGGGGAGCTTAAGGCATAAACATTCAACCAAATAAAAGTTCTTTGCTCAGAAAGGAGGTTGGGACATGAATTTTTTGTATTTCAGGTCAAGGCCAAGAGAGTGACAGACACAGTGTAAGTTATGCCACCTTTCCCTCCTACTCTCTGTCACGGTGTGAGAGAGGCTGGCAGTCACTGCCCACACAGGCAGCTGTGCTCCTGCCTGGAAACAGCACTCAGGTAGCCAGGCCTTAAACAGAAATACAGTAAAAGCAAGCCCAAATTTCTTCAAAGAATAGTTGCCCAGCTCTGTCCTCTTTTAAAACACATTTGCCATAATCTTCCCTATTGCACAGAGTTAACTTTCCAAGCAGAAACCACTTGATGCTGTCACTGGGTTCTGTCCTTAGCATCTGAGAATGATAAATAGAGAGGCAGCTGTAAAATGATTTTTTCTGAGGCAGAGGAAAAAAAATGGAGCATGAGACAAGAAGAATGTTGTCACAACCTAAAATGGCACATTTTAAAAGCCTGCACTAGGGAAAAACCAAGCACACTGGCAAGACATGTTTGCTTTTTAGAGGACTGACATTGCAAACTGGAATGCAGCCAGGAGATTTGAGACCAAGCTCCTCTGAGATGTGTCTGGAGTGTAGCATTTACTTGTAGAAGCAGATTACCAATTGCACAGCCTCCTTCCAGAGTAAAGGAGACCCTCAGTGAAGCGATTTGAGCTATTAATTAGCACTTTATATCCTTCCTCTCTGACCCTGCATCCACTCCACAGGCAGAGCATCCCTGTGTTCAGAGTGATCATCATTGAAAGAGGACTTGAGAGTTCAGCTTCCCACAGAACAGCAAAAGAGCAGGGATAAATACAGTATTAATAAATTCCTTCAAACTGAAATTGCCCTTTGGAGTTCATAAATGACCTGCAGAACAGAGAATTTACAGAACCATTTGCTTTGAAATTTGCTTATTTTGATACTCATTTTAGAAAAAGAATTAAAATTCAAGATCACTTGACCTCATACTCATTTGGCTTAAGTGCTGCAGAGGCATCTTTAACAAAAGGACGAAAGACTTTGTTACTCACAACATTTCTGTCTTCTGGCTCAACTCAGTGAAGATGTTCAGTCATTTACCTGAGAGCTTTGGTGCACTCAGAGCGCAGAGGAAGAGGCAGATGAGCTTTGGTGGCATTTTGCTCAGGCTTTTCCCACATTCACATCCTGTTACACATCTCAAGTCTCCAGGTTCCCAGCCAGGGAACCTCATCCGAGCCAGCCATGGTGGGCAGCGAGCAGAGACCCCAGGGGAGTGTGGAAACTCCTCTCTGCCTGCCTGCAGAGTGCCGAAGGTGCACAAACATCGTTTGTGAGGGTGTAGCTGCAGGGAGTGCCCAGGTAATCTGCTGCCAGCAGTTCTTTACAGGTCTGTGCAGCTCTCTGCTGGATGGGGTAACTCTGTCTCACTCTGAGCGATTACATGGCTTAAAAAGAGGCCTTGTAAGGAGGAAAGAGGATATGCTGGGTTTTTCCATATAGCTGTAAATGCTCACTCCTCTGCTCAGCCCTAATCTAGATAAATCCTCATGCTTCCAAGCACCAGGAAAGTTTCCTCATATTCCTATGGAATGTCTTATGTCTCTGCACAAAGGACTGGGACCTCTGGACGGATGGAAGGGACCTGTGAGCTCCAATTTATCTCCAATACTATTCCTCTGGTGGCTGTGTTGGCTGTGTGCTGAGCAGGAAATTGTGTCTCCAGGTCTGATTTGGTGCAGGCACACGTATCCTGTGTTTTTTTCCATCTTGCAGAGTGCATTGCTTTCCACCTCACTTGGAGGGAAGGCAGGATTTTCATCTGGATGCAGTTCTGAGACCTGAGAACCCAAACCACCCACAGGCTCCAGGGTTGCAGCAGCTCCCTTTGTGCTTCAGGCTGGTTCCTTCAGAGGCCAAGGGAAAGGCAAACTTTAGGTGGAAGCTCCTTATGTTCTGCAAAAGGTAATTAAAATGAAATGAAATTCTGACTGTACAGATAATGTGAGCAAAGGCCAAATCCCACCAAATCCCACCAAATATTTTTGGCTCTGATGAAAGCAAATATTAGAAATCTCTCTTCTAAACTACTTCCTCCTCCTCACAGTTTGCTACCTTAGAAGGGGCTTTTGTTTCTGAAATTTTTTTCTCCTTTCTGATACCTTTAAATAGCAAATACATGACTCCTCTTTTCAGTGGGGAACAAAAGGGATCACTCAAGACTTGTTTAGTACATATTTTCCAAGGAAAGAAAGGGCTTTTTTTTGTGTTTATGAAAGAATAAAATAATATTCTCTTGAGTGAAGGTCTCCAGATTCTCAGACATGCAGGAACTGTGCTGCATCCAGCACGATCAAAAATCCCCACATTTTCTCCTTCTTTCCATCATCTCCCTTCTTTCTTTCATTTCTTCCTTCCTTTGCTTTCTACCCCCCTCCCTTCCCTTCCCTTCCCTTCCCTTCCCTTCCCTTCCCTTCCTTCCCTTCCCTTCCCTTCCCTTCCCTTCCCTTCCCTTCCCTTCCCTTCCCTTCCCTTCCCTTCCCTTCCCTTCCCTTCCCTTCCCCTTTCCCTTTCCCTTTCCCTTTCCCTTTCCCTTTCCCTTTCCCTTTCCCTTTCCCTTTCCCTTTCCCTTTCCCTTTCCCTTTCCCTTTCCCTTTCCCTTTCCCTTTCCCTTTCCCTTTCCCTTTCCCTTTCCCTTTCCCTTTCCCTTTCCCTTTCCCTTTCCCTTTCCCTTTCCCTTTCCCTTTCCCTTTCCCTTTCCCTTTCCCTTTCCCTTTCCTCCTTTCTATAATTTCTCACAATTCCCTTCTTCCTCCATACCTACCTCTGTTCCTTCCTGCATCCCTTCCAACCTCCCTTTTCCTTCTCCTCTCCATCTTTGGGGCACACAGAGAGGCCTCTGTACATTTCCCAAACCTGGCTGTGTTTTCCTTCCATGGAAGAAGGATGTTCTCTGAAATACCTTTCAAGTAATCTTCATCTTCTTGCTCTTCATTATCCCAGCCTCCTACTACTTTTATCAAATATCTGTACTGGTAACCAAAAGGTGGCTGTTGTGCTGAGTGACTTTATAATTGTGAAAATCATGAGGTCCAAGAGGAAACATGGATGTGTTTAACAGTATTACCAATAGGATAATGTGCTTTTTGCTGGGAAGCAAAAGAAACATTTGCAGAAGAAAGGCAAAATTTACTTGTCAGTGGGGGAAACCACCAATTTGTTCCCTTGTTGTACCAAGAAATTATAAATAAGGCAACTCTGAAGTTTGAACTATTGTTCAGTTAGAGCTGTGTGGCATATCTGGTTCTTCACGGGGTTGTTCTTGTCATGCCATAAACATGTGGATGTATTTTGATTAAATATTTTGAGTAAATATTCAGACATAAGCTGAGAAGAATCTCAAAACCCATCTGATCTGTAAGGACTGTGCCTCACACCATTCACCTTATGACTCAAACAGATGCACAGCAAAGAGTCTGCACACAGTTTGCAAGAATTTTACCGGAATCAAGTGCACAGCTGGAAGTTTTGCTTTCCAAAGATTTCTCCCTGTCTGTGAGTGGGTCAGAGAACTTTTCATTTTCAGGGGTGGGAAAGAGGAATGCAGGCCCATTTCACAGTTAATCCATGATTAGCAGTGAAAGGGAGAGTGGGTCTGCCATAACAATGAGGATTGCACCTGCCCAGAGCTATCAGCAAGATTCCAAAATGAAAACTGTGATGATGCCATGTTATATTTCCTGCCTTAATTATAACCAGCAAGTGTGGTGTGTGTGAAGAAAACTTGGGGTGGAAGCTGAAGGTGGTGCACACACAGGGCTGAGGGGTGCCAACCAGCAGGCTTGGAACAGAATTATTTAGATCACAGCAGCAATAAAAGTGGCAAAAACACCTTCTGACATTTTCCCCTATTCTGAAATGCTGTATGAAAATATTTGGTTTTATAGAGATAAAAAGAACTCTTTCAGCTTTACTGTTCTGCTTTCAGAATTGTACCAGTTTTACAGGTCTTTTTGAAATTGATGAAACAAATATTTTCATAACTTTCCTTATCAATTATGGTTCCAATTATGTCCCTGTGAAATATTTTAATGTTATTATGCATGTGTTTCTAAAGATAAAAGATATTAAACGTATTTCTTAAGATTAGCATCTGTCTGATTAACTTTGTTTCGTAACTCTTGCCTTGCATTTCAAGTTATTCAGGCCAGTGGTTGCACCAGCAAGCCAAGATGCTGTGGGATTGCTGTGGAATCCACACCTAATTCAATTTGGATTGATCACGTGAGGTTATTTCTAAGGAAAATGGATTGAAGGAACAGAAAAAAGAAGGCCCAGGTGACAATTTGAAAGGAAAGGTCTCGGTTATTTTAGTAGCAACTAGGCAGGGTTTTATATAACTCCCTATGACATCCTCCGTTATACTTAGATATCCTGGTGGATGCTAAAACATTTTAATAACTGATTTATTTATATATGTATCGTGATATGCTTAAGATTCCAATCTGTGGAAGAGCCTAAATAAATGTGAAAAATTTAGAAAAGTATTTTATCTGGACCAAGTCACTGAGGGAGAAATTCCCTCTGATTAGGAGAAGACTTGAAGCCTTGCAAAACCCCCCAATGTGTGTAGAAGGTCTGCCTTCTGGAGACTTCTCCATGACCTTGCTGATAGTGCTGAACCCTTGTTTAAGGATTTACCAACATTGCAAATCCCTTGTGTGGGAGTGGAGGGAGTGGGAAACCACATTTTGGGAGGCAGCATGTGGCTGCCATTCCCAGGATTGGAAACATGTCTAGGAACTGCTCTCATTTCAGCCTCCTCACAGTTCCAAACCAGTCTCTTTTTGGAGACACGTGGCTGCAATGCTGCTGGGAAGCAGCTGAAGGGTTAATTTGGCTGGGCTGGTTGTGAATGGAGTGATTCAGACCTCCCAACTGGTTATCTGGGCAATGCAAAGTTCAGTGTATTTATGGAGCAGCACAAATAAGCTGTGAGGTTCCTGCTGCTGGGAACTGATCTGGCCACACCAGAACTTCAGGGGCACCACGAGCTGGGGACAAGGCTGACTGAAGAAAATAAATTACCAGAGGGAGAAGTACTACAATAAAACACAATGCTGAGCTCTTCTAAGAGAAATTATGGTGCTACCTGAAAGTAACTCGTTGCTGTGTATCTAGAAAACATTTTTAAAACTCTTTAAAGGGGAGAAGTTTGGTCAGGACAGACAACAAACTGCTCTTTAAATTCAGGAGTTTTGAATGTTAGCTTAAGTACGTGGCTGGGAAAGCTGCAGGGCTGTGTTTTTGTAGTTGTTTATAGGCTTGGGCATAAAGGTATCCTGAAGCTTTCTCCAAACTGAGCCACTAACTGCAAATGTTTGCTCAAGTGGGTACCAAGGAATTATGTGCTCAGTTAATTAAGTGGTCTCAGGAAGAGGCAGTCATGTCCCTTTTCCCATGGTTAGTCAAAAAGCAAAATGACCTGTGTTATCCATCCAACTCTTCCTCAAGTCTCTAATCACTACCCTTCCAGTGCTTCCAATCCTGTAGATAATAATTTGCTGCTCCCACTGAATGGCAGCCTGCAATATGGACAAGAGGAGCACACGAGCTGCTGCTGCTGTGCTGAAAATGACATTACCTGGATGCCTGATTTTCTCCTTTGCTCTTCCAACAAGCATTTTCTCCATGGGAATTAGAGATCCAGCACGGGACGCTGGACGGGCTCTCTGGAGTTTACACATCAGAAGATATGCAGACCCTGTCAATGGGCTAAACTAAATAATTCTGTTTGAAACCAGGGCCAAAAGCCCTTTTAGGCCCATATGATCATTGCCAAATGTGATCTCCTGTCTGGAGGGCTGAAATCATAGTGAAACAAAACAGAAGAAGCACTCATTTATCTCATTCTTAAAATCCCAAAGGAGCTCAAAGGCTTAATTGCACATGCAGTGGTATATTAACCTTCACAGAAGCTTCTTCTATGTGAGTAGTGAGGTCTATTGACATCTCACAATACATGGGAATGCACACACAAGTATTATGAGGGAGGGAAAGGTCAGGGGGATGCTGAACTCAGAGAGGCTGTAACTTCCCATGGAAATGGGAGAAATGATGTGTAAGTCCCAAAATGTACTCCTGGTGTTGAAACCCTTGGCTGCACACGCTCAGAGTGGACCATTCCTACTCTTGGCACTCTGCTGAAGTTTTTTCTAAAACCTACACCAGAAGGAAACTCTATTTTAAACCAGAACAACTCAATTTGCACTGTTGTGGTCGTTGTCAGAGCTGGCTGTTCACTCGTGCTGAGGGGCTGACCACGGCTTTGGGTTGTGCTGCAGGGTAAATGATGCTTTGTGTTCCTGACGTCAGGAAGGGACCTGCCTGTGGTGCCAGAGCAGGGCAGACAGCAGAACTCTGGCCCTGCTCATCCTCCAGTTCAGTGTGCACAGCTCTGCAGACATGATTTAAATCTGCATCACAAAAGGGACTTGCTATGAAGTAGGAAATATGGACTTAGGAGGAGCAAGACCTTCTTGGCTTAGGGCTCAAAGCAAAACCACAACTGAGTGATCCAAGCCTAATGCCAGAATGTTGGCATAACAAGTGAAATATTAAGAGAAATAATGGAAATAAGGGAACTCTAGTCCTTGCAATTTGATCTGTATGATGCACTGCTTCAGTCTCATCCTCAAACAAGGAAAAATGTCTCTGATTATTAAATGTTTTATCATGATACGCAAAAGAGTTGATTTTCAAGGAAGATCCTCAAAGAAGTTTTGTTTTTAAAATATCTGTGTTGATTTGTTATAGAAATAGAGCTTTTTATGCCTTTACAAACACTGCATTACAATACACAAAAGAACGGGGAGAGAAGGAAGAGAAAATTAAGTGTGAATTTCAGTGAGGGTGACAGCGTATGCTAAATGTTCCCGGGGTGATCAAGAGCGACATTAAGGGATCAACAAAATTTAGGAATTGCTTCAGTCACCACTAAATGTCACTGTTGCTCCACAAAATGACTGTAGGCACCTTGTTTTGTCAAGGATACTTTGACTTCAAAGACAAAACCTTTGGAAGCTGTAATACACATTGGTGAATGCATTTCTGTTACATCTGCGCGAGACCTATCCCCAGCTCACCCAGAAAAAATATTCATTTTAGAGAAACAGGCACTCTGTTAAACCTGTCCATGAGATTAAACAAAAAAGGAGAGCTTTTTTTTCTTAAAACCATTTGATTTCTGGTATGTTTTCTTGAATCATAAATATAGCAAGCCTAGTGTAATTGAAAAAAGTCCTGGATTGTTTGGTTTTGGGGTTTTGTTCTTGTTTTGTCTGTTTTGTTTTTTTTCCCTCCAGAATCAGTAAAAGTAAGAGAAACAAAATAAACCACCTTTAATTGTTAGATTATATCATGGGAATCTCTAGGAGGTACATCCAGCAATTCAGAACAAAAAGATAATCTGGGGGCCTTAATTTTGGGAAAAAACCTAATGTGTGTTCTATTGAGGATTAGTAATTTCATGTTTGAAAAAAGTATGGATGAATGTTTAAATGTCTCAAACTGGCCTGAGGTACTGAAGCACAGTGAAAAGCCACAGCAGAGCTGCAATTATCAAAGAATATTTTTTCTTTCTGTCAGGTGAGATATTTATGAATGTTTTCCTGTGTGTACAGCAGTGGCTTTTCATGAATTCCATGTTAGACTTTCCAGAAGTATGGAAATAAGAAGAAAGTGTAAGTCAAAAGAAATGGGATCTAGAAGGATTTGAAGAAAAATTGAGTTAACAGGAAAGAAGTAAGCATGCTTTGAAATATTTATGCTGGTGTAGGAGCCAAATTGCAGTATTAAAAGCCTCCTGTAGTTCAGAAAATACGTGTAAGCATTCTGCTAAGGGACAATTCTTTCTGTAAATCATGTTTCTTTTCTTAATCATCTCTTTTTTTAACCTGCTTATTTCCAAGGATGCTAACATGGGAAGTGCATATTTATTTGTTTTTCTGAAGTTCATCTCTTCTAATTAGTGTCACTTTCTAAAGCATGAATTCCATCCTCTGGCTCTTTCCAAACACAGCCAGATTCAGCAGAGTTGCCAGGAAAAACTCCCACAGGAGGTTACAGCCTGGGGCTGAAGAAATCATAGTGAGATCACCAATGCTGATTTTTGAATCACAGATGTCTTATTGTCTGCAGGTCTAGAGCACTTGAAAGCCTCTGTAAATGCAAAACATGCCCATAAAGACAGGGTTACTTCTCTGATTTTCAGAAACTAAACCCAGTATACCTTTCAAGACTATAAACAATGCCTGATATCCACTGGGACTCCATGGGTGAGAACAGATTGCTATTTTATGGAGTAATCTACAAACAAAGACTCCAAAGCCATGTAAGAGCATCCATACTGAATACTCAGAGCAGATGCAGGAGGGTGCATACAGATATCTGAATATTCCTATATTTGCGTGTTATATGAGAGACATCCTTTATTATCAAAATTCTGTGTCTGGCCTGAAGGTCAGATATTGGCCGATAAATATGGAAATAACCTCAAGAAACACTTCTGCTCAGCTGTCATTGGGACTAAGGATGAGAAGATAAGAATCTTTAAAGAAGCAAATCCTGATTGTGTTGAAGATGGTTTCAGGAATTAAACTGAAGAGTGAAAAGGAAATACGTCAGATCAAATAGCTGTGATCAGCAAGAATAATCCCTCTGGCATTCAAAATTGTGTTCTAAACAGTTTAAAAGATGTACTTAAAAGCAAGACCATTAATTTGACCAAATCAGTTAAGAATTACGATATTTCCTACTTCAATCTCTTACATCAGCTCATGCGCATCTGACCAGCACAAACTGTCTGGAACATGAAGTGTTTCCCTTAGGAGAGTTTCTTTTCCATAACCTGCTGCTGCTGAGGCAGGAATCTCCTTGTCTTTAATTACTTTAATTAGTCTCTACTCTCTAATACCTGTTGCTCAAAGAACGTTGGCTTGGATTCTCTGCTGTTGTTGTTCTTCGTAGATTTCAGCTTCCAGTGCTCCCCAGTTCCTGGAATGCCATTTTGCTGCACACCACTGAAGTTTGGGAGCATCAGGACTCCCTGACCTGGGGCAAAATTTTCTTTTGATGGGACAAGAGCTGAAGTTCAACACTTTTTGATTCCTTTTATTCTTGCCTGTGCACAGTGGGTGAGTTTCTGATCCAGTTAAATGAATTGATCAGATCCTGCCGACATCTGTCTGCTCTGGTGGCTGGAGGTGAGACACTGGACGTGTAATTAAAGGGGGAGAAGCGGAAGGGAAGAGAGAAGAGGTGCCCAAACCATCACTCTGTTAGAACCCTACTGCACAAACCCACACTTTAAACAGCCAAAATATACTTTGGCATAAGCTTCATGATTCCTCATTCCTCTACATGAGCAAGAACACACTGAATTTTGATATTCAAGTTAGTGGAAATGACTTTAATAAAATTTGAAACATAGTTCTGTCTCAGGCTTCTGTTCAAGGAGCCTGATAATTCTCTTCACATTTGTACAGAAGAGGAAAAGTTAAGGCAACCTTAACTTCTCTTTGAGCAAAGCCTGAATTGCCAAGGGTCGAAGTGTCAGTTTTCATTGATCTGTTTCAAAATAGCCTCAGCCACCTTGAATCATTCATGAAAGGATCACATTTTCTTCTCCGAAGGTACAAGGAACACTGCATGCACAGAGAGATGTTGTGACATTTTCTTAATAAATTTAGACTAGATACAGACTCTAAAGTTTTGTGATTTCTCTGGCCACCTTATGCTTAACCATCTCAGAAATTCTGAGTTGGTGTCTTTGATGGTGCCACACCTCTTTCCTATGGCTCAAAGTGGAAAGAACCAGAAAGGAGACTCTTACGAACCTCCCTCTAGGAAGCTGCAGTTTTTGTCCCAACAGAACATTTTCTATATCCAGCCAGATTTTCATCTCAAATAATAATTCTATTGCAATCAACGGTGCAGAAGTGAAATCCCTTTTCTTACTGTTCTGAGTGGCAGCAACTGCAACGTGGAGATGCAGGACTGAAATCACCATGTTTTATTTCCATTTTATCTCCATTTATTTCCATTTTAAAGTACGGATAATACCAAGGATTTTTTTCTAAAAAAAATGTGGTCCTGCTGATTATAAATAACCATCCATCCACATCTGTCTCTACTGACAGATTACAAACAGAATTACACCTTTCTGATGGAAGGTTTCAGGTGATGTCCAAGTGGACCTGCTAAGACAATATAGGAATTCAGTGATCTTCAACAAAAGCTCATTCAAGTTTATTAGACTTCCAAAATGCTTCTACTTGGAAAATTTCCTTTCTACCTTAAGGTGCTTATATTTACCAGAGTTCTAGAAGTGCAGCACAAAAAACAGAACAAGATGTATCCTTCCAATGTTTTCCACTCTAATCTATTATTATATAAAATCTATTATTATTATCCAAGGCCTTTGTGCACACTACATCATCAGAGCAGTGCTCTTTGGTGACTACTGAGTACTTTTATAAATTATTCATGCATCTTTTTTTATATCACCTACTGTGGCGTCAGCTAGGGACAAACAAATATTACAGACGTGGCACCAATAAAGAGAGAATGCATAATCAGTCTCTAAAAATCTGTATAGTCTACCAAGTCCTGAATATTGCTGTGGAATACTAACAACCACTGGATCCCTCTAGTGTGAGGGTCCCCTTCTACCAAAAAAAGATATCTGACAAACTGCAGCCCGTTTTCTGCTTTCATAGATGGGATTGATTCCTTTTGAACGCAGGGTTTCTTTTTTAATTTGGAGGGTTTTGTTGGCTTTTTCTCCCTATTTTAATATCATATTTTTAAATCTTGTGGAGAGTTTGTTTTGCTAGTGATAAATAATAAAGATTTTGATTCACAGGTGAAACAGCAAGGCACACAAAATCTTGAAGACATTCACACGTGCTGATGCCACTGCCACTGCATTTTCAGTAGGGTGAACGAACTGAGAGAAAGAAAAATAACAATTTGTGGATGTTGTGAAAAAGTACTCCAGGATGCTGATATTGCTTCATTAGCACAGATTCCATCCTGTGTTTCCTTCACCAGGAGGGTGGACACTCATAAAGCCTTGGTTCTGCACCGTTTGTTCATTTTTTGGACCACACATTTTTACCTCGGTATCAGAAGTGCTCAGTAAAGCTGCAAAGATCTCTGGAAGCAGCTTAGAACTGCCTAAAATATTGAAAAAATGGTCTAAAAATTACAAAATGAAGAAACTGTGAGTACAAATAAAGGGCACTGTTAGATGAGTCAGTTACATGGTAGAAGAAGGAAAAAGTTGATTAATTTGTAACTCCTCAGGAGGTCTGAACCATCAGCCACCAAAGCACAAGGCCTGGGGCTACCTCAATAAAACAATTCAGGGATGACACAACTACCAAGGGTCACACACGAGCAGTTAGGGATAACAGGGATGCCCTGTCTGGCAGCTGCTGAGCCATGCTCACGTCCCTGCTCCATTTCTGACCCCAGCTGAAGGCACTGTGTGAGCTAAAAGCACAAATGCCCTGCTCTGACTGCCAGCAGCACGAGGGTTTTCAGAACAGCTCAGAGAGACAGGAAGAATCAGGAGATGAAACCTGGCACAAGGCAGGAGGCAGAGCAGCCTTTCCCGTGGTTTGTTTAGAAGGGGTTAATGCCCAGATCTCACCCTTGTACTTTTCCATTGCTGAGGTCTCTTTCCTGCTGCCATCTGAGGTGAGCAGCATGGGGCATCTGATGCCATAGACAGCAGTGTAGATTACACCTTCCTGTGATAAACATGCCTGATTGAAAAGTCTTCCTTTCTTCTTTACCCTGGGAAAATGTAGCACTTTTCTGGCACAAGAGGGAATGCTTTTCACCCAACTCTACAGCCCTCACCAGGGATTAAGGTACAGAGAAAGGAGAATGGAGCCCCACTCATTGATTTCTCCACTGAAGTAACATATCTGCTGTCATTTGTAGTCCCTACAACCTTCACTTAGCAGTGCAAATAATTTCTGGTGCTACATCTTCATTCTCTGAATTAGCAGAACCTAAGAATTCCCCCTGGAATTCATGATCTCTTTCCTATTGCTCCACCTAAGGTATAAAGTTGTTCTCAGTAATCCAGAATGTAAATGATTGTTTGTTTTTTAAGTGAAAATAACTCTGCAGGCCCAAACAGCAAAGAAATGGGGCTTGTGAGGAGAACAGAACTGGAGATAAGAGCAAAGAAGGCTGCAAGACAGATCTGATCAGCTCTAAAGCTCTTTTGGCGTTGCTGCTCCCGTGGAGTTCCTGCACACCTTTAGTGTAGGGACAGGTTAGGAAGTGTTTGCACTTCCTAATTGCAGAAATGGAAAAACCACTCTCCACATCAACCAAATTCACCCATCTTCCCCCAAAGGTAGGAGATGTTCAGCTCTGCCAGGGACAGCTGTGCCAGAAACCTCTGGGATATCCCCAACTTCCAAACTGAGCTGTTGGCACCCTGCAGACCCCTGAGCCTTTTATTTATCACCTAAAGGCACAGCATCTCATAATGTCTAAATTCAAGCAACAAAGATTGTCTGCCTTTCCCCCCCCTATAAATGATGTTTTCTTTTTGTTCCGTTCACTGCTTTGCCTTTATAAAACATTTCACTCTTGGTTTTTCCTTTGATTCATATATGTGGTGATGTATAAGCTTGGCTGTTCTCCTCAGCCATTCTTCATTCAATGAAAACAAAATAAAATGGTGCCAAACCATTAAAGCAATTCAAATTTACAAGGTGAGGCACCCCTCCAAATGATGAATGGCTGAGATTTTGATTTATTACCTTTCTTTTCCATATAAAATGATGACTCCACGAATAAATGAAAGCTGAAATGCTGCCAGTATGCTACAGCCATAGAATCCCAGGGGTTTTCTGTAGCAAAGGGTTTTGTGTCACCAAACTGTGTGATAGTTCTTACTAAAACTGTAAAAAACTATAAAAGCTATGAAAGCCCAAGACAGCCATAACTGAAAACCAGGGCAGGTACAAGTGTTGGGAGTCACCTTTCCCCTTACAAACAGCAGATTATAGACATTTTGGTAGGTATTGAAAGGAAAACCTGGTAGCTGTGCTGTACCTATCTGAAGCAATAGGCTAGCTCTGGAAAACAGAAGAGGTCTGGTGGAAGATGCAATAAATAAATAAATAAACCTTATAATTTTTATTTTCTTTAATATTGCCTTTAAATCTTTCTTTTGTTTCTGGTAAAGGTGAATATTCTTGCAGTCATAAATAGCCTACCTGCATGTAATTCAGATTTGAGCAGCTCCAGGAGAGCCTCCTTAATATCATGAGTAACCCCTGCTCTGGACATAAAGAGCTATTGCCTTGTTACATTCGGTGCAGTTACCTGTAAAGACAAGAAGGGTGTCACAAAGTAGAGCAAAACTGTACAGAGTACAACTGAGATTATTTCCCTTTAATTGCATAAATTTGTAAATATTTCTTCTCCAAAAAGGCAGCAAACATCACCAAGCGATCTAGGGAAATCTGTACATTATGTTGTCCCCAACATTGGGCATAAAAGGACAAAAAACTGCCATATAATGTGTAATCTCATTAGTGCTGATGTGAAGCAGACACAAATGAATTCCTTTAACTCTAGATTCAACTGTAAAATACAATTGTAGGGAATTTACTTAAACTGAAATAAAGCCTATACTAGAAGAGGTTTCTCGCTGCAGCATTGTCTCTGACTAATGAGCCTAAGAAGAGAAAAGCTGGAAAAGAGGAAAGCAAAGCGAAGTTTCCAGCTATTATCTTTGCAGAGTTGACATACACAGGCTCATTATTGCATTATGTTTTATTCAACAAAATCACTTTAATGTTGCAGCTTAAATTGAATTCACTAAAGCATCTCTTGCCTAATGTGTCTCAAGTGTCTGCTTGCTGTTTGCATTTTCTTCAGAATTATGGCAGGGAATCTTTGGAAACAGCAAAATTATATGCAATCCACAAAACAATATGGCTGTAATGGGGTAATCGGCCTTCAGCGTAATTAAAGAACCATTCCCTCATCAAAGTAATTCTGCAAGAGACCTAGAGGCTGTAATGTACAAATCATCCACTTAGTAAAATTCTTTATCTGATTTGCATTTAAAACCTAGTTATGCAAATAGGCCTGCTCAGTGGATCACAAGGAATGTAACGACTTAAAAAATCCTGTATGGGTTAGACAAACCTGCTTCTGCCCCATAAATCATGGGGAGTGATTCACCTAGAAATATTTCAATTCACCTTTAATTCACCTACAGATATTTCTATCAGTCTGTTGTAAGAGGTCTTTTGCAAAAGAGGAATTGCTTTGATATGTACCCACAGTCATGTATGACATCCACTCTGCACATGACAGTTCCACTTCCCTGATTCCCAAATCATCCCAAAACATGGGAAGAGGCAAATGCCCTTTCTTATCTAATGATTTGTGTCAGAGCAGAGGAATTGCAGTTGCCATTTTGATCTGCAAGCTTGATTCCCAGTTTAAACTGGAGCAAATGGCAGTGAAAGGTGACAGCCAGTGAGAATTAGCAATGCACCATGAGAAAGGCTCATTTTAAGAAGGTTCAAGTCCACTTGTAGCAGATGGTAAAGTCCCTTCTCTTAGACAAGCTTTACTCTTGAGTATAAACACAGAGATGTCTCTAAAATCAACACATGAGGTTTGCAATGTTTATTTGTGTTTTGCTGCTGTTCTGTAGCTGCCAATGCTTTAGTTCATGTAACCTTTGGTCTAAATATATCTTTGGTTTCTTTCATTTTTTGCAGTATCCATACACAGCACTCCTATAGGATTTTTACTAGCAGGGATAGCCCACTAAATCACACCAATCTTTCTCTTGAACACCATTTCAAGAATGGTGTTCTTGAATGGCACTTTAGACAAAACAGTGTATGAGGCTGAGCTAAGAAACATTATGAATGTCTCCTTCACTCGAACTCTTTAATTTATACAAATGAACCTTCTGTTCTTACTCCTCCTGGACTCACCATGTTAGAGTCAGGCTATCTCCTGCCTAACAAACCCTGGCACGGGAATTTGGGCATTCACAGCCATTTAGGTCAGATTAGAAATGGCTTTTTTCAGCTGCCCTGCGACACTGTCTGATCTGTGAGCCACAAGAAATGGCTCTTTAAAGAAATCAGTGAGAAGACTGCTGAACTTAGGAACATTGGCTATGTTTTTTTGACTGGGAAGACTTAGATATTGCAGACTATCTCTTGAAATTCCTCCCAATCTCTACAAGGTGTGTGAGGTGTGGTTTTTGTACAAATGTGAAAGGTACCGTGAGCTGTTCAGTTTTTACTGTTACCATGTAGCTTAACAGAGTGGGATTGGGAAGATTTTCTGGCATCCAGGTCCTGTGGAGTCAGATGCTTTGGGGTGACACTTCTCTCCAAAGCCTGGTGTTTCCTGCAGGCAGCCAGGCAAGGAGGGAGGTTGGACAGAGCTGTGGGACCTGGCATGGGGGTGCCGGTGGCAGGCAAACCCCTCCAACTGTAAAAAAGGTCCATGGCTGTGCTTCAGAGGCAATGAGAAGATTTTTCCTATCTGGGGGATACCTCATGGGCTTACTCAGCCTGAAAAAAACAACTGAAGTAAAGATATATCTTTGCAAGAGAAAAACAGGCACCAGAGAATATTATTTTCAAAATGTTGTTGAGTCTCTTTCAAACCTTACTGCTGATTAAGGAGGTCATAAGAAGAGATCATTCATAGTACAGCTGTAGACTCATAGTTTATTTAAATAAACCTATTTGCCTTCATAAACCTTTAGTGACTGGTGGCCTTTGGTGCTCTCCTTGCAAAACACGAGGCAGATGGATCTGACAGCGTTAGGAATGGTTAGTGTTAAGATAATGTCAATATTGCTGAGTTCTAAAGTGCAAATTGCAGCGTTTTTAATGATGACTTCTTTTAAACAGACTAAACTTCCTTCTGCAAACAGTAACCTCTGAGACCAATGATCCCTGTCCAGGAGTACCTTGCAGGGTGAACTCTGCATTACACCACAGCAGTGCTACAAAATCCTATCATGCCCTTTTTAACTGCAGTTCATTCATCACTCTACAAGTTTGTTTCTGTTTCTGGACCAGTGTTTTTCTGGGTTTCATCATAATTCCAAATTATTTTTTTTAGTGGAGCCAATGTAGTCTATTTTTTTAATGCTTTAACTGAGCAAAAAGTAGATAAATAAAGACAACTGGTCTACAGAGTTCACCCACATTGGATGTGTTGCTCTGATTGGAACCTAAGACTGCCATTCCCTGTTTACCACAGTTCCCCTGGAACAAAATACTCTTCTCAAAGTTCATGCTTTGAAGAAAACAAAATGAGCTCTGATCACCTAATATGATTTTTCTCGTGTATCTCTCTTGTTCAAGCCCCATGTATTACATGACATGTATTATATTATATTATATTTGCAATTCCCCTCTTCTTCAGCCCCATGTATTCTTCAGTGATGTGAGAGCTTGTATTGTTTGCAGAACACGAAACTGTGTTTCTGGATCTATTCATCCATTAATTGAATATATTTTGAGTTCTTTCACTGGGTTGGTGAGAGCTGTCCCTCTCTGTCTGCTGAGGCATAATTTGACAACCCCGGAACAACTACAGTGATACTGTAGAAATAATTCTTCCCTCTTGTCCAAATTGTGTGTGAATTTATTTGGGTTATTTAGTAATTAAAGTCTTCCTTCAAATGAAGGTAAAATAAATCAGAAATAAGTATTGAAAGAACTATTTTTAGTGCTAATTCTTCATGCCAGTTCTGTGATATGAGAAAATATTTATCATAAGGATGACACAGGATAATAGCTGCTGGCTTTCTACATTGTTTTATATTCTGTAACTCAGCCTTACCTTCTAGAAATATATTTTCCTCAGAACAATTAAATATTTTTCTTTTAAATTCAGAGCTGAAATACTTTTGCCTATATATCCACATATAAAGGTGCCATGACTTTTTCCTAAAACAAATCCTCAGATACAATACATGGTGAAGGGTGTCCATGAAACTGAGTTCCATACTTCCATGGAAAGTGCAGAAACTCAAAGTATTAAAGCATTTTGGAAAAAAAAGCAATCTGCTTGTCCTTACCATGTAAGAGCAATTCAAAGAAGCACAAAACCAGAGGGATTTCCCTTGTTTATTTCCCATTCTTTGATGTGAAGTCTGTTGTCTGTAACCTTAAAAATGTTTCCTAAATGCATTAGAGAAATGTATAATTCAAAGGTGACAAACTCTGAGTGAAGTGACGGTGGGGCAAATGCACTGTGCTATATAGAATATCTGATTTCCTCTGGAATGGCTGAGAGCACTGCTGGCATCAGCTGAAGGAATAAAAGTGGTGTTCTTCCAACCCCTGGTTTTGCTTCCCTCTTTTATCTCAAGATTGCAAGAGGTCGTGGCAGGAAAGGGCCAAGTGTCTTCCAGCCCTGCAGCAAAATGTCTGTTCTGGGGGGAAGATCTCACACAGCAGGATGTGTCCTGCAAGTCTGTACAGGAGAATGGGAAAAGGCCCTCTGAAAAGGAAAAATGTTTCTTTGAAGGAGTGACAAGGCGGGGGGAAGAACATCTGCTGGGAATTATTCAGTGCTGCTGGTTTGAATGAAGCCAGGCTTGGCACGAGACAATGTCAATAGTCAAGAGCATATTGAAAGAGCTTTTTTTGGTACTTATAATTCATTATTCCACATACGGTTAAAAAGGAAAAGCAAACAAGAAATCTTTCCCCCAAACACCCAAACCACCCCCCATCCCCAGCCAAAAATTATTCCGGTGCCAAGCAGAGGAGAAGTCGGAAGGGGAATATCTTGCTGAGATGTACAAAATATGAAGAATCTCAGCAGGCTGGGTGGACAAGGCTCAGGCCAGAGGTGTGGGCTCACTGTGTCACCAGCTCCTCTGGCCTCCCAGGAAAACTTGGGGGAATTTTGGCAGAAGAAAAATTAGATTATTTAGTGCAAGGGAGGGGAGGACCTTGGGCTTTGATTTACAAACAGTCCTGAGAGTTAGACCTGAAGGGGTGTGTGCCGTATGCAAGCCCAATGTGCCTCCTGGACTTGCAATTAAATTGTGCATTTTGAACCGGCTCACGTTGGCATAATACAAATACAAATAGCACACAAATCCCCACATCTGCCAGCTCCAGATTGGGGTGCATAATAATGATTTTCTTTAGCTTTAAAAGATGTAAGATATAGAAACCAAGAAAGTAGCAAAAGCCTTCCTAAGAGGATGAGGGATTCTGTGGCGAGCTCACGCCTCTGCCTGCATTGTACTTGGATGTCAAGTGCAATGAAAACATTTCCATTGCATTCTTGGACTTTCATGTCTTTAAGGTCCAAAGAGCAGCTCATGAGGAAATCCAGGAATAGGATGAAATTTTTCCGGCTTTGGTTTTATATGGATACTTTGTGTAGGCTTGTCAAGCCTTGTACAGCTTTGCAATGCCCCCAGTTGTCGGTCTTGCTGTACCAAGCAGTGATCTGTTTTTTAAACTTCAACATTAGTAAAGCTTTCTGCTTTTTGACTGTTTTTTTGGGTGTGGTTTTTTTTGTTTGTTTTGTTTTGTCTTTGTTGTTGCTGTGGTGTGTTTTTAATTTTTTTCCCCCTGACAGAGGAAGCCTCCTAAAATGTAAAAAATAACTTGCAGTTGAACTAGTTGTCTTTCCTCCAGTGCTATACATATACTGGAACAGGGAATGGAGAATGCTAGGTATGAGCTAATTTAGTATGTAGAAATTGCCACTTCTTTTTAATTAACTATTGATTTGGGGAATTTGTGTGCTGAGCTTAATCAAGTTGGATGAGAGTAGATAACCTCAGCCAGTTTGTTTGAATTTAAGATATATAAAACAGATGCAGGGTATCTGTATTTTAGGAGTAAAACTTCCTGCTAGGAGCAGCCAGTATCTTCCCTAGGACTTGAATTCAAACTACAACTCCCTTTCATTTTATTGGAGCCTCTCAATTATAAAATTCTGCGTGGCAAAAAATATTTGATCTTAAAAAAATAAGCTTTGTGTTATAATCTCTGTACATAACTGGATATATTCTGGAAATTTTGCACTTTTACTTTTCACTGAGGAATGGAAGATGAGCCTGCCAGTGTTGGCTGAACTCTCAGGGTTAGCTGTTGAGTGTGGGAAAAGTCCAGCTGCCCTCGAAGGTGGGAGTTTCTTTGTTCACAATGAGGAAAATACTCTGCCAAAGATGCAGTTTCCTATAGGATGACTGGGAGAAGAGTCTTGTTGTAGTATCATTTGAAAATCTAGCCAATTATTTCAAATTAATGATTCTAAAGTATTTAAAAGAATCCAGTAATGGACTTGTAAGTCTATTTAGAAATGATACCACAAATAAAGTGTAAATCTCACTGCTTTTCTCCTCAGTCTCCCTGTGAGCACTTAGTCTATGTGGTATTAATAAAATGCCTCTTTGCTCTGGTGATACCAATTACTCCATGGTCTAGGAGGTTGCACTATTAAAGTTTCTGATATTCTGAATTTTAATCCTGTTAGTTGAATCCCTGAAGAGTCATCTCCCTCCTCGGTGTGTTCATCCTCCATGTATTTCAAGAAGGTTATTGTTCCCCTCTGTGATTATTTAGTCAAGGTATTACACAATAAGTCTTTAATTGTTTCTTCTGGAGAAATCCCTTTAGCCCAATTTGTGGCTTAAGTATTTGTGCTTATTGACCAAAGTGCATCTTCAGTACAAATGGACCCTGTTCCTGCTAGCAAGCTTTAAATCAACAGAGCAGCTTTCAAGTGTTTAATGTGAACTTTTCCTTAGCCCTCATGTTGGCTCAGTTCCACACCTACCTGATGGTCTTTTCCAAATTTTTGCTGGTTTTTCCACGGCCAAAAGCTGAGCTGCTGGTGCTGTGCTCTGTGTGGGACACCTCTGACTGCTCTTGGTACTCTCCTACTGTTAGAGGACCTCAGCTCCCATTTAGAAATGCTTTTTCCTTACATTCATGGAATTTGTGTTAAGATAGAAACAGAAATGCATTGCTGGGGCTGAAAGGGAGCAGCAGCATGAGCGGTGGTGGGGAGTTACCAGTGTGATCTGCAGTTGGTGCTGCGGTGTCTGAAATGACTCAAACCCCTTTTTGGGGAGGGGGTCTCGGGGACAGAGCCAGGCTTGCAACCAGATAAGGAACACTCAGTTGTATTACAGAATGTGGGCTTTAGAAATATTTTCATGTCCCGGTGATATGATAAACTGCTTGAAATAGCTCTTTTCCAAGGGAGAGGTGGGATTAGGCAACCCCAAAGCCTCCTTTTCAACACCCTGCTCTGTTTTTTCAAATCAAAATGCTTGAAGCTGGCACCATTCAAGACCGTAATAGTTTTTCACATCTGTAATAAAATAATGTTTAAAGATGGGGAAAGAAGTAGCAGATCCATCAAAGCATTTGATAAGAAGATAAAATTTAGTATTTATTCAAGATAAGCTTACACAGCACTTTGGTACCTATGTAAAAAAACTTATTTTTTGAGACTTGAATTCTGGTTTTTGCTTTGGTGTTTGCCTGGAGTGATTAACAGGTCAGTCTCTTAACTTATGCTTCAGTTTCTCTGTGTACAAACGCCTGGAATAATTGCAGATGTGTTTCAAGAGTCCACATGCTTCTATTGATACAAAAAATGGGCACTGTAGAAGTTAGATACAAAGGACACTGTGTAAGAATGTAAGAAAAGAATAGAAAAAATTCAAGCAGAAATTAACAAAAATACACAGAGGTGGACGGGTTGTATAAGTTGTTGGGCTGTATTTGTACAACTGTGTTATTAAGAGATGGAATTCTGTTACTTGAATCTCTATCATAAGATGCTGGAATCTTTTCATCAGGTCTTAGCAGATCTGTTGGGCCATACCCTCAACAGCAGAGGGATGTTCCAGTGCCTACAGACCTCTGTAACCTCTCAGAAAAGATAATCTCTGAGGAAAATCATGCCAGGACGTGCTGTGTACTGAGAACAAGTGGTGAGATGTGTCTCTTTAAGCATGTAAGCACTACAGATTTATTAAAAAAAAATTAAACCCCTCTGTTTATTTGTAAAAAGTGAAGTGTGGAGCATTCAGTCTTCATTAAAAGATTTTAAGTAATAGCTTTAAACTTGATGCCTAAACTTAGTGGTTTGCCTATGTGGTACAGAAATGATCAATCAAAACACAATAGCTAATGCTGTGCATGTGTTATTCCAGCTGCTGTAGGAGCCAGCATTATTATTAAATTTAATGGCTTCTCTCCAGGACTTCAGATTCTATGGCATTTAATTACTTCCTTGTGTGGTTTGTACCACAAAGGTACAGCTGCTTAAACATGCCTGATAAATAAAGGGGAGACCTTTAAGGCTGGGACATGCAGAGGCTGTACCTCAGTTTTAAACAGATCATTCAGGCCTGGCTAAAATGCAATAAATCAAAGTGGCCATGATGTAGAACATGCTGGCAGAGCTCAGCAAGGCACCTTTCTGTGTTGCGAAACTCAGACTGTGTGGAGGTGCTCAGAGCACACCTGGCTCCCTGGGGCCAGGCAGGTTTGGGGGAGATGCTACCTATTCCTTTCTGAAAACATTCAGCAAGGTTTTAAATGCAAATTTTGATTCCCTATTTGGAACAGAACAACTGTTCAAATATCTGTGTTACAACAACAGCTGGTTATTTGTGTTTGACCAATTCAGTAAATTACAAAGAATTCTGTAACTTTCAGTGGAACTATGGAATGAAAACATTGCATGTGTTCTTAGTATGATGTCTTCAGCCATCATTTGCTGAAATGTAATTTAAACATCAATCTCTCCGGGTGCATAACCAACCAGCTGCTTTTTAATCTGAATCCAACTTCATCACAAAGCCCTTTGGACACAAAGGTGCAGAAGTGCTTTGGGCAGCACTAACGCAGCACAGGTGCCTGTGAGTGCTCAGGTGTCGTGGCTTTGGATGCCTCCCCTGAGTTCAACAGTTTAAACCAGGATTTGTCAACTCAGCCCATCTGGGGCTGTCCTTCCCCTTTCCCATGGGTGGATCCCACCTCTCCCCAGTCATCTGCAAGTACTGAAGAAGGTCCTGTCACAGAACCCAAGACCCAACCCTGACACCAGCCATAAAGCCAGGCTTTGATCTGCACGATGCCTCCAAGGACTGGCAGCATAAAGGAGAAAACAACTCTTCCCCCTTTCTCAGAGGGTGAAATCCAGGTAGGCCCACCCAGTGATTTCATCTGAGCTATGCAAAGACTGGCACAGCTGCACCCTTTTAGTGTTTGTAATGCCTTGGTCTCTTCTCTCCCCTAGCAGAATTCTTGTAGGGCTCATACAGTGTCCAGCAGCAGTCTGGCTCCTTGGCATTGATGTGCAGAGCACATTAGAGGGCTTGCTTTACTTGGCTCCTAGCTGGAAATGAGATATGAATTGAATATGCCTCCTTTGCTGTAGCTGTTAGTTCCACAGAGGTACAACAGGTTTATTTTGTCCCCTTTTGCTTCCTAAGAACGCCTAAGGTACTCCTCCCCTTGCTCCTGTTTTGTAGAGGGTGCCAGACTGATCCATTTCCCTAAATGAACGCAAGAGATTGTAATTCTGTTGCTTTCAAAAATACATTCTGGATGTTTAGGGCACTAATTAAGTGTAGGCTTGTGATTGCACAGCACCAATACTCACACGAGAGACAGGAAAGGAGCACAAGGTGTGAGACGTCTTTGTGTTCCAGGTTTGTTTCTTTTCCTCTGGCTTTCTCACCTTTCCCTTCAGTGTATATTTAAAAATATTTATTTCAGCACAGCTGCATTCTGAACATATCCCATCAATGAAATAAGTGATGCTAAGAATGATCAATGGGCACTTAGGGGGGTTAAGAGTCTTTCACCTGAAGTACTGGACTCATTTTGAGGCTGATATGAGCAGATCTGCGTTGCTCTGCTCTGTTGCCCTCAGGCAGGTTTAAAAGCAAAAACCTGCTTTACGTAATAGCAGACAGTCAGGTGTTAGTTGTGGCACCAAAACCTGTATTTTATTCCTTGGATTAGCTACTTCCTGTGGTAGTATCTTTCTTGAAATTCCTGCTCTCTCTATTACAAATTGCTCATACAGCACTTAGATTTCTGAGATAATGCGTGTCTAAACGAAACTAGATAGAGCCTTGCCTCTGCTGCTTGATAACAGGAGACAAATGACCTCCCTGTGTTTTTTAGACACTGAATGGGTTTCTATAATTGTGTCGTAAAATGTTTTGATGGATCAGGACATATCTTGCAATCCCATATAAAGCTGGACCCTCATCAGTCATGAGATGCTCTCACAAAAGGCAGAGACAGCTTCATTCTGCTTCATGACTGAAGGAAATGGGATCTCTTCCTTTCAGGAGTGGTGCTTGGAGGAAAGTGAACTTGCTGAAAACTGGTTGGAATTGTGTGTTTTATTTCCTGTGGAGTCCCTGTGATAACAACTTATCTCCTGCTTTGGATCTTGGTCTTTTTTTGTGGCTTGGGTGGTAACAGACATCCAGAGTCACACTTCATATTCTTCCTTTGATGATGTGAAGATATTGGTTGATATCTTCTACCAATAAATGCTGTAGCTCAGTTTCTCCTACTTCTTTTGCTTTCAGATTGAACTAAACTGATGATTTTTCTTTTCGACATTACCAACCATGCACTTGTTTAAAGGGTTTGTAAACACGTTTGGGTTTGACCTGACTCCCTCTGTACTCCTGCAGCACAAAGAATATTGCTTTTGGCTGGTAGAGCCATTTATTTTATGGTGGATTCTGGTGGTGTCTATTGGCCCCAGCTATCTCATGGAATCACAGAATACTGTGAGCTGGAAGATGTGATCAAGGAGGGTTTGAGTGAGGCTGTGCTGAAGGGAGGGAGGTAAGGAGGAGGCATTGAATGCAGCAGACGGTGTGAGATGAAGATGTTGGGTGAGCTGGAGAATATTCAGGTGAGAGTCACCATTGGAGTGGTGGCTGAATGTTACAGCAGCTCCTTTGTCTCTTCCAGCCATCTCATTTGTGCCTTTGTCTTCTTCTGCTCCTTCAGCCCCTAGCATCTGCAGTATTTTGATGATTATGTCACTTTTTTAGCTGACTGCTTCCCTGAAATCACTGATAACATTTCTCTTGACTCTCCTGATCAAGATCTTATTGTTAACTGGAAGAGTACTGGGAAAGGGAACAAAAATCCCCCGCTGTGTTTAGTGAGGGCCAATTGCTGCATTGTTCAAGCTGCTTGTTTGGATGTGTCAAGAGCTTCCTTGCAGCCCTGAGCTTTATCACCGCTCCCAGACGTGTCAGTGAACTGGGGAGATACTGAAGAGTTGCAAAGTGAATTTTTTTGTTCAAAGACAGGGGAGAAGAGAGAAAAGGGCAGCTTTGCAAGCCTGGGCTCCTTCACAAACATGCCTGGGTAATACAAGTAAATTTGTTTCAAGGTGTTGACAGGTGTTGATGCCAAAACTCAGAAGCCTGTTCCTAGCACGAAATCTAATGATGAAGGAAATTAAGGTTTTGGAGCTGCCAGTACTGTTATTAGGTCTCAGATACAGATGGTGGGATTGAAAACATCAGAATCCAGAAATCTCTAAGGAAAGAGTTTGTGGGAAATAGTTTTCTTGGTGGTATTATGTAGAAAGCCTGACCTTCAAACCTGCAGAAAGCAGGAGATTTCTGTATCCTTACAGAGGTAATAAGTGCTTTAAATAATTTTCCCATGCACCTTTTTCCCTCCAAGGGGAGACAGTCTGAGCTAGGTTTAGAAACATCTAGAAAGGAGACTTTCATGAAGCTGGCCTTTGCTGGTCCATATTTCTCCATGTTCAAAACCTCTTATTCAGAACTCTGAGGATGAGCAAGTGCAAGGAAGGAGAAAGTTAAATTATCTTTTGGTGTCTTTCTTCATTCCTGGTTTGTACTTGCCTGGTTGGGGTGGGGAACAATTAGTTTCAAGTCAATTTGGAACAAGAGAGACAAGCTGTTGTGGGGATGAAAAGTGCTGCTTCACTGGAAAAGGCGCCGGTGTTAAAACATGGCGAGGGGGAAGAAAGAAAAACCTAATTGTCCTCTTGCCTGAGGCTCAGCCATGTGATGAGCCAAGCAGATAATATTGACTACAAGGTTACTAGGAACTTCAGTGCAAGACATTTATTCATTTAATGATCGAGGATTTTGAAGGAAGAACCTAATAACTTCCCGTACTGGTTATATTGCATTAAAAAAATACTATAAGACAGATGTAGGTATATCCTTGTCCTTCTGTCTCCCATCCTTATCTCAGTCAGTTTTGCCTGCAGCACGGAATCGTCAGGGCCCTGAGAGCACTAATGGACCCTGATAGCACAGAGGGAACTCAGCAGTTCCCCTCCCTCCTGCTGGGTGCTGAACGGGGATTCTGGGGCAGTCCGAGTGATTTGTCAGGATGATACCGAGATTCCAGGAATTTTCCAATCATAAAAGCTTGCCAGTGCCTTCCAATGTTTTGACAACATTTAGCAAAATATTAGTATTTCTATAAATATACAAATTTAGCCTTTCTATGAGCAGGTACAGGAAGGTAAGAGGATTTCTGACTGATACCTCTTGTGTAGCATTCTTTGGCTGAGGTACCTTTTGCTGGTTTATGTACTCCAGAAGATATTCTGGGTGATCTGTCCAGGGCTGGGTATCTTGGTAAGCCTGTTATTACATGGATTTATATTGCAAAGAGTGTTATTTGGAAAATTTTTTGGGTCTTAACGTTTGTGAACCAGCTTGAGATGTGTGGCAAATACTATCTCTAACAGGAGCTTCTACGCCAAATAGTCAAATGAAGAGGTTAAATTAAAATGTAACCCTTTCAAAAGGGCTTAATGCCTTGCAACACATAAATAAATACACTCTGAGCATATCAAGAGTGGCAAATTACTTCAACCTTTTACTGCTTTTATACCTAAGATAAATACAGTAGGTGTTTCTAAAATAAGCATGTATTACGTATTTTATTGCACAGTTAGCCTTGTGCAATAGTGAAAATAGTATTTTACACTCTTCAGGTTGGTTAAGACTTACAGGCTAGAATATGCCTGGCAACCAGAGCACCCTTCAGAATGCTCAGCACATGGCCTGTGCTCCCTTCAAGGATGAACATAGAGAAAATGTTTGGAATATTTCTGGCTGATCTGCACAAAATGAAACCAGCCCTCAGCAAACATGTAATAGCTGCAGTGTGAAACCCATATTAAACTGCTGTCATTCTGACACATCCAAGTCCAAACTCCTTTCAAATGATGAAGTTTTCAATCCATGATTGACATAATTTGTGCCTTTGCCCAGTACACAAAAGAGCAGTTTGCTGCCAAGAAATGCCAGTGCTGAGGTGCTTCTCAGATCCCTACTGAATATTTGTTCTCTCTTAATCCTCAAATCAGTAGAGCAAATCTTTCACAATACTCCTTTTGTGAGGGAGACATTATAGTTTAAGGGCACGTAAACTGAAAATTAACTTTGCTCAGGTATGTTTAATGTGAGCAATATTCCATCACAGCCAGCGTCCTTTCAGTAAGCTGGCATCAAAGCACTCAGACTGGTGCAAATGACTAAGGAAATCTTTCCTCCAGAGGACTTAAAACAGCATGAGAGAAAACATAAGCTGTTTATTATCTACTCAGGCATTTTCTATCTGTGTGTGTCCAACTCAGCTGGAGCAATTTTTCCAGGTTTTCTGCCTGTATCCCCATCCTGTGGACAGTTGGGCCTCCGCAGAGAGGGAGAAAACTCTGCTGTCCCTGGTGCTGCAGCAGCACTGGTGTTGTGCTGCCCTGCCTGTCAGTCTGTCATGAGGCTGTCAGTCCATGCAGAGGCTGTGCCGATGTGCCAAAGTCCATTCTGACCTGATCTGTGTAGGTCTGGGATGCCATTTGAATTTTGTTTTGTGTCCTGTCACCTACAGCATTTTGTCACTGGTGTGTAATGTTTTCTCACTCGACTTTAGTGATCCCAGACTTTTGGAACAGTAAGTATAATCACTTGTTTTGAACCTTTCTCCTATGCAACAATTTCTTTCAGAAGAGAAGAATTTTTTCAAAATTATTTTATTTTGCACCCCCTGCAGCTCTTGCAGCCTTCCAGTAGTGGTTTGGTCCTTTCTTGACATTTAAGACTCGCCCTAAAGAAAATATAGGAAAGACCTGGAATTTTGATGCTTTCTATAAAATTTGCAGTGTGATAGGCTGTGTTTGTAAAGCCTATAGACTGTCTTTTAATTAGTTCTCTTTATACACCTATTCTAGTTTGTGAGAGGTACACAGATGGAAAGCGATGGTGGGGAGAGCAATTCCTTTAATCAATCATTTGCTTTGCTCTCAGCAGGCGTAAATCCAGAGTAGCTCTTCTGATGCAACTGGATAATTTGAGACAGCTTTGTAAAAATTACAACACTGTTTTTTGGCCTGTGTTTTAATATGAGCCACCGAAGGGATGATGCTGTTACTCTGCCCTCCAAAGAGGGATTGTTTATTGCAGCAGCTTGGGAACTGGACCTTCAAATTCCTCAACACAATCTTGGGTGTCACTGTATGTTAAATGGAAGGCTGAAATTTGACCTGAAAACCTTGGGCAGGGCAGCAGGTGATGTTCCCAGTTCCTGCCAGTAACTGCCTACTTGAACAGAGGTTTTGAAAGTTTATTTAAAGGGCGAATAGGTTTGGGTGTGCTGAGACTAATATGGAACTGGAGGTGGATTTTACAATATATCTCACATGCTTAATGTAGACCAGAGAGAAAACAGACACTGCTTTGATTGAAAACGAATCCCTTGTTCAATTAACTCCTGATAGGCAAATTGGTGACATTAAAATAAACCAGCTCATCTGGCTAAATCCTTACTTTCTCCACTCTGATTCAACATTATTAAGGCTCGAGATTATCAGTGATGGGACTTGGATGTTAAACACTCTTTAATCAGAAGTCCATAGTGTGAAATGAAGGTAGGCAAGATTTCCAGTTAAGAAGGATTTCAAAGTGTTACCAAGAATTATGTGGAATAATCTACTTTCTTGGGAGGTGTTTTGTGTCTGCTGCCTCCATGTGGAGTTCATGGCAGAGTGGGGAAAATAGAGAGATCCCCCCCATTCCATGGGTTTGCAGCAAGAAAGGTACTGGGGCAGCAAAAGGAAGAATTGTCTTCATGAATATATTTAATAATAAATACAATTTATTATTATTTTTTGGCTTTGGAGAGAAACTTGAGGACATAAAAATTAGGTTGTTTCTGATCCTTCAGGAGAGGTGGTAGAAACCAAACACACCATTTGATCCTGGGCTGGAGCAGTGAACCTTTCCATGGTCTGTGGGTACCCTGGAATCTTTAATACCTAGCAAAGCCCTGGCACATTTCTGGTAGAGTTTAAGGGGATATTTTGGTGTCTGAGAGGTTCTGAAGGATTCAATAGTCAGCAACATACTCAGCTTTGTTTTTTCTTATGGCTGTCATAGCAGATGTTACTTCAGAATAAGTTTATAGGGAAACCTGGAGCTATAAACAATGGAGTCAGTGTTTCTAATGTTTGTTGGTGAACATAAAACAATAATAAAAATAATGAAATATTTATAAGCTTTCAGAAGTAATTACAATGATGAGGTGGAGGGTTTAATTTGGAAGCAATAGCAAAATAAATGAAAAATTAATTTTCCAGACTTACTGGTTCATTTTCAGACTTATTAAAAATAACTTGGCCTCCTTGTAGCAGTAAGATGTGCCAAATTACCTGATTAATGTAAACTTATAATTCTGTTCTCCACCCATTAAAGTAATTGTGCAAGTGGGGAAGTTGCCTGTTCTTTTTTTTTTTTTAATCAGAGAATACACAAAAAGAGATGCGAGCTTTTACTGCAGATGATGGTGACTTTCATTTGCAGAACTGGCATTTTATGTTCTCCTGCAACACGAAGAGACTTACAGAAGCTGTGTTTTCACTGCAGAGAAGACATACATCAGAGGGTTTTAAATCAGATTAGTCTTTCATTGGCTTGCAAACTAAGGTGAGGTAAGGGAATGCAACAAGAATTCCATTAAATTAAACATCATAGTGCTCGGATATAAATGCCATTCTGAGGCAATTCCCATAATTTTACTCATTAAGACACTAAAATCAATGAACTTCTCTGTTATGGTGGTTGTGAACTGGTCGAGCTGAATTGCAAAATTATTTGGGAATGGTCTAACTCTGCTTACACTGAAACTGCCTGTTTTTGATGGCAGCACAGTTAGGCAACAACATAAAATCTCTTGGCTCATCTGTCTTTGAAACTCAAAACTCACCCTGAGTTGTTTTCTTGCAAGAGCCCAACACTGTTGAGTTTCAACTCTGAGAGGTGAAGGGGGATCCAAATAATGCAGCATCCTGCAGGGGATGTTCACCCCTGAACCAAAACCACGGTCCTTGATAATTCAGTTGCTTATTTGTCAAGTAGATACAATAAAATAAAGCTTATTTACTTCTAAGTCTCATGAGACTCAGTCAGCAGGCATTTTCTCACTTTCCACCTCTGCCTAAACCCTCTAAAAACCCCTCTATCTATTCCCTGCTTCCTTGTATCCCAATCCCAATGGCTTTTGGGTGCTGCTTGGAGGAGGCCAGGCTTTCCTGCAGGAAGCAGCACAGTTCCCATCGTGTCTCCAGCTGCTTCTTGTTTCAGTATTTTGTTGGGCACAGGAAATGGAAATATCCCTCAGTTTGAGTCTCGGCATCCCTATTTAATTTCATTTAGTGTGTCTTAAAGTCCAAGAGGAGGTGCTGGTTGGAGCTGGACTGACTGCTGAGAGTGGTGTTGCATCTGATACCTGTGGAAATCTGGCTGTTCTGGTTTGTTGTTGGTATTACTGCATTATTTTAGCAGTGATTTCAAGCAGAAATATCTCAAAAGCAGTTTGTGCAAGGATTCCTGAATTCTCAGAGTACTTGTTACTCACTTTGATGTAGCTCCCTGGTTAATGGCCTCTCAGATTTTAGTGACTTGTGCTAATGGCTTTATTTGGCTCAGCATCAGTTCTGTGAAGGATTCTGTGGGGAATCAACATGGACTTGACTCTAAAACTGCTTATTAGGTATAAAGTGAGTTCTGTCGGAAGAAGAGAAGGGTTGGACTTTGGCCAAGAGGCAAGGCCTTACACTAAAGGGTCAGGAGGTGAAACAGTAAATCAGGCTGATATTAAGCAAGGAATGTATCATACAGGATAAAAAAGGAGGCTGAACATGTCTGAAATTTATGATGATCTGAAAGACTTGAACCTTGCTCCTGAAGTGAGCTCCCTGCATGAAGCCATGGGTGGGCTGATGTATTGGAGAAACATCTGACATCATAAAGCTTTTGTCCTGCAGAAACACAAAAACAATGACTGCATGTTCCTGCCATACAGTACTTGTGTGCTAAATAACAGGAAGCAAAGGCCTGACCAACCTTCTCTCTGATACCAACAGAATTTATTTCTTGCCTTGCCAATTCTCCTTTTCTTTGCATGAAGATTTTGGCATTTAAAAAATGTTGGATTTTTATTAGAAACAAAAGATAGATTCTCTGTCTCTGTAAATTTTCATTCTTTCAAAACCAGAGGCTATGCTTCAAACATGAGGAAGTGGGTGTTTTATTTTCTGGTTTGGAAGAAGCTGGCTCTGCCTGTGATCTGGAGACAGAATCGTGCAAGGACCCAGCAGTACCTGGCAGACATTGCTGGGTGTGTGGCTGGACTGGTCATTGAGGCAGCCTGAGCAGCTGCCTGGCTCCACTTCAAACACAAACAAAATCCTGGTACAACTGGCAAGTTCTTGCCAAGCACTTGAGTTCCATGAAACCAAACTTCTGGATGGAGACATGTTCCAACAGAAATTGAAGCAGTTTACTGTGCAAATAAGCCTGAGGTACATCATAGCAGAAACAACACTTTAGTTTCAGGATTATTTCTGTCTTTCCGTATTTTAGGTGAGGATGGGAAGTGTAAGAAAGACTAAACAAAGGATTAAATTACTTGTCTGATGGAAAAAGCATTTATGAATGGAGAATGAGCACTAGAAATAAGAAAAGCTTTTGCAGTTTGGTGGAGATGATCCAAACAGTTGTGTAACTCTTTCAGGAGCTTCAAGAAGGAGGAAAGATGGGAAAGGGTGGGTCGTGTTTTAACAGTATGGCAAAGAGGGTGAAGGACTTTTCGAAGTCACCAGTTCTGCCTAGGGGATGTAAGTTTCATAGAAAATCCCTGTTGTGGGTCGCTGCTGCTGCTGTTGATGAGGATGCTGAGTGGTGATTATTAATGGCTTTCTTTCCTCCTGAGCTACATGGATGTGTGGGTTTGAGGAGTGGGGCATGACCTGTATTAATCTGTGCTCAGCCAGGGTGAAACCCTTCCTGCAGCAGTTGTCTGGCTGTGCTCTGGCTGACAATCTCTTGTTTACTGAAGAGGATCACTCATTAGCTGAGCAAGTTTCTTTTGTAGGCTCATCACAAGTGGACATGACTCCAAGTCAAAGGCCAAGCTGTGGAATTTGACCACTGCAGGTTACAAGGCATGAGATGCTTGATCCAGCACCATTTAAAAAACCTCTCAGATTTGTTTTTCCTCTGCTGAGCCCATTTGGTTTGTGTCCATCCAGCTCTGAAAGTATTTTCAGCTGCCAGTTTAGTGAAGGCCAACACCCACCCTTTGTTACAGTCAGTGTTATTCAGCAGATATTTAATGTCTCCAGTTCTGGGTGTGCAGATATCTCAGGTCTCTCAGAACTCCTGTGGATCTGGCTGGAGTGTCTCAAATGACCAAAGCCAATTAAGATTCCTCCCCTCTTTGTTCATTCCTGAATAATTGACACACCTGTACTTGCTCAAACTAAAACCCACTTCATAATGTCAGTGAGATCAGTGCTGGGACACAGATTAACTCCCTCTAAGATTCTGGCCTGACAGACCTTGTTGGACACAGCAGATAATGGAGTTTGACTCAATGAATTTGTCCACACCTGGCTGGACACCACTCCTGAAGCTTGTTCCCTGAGAGCCTGATTGGAACATATCTAGATATATGCAGAGGGCTTTTTAGGGATTTACTTCCCTCTGCAAGACCTAAGGAGCCCCATTTAAATCTACAAGCGCTTAAGAGTGAGAAAACAGAACTCATATTGGTTTTTTTTTTAAATTAAAAATGGCCTCTACTTCATATTGCCTTCTGTATTGGAAGAATGAGCAGCATGCTGCACACTGCATGTCAAAGAACTTGGTTACTTTTTTTTTAAACGGTTCAAATATTGCACCAAACCTTTGATTATGTGTGGTGGTGCTTTTCATAAGTTATCTGAGAGAGCAAAAAGAACATCCAAACTGTCCTGTTGGGTTGCCCTAATCTCATTTTAATCTCATCCCTTCAACTCTAGGACCAGAATGTTATGTGAAATTTGTGTCAGTGTGGAATGTGGGTTTAGAAGACGCAAAGTCAATTTACAAAGTTAATTTACAAAGTAAGGATACCCTTATAAAGAAAACCCCTAAACCTGTAATGAAATTATTTTGAAAGAAGCTGTTTGGAGTTAAGGCCACCTTTGCATTTTAATGGGTAATTACTCTTGGCATCACTAACAGTATATAACCAAAGTCCACAGCATCCCTTGGGGACAGAGGTAAATTTGGATTTAAAGACGGTGAAGCAAATATTTTGTACTTTAAGGAAAGCCAATTTCCGTGGATCAGGGAGAAAAGAAATCCAAGGGTTTTGGCGCTGAAAGCATCAGCAGCATAGTGCATATAATCGATACAGGAAAGGTTATTACTTTTCCTTAGGAGCAGGGCTGGAGCCGCGGGAAGGTTGGGAGCGCTCGCAGCCAGCAGGAGAGGGCGGCAGAGAAGCAGCTCCCGAATCCTGCACAGCACCGAAATTTTTAAGAGGAGCGAGAGCACATCAGAGCTCTCGGAAGCCAAATCCCTTTCAAAACGGCAACTTCGGCAGCCACCCCCCCCTCCCCCGTTTTTTTTTTTTTTTTAAAAAAAAAGTCCGTAACACTTTGAAAATGTCAAATTCCTGCGGCAGCCCAGAAGACGCGGGGAAGCAGCGAGGCAGAGATGGCAAGATAAGAAGGGAGGATGTGGATGATTCCCAACCTGAGGGAAAGAGGTTGAAGCTGGGGAATGAAGGAGGAAACAGTGGAAAGGACAGAGAGGCATCAGCAGCAGAAGATGCAATAATGCCTTGCTCAAGCAGAGAAGAACCTGTGCCCGAAGGAGGTGGTGAAGGCAAAAGTGTAAGTGAGGATCTTCAGCGGCTCAGAGAAAGGGGGAAGGGCCGGGAGGTTACCTTTGAAATTATTTGTCATCCTGAAGTTGGTAATTGGGCATCAAGTAGAGCAGGACAAATGCAGTCGAGTGTCCCATCTCGCTGAGATCATAAGCACGGTCCTCTTTAATTTCTGATCTTGGCTACACGCTTTTTAGTGCAGGAGTGTGTATTTATATCTGGCTCTCGCTGTCAGCTGCTTGCAAGCTGTATATGCCAGAGAAGTGACTTCGTTTTTCATGGGGAGAGGGGGGAAGGAATATTAACTGCTGAACTTGCTTTTCAGCTCCCTATAACCATTAAGAAACTGGGTAAGGATTGGTGTGTTGAATTGGACACTTTGGGTCGTTTATCGGTCTGTCCATTCAGACTTTCAACTGCATTGATGTTGAGTAGCACAATTTTACAGCTGGGGATGGGGGTAGAGCCTGCAGGAGAGGAGGAGAATTGGTGCTTAGCGATCTCATCTGGTGAGATTTTGCTAAAAAAGAGCTGCCGAGCAGTTGCCTGTATAAATACCAGCGTTACCAGAGCTTTACACGAGGTTAACTTTCCTGCCTGGTTATTTACTCAGCTGCTGTGCCTGTCAGCAGGCTCCTGAGGCACAGCAGAAAACTCGGGGGAGAGGGGGTGAACATACGGCTCCCCAGCCAGCTGAAGCTTTTCCTCTCATGGTGCAGTTCGGGCCAGGTGCTTCTCCTGGACACATCCTGGCTGCTTCCCTCAGTCAGAAGTGCAGGGGGAGTGGTGGTGGGAACAATGTCTTGGGTGTAGGATGTTTCCACTTTGAGTTGTCATAGAGTGAGAGTGTGGCTTTAGAGCTCACTTAGGAGCTGCTGGAGATTTCAGTGCACTGATTTTATCCAGAAGTTTTCTGAACTCTGTTGTTTTTTTTGTTTTGGTTTGTTTTTTTTTTTTTTTTTTCTCTTCTGGGATTGATATCCTGAATTTAGACATGCTTCTTCAAATGAGGAGCTAAGTAGATGCTCAGCGTTTCGGTAGCAATTTCATTTTTAAATCATTTGAAAGACAGTTTATTCAGTTTGTTCTTGGTGGAAGGTCATCTCTAAATGCAACAGCTTTCCTGAGCTACAAAAGTATTTAAGTGTGTGTAGAAGGTTGGTTTGTTTCTCTAAGCAGAAATCTCTTTTATCAAGCCATGTAACTGCACAGAGATGCACTTTGGTCTGTGTTTTGGGTTTCCAATGCTTTATGAAGGTGGGCTCTTTTTAACTCTCAGACAGCAAAGTAGCACTCTTGTTCTTATACCACTTCTGGCAGAGACTTATTTTTCCCCAAAAGAAATGCAAAATACAGGCAAGTTAATTGGTCAAATATAACCCTTGTTTTGTCTGTTTTGTTTGTTTTCTTTTTTACCTGAGAGTAAAGGTTTTAAATCCGTTCTACTTCATGATAAATATCCAGAAATGAGCATCACTATGAGTTGGGGTAAAAGTCTTTTTGATGGTACCTCTTACTGTAACACTTAATTAGGAAGTTACTGAAAAATGAGCCCCAATTGAATAAATTTACTTTGTCTTTTAAGGGATCAACGCAGAATATATAAGAATGATGCATACCTGAATCACTGGGCTCTGCCCTATCTGTGAGGCCTGGTTGACCCCCTTATAACTGTTCTGCTACTGCAGCAAAGTTCTTTGCTGGTGAATACCTGTCCTTTTTTTTTTTTTTTTTTGGCCTTTCAAGGACCTGCTATAGCTGCTCCAACTTTACATTCTAGCTTTTCGTCAGGGGATTGTTAAAAATATTAACAAAGCAAATCTGTTAATGAGCAATCATTTCACTGCTTGTCTCTCCCAAAATCAACTGTTAAATAGCTTTTATAATAAAATAATTGTTCTTATAGTAATTATATATAATAAAATAATTGTTCTTATAGTAATTCTTAAATTAAACTGAATTTGATTCAAAATTCATCAAAGCTCAATTAAGCTCTTCTTTCCCCTCACTTGATTGGATTCTTGCTTGGGATGTTGCACTACATTTTGCATAAAGTTCCAGTATTTTTTGTCCCCCTTCCTATTTAAATCTGTCTGTCTGATTTGGAGGCAGTATTAGAAACTAATTATGTGACACTTGAAATTCTGTTAACAGAAAACTTTTTGTAAAAGCAATAAAAGCTTGTTCAACAATGTCTGTAAGTGTCTGTCACCTTGTAGAGAGCAAGCTGCTGGAAAAGATGGACTGTGTGCCCTTAGGAAACACTGGGATGACTTCATTTCTGTGCTTAGAAGAATCTTTATTTTATAGGCATAGCGGTATGGGTAATCAATGTATGCATTGGAGGAATGTTTCCTAATAGTCCATTATGTCTTCCATTTTGAAGAAGGACATTTAAAAAAATTATAGGCTTTGACTCATTTCTGGACTAGTAATAAAAAACCAGCCCAGTGTGTGTGCTATTTCTCTGTTTATTCCAGTGCTGTTTGCCTCATTCAACATCCATTCTTGGGTTTAGAAGAAAGAAATCTACATTGGTCAGCTGCTCCAGCTCATTATCCCACTTCTTATGAAATCTTGGGTTATGGAGAATGCAGACACCATGTATATTTTATGCTCCTGAAGTGTTGTGGGCATTTCCTTGGCATCCTGAGCTTGTAGCAGTAGCTGCTGCTGGGCACAAGTTGGTTGCAGAAGGAACTTTGTGCCACTGGACAGAGCTCTTTCCCCTGCCTTGGGAATGAGGGGCTGCATTTGCCAGCAATTGGTTGGCAGCAGAACCTGGACTGATTCCTTCACTTAGTGCTGGTGACTGGTTAATGTGGTAACCTGGGGTGAAACTGTAATTGTTAATTTAGGTATCTATTAAAACAATTTCCTTCTTGCCTTCTCTTTTTATTGCTTTCATTTGCAGCGAGGAAGCTGCTCGCAGCAGGTGTGAATCACACAGTCTCAGGCCATGGAATTTTTCCCTCTGTAATGTTTCTTCCTGGCAGAGCATCAGAACGAAGCCGTTGGTTCAAACAAAGGGGATGCAGTCTTTGTAGTGAGGTTCAACTTGAGAAATGCCTCGTTTGGTGCAGACGGTGGGGAGTTAGCGTTAGGAAGGGCTGGTGAGTCACTACCTCTCACCAAGAGTTTGGGTCTAAGTCTTTGACCAGGGTCTCTGGAGAATTCCATCTCCCCCTTGTGTGCCTGGAGGACACCCACAGCTGTCAGCTCCGTGATGCCACAGGGCTGATTGTCACCCTGCCTGTGATCATACACTGGAAATTGTTAAATTAGGGTAAAGTTGTATTTACTGAAATAGGAAGCATATGAAGAATTAAACTTGCAAGTCCTGACTGCTTTCCAGGCTGATAGACATGTTGAGAATTACCTTTTAAACAGCTTTCAGAATGACTTTAGTGCCTTTTTGAATTAAGGTACTGTTTTAATTGTTTTTGTTTAAATTGCCTTTGTGAATATTTGGAAATGAGGAAAGGGTAGAAGTACAGCAAAGAAAAAAAATGCAACTTTTTGTTGTTAACATCAGAAGGAACATCTTTATTCAGTTTTGGGACTGTCATGTTGTAAAAGAAAATGTGAGAAAAGTATTTGAGAAAGTTCTTAATGCTTCTGTACGAGGGGAAAACTGGTTTTGGTGATCAGCTCTGGAGAATTGACTACACCAAACTTGTATCATGTGACAAATCCGGCCTTCTAAATCTCAGCTGTTAATAGAATTCTAGATCCAGTTCAGACGGGGAGATGTGACATGCCATGCAATGTCCTTGTCTTTGCATAAAGAACAAATTGAACCTTGCCATTACTTGGAGTAACTCATTTGAGTTTTCCTAAAGTGTAGAAGAACACACCTTGGAAAGCTGAGAAACACTTATTGGAAAGCTGATCATTTCAAAGGTTGTTTCCCAGGAGGAGAGGAAGGGTTTTCTAGAAATTAAAATATGAGCTTGGAGCTACAGCTCAAGATAAAATTCCCTTGTTTGAAGGATGGGTCTGGATTCATGGTATCGAATGAAAATCTCTGTCAAGACCAGGTGAGGATGTAGGAACTGAACCCCATCTGGATGCACTGCAGCAACTTCAGTGTGAGCTGCTGTCCTGGAAGTGCTTGGGGTAAATAACAAAGATATTAGGAGGCACTGAATTTGAGAATGGTGTTCATCTTGAAGAGTGAAATATACATTTATTATCTCTTATGTTTAGCTTGGGTTAAAGTAATTTTTGACTCAATAACTCAAGGCTTTTTCATTAAATACATGCATAAAACAGAATCAAGTGTAAGAATTGGATCTGAAGTGTGACAGTTTGACCTTTCTGTGCATTGCCACACAAGGTCACACTGTGTTAATGCAGCTTCTCATAAAGATTTTCTGGTTTAGGACATTTGTTTGCTCCTTACAGTTGGTTTATTACAAAACCTTCTTTGTGTGTGTATGGCTTTGTGATCATGATTGCATTTGTAGATATTGCTTTAAAGAGGAAACGTGTTTGGAAAGGGAGAAGCTGCAATGGTGGGTTTGTCTGGACTGACAGTCCAATTCAAGGTGCTGGTTTTTTACTCTCAAGGTTCTAAGCAGATTGAACCATTCTGCTCTCAAGGCTGTGGCTTAGTTCTTTTTTTTTCTCCTCTTTGTAAAAATGTTTCAATCTATTGAACTCCTTTTGTCCTCAGATATTATGGAATAGATGTGTTTTAAGAGAGCACAATAGATTTGAAGTGTTTTGAAGAGCATGGCATTTGGAACGTGTTGCAGTCTGCATCTGCCTTTCCTCTCTTTCCTTTTTTGGATCTGATTACCTAATTAGAGGATAACTTAAGGATTTAATCTATTGATTTGTTAGGAAAACTGTGATAGATGCTGGAATTACTGCTTTTGTTTTGATTCAGAACACAATCAAATCCTGTGATCCAGGACAGACACACAATTATTTGCTCTTGGAGGTGGGAAGAAAGGAGATGATAATTCTTTAGAAGTCAGTGATGATATTGATATAAGGTGCTGGAGTTACTTCCACAGGAATATTTGCTAAATCAAAGTAGGCAGCCTTTGGTAGAAAGGTGTGGATAAATCAGAAATTGGCTTGGACTTGAATCCAAGAACAAGAACGAGTTGATGGAAAATGTTCTCCCTAAAACTGATTCATCCTCCTGTTAACCTCTGGCTGGTGTCAGTAAACAGTGTCTGCAAACAATGTCACTGCAGCCTGAGCAGGAATAATTGCAGTAAAGAATTGCCTGAGACAAGGAAAGGCAGCAGAAAGAGACCCTTCTGAATGACCTTGTTTTGCCATTTTTCCTGCAGCTCTTGGGACTGGATGGCAGGGGGTAAGTATGCAAAACTAAAGGCCTTGTGTGGATTATCCTATTATTTTGTCATGAGGGAAATTTAAATTAATTCAGCAAATAACTGCCTGTTTTCAACAAGCAATTTCAACCAAGAGCAATGCTGGCCAGTTTGGTTTACTCACTGGAAGTTCAATTTCACTGATAAGGAACATTCATGGAGCATTTCTATCCCAATTTGAGTGATCAATTGCCTAATATTATAATTTTTGTAGAGTGATTGGAATATTACTTCTGATTGAAACTACAACCAAAATGCATTAAAGTATTCCAAAGTACACAAGAAGGCATTTGTGGTCTATGCTGAGTTAGGGAAGATATGAAATGAAAATATTTATATATTGCTCTTACTTGCTACACTTTCTCCTTCTGTGTGCCAGTGTCAGCCATGAAAAATATCTTTATTTCAAGTCTCTGTGATTAAGAGATTAATAAAATGATTTACTTTACTTTGGTGGGGTTTTTTTGGTTTTTTGGTTTTTTTTTTTTTTAATATTTGCCATCTTAGTCATTAGCCTGGACCACAACAATGAGGAGCAAGCCCCAGAAGCTAAGCAAAAACTGAAAATGGAATCAGGCTGGTGCCTCACTAGCTTTCCTTTTCCTGTGGAGTACTCAATGTTCAGACTCATTTGGGATGCATTATTACTAAAGAGTTGCCTATTTTGTTCCATTAAATTAGGCTGCAGGATCTGCTGCACTGCCACCCATGTAATTTCTCCCTCAGGAATGCACTTAATGTGTTCTGATGTTCTGATACTTGGCCCACTGTGCAGTTCTTAAACAGCCCAAGGAGTTATAGACAGCCTTGTCTACATTAGGAAGGATCTTATCCTTTAAATTCAGAATACAGAACGTTTGCTTTTGATGGCTCTCTTGTGTTCTGATCTCTTTCCTTCTGGCACCTTAAGATACTTGTGAGCCAGCTGGTCACTGCCAGCAAACTTCAAATAGCTTGGTGCAGGAAAATGCAACACTGAAGTAACTTAGCCTGGTATCCTTGACTCTAAGTGCTAGATAATGAAGTAATTCTCAATTAGTTGTACTGATACTTAATTAATAAAGGTCCATCTAAGATTCACAAATCAATGATAAGTGTCTGCCCTCTCTTGGATACTTTCATCCCAGTCTGAAAAGCAAAATGTGTTTCAAGTGAAAAAGATTCCTAGGCACAATAATTCTTACGCAATCTATTCTTCTTTCACCTGCTGTTTTCAATCCTGTGTGTTTCCAATATATTGGATGTCAGCCCTCCTGCACAGGGATGTGGCTTTAGGATCCCTAGGAAGTGACACAACTCTGGTCCCTCATTTCATGAAAAGAGCTTTCTTTACTGAGTTGGTAACTGGACAGACAAGTGGGAAGGTGGAGGAGATTGTGGCTGTCCAAGGCTTTATAGCAAGAACTGTGCAGGATCATAATGGCCTTCAGTAACTGAGCAGGGGCACCATGGAATCAGCCACCACTGGCACAAACCTAAAAGGGCTCTGTGTTTTCCCAGGCCTCTGTGTTTTCCCTTGAAGAGCTGAGCAAGGAGAACACAGCATCAGCCATTAACAGATGCACTGAAAGGGCTCTGCATTTCCCCAGCTCCTGTGATTATTTTGATGATATTGGTTACCCTTAATCATAATGAGATGGTGAAAAATTAACAGGTTTTCCCAAAGTATCCATTCTTTTTGATGTCTGTGGGTAGTGTGGTAAATTCCTGTTTTAGCTGAGTTCTACTGTGCATTCAATGTGTACTATCTTCAGTGAGCGTTATTTTCCACAAAATGAAGGCTAATCACAAACAAGTGGATCTAGTATGTAAAATGATGAAGTCACCACACTGAGACCGCCTTAGTTCCTTGAGTTGGGCCATAACTAAATGGAAATTGAGCACTCTTATCAATAATACACTGGGGAAGTAACATCTGTTCTGAGATGCTGAGAGGTTGGTTTTTTTTTTCATTCACTAAAATATTTATTTCAGCAAAAAAACCCCTAATCTTTTCACTGTCTCCAGAGGGCAAAATCATTGACTGTTATGTTTAGAAACTGTCTGTGAATTACAAGAGTCTATATAAAATGGAAAGAATGCTGATTGAGCAATTAATCACTTTTTACTTAATTTAAAATAAATAATGATATTATAGAAAGCTGTTGCATTAGCTCTAAAAAAAAGACTGATTCTTGGAAAAGCAGCAGGATGAAATTTCTTTCTCTCACTACAGGCTGGTTTCCAGCTCCTGCAGGCACAATAGCTTTTGGTGATGTGACAATATTTTCTTCTAATTACCCAGTGTTGTGTTACACGTTACATAAAGGTTGGTGTTCTTGGCCACTCATGTATAGATCCTCCTTCGATTTTAAGGCTAGAATTTACTGCTAGACCCTGGTTTCTGATAAAAGTTAAAACTATTTCCCTAAATTCTCTTTGAACATGGAATCTTTTAAAAAACAGCCACTGTTGATTAAAGGCTTCAGGTCATGGACAGTTCCTCAAGTGTCCAGAAAAATTTCTTGCTGTAGATAACTATTCTTAGAATAAAAATATAAATCCTTGCCTGGAGTTGGAATTTTCCCAACTTCTCATCCCAGCCTGAGTAGTTTTTTTGCACCAGATGTTATTGACTTGATGATGGGAATAAACTCATCTCCTCCTCCTGGATAAGCCAAGCATCTGGATCCCTGTGCTTTGTTTTCCATCCTGCAGGTCTGTGTTCCCCATCTGAAATAATTCATCTGTGCCCTCGCTGGCTCTTTGCAAGTTCAACATTTTTGCAGAAAGCTGATTCTGCTGGATGTCCCCTGCTAATATATCAGTGGTTTAGGTACTGCTCTGGCCTGGGCTCCAGGTTCATTTACCAACAACTGCTAATGACACAAAACATTCTGTGTTTGTCCATATGGAAGTGTATTTTGGTCAGACAAGCCCAGAATTTATGACTGCAACTTGAATTAAATTGTCTGAAAATTACCAATCCTTGATTTATACATACCCACTTTCTCCAATTCACTAGAGGGGAAAAAAACCCACTGAATAATATTCATAGAAGAACAGATCATTGTGGGATGTTAATTGCAGAGGCATCTTAATTGGAATGACACTGCTCCTGCTCCTTTATTTTTTTTGTTTGGTTTTTTTTCCTCTATGTGCTCAGTTTTAATTCATTTTAAAGTGTCCTGTGTAGCTGTGCACATAAACCAATCTGGAGCTGTATTTTAGCACTCCAGAGTGGCTGCTCAATTGGGACTAAAAACCCAAAAACTTCATTATGTAACAGAGCCAAAAAATCTAAACTAGATTAATATCTTATCTGTTGACAAATGAATTTTGCCCCAGTGATAATTTTCCAAGACCTTTAATCTTCCCAGCTCACAGGTCAGTTTGGGTAACTGTGGCACAAACCCCTGTGTGGTGTCTCTAACCTGGAGAGAAGGAAGCTGCTAAGTGCACATGCCTTGGGGGTATCTGCACTGTGGGTTGTTAGCAGGGAAGCTTTTAACCAAAGTAAGATGAGGAAAGAAAACCCAGAAGAGTGAGTGCCTGCTAGTGCTGAGAGGACAGAGGCATGATTTTGTGCTGGGGTTTTTTTTTCTGTTTATTTTTCACTGGGGAAAAAACATAATTCCACAGAGTAAGATCTTTGCTTAAACCATCCAGTAGAGATAAAAAAATATCAACAATTCCTGGTATTTCATGCCAGTTACTCAGTTCTCTAATGGCAGTCTTCATTAGAACTCCACATAAACAAATGATAGCATCCCTTTATCTGTTTACTTTCTTAAAGCTTGTTTTTGTAAAATGAGCAATTACTTAAATTGCTAAAGAAGATTATTTTTTTAAATACCAGCTGCATAATTGCTAAGGTGCTCTTAAATCTGTTTGCTAAAGGAAAGGGGCTCTTTCATGTGCTGCTCCTCAGCCCTTCATCTGCAGGTTCTGAAGCAGCTGTTAGAGATTACTAAATCAGTATTGAGATCTGAACACTGCCAGTGTTCAGAGAGAGAGGCTGCAGAATGGAATTGGTTATGTGTGTTTTATGTGATTGTGCAGATGTGTGCACATCCTTGGTGCTACTTTAGTAGTGCATCAGTTTTAGTAATTGCCAGGAATACTTTTCTTCTTCTGAGCCCAAAGTCCAAAATACCCTACTTGATTAATGTCTAATTTTGGCATGCTGACCTAAGGAATCCTGGAAATAAAATGTGTCTGTAAACAAAAGCTTTTGACTTTCTCAACCACTGATCCCACTCCTTGGGCTAAAGAGTTGTTGTCTGGAGAAAATACTGACTTTCAAGGTGTAAAATCTGTTCCCTATCATCTCAAGAGATTGCTTGGACTTTGAAAATTCACCGATCTTTTCTTTCTGCTCCTCTTTAGTGTGAGCTTTTAAAATTGAGAGCAGTGGGAGCAGGAGAATGGACACTCTGGGGGTGTAGAGCATGGTTCCAGATGGCAGAGATCACTGATCCCAAGTCTGTAGCAGGATAGTTCGTAGCACACTGTTTATTTATTTACTCAGCAATAGGATCAGGAACATTTTCAAAGAAATGGACATTTGTGTACCCCTTACTGGGACTGTTAAATCAGGGAGGTGACACCAGCTCTCCCTGCTGTCCCAACATTGAAACTGGCCCAAGGCAGTATCCAGACCATTCTACTCACAAAAACAAGCACCCACTTTCTATATAGGGCCTTGTAGCTCAGCAATTCCAAAGGCATCTGGTGTGAAGTGCTTCAAGTGTCAGACAAGAGCTCAACAGCTTCAAGTATCAAAAACTTCAAGTTTCATCTGTAATAAATGATATAAAAATCATCTGAACAGCCTTTCTTATGAAGGCAGTTTATTATTTATAGAGACCTTAAAGGGGATTGGGAGGCAGGTTGATGAAATGTCACTGCTTTCACCTCACAAAGTAATTGTATTTTAATGAAGTAAAGCCTTTCAGTTGAAGAGATGATGTTGGCTGGTGGGGGAATACAGACAAAATGTAAGGGAATAGACAGGGCAAAGAAAACAGGGTTTTCTTAGAGGTGTCAAGAAGAGAGGGAACTAATTCAAGGAATTGTGGTGAAGCTCCCAAGGTGCTTCACTGCCCTTGATGCTTCTTCCTCAAGATCCAAAGGTACTGTTTGTGCTCCCTTGAAACCAAGGAAATGGGTCCCTGAAGCCACGCCAGCAGAGGATGAGACCTGTGTCTCACTGGTGCTGATGTCAGGTTTTATTTAAGCAGCTTTGCCTGGTCTCTGACAATGTTCAGATAATCTGCCTCTCACTGCAGTGTTTAACTTGTGCTGTCTGTCATGTGCAGAGCTGCAGCTGTACCTTGGTGGCACTGGCTGCTGTTCTGCAGCTGGATGACAGAAGTCAGTGCTCCAGTGTGTAGTGTCCCAAGAGCCATTCTTCTTTAGGAAGTCACAAAAAAGGATGTGGCTCTGTATCTGACTAATGTTTTGTTTTCTCCCTTTGCATGGTGATTTTCCTTCTATATCTTTGACTTAGAAGTTAAAATCTCCTTGCTTTTAGTTGTACTTATATTAGTTCAGTCAAGGATCCCCTGACGCCAAAAATTACTTTCTTAGTAGAATTTTCTGGGAATTAGTTGCATCACATAAAGCAAGTAGTTCAATTTCTCATATTCTAGGATTAGCCATTTTTAAGCACTAACAGTAGAAGTTTAACATGCACATCTCCATTAGGTTCGACTAAAACTTATTTTGAAAAGTATCATGAGTTTCTCTGGTGAAAGGTCCGTGTAAATCTAGGAAATGTGTTTAGTATTGCTGATAATAAAAGCCCAATTTCTTCTGAAGGGCTGATAAGCTACAGCTTGAGGGTACAAGCTTGACTTTACATATTCAGTGTAAATTTTTTCTCATTCAGTGCCAGGAAGTCCTGCAAAGGCCAGGCAGACTCCCGCACCTTTGAAATTAAGTTTTCAGTATGACTGCAGCAGAGTTTGATTTGCAAATACAGTATCTGAGTTCCTTTAGTTTTGGCTTAAGGAAGCTGGTTGAGTCCTATATAACACCTAGTAGACATTTTCTCTTTTCACTTAAACTGAGAGGGCAAAACCTCCAGAAGTGACATTGGGATTTTCCTAAATCTCCCAAGATCTGAGCCAGAATCTGATTTTTACATATAGCTCAAAACTTTAAGCCCCCTGATACTTTCTGCAGAACTGACAGAACATTAAACACATTGTGCTGTCTGTTTTCTTGTGTTTAATTCTTTTCTGTTCTTTATTGTATGGTGCATTTGCATGAAAATGGCATTTTGAAGACTAATCTGCTCCTGGTGCTAGTCCCTCACCTGGAGGCACAATCTCTGCTTGGATTTGCAATTAGTTACTGTGGAAATGATTGCTGCAGTGTCAGGGCTGGTGCTCTGCTCTTGGGTGGAAAGGGAGCAGCAGGAGCTGATGAATACTTAAACCACCCAAGTTTTATGCAAAGATCTCTGCAAAATTACACACACCGGGGGAAAGATGATGTTGAGAAGCCACACAGACTAAGTGGAATGGTCCTAAATTTGTTTCCATGCCTGTCCTGTCTCTCATCATGCTGGTGTTAAATTAGGAACCAGTCGTGAGGCAGAAGGAACTAAGTTTATTGCAGCCTACAAGGAAATGCCCAGAGCTATTCTCAGACTATTTTAGCTTGATTAGGACACCTGTGGTTGGAGCAGGATTTCTGTTTTCTTGGGGAGGAAATCATCACTTCAAGGTATGAATTAGGAGCTCCTGAGGTATGAATCAAGATGAGAATGGTGGCTTGAGCCAGGCACCAAATCCACCTCTCAAACAGAGCAATACAGAACTGTATTAACATTGTTTAAAGTCCTAGAAACATATTCAGTGAGAAAGCAACGCAGATCTGGATTGAGGTAACTGCATCTTCTGGGAAAGTGATATTTTGTAATGCAGGTGTCTGTGCCAGCCCCTCAGTTCTACGTCTGCCCTGTCCTGGAAAGATGTAGCAGGTGGCTTTGATGAAGTGTGGAATTGAATTCCTGTGAGGCTGAGAAGGAAGAGCTAAACTGCTTTTGCAGTTCCCTGAAGGTTTCCCTCCCTTATCATGAGTTGTTTTCTTAGTAACAAGTTCTTGGTTTGTGCCCTCCTGCCTGTCAGGAGGTCGGATGTGTTTTCAGTTCTGTGGGTGTTCTAAGAATGTCTTTGGGAGAATTACCAAGGGCAGCCTTGCATCTTATATTCGGTGCCAAATACAGGCACAGGATTTTAGCGTATGTGGAAAATGGTGTTAGAGAGGGAACGTCTCAGTCAGATCAAAGTGTTTAACTTTGCCCCTCCTTCTCAAATTAATTTTGCAGCCAATAAGTTTTTTTGTTGTGGGTTCATTCAGTTTATGGATTAGGAGCAGGCTTAAGGGAGATTCCTTCGCAGTTTTCATGGAGATGAAACAGCCAACATAAAGCAAAGCCACCTCCTTTCCCCCTTGTAGCACGAGGTGCCTTGTAGAACATGGTCAGAAACTATAAAACACGAGACCTGAAGCAGGATATGATGAGATGTTTCCAAGCAAACATTTCCCAACATGTGCAACAGGTAGGGAGAATGAACAAATTGCTCCCTGGAAAACGTACCCAGATAATGGAATTGTTCTTGCTGACTTTGACACGGATGTGTGGGTGTGAGCTCCACTCACAGGGCAGGCTGGCAGTGCAAATGAGCTTCAGTGCCTGGGGCGGGGAGGGCCCTAAATCCGTGTACCAGGATTTTGTAATTGCTAAATGAACTAAGAGAATTAGAATTGCCTCTTATGAGATAGGTACTTTGGAAAGTCTCCCTGGTTTGTTCAGTCCGAATTCTGGATGCTGTTGCATGGTAGTGGCCTGAGAGGTTGGCAGCAAGACACAGAGACGTGTGAGAGCTGATAAAAGATGTCTCACTGTGCATCTGCATAGACAGGTCACATCCCAAAATAACACGAGGAACTTTGAAACCCAAAGTGCTGAGGCCATTATCACATTGCCTTCAATGAGGGGACAAATCAATGCTTCATTCTCTCTGTCCTTTCTGAAGGTGTTTTTAGAGTCTTGGTATTTAGGAATCCCCTATGACTCGCTCTTGTTCCCTCCTTCCCTCCCTCCCTCCCTCCCTTCAGCATCCCCTGTCCTTTCGTGTCCCTCTCTTGCAGAGTGGATTTGGGGCTCAGGAGCCAGCACAGCTCTCCAGGGTTTTGGCTTTCACCTGAGACTTGGGGAGCTGCAAGAAAAAGCTGCTAATTAGAGAATGGACTTGCTTTGTACCTCTGTGGCCTGTTCATCTGCAAGATATGAATCTTTTAATTTCCTTGAGTGATTAAGGAGCTAAATTTCAAGCTTGCTTCTATTACATTGTGTCAGTTTGCTTTCTTCTACTTTGCTTTATTATCATCAACACTAAATAGCCATTTTACCTTCCCACTGTAAATGCTGGAAGGCTGCAGTGGGAAAAGAAAGTAGCCAGCACTACATGCTTTGATGAATAAAGGAATTAAATAATCCTGAAGCTGATTCCTATCACTTATCATGTTCTTTGGGCCACACCTGTTGTGGGGGGAAAAAAAATAAATTAGTTTCTGTAAGAATGAGGACAGTTGTGTCTGTGGGGACTCAACTGCCAAATGTCACCTTAAGCATTATAAAATTTGCCAAGAGATTAACATTAAGAAACGCAAGAATTTGTACAATTAGCATGAGAAAAGTGTGTGTGTGTGTATATATATGGAAACTCACAAAATCTTCTAAGAAATAGGTAGGATTTATCATAAAGCTACTCTTGGATTACCAACTCCAAGTATTAAATTGTAAATAAACCTATTTTTTTTTCTTCACATCATGAATCTGCCTTCAATCATATTATAAAAGTCGCAATTTTAGATCCAGTTTTTCTGTTAACTTCTACGTTTTAAGCTGTTTGGGTGATATTTTAGTGACAGATTTGTCTGTAAGACTGCAAATAGGAATATAAGCTGCTACACAAGAATGTAAATTAAAAGCTGAATTTTTAGTAAAGCTGAGTTTCTGAAATAATTCCATCACTTCAGCCGTATAAAATTTAAAGAATAAACCAAAATGTTAATGAGAGACTTGATTCAAAAACTGGAAGCTTAGAAGCATTGATGAAAGCAAATTCTTTTAAATCAGGGAAGTTTTAAATGGATTTCCAGATCAGGCTTTACTGTGGAAATGATTTTGTTTATCCTTTTTATCAATAACCTTTTGAGTTCTGGCTTGCCAGGCAGGTGAGCTCCCAGCACTGGTGGCCTCACTTCCTACTTCAGCAAAACCTGGGATGTGCAGCTGCTGGCACTAAGTGGGGAGCTTTTACTTTCTTTCAGTAGACTTAAAAAATAATTTTAGGAGCTTTAAGAACATTTGAGGCAGGAAGAATTCGTGCACTTCATAGAGATTTGACTTAATATTCTTTTTTGAGCAGGGTTGGATGACAAGTGCTAAAATATTCCTGTCACTATATGGAATGTTCTTTGAAGAGAAATTTTAATTTTTACTGAGATTAAGATTGAATGTCCATTTTGCATAAGTTCTTCATTCTCCTCTTGCATTGTTCATTATAAAAGATTTAGATGGTTGTGAAGCTCAAGTAAACACTTGGAACTGTTACATCAAGACAGTCTTGACATAACTTATTCAACACCAAATTACTGGTGTGTGCCTGCTCTTTAGACAGCACTCTACCTGTGTGAGCTCTTGATGGGCTCACTGTGCACAGGCCTCATGTTCATAAAAGAGGCTCCATCCATCTGTGAAGTGGTGAACCAGATGCTATTAGCATTTTTAAAAGAAATTGACAGTAATAGCACATTTTTGAGAGACAGAATCCCCAACCTCTTTACATTTTCTTTGAGGCTTCTGCTGTGTAAGTAAAACACTTCCATTTATCAAAGAGAAAAAACAATGTGCTGCACAAACCAAACCAAAACCCTTTGAAAACCGATTTTTGGAATAAAATGTATGTAGAAGCAATTAATTAAAAAATGGTGATCAATCAGATAAAACCAAAAAAGCCCCAGTTCCTTAGGTCCTGGTTGTCCATCCTCTTCAGGCAGGCTGTGGTGGCAGCTGTGTGTGCTGGGTCTCCCTCCTGTACTGAGCCTGACATGGGCTGTGCACTTGTTCCCCCCAGGGGCAGTAGGGATAATTTGCTGTTCTTGAGCAGTGCCTCATTTACAGAAAGTGTCTGACCTTTACATGCTTAAGAAATACTGAGTGTTAATAGGGTTTTTAAACTGATCATAAGTTCCATGGTCACCCCTGTTTTCCCTAACTTGTGCATTGCCGGCCTTTGTGCTATTTACAGTGTCAGAAAGGTGTTTCTAAGTGGGTTTTTTTCTTGCTTTTGTTCTTCCACATGGTTGTACAGCTTAATTTGGCTCTCCATTCCTAATGAGGGCACGTTTGTAAGGTCACAGAGGGAAGGGAATACAGCTCTTCACACACAGGCTCTGGTTTGGCCTCAGAAAGCACTTGTGCTTTTCAGCACTGGGTAAGTTCCACTTAAATCAGTGGTACCTAAACCTTACTTTAAAATAGGGTGGCTGTGATCTCATCCTTGAAGTCAAGTGCCTTTCTCATTGCTCTGATGGAGAGGAGAGCGAATCTTGGGCACATTGCAGCAGAATCTGATTTTTCCTTCTGGGTCGCAGGCAGAGTGAAGAAAGTCCTGTACCAGTCTGAAACTGCAGCAGGGTGGTTCTAAGGAAGAGTATTTTGGATCATGCTTAGTGTGTGTGGGAAATAATACCAGGAAATTTGTTGGTGGAAAACTTTAGCAGGCTCTGGGTGAGATGGTTTCCCGGACTCCACTATTTAAAAACTGATGCAAATGCCTCTTGCGCTCAAAACGTGGTTAAAATCTGCTCTCTGCCTTGTCTAAGTAGTTGCCTTCTGCAGCTTTTGGTCTTCATTTCCAAGTTCCTTTAGGTCTCTCTGCCTACTGGATTGATTTCTTTGTTACATTTAGAGGCAAAATGAACTGTCCCTCCACAGCACTGGCAATGCTGTCAAAAAATAGATGATGTCTGAGAGCATGGCTGCTTCAGGTTTAGTGTTCATCTGCCAGCAGGTTGAAATTAATCTCTGGTTACTCAGTTAGCAGGAGAGCATTTGGCTGTGCTAAAACTCATCTGGGTGAATGAGATGAATCGTGAGTGTCGTGGGCTCACACAGGTTTGGGCTCACTGGATGATGTATTAGATGATCATAGAAATACCACCTGCTTTCAATATTTGCTGATCTATGAAGCCACTTTGTTCCTCAGGTGTCTAACAATATGCAAATATGTGTATTAATGGCTTCTGTGTCATAAAAATGGCAAGTTTATTACTCTGCACTTTATAGAGCCTGTAGAATCTAGTTAGCAAACTGTGCCCTGTTGGAAAACAAGATTACAAATCAATTACTCCTTGCTTGACACAGATCTTCCCTGAGATCCTTGTTCAGCTGACACTGGGAAAATGAACATGCCTGGGAGTGTGACCTATTATTCAGAGAGAACTGCAGGCTAATAGCAGTTTTGACCATTGAGAAATCTATTATTTTTTGGCCAGCAAGACAGCCTAAATGGCCCACTTTTATAGAGGAAATTTATAGGTTTATAAGATCTAACATTCAAGCCTTTCTTATCAGGGAATTGGAGGCCAATCCTAGATGCAGAACTACAGGGAGTGTCACCAAACCCCTCTCCCTTGCTGCAGTTTATTCCCTAGGGGGGCAAAATGCAGAAGAGCTGATTTCTGGAAAGCAACTGCACCATTCCTAGCAGAAGTAATTTATCAAAATACTGCTTTGAAAAATGGCAAGGATTCAGTGGTACTGAACCCTCCTTGTAGTTTATGAAAACAGAGATCAAATCTGATTTGGTTAGTGAGGTTCAAAAGCTCTTTCTAGAGTCTCAGACCAGACTTCAGGCTCACAGATATTCTGTCTGCCTTGAATTTTGAGATCTAAGTGGAGGAGGCTGGCCACACCATCAGGCTGTGGGTATCACTGGAATTGCCATATGGTGAGTCAGCTATGCTCTTAGAACTTTTGTTTTTCAGTGTGTGTACTTTCTGGCAGAGTAATAATGCTTGGAGATTTACTGTTTATTTTTTTCCCCTCAGCTTTAATATTGCAGCAGAAATCTATAGCTGACATTCACTGTGTTATTAAGCAAACGTTTCATTTGAGCCATGATTTGTTTTTTCTTTGAGTGACATGACCATACTTTCTTTTAAAAGTCAGTGCAAATAAAATCTCTGGTTTTAATATGACTTTTTTTTTTCCCTTTTTTCTTTATTTTCCTCTTTTCTCTGCAGTTGAGTAGGGAAGTCACTTTAGGTCCTTGCTATTTAGTATTCATTTGGGGGGGGTGGTGTCTGCAAAATCCTCTTTTTAGCAATTAAATGTGGCTCTCATATAACAGGTACTTTGAATCTAACACAAAATCAAAAGAAGTTAGTAATGAGATTCTTGTTGCATTTATACACCCATTGTTGCTCTTTTGAGGAAAATTTAAAGGAGACTATTTTTCTTCTCCTCAGTGTTGGGCTTTGCACATGACAATAGAAGCATTTTTTGGTCTTGCATTACTATTTCTTTGCAGTGATGTGAAGACTGGTGTGAACAAGTCTTCTGTGGTTCAAGAATTCTTGTCTTGTATAGAACTGGGAGCATCAGACCACTTCATGTTAGTTTCTGAATATCACCGGCCCTCAACCTGAATTAGAGGTATTTTTAGGTCATGGGACTACAGGTATCTACACAGAAATAAGTGTAGATATTTCACTAGGTGCTGCAAAAGCCTGAATCCTACATTTCTGGCACATAAGAGCTGGAAAATGTTAAAGTACGTATGGAAATATATTTTCATCATAATACATCTTGCTTTGACTCATTGGTATGCAACCACCAAGTAATTAAATGTAATTGAAGTGCTGTGCTAGAGGAGGTGTGACCCAAAAATAATTGCTCCTTGTGTTCTGCTCTGCAGTGTGGTCTAGGAGCTGAACTGAATTGTGTGTTTGACCTGCACAAAATGAACAGCAGCTGCCATTTTATCACACTTCACCTGCATTTTAAATGCTGCTAATTAGTCAATATTGAACTAATAATGAAGCAGCAGTAGACACTACTGCATATATTTAAGTGAATATTAAACTGTGTTGAATGTGCCTCATATACCCACATACCACAGAGGCAAACAAATCTCACCCTGTTTTGTAACTAAGAGCATTCAAGGTTTCCATGAGTTCTTTCAGTGACGTGAAACATCTCTGAATTTAGTTTTTCTGTGGAAATGCTGGTGGAACAAACCAAATAATCTTCTATAATTAGTGAGCTGCTCTATCTACATCCTCTGTGTAATTCTCATAGTCTGCATTTGTTAAGATGTCTCAGGCTAAGTTTGTTAATTCATTAAATTGGACATTCTTGCTTGTGCTGTGTTTGAGCCATGTCAATAGGAACCTCCTGTTCTGCCACAGTGAGTCCTAGATTGGACAACATTAGACATGTATTTAAAATGTAGTATTTTTTCAGTTATGGGTTGCTACAAATGATGACCATCGCTGAATTTTTTGGAGGCTGAATTAAGGGTATTTTTATGTCTTGGGAATACAGATATTTAAACAGAAATAAGTGTATATCTATGCCTGTTGATCTAGAAAACTTCCTGACTTTGGCTGTGTTCTCACTGGCAAATAGCAAGGCCCAGACAGTGGATCTTTAGAGCAAAGCTAATTACTGCTAATGACCCACTGATCCCATTGTCTTCCTTCAGAAACACTGAAGCACTTGCTGATGTGACTTACATCACTGGGATGAAAATAGCCTTTCATTCCACTGGCCATGTGCTTTGGAGGGGACTCCCTGCAAATTGTTGTAGAAGGAATCCAAAGATAGGGTGGTTTGAAAGGGATTTAATTACAAGGAGTCACAAATGGTTCATTGCCTCATGGAAATGAGCGGTGTAATTGCAAATCTAATCTGTTCAGCCTGAAACTTCAGCAGCCCTAATGTCTGCAGTGGAAATTGCATAAAGTCCCTTTCCAAGGTAGCCAGGTTGATGCTCATTTGCTTGATTGATATCTTCCCCTTGGTCACATATCTGTCACTGAGCAAATACTTATGACACTGTTGAATTAGTTGAAATAATGATGACTGTGTTGTGTTGCTCTGGGAAGTCAGGTGATTCCAATGATGACTCTGAAATATTTGGAAAGAAAAAAAAAATCGTAGTGCTGCCCTCAGAGCTTTTTCCTGGCCTCTAAATACTGGAACTTTATGCTGTATTGTAGCTGTAATGCAAATAACTCCAGAATTAATATATTCAGAAAAAAAAACCAAAACATTTGTAGTGAAAAATACATATGACAGAGTGGCTTTTGAGTACACTATGCCAAAAAGGGTGTCGATTTTACTTGGCTCTATCATAATGCACAAATTGCCTTTTAAAGAAAACTACTGTTTCTTGAGTCTGAAAAATGTGCTTTAAAGTTTGTTTTGCTATTTAAAGCATTTTTTTCCCCCAGTATTGTTACCTTTCTCTGCTGTGATTTAGCTGGATTTTGCTGCTTCTTATTCTTAAAATATATGGGCAGGACGTGGACAAGATCTGTCAGTGTAAGTCTTGAGATCTTAAAACAATTTTGGAGTGGTGATCAAAAGAGGCAGCATATGCTTCCAAGTCACTTTGGATTAAATATGCTACAGTGTCTACTGATTTCTGAATGTCAAATTTGATACTAAAGTTAGATGGGAAATGAGCTTCTACTCTGGGAAAAAAAAAACTTAAAATTTCCTTGAAATCTTCTTGAATTTAAACTGAGGTGGTGCCAGTTGTGTAGCCATGGGGCTGCTGGGTCATGTAACATGCATCATTCCTTAATTCAAAAGTTCCTGAAGAATCCTTTACTATTCCAACAAAAAACTCCAGCATGCGAAAGCAACCAGTGTTTGCTTCCATCCCAGTTTCCCCAAGTCCTGTGGCTTAAGGCTGTAGAGTCCTTAGACATTTACCCTGTCTAGAATATGGTCATTAATAAATGTTAAATTTCCAGATTGGTTTTTGAAATGTAGTGGAGTCTTACTCCAGTATTCCTTCTGAATTAAAGCCAGGCAGGGATAGGTGAGCTTCAGAGCAATCAGTAACTGGTATCTGAAGAGCAGGAAGTCCAAGTTTGGTCTGTGTTTTATTTAATTCCTGTCAGGTACATGAGCATATCTGTATGCCAAGCAATGCCACACATCACCTATTGCAAGCCAAGACTCCTTTGTGCAGGAAATGTCACACATTATATAAATCACTAAACTTGTGTAAGGCTGGAAAAGTATCTGAATCTGGCTCTCCCCTATCCTGGACAAGAAAGAGGCTCTGGAGTCACCTGGTTGTTCCTGAAGTTCTCTTTTCAGCCCAAGACATTGCTCTTAAGCAGGATTTCTTTGACCAGTGCAATTTCCACAAGCTTGAACATCGTGATAACAGCTTGAGTTTATCACTGCCCAATTATCTCAGTCAAGAGAGAGGCATTCTTGTTTTGTCACTCTGTATTCAGTGGTCACTAAAGGCTCAGGGAGCAGCACACCTGCACACTCTCTCAGAAGTCCAAACTCTGCCATAAGAGAGGGCTTGCTAAGATCAGGGATAACATTCTTTTTCATTTTCCTAGCCTGGCATGCTGCTTCCCATTATTCCCTGCTGATCATGGCATCTGGAATGGGTTTTGGTCTGCATGGTACTGGGAAAGTCCAAGTAGAATGGGCTGAAGAGGTAGGTGTGAAACAGAAGCCCAGTGCTGTGATTTACCTTGTCACAGACAGCCTGTGCTGTCCTTGCTGAATCATTTCTCTGAAAAAGTCAAGGCAACTCATGGCTCAGAAAAAAGGGAAGACTAAAAGCAGAATGAAATAGTGACTAAATGTCATGGATGACCACTGCAGATTTCAGGCTGTGCCCTTTCACTGCAGGGTCAGAACTGTCAGTGCAGGAGGTGCCTGTTGGACACCCCGGGGGGCTGCTGGGTGTGTGACCCATGGGAACGCTGTGTCCATAAACTGCCCACTGCACAGCCTGGGGCAAAGAGGGCAGAGGGTAAGAGCAGGGTCAGCACATCCTGCTCAAGCCTGAAGCCTTGGAAATGTGTATTTCTGCTTTTAGTCCAGCTGTGGGGAGGCTGCAGGCTCTGCTCCTCAGCTCCCCTGTGCTTTGACAGAGCAGCATTGATTTTATTTCATTTCTTTCTATAGATCTGTACTTGCTGTGGCCCTAAAGCTCATTGACTCATGGTGTCTTCTGAGGGGAGCCCTCCCACTTTCCGCAGACACTTCTTCAAGTGTCTGCCACACTCGAGAAGTTTTTTATTAAAAAAGGGAAATTAAAGTACCTAATTTCCAAATCTGGAGTGGGGCAATGCATGTGGAAAGATTGTGATCATTTGATAGTCACTCCTCGGCCTCTTTGCTTTTATTCCATAACCTGGGGCTTTCATTGTTGCACATTTTGGAAGGAAAAGCAATTTGGAGTCAGCATAGAATTTGGATGATAACATGGAAAATCCATCTGAAATACTGCAGTGGAGAGGCACTGCAGGGAGATGAACCAAAATTGTGTACAGAGGGCAACTGCAGGTTTTTGTAGCCACCAGAGCCCAGTTAATAGACCATGGTCAGGGACAGTGCAGGAGAGCAGGGGTGGTGTTACAGGCCATGCCTTCCTTAAGGGAAGGGCTGTTTTCCCTGGGATGAACTTTTCTAAACTCAGTAACAGCTCAGTGGCAGACAGTTCCCTGTTTTATGCTTCCTATGTGCTTACTATGGTGTCATAGTGGAGAATTTTCATTGGGGATTGCTCAAAAAGATGTCAAAAGTTTTTTTTCCTTTTTCGTTAAATTTTAGAACAGGTTGATGCTGAGAAAACAGGGTGAACTACTTCTGCCTTTTTGATAAATTCTTACCACAACATTTTTCGGTGCTGTTTGCTATTCATGGCAGTGAAATCGAGCCTCTTCTTAGGGGAAGACTCATTACTATAAAACTTGATTACATAGTGTTTGTAGCAGAAATATTTTATGGGTCAGCAGGAAAATAACCAATTATTGCAGACTTCTTGCCACAGAGTATGGCTGAGTTGCTGTGTTTCATCAGGTACAGCGTGATGCAAGCTGCTGGAAGCCATTCAATCATCCCCATAAATTAGACCTTCTGCAAAAGGAATTTTCAAACCCAGTATTAGCTTTTTGTATTTGGTTAGAGGAGACAAAATATTTGGGTTTAAAGCCAACACTTAATAATAATAATATGGTTTATGTTTCACTTATAAACACATGAAATCTAAATTATTAATAAACCTAAGCCATATTTTCAAAAGTGATCTTGATATGTGAGGTTTAAAATCTCAGTGGAAAGGAGATGATTTTGTATTTCTGAGTCAATTTGCTCCAGATCTTCAAATATATTTGGGAGCCTCATTGCTGTTGACAGTAAGACAGGGTTTTATTACCTAATTAGGTAACAATCTTTGGATGAAGTTCTTACCTGCAGAAAAGGTAAGTTAAAATCTAGATTAAAAGGAAAAAGCTTGTAACCTATGGAAAAACCTACTTGTAGCCAGGTGTAAAACCTGACTTCCTACTCATACATAAGTTATGACTTAAGGCAGTGCCAGAGCCTTTGCAGTGTTTTATTGGATTATAGTGCTCAATAAAAATTGCATTTTTTTCTACAGCTCTGGCAGAAGGGAGTTTAAACACTGAGGTTTCAATGGATGTTACATAATTTTGTCCCTTTTTATACTTCCTCAGCATCACATCAAGGTGATATCCTGGAGACAAAGTGGGTAGGGATTCCTCCTGCAGGTGCCTTAGAAAAGGATGAGGACTCACTTCCCCCACTGAAAGGAAAGCCAGTCCAATATTAACCAATGACCTGATGTTAATAAATTGCTTTACTTCTGGTAGTGCAAGTAAGTATTTTAATTCTATGAGGTTTTTTTCTTTTGCTGTGAAGTAATTGTGTTGTATGGAATGACTAAATAATTCAGCTGGATCCAGGGATAACAAAACAGAAAATCTGAAGGTTATCAACTCTTGGGACAATATTTTTCCGACATTTCTTTCCTAGGACTTGTATTTAGGGACACAGTGAAGCTCACTCTAAAATTTGAAGTGTGATTTAAGACCTGGAAGCTTCAAACAGACTCAGTCCCTGGGTGAGGGATGCTTTGTTAAATCCAAAAGTTAATCCTCCAGATGCTCCCTCCCAGAATGTATTGATTTTCCTTTAAGGAGCTGGCATGCATCCCTGGGAAGAGGTCTTTGCTCATAAACCTTGATCAAAGGCATTCTCTGTGGTACATGCAGGTAAAAATTCTATGGAGTCTTTTCTGTCTAAACCACCAGACTGATTTATAATTTGTCTACACAGTAGTGGAATGATTAGGCAAAAAAAAAGTAGTAAACAGTGAAGATTTCTTTTTCTTTCTTTAAGTGAATAGGATTTGCCCAAGAAAATAAAATAAAGCAGAGACAACATGCAGCTGATGGCTCAGTTATGCACTGCAAACCCTCTAAATTGAATTCAGGATAAATACTTATGTAAGACAAAGTATAAAAGCTTTGTCATCATCAGTATGTCACAGCATTAAATGAAAACTGAGTTTCTGGTCCTCTGGAGCAACAATGAGGTTGCACTTCCACAATTCAGTCACTTCTGAGAGCATTATTTGTAAGGTTTACCATATTCCTGACAAGAAGGACCCTCAGCGGTAGGAGAGCATTTATTCCTACTTAGACAGGAAGGTTTGTGCACCTCTGGCATCCATAAATCTCTGTTGCATATTCCTCCTCTTGCAGAGATCAGGGCTAATACTCCTTGGGGAACTTGAAGGGGAAGAAAAAAAATTTGTTTTTCTTCTGTGCACTACATCACTTATTTTGATCAAACAGTAAAACCTTTTCAGGGAATCATTCACAGTTTCTTTCAGGAGACAGGTATTCAGCTCCTTTTTATACGTACCAGTCTTCTTTATCCAGTCTATAATTTCACATTTATTTCTCAGGTTTGAGTGCAAGTTCACTTTCTGCAAACTGTGGAAAGACAGCATAGAATATAATTTTACGGATTTTGAAAAGGAAATGCTGAATATTTCGCCCAGTGCAATGCAGGCTTGTAAATCCAACACAGCTACGAGAAGTTCTTGCAGTTAAGATGGATAAAGATGAGCACTGAGTAAAAGAGAAGTTTGGAAAACCCACCTGCATTAACAAGGTCTGCAAATAAAACAAAACTACTGGAAAAATGAGAAGTCAGTCAACCTATTTGTGATAATCATTGATTGATGTGAGTGGTGTTTCATGGGAGGGGGTGCCTTGGAGTGGAAAGCTCTTAAAGGATTCCTGTCAGTGCTGCTTGCAAGTATTTTTCTCTCTTGATTTTAAAGCTGAGTCTTCTTAGCTACCTAATTTTGGGAAAATGCTAACATAGGTAAACGTTTGGAAAAAAAAGAAAAGTTGCATTTGAATCACAGCCTGGATATTTGTAATTTGTTAGATGTTTGAGTTACAAGAATATGAAAAACTATGGAAAAAAATAATGGTTCAGTTTCTCGACCCTGCAGATTAGGGAAGTCAAAGAAACTTATTGTTCTTATTTCTTATGAACCTGTTGCTGTTCATAAAACACAGCACTGCCAACAGATGCAGCAGACCATCTTCAACGTGTTTCCAGGGTATTTTTAATTTAGGTACCATTAGTAAGCTCCTTTTGATTTTCAGCATAAGAAAAGCTAAGGAGACACTATGATAAATGCTGCCCTAGAAATACCTGGTTACTGGGGAGACAACTGAAAACTCCTCAAGGATAACTGTGGTATATAGAAAAGCAGGAGAAATCTTAGCCTGTCACAGCCGATGGTGAAGTTTTTAATTTTTATTCTACCCATCAGCATTTGTGTTTTCCTGTTGAGGATTTTGTCTCTTACCTCCTAGGCTGCCATCTCTGTTTTTACAGCTTTTAAGAAGAACTGAAAATATGCTGCCTTTATGGTTGGCCAAAATTGCAATATTAATAAGGAAGTGTGAGTGAAAATGCCAGTACAAATGACATGTATTGCTGTCATTCAGCTTTTGAAGTTGTTACTCTCCTGAATGAGGAGTAGCAGATGCTCCTGTTACCTTGAAGTGTCTTTTTCTAAGCCTCAGTTAAATCTGGCATCATCTGTTTCCCAGCCCTACAGACTTAATTTGATACCAGGCACATTTTTATCCCATCTGAGTGAATGTGAAAATATGAAGAGGAAAATAGTGCCTTAGGGGAGATTTTCTATTTCTGGAAGTAATCTCCATTGATACATTGTGTGAGCCTTCAGAGTAAGGACAATTGAAGATGGGGAGTGGGTGATTCCTTTTTTTCCCCCCCTACTTTCCTAATTTTTTTACAAAAGGCAGGACAAAATGAGCAACCTTTGTGTAGAGAGATCCTGTCTTGAGAAGGCGAAGTGTTTTATATATAGGCCTTTATTCAAAGGTGAGCAGACTGGATTTTTGTTTTGTTTGTTTTTTCTCCTTTTTCTTCTCAGTATTACTATAAAGAGGTGCTATTGCACCTGCCCCCTTATGAACTGGTTTGCTGTCTGGTGTTGCTCCATCTACAGTCAACGTGGCTCTTGAGCTGAGTTTGTCATGAGACTCCAGGAGAAGTTAATAAAATAGAAGTGCAGTGAAGCTGCAGGGTACCACTGGTCGAGTTTGTGGCTGTCCTGAGAAGTATCTGGTGTTGCAGTGGGAACTCTCCGTTGAAACTCTTGGTCTTTATACTTTTAGCACCATGGCTCCATTCATCTGGAAGCAGCAAGAAATGCTGGAATTCAAGTCTGTGAGTTGTTAGTAACTCTCTAGCATTTTATTAGTGGCAAAAATAGTCATCAGTAGAGTGGTGACCTGCAAGAGCCAGAAATGCAGAGAAACCAGACAGACACAATAATAGATTTTAGAGAACCTTCCTTATAATCTTGGCCATGCAATTTAATAAGCAAATAAAAAGTATAGTTTAGTTCAGTACAAAAGCAATACACTTTTCATTACAGAACTTCTGAATTCTCTGGAATGTAACTTCAGAGGCTGATGTCTGATATTTCAGGATTAAGGTTTTACCTTGAAAGCTGCCTCACAAGGCACTGACTTTCCAATAAAGACACAGAGTTAAACTTATGTCTGAGTTTAAAAGGTAATCTCTGTGGTTTTCAGATGCAAACCTTGTGTATGAAGATAAGCTGGCTGTGAGAAGGACACTCTCTTGGAAGAGTAGAGTATTTTCATAACTTAAGACTTTTATTTGTCTAAGGGAAGTGAATGTATCTATTTAGTTGGAAAATCACCTCAGTCACTTTAACCCATAATGTTGTCCCAAAGCTGTGCTTTCTGTGCACTGTAGGCAGCTGAAAAAAATAAAACCTACTACAGTCTGTAGCTGTTACCAGTCTCTGTAAACTTAGATTCAAATTGATATTTGCCCTACTGTAAAGCACCCTAAGGGTTGTTGGGTAAAACAGGGTTGTGTTCCCAGCCTACTGGGGGCTCTCTGACTCTGCTGTTCAACGCTCAGGCAAACAACGTCCAGGAATTTGCTGCAGCTATAATTTGAGTATAGTTTCCATTGATTAGTGGAGGTTGGACAGAGAGCACAGCGATGCAGATATTAAAGCTGGAAAATGAGGTTCGAGCCCTGCTGTCAATAGCAGGTGGGCTGTGCTGCTGTATCATGATAATGCCCTTGGATCATAATGAAACAGCCATTGATCAGTTGAATTGGGCTCTTTCAGAGAAAAATGTAGCTAGGTGGTTAAGCAGGCTGAGATTTACTGCCCGAGAACGTCCTAATTTTGAAAGTTCTCGTTTAGAGATCATTCAGGAGCTGGCATGAATCTGGAAAGGTAGAAATCAGTGGATGCAGGTTCCTGGAGTGGGAGCAGTGTCCCCTCCAGAGCAAGTTCAGCCACTTACCCAAACACAGTTCATCGACCAGATTGTTTGCAGAAGGAAATAGCTCACCAAAGCTGACATCTGCTTGGAGGGCTCTAAAGATCATGGCATTAGCAGTTTTCCTTTTGTTGTTTAAAGCAAAGTTCTGATCCCAACACAGGTGCCCACCTCTTTGTGGTTGGTGCTTAAATATCTACACTTGAAAGAATACACAAAGCACCTGTATTATTAGAAGTATTTAAACTTTTCTAACTGGTGCCTCAAGCTATTTTGAAAACATGCTTAGATCCTGCTGTTGTCAACGTGCTGTAGTGTTTTCTAAATAAGGATTCCTGAAAATAGGAACAAAGTAAAGAAATGCACCCTAATACCCTACTGTGCTGTTTTATGGATTGGTGCATGTGGAGCACCATCTCTGATGATTCAGCTACTAGGTCATGTAGAGCTGCTGATGTTTTGTCTCCAGAGGTCACTTTCTGAGCCTCAGCCTCAAAACACGTCAAAGGCCCTGGGATTCACTGGAATGTGCACACTGATACAACTGCTAATTTCCCATTAGTGAAGTCTCCCTCAGTAACAGATGTTCTTTAAGAACATGGGTTCATCCATTCAAAACCTCGTGCTGCAAAAGCATATTTGAAGTTTTTTTTCTTCTCACTTCTTCTTTCCCTCCTTATTAAATTATTTAGTTGCCTTAAATTTATGTAATTACTGTATTTTATATCTCTCCAGCATCTGCAATTCTAATTTAAAAAGTCTTAGCAAATTTGGTCCATGTACCTCCTGCAGTACTTTCTTTTGTACATTTACAGTGTAAAGCTTAAATTTTTACCTTGGACTTCTGGGTCCAAATTATCAGCCAGTAGAAGTTCATGTGACTGCCCCTGTCTTGTCCTAGTTTCTGCTCTTCCACAAAGCAGGGTCACAATCCCAAGGCAATTTTCCCAATAGAATCAGATGCTTTCAGACAGTAATCACAGTGTGTAGGTGACAGGATAACATGAAACAACGAGAAGTCCTGGGTTGTCCTGGTACTGTTTGGGTTAGCTCAGTTTGCAGTCTCACCTGAGGTGTCTGAATCACAGGCTGTGAAGTGAAAATCTTCTATAAAACGTTCTTGTGTTCTGAATTGTGGTGCTCCTTTCTTCTGAGTCAGCTGGAAGAAAAACACAGGAAAAACTCTTTTTTCTGCCTCCTGATTCTGGCTCCTCTGGAATCAGTAAATGCAGAGACTCCTGAAAATGAAAAATAAGGAGAGTTTGCCCTTTTCTGTGTATCTAAATCAAATAAGGATTATATTCCTTCTGGGAGTGTAGAGGAGATCATAGGGGAGATCTGGGATCTTTCTGTGATGGTTTCCAGGGTAATTCAGCAGTTCCTGTTGTTCCTTTATAAGGTTCATGTTGTGAATGCTGTGGGCTCAAAGATGCAAATGCAAAATTCCTCAAATAAATCGTGCTGCTATCAAGTGGCAAGGCTTTAGAAGGAAATTTATAAAAAATTCTAAAGAGTGAGGTTGTCTTCCAGCTGCTTTCCTTTGTGGGTCTGGTACTAGTGCAGCTTGGTTAGATCCAGAGATCTGTGCTAGATCTGTGTTCCTGTTGAGACCATTGTTTGTTCACATTGGACTATGTGTGTCTCTTCTGATCCTTTAAAAGTAATTTCCATGTTGCATTTCCAGAACTCTCTGGACTCCTAATGCTTTTCCTGAGCCTGCAGTACTTAAATGTAATAGTTTGTGCAGTTAACATCTGAACCCGAGTCCTAAAGCATTTGAGTTCACTATATTTAGGATGGGAATGCCTGCAATTTATTAGAAACTTACATCCCAATTATCAAATCCGGTTTATTTTCTATTTCCCAGTAGTTTTTCATCTGTGCTCGTGTGGCAAACCTTAGAGGAAAAATACAAGAATAATTTTTGAAACATGTTCTTTGTGTTCTTTGTCTTTGAAAGTCAGAAATCTCCACGGATTCTCTCACTCATTTCACTTACGTCTTTATTTATACTTTAAAAACATCTCTCCATCTTTTAGCTGTAGTGACAACTTCTGGAGTGTTATTCTCAACTGCCCTGAGATTTGGAACAGTTTCCAATAGCTGCTATTCTGTTTACAATCCTTCATTTCAACAGAAACACTCAACTACTACAACCCAAATATTTGTATAAAAAGAAACGTCGGCAAACGCAAGATAGATTTTCCCAAAGAGATAATGCAAAATTGCATGTTAGCCAGCAGCAAGGGAGGGTAAGGAAAGTCTTTGCCTGACACTTCTGTGAGTGCTGCTCATGTCTGACAGACTGGATGGGCTCCTGCTGGTGGGGAAATAAGTGAGAGGTGTTAGAAAACTCTTCCTTTGTTGGGTAAAATGACAGAGGGCAGACAGAGCTGCTGTGCTGCACACAGATGAAGAGCATTTGAGGTGTGAGGAGTGTTTTCTGCTCTGTGAGTGTGCAGAGAGAGATGGATTTCTTCTGGAGCCTCACAGAGTGCCCCAAAGCCTCTGGGACAGCAGGGGATGAAGTGGGAGTCACAAGCCAGACCTGCAATTCCAGAGAATGGTTTGGAGGTGGCTGGGGGGGATGGCTTGCCCTTGCAAGGGCCCCTCCCTCCACACTTCTGCATCGGGATTTGGCCTTTGGGTTTCACGTTTCCTGCAGGAGCGTGTGCTGCTCGTGTGCTTCCACCACATCTGCACCTCCTCTGCTGCCCCTCAGGCACAATTCCTCCCTCCAAACACGTTCATCCATTTGGCTGGAGCTGAGATGGAGGAGTTGCTGAGGTTTTCTCAGCTGAATGCAGGCTGCGGCTCCAGTGAGAGATGTAGGGATTTAAGCACCTCATAGATAATGAAGATCTATTGGATTAGTCAATTGGTATTCTCAGTTATGCAGAGAAGAAACACCAAGTTCTATCCTAAATATGTGCATTCCAATGTAGGTCTGCTGTAACACTTGTTTTGTTCTTAGCAAATGAACCAGTCCTGGAAAATGGCATCACCCCATGTTAGTAATGTCAGTTCCTTACAAATTTTGTTTTTACAATGAAATTTCCTTTCTCTTGCCAAAGAAACTTCAGTGGAAATTGGACCTTCTCACATTTAGGAGAAAATAAATTAGTGATAAGTAGTTGTTCAAAGTAATCATACAAAACACTCCTTTAGAACCAGCTGCTTCCAGGCCAGAAGTGAAACTGTCTTGTTCCACTATAGGAAATTACCCACAAGAAACATGGCCCGAACAACAAGCTAATACATCTGTCTGTGTCAGAGTTAAAAGCAGGGGGGAAAAAGGGCTCTTGGAGGCTGAAAAGTACAAAGCAAATGTATGTTACAAATCAGCTTGACTCAATGTACTTAACAGGATCTTGCCTCGTTATCAACATGGTTTATTAGATATGCAGAGCAACTGATTGCTTTTTGACACATGAAAATACTAAACATCATTGAAACATCTTGGTGTAGAGGGTAAGACAAGACTTTTCATTGTCAGTCTCTTCAGATGTTGTTTGTTCTAGCATTTAGATTTATAAAGAAAGATGTTTACTGGGGTGTATTCTCTGAGGGTGTCTGCAAATTTATATGTAACTTTTAACACTCCTAACAGTAATTCACACATTTAATGCAGCAAAACTTTCTCAGTGTATGAAGACAGCTAAACCTGCCTTGCTCAAAATCACATTTCTATACATTGTTCTAGAGAGAAATATTTTGAATAAATTTGCAGAATAAATGAGTGGTTATCGAGGGAATCTCGTCTAGGAAGGAATTACACAGGGGAAAACTGAAACTGGTTAAAATCCCTGTGAGTGCTTCTGGCCCACCAAAGCCATGGCAAGGTTTAATTCAGTCACTCAAGTGCTCCATTGCAGCAGCAGAGTCACATTCCAGAAGCAGGTTGGACAGGGCTCTCCGAGGCATTGCCTTTTAGACTCAACTTTGTCCTGTCTCCTGTTTGCTAACAGTTCTGAGCAAATTGGCTCTAATTACTCCAGGTAATTTGAGTTAATATGTCAGCTCCAGGCTGCTAATCAGTCGGCTCTGCATGTGTTCCTCAATGATTACAAGTGTAAGTAAGAACCTGGGTCTGCTGCTCATCAAAATACCTTATTCTCAGCATCTGTGCATTGATTCACTGTGGAGTAGAGGCTTCTGGCTGTGGGACTTCATTTCTGGTAGCTCTAAAGGATTTATGTGTCAGGGCATTGATTCAGCAAAGGTATTGCCTTATTTTAGACCATCTGATTCCATTTTAGGACAGGTGTTTCTATTCTGAATAATAGCATTTGATGGAAAATGTCAACTATAGTTATTCCTACTCAACATAAGTCTGATTTCTACTTCCTGGTAGTTCTCTGTAATCTCTCTGGTAAAGTTCTCTGTAATCTCTCTGGTAAAGATATAGGTAGTGTGAGATGGATACTTGCAGAGTTTGGGGGAAAAAAATTAATTTGGGCTCAATCCTGCAATCTTTGCTAACATAAATGATCTTATTGAAGGCCCTTACTTGTTAATAAGGGCCTAGATTGGGCTTTGAGTCCAGCCTTCAGATCATGAACAAAGGAGTATTTTTTTTTTGTTTGAAAAACACCATGATCAGAACAAAGGGGAAATTAAATAGGGAAATGTTCCCTTTTGCAGGACCTCAGGTTTGTGTTATTTCAGCTGACATCTGCACAGCACCAATTGACAAAACTCCACTGACTGGTGTAGAGATGGAGAGAAACAACAGATCAGAGGCTTTTCATTAAGGTGCCTTTCATGCACATCAGTGAGTCAGCATTGCCTGCAACCCTGAAAACACCAGCAAAAAAGGCAATAAGATCCACCCAGGAGGGTTTCTGAGGATGTCTGTGCAGTGAAATGAGGCAGTGGGTGTTCTGCTCTAGTGTCTGTCTGAGCTTGTAAATCCCTTCAGTACAAGTCACTGATGTGTGGGGGGTATTTTGGGAGTCACAAGAATATTCCTGCAGGAAAAGATGTGAACCAGCTGGTTTGAACCCAGCCACAGTGGGACCCTCACAACTTGGAATCAGCCTCAATTCAAATCATTCAAGAGGGTGACTCTGCCTCTCAACTCCAGAATAGAAGAGATGACACTTTGCTTTGGGTGGTTTATATGCACTTTGACTCTCCAGAGAGCAGAGGAGAAGGGAATGATGGCAATCCAACAGAAAACAAAACCAGGGCATGTTAGGGTGGTTATAGCTGAAAGCAAAAACCTGTGGAGCAATATGAACAGTATTTTACTGGGAGACAAAACCCAGGTGCTTTTGTTTTGAGGATGGAGGAAGGAAGGGTGTGCCTGGAATGTGAGGCTGGGGGTCATGGCCCTACACTCACTAGACATGAATTCTACTTTGATTTTTCTAGAGCTTTTTTCTGTAGGTATCGGCATGTCATTAATTTTAATTGCTTTAAAACCTGCTGTAGGCAGGGATCAAGCCTGGCTAAAACCACACTGATGTAAATTCATAGTAATGGTGTTGAAGTCAACAGCTCAGCAGCAGGTACAGTGTGCAGGGCAGGACTGCTGTGAGGGTATTGTTGACTTATTGTAGAGCCACAGAATGGCTTGGCTTGGAAGGGACCTTAAAGATCATCTGCTTCCACCCCCTGCCATGGTCAGGGACACCTTCCACTATCGCAGCTTGCTCCAAGCCCTGTTCAACCTGACCTTGGACACTTCCAGGGATCCAGGGGCAGCCACAGCTGCTCTGGGCAGCCTGTGCCAGAGACAGTTCCCTCTGGATGGCATCCCTTCCTTCCTGTGTGTCAGCACAGCTTGGTGTTGCTGCCAGGCTCACTGAGGGTGCAGTGATGCCCCTGTCCATGTTGCTGGTAAGCAGGGCTGGTGCCAATACTGACCCCAAGGAACACCACAGGTCCCTGCTCTGTGCTTGGACACTGAGCCATCCACCACTGCTCTGAGCGTGACCATCAGCCAATTCCTTCCCCACCGAGTGGTCCCTCTGTCAAATCCATGACCCTCCGGTTTGGAGACGAGGATATCATATGGGACAGTGTCAAATGCCTTGCACAAGTCCAGGTAGGTGAATGTCAGTCACTCTTGCCTCATTTACCATCTCTGTAACTCCGGAATAGATGGCCAAAAGTTGTGCCCTCAGTGAAGTCATGTTAGCTGTCACCAATCACCTCCTTATTGTCCATGTGACTTGCTGTGAGAGCTCATCCAGCTGCTAAATGGGGTCGAAAGTTTTGTCCCTTTCCAGAGCAATAATAAAGCTCTAATGTGCTCCTGAATCTCTGGAGAGTGTAAAGTCTAATTTACTTCCGAGCTCAGATCGAACTTAGAACCTTTGCTGAACTGGAAGGAACTGAACAGCTACACTCAGCCATAATAAATCTGGCTTTAGTTCATTTTAATAGAATGAAAATTGACTGGTCTTCTGAGGGAGAATGCTGGTCTGGTGTTGAATCACCCTGATGGTTTATATGAAACCAAATTTGAACAAACAAGCAAAACCCCACAGTGGCTTAAGCTGGTATCAACGGGCTTTATGGCAGATCAAGCCTCATCAATGTGACACCAAGTTCTTGCTGAGAGGCTATTGTGTATCCTTTTGCATAAATCCTTACCACATGTCTGGATATTATGACTGATTCTGATCAAATTAAGCCTGTGAGTGATTCAGTATTGCCCAGAACTGGCACCCATTACTCTGGGATCATGGCCTCACTGTGTGCTTATGGTAATTGATGCCCGGTTTAATTTTTGCCTTGTTGGCCTTGTCCAGGTTTTCATTGCTGCTTGTGGTATGATGAAACTTATGTTGAACTACATATTGGAAAGATCAGAATTCAAATTAATCAAATACCTCATGTAAGTACATCTGTGGGAAGGAAGAGAGTGCAGGCAGAAAAACCCCAGGACTTGAGTGTGACATTAAGATGTAGAAAAAAGACATTCTCCTGAGTGTTGCAAAAGCTGAGAGAAGTTGATAACAAAATCAACATTGAAAAACAAAAAAAGACGGTTTGACAGTCCTTTCAGCGTCAGTATTGCTTTAAAATTAGTTTTGCAAATCTATATTTAATTAGACAGTTATTGTATTGTGTGCTAAATAAATGCTAATTATTAAACATGGAATTTTTTGACGTGTAATAGGTATTTCTAAAACTTTTAATTTACTTAGTCTGAGTAAACAAATTCTAAACAATCAACATAGCTCCCTGTACAAGAGCTACCACTGCAACTAACATATGGCAGCAGCTGGGAGCCAGGATTATATAATATTTTTGAATAGGTATTTTATTTCAAGACATACCTCAGGAATATGGGCTAGTCTGATTCATTTTAAGATCAGGGTTATTAATTATTTGTAGAACCTTGTGCCTTATACACTCATCCAGTTGCCATCTAATTCTTGAAAGCAACAAGTGAACCCATAGAGGATAAACTCAGGATTTCTTTAATTGAGCACCTTAATTAAAAATTCTGGTTAATAAGGTTCTTGGGAACATCACAGGCTGAAATTTGAAAGCAAAGATCATTTTCCTCTCCTTACCCTCCTCTCCCATCTTTGATAGCGTGGAGAGACACACAAATACACAATGGGATGTAGTGCAGTATATTCCAAGCCTGCTGTATTTTTGTTTTAACTGTCCTCAGAAGTAAAGGTCAGTCTGCAATTCAATAAAATTCACTTTTAGCTTTCATGATTTTGGGAAAACTGAATGCTATTTAAGTGAGCTCTTCAAGTCAATGCCCAATTTGATTTGAAAACTGCAGCTCAACTAAATCTGTCCAAATAGCGTGATTTCTCTCTTGAGTAATTTGTGTTGTAAAGGCCTGTTTTGGGTATGAGCCCTCAGAAAAATGTCTTGGCTTACAAGTGTCTGTTAGTGATGGGGAATGGAAGCTGCTGTTCAAGTTGGGAGCCTCTGCAGAAAAGTTCCTGCTCAGGTTTCTCCATATACTTAAATCCTTTGTGGAATATCACACAGTCTATTGGGTGTCCACAAAGGATTGCAAATACAAGTCTGGGAAAATGCATGTAATAAACTGAGATCTTTCTAGGAGCAGCATCTGGGCATCCATACTTCCTGCCAGAGTACCCAGGACTCGTACCCTGGAGATAGAGGGAAATTCTAGCCTTTTTTTTGGGAGAGCTCTCAAACAGTCCCTGACAGTCTTTTATCTTGGGTATAAAAAAAGCCATCAATAATTAGTAGGCTATATTTGGAAAACTCGATGTCTGATGTAATCAGAAGGCTTGGCAAGGAAGAGGAGAGTTTGCATTCTGCCCAGAATAAATATAGCATTTCTAAGTGCTTTGCATCTTCTCTTTGCAGTGGAGATTTTTGTCTTTTAATCCTGCATTTAAAAAGCACGCTTGAAGATATTCTTCTTTCAAGGTTTTTTTCCTCTCTGTTTCTCACTAGGCTCTCTGAATTGCTTCTTTTGTTTAGTTTGAGAGTGATTTTATTATTTCCTGAAATGAAGCATCCTTCTGAATTAGTCAAGACCCAAAACACCATGGAAGTGCCTATAGCTGAGCTTGCAAAAAGGAGGTAAGTTACCTGAACAAATGCTTTACTGATTTGAGACCAAATGATGGTTGTGAGCTGTAAGTGGGTTTGAACTGACTTGCATTTGATTGCCACTTTCTTTATTGAGGTGTTCAGGTGATGAACAAGCCTTTCAATGCAGATCTTTGGACTTCCTCAGCCTCAGGCATTGGTGGCTCATGTTTTTTGTACTCACTTCTAATGTTTCAGTATTTGCTTCATCTTCTTGTGTCCAAGCATCCTAATTTTTTTTTAACAGATCTCATTGAACATTGATATTAAGAAGATAAACCCCAACTTACCTACTCTTCCTTTAGGCCAAAGGAGCAGGGTCAGAACTGATGTAATTTTTAATAGTTTGATGCAAATTTGGCTATTAATTCCTCCTCCTGCTGTTGGCTTGAGACTTTGCCTTGTTCTCCTCTTCTGTTCTTCATTCTTTTAAGACTTGGTGTCTTTATCTGGACACAAGACTTTTGCTAGCTGAAGCAGCTTATTAATCTCTTTGGAAGGCAGATGGACAATTAGCTTTGAAGGAAAAGGAAAGCACAGCTTTTGAGACTGTAATCTCCTTTATCGCTAGATTAACACGGGGAGAATTCTTGCTTGGAAAGGGACCAATGCCAAATCAAGGAGAGAAATTAGGATAGCCATTGCTATATTTCTCAGATTGCAAAGTAATTTCATGATTCTTTCCATTTTTGTGCAAGCCAGGGTGCAGCACTGCTAAAGAAAGGAGGGTAGCAGAAAGGATTTCGAGAACACCCACTTTTCTATACATTCTACATCATCAGGTGACAAAAAACCCATCTGGAACCTCAAGGAAAAAGTGGAAAATGTAAAATAAGGACAAAGAGGTGGTGCTGTGAAGGCAGAGTTATGCCAGCTATCATGATGGGCGCAAGTTCTGCTTTTAAGAGAAACTAGAATGGATACTACAAACAAAGACAAAAGCCAACACAAACCTGTGTAAATCAAAACAATTTAGAACTGAGTCTTAGGAAGTGGCTGTTTCTGCCAGCTCAGAAGGGCCACGAGCCTGCCCTGACTGTGGTGGCTGTGCTTCAAAGAAGTGACATCATAGCCACAAGGTCTAGAGGAGCTGCTTGTGATACATGGAAAATGGTGCAGGTGTCACAATAAATATCTTCTGTGGCGTTAAATAGCACTTAGGAGCTGAGGGATGTTCTTGTTAGCTGTGGGTAGGAGAATCTAGGGGACCTTCTCCTCCTCTCAGCTATCAGATCTCAGTAAATCACCCGACCTTTCTGTGCCTTGGTTTTCCTTTATGTGTGAGCAATGATGGCTCCTTCTTCCAAGTGACACAGAGGCAGGAGGTGTGCAATGTGGGATGTGGAAGTGAGCCTGGCAATCTAGAAACTGCTCAGAACCTGCATTGCTTGTGAATAACCACCACTCCTCTCACCATGAAACAAGCTGTAAAAAGGGTGAGTCTGCAGAGTGGTTTAAAGCTTTTGTTGGATGAACCAATTTGTAACACTTTATCTAAATTCATACCATCCAGCCTTTATTTTATATTCAAGCAACCTTTGTTTTGTACCCAGTCAGAAATTGCTTTAATATGATGTGGTTCTGCTTTCTGTTGCTCAGCAGGGTTGGCAGTGGAGTGGTTTCCCAGCCTTTCACCTACAAGGTGTAGAAAAATGCTGTATAGTCATTTCACTGTTGAGGGATCAAACCAGCTGAGAAATAAGCTTGAGAGTGTGCACCTTAACTCCATTAAAAAAATAATCCAAGGAAATTGTTTTTACATAATATGTCTTCAGAGGGACAGCACTTAGCAATATGCTCATGCAATCCATCACGAAGGTGACAATACTCTAATGATTTATTAGTAATACATCACTGCAATGTTTTCCCACCAGTGATGTATTGGAGATCATAAACCACAGAGAGGGACAGCAGATGTGCAGACTGAAGTGCCTGCAAAGTCCTTCCCAAGCCTTTTGCAGTTATTTTATTGAGAGAAGTTGTCAGCAAGAATGCTGAGATTTTTCCATTCCTGGAAAAATCTGATTGGGGGGGTGGGGGGAGGATCTTGCCATGAAGATTCCTGAATTTGATGACAGCAGAGGCCTGCAGGCTCTGTATCTATCTTCAAACAGTGTAGAAACTCTTGATAAAGGGTTTGTTGACTGATAGTCTGGGCCTTGGAGCAACTGTAAATGCTTGGGTTATTTACTTTTGGTTTTTATTGCCTCTGGATGTTGAAAGGCACCAGGAAATGTCTTTGAGCCTTGACATCTCAGTGTGCAAAGACTGGGCCATGTGACAGTCTCACAAATGTCATGATAGGAAAAAAGGTTCCGTCTCCATGGCAGTACTGCTGCTGTTCTGCTATCAGCATGTGGTTACACTGTGTTATCACAAGCTTCCTCTGCCTCTCTGGAGGTCACTTTAGAGATTGTTCAAGAAAATGAAAATATATCTTTTTTTTCACCATCCTGATTTCTGCTGCTTCATATACCTTATCCATAGTGCCAGGAGTAGCCTTGCAAATGAAATAGATTTGCTTTTATTCATCACTGCCTTCCCCCTCCTTCAACCAGTCCCTCAGAATGCTCTCTGAACCCAGCCTGGGTAACCTTCCCTATAACACCCAGGAGTGAGTGTCCTGTGGCCCGAGGTCAGCTTGGTGCAGAGAGGTTTCCTGCAGCAATTCCTGAGCTGATGGTGTGCTCAGAGCCAGTTCACTGTTACCTGATCTTGTTCCAGTTTGTTTTCATCTCTCTACAATTACATCCTCACTTTCTGGAGAGGAACCAGCTTTTTCTTTGTGTGGGAATAGTCACAGGCAGCTGTTCCTGCTTGCAAACACTGCAACGATACAAATTATGGCAAATCTTTGCCATTGGCTTGAATTCAAATTGGGTTTGACTTCAAATTTTTGCAGGACTGGGTTGATGTCCATGTTGAATAGAAAGAGAAGGTGGAGTCAATAATATGAAAATAGATTTTTCTGTATCTCATGAATCACTCTGCTAGGATGAGATGTACTGTGAACCTGGGACTCACAGCCATGAGCCCATCAAGGAGGCTTTAACCCCTTTAAAAGCTTCCTGTGCCATTCCTCCTTGATTATTTCTCTTTCTGATAAGAGTATCAAGGCATTTAATTGCAACAAACACTCTGCCTGAAGGCGATAGTAAATCATAACCCACTTTTATGATCAAGAACAGAATGTACAGAACTCAGCAATGGCTGGAATTTTATTAGGTTTTATGAATGCTTCACCGGCTCTGCAAAAGGCAACTGGGGATCAGAAATACTCAGCTTGAAGCATTTTACAAATCTAGGACCAAATTCTTGGCTCTACGAATGCAAAAACCTTCCATTGCCTTCCCTGGACCTTAGCTATTGATGAAGTTCAAGTGGTGTTGAATGTTGATCAGCAGGAGCAGGGAGGAGTTTGGTTGTTTACAGAGCAATCAAAAAGGGAGAACAACCCTTTGGTGTGTATGGGAGTTGAGTGCAACCAAAATCCTGCTTTGTGCCCCCTCAGCCCCTGCTCGGGAGCTCAGAACAATGGATACAGCACAGAATCAACTTATTTGTCCTTTAACTGGAACCTCCACATGCATTTAATGTCAGTTTAAAAGTCACATGTCTGTGGAGACCGAGATTTGCTGGTTTGGATTTTTGATCTCTTTGCTTGATTTTTATTGTGCAAATGAATTTGGATGGAGAACTTCTGGCCCTTCCCGTCCTGAGCAGCCTGCCCTTGTCTCTGTGGCACTGTGAGTGCTGTAGATGTATTTTTCTTTATGCTTTTCTGAGCAGATTAATTATCTGTAATTCAGAGTAGATGGACTCTTAAAGTATCAGCTTTATTAGAATGAACCTGCTTGAAGCACAGCAAAGTGCACTTATCTCTATGTTAGTACCAGAGCTCTTCAGGGCACGTAAACAAGAGTTGGGAATTTTCATCCTGATTCAGATAAAATCCTTCCATTTAAATACCTTCTCCCAGCCCTGGTGCAAAGGAAGCACCTCTTGCACCTGTCTGGAATCCAACCACCTTTTTAGTATCCTAGAACGAAAATGAAATTGCATGGGTTGGGCTGTGAATGGCTTCAGAAGCCTTTCCAGCCTCACTGAGAGGCACTTACAGCGCTGAAGGCTGTAGGCAGAGCACAGACTATTTCCTGCAGGTGTTACCTAAACACCATTTGACATTTGTCTGACTTATCTTGATTTTTCAACATGTTGGTTCACACCTCTGGCTGTGAAGGTGAACAGCGGCTGAACTGGGGAAATAAATGGAGGGCAGTGCTTATTTTTGGCTCAAAGACAGTCCAAATATGATATTAAAATAGAAATAAGGTATAAAATGAGTTGAATATTATCTTAGTATACTGAGTTGCATGACAGCTGTATGCAGGAGATAGAACCAGGCAGCCTTTTTGTCCCAGACCATGTCAGGCACTCTGTGCCAGCCAAGTGAGCCCCAAAACAAAGAGGCTGCATAGTAAATCAGGAGGAGTGGGTTAGAAGAAAGGTTTTCACTCAGAGGGAGTCAGAAAAGTGAAAGGATCAGCCTCAGGTTGTGGAAGGAGGCTGAGGCTGGAAACTGATGTCAGATCTTTGACTCTGTTGATATGTTCACTGGTTCAACAATGGTTCCTAGCACAGGCTTCCTTTCCTGCAGCTCACCAGTTCTGTGGAAGATGTTAGAGAAAAAGATCTCTCAATCACTGTTCCTGGAGTTTCTCCTAAGAATTGCTGAAGTCCCATTATAGAAAAAATGCTGGGGCCATCATTAAGGTTCTAGAGAGAAGAATATGAACATGCATTTCGCTCTTAATAACTTCCTGCTTTGAATTTTTCTTCTGAAAAAAGAATTTACCCCTTGCCTTAGTGGGAAAAACAGAAGCTGTAAATAGCCTTTTTCCTCTATGTATCAAATGAATTTATGTCCCAAGTAAACCTTTTGCATCCTGAAGCAAAGAATTCCACAATGCAATTGAGGGAAGCATGAAGCAGTATTCGTTTGCTTCAAACATTCATACTGATAATTTTACTACTTCCTCTCAAGTTTTTATGTTGATAGAGTGAGCAACCATTTCCCCCTTGTCTGCCCTGCTCCCAGGTTTATATTCCTCTTTGGTTTGCTCCTTCCCAGGATGAAGTTAATTTGATTTAAATATTCTTGGGACAATTTTGATTATCATTGTTGTTCTCCCCTCTACTTTAATTTTAGTAGGTCCTTTTGGTGAGGAACAAAGCTGCACAAAATGGTGAAATTGTGGACTCACTGTGGATTTATTCAGTGCCACAATGATGATTTCTGTTCTGCTCTCCATTCCTTCCTAATAATTCCTAACATTCTATTTTCTTTCACTTCTATTGAGCATTGAACTGACACTTTAATTGACTTATTATAGCTTCAAGATATCTATTATTTTTCCCCAAATGCTAACAAGGTGCCATATTTCGTCAGTCCAGGATGGCTTTTCCTCTTGTGTGCCTCACTTCCCATGGATCAGCCCTGAATTCCATTGCTTTTTGTTCACACACTCTGTACTCCTCCAGTCCATTTGCCTCCCCTTTGCAGTCAGATTTTACCAGCTTGAAAGTCTTGCTAAAATCAGTTCTCTTTGTCATCTGACTTTTCCAGAAACACAGAGACTAAAGCCATAAGGCTTTAAAAAACATAAATTAGCTACCCAGAAAACTCTTTAATTCAGAATTAAGGTTGCTCACCCGAGATCTGTTCCATTACTAGCCCAATCCTTCTGTGTTTTACACAGAACAAACACAAGTGGATGAAATCTGCCTTACCCGAATTAGCAAGCAGCAGCCAAATATTTACTGAGTCACTTATTCAACTTGATTAAATGAACAGAATATTAAAAAAGCAAGAAAACGGGGGAATATATGCAACAAAATCATTCAAGCAAAACAATTCTATTAGCCATTCAAGGAACAGGCTTTTGGAGTTAGGGGTGTTGTTTACTAATTGGATTTACTGTAGCAGTGATTACTTAGTGTCTCACAGTTTTCTGTACTTCAACATTCACCTCTTGTCTGAATAAAATCTTTTGTGCTTAGGGCAAGATTCCCATTTCCATCAAAGGCAGTTGGGTCTGGCCTCTCTTGTGTAAGAGGTTTTTAAAAGATCTAAATAGTATAATCTTGTTTTCTAGCTGATGTTAGAGCTAGTCTGATACTTCTTTGTCTGTGCTTTTCAGGAGATAACAGACAGATCATGCAAAAACTAGTTTCAGAATTTTCCACTCCATACAGAGTAGCCAGAGAACATTTGTGAAATGATAAAACCTGTCACAGTAACCTGAGTCTTCAGATTTCAGATGTGAATAGTTCAGGAGTGAGTGGAGAGCTGAGATTTGTGTTATAGAAGCTACAATGTACGGGCTAAAACAATATTTATTTCTCCAGAGTGCTTACAGTAATTTCTGTTGAGCTTCTGCAAGCTCAAAACCAAAAGTGAGTTCTCTCTTACTTTGTGTTTATCAAGTTTAATGTAGGAATTGATTTTACTCTTAAGTCCTTCCAGGACCACCCTGTCTACTCTGTAACACTTGCTTTGTTTTTCACCTTTTCCCCCTCAGTATTCAGCCTGAAGTTCACAGCTTCTCCCTTTACCCACCACTTCATAAACCTCAGGTCTGAAACTTGTGAATTTTGAGTGGTACTTTGATGTTTTACAATTATTCATACCTTGTATATTGATATTGTATTTCTCATTCAGAACATCTTCAACTCCTCATATTCATGTTCCTGTTCCCCTTTGATCTGTATCATTAGTGAGCTCTTGTTCTGTGTGCTGATACTTTTTTCTGTGCACTTCTACAGATCTTGCCTTGTCACTATTGATTTTCTTTTCTCTTTTTATTTGAGATATCTTCTTTATCCTTCAGGTTTGGATTTTTTTTTTCAGTTTATGGATAATTGTTTATTTTTTTCCATGTATATTTGATCTAGTATCTTTCCCTTAAACCAATTTCCCTAGAAAGCAGCCAGTCAAAAAGAAGCAGACAAGGATAGAATTAGTTTCAAGAGAATTTTGATTTGAAATGAAAGCACAGGAAAATCCAACTTGTCTCTCCATCACTCCCCCTCCTTCTCTCCCCTCCTCAGCATCTCTTCCTCTTTTTCCCCAATCCCCCCAGTTCTCCCTTCTCTCATTTCTTCAGGACAGCAGCCTTGCATTAGCTTTTTCTCCTCTTGCTGTAGCTGGGGTTTAGGAGCTCTGTGTCCCTGATTTTCTGGGCAGGTTATGTCCTTGTGATGTACTGCCATCTCTGAACGTCGTCCTGGTCTGGTAGACTGTGACTGTTTCTAGAGACGGTGTTTCCAGGCACAGGGAATTAGGCAGATTACTAAAATTTGTTTTTTTAGCCTGGTACCCTGCAGACATGGGATCTCAGTTCTTTTCCTCAGACTCAGGGTGGATGACTTGGAGCGAATCCCTTGATTGCTCTGTGCTTTGGTTCTCATCTCTCAGAGCAGCAAGGCTGGAGGCTCCTCTGTGTTTCATGAAGGGAGCCCGAGCCAGATGCATCCAAAGCTGTGCTGAGATGCCGCAGTGCCGGGCTGTTGGAGGCCATACAAATCCCTCGCATGGGCTGGACATTAAGGGTTTTTTTGCTTCCTGTCTGGGATTGTTGTATTTTATCATGGCTGGCAGCCTTGCCAAGGGTTACCTCATGCTCTGTGAGATATTGAGCTGTGCATGGCAGCAGTGGGGGCTTCTCAGGCGGCGCTGACCCGGGGGTGGCACAGAAAGTGTTGCCCCTTCTGCAGCAGCCACTGCAATGAAGGCTCAGTGCAGGACTCACCTCAGAGCTGTAGGCAGCATCTTTTAAAGAGTAGCAGTCCCAGGCTTGCTTCAGTCTCTCCAGACTGCCTCATCGACACATTTTCCCCTTTTTTCCCTCCATTCTTCTGTTTCCTTTCCTTCTCATCAATCAGAGAATTCGTGGTCTGCTGATGTAATTAGGAAAACAGAGCATTCTGGAGAGGTGTATTGATCGAGTACTTTATAATAAAAGTTAGTAATGTTTAATTTCTTGTTGTCAGCTTTCATTGTGCTAAAGAAATCAATTCACTATTGTCTCTTCTCCATTATTCAATTGTCTAATAAGCTACTTTGCAGTCCCCTCAAAATCAAATTTTAATGATAAATCACTGTAGGAATGGAGAGCACATGAACCCATGTACATGAGGATTATCCCAAATCCATACTAGGTGGGATGCACTTCTTTCCAATTACAAATGAATTTTCTCTTTTCTCTTTTTAAAACAGTCAGTAAGACAGGTTTTCTGTCCTTTCACTAAACTCTGCAAGAGGTTTACTATAACTTGTTTTCTCTCATTTAGGATTCATGCGTTATCAACCCCCCTCTGAATCTTGAATTTCACTCTCGAAGTGATACCTCTCTTCTTTTTCCCTCCCTACCTCTCTCATCCCACACAAAATTAGAGTTGAAAAGCAGAGAAAAAGTGGCCTTGTAGGAGAGAAAAGTGTACTCAAAACCTTTCTCTTTACTCTGGCTTTACCCCAGCTCACAGTAAAGCAAATGCTCCTCTCTCCAGAGCAGCCACAGGAGCTGTTTGTGTATCAGGGAGTGGAGAACTTCCTGGCCTTCCCTGGAATCCCAGAGCGCTGCTGTGGCATGTACAGGGATGAAAGGGCTAAGAAAGGGATGGAGCTGTGCTGCTGTGTGGGTTACAGGGCTGCTTTTATTTCCTGCTGCAGGGGAGAAGCTCTGAGCTTGCTTTTGCTGCTGGTTTTTCTAGCTTGGGTCTGTGGGTTCTGCTTTCCATAGAACTGGGGGCTGCAGTTTAGTTCTGATTCACTGCCTGAAGAATAAAGTTTAAGAGGTGGTTTAAGAGAAACAGAATTTTAAGAGAAATTAAATAAATGTATTATTTGTAAGGTAGGCTACTCTTAGAGCTCTGGGAAGGTAAAAGCACTAATTTTTAATATTTACCTGAAATAAAGAGCTGAATCTGTCTTTCACATTTATTGATAAATAAAACGGTTTTAAAGTGTTCCCACACCTCTCTGAAAATAACTTACATGTATATTATGCCCAATAATTATTTTGCAAAATTTATTTTCACTGCAAAGGGTGCTCTTTGGACATACCCACGCTTTAACTCAGACTTGCCTTGCTTCTATTAGCTGAACACAAAAGGCTCCCTATTCTTGGGCCCACGGATAAATGAACCAACTTTACAAACACCACGATGCTCAAGAAACAATGTGCCTGAACACTTGTATTTGTGCATGAAGTAATGAATCATTTTTTACATCAGGAAAGCTGTAACATAGATCTCAATAATGTAATGCACACTGAGCCATTGCTTTCATCTGTTCATAAATCAGGTCACAGTGTAGCCACCATTCTATTTTTGCAGCTTGCAGGGTAGTAAAGTAAGAAGTTTATTGCAAGTTGGTAATAAGAAGGGAAGTAACGGCCTGGGAGGCACAAGGGTGAACGAGTTAATGAGTGAGCAGTTTGAGTTTTCTTATTGGTTTTAACCCTCTATAAATTTAATGGCTTCCTTTTAAATGCCTCTTAATGAGAAAAAGCAAAGTGTGAGTTACTTAATGGTGTTATTGAAGGCTCTGCCTTGTTATTGAAAGGGAATGGTATAGTTTATCCAGGGTAAATCTAGAGAAAAATAACTTTGCATCAGGGTGGAGATGCTCTGTGGGCTTGGTGACAGCAGGAAGGACAAACTGCAGGGGTGTTCTCTGTCAGGGTAACTGGTGAAATACATAATTAGTGATATTCATTAGTTTATAGAGGCTTTAAAGAGTTCAGGAGGCTTAGAGATGTCTGCAGAGGAGCTGCTTCCCATGAGCTGGGGTTTGCAGCCCTGACCCTCTCCTGGGCCCATCCTGCAGCTCTGAGGAGTTTGATTCCACAGTCTGTGCCTTTCCACACCTCCTCAGCTGCTCCTGGAAGACTGGGAATTCTCACAGGAAATTATCCACGTGGGAATACTTTGCATGAATGGGATCCGTTAACTGCCAAAAGCATAATTCCAATTCCATAACTTTATCAAGAATCCTTTCTAAATGATAAAAAAGGGAATTCCGAAGGGTTTAGTGCTGGAGTGTCTGAGGTTCTTTGGAGGGACTGGTAAATAATACTTTTACTAATGCAGACTATTATGGGATATAACTCTAGAGGTTATAGCATAGAAATCTCACTATTTACAAATAAAAGCAAGGCATTTAAATAAATGGGATTTAAAATAATGGGATTTAAAGATAAGTTTTCTTTCATTTTGTATTTAAATCAAACCAGCTAAAAGCAAATAAAAAATCAGTGGAGAGAGCATATATTTTTCTAAATTTTTCATGGAAACAAATTGTCATTTCTCAATTTTTTCTAACAGTCATATGTTGCAACTGCAAAGATTTTCCAAGGGTAAAAAGACAATTTTTCTTTTACTAGTTAGGAGTATAGGAAAAAAGATTAAAAGAGGGCTATGACCTGCTTTCATTTACGCCACTATAGATCAGATTTAAAATATCTATTTAATTAGATTTGGCCCGATTTAATGTTTAAACATACCAGATTGTGGAATCTGCTGAGGACAGTGGTGATGTTCCTTTTCAGGACACGCAGACTGGGAGATTCATACATCTCATAGAATATCCTGAGTTAGAGGGGACCAACAAGGATTGAAATGCCTTTAGAATAACATGGGGAGATGGCAAGGAAAAACTCTATAAATGTTCTCTGCTTTTACCCACAGCACATCTCAGAAGAATTTCTGGGGATAATGTTCCACCTTTCTTTGCCTTATCCAGCTGCCCACAAGGCAGACGTTTCCTGTCTCCATAGTGCCTCCTTTACCAAACCCTCATCCCTAACTCATGATTAACCTACAAGAATCTGAGCTGTACCTGCTAATTACATTTGCAGCCGCAGTAAACACTAATGTAACTGTATACATATCTATTTCTATGCTGGTTTTGATGATTCCACTGGTTGTTAATCTTTCAGCTGCTCAAAGTTAAGCCAGTTTCCTACACAGTCATAACACACCTCTTATCCTCACAAATCTGGGCACTTGGTATGGCTAACAATGCACGGAATATGTAAATGATGCTGCGAGACTCCAAACAGCAAGAAGGTTAGATATATTAATTAGATATTACATTCAGGAGACAGCAAACTCATTGAAATTAAATAGTCCAGTGGCATTTCTGCTCTGTGGAGGGCTGGTCCCCTCCTAGGGACGGAGCAGATGTGATGCCTTGAATATTGGCTGAATTCTACTTGACAGCTCCAGTTTATGGCACTGTTTGATCAGGAGGTTGTGACACTGGGTGCTGAGTCCTGGCATCTCAGCTGAAGGGGCACTGCTCTATCTCTGCCCACAGCAAAATGTATTCCCCTGGTAAAAATCACATCAGGTAGATCTTTCTTTTTTTTTTTCCTTCTAATCTTTTTAGAAAGTATTTGGTGAAGACATGAGAGCTGTCCTGGAGAAACCTCACTGGCACTTTCTGGCTTTTGAAACCATCCCAGTACAGAGTTGGCCTGGTGTAAGGTGGAGGTGAACTGGGTTTGAGGGCTTCTTGGTCGGGAAGGTGCTGTCCTGTTGCTGCTCCTGATTTCTCCTTTGGCACCCAGGGGTGGGAGTTGCCTGCCAGTGCCAAGCCCTGGAGGCAGAGCGAGACAGGAGGAAAATCTCTGGGCTGTGCTGTATGCACACAGAAGAAGCCTTACACTTGCTGTTAAATCCAGCCGTAAATGCATTCCTGGGAGGAGAAGGAGGCTCAGCAATGCTGTTTCTATCAACATATTAAGGGTACAGTGCTGCAGAACAGAACCCACTGCATGTAAATCAAAGCAGGTAACAAACCAAACACAGGGATGTGTAATGCTCACACAGACCTCCGGCATTCCAAATTCCTGCCCACAGGGACTGAAATTCACTTCAGTATTTTATGAATCAGTACATCAGTCGATATGACTATTTTGACCCACACTCCACTCTTATTAATCAAGGTAACATAGGGATGTGTAAGGTGAATTGTAAAGGATTGCTGTTCATAGGCCCCTAAAGCCAGAAAAGACCATCCATCATATGTATCTGGTTGACCTTCTGTGTAGCACAGATCACAGAATTTTGCTTGCCATATCAGGACTCAGATCAAAATCTCAGGAAGCCTTGCTCCAGTGCACTCTGGCCACAGAACCTGGTTGTTTCTTCAAGAAGGTTTTAAAGAAAACATCGATTACACTGAGAGCTATGGCTGTCATCTCGTAAGTAAGAATCATAGAGTGATTTGGCAGTGCAATGTACCTTTGGGAGGGATTTTCTCTCCTCTTGTAGCCTTTAAAGCTGCTATAAAGGCCATTTAATATGCTGGAGGAGGACATCCTTGACTGCAGGCAGTGTCTGGCCAGAGGCTGTCCTGACTCAGACTGTGCCCTCAGCAGAGACAGCCAGAGGGTCTGAACCCTTTGTAGTGTTTGTAGGTGTGTGCCTGGGCAGTTCCTGTAGGTAGCAAAACAACCATCAAGCAGCACTGAAAGGGAAATGTGCTGTAATTTAGCAGGGTTTGGGGCTTTTTACCCATTTCCCTTTATGCTGAAGATCTTGCCTGCTCTATAAAAGTCCAGAACATGATGTCCAAGATGGCTTAAAACAGTTTTTATCCCTTCGTTCCTCTAATGGGCAGAAAAAAGAGTGTCCTTTCCTTTTTCCCTTTATGCATTCATTTATTTATTTTACTGCAAAGAGTACACTAGAACCAGTCTTCTGTAATAGCTGACTAAAATCTTCCTTTAAGTAAGAGTTGCTTTGAACTGCAGATTCCTTCCTGCACATCCTTAGGGTTTGTGTCCATGGTGGTTTTTAGAGCTCAGGTGTAGGTGCCTGGCCATCTGCAGTGGAGATGGCAGTGCTGTGGGGCGAGGAGCTGAGGAGCTCTCTGGGAGCAGTTTTGGCCTCCCAGCTGTCTCCCAGCTGTGTTGCCATTCATTTCTGCATTGCCCATTTTCCTAATCATGAGCCCATTTGAAAGAGCAGGTCCCTGGGCATATGGGGCATTTCTTCATTGGAAACCAAACAGTTTTTAACTCTGTTCCTTCCTCAGTTCTGATGAAACTGCAGCACTATGAGGCTCAGCAGGCCCTTCCTGCACCTGTAGAGTCCTGTTAAACTTGAATTGGGCAGGTAGCCCTGGTGATGGATGCAGGGAGCCTGGCTTCACTCTCAAACGCCAAGCTGGTGCTCCTTGGTGACAGAAATACCATCAGGATTTGGTTTGCTTTCCAAAGGTTCTGGCTCCAGCTGCCTGGTTTGGCTCAGCTGTACCCAAACGAGGGCTAGATACAGAGACAAGAGATGATATCCTGCTAATATTATGCATTTTCCTGCCTTGTCCAGAGCCTGTTTCCATCCTTGGTAAAGCTGAGAAGAGTTCTGATGTTGCTCTGAACTGTTCTTAAGTTCCCCTGGCTTTCAGTATTTTTCTCAAAAGGAGTGATGCAACCAGGATATAGAAAACTGCCTGGATTTAATCTTTTTAAATTGAGCAATGAAATAAAACTTCTAATCCTCCATGTGTATGGAGAATTTAGGTTTTCTTGGACATCAGTGATGTCTATGCAGCTCTTAAAATGAAAATATATGATTCCCATAGTTGAATTCAGACACAAGATGGCAGAATCAGAAAGAGGAGAATGAATCACTGTCACCAATACTGTTCCTCTGCTGCACTGACAAGGGAAGATAAAATAGAATCATTAAACCAGGGAACCACTTACAGATTTGAATTTGGATCTCCTGTACTGAGAATAAACATCTTATTCCCTCAGTACTAAGTGGAAGGAGCATGTTCTCATTGTATTCCACCATTTGGCATTATTGCACGAGTTAGTGAGTAAATACAGAGAAGAGGGTATTAAATGTCACCTTACAGCAGCATTCTTCTAAATTGCAGTCCCTCCTGCTTTCTGAAAGTAGGTGTTTTTCAGTGAAAATAAATTATTTGTATTTCTTTCAGCAGTGGAGCACATTAGAGCCATGCAGGAGGTTGATTATGTAGTTCAGTGTGTGAAGACCGTTCAGAAAACTGGAGACAGAGAGAGGGAAATAATTTAGACTGATGACAGTTTAGGCAAGTGCCTGGATTTGGACAGTTGTACCACTTTAAACAGGCTGGGGCTACTTATCTGTCATCTTTGCAGGCAAAGGGATGAGAGGACGAATCCTCTAACCCTAGAGCCCAGTATGCAAAGGAGGGGGAGATGTTTGTGTAGGGAGCAGCTGTGAGGGAAGGAAAGTCAGGTTATAACCACTGGGTCTACCTGAGTGATGGCAGGATAAGAACCTGAACCGTACATTTCCCTTAGACAGGAGCCACAGGATATTTTGGAAAGGCCTTTCAACCCCTTAAAGTAATTTTAATTTATTGTTACAAACAATGAACTGGGGGGTTGTGCTGACTTTGTCACTGCTGATTGAGGACTCTGAATCTTGAGCAGCCTGGTGAGCAGAGCAGAGCTGTGTAAGATAAGCTGCTGTGCCTTCTTCCTGTCCCTCTGGGGTTAAAAATAGGGGAAAAAAATATTTAGAAATTTTGAATTAAGTCACTTCATCAAATGTTTTACCCTCCTGTCGTTTTCCTTCAGGTTAATGTAGTTACAACAGGTACAACTGTTGATTGTGCCTGTGTTTTTCTTGCTTGCTTTTTTTGCCAAATGCATTTTTCTGATTTTTCAAGGAATGTTTTGCTCTGACCAAAGCCAGCCCTGTGTTCATATTTTCCCTTTTCCTCACTGAGTGTTTCCCACTCAAAGCAGTGACAGGGATGACATGGAGCAAGGTGCAGCTCATCACAAAGGGTGTTTTCTGGACAGGATGCTTCTTGTCCTCTTGGTGTTTATTTTCCATGAGCCTCATAGCAGAAATCAATAAAGAAGAAACATGCTAGCAATGATATTGTAAATTCTTAGAGGGAGGAAAGGCCTTGGAGGTAGAACTAGGGCAGGGATTGAGCAGAGAGGCTTCAGCTTCCTCAAAGTTCCCTTTGTAGATCTGTGTTTTACTTCCATTTATCCATCCTGACGTGGTAGTGTGTTTTCCATTAAGGACTGGAGTCACAACGATGACCTCTGCAAATGTAGGAAATGGATTCTGTCCCTAGCAGGTTACAGTGGATAATTATCTGTGGCAGCACATAAGGACAGCCTGCTTTCCTGCAGCATTAGATACAAGTGTGCAGTTGAAAAAGAAAAAAACTTCTGTTTCTTTTCACTCACACGTGGGATGCACACTACCCTGGCTCTGTATTCAGGATGAGGTGTAGTTGTGTCATTCTCAGAATGACCTTGTTCTTCTCTGAGTTTCTTTTTTCTTCTTGAATTATTTCAGTCTTTTAAAACCATCAGTGCATATATATCCTGCAGCTGGACTTTTCTGCAAATGTGTGGAAAATAATTTTTTTCATTCTCAAGCATGATGACTGCTCATTGGTAATGGCTGCAGTAAAATATTTCAGTCCATCTATGCAAGCCCCTGTGATCCATAAACATGATAGCCCACAGCCCAAAGAGCAACACAGGAACAATCAGTTGTGAAATAGGTCACAACCAAACTCGTTTTTAGGGCTGTGTAAAATAGGAGAAGAGAATGTGGTTGGCCAAGGGCAGGTCATGCAATAACTTACAACAGAGCTGGAAAGTCTTTAACTGAAAAAGCTTCTGAGCTGGAAGTCAAAGTTTCTGCCTAAGGTGTCTCTGGAGCATTTCTGTATTGGATATGTGCCTATGCTGTACTGAATGTGTGCTGTTTGCAAACTGACCTCTCTGGGAGGGAATCTTCTCCATCAGGTGGTGTGAAACTCTTTGTCATAAACCCAGCCCATAAACCAGAAAGGAATTTCTGACTTCTGCATAAGAAGACAGACAGCAATAACTGCTGAATAACTGCTGCTCTGAAGGGGGAATCTCTCTCTGCCTGAGTTTATTAGTGACAGGAGTTGGTTTGAATTCCAGCACTTCATCCCTGTTCCTGCCAGAATTCATCTCTGCAACTCTCACAGCCCCACTTTAGCTTGCTGCCCTCAGCTGTATTTTAATTGAGACTTGTAATATTTTAAGACAGCTTTGTCTTTCCAGATATCAAAGAAAATGGATTAGTAAGTCCCTTGACTCCTGTATTGTACACAAGAGCTGCCTTCCCACAACATGGGAATGAGTAAAACAACCAAAATGTCATTCACAGAGGGCCCAGCATTTGAAGGAGTTCAATCTTAATTGCCTAGTGGGTATTTTCTAGCAGAAGAGACCTAATATCATGACATTCTGTGCTTAGTACAGGGTGAAAGAGCAAAGGGAAAAGAACTTAAAGCTTACAGGATTTTAAACAAAGCGAATTGAAAAAATTGAGGCAGGTGAGTTTTCATGAAGTACCCATAGAGGCTGATGCAAAATTGCTGCTGGTTTCTGGCCTCCAGCTGGACTTTGCACCACTCATCTCCACCCCTGCACTTGGATGTTCAGCCAGTTCTAAATCCATCTCTCAGTCTGCTCACCCAGCCTCTTACCAGCAGCTCCTCTACGAGGATCTGGTAGGGACATGGTGTCAGAAGTGCTGCTGAATTAAGGCAGGCAGTATCCACTGCTCCTCTTGCCTGCCAAGCCATCTCTCATCCCAGAATCCTCTCAGGTTGGCCGTTGTGACTTCCCCTTGGTGAATCCATGCTGGCTACTCCTGATGTCCTCCTTGTCCTTCACGTGCCTGGAAATCTTTTTCAGGATTATTTCCCCCATCATCTTCCCAGGTGCTGAGGTGAGGCTGTTGAGCCTCTCATTCCTTTTGTCCTCCTGCCTGTCCTTTCAGAAGACAGGACTGGCATTGGATTTCCTCCAGTTCTGGTTTGGGTGTTTTCTCTCCAGGTGTTCTGCAGTCAGCCTAGGTAGATTGTTATTTCTAAGTAAATGAAGAAGAGACAAGTGGTTTTCTGCAAAGCAAAGTGCTGCTTTGTTAGAATGAAAACCAGCAGAGGGAAGTGAGGCAAATTTGAACTTGGAGAGCAGAACCACCATCATTCACCTAATCCTGACTCTGTTAAACCTGCAGCAACCTTTTACAGTGACAAAGAACAGCCTGAACACCTGATTATAATAAAGAAAGGCCCTCCTAGTATTAATAAAATTAATTTTCTGATGAGCATTCTGTCTCATCTAAGAGTCCCATCTTGCAGGTGTAAACTCCAGGTGTTAGGGATTTTCCTTGCCATGCTGTGAGGATGTTTGTTTGCCATGGTGGGACAGGAACAGCTGAGAGCAGGGATTGGCTTTGTGCAGCACCCAGGAAACACCAGAGGCCACCCCTGCTACGGCCAAGGTCTGTCAGACCCAGAGTGCTGCAGCTTGGCTTCACAACATCACCGTGTGAGAGTGGAGAGAACCTCTGGGTGTGCTTTTTAGCCAGGTAGTGTGGGAGGACGCACCTGCAGCTCGGGAGGATGAAAATGCTCACCCTGACTCTGTCAGTCTGGGCCATACAGAGCTATCCCTTTCAGATCAGTGTGTGTGTTTTCCAAACTGTAAAAGACTAAAACTCCTTGTACTCCTAGGAACGGGGTAATGTATCCTAGTTGTTAAAAATGAAACCTCTTTGAGAACGAGCCTTGGGTTCTGCAATTCTGTGGAAACACAAGGAAAAAGTTTCAAGTGTGTCTGTATCGTACAGACAAGAGGCACCTGAAATCCCCTTAGTAGGCATTCATTTTCCAGGCTGTGTACTGCAACAATGATGTTACAAGGGAAGCAGTGGGAGTTAGGAAAACTGTAATTTTCTCCCCACCCTTGCCACTGATTGTTGGTGTATTGTGGGAGAAAGGTTGTAAAGTTTCTGAGTCTGTTCTCTGCATGTTGGATAAGGCACATTGAGGCAACAGCCCTGCAAAGGGTCTGAAGAGCACATATTGTGCTGTATGACAAACAGGGCTTCTCTCCTGAGGGAGAATTAATTTGTATTTGGTGAGGCAGGTCGCTGACATCAGCTGATGTAAAGTTTTATGTGCATAGATAAGAAGATGGAAGATTAGGAAATAAAAAAGGCAAAGGAGGAAAAATGAGATTTTGATCTGAATCCTCTTTTCGTGCCTAGCAAAACACACAGCCAGGTGCTTGAAGTCAGAGTTACAGTGGTTGGCCATTTTGGTGGCAGCTGTCATTGAGCAGATAAATATTAATCAAGGTTTGGATTACTCAGAGTAAAACTGGGAGTAGAGGACTGGTGAGGGAAGTGTACCAGTGGCAGGATCCATAAAGTCAGACTCTACAACCCAGTGATGCTGTGCTCTTCCTTCCTTCAGGAAATCAAGCATTAGGAGTTGTTTTCTTGCTTTGTTTATTGTTTTCCAACACTTTCATTTCTCTCCTACACCAAGTGCTGCAAGATTCTCTTGCTCCACTCTTGCTTTCCCCTGCCATAATTTTGGTTTGAATCCTTGTGTGATTCAGTGTGGTCACTGGGGAAACATTGCTTTAATGATTTGGTATTTAACTGCTCAGTGTTCCTTGCATCACAGAGGAGTGGCAGTGCTGACAAAGTACAGGCTGCCCATGGGGAGCACTAGATCAGTGCAGAGACGAGTTGCTATGGTAATACATTACAGAGCAATGAGGGATTTGGGAAGATGCATCTGACAGTTTGAGGTAAAGGATCATCATTTCCTTGCAGCTTGCAAAAAGTGTCATAATCTGAATTTCATCTGGCTTATTTTTCTTTTTCTTTTGCTTTCGTGAGGTGACATTTCTGCATAGCCCCAAGCATGCTACAAAACAAGAAGGAAAAGGCTCTGTCCTCATATAGGCAAGAGTTCAAGTCAAAAAAAAGGGAAGAGGTCACTTCTGAGGCAATTAATGAATAATATGGGCGGATGACTGCACAGGTTCTCCGTATGTCCCTGACTCTCTCTCACTTGAATACACAAATTTTCATTTTATAGGCATGAGTGATGCATGAAAGGGAAATATGGAACTTGTGAAAAGCAGTCTCTAGTCATAAGACATGTTGTAAGATAGAGTAAAAGATTCCTGAGAATAAGAGCCAAGAAAAAGAAAGCCAGCAAAGGAAAAATTAACAATAGACCCCCACCCCACCTCCCAGCTTGTTTCTCCAATCTGCATGGAATTAGAAAAAAAGAGGCAGTAATGACATAACTTCAAAAATAACTGTAATATTTTATTTTGAAAACGGAACAAACAGGTGTATTTTCTCTTTTCAGCTTTTTCTTCAGATATTTGTCCAAGTATTAACACCTGTATTTTATCTATGTATGGAGACAGAAGTGGGATATTTTATGTAAATAGGTAAGGGACAGTAAAGTATTTCCCTCCAGGACCAAGACAATGGTTCTTGGGTCAGGTTTTTATTTACTTAATGTTTACTAATAATAATTTTTGAACAATTACACCCCTTTTCTCTGAGAGGTGTAAGAACTCTCCAGAATCTGATTACTCCCAACACTTTCTTATTTTGTACCTTTGGATAGAAATTTGTTTGTGCTGCACACCAGAGGAATATTTTTACTGGAATATTTGGCACTTAGTTTTTGCTTTCAGCAATTTTGAATTCCAAAACCTACAGAAGTTTCTCTAGGGCAGGTGCAGGCACAGGAATTGCATTTCTGTGTGTCTCTTTGGCACTCTAAAAGTTTCTGTGGGGATAATTTCAATTCATCCTCTGGATAGAGACCTGCAAGGTGTGGCTTTCCAGTGCTCAGCCTACTTAGTCATCCTCAGGTTTACAGCTCTGGATATTAAAGCATCCATGGGCTGTAGGACAGGTTTTGTTTGCTGGGTTTTTTTGGTTGGCTTGTTTCTCTTTCTTTGCAAAAAATGAGCCAGTGTTGGTTTTTAGAATACACAATATCAATGCCTGAATTCTATCAGCTTTCAAAAGGACTTGTCTTCCTGAGGGCCTTAAACAGTTTTGGAAAACACAACTCGTACATCAAACATAGAAAGGGTACTGAAGTAACCCATTCTTGACCTCAGGTAAAGTCCTTCGCTTAATTCAGATATCAAATTAAGGGTTACTGTACAGCATCTTAGCTCCAGGCAAAATTAGAAGCTCGAGATAAGAGCAGACAGTTGCTGCTATGGGAGAAACCAACCTAAGCTGTGTTGTGTAACAAATCATTTCCTCCTATTAGATTTGTCATAAATGCATGAGGAATGGTAATTCCTTGATCTAATATCAAACCTTTGGGAGCAATGTGCTTGAATGATGTCATTACATAATATTTGAAGCTGTTAATGTGATTACCTGGAATCATTGGAGAAGCACGAGGCTCGAGGAGACTGCAGAGTTTGGCTGTGCTTGTTCTCACAGCACTGCTGCCCTGAGAGCCTGTGTGGTGCAGATGAAATCCCTTCTTTCTCTGGAATTGCTTTTTCTTCTTGTTGCTGACACCTGTGGCAAATGCTGCTGCAGTTATGGCTTTAAAAATCATGAGAGGGAAAGAACCCAGGCATCAAAGCAAAGGTTTTTCAGGTTGCAGAACACGACACAGGGGGAGAGGGCTTTGCTGTGATCAGCCAAATGAGCTCTGGTTTTCCTTGTCATGATGTTTGCATTGGAAGACAGTCACCTCTCTAGGCTAGGGGGTTGGTTTGGTGTTTCAGCAATTTCTGGAGCTGCCATAAAGGATCATGCAGCTCAGTTTGGGCACAGAATAAAGAGGGATCCCTGCAGGCAGAAAAAGTGTCCATCAGAGCCTCTTCATGCTGCAATGAGGCTCTTTTTCTGCAAATGTCTGATTACTGCTCATTTTGCTAAAAATGGTGACAAATAAAAGTAATTATTATTTTCACTTCCATGGAAAACCTGTTTGCATTCCATATTTTTGTCCTGATTCCTACACTTTAGTATGGACTGCTGGGTTCTTCCACAGAAGTGTTGCTTTGTATTTTAAAGAAAGAAGAGAAAAGGAAGAAGGCATGGGCTTTTCTTTTCCTTTTTCATGATGCTCTAAAGTGACTAAATCTGGCTTTTACAATTTCTGCCTGTGTGATTATGCTTAAAAATGCATGAGCTGTTCTAGGCACATCTGTAAAATGCACTGAGCACTGCCTATAGTACAAATGATGTCATGCCCTTCCAGCACTTCTCTGGTGAAGATCATGGAAAAATTAACTAAATTATGTGTTTTGCAAAATAGAGCTTTTTTTCTTACCAGACAATTTTCAGTGAAAACATGTACCACATCTATTGATAACGTGTGATCTTTATGACAAAGGAATCTGAGCATGTTTTAGTTTGGGGGGACTAGATGTGACTCACTAAAGTTTTCCATACACACTGTTTACAATATCCTTTGTTCACAGTGCTGTTAGGTCTCCATCCCAAATACAAATCCCTCTCATTTGAAGCTTTCATACAGAGCATACATTGCTCAAATATTCCTCTGCAGACCCCTGCTGAGGCACTGGGGGTGTCCAGCCTCTGGTAGAGGTTAGAATACACATTTTCTTCCTGGAATATAAACCCTGAAAACAAAATCAGGGGTTTCATGTATCTTCTGTGTAGTCAAACAGGTACTTTAATGATTTCTTCTTCACCATTAGTTCATTGCCCACATTTGAAAACTGCTGAGCCAGTTTCACTGATTCTTGCTACTTCTGCTGAGAAAGAGAAGAAGAACTGTGCCCCTCTCACCCCTTTGGTTCTTGGCATGCATTGAGGAAGGATTTACACCACTGCCTCAGTGGTCAGGTGCTCGAGATACAGAATAGAAAAAATGCTGCTCCTTTCTTGAGACCTTTGCTCTGTCTCCTCTCTTGACCTGCTCTGCCTTTTTCAGAGCTATCAAAGAGCCTGTTCAGAACCAGGAGCTGAGATCTGGAACACTGAAGTCTGCCTGTGCAGCACGGATTTCTCTGACCTGATGTAGCTGTTACACTGATGAGGATCAAAGTCCCATAACCTACATTAACGAGCTCTAGGCTTTCTTTGTGTTACATGCAAACACTTTCTTTGCAGTTAACAATGATTTCAGCTTGATCAAAATCACTCTGAATGTGGCAAAATTGATCCAAATTTGTCAATGACTGCTTATGGTTAAAGTATTGGAAGAGATATTTAAAGACAGATGTAACAGTAAGAATTGGTGTTCAACAGGAATTCAACACCTTGTCTTTTACGACATCTGCATTAAATTTCCTGCTTATTTAGACAGTCTATTTCAAAAGTATTTTGGTCTCCATGTTGCCATAAAGAAAGCAAAAGAAGTTTTGGGTATTACAAATGTTAGGCTCTGGCAGTGGTAAATCTGGTTTAGATGTTGAATACGTGGTTGTCATCGGGGACAGCTAAAAACACATCTCATTGCTCTTTTTTCATGTTGCTTTTTGGTTACATTCTGGGCAACAAAGATGCCTTAGCTTATCAATAAATTATCAAGTATCAACAAATGGGTAAAAAATTTTTCCACCTTGATGATAACTCCATCTTGACTCCTTGCATGTGGCTTTGTAGCCTGAAATCTTGAAGCAACCTTTCATTAAGGACAATCTGCTTTATTTATGGCGCAATCTGACCAACAGGTTGAGAGAAATAGCATTGACCTATATATAATTATTTGATCTAGATATTGGAGGCTGAGTCAACTCTGGAGCATCTCTCTTCCCTTCCTTCCTTGAATTTACTGCTTCTTATTCTTATCAAATCCAGTCAACTGTAAATTCAGGAGGAGACAGGAAGCAGACTGTGGATCCATCTGAGCCTTATGAGCTCCTGACAATAAACCCTGATGATCTGAACAATACAACAACCATTAGCAGAAATGTTTCATCCCTCTTTTGTGTGTTAAATCCAGATGGAATCTACCAGGCTTGTCCTGTTTTTCATTCACATGTACCTTCCATTGTAGGTTCTTTTTTTTTTTGTTCCCAAGAACTTCTGCTATTCAAGGGTAACATGGAAGTTTCTTTGGTTTCCAATGCCATCATGGAGCTCTTAAAAAACACAGATACAGCTGTTAGAGACTCCTCTGTAAAGTCCTTTTGTGATTTATTGTGGGAAATGACCTCTGCAGGCACAGCAATAGTGGGTATTTATTTACCTGATCTCTTTAGACCAACTTTCATTCTCTGCATCCAACTCTGCTAAACTTACACTTCCCTGTGATGTGGAGTTCTGCCCTTGTTTTGGCAGCTTTTCCATGCACTCTTTCTTGCTCCCCTTGATGCTGTGACTGGCACAAAGATGTTGTGGCCTTGTCCAAGGCTGTCACCAATGTCCAAGGCTGTCACCAATGTCCCAGGGTGTGTCTGAACAGGATCTGAGCTCCCTGGGCAGGGATTGCACTGGGCAGAGTGGGTGTGGAGAGGGGCTGCTGCAGTGGGACAGGACAAGGATCAGTGTGAGAGCAGCACATGCTGTTAAAACTCGGCTCATTTTCCATGTGGCTTGGAAATCAGGGTTTGTGCAGAGCTCTCACATAGGGAAAATGAGACACTGCCACCTGCAACCAAAGTAAAAAGCATGAGTGCTCATCTTTAGTGATATAGATAGAACCTATGGGAATCTTCAATTAGCACAACTACTGATCAGCTAATTTAGACCTCTGGTACCCTGTTGGATATTTTGGAGATGATTTCCACAAATTCACATGCTGAGAGAGTTAAACAGACGCTCCTTTAAGTGCCCAGCTGCTCCTCAGACCTGTGTGCTAAATGATGTCAGCTCTTGGAAACCTGAGTTTTAATGAGTTTCAATAGATGAAGGTGATGAGATCTGTGCTTTACTTCTGTCAGCTTTAAAGCCAATGAGTTCAAATTCTTAAGATCTTTGTTTCTAAGGATGTTCTTGGATAGTCTCAGTAAAAGCCCAGTGGTGCATTTTCACCTGTGCAGGACTCTTTACCCTTTTATTTTCTTTTTATGAATAAATATGTTTCTAGTCTGTGCTTTGTGTCTTGCTGTAGAATAGTCTTACAGGAGACGACCTAGAAAAGAAAAGAAATGAAAAAGAGATTGTAGCTTTTAAGAATGATCTACAGATTCAAAATACAGGGAAACTGTGATTTGGGAACACTTTTCATTGCTTTTTCTTTTGGCAGCATAAAATTTAGCAGCATTAGCATTAGCAAACCTGTGTATGAAGTCTGAATATTTCTCTCCTCTTCTGAGGGTAGAGAACATTTTTTCTTCCCACCCTCTCTATGTCATATGGGGTTTATAGGCTGTTTCTTCTCTACATTGCACTCTCTTGATCAAAGATTGAAGAAAAAACAACAACAAAAAAGACATTTATAGGCACTCCATCTTTGTAAGCCCTGTGAAACAGGCAGGCTTTCAAGGTGCATTTTGTATTCATCAGGCTACAGAAAAATAGAACAATATGGGGCCAAAAAGATAGTGGAGAGGTGTGGGGGTTGAAATCATAATTGAATTCAGATTGTAGCGATCAAGGAAGGCAGAAGAGAAAGGCATGAACACACTAAAGCAGAGGTGGGGGATAGAAGTTCCTTTGCTTTGTGCTTCTTTCCAGACTACAGTGGCAGGAGGCTTGTACTGACTGTGGTAAAAGAACCAACTAATGACAATCACATTTTATTTTTACAGCGAGGAATATTTTCTAGGGAGCGTGCTGCTGTGACCAAGGGCTCTGTGAGCCTCAGACTACTACCTAAGTATTCCTAAATGAGCCTTTTCAAGCTTCTCCTCACCTTGAGAACTCTGCAGAAAAGTTACTTCTGAGGATAAATACAGAGGTTACCAGAAATTCGTAAATACTGAGGGGACAGGGACAGCCCCAGAAAACTTAGGGAACAAATGCCTCTCCTATCTAGTCTTCCGTTTTCAGGAAAAAACCCCTTTTTTCCCTAATGTAAGGAGTGGTTTATCCATTGTTTCTATTCCAAGGGCTCCAGATTCCAATTTCTTTTACAGTTATATGTGTCAGGCCCAGGAAACACTTGAGAGCTGTAGACAGCTTAAAATGACAGCCTGCAATCCTGATGTTAAGCACTATTTTTTATTACACATGGAAATTCTTTCAGGGACTTATTAAGCTCAGTGGGATTTAATGTTTCATGTGTATAAAACACTCTGAACAAGTCCATAACTATGAAAAAAGACAGATTTATTTATTTATTTAAAAACCCACACATAATAAGTCCTTGTTAACTCAAGGCAGAAAGGCCAGTGCACACAGAGAACTTAACATGAGCTGCAGGCTCTGCTTTGCCTCAGGCTGAGCCTAAGAGCCATGTCAGACTTTTGGGGCTCCTGGGACTGTTTTGTTGAGACATGATTTGATTTGTAAATGCTGGCTTGTTAAAAACCCATTGTTTTTCAGAAACGTTTTGGTGTTGGAGAACCTTTGTTGAGATTCCAGCAGGTTTCTTTAGCTTTACAGCTTGGTTTGTGATTTGGGCAACTTTGAAAATGAGAGCAATCCTGACATTTTCACCCAACAGCTTTGGAGTGACAACCCTGATTCCTGAAAAGGTAGCTAGGAAGTATTTTTCAAGAGTCAGAAAACCATTTTGCAGACAGCATTTGAATTCAGAAAATGTAAAAGCTGCTTCTAGAAAGTCAGAATTACTAAGATTAATTACAAATTCTAAAAGAGTTTATGGCAGGCTTGAAAGATACCAAAGGCATGTAAGATGCAGAGATGCACATGACAAACATTTGTAAAGCTTTGTAAAGTGAAAGAATAAAATAAAATTACTTAAAGCATCTTGTCAACTTGGGCTTCTACATATTTTTGCATATGTTTTTTAGGACTCATGCCTCATTACAAACCAAGGTTTCTTCCTGTTTACTTTAACAACACTGCATAGCTAATTATAATTCACTGAAATCACCCCAAACTACTTTTGATTTACTTATGTGATGGATGGTATTTGATTTGTGTGTTTATTTTGCATTAGAGTGGTTAGTGGGTTAGAAATAAATGTTGCTCTTTCTGCAGAACAGAGAGTTTTCTTTTGCCCTTGAGAGCAACCACAGTCACTTGGGGTTATGTGGTGAAATAGGAGAATCTGGGGGTGTCATTACCACTGAACAAGGACCAAACACGAACTGCTGCCTCAGAGGTGACAGAAAGATCCCTCCTGGAGCTTGAGAAGGGACTGCTTAGAGTTTTCTGTGAATTGGAAAGCCATTGAGTTTCTGGGCTAAATCAGACCTGAAAAAAGATGTTTATGAGGGCACTGATGATGAGGTTACTTGGACTAAGTAATAATAAAAGCAGCATCTCCCAAGACCTTCAGAAAACTCAGGGTCTTGTCTAAACCTATCCATGGGCTTACAAGAATCTTAACTAAGGGATAATCTTGAATTTCCGTAGGGAGGGGAAAAGATTTGCTCTCTGGCAGTTGGATAATGGCACACAGAAACCTTGTTGATTTGGAAAAGCACCTCTGCAGCACCAGGAAAATGTGAAGTGTCTTCTGAACAGCCTTGGGTCATTATCCTAGTGCACAGAATAATTAAGAGACACAGTGAGAACAAATGGCTTGAATAGAGCTGTATTGCAGACATGATAGGCAAGCCTGACTTTGAGCCCTGTGCGCAGTGAAACAGGTCAGGTCTGAAGGCCTGTGCCTGGCTCCCCAAACGCCGGCTCAGCTCTGATTGCGAGGGCTACATCGGGCCAGGTACAGCAGTCTGGGAGCACTTTCCATTTTCAGCAAATTAATCCTCTCACAGCATGAAATAAAAAGATCAGAACACGATGTTAAACCTCATTTTGTATTTTCAATTACTAGAGGATAATTATTTTCTTTTTAAGTCTTGGAAGATGACATGATCTGAATACTCGGCTACCTGGCACTTCTGCTTGTGTTCCTGGAAGCAGAGAGAGTTCAGCTGGGGCAATGCACAAGATAACTGGGTTTATTTTGGAGTCTGGCAAGGCTCTGTATCTACCATCATCTGGAGAGAAGTGCAGCGCTTCAGTCTTAGGTTTGGTGATTTTAGGCTTCATAGAGCAGGAGTACAGCTGCACAGAGCGAATTCTGTGTGTGGCCTGGGAGCAGCAGAAGGTGGCTGAGGTGCTTTGGACAGTTGTTCAGTGCCAAGCAAACCTGATAGAACAAGGCTTTCATCTTGTTAGCCCTGATTTCTGCAAAAGTGAACATGGGAGAGTAATTCACGAGAGTTCCCAAAGAGAATGGATATGTTTTTGAAAGTTATTGTGGGGTGGAATTTGGAATATTGCCAGTTTCCCATTTCTTTGAATGGAACAGAAGGAGATTTTAATTGTGTGTATGTGTGTGCTGTGTGTATAATTCCCTGTTATTGCACAGGGTTGCTTTTCTCCTTGAAGATTTTTAGTGGATGAACTCCAGTGATTTCAAAGAAGAAATGTTAAGTAAAATGTGAAAGATGCCAAATATGAATGTAACAGAAAATAAAAGTATCAACAGATTTGGCTCAGGTAGTAGGTTGTGGCATTGTTAGGATCCAGAAAAAGCTGCATGAAAAGTACCACTGGTAGCATAACTTAAAATAAGTAAACCCTAGCTAATGCCCTGTAAAAGAATCACTATTTAAAAACATATCAGTGCAATGTAATCTCTTTCTCTTCCACACAGAGTCTCTGGAGATGTAAAATTTGTATGCTTATGATTTCCTTCTCTGGATGCAGTGAATTGCACCTAATTTGGCACAAATTTCTGCTTCTCTAACATCTTTACTTCTTTGGATTCAATTGAAGTTAAGAAATGCAATGTTCTAGGTTACTTATGATGCTGTTAGCATTTCAAAAAGCACCACTGTGATGAGATTCACCTTGGGCAGAAAATGGAAAGAGGTCAGGGAATGAAAATGTTAAGAAACACATTAAGAAAACAGTATTCCCTATTAACAACCATCCTACTGAATTTTGTACATCAAGATGCTGTGCTGGAGATCACATTTCCTATGCAGGTATTTTCCTTATGCAGCGAAAGAGTTCCTTTGGTGCACAACAAACACAGGACAGTCTGTATTTTGTTGGGATGTAGATACTGATTATGTTTTATCTTGTGACCTGAATGGGCAACAGCAGTGTTTGTTTTTATTTGCAGCTGACAAAAACAGAGAAATATATTTATTATTTTCTTATGTACCTACAGTTATATCAACCATTAGCGTGGGAGATGCAATACAGTGTATTTTTTTGTCAACTTTAGTGGGGTTTGCACATGTGGAGCTGTGAGTTTTGGCTTTTATTTTTCTTCTTGAAACGTTTTTTGTTCTAAGAGTGGATCCACAATAGAAGTTACAGGAAGGGAAATGGCCAGTCCTTGCTTTTTGTGGAAAATGTTTCTTCAAGTATTGAAACTGTCAAGAAATCTTGGTAAGACTGATCTGTCCAAGATGTGACTGTTTCAGGTCTGCATTTGCAGCCAGTGACAATTTAAAATAACAGCCAAATGCATTATGAAAACTGTCTGTAACTTAAAACTAACCCTGGGTGGTTTTACTGGGAGGAGAGCTAAACCTGTCAGGTAGACTCTGTAGAACGCTGAAAGTTGAAACTGGGATGATTTGGGATAAATTCTCAAAAGTATTGAAGCTTTTAACCACAGCTGAGTCTAGTAGAAGTTCTAAACTCCATAGACCCCTTTCAAATTCAGCTGTCTCAATCACTAGGAACTGGAAGCACTTTCTGTTACCTTGAAAATGGAAGGAAGAAGGAATGAAAAGCAGCTAAAAATTTGCAGAAGCCTTTTCCCTCGTGCAAACAGTGATAGAGCAGTCAGATAAATAAGATGCATGTGCCACATGACATTAAGAAGCACTTTATGAACTGTTAATTAAGATTTAATCAGTTACGTATTTTATTCTTGTTGAAGTGGAAGGTTAGTGTAAAAAAAGTGGAAGGTTGTGGTGTTTCCCTGTCCCCTGTTGAAGGAAGTCAATGTAGCTGAACATATTCGTGGTGGATTTGGCAGTGTGAGGGTAGAATGTGTGGATGTGGCACTGGGGGACATGGTACAGTAGTGGACCTGTCAGTGATGGGTTCATGGTTGAACTTGACGATCTTAGAGGGACTTTCCAACCTTAAGGATTCTATGATTCTATCCTTAAAGGTCTTTTCCAGCCTAAATGATTCTGTGGTTTAGTGATCTTAGCCTGGTGTGGTAACAAAAACAGACTAGAGAGACACAAGGGGGACATTCTGGATAATGCTGTGAGTGTGATTCAGATGAGACAATGACAAACGAAGCTGCTGGTTTTGCTCTAAAATCTAAATATATTATGCAAGCATGTATAAAGCTGGCACAGGTTAGTTGACTGCTAATGTAAGAAGAAATGTAAATGTTTTCACTCAAGTTCTTCATTTCATGAAGCACTAATTGGTTTTGTGCTTACTTCATTACACTCAAACTGTAGGATCCTCAGCTCAGTTCTACACCACAAAACCATAAAGGCAGGTATAAGCTCTGTGAATACTTAAATAATGTTAAGCAAATAAGAAAGGTTTGGATTTAAATACACTTGTGTGGCTTTCACTAAATGTGTTCAACATACAGAATTTGATATATTTCTTGTTTAAAAACATCTCCCCCCAAATGTGTTTGAAGCAGGTGCCTATGAAATGACCACATGGATATTGCTCTTTGGGAAGGTGGGATGACAGGTTTCAGTAGCATTCTGTTTCATGATGGTGAAATAGCAACAATGTGGTTTGCCCACTATTTCCTGTTAACAACCATAGCTAGATTTATAAACCAGAAATGTTTTTCTATTCCATGTCACACATGTTTTTCATGTTGTTTGATGTTGGCTGGATGTGTAACTTGGAAGCCTTGACTAGAAATTTTAGGCTAAGAATTTCCTAAAAGACAGATTTTTTTGTTGGTGGTGTTGTTACCCAACTCCTTGGGTGTCCGATTTGAGATGAAATAGAGGCGTGATTTTCAGATGGCAGAGTTCAGTGTCTTCTGAAAACAAAGACCCTTAAAATGTCTTGAGGTGAGCATGTGAAAATGAGTGAGGTTATGCTTAACAGAGCTGTCTCACCATCCATGTCCCCACCAGAGTGTGTAATTCCAGGTCATTGTCCCCCTAAAGACACCAGGCCCTTTGCCTGCCCTGGCCTGTAAGCACCAGCACTTTTCTCTGTCAGACTTTGAGAGCAATAAGGGAGAACATTGAGGACCAGATTATCCTCTACACAGATCCAGTGATTAACAGAGGGATGGTATTCTGCACAAAGCCTTTACCTGGTACCAAAGAAGCTCCAGCAGCAAATTGCCCCCTTACTCGCCCTCTCTTTTGATCAGCATCTTGCTCAGCTCTGAGTAGCTCACAACCCTTTCATGCACAGAGCCATAGCAGGAAAAACAGACATGAAGAGATGACAAATTCAGAAGCTGTGAGAAGGACCTTTGTGCTTTAAAGAAAAGAAAAACCTGTAGAAATCTCCCTGCATACCCTTGTGACTGTGCGTGCAGGTTGTATCTGCTGTGGGTATGCAGGAGAGAGAACAAGGCACTGAACTAATTAATTTTCCCCTCTCATCTGTTCTTTGTTCATGCTGAAGTAATTTGTGCAGTGAAATTTGGCTGAGGAAGAACATTGGCACATTCCTGCTAATGATGTCACTTAAGAAATGCTGCTACTGTGGGGATGATGAGAGAACTAGGAACCACCTAAGCTGCATTAGATGTATTAGGTGAATCTGTGCTAATTTAATTCTGTTTTTGGAAGAAATAGTTCACTAAGTTGCTAAGTGTGGACAGTACACTGTAGCAATATCTTTTCCCATGAATTTGTGAAAAGAAGATTATTGTCCAAATCTGTTTCTAGCAATTCGCTCTGTAGATAATTGCTATGGTATCCATTAACATAGTTTAAATCTTTATCAAATGATCCATTTTTTAACTTTTCTATAGTTCATAGCACTTAAATTCTTCTTTATCCCATTAAAGTTCTTTAAGCTCCTACAGAAGTCTAATGCACGTAATTGTTCTAATTCTGCTGAAGTACACTCAAACCTCTTTCACCCTGTTAAAGTAGTTAACATGTCCTTGTTCGAGAAGAGCATCAGCCATTCAGAGTAGGCTTGAAATAATATATAGAACTTTTTATCTCTGTGAAGGGCTTTCAGATTTGATTTCTTCCTTCTCGAGAGTGCTCACTCTGTGTAGGAGAGCACAGAAAGCTCTGAAGGTTAAATAACTCTGGTGTATGCAGATGGGTGTGCAAAATCCCCAAGCTGCCTTCCATAAGTCCAGCTTCTGCCTGTGTGTCCAGCTGCAGGGGAAAAACGAGGTTCTAAGTGGTCCCACTGACTTTGTGTTTTTCACTTATTTTGGTGAACATTTTGTTTCCTTTCATCGTTGCTCTGCTTTCTTCTGTACTGATTTCACTCCTAGACACTTGCTGTTTGCCCAGGCTGTTTCTCCTTTTTCAGACAATAAGTTGCTAGTTTCTAAGTCTTTTTTTGTTTTGTTTTCTTTTTTTTTTTTTTTTCTCCACTCCCCAGTGGTATGTTTGGATGTTTCCTGTTTGTAGGTACCCCAGCTGCACTTTACGAGGGCACTCCTCTTTTCCAGGCTGGCAGGCATTCCCTTTTGTGCTGTAATTATTTAGATTTTTATCCCTCTTCTAACCAGGCCACCTTTCTGACTGCTCACACTGCTTGTCTTCTGTAAGTTATTATTTTCTTTCTAGAATATTAAATGCATCCTGCACTCGATCCAGAGAGTGAAGTCTAAGGCTCATATATCCAACCTTTCCAAGGGAGCAGAATCGATAGCACTGTCTGTGCCCAGCATGGAATTGGATGTGTGTAGATGTACCCTGTTTCCCAGACAAGCTCTGCAGTGCTGTGGTGTGACCGTTGCTTGACAGACACAATAAGTTGTGCATTTAAGATGTACTGCTGCGTTTTCAGCTTTGCTCCTGGTGTGTATTCTTTAAAAGCCAAGGCCTCTAGAGAGATTTCTGTTTATGGAGTTGTATAAATTGAGGTTTGGAAGTGCACTGGGGTTTGTTTTTCTTCTCAGGTTAGTATTTGAATATGCTCAGGAGCCACTAAGTGCTGCCTTTCAACGTTACAAAATATTGCTGAGTATCTGATCAGTGACATCTTGTCTGTGAGCAAGGGAAGGCTTCCTGCCTTCTGCAGAGCTGCTCTTGGAAGGAATCACAGCTCCTAGCCTTGCACGAGCTATGACAGGGACAGTTCAAGACTTTCCATGTTCCGGTGTCTAAGGACTCATGGCACAGGTCCCTGGCTGGGATATGTGGCAGTCCTGGACTGCTGGCTTGGTGCTGCGACTTCTGTGTGCTTCAGTGCTGGAGAGTAAAGGCACTTGTCAGAAGTTGTGCCTAACCCTGCAATCCAAGACTCCAACTGAAATGATTTACACATTCATTATGGAACTAGACATGTCTTACTTTTCCCATTTTGTATTTAGGAAAAAAATCAAAGCCTTTGGAATTTTGATTCTCGTGCCATCTTCTTGGATCCATTGCTGGTGTGTTTAATTAACAAATATATTAATAACTATCACAAATATCATTGTGGGAAAGGTCTGTTAGTGCTACTGGATCTACTCCAGGATGAAATTATGAGCACCCTACTCTGTGTCTCAGTGATTTGCTGCTTGCTCGGGTGTGGGTGCTGGCTGTTTTTAAAGCAGTCCAACTCATTACATTAATGAATATGTTGCCCACTACACAATCCTTGTGTCCTAAAATATGTGTTTGGAATGTAACAGGAGATACAAAAGGAGTAAGAAAATTACTTACCTGCAGGTCTATATACATGGTAGGACTAGAAAGACCAACCTTAAACTCCTTGTCTATATTCCCCAGTACCAAGCCACTACATGCTAAAGATAATTCTCCATAATCACATAATCTTTCCCCAAATGCCTCTAATTGTGCTGCTAAACTTATTTCACTGAGCAGCTTTTCTTACTCTCTGAATAACTTTAAAATAAGAGGTCTTAATCAACCCTGTTATTATTTTCCATTAGCATTTTTAGCATGCTTCTTTTGGTGTTGTTGGTTCTGACCAATGTGACTATTTTCTTATTTATCCATTTCTGTGCTATGAAGCTTTTACATAATCAGTTATTATAATCTGTACAGAACTTTTATTGAAGTGTATTTCAGATGCTTTTTGGTGGGAGATAGGTTTATTATTATAAAAGCAATTTTTATACTAATTTAGACATCAACTAATCTCTTATTTATTCAAAGGGAGTAACACTGAATTATGTTTATATAAATTTCTGTGCTTTCTTGGGAACATATAAATTGTTTGGAGCTGTTTGTCATCATTGTTTTGCTCAGACAAAATGTATTATGGTAAATTTACTGCTTTGTACCGTGCTGTGTTTCTTAATACTCTACCATGTAATGTTTATTTTGATTGAAAAGGAAATTATTCCTCTGTATGTAGTAATGTGATCCTACAAGCCAAGTAACACTTGAACATGGTGAGAGATGGGGCCCTGCTTGAAGCAAGTGTGAAGTTCAGTTTGTTTCTGGTATACAATTAGGGTTTTCCAAAGAGAAGATGGGCCTGGCAGCACCCAGCAGGGTGTTAATTGCTGTAATGATGGTCACCTGGCCCTGATTATCTAATTAGACTAAAAAAATAAAAATATCGAGTTAGCCATCTACCTACCCACCCTGCCTGAAAGGTCCTGTCTGGGTACAGGGACCCTGTGGAAGGGGAGGCAGTGCTTAAAGCCTTCCTGCAGGTGAGATAAATGAGAGTGTCTACTCTCACCTCATCCATAAATGCTGTCATTTAATTGCAGAAATCAATTGGGATGATCAGGCACCATTGACAGAATCAACTGGGCTGGAAGAGCCCTGTGAGATCATCAAGCCCAACCTGTGACCCATTCCCACCGTGGCAACCAGCCCTGAGTGCCACGCCCAGGCCTTCCTTAAACATCTCCCACAACGGTGACTCCACCACCTGGGCAGCCCATTCCAATGTCTAATCGCCCTCTCTGGGTAGAAATTCTTTACAATGTCCAACCTAAACCTCCCCTGGTGCAGCTTAAGGCTTCGTCCTGCATTCAGCCTTGGCCAGACCCTGGCAGGCTGTTCCTGACGGGGAACACCTCCGTGTCCAGGTGTCCCTGCAGGCCTGCACGGCCCTGTCACCGTTGGCTGGGGGAGTCTGTCACTCCTGGCCGAGCCCCAGGGCCCTGCAAGTGGAGCTGAGGAGCTGCTGTCCCCGTGGTAGCTGCTCCTTGACCCCTCAGGTGTTGCCATGAGTCCTGCTCCTGACACAGGTGGCCTGAGTTTGGGATGATGGTGCTGGCCAGGCTCCCTCCTCCCAGGGAATGAGTCCTACCAGCTGCAGGGTTTGGCAATGAACCCACAGGTGCTTCCAGTCAGGCAGGATTAGCTCCAGGTGCCCATTTCAGGTTCTCAGCCTCCGTTGGAGCTGTGGAGCGCTTGTGGAAAACACCAGGCTGTGGAGGTACTTGCTGCTGGCTCTAAGAAATAAGGTATTTGTATCCAGAAACTCCTTATTTATCTACGGAAAATCTTACTGGGTTAGTGTTCCTGCAGGCTTCCACTTTGGTTGTTTTGCTGGGCAGGTCTGTCCTTGGTGTTGCCTTTTTTTAATGTCAGAAAAGTTATATAATGGGTGAATTTAATATTATTAGTTTCCATGTTTGAATAATATTGCGAAACCAGAATGGCATGTGGTAACTCTGTTTGATAAGTGGGAAATAAGGTCCTGCAGAATGTGTGGCTACTGAGAGCAGCAGTTCCACTTGGAAGTGTAGCACCTGTGTGGTGGCTGCAGGAACTGAGGCCTGGGGGTGTCCCAGTAGCAGGACTCTTGGAGACAATAGGGATTTGTTTCTTGTAAGGAAAAGTAGGGAATATATTAGCTTTATATGGGGGGAAAAAAGAGTGTGACAAAGTAGAAAGCAAAGATTCTTTGGGTTCTGAGATTGGACTGGATTCAGGAAGCAGTTGGCTCTTGCCACTAAATGCCTGTCTGATCTTGGGCAAAGCATTTGATTTTGCTTGAGTTCTTTTTGTCAAGTTGTGCTCATAGCACTTTTGTGTTTTTTTATCCTCTACTTGTTTCTCTTTCAGTTGGAAGCTGCTCAGGGCCCCTTTCTCTGGTTTTGACTATCTAGCACTGAATGTGCAGAGGATCTCTGCCCTTAGGGCCTGCTAAGTGTCTGTGAGAGCATCCAGCTGGTTCCAACAGCTCACAGAGCTGTCCCAAGGTTATGTGAGCTCCCTGCTACTGTGGACTGGCAACCTGCAGGACAGGGACACAGCAGGACTTGTGCAGGATGATGTGGATGCAACAAACTGGTTTCTTAGGCTGTGGCTTCTTGGGGGCTTTGTCTCTTCAAGCAGTGGTGGCAAGTTAGGCTTTAAAGCTTTTGCCCTAATATTAGATGTTGATATAACTGCAGAAGAACTTGCATTTTATGTAGGCTGAGGTGTTAAAAATAAAGCATTCACCTGGTTAGCTATATTAGTATTGAATTAACTTGCCTTGTTCTATAATGTTCATTATGTTGCTTTACTTGAAATTTTGGAAGTGTGAGATGAAGAGCTGGTTGTAAATAATGCAGTGCAGGTGCCCAGGGATCAGACCCCTGGGCTCTTGAGAGCTTTTAAAGTTCAGCTCTGCTCACTCTCAGTTGGAGTTCTCAATGCTGAGTGGATTTGCATTCTTTCAGATTTATTTGAATCTTGTAAGGTGGGAGCACATTCAAAAGTCTGAGAATATCCAGAGCTGCTGTGGTGGTTTTGTCACCCTGTGTATTTGCAGTATATTGAGGTATGTTTGGTATCTACCAATGTGCTGGTAGATATTTACTCCCATTTGCTTCTCCCACAAATATTTATGTGTATTAAGCCACTGTTTTGGTCCAGCAGTCAAATGTTGAGGAACTGCTTACCAGTTATTGCTGGAAGTAGAACTAATGGAGAGGAAGGCTGAGGGCTGATGTGTTAGATTTTTCTTTGACTTGTTTCAGAATTCTGAGGGCCACAGGTGTCTTTCTCCTAAGAGCTCCAAGTTTCCACCTTAACGCTTGAAGGAAACTCTCTTGGGAATTAATTGTCCTGAGTATCACAAAGGCCTGGGAGGCTGCAGTGTTAATGAGCATGAAAACTAGGCAGTCTTCCTGAAAGAAGTCAGAAACAGCAGCAGTTAACTTTGTCAAGTTCACAAATAAACCATTCTTAATGTGCAAAGCAAAATTGCCATGTAAAATCTTCTCAAATGAAAGAAGTTGCTGTGATTTATAGGATTTGAAATCCTAGGAAAATTTTTTGTGAAAGAAGATTACATCCTCTAAATTATGTCATCTTCTGAATTTGAGAAAGGGATTTCAAGATGTGTATGAGGTCTCTGATAAATTGCTGCATTTACTTAACCTCGAGGCCTGGGTGATCTGCAGCATCTCGGGCAAGAAGAAGCCGTAAGTCTTGGCAGTGCTTGGAGGAACCTTTGTATTTCATGACTTTGGAAATTTAAGAAGCAGGAAATTTATCCTTTTAGGTCACCAAAGGAGCATGCAGTGCAAGAGAAACGGTGACCCTCATTAATTGCATCATCATTTGATAACAGGATGTAATTAGCACATTTGAAGAAGGGCAGTGATAGTGGCAGCTGTTATTTACAGAGGACAGTGTGTGCCCCAGTGCTCTAATCTGTCTTGAAATGATTGTGGAACTCGCTCCTATCCCTGCCTCTGCACTGGCATTTTGTGCTGTGAAACAGACCCCTACTTGTTCCACCTGGTAAAATCAGTTTTGTGCCTACTTATTGGACTGACCCGACACAGTGTGTTATTCATTAATCTATTATTGAATTAAAAGAAGCTTGGTTTACCATTAACCAAAAAAGTGCACCTTAGTGAAATCTCTTAAACAAAATTGAAGTGAAAAAATAGAGCCCTGCTGTTGACTTTCCACTACTTTTGCTGCATATGCTTGGAAAACAGTTCCAAATGGAACCCTCTGAGGTCCATTGTGGAACTGTGAGGTTTAGTATCTTTGTCAGTGATCTGGAGGAGGTGATGGAATGCATGACCATGGATGTTATGTCATTGCATGACACCAAACTGGGGTGCGGGTAAGGCGCTCAAGGGCTGTCTTTTGGAGGGATTGAGAAAGGAACAGGAGGAATAAGTATCTCATGGAGATTTACAGGGTGAATGCAAATTGCTGCTGCTGAAATGGACTGAATGGTGCTGAGGTCCCAGCTGGGGACAGGCTGGCTGGGGGTTCTGGTGGGCAGAGCAGGGGAGCAGCTGTTGGCTCTGGCAGTGACAGGGGCTGAGCTGTGTTCTGTGCTCCATCAGCTCAAGCACAGCCTGAGGGAAAACCAGGATTCATCTGCTGCTCACTGAAGCCAGCCTGGAACACTGTGTCTGGTGTGTGGTTGTTGCAGGATGGGAGAAGTGTGGATAACCTGGAGTGAGCCCAGAAGAGGGGGCCACCAAGGGGACTGAGACACATGAACCATGGGGAGAGACTGGGAGAGAATTGGCTTTGTTTTTTAACAGCTCTTGAACTGTACATGAGGAGCCACTGAGGAGATGGAGCTGGGCTCTGTTCTGAGGCGTAGAGTGGGAGGATGAGAGACTGGCCAAAAATGGAAAAGGAGGATGGTCCCACTGGGCAGCAGGGAAAAATAAAAAAAAAAATCATTGGAAGAAGTTCCCTGGAGAGGGTTTGGAATCTCTTGCTGAGGTTTCAAAGATCTACTTGTTCTGACCCAGCTTTTGGATTTGGAGTTCCCCTCTGACTTGAATGATTTTATCTTTGAAAGTCCTCAGAAACTCTCATGAATTCCTGCTGGATTAATTTTTGTCTGATAAGTGAATGGAGCAATGTAGTTTAGGATCATCTCATTTCCCTACTTATGTTTTGACTGATACTGATAAGTCCTGAAATTTGTAACAGTTTTTGGAAGTTGGACACTTCTTAGCTGCAGTTATTTTTAATCAAAGTTTCTAAGCAAAACCATAAACTTGTCTGTAGACTCCCTCCTGATGATATAAGCTTCTTAACTGTAATCCAGATTTTTAATAAAACCACAGCCAAATATATCTCTGGAAGGAATTTTTTTTTTCCTTTTAACCAGTGCTTGTGTGCATTTGGTGCCCCCCAGGTGTGATATTAATCCCAATTTACTGTGGTTAATAAATTCACTGATTTCATAGGCGTTACTTGTAAGAGCAGAATAAGGGGTTGGTAATAACTGCAGAATATTCACTGTTCACTTTCTCTCTTTGCCTCTTGAGCTGTGTATGTTTGTACAACAGTTTCATTTTATTCTAAGAGGCAGAGTTAAAACAGCAAAGGCCTCACTGCATTTGGTCAATCTGCAGCTCATTCCCACTTGGTTTTTCCAACCCTGCGTTTAGTGTGAAATGTTCTTGCCAATACACTAAATTGCCTTTAAACACTCAACACTTTTTTCACTAAAATGTCTTTTACAACAATTGGGGGTTTGATGGGTGGGTAGTAAAATGGGCATTTAATTGGTGGATTCTTTATTATTCTAATAAAGACAAGGAGTTTTTAATAATAATGGTCCATCAGTAAAACCGGGGTAAGTTCTGTGAAAGCTAAATTGGAACAAACATGGCATGAGTTGTTAAAGGTGGATTAAAGGATGGTCTGAACTGTTAGCAGAGACTAATGGAAAATAAAAGCAGTGGCTTTCTTGACACAAAAGACAACGTATAAAATTATAAAATCATGCAGGAAGAGAGAAATGGATTGGCTATTGGAAACTTTTATCATAGTAGTTGATGTGGAAAAGGTGTTTACTTAGTGAAATCCTTCACTCAGAAATCCAAAACAAGAGACAAATCCAGATTTTAGGTATATTTTAAAATAAAATTTATTTCAATTGAGCTTAATAGCTTGCCAGATTGAGAGTCCAATTGTCTGCATTTTATAGTCAAATATTAGGTTTAATTCAGAGTACTACATTCCATTATTCGATACTTTAGAGCCCTAATCCTGTTAAACGTTCAAAATACTGTTCAGTGGTTTGCCTGTATCCAGAGGACTAATTTTGCACTTGTGTGCAGTAGGAAGAAAAAGCTCTAGTGTGTAACTTCATTAAATTTGAAGTAGGGAAAAACATGTGTGGCTACAGTCACAAAGTTTTGTACTTCTGAATTTTGAATTCAGTGAACTTAAGAACTCATGTCAAACATGCAGCAAGCACATGGTATTTGATTTTTGTGTAGTGATATGAAAATGGTATTTTAAAGAATCTTTGGCAAGCTTTCTTCCTCAGAGCTGCAGACTGACTGCTCTTGGCTGATAATAGGAAAAAGACTAAATTGACAGGCTGCTCTATCATTTCATCGTCAAAGTGGTCCATTATGAGCAGTGCTATGCAAACAGCTGCGACCTTTCTCTGATGAAGGCAGTCTGTAAACACAGATTTTAGGCTACAGTCTGCAGTGAATGATGAGAACTACGTTTTTCTCCCTCAGAGCCAGTGGTGTTTGCATGGGGCAAGGTCTGCGGAACACTGATGTTTGTTACTGCAACACTGCGAAACAACCAAGAAATCCAACTTGATTCTCTTAGGGTTTTTCCAGTTCAAAATGAATGGCCTCAAAACCAGGGAAGTTGTTGGGTAGTCCACCTGTGAGTCAGTTCACAGCATTTGTGACAAAAGAAGGAGCACAGTAATTACAAACTTGTGTTGAAACAAACCTCTAAATTAGGGGAACAAAACCAAAAGGGCACAAGGAGCTTTCTGCTGGAACATGTGGGTTTCTGATGCTTCACACATTTCAAGGAGGGAGGGGTATTTTGATACCTGGTCAAAGATCAGCTGAGGTTTAGATGCAGGTTGCTTCAATAATAAGCACAGGTCATGTGATTTGAGGAAAACCCAAATCCCTGAGATCCATCAAAAACAGAAACAACAGACCCTGGTCCCACGGATCATTAATAACAATGTGCATTGTTCAGTATACAGGGTTCAGCCTGTATACTCAGCATAATTTTACAGGAAGGGTGTGCCCAGGCCTGTTTCAATAATTATTATTAAATATTATTTTCCTGCTTTTCAGTTAGGTCTTACTGATAGCACAGCTTTTTTTGATCAGCACTCCAAGTTTCAAGACATTTTTGTTTGCTCTTGAGTTAAGACCTGCTTAACAGTTTGTTCTGGGGAATCAGACCTCTCTAGAGTATTTTCCTTTGGGATAAGTCATGTTGTTTTAAGTAAATGAGCTTTTGTGTGTGTCAGGAAGATTGCACAGTGACTTCTCTGTAGAAACTGATTAAAAGGGAAGGAATTATTACAATTGCAGATTCATAATTTTTTTAAAAATTTCCAGTATGATTTACTGAGTAGGGCAGTGAGCTGACAAAGATCTGCATTCTCTCTGCTCTTCTGCGGATTCTCTGCTCTGTGTCCTTGAGCACGTCTCTTCCTCACACTTGGTTTGGCATGTCTGGTTAGATTATGAACCCATCAGACCATGGGCTGTGTCTTGCCACGTGTCTGAACAGCGACTGGAACAGCACTGGCACTGTGTTCTCAGTCAGGGTTTCTGAGTACAAGAAGACTCCTCAGGAGACGTGTTTGTGCTTTTTCAACCAATGTATTGAAGCAGCTGAGTTGAAACATAAAAGATGCTGAGTCAAGGTGAGGGAAACAGTAGGTAAATGGTTTGTTGGAAGCACAGCATTTTAGTGTGTGTGGTACATCCTGAAACTCTGAAAATATGGAAGGTTTGGCTTCACTGAAGGAAACCCCGGTCACTGGCTCTTGGTTAACGATATTTAATCTTTTAGTACCTGAATTGTTAGTTTAGTGAGAGATAAGTAAACACTTGGTCTGTAGGCCTGCCCAGTCAGCTGTGGAGATACCTGAAGACCTTTATTCTGCTTCTCTTTGAATAACACTGAGTTGGACGGTTTGGGTTGGAAGAGACCTTACAGATCAGGGACCACTTCCACCCTCTGCCATGGGCAGGGCCCCATTCCACCATCCCAGGTTGTTACAAGCCCTGTCCAGCCTGGCCTTGGACATTTCCAGGGATGGGGCAGACCCAGCTTCTCTGGGCACCCTGTGCCAGGGCCTCCCCACACTCACAGGGAAGAATTTCTTCCCAATATCCCCTCTAACCCTGCCCTGTAGCAATGGGAAGCCATTCTCCCTGCTGATCTTGTGAAACATTCCTCTGGATCTTGATATATCTAGAACTTTCAGATACAAGCAGTATGGGCTACTGTATTAACAAACACAGCTATCGAAGAATCCCAAAGCATGGTTTGTTTTGTCCCTTTTAGTCAAAGACTGGAAATTAGAGTTCAGAAACTGAATGATCATTTGAAAAAAAAGCCCTTTTTTGTTTTTAAATCATTTTCTGGTCACTTTGGTATGGGTGGTGGAGGGCAGTAAGAGAGAAAAAAAAGCTAATGAATTAAGACACCACTGAAGGTTACGAATGTAATTATTTTAACAGTTAAGTCTCTTTAAGTCTCATGACTTTGAAACAAAGGAATGATGTAGATTTTCACTATTACTCTGAGCAAGAAAATTCATGTAGAGCTGTGGTTGATGATACTGGGTGTGGTGGGACCTGGTGGGAAGAGATCCCTTTGTTGCTCTCTGTTATTTTCTCTCCATTTTAGTTGATGATTTTTCTTCTTTCCTGCATTATTTCCATCCCCCCCCCCCCTTCTTTGATCCACTGAAGAAATGTAATCTTTTGAGCCTTTCTCAAAGAAAATAGAGCTAATAGCTCTATTTAATATCCAATACAATCACAAAGATTGTACAGCAGCCTGCTGTATATTAAAACTACAGTTGTGTGCCTGCACCTCTGTGCTTGTCTGTTGGATTTGGAGGGTTATATATTAGAATATATGAGGCAGCTTCAGGACAGTAGATGAAATACAGCTATAATTGTCTGTGATCCACTGGAACAATGTAGGTCAAGTAGAAACTGCATTTATGAGCTTTCTCATCTTGTCTCCTGCCTTTGTCTAATACAGTATTGCTTGAAAGGAAATATCAAAACCGTACAAACCCAAACCTCTTAAGAGTATTCATTTAGTTTGCAGAGAAATGAAGCTTTTTCTCAGCTTCTCCTGACAGTCTGAGTTTATATTGTTGACATCACTTGTTCTTATATTTTCATTGCTTCATCTCTCGCTGTCTTTGTCAATCTGGAACCCAATTAAACTGTAATAACTGTTGCATTTCAAATGAGAATTCATTTGCTATCCAGAACCACAGCTTTCTCCATGGTTACCTGCCACATCTGGTTTGGAACTTATTGTGTTGTTTCATTTACTAAGTCATAACCACTGACAACATCAATGGCATGAAATTATGTCAGAATAAGCTGTAAATGCAGCAGCAGCAGCAAAGGGTTGTGGTTCAATTTTATTCTTATTTCTGGCATTGTCAGTCCTCATTAACTCCAGCACCTTCATGAAGGCTGACATATGTAAGTCTGTACATGTGGTATTAATTTTGCACCCCGCAATACACTCAGATGAAAGAGTGTGTGGGAGGTGTCAGACACACTCACTGCAGTCATCCCTGCCAGGACAACCTGGAGGGGAGATGTTACTACATGACAGCACTGGTTTACTCAGGCTGCATTTGTTTAAACAGCTAGGCAGGCTGCAGGAGGAGGAAGAATCAGTTTCCTAAAGATCTTCCTCAGTTTTGCAGCTAACAAAGAAAATATGTGTGCCAAAAGCTCTCACACATAAAATTAAAATTGGTCTTTTCCATAGTGCAGAAGGTCTGACAACACAAATATTACTTAGCATTTTAATGGTGAAATGGACATGATCTTATGGCTCTGTTTCCTTGCTTTCAGCTTTTGATAGATCCCTTTTCTCTCCAAAGCAACAACCTGATAGGGCATGAATACATTGCATGTGTCTTCTTCATGGGACATAAGAGCTATGTCTTCTTTCTCTGCCAGTGTTCACCTACGCTTAATTTTATTTGTGGTTTACAGCTATCTCTGAGTCAAATATTGCATCTTTAAATGCAGGTGTGGAGTGCCTTATGCAGCTGAGGTCTGATACAGGTTGGTGCCCTGAAGGTGCTGCTGCAAAAGACTCAACAACAAAGGGAATGAGGAGAGGGGAAAATGTAGTTGCATGTAATACTTGACATCTCTTGCTTTGAGCTATGTGAAGCAGCAAACTATTGATGAGATTTATTAGATGGCAAACTGAAGCTGAGTTGTTTAAACATCCCATGGTCTATGACAAAACAGCTGCAGGAAGGTTGCTCTTTTTGAAGTGCTGCAAATTTGTAAGTAGAAAAATGTGTGTTTTCTTTCTTTTCACCTTTGGCAGCCTGGGAAGGAAGCCAGTCTGGTTCTTTCAGCTGGCACACCCTTGCCTGGTTCCTTAGGTACCTGTGCAAAGGTCAGGCTGAACTCTCCCAAAAGGCTGTGAAAGCTGGGCTATTTCCATTTCTTCTGACCCTTGTGTTATGTTGATTGTTGTGCTCCACTCCGGGGAAGTGCAAGAAGTTCTTTTAAAACAGATGGTCTAGGATGAAATTAAGTCAAATGAGACAATATTGTATCTGAGAACAGTTTACTGGTAACAAAAAAAACCACAAAAAAAAGAGGGAGCTGCCCTACTAGAGAGGACTCCAAGGAGGCCACCGAGGAATGTGGATTCCCAGGTGATGAGGAATCCTGCAGTGGGATGCACGGACGTGCTGCCAGGGAGGAGGGTTCATGGCTGTGCAATGGAACATCAGCATAGAGGGAAAGTGTCAAAGTCTCAGTAGATGTCACTGTGTATGATGTGAATCCTGGGATCACCTTCAGGGATGATCCTTGTCTTTCTTGGAGCTAGGTTTAGACTTGGTTACGAGTCTGTAATTGAAGTGAAAGATAAATCCAGAAGGACTTGTGGAGAGGAAGGAACCTGGCTGTGTTATTCTTGGCCAAACACTTCCTTTAAATGCAAGATTTCAGTGAGAAGGTAGCAAGTTACAGCATATTTTTGGAGCTTTCCGTGCACTTGACAGGAGTGATTAAAAGGTCTGCTCTGATTTGTGTAAATGTCAATTTTGTAATTAAATTCCCCGAAATTGAATGCTATGGATTTATCGGATTGACCAGCTGGCCCTTGGGTAGCTGCTGCTGTGGGGTCAAATGGTACAGCAAGGGTGCTTTGTTCTGTAGGGAGGAATCTCAGCTAACTTCAATTTCCTCATCAGAGCTGACAGAATTACCTGTGTTGTGTTTAGTGGGGCAGTTCTTTTAATGATGTGAGTTCTTAAAATGGTGCAAGCTCTTAATTATTAACGTTTTGCTTAGAGGATGCAGAGCTGTGCCTGAGCATGTACGTTTATTCCTTTACAATCTGGATCTGTATTACTTGAAATAAAAAGACATTTCTTGAGCATTGCATAAAAGTTTGAGGGTTTTTAATTCTGAATCCTGAAGTATTTGGCTCATGAGAGTATAAATGAACCAAACTATTCAGCACCTTAGGGCAATGTATTTTTTTATTGATCCCAATTCTACGCTATTATTGTTGCTTAATGAGGAACTAATGTAATTTCTAATGAAACCACATGGTTGTTAAGTAGAAGAACTAATGTTGAGTTTCCCTTGTGACAAAATAGACTCTCTTCAATTAAAATCCAGGAAGTAAAATTAATACCAATGTAAAAATTTGCAAGAATTAATGTCAAGACTGAATCATTTTATTATGTATATAAATTACTTGGATAATGAGATTGAAAGCAAGTTATTGAGTATCTGGGCAATCCATGAGCTCAATGGAGACCACTTAAATGGTGAAATCTGTAGAGGCAGCAGAAAGAATGGGAGCTCCCTCATCTTTCTACCTGGCATTTTCTTTTCCATTTAGTTACTGCTAAGAACAGGACTGTACCCACCAAATTTTGAACAGACCAGCAGCAGAAAGGAAGATTTACACAGGGACAAACAGCCCCGTTCCAAAATGAAGCCCAAATGTTCTGTGTTCTAGACTGAAAATTATCAGAACAAAACATCCATTTCTCGCTCCTGTTCATTACACAATTACAGCTGGGAGGAAAAGGTCTTTGACACTGCTTGGATGGATCACATTTATCTCATAGTTAGAAAACAAACCTAAAATGTGAGGACTGCAGTTGAAATGAAAGAGTAATTTGGGTTAGAAACAACCTCTGATAGGCTCTTGCCCTTTTGCAGGACAGGACACTGTTGTCTGCCCAGTAATGAGGGTCTTCCATGGTTATCTGTGCCAGAGATGATGGAGAGCAACCCAGAATGATTCTGGCCTGTTCCCACAGCACTCTGATTCATCCCATCTGGTACCACAGACTTGTCTGAACAGTTGACTTTAGTGCTCTGTATCTGCTGTGGGTAATCCTTGCTCCTGCAGCCCTGCTTAGTGGGGAAATGAGCTGATATCCTACTGCAGGGGAGTGGTGCCTCTGCACAGTCCCATTTCTGTCACAGCTGGGTACTACGGGGTGGGGAAGGAAAGAATGGCTGGGCCCCTGTGTCACACCAAGTGCTACAGAATGGTAATGAGGGGACCTCAGTCTGATCATTTCCTAGCCATAGTCACTCAAAAGTGAAAAATTAAATGCTGTAGGGTAATGAAATATTTATTAAACCAGCCAAAAGGTTAAGTGTCTTTATTATTTAATAGAAAGACTTAAACTTCATTAGATGCAATAGCATGTTCTCTCCACCCTTCAGAGTGGTCTCGTTCCTCTTGGTGCTTTATTTGCTTGGCCTTGGGGGTGTTTTCTCTTCCCCTTCTGATGTGAAAAGCAGAACAGCTTTCACAGGAGCAGTAGAGAAAACATGGAATTACCTGTAGCAGGCAGCACGAAGAATTACTGTCAGCCAGAGCAGTGGTGTTGTGTGGTCCTGTGCTCCAAGCTGGAATTCATCCCTCTGATTGCCCAGTTGTTCCATGGGAGCCTATTCCTAAGGTCATGTGGGCTGAGAACAAATACTTACATAAATTTCCCTGTTTGAAGCCACTTAACCCCAATGACTCCCTGAGCTAATTGAAATGGGGGTTGGCCCAGGTGTCATCTAACAAAATCACAGAAAGGATGCTTTATTTTTCCATGTCTCTCAGTTTTATCAGTATTGTGACTTCCCCTCTGCTCTTGTGCTAGAATAATTTTTTTTCCAAAAGTAAAATGAATAAGCTATAAACAGCAGAGAAACTGGGTGTCCAAGTCCCTTGGGAAGCTCAAAAAGTCTTGGAAAAACATTTTATGCTTGGAAATTATCCATTTTCTTGCAAGACTGGTCTTGTAGCTGTTCTTTCAAGAAATGGTGAAAAACAATGGACCTGCTGCTGTTTTTTTTAAGGTTTGCTGGTATTTATTTTAGTATGATTTGAGAGAGGGTACCTTCTCAATTAAAATCAAGATATCCAAATATCAGAGAGGATTTGTATCTCTGGTCCAGCTGTCCTGGTCTTGAACCACCTGAAACAGCAGTAATGCAGAGACTTGCTCTTTTTGGCCTGCTGCTTGAGAGAAACCCTGATGGGTAATGATGAGACTTGCAAGATTAGCTCCTGCCTCAGTAAAAAGGAGAATTTAGAACTTCGTTTAAAGGTTTCCTAGGTTCAGAGGTGGGCTGAGCTCAAAAACGTTTTTCTTTGTTTGTGTTGAAAGCAGTAATTGCTCAGCAGAATTGTTTTAGTGAGCACCTACAGAAACTGCAGGACTTGCATGAATCAGTCGCAGCAATATGCTGCCACACTCTCATTTTCTAATTTTTCCCCTTTATTTGTACACTTAATGTGCTCAGCAGAGCTCCTGCTCATTTTCCTGCTGACTGCACTGTGTTTCAGAGTGGCACTCTCCTTCCATGCAGAACAGGAGGTGCCCATTGTGGATCACTTGCAGGAAAATGTAATGACTCATAGTGTGAGGTGCTTCATTGCACGCTAATTCAAATTACTGCAATGTAATGATAATTGCTCCTTTATGGAAAGGACCCCAAGTGCAATCTAAATGAATTCCTACCCTCGGAAAACAAAGGGTAGTGCTGACAGGAAGAGAAAAAAGCCCACAGCAGATTTGAGTTGGCGGGTCATGAGTGGGATTTTTTTCTTTCCGAGATTCTTAAATCAAAAATAATTGTAGGTACTAGAAAAAATGCCCAAGGGCCAGGACAGAAATGTTGAGCTCTGCTCAGAATAACACAAGAAGAGTTGAAAATAAAGATCTTGTATACGCAAAAGCTGCCAATCACGCTTTTAACTTTCAGTTTCTCTGGTATCTGCTCTTCCTCAGAAATTATTTATTTACTGCTGCCTGCAGTTTTCTTGTCAGCATCCCAAACAGTTAAGAGCCTGACAAATCATCTAGTTAATTTACTTGGCTTTGAGATGAGCAGCAGAGACACAAATAGTCACCACATGCCCCTGTCAGTCCATCCCATCAGGAATGAACTGGAGAGGCACCAGCCTGCACGGGCCCTGCAGCTGCTGCACCACAGCAGGGCTGTGCTAACACATGTAGGCACCAATTTTCCTGCTCAAATTATCAGCAGCTTTGAGAAATTGTCCATGTGAACGTGGCTAATTTAAGTTGCAATGATTAAATATAGTGCAAAGTACAATAAAGTAGTTTTCAAAGTAGGTGTAAATTAGGGTAGCAATTAGGCAGCTTAAGTTCTAATAAACTGCTTGGGAAGGACAAGAGTGAGGGAAAGGAGCTGTGAAATAACTGGAGGATAAAGTAACGCTGAGGTGCTGTGATTTTGACTGACTGGTACAGGGAGGCCCCGATGCCAGTGTTTCCATGCAGGGTTTCAGGGGCACTGGGCCAGTCGTTCTTCTCTCTACTCACTGAGGGTGGTCAGTGTGAGCTTGCCCAGCTCCACACTGGGATTTTTCAGTATTTCCTTGTTTGCCTCTCCAGTGAGTGTCCCCATGCAGAACTTTCTGGCAGGGCTTCTCTCACTGTTAACCCAGTTTTTCCCACAGGATCTGAAAACCTTTTGACACTTGGTTTGCTCTTCAGTTTTTATTTCAGCTTCCAACCTTTATTTCTGGTCTCCTCTTCTTTTTTTTTTTTCCTGTTTGTTTTTTTAAAGTAACACATTGTAATTACAGGAGGTGTAGCTGCACACTAAAGCTGCTGTATATTTTTGCTCTATTTGCTTGTGTTACAAGTCTCAGCTAAAATCTGTGTGTATGTTTGTGTGTATTTAATGAGTTACCTCTCTGTTGCTTGCATGCCTCAGGATATCCAAGCCTCCTTTCCTTCTGTTGGTTTTCTCTTTTTAAGAAGTAGCACAGTGCTCTTTTTTTGAGCAACTTTAATCTTTGCTGTGGTGCAGTTGCTATTTACACAGTATTAGCCAGAAGAAAACCCTGTTCAGTGACAGTGCAGCCACGAATGTGGTCAGGCTGCTTTTGCCCATTTTCCCAAAGGAGCAAAAACTTTTCTGGAGGTGTAGGGCACCTCAATAAGCTAAATGTGTTGGCCTTTGGTAAAGGCAGATTACAACATTTGCCCTTCATTAAAGAAGATGGGTGTTTGGGGTACTAGCATTTATCTCGTATAGCTTTGAAATGGGCTCAACTAGAGTGATATGGGCAAATGCAGGAATTGTTCAGAGAGATCCCTCAAGTTCATCTCATTGTATAAGCTAATTTTATTTTTTTTCTAGTGGGCCATGTGTCTGTTTTCTTCTCCCTTATCCATAAGCTATGGTTAGCCCCGAAATCCTTCTCAGGCATTTGAGTGTTGCTCCTTGCTCTAGATTGTAGCTGTGGGTCACTTACTGACAACTGGTTCCCAAGCCTGCTGTGCTGTGTGTGCTGCCTTTGTGTTGTGAGTTTGGCATTGATTTTACTTTAGTGACAGGCTGTGCTTTGGTCTAGGAAATGATATCAAATGCCAGGCTTTGCCTTTTCCCCATACCTAAGCAATCTTACCTGGAATTCACAAAGAATTTTGTATTTTCCGGTGTGATCAGGACACTCAGAGATCCTGTAGCCTCCTGCTTAGGTCTCTATTTACATTCTCTTTGCCATCTTCCAGGGAGGGAGGAAGCACTACAACAAATAAATACCTGGTCCCTAATGTTATAGGAGTGAGTCCCCAGTCCTGGAGCTTTCTCAGGTGGCATTTGTGGCACCAGCAGCCTTTAGTATTACATCTGCTCATTTTTGTGACTTGTGTGTGTGAAGTGTGAGAGTGGGATTTGTAAATGACTGAAGATACCTTTGATTTTTTCAAAGGACATCTGGAAAGGCAGCCTGAGTGGTTTCTGCTATCCCAGCTGCTTTTGTGAGGCTTAAGGATGTGTAAGGAAGGCAGGCACAGCACTGCCCAACTCAAACAGGACAACTGATAAGATGGCAAATGGAAATAAGAGAGGAAATTGAGCAGTGTGCAGGGAGTGGTGCAGCTCTAGAGTTCAGGTCAGCCAGATCCTGGCACTGCTGTCTGTCTGACATCCTTCCTGCAGCTTCCTATCCAAACCCTACAAGTACATGCTCGTGTCTTCCTCTGCATTCAGGCACACTCTTACAGTTCCTCTGGGCACAGGTGAAAGGTGACTGACAATATAAGAAACTCTTTGGAAATCTATCATTTGTGTCCCAAAACCCTGGGACACAAACAGTGATACATATGGAGATGGGCAAAGAGGAAGGTGAAGACTGTGGCCACGAGAAAAAAAAAATCTAAGAGGGAACATGAAAAGCCTGGCTGTCTCCCAGCTGGCAATCCAGAGCTGTCCAGCCGTGTCCAGAACTATTCCAGTCCCAGCAATAACAATCTCCTCCCTACTCCCTGGTGAGCAACTGCCTCATTCAAGCAAGAAACTGTTTCCTCTTTCCCAGCAGTTTTCTTCTGCTCCTCCCCACTCTTTCCCCTTCCCTGTGCCAGTGAGAGCAGACTGGCATCCAGACACACAAGGCATTTGGATGTTTGGCAGAGACGGCATCTCCCATGGTTATCCTGCTTCCATGTGCATCCACACCCTGTCTGCAGCGCAGGGTGTCCTGGTGGGATCACAGTAAACTGCTTTCTCACAGATTTCAGAGCTGGGTGACATCTCCCACAGTTCTGCAATGGAGTAAGAGCCTCCTCTAAGGGTTGCAGGTGCAAAATGGGGACCAGGTGTGACAGGACAAACCATTCAGCAGTTGTTGGCAGCACACCCAGAGCTTTGGGAGAGTCAGCAAGCACAGGGTGATGCAGCTGAGGCCCGAGCTGGACAAAGGGAGGTGAAAGCCTTGGAAACCATGGAGGGAGGCAGCAGGGCAGATGTGGAAGTGGTGTTTAACATTGGCATTGGAGTTCTGGGGGATGGAAAGGCAATGCTGCATACTGGTATGTTTGTATTGCAATCCTTAAATTAGGGGTTTAGCTTGTTAGAGACCAAATTTCTCAAGAGAATAATTGGGTTTTTTGAGCACTTTGCTGCTTGTTCTGGATTGGAAGGTATGAAAAATGCTGCAGAATATGTCTGACCTTGGTGTAGCTGCCCTTGGATCCCAACAAGCAGTTCAGTTGCTATTCATGTGTGAAACTCCAAAGGAAGGGTGTTGTTTCAGAAATTTCGTTCCACTTCAATTAACCACCCAGTTTACCTTGAGACTAAAAGGATGAGCAAAGATGAAGCTTGTTGCTGAACTTAGAAAATCTGCCTATAAGGAATTTTAGTTGTTGATAAATGTTACGTGGGGGGATGCAACAATTGTGTGACTCAACAAAAGTTGTCTCCTGCCTTCCTGGGTTGCTGTGCTTACAGTGCAACAAAGTGCGGAACCTGAATGAGCTGCATTCGTGTATCCGGTCTGAATTTTCTCCTTGGGCTTTTAGCATCCCATAATTAATATTTTCTATACTCTCACTCTTAGCCCACCTTATGATTTCTCTGGGGAAATGACTCACTGGCAGAGAAGCCCTGTGAAAATAATCATTATGGTACTGAAGCACACAAGGTGGGTGGATGCTCATGCAAAAGGGTAGAGGTAATCCAAGGGAAGGAAAGGCAGAACTGGCTGGTTAATGACAGCCTTGCCAGGATACAGTGGGCACTCAAGTCTTAGCTAAAGGAGAATATCTTTTAAATGGTTCTGCATGCAACAACTGGGATTTTTAACATGCACTTGCACAGAATCACTCACTTTCAGCCTGAGAGAGATGGCTTTGTTTAACAGAGACACAGTTTGAATCTGAGTGACCTGGAGGATTCTGCACATCATTGCATTGCTAAAGGAGGGGGGAGATGTCCTGGAGCTCCCTGGGCTGCCCCCAGCACCAAGTGGATCTCTTCAAGTCCCAAAGGCTGATCTGTGCCAAGTGGAATCTGTGCAAGGCTTGGCTGGAGCTATCAGACATCTCCATAATCCAGAGAAGTGAATTGAATGAAAGTAGATTTGTGTGGGGGGTTTTCTTGTTGTGCTAAAGCCCTCACTAAGTTGACTCTGCCTTTTCTCTGCTTTGCAAGCTGTGGAAACTTACTGACATTTATCAAACATGGAAAGGCTAAAATTGAAATCAGGAGAACCAGGAGCACCTTATGGAATGAGCCGAGCTGCCATGTGCCATAAGTGAGCACAAGAGAATTTCTTCTGAGTCACCTCAGAACTTGTAAAAGCTCCACTCAAACCTGTCATGAAGCACAGGTCTGTCACTTTTTTTCCCTTTGTAAGGAGGAAGCAGGTAAGGGAGTTGCTATAGAAGCTGGAGACAGTTTTTAAAATTTATTTTATTATTCATCCACTTATTTATCATGCCCTGATACTTCCTGATTCCAGAAAAGATCGAGAAGGGGAATGCCAGAATGTGTTCAGAGGACAGTTAATGTATTATGCAAGAGGTTTCAGCAGACAGTTCCAACATTTAGGAGTCTTAGAGTAGATCTAAACTGCTAAAGCACACTGAGCTTGCCGAGCCCGGTGGGTGCAGTACAGCAGCCTGTCATACTAAGTGCCACATTAAATTCCTTTGTATTTAAATAATGGCCTCTAACCTGCACTTTTGAGGTGTTACCACCTGGTTTCCTCAGAGTTATTTTCCAGAATGCTTTGTAACAGGACACGGTTTGGATTTTCAGAGGTGGTGGTTTTTTTTCTTGTATAGAGTATCTTTCTTTTACCATGTCTAATAGAGTTCCAGATCTTCCCTGAATGTCAGATCTCCATATTCACTCCCTGACTAATTGCTCAGACTTGTAGTTGTGTGATCCAGGTGCTTCCAAATGAGAGGTGGCCTGCTGGATTCAGCCTCTTCATGGCTGCAAATTTGATTAGTCAGTGATTTAACCAGTATGAAAATAGTTTCATCCACAAGTTTGGTTGATTTTAATGCTTCTACACGCACACACACACATACATATATATATAAAATAAAAATGCACATAGTATATATTTTAGCATAAGGTTTCTACAATAGTCAATCCCTGTTAGTGTTAATACACTTGTTTGTAATTAACTTTTTTGGAGTGGAAAAATTGAGGCATGGGGGTGATTGATGGTTGCTTTCCCTTGGCCACATCAGGTGTCCAGAGTGTGCTGGGATAGGGACCAGGTATCTGTGGCTTACACTTGGATCACTCGTTCTCCATCCTGGGCATTGAGGAAATCATCAGTTTTCCTCATCTGACTGCAAATGCTTAAAGGGTTGAAATAACAGCATTGCCTGTATTGTGGAGGTTTAATTGTGCACTCAAATTGAACAATCTAAGTGGAGAAGAGTTCTAATAAAGAACAATTCCATTCTGAAAACTTTGCTCTTCCTCCCTCCAGTTTTGGAGATCAAAGCACTTTGTCACTGGTGGGATAAGGGCTATAAAAGATGACATTCTTGCCATTATGAAGAAAATATTTCCTGTTAGACAGTTTATTGCTAAAATGCAGCTCTAACTCTGTAATAATTGATTATGAATGTTCCTTTTATGAGCTGTTAGAATTGGTAATGCAGACACTATGTCTGGAATGAAAATATTTTAGCATTTCTAAATACAAATCTGGATCAAAATCAGGACTGGAGTAAAGATTTCACTATTCCTCATCCCCTTTTATCCTTGCTGAAATTTGTAAAACTGACTCGGGACTTTTTGGATGCAGTGCCCAACTATTAAATCCATTACTTCCAATATTTTGTCAGGTGTAGCCATGGTTCCTGTGCTGTGTCCCAGCAATAAGAGATGATCTTTCTGAAGTCTCATTTGATGCAATGATCTGGCATTTTTGGTGCTAATGGTTCCAGTTTTGATTGCCTGATGCTACCTATTGCTGCATGGATACACAAAAATATTTGAGTGTTTTATGGATGTAGCTGTATTTAATTTTTGTAAGCAGGCATGTAAGCAAGAGCTGATGTTCCTGTGTACTTCTTGAAGCAGTGAGTTATTTTTTGACCTTTATGGTGGTTGTTTTTTTCATATGTAAGGATTGCTTTGAGTCCACTGTCTAAGCAACTGTTCAAGAATAGTTGTAAGATCTGAGCCCCCCTTTTTTTTTTTGCCTGGGAGAGTTACCATGGATGAAAGGCAGTAGGATGTGGCTTGTTTCTGGCTCAACACTGTCCTTTTTCCCCATTGCATTCCCCACAGCACCAGCCTTTCACCCGTATTCACTTGTTTGTCTTTGAGCCATTTGCTCGCCATGTGTCCCAGAATAGTCTTCCAGTTATTCCATGGGTCTGGAGACTTTGGCCAGTGTGTGCTGTTCTGCCACTGTAAATCCCTAGCACTTCCAAATCCCAATTTTAGCTGTGCTCTTTCTGGTTACCCTGTGGTGTTCATCCTCATAACCCTTACAGGACTGTCAAAGATTACCCCAGAAATGATGCAGTTTGCTTCATTAACAAAGGCCCGCCCTTGTAAAAAGCGATCGTTTGAAATGCTGGGTGCTGGTTAGCTCGGGAGGAGAAGGCAGCTGTTGCAATGACTTTATGAACAGATCTGAAGCAGGAGCTTTACATCTCCCAGAGTTGTTACCAATCTCATTAAGACTGACTGGTGTGGGCTGTGAATGAGTCTGAGTCCTGAGGCACTGAAGGGCACTGGGGAGCACAAACCTTGTTCCCCTGCTACAAGGAAAGCTGCAGCTCTCCAGTGTCAGCAGGAATAACTTCTCCTGCTTCAGGTGGCTCACTCCTTGCTGCTGCTTTCATTGGGTTATGGTGATGTTTATTTGATGTAACTTGTGTTGAAGAGTCTGTGATAAGGCTGCGAGAAGTGACCATTGAAGGGGGAAGGTGTTGAAGTTCCCTTGTAATATATTTTTTCCTGCAGATAAACAAGTCAGTGTGTGGAAGCTGGAGAAAGAAAAGTGTTCTTTTATTATATTTTCCTTACTTTGTTCAAATTACTTTTGTAGCTGTTCCAAATGCTTCACTGTAACATTGAAATTATTGGATTTGATGCTACCACAGTGGAATAGGATTCTGGAATAATTCCCATTTTTTAAAACAATCCCTACTCAGGCTGTTTATTTCAGCATTAACCTGTCTACTCTTTGTGTCATACTCCAGATGTACTGCTTATAGGCAACCAACTCAAGAATTGCAGATAGGCTGTGAAAAGCAATTTTCAGTGTGAGATTTCTTCTCTCTACCCCAGACCTTTTGACTCAGTGCAGTGTTTAATGAATAGAGAAATTATTTATTTTCACAATGGAGTTCCATTATTAATCCAACCAGTTTAATTTCCTGATTTTACTACAATAAGAGAAAATAATTTAAATTGTAGAGATGAGCAGTGCCACCTCAGGGACCAGCACTGAGTAGATTCCTGCACCGTAGATGACAAGCACATTCCTTGTAGTCATGTCCTATTTCTAAGTGAAAGGGTTTGGATGTGCTTAAGAAAATAAAATCTCTGAAGTCTTTATTTTTATTGCTATTATTTATTCTGATCTAGGTAGTCACAGTTTGTCTCCACAAAATGCAGTAGCTATAAAATACTCAATGAAGTATTTGCTTCTTGGCAGGAGCCAGCTACAAATGTGATGGATTAAGCACAGTGTAGCTGGCACCCAGAGAAATGCAGGAAACAGCTTCCTAGAATACAAAGGTGTTTTTTTAAGAGCTTGAAATCAGCTGGATGATGGATATCCCCAAGCACTCAGGACAAAGGCAGGGCTGGGTTATCCGTGTGCAACAGGCAGGCATCCACTGGCTGAGGTAATTTCACTTACGGGTTTGGACTGAGCTGTTCCAGCTTGTTCAGCACCTCCCAGAGTGTGGTTGTTCCTCTTTGGAGCCGACAGCCAGGGCTCTCCAGGGCTCTGTATCTCTGTGACACATGGAACAGCAGCACATGGTCTCATGAGCCTGTTAATTACCAGGACAGTCTTTAATTCACCCTGGAATGCAGCAGAACCTTCCTATTTATGCTGGACTAGCATAGAATTCAAAATATGCAGGTCTAGAAGATTGTGTCTGGAATACAAAATCCTCTTGGAATATATCCTGGAGCTTAGCTCTCAATTGTGTTATGTCTGGTGATTGCTCCTAATGATTTTCCTTCCGAACACCTTGTTCTATTCAATCCCTTTATTCCATACATTCCCTTCCTCCCTCTTAACTATTGTTTCCTTGTGCGGATTCCTGTATCCTTGAACATCCTTAAGGCTAGAACTTGGGGTATCTTGAGGTCTGCTGAGCCTCTTAAGTGCTGCAAAGGATGTTTCCCCAAAATTTGAGTCCAGAAAACACTGATCCTAGAGTGAGGCTGTTTGGGATGAAGAGCTGAATATTCCCTCTGATGTACTGGGAGAATATTGTTCCATCTGTAATATAGTGAAGGCTGTGGAAGAAATTGTCATCAAAGAGTAGCTTTATGAGTGAAAAAACCCAGAAGTCTGTGTACGCCTTGAAAAAAAAAATTTAAAACTGTCATGTAAAACTCTGGAGAAAAGGGAAGTGAAATCTTCATGTTGCAAAGAAAGCAGTAATAGTATGTTCCCAGAATTGTCTCTAAATGGATTTCTGGTGAGCTGCCGCCCCGTTATGAGCAGCGACATGACGAGGAGAGCTTGGGACTTTACAGCGTGTAGAGCCAAACCTGTCAGATTTTATACAATTGTCTCATAAAATTGCAAAGTGGCACCGAGCACCACAGGCGTTAAACCCGGCGGCTGCCGCTGCCAGCTGCCGTGCAGGGCGGCACTAGCGGAGGCGGCAGGAACGCTGTCGGAGCGTGGCCCCGGAGCGTGGCCCGGGGCCGCAGCGGGGCCGCTGCCGGTCCCACGTCCCGGGGTCCGGATGCGCTCCCGGCCGGAGCTGCCGCCGTTCCCGGGCCACACGCGCCCCCTGCGGGACACGCGCGGCGCTGCGGCTGCGAGCGGGCACCTGCCCGGGACAGGGGCCACACACGCGCCCGAGGCCGCCTGCCCGGGACAGAGGGACAGGGGCCACACACGGCCCGGGGCCGCCTGCCCGGGACAGAGGGACAGGGGCCACACACGGCCCGGGGCCGCCTGCCCGGGACAGAGGGACAGGGGCCACACACGGCCCGGGGCCGCTCCCCGGGACAGAGGGACAGGGGCCACGCACGGCCCGGGGCCGCCTGCCCGGGACAGAGGGACAGGGGCCACACACGGCCCGGGGCCACCTGCCCGGGACAGAGGGACAGGGGCCACGCACGGCCCGGGGCCGCCTGCCCGGGACAGAGGGACAGGGGCCACGCACGGCCCGGAGCCGCTCCCCGGGACAGGGGCCACGCACGGCCCGGAGCCGCTCCCCGGGACAGGGGGACAGCGCACACGGTGCCCGGGCTGCCACCAGCAGGGCTCCCGAGGGCTTTGATTGGTTTGGCTTTGCAATATCTGCCTCGGCTTTGGGCTTGGTTTTTGCATCTCCTGAACAAACGAGCGTCGCTGCCCTGGTGGTTAATTAGTGAGTGTCGCTAGAGCGGCTGCGGAGTTCCTGGTGCCTCCTTCCTCGTCTTTCAGGCGCTGCAGTGGGAAGGTTTTCCTTACCTGACTTATTGAATGTGGAATAGTGTAGAAGAAAAACCCTAAAAAAGGGAAAACTGAGAGTTCAGATAGGAATTAGGGGAAAAGGGAATAATAGAAACAGAGAACAATGGAAGCAGAAGGGGTGGTAGTTCAGTTCTTCAAGATGAGTTGATTATGAACGTGACATCTCAAAAGTAGTTGCTGGGACTGAAGAAAACAGCACCTCTTTACGTGAGGAATAACGCAGACCAATTAGTAGGGTGTTTTTTTTTTTTTTTTTTTTTGTTGTTGTTGTATTTTTATTGAAAAATTTAACAATGTTATTGCTTTTGATTAGAGTACTTTCACTGAGAGTAATATTCATGTAATAGTCTGCCATCAAACTATCAAAAATGATTAAAACTGTAATGAGACTTTAGTTTCCATGGATGCCATATAAATAGAAGCAAAAAAGCCTTTCTCTCTTGTGAACTAAATCACTATTGAGAGAGAACCTCAAAGCTGCTTGAGTGACTTGATTTGGGAGCGTCAGATTACAGGAGAGTAGAGAGTGAGCAGGATTAGGAAGTCTAAGAGAACACTCCTAGGGAGGTGGAGGGAAAATGATCCCAATATATCAGTTAAATTATGGCATTGTGGGCTATATCCTCATATTTGCACAGATGAAGTGTGTGAGCTTTATCTGGTATAAGTTGTGGTTAGATCTATCTCTGGATAAAAGCCTCTGTGCCATAGCTCTGGCTATTCAGTTGAGTGTTATCCCACCTATCTAAAATATATCACTACTTCTGTGCAGGCTTGAGGGTATTAACTTACTATTTGCTCTCTGTGGTTGTTCCCCTGTAAGTAAAATTTGTTTCCTAAAACGCTCACAAAAAAAAGATGAAGGACGACCGCTGGTAGAGACAAAGTAAATGGATTTTCTAAATGGCATTGCTTACTCATGCTGAAAGCTTTTGTGGCATTTAAGTGCTGACAACTGATGTAAAAAATGGCCTGTAGGAACCAATTTAGAGCATTCAAAAAGTAAGTTTTAAACCTATCCCACACCGCTGAGTTCATGTCACACTGACTGAAGATTGCTCGATGTGGCAAGAAACAGTCTGAAAGTTTGCAGATCCTGGGGTAGAAGAGAGCTTTCAGAGTGGGAAATGGGGGCTGAGAAACAAGAGGAAGGGAGTATTTGCAGATAAGCAGCATGAAATGCTCTGACACACAGAAGGGTTCCATGCCATGGCCAAGGTTCCACTTGGCTCTGTGTCGGGCCTTGGTTGCTCCTCTCCTGGCTGATGCGGCTGTGGAATAATTCTGGGACAATTATTTTTTACAAAAACTTTGTTCTGCAATCTTTTGTACAGTTTGCACTGAATCGTCACGAGACTTTTACTGTGCTGGGACTACAGGGCCAGGCTCCGAGTTGTTAGTGGACTTTTTTCTTCCTTTCTTCCTTGGATCAGAAGATCCAAGTGGATGTGGGAGCCTGGGTACCCCTAACTTTTAGTAGGTTTAAAAAGGCACTTGGCTGTTTTAGACAATTCTGCTTCTTGTTCACACTGGAAGTGTGTGGGCAGATCCCCTCATACCTGAGCACATTTAGAGGAATTAAAGGTTTGATCCAAGTAATTAGTGATGCAAGTTAGGACCATAAATTAAGTTAGTGATTCTAGAGCTGTTCAGATCCTTCTGGAGATCTGACTTTGAAGACAGAATCCTAAAAGGTTCAAAAGTATGTACTCTGCATGTGCAGAAATATTTCCTTGCAGCCTCCCAAAGGACCAAATATACACAGGAATTTAACAGAGGGGGGGATCTTGGTGAAATGATTCTCAGTGTGACACGCAGGAGCCCTTTGTGATAATGAAATGTGTGTTCAAGATCCATTTGAAGCAGCAGACTTATTTTAAACAGCGACTTGCAGGTGTGGCTCTGAGAGGCAGTCACTGTTAGTTTGCCATTTGATCTGTGACCGCAGTAACGAGGCGTGCATGGATTATTATGAACTCTCACTAATTGTCCAGCAGTTCTGGGAGCTATAGATTCCTTTCTTTGAAGATAATTGCCCATGTCACAGTGAAAGATCACTGCAAAAGAAGCTTTTCGTGCCTTAAATAGTCAATTAATGTGTGATTTAAAATACCATTGTTTGTACACAACTGTGGTACTCCAGGACAGAATTGCACCTGTTTAGTTAAAATAGGAAAATGGTTGGAATATTCCTTAACAAAGTAAGAGCTTTAAAAAAGCTCTGCAAGGTGGTTTCCTTTTTACATCAAGTGGTGTTTCCTCAAAGAGTTTCGAAATATAATCAGTCCCACAAATCAGCTGGGCAAATTACACTGGCATCACCAGCATCTTCCTGCTGCTCCCAGTTGGAGTTCCCCAGCTGGGAGGTCCCTGCCCGTGTGCTGCAACGCCAAATTGGAGCAAAGACCTGTCCCTGGGAGGGCTGGATGAGACCGGAGAGTAAGATTTGGCATCACAGTATTATCACAACTCATCGTTAGCTCACAGTTTATCAAAAAGGTACTACCTGGAGGTCATTTTATCTTTGATTTATGGTTCAAACTGGGCCACTAAGGAAATATGTCTCTTTTTCTAAAAATGCAAATAGCTGGTCGAGTCCTACATGCCTCCCACCCTTCTCCTGCACCCTTGGGAGCAGCTGGAACGTGGGATGCTGACATTGCTGATGCCAGGCTCGGTTCCTAATCCCCCTGGGACAACCATGCCGTGGTGAGGAGGAGTTGCCATTCTAGTTGTGACATCTGGAGGATTCAAAGGCTGCAATCATCAGAGTCTCTTGCGAAGCAATAATTTTGGACACTTGGCCATCAGATTGTTTTGGGGAAAACATGCATTGCAAAGGATGCTTTAACACTACAGGTTGTGTCTCTGTCTTTGATATGTTCTTGCTAATTTTAATTGATTTTCCTGAAGTATTTCAGGCAAAACCAAATGCAAACAATAGATAAGCATCTATATAAATATCTACAATATGTAAACAATATATGTGTTCTCTGGTGTAACAGCTGCTCCTTGCAGTGGAGTGTTGTCCACAACACCAAATTGAGTTTATTCTAAATCTGAAGCAGGAATGATCCATGTGTTTTACTTAAACGCAGTCAATTATAGCAGGAAAGCCAACTTTCAGAACGAAATGATTTGTATTTCTGGCCACCCAAGTGGGTGGTACTGTTTTATGTGGCACTGTGGGTAGTGAGGAAAGGATGGCAGCATGCAACAGGTTTGTCTTGTGACAGTTTTTGGGCTCAGGGGTGTAGCTCAGGTGAGTCAAACTTTCTGAACGCTCATTTGAGCATTGCAGATCAAAGACAAGTCCCACCTGCAGCACAGGTTAGCTGTGCCCTCTCCTTATTCCTGTAGCACCTGCAGCCTCAGGTAAGGAGGAGGCAGAAGCAGAGTCCATAAACAGGGATTTCAAACTCCAATTTCTCTCAGGTGAAAGGGATATTGGAAGATTTTTATCTCAGTTTTTGTCTTGGCATTGATGGATATTACTGGGATGTATTTAATGTACACACATGACAGGTAAATGGAATGAGAATGTAGAATATGAATGACAATATCTGGAGACATGAATAGTACAACTTGCCTTTCTCTCCTGTGAGGTTTAGCTCACAGTTGATACAGCAATTTCTCTGGTTCAGTTGTTAAAGTTTAATGCTTCAAAACTTCTTTCTTCCCATCTGAGATCCCTTCTAATGTAAGATGTAACACGACTGGAGGATGTAATTACAGTACCTTCACTATTTTCTCACTCTTTGTCCCTCATTTGCCTTTCTATTTGCATTGCACGTGGATTTTTGCTGCTGCTACAAAAATGAAATGAATCACCAATCTAATTTGTAGCTGCTGGGAACAAAGAGTACCTAGAAAAGCAGGCTATGCAGTGGATTTGGACTAGTGGGATAAGGCAGCTCTAGCTATAAAATGACTGGTTTCCTGTGGAATGTCCTTGTAACTGTTTCTGATCTTTTATGAACTGTTTTGGCTTTTGCTTGTAATGAAGTTTTGGCATAAAGATTCACTGGAGCAGTTCTCCTTACTCCCCACTATGCAGCTGGAGATGAATGAGACATTTCCTGCTTGTGTCATGCTTTGTAGCCAGATTTACTTGCAACACACACCTAAAAATGTGCTCTGTCAATATGATTATTTGATGGTCTATGACTGAGGTTTCTGTAGCTCCCAGCACGTGGCCTTACCCCTTCCCCCAGATGAGCACATTTGTAATTATAAAGGGAATAATACTTGTCTGGTGTGGTTTTGTTTTTTGGTTTTTTTTTTTTTTTTTCCAAGGGAGTGCAAAACCTGAGGCCATTTCAGCTTGCAAAGTACATTTAAATCTCTGCTATCTGGAAACCTTTTGGATTGCTCAGTACTTTTAAAATAGTGTCAGCTCATTGTCAGGGCATGATAGAGAAAGGGAAATTGCTGTCTCCTAGCTCACAGCAGTATCAGACAAGCTTTCTGATTCAAGTATTGCATCTGAAATGGAAAAGTTAATCACAGACCTGTTCTGCACCATCTCTTTCAAGCCAGGGTAAAAGCAGGAATTTTTGATGTTATATTAGAGCTAATTTAGTTGTTTGTAGTGGAAAAGTACAGAACCCATCACCGCCTCCGTGTTTGGGTCTCTAAGGTGGTTATCTCACAATCAAAGCTATCCAGCAATTACTGCTCCAGGTGTAGATGGACATCCTTGGGCCTTGGTTGGGTTTGGTGGCCTGTGCTCTGTCTGGGGACAGCCCCAGCTCAGGATGGAACTGGTGACAAATCACTTCAAGTTGTGGCCCTTTCCCAGGCTGCTCCCCAGGGGAATATGGAAGCTGGGCTTGCCCTTTGGCTCATCTTTTGGCCTCTTATGGTTGACAAACCTGTGTGGAGTTTTTTGCTCTCAGAAGTCATTTTGAAGCCTTAATTTGAGTCAGAATAAAAGAGCCTCTGATTTGCCCATGGTTTAATATCTGTCTGTCCTGTTGCTGTGGAAGGCCTTTAGGATGGCATTTGTCACACACCAGGCAGGTTACAGACTCGTGTGTGCACAAGGGATGTACCCAAATGTGCTCTGCAGGCAACTTTGAAGGGATTTGACTGAGAACGTTGTCTGTTTGTGGAAACAGGGAAGCCTCTGTAGGATTTTCTCTTCATTTCAGTCCTGCCTGCACTTACTTGGGGCTTCCTTGTGAGTCCAACCCTGTGGCTGCTGGACTAATTGAAAAGTCACCCCAGGACTGAAGGGTCTTTGGTCATATCTCATTGTTTTGTCAGGAATAATTTTCTTTCTCTCAGCCTTTCTCCTCAACTCTTTACCCTCCATGATTTACACCAATTATTTACCTAATTTTATTATCCATAAATCATTCTTCCCACTGTGCTGACTCCAGCTGTGCTGCTTCAGGCCATTCTCACAGCTGCTGTAGTACCTTTAGGGGTATTTTTCCTTTTAGACTGAAGCCTGAAGCTCAGTGGGAGATTCTGAGTACTGAAAGGTTCTTAGGGAATGCTGGTTTGGTCACCAGTCTGGCCTAGGCCCTGGCTAAATCCCATGGTAGATGTGAATTCTCTGCTCCTTGACCTGAATGCACTCTGGAGAAGGAAGTGATGTTTAAATGTAGTGTCATGAGGAAAAGCACATTTTACATAAAACTTCAGTATTTTTTATATCTTGTGCACCTTTTTAACTTACATCCAATCAGAAATATTATCTTTGGAAATACATAATCTCTTTGGGCCTGCTGTATGGATAATTCAGTGTGCTTTTTCTGAAATGCATGTTCTTCCCCAAATGTACAGATTTGGTACATCTACTTGCTGTTTATCTGTGTTCGAGTTTTAATGATGCTGGTGATGGGTTAAAATTCCCCAAACCACATGCAGTGCTGTCTGTGGAAACTGGCACTCTGCTATACACCATGTCTAATTTCCCAGGGAATAATGGGAATGCTTTTGTAGGCAACTGGCTGAAGGATTTCTGTGTTCTCCTGGCTTTCCCCAAGTGCCGTACTTAGCACGGAGCTGCAGCTTTTTGGGAGCATTCATCAACCAAGATAAAACGTGCCACTCTTTACTCCCACCCCCATGTATTTCAGGATCAAGCAGTGTCTGCTAAGGTTGCCTGTTACTCTCATATTATTTTAAATCTAAAATGTTCAGCACATTTATGACTGGAGGTTGTAACTGAAGCAATATAAGCTCAGTGGCTTATAGAGTGTGTACAGAATATGAATTCCTCTGAGTGCTGGTATTTGGTTTCAGCAGGAGTTTATCGAAAAACCAAAGGGAATAAACAGAAGGTTTTGAACTTCTGAAGCTATCAATTTTATTTTGCTGTCACCAGTTATTCTTGCTTCAATTAATGGTGTTAATCATGACCACGACAAGCTACAGAGGACACTTCTGTAACAAAGAAATCCCCTGCCCTACTTCACCCTCCAAACCCTGTTAAGAAACATTCCTGGTGTGGTTCTGCCAGTTTTTATTTCCACTCTGATCAGAGGCACTTACTGGGGCCTTTTAAGTCTTCTGGTGATTTTTTGGATGCCCTGGGATTTTTTTCTTGGGTTGCAATAAATCATCTGAGCCTTTATAAAATGAGCCATTTGATTCTGAAAATGGGATACCTTAAATGTAGCTCAAGTACTCCAAATAATTTTGTCCAGATGTGACAGGAATCAGATGTTTGATCTGGAGTCACAAAAGATTTTCAAGTAACATTTCCCTGTGAGACATTTTCTCTCTTAGTATCCCTGTTCTTCACTCTGTGGCTGCATGAAAACATTCAGCCTTTAAAAATTCTGGTATTTGTAGCACTTTGGAAAGTTCTTAGAGATGTCCAACTATAAGGCTTTTTTTCAGCTTCTTGTGAAGAAAAGCAGCTTCACAAGCTGCTTCTGCAGCAAAGCAACATGAAGTAGGCGCTTGCTCATGGTCTCAGTTTGCAAAGGCAGCAAGTCTGTGCAGTGAAAATTCTGTAACAGCCTCCAAAAAGAAAGTTCTTTGAGTGAGTTCATCATAAATGGTGCCTGGGGAAAAGTAGGGTAAAGCTTCATTCCTGTTCCACAAATGGAAGCTAAACTGGGTGAATTTACTTAACTTTGTTGGGGATTGATGACAGAACTGGTAATTAATTAGACTAAGTACCGGAGTAGCACTTTAACAACAGTCAGTCTTCTTCCTCACCACCTTCTTTATTTGAACATTTTCAGGTATATTTCCAAGAAATAAAATAGTGGTTTTGATAGAAACATCTATTTATGGCATTCATGTTGGGGTTTGGTGTACATGTGAACACACTGATAGCTTGCAACTCTTGGGTATGTTATAAATTTATAATGGTGGCCTTAACTGCAAATATCCTGCATTACTTATTTGCTCTGCAGCCCATAGATTTTACCATTTCCTACAGTTCATTGTCTATTAGCAATTACTTCTTTGGATATCCAGTACTCTGTGTGAACAAATAAGTTATGTTTGCAGTTGTGTAATAATGCTGCATTTAAAAATAATTATTAAAACGGTAAGCAATTGCACCTTTCATTCATGCCAGTTTCTCACTTGACATTTAACAATACTTTTTTAAAATGGGAAAATAGTTTACCACATAGAATGAGGAGAGTGTTTAGAAAAAGATTGGACAGAAGTTCTTCCTGTCCTTTTGACTTCAGATGTACTCAGTGGTTTTCTAAAAGGATTCACGTTGGTTTTCAAACATAATTTGGTGAAACTTGTTTCCCACTGTGTTCCCAGACTGACACAGAGTAAGTGTTGTACAATGTAAACTTTTTTTTAGATTTGAAGCCTTTTTCCCTAGTTCATGTTATGTTTTAATGAGAGGACTTTTAAATAAATAGATAAACTGCCCCTAAAATACGCAGAGGCAAAACTGTGCAAACAGATCAGAGTGTAAACAGCCTTGGTGTATTTATTGCATAGGGGTTTTTAGCCTACAGATTTCAGCTCTATTAATAAAACTTCACTGAATTAAAAAAACCAAAAAAACCCTTAGAACTTGTCTGTAAGAAGCTTACTTGAGGAAAGCTTGTCTGCTGGGTTAGAAGGTTTCATGTCAGAACTGTAGCAAGCTGTTGGCACCACAGTTCCTTGACTTGAGGGCAGCCTGTGCCCTCATGGATGGCATATGCATAACAAGCAGGGAAAAGCACTTCACGATCAGCTCTGAGATTATTTTCTTCCAGCAGTTGTGCAAAAAATTCAGTGCATGTTTTATGAAGAAGTGTTGGGCATAATCCTGGTCCTGAAGGAATTAATTTTATGGCATTTTGTGTAGTCAAGAATTCACTTCTTTGATCTCCAGAACAGATACTTTCTGAGACTCTCTTTTTAGGTTTATTTTCCCTTTATTGGCTTTACATGTTGCCTTATATAAAAGAAGAAGGGAAAATATATAATGGACCTTTTAAAATATTTGTAATATTTCTGATTGCTGGCATGCAAGGATCTTTGTTAACAGGTTGTTGAAGGCAATTTAGTGATGCTGGAAGAAGGAAAGGTAAAAATGGAACTCTGAAAGTCTTCTGGTTTTAGCAGTGGTGTGAACACCTCTCCTTCCATGAATTAAGAAGTAGGAGAAACCATACCTGATGTTACTGTGGTCTCAGAAATAGAGAAAAAGCACCACAAAACCAGTCCAGGTTCCACTTTTGCTCAGAATCTCATGTAGTTAACTGTCCCCATGTGAACTAAAACGTAGCTAGAAAAGAGGTGTTTGGTTTGGCACCAGTTTTGCTGATCTTCAGAAGATTTTGTTATGGCTTAAACTGGGTTTCACCATCCAGCAGCTGATAAGTGCATCTTTTTCAGTGGACTGTGCTGTCAGACATTTAAATCGACAAATATTTTGATGCTTTATCCTTCTAAAAAAGTCTAATAATTAACTATCTAATAAAGACTTATGAAAATACTGTATAAAAAAGGTTAAACTGGCTTTGTTGAGTCCTCAGAAATATTTTCTGTACTCATGCTAGATAAGATTGGCAAAGATTCAGAGTTGAAAAAGTGAAGAATATTGGTTTTCCAGTAGTGTCTTGGCTTGGGTAGCTTTTTTTAAGGTTCATCTGAGAACACTGAATTTCAAAGATACTCAGTAGACAACTCTGACAAGGTGATAATCATGCTCTCCACTGCTGTGATAACTCTGAGTTTAAGCCTGGTCTTACTCAGTGGAGTAAGAATGGTGTAAAGTTGCATTAGAGCCCATCTCTGAATGGACTGTACAGCTGAAAATGCAGCTGTGTGTGTTACTCCTCAGAGAGCCAGGAAAGGCTGCTGCTCAGAGTAACACCAAGTGTCATTATGCAGAAGGCAGCAGGAGTCTGCAAACTGTTGGAGGAGCAGAAATTCCCTGAAAGAAAAATTACAAATCACAGGACGAAAAAGAAAAAAAAAAAAAAAAAAAGGGGGATTAGTCTCAATCTATTTAGAGATTGGATTTTAGGGTTTGTGCTGGTTCAGGTGCTGCTACATAGCACTGACAAAGCTGAGATGAAAATCACAGTGGGACCACTGATAAGACCCTGGAACTGGAAATCATGCATTAGTTACTGAAAAGGTAAGCTAGGGTCTGAGGTGTAATGCCTTCAAATGACTTAATTGTAAGTTAAAATTAACATCAAAGCAGATGCTGCTTTCTTGTTTAGAGTGTTTTGTTTCATCCTGCTAACATTCCCAGGGTCCCTCGTGCATCTTGCTTTGTGCCACAGACAGGCTTTATTAGATGGACAGCCTTCTGAAGAAGTGCAGCATTGCTCTGGAATGTAAAATATCCCATTAATTAAGATAACAAGTGAAAAATATTTTGATTACACAAGGCTCTTTGGGAGCAGATTAGTAAATTGATGACTTATGGTGTCCACATTTTCGTGATGTGGCCATATGGAAAAATCAGATGCTGAATTGAGCCAGTCAATGCTCCAATCTCATACAGAGAAATTAAAACTTTGATCAGTTTGTAGCCAACACTGCTGCCTTGTTGATGCACACAGACTTAGGAAGTCTCTGCTTGTGTCTGGGAGCTATGTGGATGGGTTAATTCATTTACAGTGCTGACAAATAGCTGTAAATGAATTTTTGGGCCCCAGCTGAGGCAGAAAGTTTATCTACAAAGAAGGTTTATTAGATCTTCCAGTGACAGTGGAAGTCCCAGGGTGTGTGTCTAGCCCAGCTTGTTACCGTGCTGAAGGTTTATTTTGTTGCTTTGGTGCTGTACCTGCTCCTTGTGCAGATTTGTGATGATTACTGTAGATGGCAGCAAAAGCTAAATAAAATACAACGATTTAAAAAATTAATTAAGCCCCTCCCTCCTGCTGTCCTGGTGTGCGTTTTGTCTTGGTGCCTGCCAGCTGTTCTTGAGGATGGAAGCAATTACAGGCAGCAGAAGCCAAATTAAATTACATATTGAATTAAGGTTTCACTCATAGACAGTTGGGGGGGTTTGTGGCTGTGTTGGTTCTCGGTGTGTACTGTCTTGGATACCAAAAGCCAATTTTAAAGCTCTCCTGATGATCTCTGAATTCCCCCTTATTTCCCTGTGTGTGCCATGGTGTCAGGAAGGAGCAGCAGCAATTCTTACAAATGATAATGCCTCTGGGAGTACTTTTATTTTTCCTCCTCTAATAAGCCTGCTGTCTGCTTTCTTTCATGGCAATTAAATTATTTTCCTCTTTTATTTTTAATGTCCTTCCTTGCTCCTTTCGTGTGTTGGCTGTCTGTTCTTGGTAGCCACTTCCTCTCTGCTCAGAGCACACAAGGAAAAATGGTTTATTGTGCCATCATGCTAATTAGCTGTTTAATAAGACACATGATTTTCTCATTTAATCAGAATGCAGGAGAAGCTCAGGACACCCTCAGGACAGGCTCTGGCCTTTTGGAAGTAGTTACAGGATTTGGAATAGTGGACTGATCTTTAATGGGAAATTACTCCCAATGTTAAGTTTATTACACAAAGCAAAAGATGACTTTTAAATATTGAAAGGGTATAAACCCCAAATGACTATGGGTGAACTTGAGAGCAGGATTTAGGGGCAAGCAATAAATAATAAATGTACCAAAAGGTCCATATGTGATTAGCAAAATTGCTTGAAAAGAATGAGCTGTGAGAGCTGGGGGTCTGCACTCTTTGTTTTTGCTCTGAAAAGCATAAAACTCAATTTTCTGCATGGAAGACATTTAAAATTAGGCAAAATGTAGTGCATCAAAGTGACCGTGTGCTTTGGAAATATTTCTGAAATCCCTTTAAAATGAAAAAGAAGGACAGGAAAGTATGGAACTGCTGTTTGACAATTGTGTTCAATATACGATGAAGGTGGGTCCAAAGCTCTAGGTATTAAAGCTTATGAATGTATTAATGCACTGCTTTGGGGGAATTAAACTTTAATATTGATGATAAACCTTCCATAATAAAATGTGTGGAGAGTGAGAGTAAATCTCTCTTGCAAAGTCCCCAAACTATTTAAATAACTGCGTGCAAGCTGCAGCATCTCCTGAGATATATTATGAATGAACTTCTGCATACCAATGCACATTGTGCAGAAAGTGGTTTTCCAGCAGTTGCTTTCTGCCCTGGAAAAGATACTGTCCCAAATGACTGTATTTCTTTTAAGTGATTGATCTCTAGCATCGATTCCACAATATTTCTCTCCAGATATACATCATTCACTACCCAGAGTGCATCCCTGTGGGAGATTCCCTGTTGACTACTTTGAAAAGGTGTGAAATTTCTGCAGTGGCTTTTTATGCCAGCCTGACATTGTTATTTTTAGATAACATTATGGAAGAGAGATTGTAATGCTTTAAAATATGAAATGCTGAGGAGATAGAGGAAATTGTGAGTTACAATGATCTGGGATGTAGCAGCAGAGTATTGAACAAGTATGTCTGGAAAAAAAAATCACAAACTCGTGCTTCCCATCAAGCTGGAGGAGGAAAGTGTCATTTTAGAGAGCCATTGTGGAAAGTGAAGGTGTTTTGGAAGTTGAACTGTATGGAGCTGACATCCAGTCTATTTATCACTTTCCTACCAGAGTACAGGAATGCACATGTAAAATTTGCCTTTAGAAGAGCTTGTGTGGTGAACTCAGCTGCACAAACCTTAGGAACAGTTAATGACTCGAGCAGCTCCAGTGATCTGCTGATCCTGGGATGTTGCACAGTTTGGATCTATATCTGAAAAGTAGAAGAGAACTGTTATCACGGAACTGCAGATTTCAGAGGGTGTCAGCAAAACCTTGAGGAAAACAAATCTGCTCTTTGTTCTTTGCTCCATTTAAAAGGTGGGAAGTTTTAGGAGAGAGTCCACTGTGTTTCCAGTTGTGAAAAATTCATGAAGAAGAAGGTAAGTTAAAGTAGGAGGCAATTCTAGAAGCCAAACCCAGATACATATCAGACCTGACAAAAAAGCTTTTGTGGATGGTTATCAATAGCAATAACACAACGCTGAACCATTCAGCTGTTACTATGGCAGCTTTTATTTCAAAAGCTTTACTTACAGGAGTGGGTTTGGTTACTTTGGCATATTGGGTTATTGCAAGTATTTTATATTTTCAGTTCCTATAGCTGTGGGATCTTCTGGTACCTCTAACAAATTGAGCTGTGCAGTCACCAAGGATTCCTAGTGCTGTGCTGTGTTAATCTGGAAAAACTTCTCCCTGTGATTAATTCACCTTTTTGCGAGATGTCTTAATGACCTTCCAAGTCAACAAAATGAATATAGGAACATGGCAGCCCTTTCATTTACACTTTTGCAAAGAGAAAGGCATTTCTTAATTGTGATATTGGAAGAAATATTTTTTTTAATTTCTACTTAACAGGAAATCCTTATGTCTGATCAATTCCGGGCATTTTGAAGTAGTCATTGCTGCTCCTAAAGTTAATCAAAACTTACTGCTGTGTAAGAAAAATCGATGGAAAACAGATTGAGATCATATAAGGATAATTCTGCTGCAGGGCCTCTTTAGCTTCACCCATCAATAAACAGGAGCCTAAGTGCTAAAAGTTTCATGTGTCCTCCTGATGTCTCTATTAATCACCCAGTGCCAAATCCTCCAGTTTACTTAACTTCACGGATCTATTTTCAGTTACAGGGTGGGAGTTTTGTGATGATTGCACCATAAAATCTTGCCTCCAGGATCTCGCAGAAATTCCGAGATGTTTTCAATGCAGATGCACTGTAGTGAGTTACAATGAGATGTGGTCGGAAAGGGACACTTGGATTTAGAGTTCATTCTGGGCAAAAAGTGCAGGGAAGCTTCCCAAAAGTGTTTCAGTGTTTCACTTGGACAAACCCTGAATCTTGAGTTTTGTTCTCTATGGTATAAAATGATATTCTGTATTTTATAACTGTAGTTGCTATTACTATATAAAGAATATGCCATTATAGAAAAATTGATTCATGTAAATATCAACTATATATTGTATAATAACTACAACTATAAATGTACACATGATATGAAATGTTCTCCACATACACATATTTTATCTACTCAATATTTTTAATGGCCATTAAAAACCTTATAAAATAGAATATAAAATAGGTCAGACTACAGAGTGATTTATGGTCAATGGCAGAACTAGAAGTGTGCATTGCTTTGACTTTGTGGCATGTCTGTATAGCCATTGTCATTGCTGGCAAGTAATTGGCAATGCCACCTGTTCCACATGCAGACTGAACTTCTGCATTGTGACTTTGGGTAGAGTTAGACAGTTATTGACTTGGGAAAATGACTGAAAACAGGATTTGCCTAATATACAAATTGCTGTCCATTAGATGATTATTTTTTGGTGTTATTGGCCTTTTCCTGCAGCTTTCCCTATTCTTGTGGGCACACTACACTGGGATTTAAACAAACATTTGATGGCAGGCTGTGCAACTCCCCATCAGCTCTGTGTCTGTCTTCCTGAGGGCTCTTCAGTGGCTTCCTGTGAGTGTGGTTGACATGGATCACACGCCAGCAAAAAATATGTTATTCCTATGGTTTTAATTTTTCTCCCTCTCTTCTCTTTAAGATATGTTTTATTCAGTCACTCTGGGAACGAGGTAAAGCTCTAGTTTGCTTTTCATTTGAGGGAACTTGTCCTTTCTTCTGAGTTCATTTATTTGTGCTAAGGACAGGCAGCAATTGCTTCTGTTTGGGTTGTCTGTGTGCTCCCACTGGTCAGCTGAAACCAGGCTGCCCAAATGTCTGTAAAAATAGAATTGGTGTAATTAGTTATAGTTCAGAAGGAATTTTGTGTCTTGTTGCTAGGCTATGACAAAGAAAAAGGAATTACAGCTTTTGCCTATTTATAAAAGTACTGCTCATATTTAGCAAAGGGTTTTGGGACAGTGGAAACAAATTTACTTAATGTGCCCATTTAAAAATGGTTACTCTGGAACTTGCCGTAATTATGTGATTTTATTTATTTTAGGAAACATACTAAATGGTCTTTTAACTCTGCAAGCAGTCAGCAATCAAAACAGGTAAATACACACATATTTGTGTGCATTTTCCTGTGCATATCAATATGCCACAAGAGCCTACTCAGTGGAGTGGAACAGCATCTTCGTAGTCATCAGGAACCACTAATGTGTGGTTAAATAATGATAATTCTAAAGACCTATTTACCTGATAGATTTTATGGTCCTGATGGAACTATCAGAAGCTAAATAACAAAGATTTTAAAAGGTCCTAAATATTTCTAGAAGACCTAATAGTTCCTAGGGAGCTCTGTTTACAGTCAGCCTGGCAAGCTGCAGATGCCGTTTAAGAAGCTGAGTATGTGTAGGAATGAATAATCTATTTTTGATGCATGGCATGCATCAGCATGGCACCCTGCAGTTGTGGAATAGAAAAAGTCAACTAAAATGAAGCTTTCTTTAATAAAAAGGGGAAAAAGACAGGTATAGCTCTTGTAAGAACATTATTTAGATGTTGGTTTTGTCATATTCTTATGGGACCGAAGTTGTGTGCCCCAGTTAGGGATCAGTAAAGTCCTGCCCAGGCAGGGGGAAGGTGTAGTTGATGCAGCTCCTGTTAAACTGAGGAACGAAATATCCTGAGATTCTTTATCCAGGAAGGTAGGGAGGTCTGTATTAACACAAAATTTCTAAAAATTTCTCAATTTTTTTTAGTTTAGGGTACTAGCAGATGAGTTTAGCTATTAGCAGTAGTAGTTTTTTTTGATTGTGGCCATTGTCCCCCCAGGTCCTGTGTGTGTGTGTCATAGGCTGTTGGTCACTCTGCACTCGAGGCCATGGGCAAACAGATCCTGGGTGCAGTGAAGTTGTTCTGCAGGACTCCAGCCCCAGCCTGCCTGTCTCGTGTCCTGCAGTAGGTGTACAGCTGTCAACTTCTGTGACTTTCAAACCAATTCAATGACCTTCCCAGCTCCCAGTGGCCCCATCCTGCCCAGCTGGGGCTGGAAGAGAGGCATCTGTCCCTAGTACCCCTTTGCAGTTCACCTGCAATGGCATTTTCAAGAGTTTGTCTTCTACCACACAGCCTGAACTTCTGTGAGAGATAATCCATATTAAATACAAGAATCAGTGTGACCTGAGGGCCCTGATCCATTTAATAAAGCCAGGTACATTCTGGTAACTGCCTAGGAATGTGAATTCTGCCCTTTAAGAACATTTTTCCATGCTGAGGAGTTTTTCCTCTTTACTTCAGCTACAGACCTTTATCTCTGACCACATAATTATTAAATGAATCTCAAATTTCATGTTTATATTGCTTGATACTGTGTATTAATTTACATTTTTTCCTTTTGTAAAACAGAAGAACTTTATTTTATTTTGTTTTTGAATGATCAGTGAGTACCATGTGAGACCTGAACTCTGCTGTGACACTGGCAGCTCTCCTGGTGTGGCTGGGCAGCTGGTGTGCTTTAGCAGATGCTCATTTTACCAGATTTAGTCTCTCTATTGTTTTCCCAACCTCATTATTCTACCTGCTGTCTGTTTCCCTTTGTGCTTATGTTATCCAAGGCAAGGATCCGTGCCAAGCACAGTGGAGCCCAGATTCCTGTATCCCAGGTTCCTGGGCATTGCTGCTGTACAAGGGTGAGCTCAGCCAGTCTTCAGGTGACTTTGCTGCTGCTCAGGCTCCCTGAAACAGCTTCACTTCAGGACCTGGTGGCTCAGAAGACACCTGAGTAGGAGAAATTTCTAGTTTTCACTTTCAACCACAGAAATATTTTCCTTGATTTATAAAGATACCTAATGGTTAAATAGGTAAAAGTATTCATCATGCAACAAAAGACTTATTTTTGTTATGGCATGGATAACTTCAAGGATGTTTGGCTTTTCTCAAACTGTCCAGCTAATGAATATAAAATTAAAAGATGTTTGGCAAGAGCACCTGTAAGAAGGCACTGATTCTACTAGGGAACACATCTAATTTTGGGCTGGAAAGACAATTCATTAGGAAAACAACCCATAGTTTGAAGTATTTCATTTTAGTTCTGTGATTTCTTTTCCATGCTCCAAATCTCCAGTGGCTTTGGTTATCCCTTCAGCCTTGCAAAGGTGTCCAGGTTTTAGAAGGAGTAGATGAAGAACTCTGTCATGTAACTGCCAGCTCAGTGTTTAACACCTGCTGCTCTTCCACAGATAAAACTTTAGGAATAGTGGTGTTGGTAGGTATAGATTAGGAGTGTCTGAAGGCCAAATAGCAGAGTAAAAATGCAGATACTATGAATAGAACAAGCTAAGGCAAGTACAGACTTCTGTGGATCTCATTATACAGGAATAGTCTCCTCATTAGCTCATTTGATTCAAGTATTTCTCCTGCTGGGTTGCTATTTCTGGGTTCAAAGTGGAAAAAAAAAAAAAAGGACAAATAATGTGTTTGCTCTTTGCTGCCATTAGTTGTTAATTATGTTTAGAGAGATATTTCTACAAATAAACCCCGTCTGCACCTGTGTGAGTGTATTTCCATCTGTATCAGCAGCAATGCTTATTTGCTAAGAGTGGATCAGAGTTCCTAGAGTGGAGTGGGAATGAGGAACTTGACATTGGAACATGCCAAAAGATGTGTTTTCCTGTGTCCTTCACTCAGAGAACCACTGTGGCTCAGAGATCTTGGACACAGAACATGTCCAGGATCTCCATCCGCAGGGCTGAGAGTAACAAGCTACACTGGGAGTTTGTAATCTGAAAGGCTGACCAGATTCTAAATTTCACAGCTGTCTCTGGTTTTATGGGCCAGCTGAAAACTCTGCATCTGAAGGGAGCTGCAACTGGGAGTTTGGTGCTGGAGCCAAAAGCTGCCATCTGTGGTTGGGCTTTCCAGGCCTGAATAAAACAACCAGCTCCTGAAAGCTGAATAAAGCTCATCTTTGGGAGTTTTGAAATGACCATCGCACTCAGGAACAATTCTCTAGTCCTGAGGGCTGGCTTGGCTAGGTGTGCATGTGGTTAGAAATAAACAGGTGTGGAAATCCTTTAAGGTTTGATCTGATAATGCTAAAATACCGCAAAAGCAAAGATGTCTGCAAAAATGTGTGCATATCTGTCTATGAATATTAATGATTCAGGTGCTATGCCACTTTCCAAAATTGTTGAAAAATTCAAGATCTTTCACATTCAGCCTCATCTTCAATTCTTGTCGTGCATTTTCTGCCCAAACTTATGTAAAATAGCGACTTTTATTCATTGTATTATTTTGTATATGAGCTAAGACTGAAAAAGTAGGGGTTGCTTAGTTTAAGGAAGAGGAAAACCTCTGAAGCTGTACTGGCAGTCTTTAGGTGCAGGAAAAGTTGCTGCAGAGACTCAGGTAATGATGATAATGCAGATCCACGGGGAAAAGAGCAAAAGGTAATGGGCTTAAATTGTAGCAAAAGAGATCGAGATTTGGCATTAAGAAAAGCTTTCTAAAAGAAATAAATGGAATAAATGACTTGGGGAAAGTGGAGTTGTCATAACTGAAGGATTTTAAAACCAGGTTAGATGGATGGCCCTAAGGAATGACTTGAGTTGCATATCCTGCTTTTTGAAGTTAATTAACTGTCTTATTCTTGTGGCTCCTTTGCTGATTTTTTTTTTTCTGTATTTTCTTTTCTTTGATCCTTCCTCTTTGTGAATGTTGTAGCGTTCAGAAAAAGTTCTTGGCCAAATATACTATCAAAGGAAAACAGGTTATCAAAACCATTGTTTTAAATGGCAGTAAAGCCCCAGAGATTTTCCTGGTTACTTATTTTCGTTAAATAACGAAAGTCGAGTCAGCTCAGTTAAGTCTTGCACTGGAAATGCAAGGTTTGTTTGCTTTTTCTTTTAATTAAAAAAGAAAAGCTCTAACTGTAAACTAGGTGCAGGAAACTCCTGGTGTGTACCCACCTCACTCACTGCCCTCACGGGGTTGGCCATGCCTGCAGTGGGGTTGTTCTTCCACCTCCCTGCCAGCAGCAGCTCCAAACCCGCAGCACATCCTCTCTAGGTGTGGGTGACAAGAACAGGAGGCCATGCCTGGCACTGCAGGTGGCAAAGCAAAGCACTGGGGTTGTGGTGCTTGAAAACAAAGCTGATTTCCATACCATGACAGGGGAAGGGTCTTAACAGGGAATATGATTATTTGTGTTAAATACAGCAATTCCATCTGGTCGAGCTATAATAGACGCACTCTGCTGAGTCACTCCTGATTGCTTTATGCAGAACATGCTCTGCCTGTGCCTAAAGAGGTTATTAAAGACTGCGGAGTACAGAGAGCTTTAACAAAGATCTCAGAGTAAACACTGACATTTGTTAGTGCCTCTGTTTAGCACTGCTGAAGGTCCCTGGGAACTTGGGAAATTGAGCTGTCAGATCTATGAAGATGAAATGAAACTTTGTTCTATGGCTTCAGTCCCTTAGGAAAGTTTTTCAGGTCATTTAGCGTTAGTACTGTGAGGAGAGCTTATTATTATTTTCCTGAAAATTATTCCCTTTTGTTGATAAATGTAGAGTGACAACTTGGCATTGCTATTAGTCTGTTTCTGTTTGGTTAAGGCAGTGCCTGAAAGACTGACAAGGTATTTTGCAGGCAGCTTGTAGTGGTCTGTGGGCAGGACAGGATGACTGATGGGTGTCAGATGTAACCACTGCACCAATTGACTTGTAAATTGTAGTTAAGCACATTCACAGGATGACTTGGCAAGAAAGCACAAAATGTTCTGGGAGGAAGATTCACTTCTCACTCTTCCCAGGCTTAAGAATAGCTGCTGTTTAAAAAAGAGAGAGATTCAGGGGAACAATGGAATGAGAGTGAAGCCAATGTTTGACTCTGAAACTTTTAGACTGGGCTTTGCCTGAGATTTTGTCAGTCTAATCTGCAAGGAGGAAAACCTTAGTGTTTATAGAAGTCTTCTTAACGCTGTCTTTGGATTGCTGCTCTAATGAGTTTTTGTAAAATGTGTATATTGTATTGCCAAGCAATTTCAGAGATGTAGCGTGGGCTGTTTAAAACACAAGTTTTCACCCTGAAAATATTAGTTGTAAATCAGAAAAACCCCAAAAGGCTTCTTAATTTTCATAGTGATTTTCAATTCCATGACTAAGGGCATGGAAAGGGCTCTAGGGACTTAAAAATAAGGATAGAATAGCTCTGAGCAACGTTTGGCTTTCAGTATTCCATGTTGTATGAACCTGGGGGAATAAGGAGCAGCCATCCCTGGTCTGGTCAGTATTTTGGTGTTAGCCCTGTTCTGCTGGGACCCAGTTCTGCAGGTTTTATCTGTCCTTCATTCCCCTCCTTCCCCCAGCCATGCAGGCAGCGTGGGGAGGATTCCATCTCTCAGCCTTCGCTCCAGTGAGAGCAGAGCTGGGAAGATGGAGCTGCTCTCTGCACAGCCCTAGGTGATTAAAGACTAAAAATGTAACATAGGCTTAGCATTAAATTCATGTTTCCACCTTCAGGCAGCTGCGAACATTGGCTCTCAGAGTTGCAGTGCTTATCAGTACTTTTCTGCATATAAAGGGGTATTATGGCTTCTGGTATCAAGCCCCACAATCTGCATGCAGGATTCTTTTCCTTTAAGAAGATAATCTCTTTTCTATTGCTTCCTCAGTGCTTGAGGAGTGAAAGAGTGAAGGCCAAAATATGAAATGTGCCAAAATCCACTGTTCCTCTGGACATGCAGCAAGAAAAAGCCACCCTTTATTACAGAGATGTTATCTATAAGCTGACTGTTGTTAATGGATGCTTCATTACATATAAAGAAAATTAGTTTTCTTTGGGACATTAATTTTTGGCTCTGTGCTCGTTCTAGTGAGTGTCCTTTCCTCACAGGCACAGTCAGTACTCCTGCCAAACAGTGAGCTCTAACACTGCTGTGGTTACTTTTAACTAGATGCCTTTGATTTACAATCCAGTGACTCTAATTTAAGAATCAGTAAGCTTCAGATAACAGAGCAGGTCCCAGGTAGAGCAACTTCCCGTGTAAATTCAGCTTTAGTAAATAACCAGGGAGCTGGTTCTGTGTTTGAAACAGATCAGAGCACCAGCAGCCAGTGCTGGCTGCTGGAATGTACCTGCTGTGGGAGGGGGGGCAGGAGATACAAAACATAGTTCATCCAGATCTGCAGCTGTTTGAATTTCAGCTGTTTCCTGTGGATCTGTAGGAGCAGAGAGGTTTGCAGTGACTGGAAGTCAGTGTCGTCCTGCTCAATGCTGAATTTCAACCCTAGGCAGAACAGGGCCTGCAGCATAGCCCATGTTTATTTGAAACAAATATTCAGCCTATTCTCGTTCTGAGGCTGTCAGAGCAGACCCTGCAGCTCGACTTGTGACTGTCAGAAGCTGTGCATGAGCTCTAGGATGGGAAGGCTCAGCTCTCTGGCAGACGGGCTGGGGTAAGCTGGGGGCTGATGTTTCTTTCCCTTTCTCTCTGTTTCCATGTTGAACATGTTGGCAGTAATGCACTGGCTGTATTCAGTTGGTTTGTTAAAGCCAAGCAAAAGTTGAAATTAACATCTCTGTATCATTTCATTTGCAAGTCCACCTCTGGTGAAATCAGTGCTTCCTCACTCTCTCTCTCAAAAAAGGAAGTCTTGTCATTTCAGAAGAATGTGTGATGATGGACATAAACTTGGAAAGTTTTTGTCTTGTAGCAGTGGATCTCTCAAATATCCCAAGGTTGAGCACACTCTTAAATCAGGACTAATTTGTATCTGGAGCCTGGGATGTCTGCTGGGCACAGTGACCCAGGGAATACTGGAGCTGGCTGTACTGCAGGACTCCAATGCTGGAAGCCTCAGGGAAAGCCTGTGTCCCTTGTGCGAGGGTACATAAGATGGAACCTGTTGTGGAACTGCTGAGACAGAAACCACATCAGGTTTCAGCTGGTTATTGGTGCAGAGTCCATCACAAGGGGAAACTGGTGAAAATTCTCACCCTGCGCTTGTCAATAATGACTTGGAAATTTGCTAACCTACTTTTATAAACCAGGAGGAACTGTTTAAAATGCTGCTTCTGTCCCGTAAGCTTCTTCACAGATTGTTTAATCCTCCTCAAAGCCTATTTTTAGGGAGATTGTCTGTTTTGAAAGTATTAGATATCTCTCCTTGAATTTGATGTCCATTTCAGAAGTGAATTCTCACCTGTCACGTACAATTTTGTGTTGGCAAGCACCCATCCAGAGCCCTAACTGCACATCTTCATGCCTTGAAACTAAACCAGCCACAAATCGTTTGGACTCCCAGCTCTGTTCAGGGAGCAACCAGAGATGAAAGTTCCATCATGAATAAATGAAAGCATTTTGGTGACTTAGCAAGGTTTTAGCTTGTGGAGAAGTTTGATTTCAGTGCTTCATTTAGGAAATGATTCAGCTTTATGACTTAAAGGAGTGAAGGTGTGTCTGTGTTTGGGAGCTTGTTAATATTACGAGGGCTTGGGTGTGAGCTGTCTTGGGCTGCCATGCAGGGTCTCTTTGGTCCCAGGTTTTCCCTCCCTTCTGAGGGAGGAAACCAGGCTGCTGGTGGGTTTTTTTTGTGTGACTTCAAGGAAAGGCCTGTGCTGTAATTTCCATGGTCTGGAGGGTTTTTTGGGTGCATTTGCCTTTCTATCAGGAGGGCACATCTACCCTCTGTCCTTTGCTCAGAGGTTTTTTTGCCTACTGAGCTACTCTCTAGTAAAACAAATCATTACAGAGAGCTCATTTTGGTGCAGCTCAAGGAAAATTCCAACTTGGCATTTATCTGAGGTCTTGATATAGGGACAAAATTCACAGTGTCTGTGGATCATAGATTTAGGTACAAATGATGGCTCTGGGTTCCACTTCCTTGAGGAGAAGTCTTTAGGAGGATGATGTAGGTCCAGCAGAGCGGATACGGAGGGATGTCCTCATTCAGTTTTGAGTGCAGTCACATACTTTTGCTCTAAGTTCCAATATCTTAGAGCACTACAGAGACACTGAAAATTTGAGCAGAACTCATTTGGCTGCTGTTATTCCAGTTTCCATAACGTGCCATGGAAACAGGCTTACCCCAATGGCAGAGAGCAGGGAGGCAGTTATGGGGAAATGACACAAGGATTTTGCCTTAATTTCTGTTCTTGGTGCATCCATTCTCTGCATGTTTCAGCACTTTCTCAGAGCATTTCCCTTCCTTCTCTCTGGTTGCTGTGTTTTGCTGCTGTTTCTCTTAAGCTGACAGGTACTGTGGCACATTAGCACCAGCTACATAATTTCATAGCTTGTATCCCTTCATAAACTCACCGTCCAAAGTATTATTTCCTTGCAAGAGATATAGATTTATTTTTCTTAAATATACAAATTTTAAATTGCCCTCAGGACTTGAGCCATTTATTCTTAAATTGAATCTTATTTATTGTAATCCAGTTCCAACTGATAGAGCATTCCTCATATTATTCTGACAGAAATAAACACGGAGCTAAAGTGCTATCTTGGCAGAGAGTTATATGAGCTTGTAATAGCTGCATGCAACTGAATTTTCATTTCACTTTTATTTATTGGAAAGCTATCCTAGGATTTTGAATTGATTCCTCACTTTTGTTTGCATTTATATGTATTTCTTCAATAAAAGGAAGAAATCTCCTGTTATTTCAGGCCTCATCAACCTTCCTGAAAAATAACATGAATGCTAGTAGTATCAGGAAAATTGAAATACTTAACTGTAGTTTTCCTATCCATGCCAAAAGAAATCTGTGCTAAACCAGCAAGTGTTCAGGGCAGAAGGTGGCTTGGAATTGCAGGTGTGTATTGAAATGGCATTCAGAGAACAGGTATTATATTTATAATCTTTTAACCAACAACAGGTGGTACATATGTTAAATTTTCCTCTGAATGAAGCAAACCTAGGATTACAACACCCTTGGGGGAGCTCCCCAGGTCCCGTGCAGTGCACAGAATGCTGCCCTGATAGGAGATGAGGGAAGGTTACTTGTCAAAAATCCCAGCACAAGGTGTAATGTAGTAATATTCCAAATATATATCTTTATTAGTTCTTATCATTTCAAAGTCATGGAAGTAGAATCCATGGCAAGCTGTTGCTAGTAGCAGAAAGGAAGAATGAGAATGCTTTGGACAGCTAGATGATGCTCTGTGGTATTCACCTGGGAGCTGAGAAGCACTCAGCTGTGTTTCCTAAGGGCATTTAAAGCATAAGGGTGGCAGCCACTGTTTATCCTGTAAAAGCTGATAATTTTCCACAGCAGCGAAATATTTATTTTCTGAGTCAAGACTCTGTCATGTTAGAGCAGCAGCTGTCCCTACAGAGGAAATTTATCTGCATGTAATATAGCAAAGACTAGGAAAAGTGTGTTCTGGTCTTTTTTCTAAAAGACTCCATGTAATACTACTTAATTTTACAGTCATATAAGAGATACCAGTTCTATACTTCATAGTCATGTAATAATATGCTTACATTGATTATTTTCTGAAGTCTCAGCTCTAGAAACTTGATCACGACTTGCCTAAGCATTCAGGGGCAGGACAATGCAAGGTAGGTGGTGTATTGTTACAGCAGAATATTAACACTTGGATTTGTGCATGGCTCCATTCTAACTGGTGCCAGAAAATCACATTAAAAGTATATTCTGTGAAGAGCATCCTGCTTCTGTGATCAGGCAGGTAATAAATTTAAAATATAATCATTGACTGAAAATTCTCTAGTATAAGAAATATTTCCGTGCCTGGGGGAACAAATAATGTGGATACATCCTGTGGCTGATCTTTTGCCTTTAAATTCACTTAATGAAAATGCTGGATAGCTGATGAGTTAAGCATTTCCTGATGGGCTGCTTTGGTGATGGGGTGCCATGAGAGAATATTCCTGTGAGATTTCCAGCAGTTTCTGCTTTGGTTGGTGAAAATCAGGAATCATCGGAAACATTATCCAAGGCTGTTTGGAGTAGAAATACAGCCCAGCTGAGTTTATCTGAGCTTCTGGAAAAGACAGAAACTTTTTATTTCTTATCTGAAGTCGGCTGCAGTGTCATTGAGGCTGTACTGATCAGTACTCCCTGCACCCAGGGCAGGGCTCATTTGCTGAGATCCGTGGGGATGTTTGCTGCTGTTACAGTGCAAGGGCAAACCCTTCCAGCCCTGAGCCCTCAGTGATGATTATCATTGCTCTGCAGATTCTGCTCCTGATCATCTTCTAATACTCCTGGATAAATGTTCCTGAGTGACTTGTAGGTTACTGAAGTCTCCTGCCTCAGTAAACCTAAAGTAGTTCTGCTGGGGAGATAATAGGCAATGTCAGACATGCTCATCTGTGCCCCTTGCGATTACATTTTGGAAGTATTTATTTAACTCTCCACTTGTTTTGTCTTTTTCTCCACCTTGATTTCACAGCAGATCCTGCAATAATTTACCCACTTCATGGACTGCTTGGGCATTAGGAAATAGGTAACCATTTAGTTAAGCAGAAGTAGTTAGGAATATTCTGGGTTTCTTCCTGTGCTGCTTACATTCTTCATCTTTGGAAGACATCTCCCCTGTGCTTTATAGGGCTTCATGGTTCAGGATTCTGAAGCTGCTTCTTGGCACATTGAAAAGATAATTTCCCATTAGAAAAAGCTCCTTGCGTGTCTTACACTGCTCTTTCTGCCCCTTTACCTCAACAAATAAACCCTATTTAAAAAGTCGCTCTTTTCTTGTGTTTCTAATCTTTTGAGCCCTTGGACAGCCATGTCAGGCTTCTGTTTGTTTTTCTGCTATGGAATCTCATGCTATTAGACACATTCAACTGCAAAATGAGTATTTGTATGATTTTAGATAATATAACATTAATATGCTTATCACTCCTAGTAAATCTCATCCTTGTTTCTTGACTCACTGAATCAGTATATTGGCAGCTCCTGACACACAGCCATTATCCTTGGCTTGTGATAGTGGGATTTCACAGAGAAGTTTGCATTAAATAGGATTCAGGCCCATGGATTTAAAAAATGAAATATTCTTTTATATCCAAAAATAAATGATTTTTCTGTGACTTTATATTTTCCAATTTATTTCTACATAACCTTTGATTCACTGAGTGTTATCTGTTGGAAAAGGGCAGCATTCCTTTTTGCTAGTATATCATCATAGGGGAATCATTATACTCTATAAATATATGAATATATTAGACTTGATTAAATTATATTTTGATTATTTGGTGAAATGCTGTCTTCCAGATAAAGCTGAATACATGCAAAGACTATAAATATAAAAAATGGATCCACATTACAGTGCTAATTATGAACTATGAAACAGGGGTACTGTTGAGTAGTCCCTGCTCTAAATGACAGAGTTGGGGTTGGTTTTCTCTCTGTGTGCAATAGGAATGTATTTATGTAGAACAAGAAGTGAAACCCCTCAATAATTCCAGGTTCACCCATGCAATAAATGATGGGAAGGGCTTGGACACCACCTACTACTGTCCACCAGTTTTAGAGAGAATTCTGCTGCTGTGACATGTATGCCTGGAGAAACCTGTGGGCTGTTTCATATCCTGGAGCAGAGCTGTGGTATAGACCTCTGTTAGGGAAGCCAAAATCTGTTCCTGGTTTAAATGGTTCCTATGTTAGACCATTTTCTGTAAATTGATTTCAATTTGCTCTCTGCTCAGCCTTGTGGATCCTTATGCTCTCAGCCCTTTTCAAAAGCCTTCAAAGCACTGTTTTACTTTCATTAGAGAAGTCTTTCAGGAATGTGGAGTCCTCTTTCCAGAATATCTGTATATTTGCTTCATTCAGTAACTTCTGCTGCTTGGGTATTTATTGCCCAGACTGTCTTCTGCTGGGGGAGCCAGAGGAAGAAAAAAAAAACCTGTCAGGAACTTTGCATGTAATGAGGTACCAGCACTGCTGTGACTTGGACATGGGAAAGGAAAAATAGTTGTATTCACCTTCTAAGAAAGAAGTACCACAGTGGGGAGGAACACAGTGACCAGACCACTCAGTCCTGGGGCTTTAGAGCTTTTCCATTACAGCCCAGAAATGTTACAGAGCTCAAGGCAAACTTTTCAGGAGAAGGGCATGAATGTCCAACCCCTTTAGGGAAATCAAATGCAGTCCTATGCTACAATGGGAGCACATTAAGTATACTTAAAAGAAAGATTGGGCAGTTTTTGACCAAAAGAGAAATGGATTTCCACTTAAAAGTTTTTCCTCCGTGGAAGCAGGTGAGAATTTTTCAAGTTTTTTCCCTTTTCTGAATTCTAGGATAGGGAAAAAACACCATCACTCTCTTTCCTATTTCCAGTCTTTGCCATTCCACTCTGCTTTCCAATAGAAGGGAAGATTTCTTGTTGCTAATACTATTTTTTTTTGTCTTTTTCTCCCTCTCTGAAGCTCATGCTTGAGGCTACCCACACTTCATGGATCTAAGTGCTCCCAATGCAGAGCTGAGACTCCCTGGATGTCCCCAAAACCTTACAAGGCACAGGCTCCTTGCAGAACCAGATCCCTACATGCTCCAGGCTCCCCTGGCTTTATTTTCTGTTGTAAAGCCTTGTGCTTATGTTGAAAAGGTGTGATGAGGAGGGACCTGTTCTGAATCTTTTTTCCCAGCTCCAGTTGGTACCCTGCAAATCAGCTGTACTGTACCATACAGCACCCTGATTTATGTGAGACATCACGTATTGATGCCTTTATAGACAGCAACTTAGTGTTTCAGAGGAGTCTGCATGTTACAAAAAGGGCAGCAGGTGTTATTTAGACTAAATTGACCTTGAAATTGATTTCTTTATTTTATGACTTACTGAGGGGAGATTAATACTTTTTTTTTTCCTGCAGCCTGAAACAATTTACATGGTAATAGAAGGCATAGTCAGTCAAATAAATTGCTGGAAGCAGTGGTATTCCAAGAAAGAAAATATGGATCTTACTTGCATTGATTCTTTCTATCCTCAGGGAGTAGCTAAGACTTTTAACACTGGGGAAGGACTGCCAAAATTTATTTTTCCCATTAAAGGCAGAAGAATGGATAGTAATGTCTGTTAGCTGACATTTACTCTAAACTTTCTGTTTGAGGGGTGGGGAGTAGGCTGTGCCTCATATAAAATTTAGGGAGCGTTTTATTGCTATTTCTTGATTTCTCTAAGGGCAGATGGATAGTAATGGCAATCATAAGAAACTTCTGGAAAGCCTGGCATGGCCACAGCACAGCTGCCCTTGGTAACAGAACAGACCCTGAAAATAAAATAGCCTGTAAATGGTTGTTGCAATTCCACCTTCGAGTACCAAGTAGAAATCACCTCAAAATACAAATGTTAATGGAAACAAGAGACCCAAAAGACATTACCTGGAGGAGGCACTGATAGGAACATGAAGTGTAGCTCTACAGGAGGGAGAAAGTTTTTGTTTGTTTTGCTGCTGCAGTGCTGAAACTGTGTAATTTCCATTTTCCTGTAGCCTCCAAGACAAGTGCATGATTTGTCAGTGGCACAATACTTTGCATAACGTGAACATGTACGAGATATTATTATGACACATTATCTGAAAATGAGTGCAAAAGCAACTCCACAAACCAATTTTTTGTTTGCTATAAATACAGAAATGGTGTAGAGGAAAGTGTCTTATATGTGAAAATTATTATGATGAGAATTAATCTCCTTTGTCTATCAGAGAGCTGCCCCTGAATGCTGCTATTGCAGCTGTAGTGAGGGAATGGTTATTTCAGCCTCTGTGATACAGGAGGAGGGTGTTTGGTGGATCCTAGTCCAAGCATCTGGAATTACTGGGGAAGGGATTTGGGCTCTTGCTAACAGGCTTAGATTAGTCTGGATTGTTGTTGGAATTCTCTGCCTCCTAAAAACAACCTTGACCTGAGGAGTTTTGCTATTTCGCTTTTATTTTCTGGTTCAATGTCCCTGGATTTTCTCAGGTTGTAAGTGAGTTATTAATAGGGAGCACACCATGAGCTTCCCAAGGAGGTGTCCCACATGCAGCCTTGGCCTAGAGCTGTTTGTTAATTTGTTGCTGGTTCACAGAGCTGTGCAACGCTTAGAAATTTAGCTGGGTTGGGGGGAAAAAACAAGTATATTTGCAAAATAGCTGCTTAAAATGTCATATTTATTTGGATCTCGGGGCACTGCCTTCTGGAAAAGAGTTGTGTGAAACGAAATGTGTTGTCTCTCTGTCTGCATGCCTCTCCTAGGGAGTTTCCCAAGAGGAACAGCCCTGCAAAAAGGTGAGTTTGGATTCCCACAGTCCTTCCTGAGCACTGTGAAGCTGTGATCCCGGGTAAGTCGTGCAGCCTGAGGAGCTCTGGAACCAGAGCATCCTGCTGGGAAGGCAGGGGAAGGCAACGGGCGTGGAATACAAATAGCTGCACATCCATCCTGCTGCAGCCCCGTGCACGGTGTGCTCACAGGTGTGCACAGCAAAGCAGGGATAGGGAAATGGCTCTGGGGGCAGCCGTGACAGAGGAGCTCAGGTGAAGGGACAGAAGGGAGGACAGTGACATGAGTAAACTTGAAGAAAACCTGAAAAAGCAGTAAATACGCAGCTGCTCAGTGGCACAGCAGTGGGTAAGGGTGTGGAGGCACTCTTAAATCATCCAAGGGGTGGAAAAGAGAAGGTTTGCTTTGATGTTGGTCTCAGTTTGCAGCTTCTCAGTGGCCAACAGTGACTGCTGTGCTTTGTGGGAAGCATGGACCACAGGGGTTTGTATGTGAGGTGATTTGATGGTAGTTTGGCATCTATTTACACCTAGTAAAGTCTGTTTGTTGGCAGCTCCTATGAAGGAGTTGGTGTTTACAATAGATAAATTGAATGGACAGTGCGGGATACTCTATACAATTCAGAGGCTGGGAGATGCTCAGGGTGAAGGAGTGGAGAATTACTGCCCTGAAATATGATCTGTCTATTGGGTCATAGCACATCTCCTATAAATAAAGGATCTAGAATCTTAATATATGGAGGCATACTTGATGATGATAATTAAAAGAAGTTCATAGCAGTTAGTCTTTGCTGTCTTGGACACAATGGCCTCAATTTCAGCTTATCAGACTTTAATTCCCAAACATTAGGAGGAACTGTGTAGCTTGGCCATGTAAATCTGACCTTTATTGATAGGAATGGCATGACAAGAGGAGGCCAGACCTGGGAGACCTTTTCAAAATATAAATATGAGTGTAATGGCTGTATTCATTGAGGAAGAGGCAAAAAATTTAGCCTGCTAACTCTTTCTAACATATCCTTTTAAAATCAGAACTGTTTTAATTACTGGCCTGAGTCTTGTACTGGTATTTGTTGCACCTGTATTTAAGCACTGCGGCACTTCTATCACCTATTAAAAACTCCTCTAAGCCCTTGTTTCTATATTGCAGTAACAGCAGAGTACTCAGCTTATTCTCATGCCCAAGCCCCAAATTGCTTCGTGACTTGTGGAATGCCAGCTGGGATGTAGGAGAAGCTTCCTGAGGGATAGAAATGAGGGATTTTATATTGCTTTAGGGTGGACCTAGATGTAGATCTGACACAAAGAATGGTGAGCCAGCATAGCCATGGGCCTAACTCCTGCACAGCCTGTGCTGCAGGGGTTTGGATCAACATTTACGGGGCTGTTGCTAAGCAGGAAAAGAAATCAAGGTCCCTCTAATGGAACAGAGAATCATTTATCATAAGATGCTGAGAGAATTTTGAGTGGTTGAGAAACTGTCACCCAAATTTCATGTGGAGGCTGTGTGGGCCTGGTTCAGGAAGTGTAATGTAAAGTTTCTGAAAGGCAGTAGCTGTATCATCATCCTGTCCTTCCCACCCCACTGCCTTCTAAAAGAGAGATCAGGCTGCTGGCTTTCTTGGGGGTCATTATGGTAAAACCAAAAAAGTGGGTAATTTAGTCAAAAGGGTCTAAGGCACAAGATGAATGGCAATGAAAATCTCCATAATCAAATGTTTTACTAATGGCTCCTCTGAGTCTAATCACAGTGGTGCTCAATGTTGGTCTTTATTCCTGATATGCAAAGTGCCAACTATTATGTTTAATCTGACTATATTTTTCCCCTCTTTTCAGGACTATAAATCTGATGTTATGACTCTGGTTTCCAGTGCCAAGAACAGTCCTCAAGGTCCAGTAAGTAAAGCGTTTTACTGAAGAGATTAGATTTTGTAACTGAGTTTAGATCTCCTTTTAAATTGTTTCGGTCATCAATCACTGGCACTAACTCTTTCCTGTGACACCTTCCTGCTTTTGAAGTGACTGCACTTGAATTGGCTTAAATGCTCTTTAATATGTGAATATATAGAACAGGGAATATCTGTCTTACCAAAGAGAGGCAAACTGATTAGAATTGTTGCAGTTATGTTCATTAAGAGCCCCGTGGCTCTCTCGTGTGCTACAAACTGTCTCGTCTCCATGCACAGACTGGCCTCCAGGCTGTGTCTCACTGTTGTGCAGAGAGGGGATAAAATCTGGGGGAATGGGAGGGTGGGGTACAACTGCAAACCCCTCTGGAATTCCATACTGTAGTGAGGAGAGCAGATACAAAAAAAGAAAGCAGAAATTGGGGTGAGTTTGGAGCCATGCAAGAGACAAGCACTCACAAGGGCAAGGCCACTGTTGGCTTGGAAACTGAGCAGGGCTGGACCAAAAGAGAACAACCTTATCCTGGCTTAAAGGCTGGATATCACCTAACCTGTGTCTGTGCTGCATACTTCACTTTCTAAATAATATCATATTTTGTCAGGAAATGTGTCCCATAAGCCAAACTTATGCTGAGGTGTTAACAGACCTGATTTACAGAGGTGCTGGTGATACTCAACACTGTCTGATGTCACGAAGAGTTAGTCATCCGTTGCAGTCAAGTTCCTTTAATCTTTTTTTTGTCTCTCTAAACCAGGAATATTGTGCTACAGTTCCTTTCCAAGTGCCTCTCCTTGGAGAGTGCCAGGAATTGGAATTATGTCACTCTATGAACATTTAGTTTGGGTATTTCTCCCCCCTCTTTTTCTGATTATCTAAGCTGTATCCCCTCAGACTCGAGGTTGTAGGAGTGTGGATTTATGCCAGAATAAGGAAATAGTCAGTATTTCAAATGTTTGGCAACCCCTTTTTCCCTGTTTGCAGGCATGATTAATGCTGTTTTAAACATGAACATCCATCATTAACAGTTCCCTGAAAGGAGGAGGTGGTTGGACTCTCTCCAAATGAGCACTGTCTTGCAGTTGGAAATCTCTGGCTTCTGAAACTGCTTAGTCACACCAACGGAAATACAAAAATATCTTGAAAAGTGAAAACGTATACAAGAGATTTTTAGCTTCTCTGATGATTTGACAGAATCCTTTTTTTATCCCATATAGTAGGTTTTGGAAGAATATCGTTCAGTAATTCTTCCTGCACTGGCGCTTCCTGCTGGAACATATGCAAAGTCAAGCCTTTCTGTTAGTTTGTCAAAAGTTAACTTGCGGAATGATGTTCTGAGAGGTGGAGGTTTGTTTTTAGAAGCTTGGTTTTTTTGTGCTTCATATATTTGCATTGAAATTAGGTTTGTGTCAGTTAAAACCAAATTTTTTGAAGAATGATGTAGTGTTTTTCCTGGCTGAATGTGTTCTCTAAACTAGAAAATGTTTTTACAAGTGCAGAACAAGATTTGATGAACACTTGCCATTTTGTACTGAGAGGGTGGGGGCTTTACTGAATTTCTTTGTCAAACTGACCCAGGGAGTCTTTCTTTTTCTTTTTCTTTTTCTTTTTCTTTTTCTTTTTCTTTTTCTTTTTCTTTTTCTTTTCTTTTTCTTTTTCTTTTTCTTTTTTCTTTTTCTTTTTCTTTTTCTTTTTCTTTTTCTTTTTCTTTTTCTTTTTCTTTTTTCTTTTTTCTTTTTTTTTTTTCTTTTTCTTTTTCTTTTTCTTTTTCTTTTTCTTTTTCTTTTTCTTTTTCTTTTTCTTTTTCTTTTTCGTGACTGAATCCTTTTGTTGTCGGTAAGAAAGTGTCCTCAGATTTCAAGGTAGTGACTTAACAAACAAGATTTCATTTCTCTTCGCTGAGCTTTAGTAGCTTAGACTTTAATTATTTTTTACTTATTTTTGGGTGATGGAAAGAGTTCTAAAGGCACGTTTATCAGTACATTTTGATGTACTGAAGAGGTTTGTGATGGAAAGAGGAAAAGGTTTCCTGTTTTCCATGATATTTCTTATGCCACGCTACAATGGCATAAAAATAATGAGTTAGGAGTTGAGCTTATTGCTCTTGAAATTACACTGTCTCTGTTGTTGCTTGGAAAATTGTTTGTTGTGATGGATGGGAAGGGATACATAGATTTTTCAAGTGTGTTGCCAGATCATTGCTTATAGAACAGTCTGGTAATAAAAGGAGAGTTGACAGATGAGAATTCAAATGGACCTGAGAACAAATTATTGAATAATGCCCCAGTTCCAGAGCCTGAAAGGCTTATTTCCAGGTGGATTTTTCTTTTAAATAATTGTTGGCTGCTTTTCCTGCTCTTAGTGACAGATCCTATATGAAAGTCTAATGCAGCTCAATCTCAGGCTGAATTCACATCTGTGTTACATCCCTGAGACTGCACTGAAAGGGCTGGAGACACTGTGGTATAAAACAGCAGTGGGGAATCAGATCTATCAAACTCCATGTTTCCCGATAGCTATAGCTGCTTAATAGATTGTTTGTTAAATAATTCAAGATGTTTTCATTAAGCTGAGTGATTGAGTCTTTTAAAGCCTTTCTTTTGTTCTTAAATCTCATCAGGCAGCTGGTTGTACCTGCAGAGCTCAGAAAAATGTAACTGAAGGAATTATTATTGGAAGCTTTAGGAAGTTGTAAAATTACTGGCTGCTAGACTCTGGAGGGATGGATTTGGGCTGGATCCTTGGATTTCTGTCCCTTTTTCTTATGGCTTCCTCTAAGTGCTTCACTCTTCTATCTGCAGCTTCACAGTCTTAGGCTGCTTTAAATTCTCCTTCCTGCATATTAAAGGTTTATGTTTTCTAAAGTGCCTTTGCTTTTCCCCCATTTCCATTTCTCCAACTCTTGTCTATATATTGATATTTGATAACAAATATTATGTACTGTTTTTTAATCAAGAAATGTTGAGAAAAGGTAGTGGGAGTAAAATAGGACTCTTCAGGATAATTCAGGAGGGACAATAATGATTTTTGCTGAGAAATAAAATTGCTGCAAGAATTGCTGCCTGTGATCTGAATAGAAATGTGATAGTACCTGAAATTACTTCATCTCTGCTGCTGCTTCAGGAAGGATATCTATTAGCTGGGGATAATGGCTTGCAAAAAAAAAGTGGATTTCTTTAAATTTCAGATTCCTATTGAATGGAATGTATCTTAGCATTCTTAAAAAAAAAAAAAATTAATGAATCTGTCACTACCAGCGAGAGAACAATAGAACTGAAAGCAAAAATAACTCTTCCCTGAGCATCATCACAGAGCATTTGGATAATGGGTTAGGTGGGAGGGGAGAGTCTTAGCATACTGGAGAGAGGGGAATGTGCATTGTGCAGGTATCTCAAATAGTAACATAGAGCTGATCTAACTTGTGCCAATAAAACAATAAATATGGGAAATATCTGGCTACATTTGTTTTTATTTCTCAAAATAATTTATAGAACTACCGAAAAATCAAGGAAATTCTTTACAGCTCTTTCATGAGGATCAGAGAGTGGTTTATGATGAATGGAATACAGCATGAGGGGAAAATTTTACCTGAGATGCTTATTGTGGGAAGATTTTGTAAAGTTTTCCATCACATTACTGATTTGAGAATCCAGGCACATGAAATGCAGTGCTGTATTAATGCACAGCAGAGGGGAGCAGTCAGAAGCAGGTAGAGAGTCCTGCGTTTTGTTCCTTGCATCTCCATCTCCTTGGATGGTGCAGTGTTTTGCTCCCTATTAATGCACATGGCTGTGTGTTTTTATCCCAGCAGAGGAATTGGTCCAATGGCTGGAGCTTGCAGCCATTATTCTATAAATTATGGATAATATTTTCATATTATCTGGAAATGTCTCCTTGAAAATACCCCAGTATCATTTAGATGACGAGTCAGTGTTACTATTACTGATTGCACAGGGAAAATCCTCAAATTATAAACGTTACTTAGTGATGAATGAAATTAAGACAAACCAGTTTTTCTTAGATGCAAACTCCTGTAATATATTGACCCCTTTTCCCTCTGCCATCAGTCTACACTTGTGTGTTGTTATTAAATCAGATGCTGAGTGTTGTTTATTTGGCTTAACCTTGCCTGGAGTGGTAATGGTGTGGTGTCTACAGAGCTGGAGCTGATTTATTATTCTTAGAGAAGCAGATCTCCAGGACAAGTTGACACTGGTGGAGATTTTGAGTTTTTCATTGATTAAAATCAAGTTAGGTGTCATCTTTTCTAGCAGGAGAGATGAAACTAAGAAACTGCCCTGTTCTCGCAGCCTTCCTTCACTTCACCATCAGATTCTTCTGTGTTTGTGCTTTAGCCAAGGAGGTGTAAGGCTAAATAAAATAAGAATAAACAATTTCCAATAGCAGAAATTTCCTGCTAACAAGCAGGTGAATCCAGAGAGCTGCTGAAATGCCAGGTATGGTTTGATAAAAGATCCTTGAATCTCCTTGAATACTTGTGGTTTTGGTGTAGAAAGAAAAGCTGGCTCAACACAGAGACACAAGATGTTTCTGAAGAAGAAATGAGCTTCTTTTAAAAGGAATTGCAGAAGAAAAAGGAGAAAACCAAAATGCCTTTGCTGCTGTTAGTAATCAAATTTTGGTACTTCTAAATACTGGAATGTAGTAGACTTTCAGGGAGGGCCTTGTGAGCATACTCACAATCTAAGAATAAATGAATGGAGATGAAAAAAAAGCAGGAAAAGGCTGTGTCTTCATCAGAATTGTCTAAAAGCTGTGCAGAAGTTGATGTTTTTCACTGCTAGCAGTACTAAATTGGTTGTAGGGTGGACTGTGCTCCCAGGATGGATACGAGACTGTAACAAACAGGGTCTAAAAATACATTTCATACAGCAGTTCTGGAAATCTCTGCTTCCATCATCCAAGTGAAACTAAAGGGAAAGTGATAATTTTGCCTTGATTGTCCTTTGAATCTTAGTTTTCAGTCAGGATTTGTGAACATGTGCTATTGGGAAAAATATGAATATTGATTTGCATAAATGTTTGTGCAGCAAGACTCTTAACCATTGTGTAGCTGCCCATCAAACCAGTTCTGTTTAGCTGTGGTGTGGGAATCACATACCATTCATTTTGATGCTTTTATCAGTCTTAGAGGCAAATAAATCAATGCACCATTAATATGAAAAGTGTTTATTGTTCAGTTAATATATTTTTTTTTCTGGTTTTCTTTTGCATTTTACCCATATTAACAGTGTTTGTAAAGTACTGATACCCAGGATTTAAAAAGAAAATAAAACCAAGCAAACACAAAATTAGAAAACCTGCTTCTAGAATCCAGCAATAGAGACTTTTGAGAATTCTGATGGACGAGGGATATAAATTAGACAGTCACCCCTGCCAATGGTCCCTCTGAACTGCCCTTTAGTGGCAGTGCTGTCATTTGTACAAATGCAGTGTGGTGCGTTTTTAAGAGCCAATTGATGGGTATAAATTTTCTGAATTCCAGCAGGACAGGATGTGGGGCATGAGGGACAAGCCAGGGTTTCCTGTGCTGCGGAGAGCCGAGGTCTCAGCAGGCTCCGAGGGCTGGTCCCGGGAGGTGCCAGCAGCGATGAGCTCGGCGGCTCAAAGCGCGATGCCAAGATGCCATCTAGTGATGGAAGCTGTGCTTCCCGGGCCGGGCACAGACCGGCTCTCCTGCCTCTTCTGGAGGGCTGCTCCTCAGAGCAGAAATTCCGTGTCTGTGTCACTCAGAAGTTGGTGTGTTGGGTTTTTTTTTTTTTTCTTCTGGAAAAGTGTTTTGCACTAGATTCAACTTGTGCTGTTCGAAACGTGGCACCCTGGTATCAGTGCCTTGGCTCTGGGTTTGCTGTGCCAGGGCAGGCACTGCCACTGCTGCCTCCCAGCTCACCCAGGCTCTCTGGTAAGCCTAAATTGTGCTTCTTGGTGAATTTGGTGCAGTAGTGCTCTCACCAGGCAGAGAGGAGATGTATTGATGGTAGAAGAGAAGCTTTTTTGAAAATAGAACATTTAATTTTTTTCTTTTTAAAAAACCTAGGTTAATTCAAACTTGTGATTATTTGCATGACTTTTTCTGTTCTTTATTGAAAGAAAGATGGATTTATTGATTTATTTTTAAATTTCTGCTTAAAAATATCAGGTGCATAAAATGTCTGTGATTTATTGTTGGGAAAGTTTTTTTACTTTTAGTAGGAAAGCACCAGTTTGGCAGAGACTGAAATGAGCTACCATGGGCAGCCATCTGTGTTTTTTGCTGGTAATGATATGTGGTTTTCTTGGAGAGAGTCAAATCTGGGAAAATCATGTCTGAGGCAGTTTAATTTTGCTCCAGAACTAATTCATTGTGGGTTAGGTGGGAGCGTGCAGTGGCAGCATCCTCTTGGCCATATTAGCACGAGTATGGAGGAAGATATTCCTGTCTGTATAAATGCCAAATGATACCAGGTTTTACAGGATAGAATTTTGGCATGTGAGAGTTCAAGTCAGCAAAGTCCAGCACATCTCAGATTCCTCTGGAAAAATGGCTGTAATCACCCTCTCCTTATTTACTTACCAGAGAACAGAATGTTCTGATTCTCACTGCACTTCTCCAAAAGAGCAAGTGTGTACAGATGGGGAGATGGCTGAAGGGGTGATTGGATAAGTGTCCTCACATCACAGAGCACTTGGATATTCTTCATGTGAAGCATGTGAACAGTCTGCTGGGGAAAGGTCAAAGCAGAGATGAGCGTTGTTCAGAGATGAGCATTTGAGCAGCTCTCAGCCCCAGAACCAGGATTTGTGGGTATTTGTGTGTTTAAATAGACTCACTGGAGTTTGGATTTTTGAAACATAAATGCAAATTAAGTGCAAAAATTAAAACAATTTGCAATTAGCACACGTGGAGATTCTGGCAGTCTGACTGTATTAAGGGTGAGGACCAAACAGCTGAAAATAGTGTGATATTGATCTCTTCCCTTAGCTGTTTGTGTAGTTCCACAGGAGCAGTGAAGGAAGTGTTTGTGTTGAGGGATAGATTTGCTTCTGAGAAGATGGCAAAACATCCATTTAATGCAGAATACTATTTTTAAAAAAAGCAGGAAGAAATAAGCTCCCCAAATCAATCTGTAGCATTGATGCTTTTAAAAAAGGAAGGGGTCACGAGAGTAATTGAAGCAATTGCAAGTTCTGCCTGTTGTTCGTCAGTGTTTTCCAGTTTACATCCTAAGAAAACTGCCAATAGTCTCCTGCCTAAGTAAGGTGGAAAGTGTTGTTAAGAGCACAACAGTGGTTGTACTTGGTGAGAGTATTGTGCATGATGCTTTACTCCAGTCTGGCCAGTAAAAGGTATTATAAACCTTTAGGAATGAGCAGATGTGCAAGAATCTTTATTGTGGTACTCAATTTCCCCAACTTATGACCTCGCTGTAATGGCTTGTTTGAAATTTCCTTTTTTTGCCTTTAATAACCTCTAATAAATATTCTTCCTAAGTTTTTCTCTAAATAGGTTTTGAACCTGCACAATTTTGGGCATTTGAGGTATTTTTTATTCTGTCTTTTGATCACTCAGTTGAATGGGATTTCTCCCTCCTTGGGGAACATATAAGTTTTTTACTACTACAGTTTTTGCTGTTTTATTTTAAATTTACACACAATAGTAGAAGAAATCTGCTGATTTTTCTCATATGTATACAAAAAGCCATAGCAGAACAATTCAGAATTACAGTCTGTGTCTAAGTGTCTGTTTAATGCCACATGACTTTTGGTTATGTAAAAGCCACTGAAAAATCTCACATGAGTGAGTTGCCAGTGGAATGTTTATGGTGAGTTATAGCTGTTACTAATGCCAAAGATTGTCAGAGTAAACTGTGGGTTTGATTAAACAGTTCTATAATGATGCTATCAAGGCCTCAAGCATCTGAAATATAGAAAACAAATGTGTGAAAGTACCAGCAAAGAGAAAAGTAAAACTGTGAGGCCTGAAGTAGATGTACCAGTGTGTGGGCGTTTGTTATTCCATCTTCATTAATAAAATGCTTCATGAGTACAGCAACAAAATGTGAGTCACTGGCATGAAGGCAAGGAACTGGGACTTGAAAGAGATTGAAATCTGATCCAAGAATACCCAAACAATGGGAATGAATTGTGATGTTCTTTTACAAAGGTGAGAGAGCTTGAAATACCTGGTTTGAAACACATTTTTTTTTTGATAAATGAAGTGCCAACTCTAATATTGGTGGGAAATTCATTACCTACAATTGGACAACAGATCTAACCCCCAAATGAACATTTAAATGCAACAACTAGTGAAACAATGGATTAACAGAGGATTTTTCATAAATGGGCTGTACAGCAGTGAAATGAGACTGAGAACCAGAATTATGCACTTAGAGAGGGAATTTGTCCCAGTAAGACAAGCTCACATGGACTCCAGCTGCGCCATGAGCAGTGGGTTTGACCCTGGATCAGTGTGAGGGAAGTTTTGAGGTGAAAACATCAGTGGAGAAGGAGAATACACAGGGGAAAAATGGCATCCCAGTGCCTCACAAGTAAACATTTTCTCTGTTACCTCCAGTGACATAAATATCCGAAGTGTTGAAAATCCATTCTAGTATTCACAATGCCTGTTTGCTCATTAAATGAATTAATTGCTGCAGAATACTGGGATGAATAATAAATATTGAATTGAACTCCCATTAGCATCATATACTGTGGCTAATCTTCCCCCTCAGCTCATTGGGAGAGTAGAGTGCAGGTGTAAAAGTTAATTAAAGTTAACTAAAGTCAAATTATCTTTTTAAACTTGCAAAACAAGTTTTTCCCCTTCAATCAAACTGCACTGTTTTCATATTTTTAATACAGAATATAGAATAGGTATTTTTAAATTGAAAAAGTAGTATTTTTATTTAGCAACAAATTATAATAGTTATTTACCCAAACTGGGGGGAGAAGAGTCAAGGTTTTGACAAAAGTCTTAAAAGGTAGTGCACAAAAAGCGTGCAAATATTTTCAAATTTTTATTAGTATTTCCTGTTTTTTGCTTTTTCAAATCAAACTCCATGCAGAAATCTATTGTTTGGAACACTGTTGTTAAAGACAGAAGGTCAGCTGACCCATTTGCCATCTGGTTCTTTTGGATTTTTATACTTGTAATTATGGAAAAAAAGCACTTGCCATGTAGCAACCTATAACTAATTTCAGAGTTGAAGTGAGTTTCTGTTTCTTCCCCTCTCATAGGGCAGGTGCAACGTTGTCACCATGAGCTGGGCTGGGGCTGCTGCTGGACAAGGGGTTTTGTCCTGAGAGGCTGCTCTGGGAATTGTCACCCAGGGGCAAGTGACACAAACTTCCACAATACCATTACAGAGCACTTAAATCACAGCATTTCCCCAGGCACAGAGAATTTCCAGTGATGTTTTTCACAGGAATTGCTCTGTGTGTTCTCTGCACAGCTACAGGACTTGGGTCTGTTACAGCCCAAGGTCAAGGCCAAGTGCAGCCCAGCAGGGTTGGTACCATCCCACTGGAGAAGGTGAAATTTGGATGCTTTGTCTGCCTCAGGTGTGCCTTAATCACTGGCAGTGAATATTTCAATATATTCTGAAGAGTAGAGGCCACGTTTTTCTTTACCTGCCTCGGTGTGTGTGGGAAATGCCCTTTTTGTGTGTAACTTTGGTGAATGACCCCAGCAGCAGATGCTAACTCAGATGAAGTATTTGTGGAGAACACATTTGTAGCCTTCAGGTGTTATGTCTCCTAATACCTTAAAAATATTTTAAGGCTACACTGTGCACCTGCTGTTAATTTTAATTTCAGGAGTCTTTTTATCTTTTCTCCTCAGTCCTAAATATGTCTTTGTGAATTCCTTTAGCCCTGAACTGACATCTCTCTTCTCCTCAGTTAAAAGTACATTTATTCAGTTGAAAGAACTAGGACAGAACCATTGACACATTAATATTTCCTACATTCTCTGGTTAAAACTCAGGTGGAAGCCAGGCGTGTTTGGATATCCTCTATCCTAACATGTAGCCAGGGGCCTTTTACTGCTCCATACAAATTGGACAACTTTTCTATGTTATAGGAAAAATATCATAGCTAAAAAAAGTAATTTGTTGCAGCTATGCAACATTTGCATTGGGCTTTGTGCAAGTGCAGCCTGTGCTTTTTTGTTTCATGGAAATATGGCACTGAATCTTCCAAGTTCTCATTAAGACTATTAAAGGAACTGCTGTGGCTCACACTGTGGTGATGGGTCATTGCAAAAAGTAGCTGTGATTGGTGATTTTTGTGGTATTTGTGGTCATCTGGAAGAAAGTTGAGCAATTTAGAGAATAAAAGCTCTGTGCTCTTGTGTATCATGCAATCCTGCAAACCCATGGGTGTCATATCTCCACACCTATGAACCAGGTAACCCTTTTGGTCATGATTGGCATTGGAAAAAGTAAATAATTTTTCATGACAAAACCATGAAATGACTATCCAGTCTCAGGGGTGTTTACATCTCAGAATCCTACCCAGTCAAGACATCAACAAACTGGCAAACTGTATCTCTTCACTCACATTCATCTGTGTGAGAAGTATTGCATGAGAAGGGCTGTTATTTCAACATTTGCTCTTTGTAAAGGCTTGACAAGGGCCTAAGATGCATCTATTCTGCTTTAGGGTCATGGACTTCGTTGAAGTGGGCTTGCGCTTTCTATTCAGGGTTCTGCCTTTCTGAACATTTCCCCTTTCCTGAGGGACTCTGTTAGGAAATGCATTTGAACAAAACAAAACAGATGAATAGGCTACAACTTCATTCATTAAGACAGATAAAGCAGTTTCCATGCTTGTATTTTTTCCCCCTTTAAAAGTAAGTTGGAATTCATATTTTATTTTTCATAGGAAAACTTATATGTGTCCTTGAACCCAAACTAACACCCAAATCTGATGGGGGAGAGCCCTTCTGCTTTTAATGTGCTGGTCCCAGCGTTCTGGATTATCCAAGTCATGGAGAGTTAATGCAGAGGTATTTGCCCTCTAGACCTGCAGGCATCAGGGTGAAGTTCTGCTTGATAATCAGAACACAGTATCAGTGTTTTCTGCCCATTCTCGTGTTAGCTGTGCATTATTAGCAGTTTCTGAGCTAGTGCATGACTGATTTCCCAGTGAATCTGATTTCCCTGTGCTGCTCTGCCTAACCCACGCTGCTGTGGAGCAGATGCTTATTCTGCTCCTGCAGCACCTAAGTCCAAAAAAGATGGCATTTGCCAGGATTATCCCAGGTTGCTCTGAAAAGTCGTGGAATTAATTAATTGTCTGTGTTTAGGAAGCTGGCCAGTGTATAAAGAATGGTGTGAAATATCCCACTGCCACTTGTGTAGGAGTTGTAGGACAAACCCTCTGCACACAAAGAGCAACCAGTTGTGGTGAGAAGTCCCAGCTGGAGATAACTGGAGGTGTACAGAGCACATCTTCCTAAATGAGTAGAATAAATGGAAATCAGGTAAAAACTGGTTAGCAAAGCAAATGGTGGGATCTCTGTTTTTGAAAAGGGGATAAACATCACAGCCTGCGAATGTAGTTAAATTCCTGTGTCTTGTTTACAGAAGTGGGCTGCAGACAGAGAAACTTCTGCCACAGACACTGGGTTATCAAAGAATGTCTCTTGGCTGCTACATCTTCAAAAGTCTTATCTGCAGCTACAACCCAATAGAACCAAATTAAGGCATTAAAAGATTTGACTGTGTTTGTAATGGCCTGGATTTCGTATGCTCTGTCAAAACAAGGACCTCTCTATTTGGCCTTCTTCTCATTGTGAATGATACAATTGAAAGGGAGGAGTATAAATGAAGTAGCTTTGAGGAGGTCCTGTTCTCACATATGGATGCTCTTTCATCTGGTTCCATCCCCCTGTGATTTTCTTTTTTACTTCGTTTCGGAGTTATCTGAGGAACGCTACTTTAAAAAGGAAGTGAGTTATCTGAAGTTCAACTCCTAGGAAAACATAGATCTTAACATCTTTTTCCACTTCAGATGTAACAGTATCTCTATGCTATCAGGAAGTCTTTGTGGACAAAACCTTGTAAACTTCCTTTATTTTCCTGGGATTAGACAAGGGAACTCCAGTTTCTCGAAGTAAAATGTTTACTTGTTCCATGTTTTTATTAGAGTAGTTTTTAGGTCTGCCCACCCCAAGGTTTGGCTGTGGTAATGTGGAACATACTCTCCAGAATGAACAACTCTGAAATCCCCAGTAATTATAGTAAAATCCTGTAATCTGCCCTTGACTTCTAATAGCAAGATCTGATTTCACCAATTCCTGATTAGCTGTATTAGCAGGTTGGCATAATTTCTACAGGCAAATTTGCTGTCCCCCTGATGATAAATGGACCTGCTCTCCGTTTACTTAACATGTTCTCCCTGGGGCCTATTACGGTGTCAACAGCATTTTGAAAAATTGCTGCAGAAATAATGAGGACAGGGTGGTATGTTTGTGCCCATTTCATTCATCCACCTCTGTCCCTTTTTTACTTACTCTGTAGCCTCTTAGTCTTGTCCAAACTACTTAAAGAAGGAAAGTGCTGGAAGATTTATTTCCAGTGGTATTTTTCCTGTCTAGTTTTGTTTAGAAATACCAGTTCAAGGTCAGATTAATTGGGATGGAGGAGGAAAGATTTGTCTCTTGATTTGTAAGAACTTACACCTGATTATTTTGCAGAGAATTTGTTTTCGTGTGTTGGGTAACCTCTGAATGCTCGGTGCCATCGGTACTGCCAATTGTTCTGCCTTACAATGAGGAAATCACATAAATGTAGCAAGGGAGAAGGAACATCTATTTTCTTTTTGGCCAAGCAAAGCATTGCAAATGCAAGAGCTTTTCTGAATGTGACGGTGCTCTTTCATAACACAGAGAGACTATCTGGGGGTCATGTGTAACTTTTTAAAGAGCTTTTTCAGGGCACTTAAATATTCTGTATTTATTCAGAACTTTGAAGGTTTAGGATTGAGTCCAAGAGCCACAGACATTCCCAGTGCATGTTGTGCATATATTTAACCTTCAGCTCAGACCCTTTTTCCTCTCAAAGACCTTCCATTTCAAGCCTTGGAGCTTGTGTTCTGTATGTCCCCTATGATCCAAAAAAAGTGCCTTTCTGCTTTTTATGATGTGTGGGTCCTGTTTATCTATCACATTTCTGTTCCAATACATCAAGAGCGAGACTGTGATAAGAGTTTGTCCTCCTCAGGCTCTGAGCCCCTGCTGTTCCCAATGGCTGGTGTGCAGTTGGGGATCATTGGAATGACTCTGACAGAGCTGCACTGGCAACACCAGGGCAGGGCTCTGGGGCTCTACAAGTCCCCCAAAAGACACTCATTTATGATGGCTGAACCAGTCTTATAGCAGAATGTGATTCAAAATTTACAATTCCGGTGTGTAAGGAGTTCAGAGAATTTTTATTTTGCAGTGTTTTCTACCTGAAGAGCTTAAAATAATTTACTTAAAAACAAAAGATTAAGGTTTATTAAAGGGGATAAGAGCAATACTGTAGCCCAGCAAGCCTCTAGCATGGGATATTGGGATGAAAACCTTGATGCAAACATCCCTCCAGCCACTGGGGTTGGAGTCCTGGGTGGGTGTGCATCCTTCAGGGGTGGGAAGGGCACACGCAGATGAACTCAGACTTTACAATTGTATTATAAAAGATATATTTTAAATACAATAAGTACTCAGCCAAGGTGTTTGGGTTTATTCTTTCCTGTATGTTTGTGAAAAGGTGAACGCATCAAGAACGGAGGTGTGGGCCTTGCTGTGTGTGACTGACAGCATCGTTCCTCTGTGTCCTTGGTCATGCAGATATGGAGCAGTGCCAGGGAACTGGGCTGAAAGCAAATGTCAGCTTCCACAGATGTGAGATGAGACTTTGCAGCTGTTTCCTGTGTACTCAGGTGTGGTGCTTATCTTGGGAATAGTGCAAGGGAATGGAAAACTTGAGCTGCACTGTGGTGGTCACAGTTCCAGCTCTGCAAGTCTGGCTGGCCACTCTGTGGTCAGCCTGAAAGACACAGCAATCATCAGAGACATAATTTAGTGAGTTTTTTTATTTTATTTATTATTATTAAACAAATTGAATAAAAATAAGTGTAGATCCTCATGTTTTAAAGACACTGACAAGTACTGTTATACCACTGACCCTAATGAAGCATCTTAAATGCATCTTTATGCATCTTTTCAAGGCATATCACTATTTCCCAATATCAAGCATAACCTTTATAACAAATGTACAAATTTAGGACCTTGTAAGGCTGCTTATTCTCAGGATGCAAATTTCAGAGCAAATGGAACCCATTAACAAGATTAGCAATGCAAAAAGGCAAAGTGCAAGGTAAGGAAACAATTGAAGCTTTTCTGAAGGTAATACTTCATGTTATTGTGGTCCAGCTATGTGCATAATATGTTCTCTTTGGTTTCTTTTCTCCCTTTAGAATAAATTGACATAGGACAGAATGCTATTTATCTAGAGAAAACCAGCATTTTAGAAAAGAAAGTAATTCTTAGGACACTGTATTTTGCTTTTTAGAAAGCTGATTTCTAATACATTGCAATATTAAAATAGGCAGCTATTTAATAGTTCAAAGTGGTGAAAGAAAAGAGTTTGCTCTTGAATAGGAACATTTATGATTACAGAGGGTATTTTTTTTTAATATGAGGAGGGAACATGCAGGGGAAAGAGAATCCCAGTTTGCAGAAATGGAACAGTTTTCAGTGAGGGCAATTAGGTCTTTAATTTACATCCACTGGCAGCCTTGTTATTGCAGTAAGGCCATGACAAGAGTCTTTAACCAGTGCACCTTCAGCTTTTGTCTTCAGTCATCACTGAAGACTGATTTTGAAACTAGGTTCTCCTTTTACAAAGGCTTCATTCTCTGAAGATACTTGAACATGCTGAAAAGATTGTTGAAATCTTGGATGCCACGATGAATTAATTATGGTGTGTAGGATGTGATGCGATGGTGCTGCTGTGATGTTGCTGCTGCTGAGTCTCTGTTATGAGCAGTTTCATTGTTAATCTCTGCTTTTTACTGTTTTATCAGTTGTCATTGTAACTTCATCTTGTAAATGCTTCAGAGTGATGAAGTTATCTTGGTTTTGGGGCTTGGCACAAGTGGGTTTTGATTCTTGAGTTAAATCAGACACTGGAAGACTCAATGTTATCAGGAGACACAGATGCTCATTTAAAGGATTTTTTGCACTTGCTTATTCATGCTTTTACTCACTTGCTCTGCTTTATAGGTGCTGAGTTTTGAATCTCTCTTATAGCATCTCTGGACCTCTACCAGTGTTTGACCATATTCCTGATTAAATTTGTTTCCCTTCTTTCCAGTCAGAAGTTCCTGCCTCTTCCAGGCTGTGTCAGTACCTCTTATTGCTGTACCCTGTGTCCAACCCTGTCTCTCTTTCCCAAACACTGCCTTTAGGGACCTGAAGGGAGCCAGAGCTTCCACTTGTTCCCAGGGCTGAACCATCCCAGTTCTGAGGACTGAGCAGTGACAGTGCTGCAGTCCCTGACATCTTCATGGGCTCTGCTGGCCCTGCTCTGCTGTTCCAGTGTGTATCTTGGACTGTGAGGCCCCAAACTGGGCACATGTTTGGTTTCACAAGTGCTGAACACAAGGAAAGGGTCATTTCTTTCAACCTCAATCTTGCCAGGTCTTTTGACACCCTTCTAACAACCATGAAAACACTAGAGTTTGCTTTGTTTCCCAGTCTTGAGCAGCCAGGTCTGTCATGCACAGTGATAGCTCCCAGAATCACTTTGCTTTTTTACTTTTATTAATTTTGTTTTCTTGAGACAGTTTCTAGTCCCAGCAGTTGTTGGAACAGTTGAGATGCGGACACAAGAGCTCAGGGAGCAGAGTCAGCTAGAGGTGATCTTTAATCTTACATAGACAGCTTTCAAGGTAGTTGCAGCCCCCATGGAATTGTGGAGATGCAGCACTAGAGATCCCTTCCAGGCTCTGGATGAATCCTCTCCTGTGAGGTGTGGGGTTTGTGCCTGGCTGGCAGACACTGAGAAGCACCTGGCAGCATCTTTGGTGGTGTGAGTGGTGGATCTTCCTTGCACTGACTCTTAGAGGCAAAGCACAAAGTAACCCTCAGGTTCAGAAACATCTTTCCCAGCAATTCAGTTGCCTCAGCCTGTGCATTTTAAGCAGAGCTGCCTGTTCAGCCCTGCATTTGTCTTTTGTCAGCGTGGCCCTTATTTCTAGGTTGGGGTGTTCACATAAGCTAAAGTAGGAAGGTAAATAATACCAAGTAGCCAGTTCAGTGCTCAGTGCCCCAAGGGCTATTTCAGTGTTTCATCAATACAAAAAAAAGTGGTTATTTCTGCAAAGTCTATGTGCACATGTGTGTATTGGTGTAAACGTGTCTCGTATTATTCTGTGCATGGGGAATTGGATGTGGGTTAGGATCTGAAAGTCAATTTCGTGTCTTTTTACAAGACTGTTCTAGTGACAAATACAAGCTTTAAGTCCTTTTGTGTATTTTTTGCTGTAAAAGAACAAAGTTAATGAAGGGAGGTCATCTTTGGGCAGAGACTGAAAAAGCTGATGTGATGCAATGATGTTATTCTGCATTTGGTTATTTTTGGTGAAGTGTTAAGTGAATACCCTCAGGCTCAGAAAGATGCACTGATACCTCTCACAATGTACAGAGGCTTTCTGTTTTTAAAAAAGTTCAAACTTATATTATTGATTTTGGGAAGTGCCTAGTTGTCATATTGCAAATATAGAAATATTCCAAGCCAGTTTAATTCTGCATAAATAACACCAAAACTTTCTTTACAAATGTGGGAGCTCTCAGCTAGCTTCCCCTTTTTTTTCCCCATTATTGCCTTGCCTGTAGTTTATCTCTGTTGTTTACCTACATAACATGCAAGTAGTGCCAGAGGTTGTGGCACTGCTGCTGCTGTTGGTGTCAGGTATCAAAGCAATAAAGGACAAGCCCTGGGTGGCAGAATTCAGCTGCTTGCATTACTTGCAAACTCCTGCCAAGGAGTGCTTGGAGCTGCCGAGCAGGGAACATTGGCACGGCTTCTCTGTTCTCTCCCTGTCAAGAAGCAGCAGCTTGACAAAAACAAAAGGGAGATCTGGAAACAAAACATGGTATTCCTGACATCGCCGCAGCAATTTTTAGTCTTCATCTGTTGTGCTTTTTGTGGGAGCTCTCCCTGCACTGCTGCTGTGATGGGCTGCAGCGGGGTGACTCTGCTGTCTCAGAGCCACCCGGAGCTCTGCAGCCACCATCCTCAGCACAGCCACCAGAAGGCTTGGCTGTCCTTGGGAAACCACACTGAAGAGTTTCATCACTGCTGGCTTTGGTCTGTGGTACCTTATCTAAAGCTCAAACCCAGCTGCTCTCCTTCTCCTCCTCTCTCTCTTCTCCTTCTGCTGTTGGGAGACCTGAGGTGTTTGCTGTGGAGAGAGCAGTCTGGGAGCAGCTTCTCCATCACCTGGACACACCAGTGGCCACTGGTCCCACACAGAACAGAACTGAGAGAGAGCAGATTTAAGCCACTACTTTGAAAGTGCAGAGTTGAAAAACCATTGCAGCTTCCTGCAATTAAACATGGAGGAATTAATTATAGTGGGGAGAAATCCATCCACTTTTGAGTTTCAGGAATGATTTTTTAATGTGGAAAAGGATGTTAATCACCACAGCAGTGAATTTGGGAGCCTTATTTAGTGCTGTTAGCTGCCTGGATAAACAATACTGCACAATGTTTATCTCTCAGTCCATCACTCAGTTCTCACTGTCTCTCTTTCTCTTTTTTCCCACAGTGTGATATTTTTGTGTTTCAAAACAAAGGCTCTCACTTCTTTCAGTGTGAACCTTTAAACTATGCCAAATGTAAATTTGTGTACTAAATACCCCACTTCTGTCAGAGCAGAATGGCAGTGTATTGTTTTCTAAAGAGCATTTGAAAATGCACTTTGATTTCAGGAGAAATAAGACCGCTAATTTTGATCAGAGTCAGTTGAACATATAGACCCTGTTCTGCTCTCAGTAGATCTGCTCTGACTTCCCCAGATCTTATTGTCCTCTAGGAATGGTAGAACTTTTTTTCTTTTACTGTTCTCATAGCAAAATAAAGATAAGTTGGCCTTTATTTTGTTTCTTTCCCTGCAGCTTGTGATTTATGAGAGCAAAAGGATATGGCAGTGGCTGTCTCCCTAAAATTCCAGTTTTTCAGCTTTCTGAACTTCCAGAATTCTGAAGATGAGCAAATAGTGTTTGCTCAAGTTCTCTTTACTCTGCCTGTTCTTCTAAGTCTGAATGTGGAATAGAAATCCATGATAAAATTCAAGTCCTTGGATTGAAGTTAAAGGTGCTATAGTTGAGGAATCTAAATACTTTGCCAGGGATCTTTGTTTTCAGATGCTGATCCACGTACACTGTGAATGCCTTCTCCTTTCCAAGTGGAATTTGTCATGTAGTGGCTAGAATTAGTGACCAAGAGATTTCTTCTCGTTATTAACGTAAATAAAGAGTATTTCCACTGAAGGGACCCTAAAGTCTTTCAATGCATTAGGACACATGAGCAGGATCTTTATGGAAAGACAAAACAGGCACAAGGAATCTTTAGCAGGAAGCTAAAGCAGGTGAAAAGCCCCCAAACCAACAAATTGTAAAATATGATGGCAGCAATTGTTGTCTGCTAAAATTGAGAAATTGGTAACGATGAATCCAAGTTCAATTTTGATTTCTAGGGCAGGATTGATACAGTTCTATGGCAAAGTGGGATTTCCAACTCTCTGCAATGAAGCCCTCAGGAAACTGGCAACATTTTACCCAGAAAATGCAGTAACTGCTCACCTTTCTGAACAAGGCAGTACCCAGCTGCACACCTTCCATCTGCACACATCAACCTGGCCAACATTTAAAAGGTCTTTTCTTTCCCCCTTTTTTTTCCTCTTTAAAGCTCCAAGCAAGGGGGACTGTTAGCAAGATGGATCTCTAGCAAAGTATATTATATAATATGCAATATAAGGAAATATTTAATTGGCACTGCTTTTTAAAATGTCTGGCAGTCTCCAGACATTAATTTAGCAAATGCCTAAAACCTGAATAATATTTCTCCAAGCACTTTAAAAGTCTAGGGAACACAATAGGAAGATCTGGACCATTAAAATAGTTAACTCAATGTTTTAGTATTTGAACAGTAACAGAGCTAAGGTAGGACTAAAATTCTAGGATCGTTTCAAAGTATCTCTGTCTCATTTCCCTTTATAGCCTCATGCAGATGCTAATCCATCACGTTATTTTGTAGGACCTCAGAAAGTTTAAAGGTTGTTTAGTTGGTGGAAGTGCTCAGGATGATTACTTCTAGTTTGCTTATTCTGCACTTTTTAAAATAAAACAGTAACATTTTATGCCCAGTAAGCTCTATTACTCCTCATTTGTTTGTAATGCTTCACGTCACACGCAGGTGCCAGGTACCTGGGTTATTATTCATTTTTGAAAAATGCTTAGTGCTGTTCCTTGTGCTGCCTCCTGCAGCAAACAGGCTCTGATTGATGGCGCTCAGCCCCTGCAGCTCCCCGAGCTGGGGCTGCCAGTGCCACAGCTACCCAAAACCACCCCGACACTGCCACTGCTCCTGGGCAGCCTGAGCAAGAGTCTTCTCACTGCTGGGGTGCGTTTTGGGAGTCATGGATGTAGCTTTCTTTAGGAAAATTGGGTATATTCAACACCTTATTTTTGTGTCGGTGTCATTTATAATTAAAGTGGTCAAAATATTTTATTAAAGGATTTATAAGAACATTATCTGTGATTTAGAGCATGTTTATTAAATCAAAGAATACATTTTATAAATTTTGGCTTGTTAAGTGTAATACAGTTTATTAGATCGCGTATTGACAAACTCCAGATCATGTAATTCACCATTTAGGTGTTTCTTTTTTAAGCGCATGAAAATAAGCAGTGATGGCTAGCAATGAGAGCCACTAAGCTGAGACTCTAACTATTGATTGGCATCTCTTTGCCTCTTGATGTGCTGGTTGGGATTGAGAAAGGGTCGATTCTCCCATGAGCCTGCAGCAAACACTGTAAGTTAAACCCCAAAACTGGGGACTGTGGGTGTGTTATGAGAATGAATCAATAACTGGGATAGAAACAAACTCCTGCTCTGGGGTCGAGGCCAGGGCCTAGGCAAGCTGTAAATATTAGGCAATATAATTTCTTTCTTTATTTAGCAAGGCAGCTGTTGCTGCAGGGAGCAGAGTGAGGCCTTCTTTAACATTCCTGAGGAAGAGATAGTCACAGGTGCTGTTTGTGCCCGTGCAATGCAGCCTCCTCGTGCAAAGGCACCTGTTGTTAAATTTTCAAGGCTGAATCTGTTAGACCTTATTAGTGGGTGGAGAGCTTTGAAGAAAATCAGGCTCAATTATCTCTGCATTTTCAGATGCTGGGAGAGGTAATCTTGAAACCCCATTGCTTTTTGTTAAAGCTGTTGCTGTAATGGTACAGAGCTTTTTATTCTCACTCTCTTACAGTGGTGGAGAAGTTTAAGGAGTGATGACAGGTTAAAATGGAGCAAGGCCAGAGGGTGAGTTATTGCTCCATAGAATGATGTAGATTTGGTATTAACTTGTCACCTCTTAGTTCATTCCAGTGATGCCACTTTCCCTAAAGCCTCGAAGCAAAGTCTTTATTGCTGAGGTGGTTTATGTCAGTCCTGTGACGTAGCTGTGGCTGGGCACACAATTTCATGGAGCAGCCTTGCAGGAGGAATGGGTTCTCTGGTGGGTTTCAATGGGGAAGTATGGGGACCAGAGGGAAGGATAGGCTGTCCCATGCCAGAGACAGCCTGTTCCCATCAGTTCCTTACATACCAGGGATCTCTCCTTGCTGTAGGGTTGAGTTCTGTATCCCTCTTTAATATGTTATCACATGCTGTTTAAAATGGAGTTGTTCAGCTTATTCTTTTATTTTATTAGAACGAATGCAGATAAAGTTGCTAGGAACAATCCTTGGCTAAACTGATGTGTAGGGAGTCGCGGAATCTCCTGTAGCCTCTTGTGCTTCCAAAGCCTGGATTTGTACAGTCACCTCTACAGTGTCTCATCTGTGGGCAGATACTCATTGAGGGGCTCATGAAAACACCTATCAGGGAGTGACATCTGTACCAGCAGCTGACAGTCAGGAGGGAGGGGAAAAAAGGAAAGAGGCTATGTGGGGTGCTGGGTTGTGAGTTTTAATTATTTACAGCATTTTTCTGAACTGGGCATGGTCCCATTCATGAAATGAATAGAATAAGAACCGTTTGTGGTTATTGGGCAATGCATGAACAAGAGAGCAGAGATTTTTGTCTTTAATTCTAAAGCAGTTCTACCACTTTAGGGTGTGTTTATGTGATGTACTATGAGAGATGTGAGGAAAAGCAATGGGGAAAATTTTCAGGCCTGGCTCCTAAGAGGGAACAGACCTGCATTTAGATCCCCTGATACACTTGGCCTACTTTTATAGTAGCAATGCCTCAAAGTCCATTAAAAAACTGGGCTTAATGTCTGTAGGTGAAAACTGAATGTGGCTCTCCTTAGAAGAGCTGAGGAGCAGCAGTGCAGCAGCTCAGGCCATTGGCTGAGACCTCTCTCTGCTCTGTGTGGAATGGTGAGTGCTCAGGTCAGTCACTTGCAACCAGGGAATATAGAGATTTTGGTCTGTATTTCTGATGGTTGTGATCATATTTCTCTTGATGATGAACTTAATCAGTTAGGAGAAGAATCTTAACTAGGGCTTTCAAACAGTTCTATTTTTTCCAAGTGGGAATCAGGAGCTCTAGCTGATTTATCTGCCAGTTTGTGGTACTGAATTCTTGAATGCATTTCCTTCTGGCTCTCAGGGTAGTGAAACCACGGAACCCTTCAGGATTAACAGTCTCTTGTCATGAGTAGAGATACCCACACTACCACTGCCCTTGTGATCAGCCATGGAGAACCAGAATTCCCATGGCATTAAGGATTTCAGTAGTGTTGAACACAGAAGAAATGATCCTTATCGGCACAATTGCTTCTAGGTTCTTTAGAAGTGGATGCTTGCAAAGGGATCCATTGAATGGGTAATTCTTAAAGCCTAATTCTTCCCCAAAGTGCAGTTGTTTTGCAAGCAGAGTGTGTTTGACTCTCATGTCACACAGTGCAGCCTCCTGAATCAACCCCTGCTGAATGTGGTGGTGGTTCACACCTGACCATCAGCCTTTGTTATCGTAACTGGCACTCACACAGGACTTAAAATAGAAATGAAGTAATGCCTCTCATGTCCCAGAAGCTCTGTCCCACTGTGGAGCAAGCTTGTATTCTCAACTCTTTGCTGTATTCACAGCTAACAGACCTTTTTTTTTAACCAGGTTCTATTACATTACTTTTTTACACACACCATACACAGAACATGTTCAAATTGACTATTTGAAGCCAAACTGATAAAACAAGCATCTGTACATTGTCACAAATTATGCCCTGGGATGCAAACAGTGCCTGTAAGGGTGGCTGAGGCTAAGACATATCTAGAACGATGATGATACAGATTAATTACATAAATGGGAGAGATACCAAGCTGATCATACGTGTTGCTCACCTGAAGCCCAAGCAAAAGGGAACAGAATGGTAACGGGCATTCTATAGAGAAGGAAGAGCTTAAAACCTGATATGCAAATATCTGAAGTAGAGTAGGTAAGAAATCAGAGGGTTTGGTTGAAGGTGAACAAAGCTCAACATGACTTAGTGCGGCAGATCCTGGTTTTAACACATACATCAGGTTCATCACACACCTCCCAAAAGGACTGGCAGTAATGTCCCTGAATTTTGAGGATGCCCTTGTGTGTTCAAAGTGCATGTTTCCCTCCATGCCATTTGCATTAGCATTTTAAATGTTAGTCTCCATAAAAAAGCCTGTATGGTACATTTTTAGCTTACAAACGAGGCTCTGAGTTAGGGCAATGTTCACCTGGAGGGTCATATATTTCATGCTTCATTGCTTTCTGCTGGTGATTTCTGAGGTAATCTGCAGTGTCTCTGAGAGAAGGTGCCAGTTACTGTGCCATGATTGCTGTTTGGGGAAGTATGCTGTTAAAATGTCTGTCTGGCAGTCAGATTAACCCCAGATTTATACGCATTTGCTGAGAAAAAGGTTTGGCCTTCTAAATCTTGATTTCTAATTGGGAATAAGTAGGATTTTATATTCCCGTCCTTCCTTTTTTTCCTCCTGTGAAGCAAGTAGAATAATGTCAGATATGTACTGATATTTACTGGGATCCTGCTGTTATTTGGTAGTGCTCTTTTATAATTTAGGTGTGTACTGGTCATCTCCTATGGGTCCATGTACTCCTTCTCCCTTGATGGTTTTATTTCTCATGAATCCCTGAAAAAAATTCTTCCTTTTACTGTTTCTTTGCTGTGTTTCTTCTTCAGTATCAGTTTATCAGCTGGAGGTGCTTTTTATGTTATATAAGTGAGAAACTTCTTGCCATCTTCATGGAACTCTAAGTCTTCTTCCTGGAGTTAGAACAGGTTTACCTGTGGCCTGGTCTCTTCTCTATACAGCCAGCACTGCAATATTGAGAAACAATAGTTTTCTCTGAAAATTGAAACCTTTTCTTACTCCTCTTTTTTTCATCCATTGATGAAACTCTCCTGAAAGAATTGCTGTATTTCCAGAATAGTTCCTTATTTTACTGAATCTGTTTTCTCTTGTGAAACACTGGTCTGGGTTAGAATTTCCTGTCCTTCCACATGATACCCTTTTCCTTAGTTTTGCAGCTTTTCCCCAGGCATCCATCCAGGACACGCTGTAATCTCACATCTTCTGTTGGGAAGGACATGTCCCAAACCAGTCCTGAAAACAGTGTGCATTTAAATATAGGCATTTTCATAAGTACAGTTAGTCCTTTTTAAAAGAGAAGACAAATGACAAAAGATTTAAAAAATGAAAAAAAGAAGCCTATACCTCATATACCTTTGAATAAATACACTAAGTAAGGAATCGTGTCAGAACTAGTAGATGCAAAGAGAAAACAAAACCAGGAGAAGACCAGAGAAAAGCAGAAAGGGCAAAAGGAGCACATGCTGAAACACTGGTGATTTAGTATTTTTGTTGTTAATGGTTTGTTTAATCATTTAATTATGTTCTAAATATATGTATAGTTTTAATTTGGCCTTTCACTGTCTTGAAGTCCTTTAACCAATAAAGTCTGGGGCACAGGGTCTGGTGTCTGTCTCAGAACCAATTCAAAAAAGAATACTTTTGAATTATAAATATTTTCTCCAGAACTCAATAAAAATAGATGTCTTTGTCCCTGGTGTCACGTCTGTCAGTCTTGTTGTGATCTAGTCACCAAAGGGGTCTGCAGGGACAGGCTGTCTCAGCCATGGAGAAGTGCATCTCCCACAGCACTTCATAGCCCAAAGAATGAGAAGAGAGGCTGCTGTCAGCTGCACTGAGCCTTGCAGAGGAATTCACAGCAAAGGGACTGAGGATGTGCGGGTATCAAGAGGGGAGTGGGAGGGTAAAATGTGTCATGAGGTGAAGGGTAGAAGACAAAGATCATTAGAACTGCCATATGCTCCAGCCTGTCAAAGTTTTACAAGGGAAATATTCAATATTCGAGGAACATACTAATAACGAAGCACAGAATTTGATGGGGCTCATAAAGAAATCTTTTGTGACTCTTTCCCTGATAAAAGCTTTTCTCAAACCACACACCACAAAATGCTGGGCTGCAAAGGGACGAGAGCCTCTTCCAAGCTCTTTGCAGACTTTGATGGAGATGACATTGCAGACAAGAAAAAAAAAAAGGCTTCTGACATGTGGAGGCTTTTGGTCTTTGAGTGTTGTACTGACTGAATGACCTTGTGAAAAAAGGAGAGTGTTCAAAACAAGATCTGTAGGTGCTTGATATTTGCAATATTGTGGGTAAAGCAGGGACCAGGACTAAAAGTGCATTTGGCATTTTCCTACTTATTTGGTTTGAAACTGAAGCAAAAGGACGTGTTTAGGAATTTTGGTAAAGTCATTTTAACAAAAAATAACAGTCTTCAGAATTTGAAACCATAAACAATAGAGAACTTGCCCCAGTGACACTTGCAACTCAGAATGCTTTAAAGTAAATTTTAGAAGTTGTGAAAGTACCCACTTTAGTCTGAGTATTTTCAAACTGGTACATTTTTCCTCAAGTTGATTTAATTATTCTATTTTGAAATTTCAGTTCAATTTAGATACGCATTTAAAAGTGAAATAGAAGTCAAAAGCATATCAAAACTATTTAACAAAGCATGATTGACTTAAAGCGACAAGTTCAGTGCATTGAAATTTCTGATGTTTTGCTGAAACTCAGTAGGCAAACACATGTTGATACCTTTAACATTTTCATGGGCTAAAAAGGAAAAAAGCCCACCACATTTTGTGCTCAGCCTCCAACAGAACAGACTCTGCAATCAGTCACACATGCACTGGGATCTGAGTGCTGCTGCTCAACAGGCTCCCACACTTGTATCCGCTGCTGAATGGCATTTCCAAGCCTTGATGATCTATTTTTGGTTTTGTTGGTTCTCATGGAAGTGAGACATTTGAAAGCAATCTGCAGAGTTAGAAACAGGAGACACTGAGATTTCCATATACAATTCCAACATTTAAACTGAATATCTAACTCTGTATTTAAATGCTTTATAGTGCTTGCCAGTTCACTGTAGCTAGAAGTTTATTTAACTCTTTACATTGTGAGTTCTAAGAGACAGGTGTGAAAGTTCCATCAGATTTCTTTTTCTGGGAGGTCTGTGATGACAGAACTTGAAGTGTCCAATTTAGAAAAGAAATACAGTTGGTTAAGCACATCAGCTACGTGTTTTTGTATGGTGAATTTATATGCAGAATATTCTACTTCAAATGTTTTTGATCAATATGTGGAATGTGTAAGGTACAGCCACCATTATGATGTTTTTCATTTTATTTCAGTTTAACTGTGTCATAACCACTTGTTCTAAAATTTGGACCTAAAACTTAGAGGTGTTACTATCTGGGCTGCTGGAAGTCTGTGGGAAATCAAAGCAAAGCTTTGCTGATTTCCAGCTGATCTTGGCCACACCGAGTTCAGATTGTTTTCTACATCCCAATCTCAGCAAAGTGATTCTGTTTTATTCAGCCTTGGGACTGCCAAAGTGAGACATCATGGGTTTGTAGGATGCCTTGGGTTCAACTTAAATATCAGGGGCTTTTGGCCTGTTTGGGAGACCAAACCACTATAGTATTTATAAATAAAATAGTTTTCAGAGCACCTCTAATAGTCAATTTGCTTTTCACATTATCCTACTTTCTTCCTTTCTATGATTTTTTCCCCCACCACCTGCATCAAAAATCTTATTTCAAATGAAAGGTAGAAATGCCACTTTAGTATTTCTCGAATGAGAGGAATTTTTAATGAATTAAATATTTTTATCCTGCCACACAATGTCTGGCCATGAAGTCAGGAACAGTTACTATTTTTACAGATCCTCTCCAGTACAGAGCAATGGAGAAATAAAGCCCAGCTCTGCTCCTGATTGAAGTGTGGAGAGATGTCAGCTTGGTGCTGCTGCTGCTTTTGAATATGCTGATTGTGCCTCTGGAAGGAGGCTGGGATACCCTGGAGATCTGTGATCTCTGCTGCAGATTAGAGCTGTCTCCCCAGTGAAGCAGCACGAACCAAATACATAACTTTATGAGTTCTCCTGGCTTCAGATCTACACTCAGATGACAAAAAGTAAAAAGAATTAATCAGGGCCTAATGCAGCAGAGCATTCTGCATTGTATCTTCATTAGGCTGCTTTTGTTTTCCTCTTTTGGAAGGTTCTTTTATTTACAGATTTCAAAGCCAGATGACAAGGAGAGCTGGTAATGCACTTCAGCCGCTGCAGCACTGAAATTCAAAGGCAAGGACACAGGAGGAGAAAGATTATCATCTTATTAGTGAAGGAGGATAAAGATTATCAGGCTGCAATGATCCATTATTTATAGGAATGCTGTCCTTTCCTGTGTGTGTTACTGAGGCATTTAATGTATTTGTGCTAGAGATTAACATTGATGTTATTTTTTTTAATATCTGCTTTCAGTCTATGCTATGCAGGTTGGCATTCAGGAAACTCAGCCAGAGGAGAAAAACAATAGTATTAATTAGGAGCATCAGTCATGGGTGTTATGAAATTCAAAATTGCCAAGTTTCCAGTGCAGTTTAGTGGTAATTATAATAGAGTGTGGAGACAAGCTGTTCTGTTCCCTCTAAAGAAATGCAGAGTTTGTTGGATCAAAGTGCTAATGCAAATCATGGGAAATGCAATGCTGTTTCTAGAGTCACTTGGACTTATTTATTTTATTTTGTTTTTGTTTTTAAAGGATGTGTTGCCACAGCTAATTCATCAACAGTAGCACTCTCTTCTTCTTCAGGGCTGTTTATCACAGGATCTCGGTCTGCTCCATAAATTATCCTCAATTTGCAAATGAGAACTTTGGCATAATAAAATAGAATTAATTTAATGGGGCTTATCTGAGTCATCAGCAGAGCTGGACATTGGAATCAGGTTCCACCTGAGTATTTCTTTATTTCTCCAGAGTTAGAAACCTAACGCTGCCCCCTGCTGAGCTTCTGGGGACTGGTTTTGGATCTGCTCTGCAGGCTGCTGTGGGGAATTGTCAGCAGAGTCCATGGCTGTGCTCAGAACACTCCTATTCCCTAGACACAATTTTTTTTTCCCAATGGGAAATCTATTCTCTTCCACAAAAAAACCCCAAGACAAGCAAACCAGAAAAAGTTCAGAAGCACTAGGGAGGAAAGCTGGTGCTCTGAGATTGTTGCAACCTTTGCTGAAAGTACTTGGCTGTTTGCAAGGTTGGGTTTTGAGCCTGAAATGTGAAAAAAGGGCATTTTATTGACGAGTTAATTTAAAGTTGACTGTCATTGTCATTTTTAATGAAGAAAAGTTTTCACAAAGTTATGCAAAACATAAGCAGTCTAAAGGTTTCTTTTGCAAAAGGAAAACATCAGGCTCAATCTATGTTTGCATTTGAGTAACGCATTAAAAATCAATTAAATCCATTTGAATAATTGAGGTAAATTGGTAGTAGTGAACTGGGTTGTCCTGACTGAGGATGTAATTAACTTCAAACTAAGTAACTGTAAATTAATTAGCAACAATGTATGCTCTCCATCTTGTAAACATTTTAGTTAAGGATTTGTTGGGAGCCGAAATAATAAGGTTAGATTAGAATCAACAATTGAATTCAGGGAACATTTAAGGAAATAACCCAGGGAATGATCCTGTTATAGGAGAGGATTCTTGGTTTTCATTTTCCACAGCAGGGAAATGGAAAGAATAATTTTTTTTGTGCTTACATAGCTTTGCTACAGTCCTTGTTCAGTATTTGACTGAAGATCTAAAGTAGATTCTCTCCTGAAAGATTTAATTCTAATACTGCTGATGGAACGACCTTCTCAAACCTCAGTTTTTGTTACAGATTTGTATTTCCAACACTGCTGTTAGGTTTCTGATGTTTTACTGGCACCAGGTTGTTCAGAAATAATTGGGTACTTTAATATCAAAAGAGACATAAATAACTTAAATTGCTTGAGGAATTTTATTTTAATATTCCTTTAGTGTATATTTCTTTGTCAAATTTCAAATTATTAAAATGATCTGATTTAAAATATTGAACAAATGTTTTAATATAAAATTTGGAAGTCCTCACGCAGGTAACCTGGTAGGATTTTCTGACAGGCAGGCAAACAAAAAGTAAAGACAGCATGTCCTTAGAACTTCCATTTTTTTTTTCTTTTAAAGCTTAATAAACTCACTTAAGGCTAAGTTAAAAGTGCTGACATCTATCACTGAAATGGAATTGACAGACTTAAACTTTGGAAAAAAATTCCACGACTCTCAGTTTTAATGTAAAAGCAGATGAACAGAAAGTTCTGTAATTTTAACTCCTCTGATATACAGAAAACAGTTCACGAGCATTTATTTTCCCTCAGATTATGGAATGGACTGCAGTGCCACTTAGCTGACATGTTTATTGCTGAAGTGTTTATTTTAGTATTAATGCTTAAAAGCCAATACAAATTTAATCTTTTCATAGCTGTAGCATTTTGTGATTCAGAGTGAGTGATGCGATGAGTAATGGTAATTCTGCTGATTGCACAGAATTGGGTATGAAATACTTTAATCAATGAATACGTTAGTGAAATATTTAAAGAGAAACTGCCAGGTTTCCAGGCCCTGGTTGGTTTTAGAATTTGATGGTTTTATTTTTAATATTTTATTTTTAAATCAGGGGAAATTATTTCGTATGTGAATGGAAACACCCTGAATGTTCTTCAGAGTGGAATGATTGGAGGGAGAGGGATGATTAAACCCTGCACAAGGCAGCACTGTGCTGGTGAAATAGGGAACAATGGAAGGGGGAGCATGCAGTAAATCAGCATTCTGCCTGCCTTGTCCAGGTAAATGGCCTGAGCTCAGGTGTGATACAGGAGCTGCTGATGTGCTGGCCAGGCAGGACCAGGACACAGCATTTCAGGGAGGTGCAGTGCAAATGCCAGGGGTTGCATTAGGCAGGTTTAAACTCTGAGGCTCTCGTTAGATTTCCATCTCCCCTGGGTTTCTGTAGTCCCTTCATGTTACTTAAGAGCTTTGGAAGATCAAAATTGCTGAGCAAGTCCTGAAAATGATGAAAAAAATGCTTTGGTTTTGATCAGCTCAATTTTTATGATAGTGAGACAGTTGTATGGATCTTTAAAAGTATCATGATCTGAGCCTGATGTTGCATTGCTAGAAGGGACTGACTCATGGATGATATGGGGTGAAGACCAAAAAAAACTCACCCAGTTTGCAGGAGCACATCTGACTGCACAGGGATGAAAGATGAAGCTCATTGCAAAATATCTTCAGGCCTATTCAGGGCATTATTCATTCCACCCTCAATGAGCAAACCTTGGCCATTCAATTTGCAGCAGAAATGACTCTGACCATCACAGATTTAAACTAGAAGTCGGTGCTGTGCTGGGCTGTGCAGGCAGATAGAGAAATAAGGGTAGAAAAAATGAGAACAAGCAGTGGTGGCAGCTGGCTGTCCTAATATTCATGGTGGACCAGCAATACAATAGTGGATCAAGTCTGAGCACTTTAAACTGCAGACAATTGGCAATGCTGAAAACACAGCTGTCCTAGTCCCAGTCAAGCCTATTCTTTAAGCCAAATAATAAACAAACCAGACAATGTTGAGGGCAGAGTAGACAGATAAACATAAACATGAAAATTGAACTTGAATACCAAGCGATTTTTGTTTGTTTTGCAGTATCACAAAACAGCAAATGCAATGGCTTTGGAAGTGTTGTGGAGATTTCCAAGCCTCTACAACAATTCCATCTGTCCTGAGATTTATGATTAATTACATCTTCTGGGAAAAAGGAATACAGACATTTTTTCTTTCCAACTGTTTCTTTTAGTAAACTCAGTTGATAAAAATGCATGTTGGTTCCTACAACAACAAAAAAAATTCCCTTTGGTAATTGTGAAATAAGTGTATTGTACAGCAAGCTGTATAATCCTCTACTTGTGGAAATATGATGTAAGTAATCACATAGCACTGATGTGATGAAGATGAGCTCTTGGCATTTGCTGAACAGTATGGCTAAAATGTATTTTTTCAGGCTAATCTCTGAAGCAGTGTGAACAAAGTAATCAGATTGAGATGAAAAAATTTAAGTGGATCATCAATATGACAGAAAAGGTTTTGAGAACACTTCAAAAGATGGAAGAGAAGGATATATCTTCTATTTCAGTTTTTAATCTTAGTGAATTCTATTTTGCTTGTCTGAAAAATGACACATTATTTTTCACAAGGATTCCCAAGTGAAACAAAAGTTGTGTGCTAATACACTAAAATCAAATAATGTAGCCAGGTTTTTTGCTTCATATAAACTGGAAATGAATTTGGTTAAAAAAACATGATAAAAATTGTTCTGTTAATCAGAGACTAAAGAGTTCAGTGTTGAAAAAGAGTGGTTTTGCCAGAAGCAAAACATTATAATGATTCTTATTAATTAGTTTAATATTTACTTTGAGGAAATACAGGAATGTGATAGAAGGTATATATATAACTATTATAAAAAACAAAATGAAATTTAAGACTTAAAGTAAAACATTTATTTTAGAAATGCACAAACCCAAGAAACAGATAAAGAACATGTTTGAAAATAAGTGTGTTTTCAATTTACTTTGCTTTGGATCATGACAGAAACAAATGTCTGCTAATGATACTTCTCCCATTGTTTATTTTATTTAATAGTAGGGATGAATGGATCTTTCCTTAACCTTCCCTGAAGATTAGCTGACGTAACAACTCTGTGTGTGTTAAATTCAAAGCCTTTGGAAATCGCTGACTGCTTTCAGTGAGCTGTGGGTCAGAACCTCACGTGACCCTGGCAGCTGTTTGACCGGATTGCCTGAACTTGCAGTGGAATGTTCCCATTAATTTGATGGCATTTGAACAGAGAGATAAATTTCAATAGGCTTCAGGAGGAGTTGGCTCATCCCCTGGACTGGTAGGAGTCACTGGAAGGAGCAGGGCCAGTTTCTTCCAGGTTTTCCTGAGTTACTGAAGTGCTTTAGGTGCTGTTGGTTTGCAGAGGTAAAAGGGATGGGAAGATTTTGGATTTTGCCATTTTCACCTAGGTTGTACTTTCTCATTTGGAAGTCAAATCAGGTTTTGCAGTTCAGTTTAAAGCATTATGTGAAAAATGTACCTAAAATTTTTGCAGCTTATCTAAGAACAGCTTTTTAAAAACTTTCTTTCGAGTCATAGTACTTGGTTACCGCATGCTTAACCTATGTTAAAAAAACAAACAAAAACCCCCAAACTTTTCTTTCTGTCAGGTGCTTCCCAACTTGCTGCTCTATCCCAATGGTGTAAAATCTACTTCCCTTAATGCTGCTAAATTGGTTTGGTCCCATGCTTTGGCCTCCTCTGTAGCTGTTACTTTATTCCCCTGATGAATACAGGAAACCAGGAATGTGTCACCCCTTCTTTCCCAAAGCCTCTGCAAGGTTTCAGCCTCATCTCTGCAGCTGTCTCCCAGTGCAAAACCTTTGGAGGAAAACAGTGTCTTGTGGCACCAATCAGCCTTTAAGGTCTAAGGATTAGTCTTTGACTATAACTGTTACTTTATTTTAGATTAGGCCTTCAGGTGCTAATTCCAGGCTCCAGAGCAGCGCAGGGAATAAATTCAGCAATTCCCTCAGGGGATGCTGTGCCTGCAGCTCTCTTGCAGTGAAAGATGGGATCTTGCTCGAGTGCTTTTTAGATAATCTGAACTTTCTTAGTCTTGCCTGAAAAGAGAGTTCCTTTCAGGGCAACCAGTAGTAGAAAGATGATGCTGTTTCACCCCCACGTGATTCATTTCAGCAAATGTACAATGCTGTATTTGTAGAACTGGGTACTATTTTAGTGGTTGGTGTGATAAAGGAAACACAAATGACTAGGACATATTTCAGTTTTTTTGCTTAGTCTCCTGCTACAAATTTAGTTCATGTCCTCATTTCTGCATATATTTAATGATGAGATGAACACCAAAAAGTAAAGTAATTATCTTTTCTTGGCCATCATGGATTATAGCATTGCAATTTTTTTGGTCTTCTGCAGAATCCCCTTATAATCCATTATTCCACTGGAAAATGCCAGTGGGATCTGGCATTTGGTAATGGTTTATAGTGCAGATGTTTTTTAATGTCGATTTTAGTTTCTTTTTCCTCTTATCATACAACAAGGCATTTGAATCTAATTATCTTACTTTGATTTCTTACTGTATTTCTAATACCACTGTAAGGAGATCACGTCTATTCCAAAAGAAAAAGGGGGTAGAAGATTCTCTAGTAAATTAAAACTTAGACAACAGACAAGATATAGATATCATAAGAGTGAGAATAGTTTAGCCTTTGAATAACTTCATTATGGATGCAATATGTTCTCAGTTATTTGACATTTAAATACAGATGCCTTCTGCATGGGATGTGCCAGAGCTCTGAAGTTCTTTGTCATGCATAAGGCTCAGTTAGGTTTCCAAAGTGTACAGCTCTGACTTAAACTTTATAAATCAAACCTTGACCCATATGCCAAAGACCTTTTGTGTTACAGGGGAGTAAAAATTAACTTACGGAAATTTTTATTTTGTAAACGTGAGTTCCACTGATCTCTGCCTCTCATCCATTCATGGGCAGGACTGGTGATTATTCTGTATGTTGCTGCTCACCACAGTTAGTGGGATATTCCTGCCTGACTTTTAGCTGGACCTAAAGCTTTGCGCTCTGCATCCTCTACAGTAATACCCAGAATTTTTCATGGAGTAAATGTCACAGAAGCTGTAGGACCTTCTTCTACTTAGAGCCTTTCCAGTATGGTAGAAAATTTCATGAAGCTTTTAGGAGCACTAATTGAAATTACTATTAATATAATGCAATAAACCCTGTTTATGATGGCTTTTTAAAATTAGACTTCTCTGAAAGCAGGAGGTTCTAGTGAGCTTACATGTTATTTCATTCAGTCTGTTTCCCAGGAATATGAACGTATTTGGTCACAGACAAGGATATGTTTGCATTATGATCCCACTCTTAAGTATTCTTTAGTGCTTTCACCTTTCTGTTTTGCAGTTTGTCTATCTGCAGAGGACTGTAGTGATATTTGGTAATTTGCAGATTGCCCCATCCCTTAAAATTTATCTGTCTTCCTCACTCCTCTGCTGAAGTTAAACTCCATAATCCCAGCAGTACTTCAGCTAAGGCTGCCCTCAACCTTCCCAGCTGTTGCTAGTTTTTATTTCTGCTTGTAGCAGATCCAACAGAGCAAATCCTCTCGCTGTCTGAGTCCCCCTGCTCAGGAGTCACTGAGTGCCTTTGAGTTTAGTGATGACTGGTGCATTTTCCATAATGCAAACCAAAAAGGATCCATGAGCAGATAGAGGTTAATGACACCCCCACCAATGTTTCTTTCTCTTGCAGCTCCTCAGCCATGGGTGCTGCTGAAGTGCAGCTCCCTGTCCATTTTAGGTCCAGGTGTCATCCCTCTGGGAGAAAGTTCCCTCCCAAGAGAGGTTTTCTCTGGATGTGAGAGACCTGTGAAGAAACTGTGATGTCACAGGCATTCCACAGTGCCTCTGTGATAGGGATGGCTCCAGCAAAGCTCACACAGGGGTTTCCTAGAAATACTGGAACAAAACACTGACTTAACCACTTTCCCATGGGATAAAATATTAGGAGGAATTGTGTGCTGGTAGATCTGTGGGGTGTGTGCACCTGAGCCTGCTGCAGCTTTGGTGCTGACGGGCACTTTAGAGGGGACTCGAATAAACATGGATCAGCATTCCAGCAAGAACCCTTACTGTTCTTCTATTTCTTATGTACCTGATGTCTTTGAAGTAATTTCTTTATTCTAGACCTTAGAAAATTTGTGATACTCCTCATGAAGGGATACAGCAGATACATGACATGGGGCACTTTAAACACTACTTTGCAGAAGTAAAAAATAAAATAAATGCCACAGTAAAATGAAGCCTAACAAATAAAGGTCTGTGACACAATTTCACACATTTTTCAAGCTCACTCATGCCATTGTGTGAGCAGTCAGGGTTTATAAAGTGGTAGGGAGCAGATCCTGAGATCCTCCTGCACCTGGAGACATGGTATGGTGATGTGTGAACAGCAGTTCCTCCTTCCTGCACAGCCCCTGTGGCATGGGGAGTGTCAGGGAGAGGTGACTGGGAATTAAATCAAACCCTGAATGAGCAGAGGGAGTAGAAAAAAAAAAGACCCACTCTTTAAGGACAAGGTAGAAAATGTGATTGAATTGAAACTTCTCTACCCAGAAGGGTTTTGTTTGCCTTCCCCTGAGGTCATTAATTAGCTGGGTTCATTGCTCCTTGAACACCCCTGCTGCTCCCACCATCAGGAGCAGGGAAACCACTAAAGCACAGCGGTTGTAAAAGGAGGGGAGCACAGTAAAGTACTTCCCTCTGCTAAAAAAGTCCGTGTATTCCCCTGGGGGGTGTGTACAGCTGAACGCAGCTGCTGAGGTGATTCCTGGCAGGGCCAGGAAGGTGTGCTCAGCATCCCTCACAGCTGGGAAAGGCTGAGCGCTCCTGGCACCTGTTTCCTCACTCGGTTTTTCATCCACACAAGACAAAGGAAATAGAAGACAAGTCAGGAGACATTATCTAACCATTACTTTCCCTTCTAGCGTGGATGCTTTGCAATAATTTTTCCTTGAGAGCAACCTACCTAACTCTGCCCCCATCTTGTCACATTTTTTATTTTCACCCCACTGATCCCCTTTTAACTCTATCTCCCATTAAGAGAATATTTGACATAGGAAGGAAACTGTAATTCAGCTTTCTGTAAGTGTGATTAATGTAGAACAGATTGTAAGCATATTGTTTGCATTAGGAAGCAGCAACTGAATGTTTCCATTTAACTTGCTGATTGCTGCAGTTGTTGCCATATGATAGAAAGTCTATTAGTTTCTGTGCCTCCTTAATTCAGCCATATGATATAAAATGTTTGTGTTCTGAAAATAGTGTCTATTACAATGACACTTACATGAATTATCCACAGTGGAAAGCAAAACACAGCCTGCCACATGGAGAATGGAAATAAGCAAAATTGGGTCCTTGTTTTGCTTTAAACTGAGTGATCTGAACTAAATCCACCACTTTGCTCATAAATGGTCATGCTGAGTCATATCTTGAGTCACATGTTTTTCTAGTAATAGAATGATGAATGATCAGAAACATTCTGGCTCAAAAATGGGTGATGGGTTGTATAAAATTATTTAAGATTATTTTTGTGGGTCCTCTATCTATAGATAGATTCTGCTTCATTATAATTTTCATTTATCAGAAGAAAATATTTCTCCTGGCTCCAAAGTATTAGGGTGGAGCTAAAAGTGACCTAAATGAAATTTGGAGACTGAACAGTTGAAACCAAGAGCTGATAGATCTGTTGTAGATGCTGACCATGTTTTCATGTAAGAATAGTCCTTATTGTGGTTTTCAAGGTGGCATTAGAAGGGCACGAAGCTTATCAGGGTAACATCAATTTGCATTATTCCATTCAGTTACACAGGGTGTATCACATTGTGATGCCATCAATATTTTGACTTCAAAAGACTGTACGAGGATGATCCATCAGTGGTCATCACTCAGGATGATGAGGAGGCACTCTGGAATCGTTCCCTCCTTGTGAGCTCAGTGCCTATGGAAAGCAGGTTTCCCCCTGCTGGGCTCATTGCTGGGTTACTTGAGTTTGCTGTCAGCACTTCTTGCTCTCTGTTAAATGGACCAAGAGTTTGGGGTCTGATTGGGTACCCACAGGTTTGCAGAGAATCAGAATGCAAGTAGTGCAGTGAACTCTTACTTGTAGCTCTCCAGATGATTTAATTTTTTAACTCCTGCACTACACAAACCACACTGAGAGCTATTAACGTAAATTAATTATTGCTCCTGCTGGCTTCTTTACAACTTACTCAGATGAGGGATTGTTAAATGCATCATGCCTTGCAAATTTGCATGCATTAAAAGCCCTGTGGTTGCCTGTGCACTGCTGGTCTCCCTCAGGGGTCCGAGAATTAAGAAATTCTTGCTCAGCCATTTCACTGGGCAGCGCTGGTCTGTGTCCATGTGGCTCCAAAACACAGCAGAGTTGGTCACTGTGTCCATGGACCCTCCTGAAAATCCTAAACTGTCCAGGGCATGGAAATCCCACTGCCCTTGGGCCTTGATACTTTTAGCTACCATGGAGAAGGGAATTATAGGATGCAGCAGAATATGTATTTTTCTGATTAAATGTGGGGGTTTTTTTTTGTTTGGTTTTTGTTTGGTTTTTTTTTTTTTTTTTTTTTTTCAATTTCTGGTTCAAACAAGTAAGGGAAGCAGATAACCATGGTAACCCAGAAAGATGTGGAATGTAGATCTGCTGGTGTATATCTGTGGATAGTTGAAGAAATGTGTAGAGGGGTACTTATTTATTTGTTTACCAATTTATCGTATTGTTGGCTTTTTGATCCTAAACAAGGATAAAAATCTCTGGAAAATGGAAAGCTATAAAAAGCCCAAATTTTTTCAGTGCCTTTCAAAAGGTTTTGTTTTAACACAGTTGTAAATAATTTAAATTATGAACTTTCTGCTTTTACCATGATTTTAAGTAGAGAACTCTGAAATTAGGTCATTTTAAAAAACTTTAAAAATGATAAAATATTGATGGGACAGCTTGTTTTTAATTTTAGCAAGAAAAGGTTCAAGTTTGATGTGTACTTAGGTAGTGCATTGACATGAATCAGCTCTTAAGTGTTACTTTGGAGGAAATCTTAGCTGTTCAATCTACTAAGCAAAGTAAAACAGACTTTGAGAGTCGAACAGTTTTGGTTCCACTGGAAAGGGTGTGTGTATCAGAAATAATTGCTAAATGAGAAACAGTAAAAGAGTCAGGGCCCTGAAAGTAGTGCTGGCCAGAGCCTTTAGACGCTCTGCAGGTTTTACTTTTCCAGACAGCTGTGTCCACATAAAACCCTCCAGTCCCACGTGTGACAGCTGAGGGAAAAGGATTTGTGTTTGTGGCTTTTCTGCCCTCCACTGAAGTTTCTGTCCCCCTTGCCTCCCCAGTTCAGCTGCAAATGTGACCACCCAAATTCACACCAAAGCATGTTTTTTAGGAAGGGCCTGTCCATGGGAGTTTTGAGACAAATGCTGAATTTCTGCTTGACTGCAGCATCTGTCATTATTACCCAAGTCCTCTGTGCATGAAAAAGGGGTTCTTGTCGGTGTCAAGATGTTTATAAAAGGTTATTACTTCCAGGGATTGTCATAATTGTCTCCTTGATAATGATAACTTCTTACTGGTGTCCTCTCACACAGAATTCAAAAGGGAAAATAGCAATGTTAGAACTGTATTTCATACTTTACTGCAGATTACTTAACCTAATTTTTTTCCTGTTTCCAGTAATGTTACAGCAAACACATGGACAGCTTTCTAGTCTAGGTTCTTAAATCCTTCTTGTAGGTGAAAAATTTGTGCATTTGGATTCCTTTCCTACGAAAGGAAATTTTCTCTATTTCTCTAAAATACCTCTATTTTTGTAGAGGTATTTTTACATTTCAGCATTTTAGGAATGTTCAGAGCTTACAATTGTGTCTCCTTAGTTTTTTTTTATAATGTTATATGCAAAGATTTGGACGTTTTGCAATTGTACAATACCATAATAAGCAGGCATCTGCTTGGCTCTTAAAGATGGCCAGAGGGGTGAGTAAGTAGATTTCTGTGGACTGTGGTTTTTTTCCCCAGTTTTGTCAAAAATCATGATTCAAACTGCAAGTTAACCCAGTATTTTAAAAAGAAGTTCCTGAATAGAACATGTAACAGCACTGCTTCTTTTGGGAAGTTGGGCTCTGTTGTAATTCAAGTATCAAGAGTTTTGTACTGCAAAAAGTTGTATTTCTTTTTTAATGTTGTACTTTCTAACTACAACTCTCTGTGGATGTTATAATGTTGACAACAGAGAAGCTACTGTTGGTAAAGATTGGTACATTCCTCTGGTCTTTATATTATGATAATGCAAAAAATTTATAAGACTATATTCAAAGGTTCTCAAAATTAAAGGAACTTGATTACTTCAGACTTCAGTCTAAAGAGTCTTTAGTCTACTGTTAATTAAATTGAACCCAAATGTGAAATTTGGGAAGTTTGTTTCTGTTCATTGTTGAATTGACTGGGTAAAAATAAAAATTGAGAGTAAAAATTGAAACTGATGGTAGCTTCTGGGAGAGATCCCATTTTCCCCAAAGCATGACTGACAGCCATGTGTCTGAGCAATTCTGCTGCTCCGGGTTTTTGAAGGTTTGAATCCTAGAAGATGGCAGCAATTCCCAGCAGGGTGGCTGAACTGTGCTCAGACACCTGTGCTCCCTGAATTCAGCTCTTTCTCTCTGCTTGCTGACTATGTTGAGACAGGTTTCCTGGGTCACTCGGTGAAATGTGAGCATGTTTTTCACAATATGGTGTTTGAGCATGTTCCTGCTCCCCTGCTCATTGTGCTTCCTTGTTACCAGCTTGTTTTTCTTCTGAAACCGGGTGAAGCAGCAGGAGCAGGAAGCAGAATATCCAGTTTTAACTAAGACGTTAATATTGAGGGAGATGTTAGTGTCAGCTGAAGATGTTGGCATTGCAATAGCAGCAATAATTCTTTCTAAGATTTGTACCCTGTATGGGTACAACTTTGTGTCCCTTGAAGAATTTGGGATCAGCTGAGGAGCTTATTAATGGCTCCTGGTTGTTTCTGGGGATGCATGTGACCCAGCTGAGTAGGGTGGACATGGGGTGTGTTATCAGAGAATCAGAATTTGGTTTGTGTTGCTCTTTGTTACATAAAAAGTTGAGACACAGTCACCTTTTCCCTGAAAGTAAACTTTTTACAGTATTCATTGCAATGACACACTTCAGGCAAACCATGTTGATTCTTTGGGGATTTTGTAGAAGATGAGTTTATATTGTTTCTCTAATAAAGGAACACTAAAGAGTTAATAAATATATCAGAAGACTTTCCACTACATTTTGTTTCCTTGATAGCAGCATATTTTGTGTCTATAGCTACAGTATTCTACTGGGTGAGGATAAACGGATTTCAGAATCTCTCGCTGGGGAGAAAAGTGAGACTGGAAAAGATTGGAGCTGCATGAGCTGGATAACTTAAGATTATAGCTCTGAGAGGCAGAGCTCTAAAAAGCTATTAAAGATGTTACCTTCTTGATTGGAGATTTAGGAATTGATGCACGGCCTTCAGTCCTGCTATGTTTCCAAACTTTCATTAAGTTTATTTCATCTTCCACCTGCCCTTTCTAAATTGCTGGTCTGAAAAGAAATCATTTTTTCAATCATATGTCTGTTATAAGTAGATTCATCTTCCAAACAACATTACCATTTCTTAAAGACTGGATTTAAATCCATCAGCAGAATATGAGGGAAAACACATTGTATTATTTTGACATATTATTCATTGGGATAATTTCTTGATGGGCTTGTGCTTAATATGTTGAATTATCACAAAGGAAAGTCCATTATTGGTTTGAAGAAATACCATAACTGGTGATTCCAGCTGTAAAAAAAGTGAAATGAAATTTTAGTTTTGGAAAGGAGGCTCATAAATTTGTTTTGTCTGAAAGAACTGCTACCATTACAGAAAGATTTCGTGCTGGGATAGGGAAGATTTCTCTCACAGTGTGATGCATTTAGTGAGATTTGTCCTGTTACCAATTTGCCATTTGATTGCTGGGCACATTCAGAGAAACTGGAACTGTCAGGTATGGTCAGCCATCCCTTAAGAAATATCCAGTAGCTTTAATAGTTTTAAAAGTGATTAAAAGTTCATTGTCCTTGAATCTCTGGGGTACTGTTTATGGTGGGGTGAGCTCAGCTTGGCTGCTGGGGGCTGCTCTCCCACTGCACATCCAGGCAGGACAGGGGCAGAAAATGGGATGAAAAACTCTTGGCTTGAAGTAAAGGCAGTTTAATGAAAAAAAGCAGAGGTGATGTGCAGAAGCAAAGTGAAACCAAAGGAAATTTAATCTCAACTTGCCATCAGCTGCCAATTTCCTGCCACTTTCCTGGAATTAGTGCCTCAGTATGGGCAGCTGTCCCTGTCCCAAGCCTCTTGTGGCAGAGGCCACCCCTGCAGCCCCCACTGCCAAGCCCTCACCTGCTGCAGCCAGTGCAAGACATGGGGCTCAGATGCTCTTGGATTAATAGATAAGCAAATAGTCTGGATTTGTTTATACCACCACTTAGGACTTCAGATAGTCTTGATTGCATTCAGTGCCACTGGAGGGATGAGGTTGTCTCTTCCTGTCTGTCTGCAAAAATATTTCAGTCTGTTACGTTTTAATGTTCACTTTGGGGAAGAAGATTGCTACACGGCCAGTTCTTTAAGTGGGATTTTCCCCGTTACTGGCCAGGGATTTATCAAGTCCCTTTATCTTCTGCCCTGTTGATACATAAAGATCAAAGAGAGAGTCTGCTTAGATGAAGATATGCTGGGATAGAAACGTTATTTAAATGGAGAATAGGGCTTTTTCACACATCTGACCTATCTAGTTACAGTCTTCACTGAAAACTTTATTTTTTTTTTGGATAGGAAATTATTTTAGGTTTAGTTTTAAAAGGTTCTGTTTTAAATCTTGTTTGCTTTTAACCTCAGAAATAAAATTCAGAAATCATGCAGATTGCAGGTAGTTAAAGGGGAAAATGTTCTCACTTTTTTCAGAAGAATCACCCAGGTTCTCATCTTGTGTTTAACTACAAGAGATCAGAGAGACTCAAGAGTCAAAGAAAACTTCAAGGCACAAAGAAAGACATTTTGGGTAGATGTGCAGTGAACCTATGCAGAGTGCAATAGGGAATATTGTACAGAAAAAGTACTTTGAGAGTAGAAATTTGGAAATCACCAGCCAAAGAGTGTAAGATAAGTTAATAAAAGGCCCAAATCTTACATATCTGGTTTTCTAACTGCTGTAATTTTAGGGCATTAAGCATAAGACACACTGGGTTTGAGGGGTACTGTTAGTGATGGTTTCTGAAGGTTTTGACTTCTTTTGCTTTGTTCCCTGTGTTTCTTTCAGAGGAAAACACTTCTTTTCGGGCTGGTCAAAGCCCATAATTCCTATTGCATGGGAAATGTCTTTATTTCAAAACTTGTTTTGCTTCTTAGTTGAAAATAGTTTTGATGCTGAATTTTTGCCCTGCCCTAAGTGATGTATTTCCCTGTTCCCTAGGCAGTAACAGCTGGGAGCTTTCCAGCACGGTGAGTTTGCACACCAGTGGTAAAACCCTTCTTTCCCATTTGGAAAGCCAAAGCATGTTGCTGTCAAAAGAGCCAGGGTAGTGGTGAACTGGCTAAAGAGAGAAGCTGCTCTGGAAGATCAAAGAGAATAACTTCCAGTATTGCCAACAGTGCCTTTGCATTAAGCAGAAATCATGAACTGCCAAAAGCCCTTGTATGGATTTGGGAGCCCACAGGAAACCCTGGGTGTGCTCACAGCTGGTGATTCCTGAAAAAGCAGCATTGCTCTTAGCCTGGAAAAATCTGCAACAAATGGGATCTTATAAATGGGAGAGCCTGTGAAATACAGAGCAGCCACTAAAAGGGAAAAGTGTGGGAACTTCAGCCAGGGAGACTTAAAGAATGAACTGAAAATGTGGCCCAGTATGTGTAAAAATAGGTTGGAGTAATCCACTGAATCTTTTTTAACCAATGAATAATAAGTTTTACTTGGATATTTCATAGACTTATTTAGCTTGGAAGAGACCTTGGGAGATCCTCTAGTTCAGCATCCTTCTCAAGCTCCAGACTTAGATCAGGACTGTGCCCTGAGTTTGTATTATCTCTGGTGAATAGACATTCCACAGACTTCCTGGCCAACTGATTCCGAATTATGTAGAGAATTATTCCTGATAATTGATCAGAACTTGTTATCAGTTGCTTTTTGGCCTTTTGCTGTGCATGTTTGAGAGGTATCTGGTTCCTCCTTCTGTGTAATCACAGCTAAAGCAAGGCCAATGCCTTTAATTCTGTAACTTCAGGCTGACTAAACCCAGTTCTCAGTCTGTCCTGTCTGGTAGCCCTGTAAACATCCTGCTGCTGTTTTCATCTTCTCCTCTGGGCTCACTCCAATTTTGTATGTACTTAGTACAGGAAACTGGACACAGTGCTCAGTGCAGTGCCCAAGGTGACAAATGTGGAAGGGATAAACAGAGTAGAAAAAGGCTCTTGAAGGCACTGAAGGCAAACAAATCTCAACTTGTTGAAATGTCAAATGAGAGTTCTGGCAAAGTGTGGAACAGTAATTTTCAGCTCTTCAGTGTTCCCACAGACTCTTATTCTCATGGAGGTGCTCTGTGGAGTTGTCCTGTAGGAATTCAGGGATCCCCAAAAATATTTCGGTTTTAACTAGTCCATATGATAAATACTGTCTGCTCAGAGGGCTGAGCTTCATTTCAGAAAGAAAGGTCAGAATTTCTATAGGGTAATGCTAGAAATGTTTGAAAAAAGGAAATGTGAAAAATTTTCATCAAGAAATAAATTTGTGTCTGTTAAGATATTAAAATTCACATTTGAGGTAGGACCTTTGAGTTATTTTTGAAGAAACAGCTTTCAGCCCTAACAGACATTACAGGTTTGATACAGGTAGTGCTCAGTGAAACTCTTTGGTGGTGCAGGGGAGCAGAGTTCAAGTTTTATTATTCACTGACTGTAGGGCAATATTTTTTAATGACACTGTATATGCAGGAGGAGTATCTTACCTTTCTAAAAGACTCAGCTGCCTTGGAATTTCTGTGGTGTTGACTGCTTACTCATCTGAACATCTTTCCTGTCATCTGCTGGATGCTTTGCCATATATTTTTCACGCACCACGTTCTCCTCGTGGTTTTCCTTCTTAAGCTTCAAGGGTTGTGGCTCCTCCCACTCAGGGCTTTTGGCTTTTTTTTTTTTTTTTTTTGTCTTGTGTCTATGGTAAAAGGAGCAAAATCCTTGTCCAAAACCATAAGGATTCTTGCCAGAGGATCTGATTCTGAAATAGATGCCAGCAGTGTGGCAAATTTGATAGATTGCTTTGTCATTCATTTAGAGGCCCAGGAATGGCTTGATCTTGACCCACTGAATATCTACTAGAGTAGAAATATGTGAAACTGTGGCATTAAAAATCATGGTATTAAGACCTAGGGCCCAAAAAACTGAAGTATAATTGGCTTGCCCTACAAAGGCTGTTTTTCCAAACTTTCTGCTGTGAAGGAGGCTTGTGTGGCTTGTCCCTGCACAATACACAATAAAGCCTCCTCAGTGGTGTGATCAAACCCACAACGACTGGGAATTAAATTTCAATAATTTAAGTAATCCTTTTGGCATTGCAGCTCGGGGCACATCAAATTGGAAATCCTATTAAGAAAAAGAGTCTATATTTATAAGGACAGGAGGTTCAAAAAGTGCAGTTGAAGCCAAAGCTTTCAAGATATTTGATTCAATGGGACATGAAAAACTCGTTAAAAATAATGGTGGGGAGTTCACTTCACTTACTGAGAGTTTTGACAATTAAAAAAGTGTAAAGAATCTCCATGAAAGTGAAGACTGACAAAATAGCTTTTGTCAGGGTAGGAAGAACAAGTGGAAATATGCAAAATATTAATGTGCATGTTCTGTTGTCATGTGTGCAGTAAATAATCTGTGCAAAGAGAATCCAATTACTGTACACAGGAAATTAATTGTTATATTTCTAGTTTTGTAATATATTTGTGTGAGTGATTTCTGTGTTTAAGCTCAGTTATGAACATTTATATTTAGAGTAGATTTCCAGTCAGACACCTATACTGCAGTCAATTTAATTGGGAAACCTCAGTGAATCCTGTGGCAATGTCTGAGCTCCTGAAGGAGCCAGGTTTTGGCCTGGATGTCTCTAAGGAAGGGATATAAGTGGCAGCTACTTCTAGATTTACAGGGTTAAAGAATTTGATCTTAATTGTCTAATCCAGAGTGTCCCATTTTGAAGCAGAGCCTTTGATAGCTGTGCTGTCTGCGTGGATATCCATGGGTGTGAATATCCACACCCACGTCTGTCTGCAGAACAGAGACAAACCCTCTTCCACAATGTCATGTATTGGCACAGAAATCTAAAAAAAGACATGGAGAAAATAATCTATCTGTTTTGAAGGATATTGCCAAAATGTTAGGAACCTAGAGAGTTGAAAATATTTTCTGTTGGAGAAACTATGGATTTTTGTTTGGATTTTTTTTTAAATGTTACTGAAAGGAGGTGCCCAGGACAGCACAGAAAATCTCTTACAGATCTGGACATTGTACTTGACTCTGTCTGGACTTGCATTAGTAAATCCACAGTGGTGATCTGCCCTGTCCCGAATATTCTCACAATGTTACAAGACAGATCTCAAAAAGGACAGGAAATAGATAAAAATATTTCTGTTTCCTCCCCACTATAAGAGTTTTAGACTTTTTGATAAAGCATGTGAATTTTGAGAATATTTTCAAAGTACCCCAGGAACAGCGACAGCACCCACAAACTACTATTGTTTGTTTAAACAGTGCTTTAAATTGGAACAGCTGAGCTCCTTGCTGGTAAGGATACACAGTTAATGCTTGCTAAAATACATTTTCTAGAAAAGAAAATGAAACCACAGAACTAGTCTATTTTTGTACAGATGGTGAAGACAATAGAAATTTTTATACGAAAAAAGGGCTTGATCCTTTGGTTGTCCATCGTGTCTCTTCCACTGTTAATTCTGGCTTTTGTTCATTTAGTTGTCTCCTGAACTTGCAAATATTTGATTTTCTGCAATCCCCTAACTACAGAAATCATGGTCTACAAGGACATGAATGTTCCTGTCTTGTCTTCATAAATGCAGCTACAAGAACTACATATTTGTTAGATCTGGACCACTGTCTGCAGGGTTGGGGTTTTTTTTAACATTTTGTGAGGAAAATGTTTTTATAAATCTAACATAAAACATGCAGTGTGCTAACAATTAAGTTTGTGGCTATTGGAGCTGGCCACCAGTTTATTTTACACTGTGGTGTAGTGTAGGACACGATAATGGAGCTTTATTCCAAAGAGTTTGTTTGCCTAAAACAAATGTAAATTAAGAGTATTTCTGTAGAGAGGTAAGCTTCTCATGCTGCTTGCCTATTTAAGGGTCTCAAAAAAATCCACATACACATCTATTTTGAAACACTTTTTTCTAAACCTTTCTCAGCATCTACTCAATGCAGAAGGGTGAGAATGGCAAGATATTCCTGAAGATGGTAGCTCTGAAGTTGTTGGCACTTATACTGTGTTAAAGCTAAATATGTGGCTAAGGAGTTTGCATATTGTCTTTTTCACACTTGAACAGCAAAGTGTGGAAGAAACCTGAGAGATAATAATTTACTGGTCTCATTTCCCAAGACTGTTATTCCTCATCTTGACATACTATTAAAATCATTTAATTATCAGTATCTTGTCATTAAGTTACTGATGCTTCTGTTATCTTCATTTCTAAAACCTTGAGTGCCCGCACATAGACCTCCCATTTATATGCACATATTTTGCCAAATACTTGTATTGGATCATCTGGTCTTGTGCAAAACTTTTGCCTAATTATAGTCTCTGCTGAGTGCTCTGAAGTACGACAGAATCAGTATAAATCTGCACACAAGGAGGACAATTTGACTGCTTGGTTAATTTTCTAACAGGTTTGGTTTGGTTTTTAGTTTGTTGCTGTTAGTGATATGCAGATACACAAGCAATTTATTTTTGCAGTCGCTAAAACTCCCAGAATCATTCTTTAAAAAAATAGTGGTGTTTCCTGGATATCAGTTTCTCTTTTGGTTCATCATTCTATCTTTGGTGCAGATTACAGGATTCAGCTCTGCCTGTCCCGTGTTCTCCTCTCGGGACTTGTTTGGTTTCGTTGCATTTTCAATTTTCCAAGCTGCTGTAAACATGTGAAGGTGCCCTGCTGGTCCTGTGTGGGCTGAAGTGCTGGGGAAGGGGTTGGTCAGTTCCTTCCACACAGACTGAGCAGGCAGCGGAGCTGCTTGGAAACACAGCAGCAGCACGTGCCAGGCTTGCATTTGGGATTCCATCAGTGGAAAATGGCTGGTACTGGCTGTTTAGCTCCCACAGCTTCGTTGCAGACAGATCCTCACATGTCTGTCTGGAGACTGATTTGAACATAGCACAGTGCAGACCTGCTTCTTGTGCCTTTGCATCCAGAGGAGTAGCAATGATTATTAGAGGTGTGGCAACTTGTGGTTCAGTGGGGCATGGTACAAACTTGTGGAAATCTTGCATTTGTACTGGGGGAACTTCCTAGTGCTGCTGTGATTTTAGTGCCAGGCACACTGGTAGTCCAAGGACAGGAGCCATAATGTGTGAAATTCCGTGTGTGTGTACATCCATCTATCTGTCTGTACGTGTATAACATTTTTATCCTGAAATTGGAACAGGTTGCATGTGTGTGGGTGGAGAGCAGGAATGTCAGGTGTCAGAGGTACTCAAATACTCAAAACTGGACCAGACTATTCCTGGGCAGCCTGCTCTGAGTGGAGGAGCACAAAGCAGATTGGACTGGGTGACTGCCAGGGGTCCCATCCAGGTGCCATCATCCCGTGATTCTCTGAATTGTAAGTGAAAGCAAGTCTAAATATGAAAGAAAGTGCAATTGTGTGGAAACCGAAAACTATTTCAGTCTACTCATCTTTCTGAGGCTGGAAGATGAATGAGGCAGACTGGGAAAATAGCGTGGGTGACCTGTCCAGGGAAATCAGATCTCCTCAGTTTCTGTTTTAAGAGGCTAATTTGAGAACTGCATCTCTCAGGCATGATGAAATTTCCAAGTTCTCTTTTTTCTGTTTCTTTCAAGTTACAGAGACAGTGAATAACTCATCTCAGCAGCCCAGCAGGATGTGCATCCCCTGAGATTCCCTTGTCTGACAGGTTACACATTTGTAGTGCAGGTAGTAGTTTTGACAGATGCACTGACTATTAATGTGTAACTGCACTCGGAGCAGCTCGGGGATCTGCTCAGCTATTGGCAAAGTTTCTCTGAGACAACTACAACTGCATTTTATTAAAGATCCCCTTTTTCCATTATTGTCATGGAGAGAACACCTTATTTATAGTCAATTCTTAGCTCCCCTTCCATCTAGAATGTCTTGATTAAACACTACTTTTAAAAATGACCCAATGGCAAATAGTTCATCTTATTCTTTAAACTGCTAATTGTACATTCTTGAAGCAGAGCTGTGATTTTTCAGATGCACCATGTTTCTTCATGTCCTGCAAGAATGAATCATTATGTTTCTGAAGGTTTTAGTTAACAGTTCACCTTTTCTTTTGTGTGGCTCCTGACAGCACCCCTCTACAATTTGTATTCTGTTATTTGCTCATATGTGTCTGTAAAGATGCAAACACAGAGGAAAAAATGAATTTGTCAGTAATTCCTTATGTGAGGAGCAGTACCTTGAAAAAAACACCTGAAAAAATATTTTCTTCACTCTTGCTCCAATTCTTCCTCCTGTACACATATTCATTTATACATACAAACACAAAGTACTTAAAAATGTTGTCTTTTCAATACACTCACAGTTGCTTGTGACTTTTTTTAACTTTTGCTATTTATCGGAGAAAACAATGTCACTCTTGTGGAAATAGAAACTTATACCACTTATACCACCTCTTAAGAACTAAAAATGTCAAGGGGGCCATAAAAGGAAAATAACACAGTTTGTTTTGGAAATTGTTCCATGACAACTTCTGTAATCATTTTGACAAAAGTTCTGTAAACTGAAACCTTTGTACTTTTTCAATTGAACGAGGTCTGAAGGCACAATGCATCACTGGAAATAGAAATTAAAGACTTTTTCTTTTTTCTCGGCAAGAAGCTCTGCACTCTGTGCCTCCAGAGTAAAGACGTTCTCTGAAACAAACAGAGAATGTTCGTGTGTGATATGTTATAATGTGTACTTCTTCCTTGACTTTTTATGCTTTGTGCTGCTCTGGAAGCAAACCAGATCTGGCTTCTTTGCATAATAATAAACATTGCTGCTTGTAATTATTCAGTGGTTACAGTAGTACTCCTTTGAGATGAATCTCTGCTACATTATTTACTTTGTTTCACTTATTTGGAGCCTTTAGTTCAACTTTAAAACAGGGCTATATTATTGTGATGTTTATTACCTTGGTATTTTTTCCATCTGTAAGGCAAGGATTGGAGCAGCTGTTTAGGACCTGATTCTCTGAAAGCAAAAGTCACTTTACAATATTTTGATTAAAAAAAATTGTATACCTGGTACAAAAAACTTCACTTGAAGATTCTCTTCTATGGTTTTAGTAGAACTCAAGGATCAACCTCCATAGCACTCTAGATCAGAGTGCAGAAACTCCTCATGAGTTGCCATCAGTTATCAGATATATGATATTTATTTTGTGTGATGGAAGATGTGTAATATTTATAATTTTGCATTTGATACATGTTTACCTCTGGTCCTTTCCAAGATGTTTGCCAAGTTTTCGTTTGACAGAGCCCAAAATACAAGTGATTACAAAAACCTCATTTCAGTTGAAGTTAATTTCTTTGAACATATGGTACCAGTTTTAGTCTCAAGCAGGTACAGAAAAAAGAAGAAAAGAAAGCTAAATAAGTAGACGACTTGAAGAATAAACAACTGTAATAGAGGAAAACTTCAAATAGTATTCTTTAAATCAAATCATGATCAAAGTGGTTTATTGATTTATTTAATGGCATGTAATTAACTGGCAATCAGGGAATTAGGCATTCAGAAATAATCAGCCATTCTGTAGATAAGCCACAGTAGCTGACATTTGTGAAATACTAATATGTGACTATAAACTTCTAAACACTTCTATAACTGATCCCTGAAAGCTTCTGTTTTCCCCTACACATGTGCCCTGTTTTGCAGTCACCCCTCTCCGTGTCCTTGTTGTGGGGTCCTGCACAGCACCCCACTTTAGGATTCCTCTTGCTTAGGTGGAGGTTTTCATGCTGTTGGGGTCACATCTGGCAGATTTCAAGTCAAATATCCCACACATCATCTGTCACCCTCCTCTCTCTCCCTTTTGTTACAAATTTTCATGTTTCTCAGATATTTCTTTTCAAGCTTTGTTTTTTCCCTTTGTTACAGTTTAACCCAGCAAACGGCCTTTGGCTTTAGCATTATCAGTTCAGGAGTGCTCCTTTCTCAGTTTGGGGGGTTTAGGCTTTTGTTTCTCTTCAACCATGTGCCAAGAGAGGGACCCACATTCATTCCCCCACTGGAATCAAGATCACTCAAGGAAAGCAGCAGAAAGGTGGCTCAGGTTCAGATGTGGAAATGAGAAGAGTTTGGGTTCATTCCCCACCCCTTCACTGCTGCACTCATCTTTCACTTTATACTGCTGACAACTGCAGGAGCCTGTTCTGAGTTAACTTTTAAATTAGTTGTTTTTCTTTTTATTGAATATTAAATTTATTTTAATGAAGATAAATGCATGGAAGGCAGTGACAGGGTGAGAACAGCATTCAGCTGAGGAGTCAGCTCTGCTCCATCAACATCTGTTTCATCTTGCTTTTGGTGCTCTCCTTTCTGTGTCCTGTACTCCTGAATAGACCCTGAAATACAAACAATTGCTGATGATGCTGCTGGCTCTGATAACATAACTCATAATGTTGCCCTAATTACTTACATTATAAAACTGTCAGGTCTGGAACATTTGGTCTCTCAAGGCAGCTCTCCAATTAATCTTTTCCTTTTTTATTAGAGATCTTGTTATGTGATTGTGTTTTGGGGAGGAATTAGAAGGTTTTATGTTATAGTGGTGGGTGGTTTTTTTTCAAGCTTTCACTGATAATAGAGCAAGAAGACTTCAGAGTTACACTTTTTTTAAAAATGATTTTTGTTTTAGCATCTGAAAGAATGTTGTCCTTACTATTAATGCCCAACTTCTGAGGGAAAAATCATAGAACAAGCCAGGTTGGAAGGGTCCTTGAAAGATCATCTGGTCCAACCTCTTGTGGGAAAAGGAGCCTTTTTAGTACCCTGTCCAGCCATGTTTTGAAAAGCCTCCAGTGATGGGGATTCTACCACACCCATGGGGAGGTTGTCTCAGAGCTTCCTTGTTTTCACTGTGAAAAAAATGCTTATATAAAGATGAAACCTCTCCTGGTGCAACTTGTGCCTGTTGCTCCTTTTCTTCAAAATGTGGCTCCTTGTGAAGGCACAGCCTCCATCCTCTCTGGAGCTGACTGTTCTGTACTGAACACTGTGAGGAGGTCACCCCTCATGGAAAAAGGATTGCTTCAAATCTACCTAAAGTAATGTTTTCTTCATTCTTCAACCCAGAAAGTCTGAAAGCTAACATTTTGATTGGAATGAAAGATTCTGTTTGATAGCACTCTTCTCCCTCCCCTGAAGAGGGCAAATGCACCTGTGGTTAAAGCAAAGATAGTGAAGGTCCAGATCCTGAAAGTGGCTGTTGCTGCTGTTCCTTTTATTTTATATAAAATAGGAGGATCATGTTTAAATCTCTGCTTAATTCAAAGTGTAGATTTGAACCAAGGTCTCTTATTTCTAAAATTGTGCACCGGGCTGCATTATTCTAGTATAATCTCTCCCTGTCTTTCTAGAAGTAAATGCTTTATTTTTCTTCTAAACAATGAAATTCTTTACTGAAAAATAAGCTAGCAGATCATTGTGCTTTATTTCAAGTAAGTTTCTAAGCCACTAAAATACAAACTTAGCTTTCTCTATCTAGATCTAATTCAGTGATTTTTAAACTATTTTATATAAAATAATTGTTCTGATAGCATCCAATTTTGCCAGGATCTGGGTCTGTAGGCATAAAGCCTGTGCCTCTACTTGTTAAATAGAGGTTCAAGACTGGTCAATTTTTTTTCCACTCTGAAAGTCTTGATATACTTAAAATTAGCTTGCAGGAAAAAAAATTAAAATCTTGTCACCCTCACAGAGTGACAGTACTGGGATTTTTCTCTGTGTATAAATCTGGAGTTATAAAAGATGACAATGATAAAAATGTGATGCATTGTGGGTTCAAGAATCCATCTGCAATAAACTGTCCTTTTGTTCAGTGCAGCTCTAATGCTTTAATTCACCTTGTTCGTAACTGTTTCCTTTATAAATTATCATAAGCCTGAAAAGATGGGTTATTTTTGAGGTTTAACATAACCAGCCCTGCCTTATTTCAAGATCTAATACAATTATGAACACACCATAACTTTTGGATGATTAAATTGCAAATTGTGGGTGTCCATGAGGCAAGCAGATATATTAAATTTGTTCTCCTTCATAACTCATCCTCACACACTCTGTATATTTTTCAGGATCACGCAAAGCTGTGCTTGTTCTGCCTGAGGTACATTCTATAGTATTTATGGTTTATCAGATGTACAGGATATCTTCTTCAAGGAGATACTCATACATCATTTGAACTTCAGTATTTATTACATTGTTTTCATGGAAAAATGTTATAAATGAATGAGTTTTATTCTCTCTGAGGCACTTATATTTTTGAACATGACTTTCTCGATGCTGTTATTTTTTCACTCTATGAGAACATGAACTTCTTGTTTATTGCACACTGATTTTATAAACATATCTCCTTTTCTCCTTGGAGAGCTATAAAGAAAAGAGGTCAGAAAGCAGAAGCTAAGTAATCAGAGTGTAGTTTTACAGAAGTTTTGTGGAGTAAACGTGATACCTGTTAAAAAGCTAAAATCAAAGTAATCAAGACAAACACTTTACCTCCTATTTGCATTGTATTTGAATGAGGGATATAATCTACAAAGGACTATTTTAAAGTGTGGTTTTGATTTACAGCTGTAAACTAAGTGATATCTGGCTTAATCCACATGGAAAATACCTGCAGTTGATATGAACTTACCCTGTGAGCTCATCAAATAAAGACTAAGTCTCCTTATCTTGCAAACTGATCCCAGCTCCCCGAGAAGTGGGTGTTTTCGTGTTTGTTGGTGGAGATGAGAGCTTTTTGCCTGTAACTTCATGCAGAACTCTTCTCTCTGATATTGCCTCCACCCGAGTGGAGCAATGCTGAAGGTGCCAGGCTTACCTGGCTGGTTCGAGGTGCTCCATTTGTCCCCATTTCCTTTTCTATCCCTGTTACATTTGTGGTTGCTGACCAAGCCCTGTGCAAGGCAGCAACCCTCAGGTGCCCATGTTGTAAATACATTGTTTTTTTCCTGCAGGATTTCCTCCTGCATTTTGCTTGTCTGGGTCCCAGCACTGGTGACACAGAACCTCAGCTCCCCCACGCTGCCCCGGGCAGTGGCATTGCGGAGCTGTGGAGAAATGTTCTCTGCCCACAGCTCAATCTCCTGATCCATGAAGATCACTGTGCTCCTCTCCACGCCTGCCACAGCAGTCCTGACGCTGGGAAGGGCTAAAGAAGGGTTGGGGGATTTCAGGCTTTTGGCAAGGGCAGTGACAGAGACAGATTAATTTCTGCATGCAATTTAGGAAACAGTTGTGTAGTCCAAAAAAAGTGCAAAAAACCCCTAAATGCACATTGAATCACCGTTGTTAAGCTACAGTGTGCTACCCAAATCTGCAGCAGTTCTCCCAGGGAGTGCCGTTTGAATGAGGAATGCTGATAGCAGAGAGAACTGGGAATGCCCACAGAATGCTTGGACCTAGCAGAAGTGTGAACTGAGAGATCCTGAGATCGTTTGCACATGAGTTGGAGCCACTGTGTCTCCACTTATTGGGACAAAAATAGGTCCAAGTAGCGCTGGCCTTGTTCCTTTCTTGTCACAGGTGGAAGAGCTGAGGACATTTTGGATGTGTTCTCCAGAGAACTTAATATTTGCTTTTTCTTCCATTTATCTTTTACATGATTGCACTGGATAATATTGCAAAGTCGTATAAAATTAAAACTAAGTTTAAAATAGGGTTTGTTAATTACAGTATTTAACTGTTGTGGTTATTGTTTCCTAAGAGATTAATGAGGTGAATTATTGTCACATAATTGAACTACAGTATATCTAATCTCTTGCATACCCTTGTGGTTTACTGTTATTCAAGTATCACTTGAAGGTTAATTTCACTTAACTGATACATATTTGACTTTAGCAATACAGTTTATATCGAAATATGTTTTTAGTTATATTTGAAAGTCATTAGGCAACTGCTTTGCCAAAATTATCACTTTAAGCTTTACAAGTGAAGGTGAGGCCATAAACAACAGTTAAATCAGCAGGATCACACATATACAAATTCTAAACATCCCCTAAAATGTTTTTGACTGGAGCCTTTTCCTAGAAGCAAGGAATTCCTCAGTTCCTGGTCAGAGTTTGTGTCTGAGGCTGTTCAGATCAGCTCACTGGCTGTTTCCTGAGGTACTTGGGAAGGAAATCCTTTTGTCTTGCCACATGAAAGTTAGAAACATGCAGTAATATCTTTATAGAAAAAGACAAAACTACAGAGTTTTGTTGAATCAAAACTTGCCTTTTCTCTCAAAGAAACAGATTACTTTGTATACTTCCAATTTTTTAATCCCCAAACCCAACTTTTTTACTCCTCCAGCCACACACCCAGCATCATCTTAATTCACTATTCCTGATTTATTCTCATGCTGGATCTATTTAAGAGATGGGTATTCCATGTATTATACTACAATAGAAAAGCTGCTTTTTTTCCCTTGTATTAGTTCCAGTCACAGACAGTTTTTTTACATCAATTTTTTGCTTTCACTTCAGTAATCCTAAGAAATTACCTACTCTATAACTCTTTAATTTCCCTCAAGTTATGGTGCCAAAGATTTGAATCTACTATATTCTCTCACTTCTCTCTCATCTAGTCCCTGGATAATGTGGACAAAACTAAAATTCTTTTCCTAAAATTAAAGCTAAGTGTAGAATCAACCCCAAAATGAGACCTTTTAAGAAAATAAGAATTCAGTGTCATGTAATTTTGTAGTTCTGATATTATTCCACAGCATAGAAGTTAAAGTAGTAAGTGGTTACAATTTTGAATCCAGAGATTGTCTCTCTTCTGGACAGAAATCACAAATCTTTGATGTCTGAAAAATTCAACATTTAATCTAAGTTGTATTTTATTTTTAGAGATTTATCAGCCAATATTGAAACAGTGAAATTACTCAAAAACTTTCTTTGTTATAACCCTCTTAAAAGATATCCCACTGTGCATTTCTAGAATCATTTCCTCTTCTATATACTTTGCACTGTTAATACGCCACAACTTGTTTATTTTTTCTCTGTGATGAGGTAGAAGAGGATCCTTTGTGTCAAGCACAATGCATTCCAGTTTTTCCCACTGACATGTTTTCTTTGTGGTCACTTTCCAGTACTGGGAATTACTTGAGGTGCCTGCTCATGGCATGTGTGCCATGGATAAGGCAATGAACCTAAATTATCCAGGTCACTCTGAAATTGTTTGCTCCTTCTCTCCTGTTTCTGTTGCCTCAGAAATTGTGTGCCATCAGCAAATGTAACAATTTTGAACATAACATGCCAAGGTCAGGACTCCAGAAAATAATCTAAACTTGTAAACTCCCAGGAGCTCCAATTCTCTCTGTGCACTCCACAGCTGGCTGCTATGTGTCTTTGAATCTACTGGAGTTTGTTTTGTCAGTCCTTTGCAAACATGTTCACCACCTTTTCAAATCAATCTGCTCTGTGCTGCGCTACCAAATGCTTTTCTGAGTTCCAGATAAATTGCCCATTACATTGGGATTGTTTCCAGGTAAGTAACATATGAAAGGAATTCAAGTCGAGTTGTCTGCCATGACCTCCTTTTTCTCTGTATTCAGCCTTCTGTTGTGGTCTTCTAAGTCAGGCATTTCTAAATCTGGCTTAATAATTTTCTGTCTTCTGCATAAGTGAATGCAGGATAAGAAGCTTGGGCTTTCCATGGTCTTGGAGCCATTTAAAGTAAAAAGAATTACATTAACTGCTACTCTAGTTCCCAAATACTGCCTTCCTTCCTTCCTGAGTTATCACAAATCCTGCTGAAAGCTTTCCTTTTCCCCTTACCATTTTTCTACTGATTTCTCACTTGTAATTCAACTAGGCCTGGAGCTTTGGCAGTGTTTAATAGTTATAATTGCCTAATAAAGGTATCAGCCCTAGTAGACCAGAAGCCTTCTTTCTCCTCTGTCTTTCCAGTTTTCAGGAGTGTGTTCACCACTTCTATCAGATTCTCCTCCTTTGTGTATTCATTATGAACTGTCTATAAAGACATGAGTAATCTGTCTCTTTATTTTTAAAACTGCTTTGCTTGAAGATACTTCTCCCATTCCTATCAGGCTACCAGTAGGTAAACAAAAAAACCCCACAGTTACACAAAAAAAATTGATGTTACTGTCAAACAGTGGAAAGTTGTCTTTTTCTTTGCTTTTCAGGAAAATATAAACTGTGTAATAATGGCATGTGTGCACGAGAGAGGAAAGGATACACTTGGGGACTGAGTGTAACCTGTGGTGATAAGAAGGGGTAGAGATAATTAAAGTTAATTGGCAAAAAATGAAGTTAAATCCTGCCAGGTGAGGGTGTTTTGACTGTGACAGTCACTGCTGAGTGATTCCTCTGTCTCTGCTCCAGCCTGGGAGTTTTTTCTCTCCGGTTCTTCCCACTCCTTCCCTGTCCCATGGCGGGACAGAGCACTGACCAACAGCTGGGTGGGTGCTTGGCCAGCCCACCACGATCCTTGAGTTCAGTGTTAAACGGGAGGGGACTGAGAGTGCCCGTGCTGGGAACACTCGAGGGACCCTGCCCTGCCATTCCTGTGGGGAGCTGCAGCTCTGGGCACCCATTCACAGACAGCTGAGCAGTGCACTGCTGGGATGTGTGTTCCTTACCCAGCCCCAGGGATCCATCTCCCGGGCCAACAGGGAACTGGCTGACATGCACCTGTACAGGGGAGCGCAGCTTTAGGGTTTCTGAGTGTGCTAAATGTATGGTCAGCCATTTAAAATGTTGATATGTTTGTTGTATTTACATAGTTCCTCCGGTTCTTCTCTCTTCCTGAAGAATTTTTCGAACTTGGCTGCACAACAATGATCCAAACCTGTGTTTGAAAAACTGAGCTGTCTTAGTTCAGGTGGTGTTTGTCCTTTAGAGTTCTCTTACAGTGTGCTAGGGAATTAAAACAGTTTCCTTGCAGATGTTGGGAAGACTTGTTCAGTCTGTAATGAAGCAAACAAGGGGTGTGTATCCCAAAGGAAGTTCTTCCAGAGCTCCCTGAAAACCCCAACAGCCAGTGGCAAAGGCAGGGGAGGGGACTGCCAATCTGCTCCCCTATACATTTTGTTTTCTCTGTCTGTAAATCTTGTGTTTGGCTCCAATTTATCTTCAAATCTATTCCGGTAAATAGCACGTTTCCTTTCAGAGAAGACGCTTAACATTCCACAGAGGATTTATACTCTTTTCCTTCTTTTGCCCATTTCACCATCTGGGGGCCTTATACAGACAATTAGATGTTTCCTCTGTAGGAGGAAAAAATGTCATTGAGTCATGTGTCATTTCACATGTGACACTGGGGCGTGTGACACTGTGCCACCTCCTGCATTGAACTGATGGAGATAAATTGTGCCAAAATTACCTTTACATCACTTAGCTCTGGTAATTGTCCAAGGGTTACAGTTACAGTTTCTGGCATGTACAGTGGCTTCATAAAGCAGAGCAGGGGGTGAGTATGAGTTTCAGAGTGCCAAATTCAGTACAGTTTTTGCAGCAATGTTGTTTTCTAGCTCCTGATGTTATTGTTAATATGAGGGAAATACACTATTTTGGAAACAGGGATCTAGACTGTATGGACACCAGCTGTAAACAATACAAAGAGAATAAAACTTAGTGGCACAAAATGCAGTGAAATTTGAGGCTAACAAAATTTTCAGGTAGAAACTAGGATCTCATAAAATTAAAATGATGGAAGGGGAGGGTGCTGACTTCATTGCAGCAGTCTGTTCTGGACAGAAGTGAGCTGAGACTGGAAGTCTATGGAGAAGCAATGTTGTCTTTATAGGAGGAGGAGTGGGGCCAAGAAATCAAGAGGATGGACGTGGTTATAGGAGGGGACTGCAGGCAAAAGCAGCAAGGTTGGGGAGCAAGGTACGGTAATAACTTGGGCATTACAGCACTGCTGGAGGCTGCAGTGGCAATATTAATGTGCCTGGGGCCTGAGAGGGATATAGGGGGCTTCAGGAAATTCACCTGTGTTTGCACAGGGACTGAGATTTTATTGCCAGGCTGGGGCCTCCCTTTCAAGCTGGAGGATACAGTGGGAGCTCTGCGAGAGGAGGAGGCGCAGGGTAGGGGATGAGGTTTGTGGCCACGGTCGTAGGGCAGGTACAGAGTGGGATGATTCCACTGATATGAACTCGGGTTCACTTCTTTCTAGTGGGTGGTGATGGATAACAATACTAGAGGCATGATTTGCTAATGTTGCTGAGAAAGACAGGAAAAAACTTTCCATTCTGACTGTGTTCCCATTCATTCCCCTGGGTCTCAGCATGCAGTTTGTAGTTTCATGAGCTGGACAGTGATTACAGCAGACAAGAAGCAGGAACAAGGCTTTTAATTAATTCACACCTGCCTTATTCTCAATGTTTCCAAAGGCTCTGTCGGCTCTGCACCAAACAGATCAGAGCTTTCCACATGGAAGGTCCTTATGGCTGGTGGGCAAGAACCATGGCCAACCAGACAGAAAAACAGGGCAGAGTCACTCTTCAGACACCGCCTCCTCACTGCCCTTTCAGGTTTCTCAAAACACAGCTACTAAGGAGTATAAAGGGATGCAGCTTCTCTGTTTTTCAGTGCCACAGTGGTTAATTATAGTATCTGTAAATCTTTCAGAGGAAAAAAACTTGTGTTGGTAACTAAAGAAACAGTTGAAATAATAGTCTTCGAAAATGTTCTAAACCAAACATTACCTTTTTGAAGAGACACATCTCGCCCATAGAACAAAAAATATGATACTGGTCTCATCAGACATTTTTCCTTTTTTCAACATTTGTTGGGTAATCAATGTTCCTGTTTGCTGTTTAACTGCTTCTTAAATTTTAACAAGTAATTCTGCTTATAATTATGACACCCCATGATTTTGCAAAAATTGGCACCTGCTGTGTGCAGGATAATAGCACAATTCAGTGTGCACTGTAGGAAGAACTGATTTGCTGCTCATTTTTCCTGGAAATGTCTGAATTATAAGTGGAGTTACCCCGTTGAAACTCACAATTACTGGAGATTTAGGTAAGTGGGAGTAGAGATTTTTTTTCTTGAGTTACAAGAAGAAAACTCCAAATACATGTGATTTTCTTCATCAGGGATGAAACGTACCAAAAATTAATTTGACAAAGAAAAAGTGGTTGTTTTACTAGATTTTATCTGTGATGTCCATTGGTTACAATGAAGCTGGGGAAAGATTTGTGAGCAAATACAAATAGTCACTTTTGACCTGTGATGAAATTTGCAAGAAAGAAATTAAACCTGTGGCAGTTACTCATCTAATTAGCAGATGAATGTCGCTTTGGTAATTCTGTATGCACACAGTACACCATGCTTCCTTCTTCCCAAAACAAGGGGAGATCCCAACTTTCTTGATGTAACATTTGCAAGGGCTCTTGAAGGCCAGGAGCAGAAAAGGATAACAGTAATTTACTGCTGCTGTTCTGGGGGTTGATGTCTGTGGCAGGCAGTCACATGCACGGTGTTAAAACTGGATCCTGGTTATGCTCGTGTGCTCAGGGCTTGGAGCACGGGGGGCTGTCCCCTTTCTCCAGCCCACAGCGTTGTCATCCTCAGTGGGGACCTGCTGGAGCCACAGAACCCCAAACTGCAGTTGCCTGATGAATTGCTTACCAAGCTGGAGACAGCAGCGAGGGGAATCCTTTCACACTTTGGAAAAAGAGCAAAGAAAGGCTGCGTTCTGCTGGTTTTCTGTGAGGCAGTTTGAGAGCCCAGGACTGCATCCAATAGCTGGAGCAGACAGTTTATCCTGAGGAAGATGGATTTCCTTACTTGGACTGCTTTAGGTGCTTGTAGGCTGGTGAGCTGGGATCCTTCCTCATGCCAGAGGAATTGGTGAGCTGGGATCCCTCCTCATGCCAGAGGAATTGGTGAGCTGGGATCCTTCCTCATGCCAGAGGAATTGGTGAGCTGGGATCCTTTCTCATGCCAGAGGAATTGGTGAGCTGGGATCCTTTCTCATGCCAGAGGAATTGGTGAGCTGGGATCCCTCCTCATGCCAGAGGAATTGGTGAGCTGGGATCCTTTCTTATGCCAGAGGCATTGGTGAGCTGAGATCCCTCCTCATGCCAGAGGAATTGGTGAGCTGGGATCCCTCCTCATGCCAGAGGAATTGGTGAGCTGGGATCCTTTCTCATGCCAGAGGAATTGGTGAGCTGGGATCCTTTCTCATGCCAGAGGAATTGGTGAGCTGGGATCCCTCCTCATGCCAGAGGAATTGGTGAGCTGGGATCCCGCCTCATGCCAGAGGAATTGGTGAGCTGGGATCCCTCCTCATGCCAGAGGAATTGGTGAGCTGGGATCCCTCCTCATGCCAGAGGAAAAACTGTGTGGTGACAGTGCCTAACTCTGGAGCCCAGGCTCAGCATGTGCTACAGTTTCCATGGTGGAATTTGCAGCCCCAGCACTGGGAGAGCAGATGTTTGGCAGGGCCAAGGAGTGCTCAGGACACAGGAGACGAGGGAAGGGCTTTGCCATCAAGTGTTAAAGTGAACAACAAAACCACAGCAACTTTAGTTGTTGCATATTTACTGTTTATCTGCCTGAGACCCAGGCAAATTAACAGCAGCCATCTCATTTTTGTTTCTTACAGATTATTCTCCTGTGACTTTTAATTAAAACTTCCCCTAGGCACAGAAGAACCATCAGTGATCTTTTTTTTTTTTCTGGACTGTCTCAGCTTTAATTACCTTTTAGGATTTGAAATAAGCCTTATGTTTGCACCAGATCATGTTTACTACAGAACAAAGTGGCAAAGGGATCAGCAGGGATATTTACTATAAAATCAAAATTTCACATAAAATATATTTAAAGTATAGTCAAGTAAACACTCCCTTCCCCCTCCTGAAAACCCTATGGCCAGGTTTAACAGTCTTTCATGTATTTTAGACTGAATAACTTGTGTTGAATCTCCCATTCCAGCACTATTCAATTTTTACTGGGAATATGATTACACTGAAATGAGACTCCATCAGAGAAATAAGATATTGGATGGGCAGTAGACCAAGGCAAATTTCTGAGCAGTTTGCATAAGTGTTTTCCCAACCATAATAGCAGCTTCAGAACTTAAGCAGAAGAGCTAACCTGTCAGAATGCAATTTCTATTCATTGCTGCTCCAAACACCTTGTTTGCTAGAGAATCATCCCGTTTGTTTTGTGTTTACCTGCAAATAAATTTGATATAAAAAGAGATCAAATGGGTATAATGTCATTCCAGCTGGAGAGAGGGGAGGTTTTTAGCCACTAATAGGTGTGTTAATATGGGGCACAGTGTATTCATGCACTGTTGAGGCACCTTGGTGCCAGAGAAAGCGGAAGCAGGGTGAGTTAATGGGCTGAGCTCCCCAGGACACCATCAGGGAGCAGGCAGTGTGGGCTGGAGTGTGCAGCACAAGATGAATAAAATAGCCCTAATAATTTCCTGCTGTTGACTGGAGAACTGCTGGCAGGTCTGTTAAAAGCAGTTGAATTGCAGCAGGCCTTAGAATAGGGATAAATGTGTAATGCTGAGAAGACAAAATATTTTTGGGAAGCATCTTTGGACTGAGGAGATCCCCCTTATGCTCTCCATAGTGATGGGTTCCTTGGCAGGGAGACTCTCTGCAGGTTTAGCTGCAGCTGGGTAGGGACAGCTCAAGGTGTATTTTAGTCATGGTTTTGGGGTGTGTCTATCCAGGCACTATTTGTGTGTGTGTGCATGTACATTTCCAAAGAGTGTGGATGCTGAAAGCTTGATCACAGAGAAATTTTCCAGCTTTCTGCCAGTATCCATGTGAAAGTTTTGCTTTCACACACACGCTGGCTGGGAACAGTGAGAGGTTTTTGTAAATCAATACCTTTATCTTGCAGCTGCAGCTTGTTATGTTACTGACTGGAGAAATATTTTGAAATGGGCGTTGTAGGGTTTAACCAATCATTCCAAGAGGTGGATGGTCAAAGGACCAGTAACCATATGCCCTTCAAGCAAACCAGGTTATATAATTGAGTTTGGAAATTAATAATAAAAATGCCCTTCCTCTGGACCGAGGTCTGTGGTGCTTTTCTCACCGTCCCCGGTACAACAGCGACAAAAGGGCATAATCCAGCCTTACCCCAGCTCATCAGCATGGACCATGCAGCTGAAGATGCACTTCCTCATTTTGCTTTTTTGTCTAGAAGTGAAGAAATCTATGAGGGGAATAAGGTCTTCCATTGCCTTATTGAATTGGGGATGTTTTGGTGGCTGTTGTTAATCAGATGATAATATTACTGTTGGCTTCAGTCTAACGATTTTTTTTTCTAATATCATTGACTGGCTGGCTGCTGCATGTTCTTTTCAGAGAAACAGGAAATAGGGTTAGAAAAAAATAAAATTAGCTTTTCTTTCATTTACTTATTTCTGACCTGGTGTCTCTGCCCCAAATCCCCAAATAACAGGCTTAGGCAAGTCTTGCTTTTCAGGTATTTTAGCCATTGAGGAATGGCACATGCAAATCACACTTCTGGACTCAAAAATGGACTTGATTTGAAGTTATCTTTTTCTGCTTCTACATAATGGGCATTCTGCACACAAATTGGTTTTTCACAGATGAATATTCTGTGCATTTAATTTAGATTCTGCATATGGCTGTGTGCATTAGAGCTGTTTAGCATAAAAAAAGATGAAGAGGAAGAATGGAAGAAATACTTTTTAAATTAATGGTATAAAGTTAAGTGGTGTGCTCCTGTTTACCCTTCCTAACAATATAATAAACCAAGGACATTCACCAAGAAGAAAGGCAGTAATCAATTAAGTGAAATATGATGCCGTGCACAATTAACATGTGTTACAGCATGTCAGGAGATTCATGCCAACAATACAGTAATGTTAGCTAAAGGATTTGACATTTATGTAGATAATAAAATAATGACAGTTAAATTACGTTTTTTAAAAAATTGTTTTCTGAAATAAACTCTTTGGCTTAAAAACCTATACCAGATATGATTATATGACCTACAGGCAGCCTGTTCCATAAGAATTCAGTGGGCGTCAGGCAGTAAAATACCTTATGAAACAATCTGGCATTAACTTAGTGGGATTTGTCATTGTATCCCATGTAGAAATATTTTCTGTGTTAAACAGCTTCTTGCTTTGTATTTAATCATCTCTTTGAGTTCTTAAAAATGATCTCTCCATCTGAATAGATGGCATCACCTCAGTCCTGCCCAGTGTTGTTCTCTCTATCCCATTTACTTCTTTTCTAGTGTGTGCACATCTCACTGCTCCTTTCCATGAGGGAACCTGGACGAGGTGTTTTTTGGATTCTGTGAGACACAGCAAACTGTGATCCCCACCTTGTTTTATTCGTGCCAGACAAACTGGAGGCATAAAGGTTGTAAATTTGGTGATAGCCTGCAGGACAGCTTGAAGAGTAGGGTTACATTTTCTCTCTTCTTAATTGCATTAGTGGTTGCTTAAAGGAAAAACATCACATGGAAATCACATTTCTGTCAGAAAATCCTGGACTTGTTATTTCTACAAATAAGCTTTAGATTAATGAAACTGAAGGCAGAAATCTTGCACTTATTAGGGCTGTAAATAACCTTAAGATTGATGAAAATGAAAGGAGCTGATCAGTTCAAAAAGGCTTTTTCTCCTATTTTTTCTCTATTTTGGTAAGACTGCACAACCAGGGGTACTTTCTAAAGCATTTTTCTATATTAAAGGAGAAATCACAGGAAAGTCTTTTAAGAATATCCACAGGTGAACAGATGGAGACCCTTCTGTCTTTCTGTACCACTGTTTCAAGGGAATTTCAGGACAGAATTTTCTAACCATCCATTTTTTGGTGCATCAAGATAAATCACAGGCATGTTCCCTTAAAGGTTCTGATGGCAGCTCCAGTCCACTTCGAAATTCTCCACTGGAATAATGTGAAGGAATCAGGGTCAGGAAATTGATTTGCTCAAAAGCAGTTTATTTCAATTTGAATATTTTGAAATTGTGCTGGGTACCTCCGGTAGCATGCCTGAAGCAAGATGATCCTGTTACCATGGTTTCAGGCTGAGATTTGGGTTACTATGGTGTGAGCCTTTCCTTCTTTCTATGCAGGAAAGTAGAGTGTGACCTGGGCAAGGTCATGGAGACTTAAATCCTCAAAGAGGCTAAGCTGGAGCGACAAAAATTAGTCACTGCAGAGAAGGGCTTTTAGACAGCTGGTACCTGAAGGAGACACTCAAGTCCTGTGTGTGCTTTCTTGGAAAGTGCTGGATTCCAAGCCAGGGAACTCAGGATTCCTGCTGGAGAGAGGGGGCCCTTGGCAGTCTACTGCAAATCACAGCCATTTTGTCCAGCTAGGGTTAACATCCAGGCATCAGAGGCACGCTCCTCTCTCCACAAGCTGTGGTGATTGCATCCTCTCCCATGTAGATGGGCAGCAAAATTGTAGTGTCCCTCATTTCAAATGGGACGTGGGTTGAGGACACAAACAGTCTTTGGAGTGAGAGCTGTCACCATAAACATGTTATTGTTGCCTTTCTGTTTTCCTTTGTCATTTTGATTGTTCACAGTGCTAAATATGGATTTTTATTTTTCTTAATGCCTTTTTTTTTACCTGAAAGTGAAGCAAGCTGACCTTTTATTTCACGGTAATAAATTAATTCCCTGTATTTTAATAAATTAATTCCCTGTATTTTCTTCTAGCTGTCTTAAGTAGTTTATAAAGCTTGAGTTTTCCTGCTTGATTTTTATATCTTCATGTCTAGATAAATTGACCCTGTTACTCAGAAACCAAGTTGTTTAAAGGGCTGGCACACTGTAGTGTGGGGTGTTGCTGAGGAGCTCAAGCAGGTGCCACAGTTGCTGGGATTGGATCACAACAAGCAAAAAAAAATCCTTCAAAGCTTCTTTTCATAGAGAAAGCAACAACATGCATGGGAAACCCAGGCTGTAGATCACAACACGTAGAGTTGGCATTGAGCACCATCTGTTCAGCACCAAGAAAAAGTTCCAAACTTGATGCACAACTGTTCTCCAGGCCCAGAGAACCTTGCAGCAAACATTTGGACAGTAACAGGGGTTCTTCACTGTTTGGTTAATGGACTAGTTACTGTTGGGTTCTTTTTTATTTGTGATATGTGTGGGTTTGGTTTTTCTTCCTTCAAATAGGGTTTTTAATTTTGCATTCTGAGATTCGAGTACATAAATTCCACTTAAGTCTTGTTCCAGCTTCTTAAATGCTGCTGCAGTATTTGCCTTTTGAGGTTTGATTTTGGCTTTCTCTCTGTAATCTAGAGATAGAGTTACATCAGAGGGCTGCTAGAAGGATGATATCACAGCATTTTGATGCCATGGTAATAGATGCAGACTTAGTCTCGTATCTCTTGATTGCACCCGGAGAAGTGCCAATTTATCTATTTCATCACAGTGAAGCAGCTCTTCCCTCCTGAGTGTACAGTTCTTCTAAGTGTTATTCCCAAGTAATAACATTATCTCTCCAGCTTATACCTGGAGGGGAATTATGTGAAGTAGCAGTACAGTATAATTATTTCAGTGAAAAGCTGCAGCCCTGACCAAAACAAACAAAAAAGCAGCTCAGTTTTAGTTCCACATGCGTGCAAACGGGTACAATAATCAGGGGCACAGCAGTGATTTTCATTATTCTAAATCAGTCTGACTGGTAGTGATCCGAATGGCACTTTGGAATGCATTAAGGACATTGCTCCTGAAGGAAATTGTGTTACTTGGAATGAAACAAATGTTTAACATTTCTGGTTTCTCTTGCTTGTTTCATCTTGTTTTCTTGCAGATGCGCACTTGCTGTTCTCCCCAGGTTTCCCAGGCCTGTTGGGCCACATCTCTTCTTTAGCCTCACTCTGGGTGTTACCATTTGGAAGTATGGAAAGGAAATCAAAGAATCAAGGGCAAGTGTAGTACTGGAAATCAACTACTCCTTAATACTTACTTTCTTGCCCACACAGCAGGCAGGGCCAGGATCCTGCCATAGTATTAATGGTGTTACTCAAGAAGAGGACATTGGTAGAATGATTCTTTGCTTTCAAAGTCTGGACTTGCTAGTTGCATTTTTTTTTTATTCCGCTTTACTCTGCTTTCCTGTGTGCTAACCCCATGTTCCTGCTGCATTTTTGATTTTATATTTGCATTTTGGATGCCCTGAAAATCCTGCTCTGAGAAAGGAAGCGTAGAGCGAGCTGGAGTGAGCATAGCCCTGATAGATACCTGCGCTGGGCTGGTTTGTTCTGCTGGCACCTCTTGGGTGCAATCAAACCCTGGAGTTATTTTAGGGTATACCCAAGTCTGGGCTGCCCAGAAAACTTGTTTGTGAGTGCTGTTGTGTCTGAGCAGTGTTAGGGTGCTTTTCTAAAGGCTCAGCTGGCAGCAGGGTTTAGACTTAAAGATGGGGATAGTGTTGAGAAGCAGTTGTGTGAATATGAACTTTGTTTTCTCTGAAAAAGCAAGATTATTTTCTGACAAACCAGAGGAATCTATTGCATTGTTAAATGGAAATCTTCATTGTTCTATTTGTTATCTTGCTTAGATTTAGGAGTTGCCAGATATTTGCTCACTAGGGAGTAGAAAATCAATGACAGAGGTAAATGTGCAATGAATCAAAATCATTCCTGATTGCCAGACTAGAAGATGATTGTTGTTTTAGTCTTCTCATGATCATTGTTATCTAAAGAGTAACCAGGAATGAAAAAGGCACATATATAAAATAACAATTTTAGTCCTTTTTTTTCCCCCTCCAGTAAAACTTGAAGAGTTGCTAATCTTTTTTTAACTCAGTAGATTTTAATAACAAGCTTGCAAGTTTAAAAAACAGAAAATTTGACTGAAGTTCAGTGAAGAATTAACTAAATTTCAGGTAGATCAGTCTGCAGTAGCACTCAGCAAGCTGACAACAGTACAGCCCTGACTGTAAAGATGGACCTGAGAGCTGGTGCCTTGGTATTCAACTGTAGAACTTTGCAATAATTTAAATCATTAAGATAAACTGGCACACAACAAATGGGAGTCTCAGGGGGCATCTAAATGTGCCAGCAGTTTATACAAGTCGACCTCAGACTCTCTCATGTGTAAGCAAGTCAAGGGGCACCATCTGTAGCTGGCCTTTGGAGCTGTTAGGGGTCATGGAGAGCTTAGGATTGAATTCCAACCAGTTATTTATGGAAGAAAAAGAGAGACTTTAAATACCCACACTTGTAAGTGAATTATTCCAGGCTTAGTGGGCTTTGTGACAGTTAAAGATTCAAGCAGCCTCTTGCAATCTTGCTCATTTTCAAACACACACGTGATTAAGCTACTGCAGACATCTGAATTGGATTACAAACATCAGTGTTTCCTAGGTGAGATGTGTTCAAGTGTGTACACTGAATCAGTTTTCATGAACTGAAGTACTATGGCTGCGTTTTTTTACTTTCTATTTTCTGCATTGAAGGTAGGTTTTTTTAAAATGCCTTAACACTAAACAATTTCACAGGACTGAGGCAACTGTCTCTGAAATCACTGTCATGTTATGCACCAAATTATCATGGTTTTTACTAGTATAAAGTGAGAACTTTCTGTAATTATTCCCTTTTTAATGTTTGTTTTTTTTCAAGATGAAAGCCCAAAAAAATGAGGCACAAAACTTTACAGTTATTTCTGAGGCATATTGAGGGTGTGATGTGATACTGCTAGGACTGGCTGCTGATTAGAAATCACAGAGCTGTAATTAATTTCATTTTTCACTCTGAGAAGTGTGGCTTCTAACCTGAAAATATAGGTGAAGTGACCTTCTTCATGCAAAAAAAAAATATCTATATATATATATCTATATATATATCTACATATATATCTACATACACCTTCTGATACAGGCACCCCATAGGGTCACAGGAGAATATAACCTTGCTTTTTCTACATGCACCAAAGGTGTGGATCCCTTACATGTTTCTCCTTGAATATCCATTCAGGCTGCTCTTATAGTAAAGGTTAATTGCAGGAAAAGGTGTTATCCTGATGTTAACACAAGACTGTGCTAGTCCTATCTGTAGAGTGCCAGAAAACACTGGAATGCTGTGTAGCTGTATCTTGTTGTAGAGCTAGAAAATCCCTTCCTTGCCTAAAGAGAATACAGAAATTGACCTTTTTAAATCAATGGTGGAAAAAAATCTAAAAGCAATTCATTGCACTTTGGTAGTGCTGTGGTTTGTAGTACCTCTGACCGAATACACTGAAAACACTTTTAAAGAATAAAATGAGAATAATATTATTCATTTGTGAGTAACTTCAAAAAGCATTTCTTAGCTGTAATTAAATCACCAATCAGGTTAAAGTCATCGATTTACCATCTCAGATAATCCTGGGTGTTTTGTGCACTGTGATAATGGCACTGTGTTATGACCTGACATTACTCACAGGTGTATTGTCAGCCAGCCTGCAAGGTTTGATCATTAGTCAAAAGAGAGAAGAACAAAACCAACGTGGGAAACCTGTCTGTTGGAAACTATTTGAGCTTAGCTGCTTTCAAACCCAGAGTGCTATTTGCAAACATAGTAAAGGAAATAATTTTGAGTCTCTTGCCCCTAAGAAAGGATTATCTGACGTGTTGTGATGAACTAACCCAGATTTCATGGCAGTACAGGTATGCTGGCAAGGGTATTGGTGGCCTGTATCCCCAATAGAATCCAAACAAAACCTTGAGCTGCCTGAGTTTAACTCTTTTGATCTAAGGACATTTAATCCTGTCACAGATTGAAAGGGGCCTTGCTTTAAGGGAAAGTCATGTCCTGTGGTGGTGTTGCAGCCCCTGTGACTGTGCTCCTTAAGACCAAGGTGTGATTTCTTTGTCCTCTGTCTCTTTTCAGAGTCCCTAGATTACTTTTTGACAGCTGCAGCCCTGTCTCCTCTCAAGACTTTCCTTTTGGTAGATTATCTCAACAGGAATATTTCCTGTTTTTCCTTGTGTGTTTGCATGTCTGTGATAACTCTACATCCATTCCTGGAGCCTCCTCATGGAATTAGCACTTGGCTTGTTGTGTTCAGGTGCTTTTGGAACCTGTCAGGACTGGGAGGCATGGCAGTGTTATTCCCTTTCGACAATGAACCACTTACTCATTTTCTTCTATGCTATTTTTATTTTAGCCTTGCCTCTTACAGCTTTTCAGAAGTGTGTCTATTCATGCATTTCTTCTGATTGTGGATCTGGTACAACTAAATCACCCATCACCAGGCTGATAGATATATCATGGCCATGCTAGCACAAGATGTTTGGTTTTCTTCTCCAGCTTGCAGCAGTCCCACTTTCTGACTGCTGCTGTGTGGCACAAAGTGCCTGAGTGGTATTATTAGGAATTTAGGAGATAATGTTGTGCATAATATTTTTTCTCAATTCTTTTCTGAGGAAATGTGCAGAATGAGAGCTGTGGACTCAAGATCTTTTTGTGCCTTGTGGAAAAGAGTATTGTAATTTCTCTCAGTGTTTTGGTTGTTCGGTGTCTCTGACTTTTGACCCAAGAGGGCATCCTAGTTTGGGACAGAATTGCAAACTGCTTTCATTGTGGTCACATGCTTTGGTCACGTGCTCTCCAAAAATTTTGATTCTGAAAGTGCCACTTAGGAATTTCTATTTCTGCTGGTTAGGAATTCATATTTCAGACGCTGCTGAAAGCAGCAGTCCGAGAGGATCTATGTATAGCTGTCATCACACTCTCTCTTCAAATGGAAAAATTTGTTACTGTGACATTTTAAGAAAACAATAACAAAAATCACAAATCAGTGGAAGCACTATTTATTTCAGTGTAATAGATGAATAGCACTGTGGATAATTTTAACACTCCTATATTTAGGGAAACAAGGCCCTATAGTATGTTGGTAACAGCAGAACTTGATCAATGTGAAGCACCAGCTGGTGTTCTATAAATGCAGATCTTAGGGCACACATCCGAAGAACTCTCAAGCTCTGTGAGTACCAGAGAAATTATAGTAACTGCCACCAAATGGGTCATTTCGTGGATAATCACAGTCTGGTGAGAAAGACATTTCCCTTTAGGAGGCAGAGTGCCAGGGAAAGCATGGGTTAGCTCAGTGCTTTACCTGGAAATATCTCCCCAAATGAAACCTGGATTTTTGTGGACTTGGTAGGTGAACCCTTCCCAGGCATGCCCTGATTTGTCCCTCCCCAGGGCTGTAATGGTGTGTCCAGCCATAAGATGTTACAGCTCAAAGCTTTGGTTTGTGCTCTCACTGTTTTGACAAAAGGAATGCTTAAGCCTGAGGCAATTGAAAAAATAGTCCTGTGGAATGAAGGGATCTAGACAAAACTAATAAATGCTTATCTGTGTCGGTCCCAGAGTTTTCTGGAAGTTTGGCAGTCAGTGCCAGTTATGAATTTAATGTACTGAAAACTGAGGGGAGCTTTCCTTAACATTAATGCTGTATAAATGTCCCTTAGCTTGTACAAGCAGTTGTTTGAGGAAATTGGCCTGACTAAATTGGCATTTACCTATTCACATGGAACTGGATTCTTTGTTCCCTGAGGATCCTTGCCAAGATTTGCACACAATTAACAGAATAGAAGAATTGCTTTTGCACATCTTTGGTTCTTGTTTTTATGGGAAGTGGGCAGCTTGGTGGCTTGGCCCTTTTCCTCAGTTCAGCATTGCACGGGATTTAAAAGGTGACCAGTGCAGGCACATGCAGGATACAACTCTGGAAGTTGAGAGAAACTGGGAATCAGGTAAAAACTCTAAAACAAAGTGAATTTCCCCCCTTCTTTTCATGCAAATATGTGATCAGTCCCTTACTCCTTGTAATAAATTTGCTGGTGACATCTTCATTGCAGTGGCTACAAGGGTGTTGTAACAACTGCTACTTGTAACATCCTATTTAGACACAGGTTTTTATTTTCATCATTTTAAAACTTTTACTGTTGCACAGGAGCAGCTAAAATAATTACCTTCTACTTAAGATTTCTTCATTATTTTGTCACGTCTTCATAGTGTTGGGGAACAATTGAGCATTGCTGATGTGAAAGGTCCATTTTAAGGTAGGTGGTTAGACAGATTCCCAGCAGCTGAATGAGAAGAAATGTAGATTTTGACAAAAATTAAAGGTATACATCCATAAAGTTGGATAAACTTTATAAAATCCATAAACATACCTGTTCTTAGTTTTGCCAACTATTAAGTTAGGCAACAGTAGTAAAAAATGTAATCACATCCTAGTGCAGATGAATAAAACATAAGAAATATCCCCTCTGTTTGCTCTTTCTAGACCACACTTTTAAACTTTCTCCTGGAATGTGTGGGCTGTAATCACGGAGCAGTTGGGATCCTGACCATAAAACATGTCTAAAAATCCTTTCCACCTTTCTTTAAGAGTAGTTTTTAAAGCACCATAGGTTTCACGCTGGCCTGTCTCGTTATTTGACTGTCCAGTTGTGATGGTTTTGGCTGGGACAGGGTTATTTTTCTTCATCAGAGTTTTGGGTTTGTTACCAAAACACTGTTGATAATACAGGGATAGTGCCTTTACTGCTGAGCTGTGTGATGCCGAAGCTGAGCTGAGGGGTCTCAGTCACACCAGCAGTTTGTTTAAAAGCTCCAACAGAACCTTTGCCTTCAGCTTTCCATCCAGGTAAGATGCATCACTCGGGTGGTGGCAGCAGGGGGTTCAGATCCATCACTGTAATCACTGGCCTGTCCACACCGACTGCTTCTCTGTGCCACACATAAACAGAGATGGCAGCAATTTATTGGCTTAGAATTGCAGGGAAAAGTCCCTGTTTACTCATTTGACAGTGGTGCTGACATTCTTTTGTCCGTGATCTCCTTTGCCATCGTTCCCATCTGTTCTTATTTATGGCAAAACTTAACAGTAGTTTGAACAGATTTTTTTTTTTTCAGTTCTTTCTGCTTTATTTGTGGTGGTTTGGGGTTTTTTTCATTATTATCATGGAATGAAAGATCTTATAATCACTCCCAAGTGGCTGTATCTGGTAGAAAGTTTGATAACATGCATTCTAAAAGAAAAAAATGTAGTATTGCTGTATTAGAACAGCTTTGTGCATAGAAGGATTGTGGCTTATACCTAATTCATTTCTGTGACATACACCATTTCCATCTCCCTGTCTTGCTGAACTAGGAAACTTCTAATTATTTATATGAAGTGCCCGTATGTGGAAATATCAATATTTTCAAGAAAACAAAATCAGATGAAAGTGTGAACAAAATGAAATTCGTTAGGTTACTGAAACAGGAAAATAATGCCATATTATCACCTTGTCCCCTCATTTATCTGCAGCTTGTAAAACAATAGTGAGGCCATCATTATGCTGTAATATTATTTTAGAGCTGCATGAGCTTTCTCCAGGTACAGGGAGAGGTTTTCCAGAGATCTTGCAGTATTGGTTCAGAATTCTTATGCATGAAGGAAGAATTGAAATATTCATGTGATAATTTTGTGAGAGGAGTTAATCTCTCAGCATGGAAATGATGCCTTTTTAGCAGTGAAAGATGATCCATGCCATCCATGGGGTGCTAATAAAACATTCCATATGCCAGAAGAATCTGTTTCTCTTCATCCTTAACAAGAACATGTCTGTATCTAATACCAATGAAGTTTAAGCTATGAATGACTTATATTGTGTCCTTTCAATGGAAAAACAGCAATTGCTCTAGAAAGCTGAAAGGTGGGAAATGTTTGGTGATGCCACACCAAGGGATGAGCAGCAGACAAAAGGATCTTTGTCAGGTTTGCCACTCAGCCCCATCCCCAGAGAAGGTGTGCAGTGCTAATATTGGGTTATACTAATTTTAGTACTCATGGTGTGCAAGACAAGGAAATACGCAACGTAAAAAGTCTTCAGTTACATAAAGCTCTTGAAGAGCTGATGGGATCGCCTTCCTTTTCCTTCAAGGGATGGAAAGAAATGAGGAGGAGTGGTTCTGGCTGATGTGGAAAATGAGCAGTGGTGTTTTACATGTTCCATCCTTGTGGCTCTGAAGCTGCAGAAAGCACCAGGTGCCAGTAACAGTGTAAATAACCGTAATTTGAACTCCAAGTCTGCACATTTTTTCAATGTTTTTGCTTTAACTAGAGAGTATTTTTCTGGGAGTTTAAGCTTGCTCCTTACTTCACTTTTTCTTTGAATCTCATGTATTTTTAACAGATACATTTACTTGGTGATCTTCATTGTGAAACTGTCCCTGTGAGAAGCTGATGGCAATAATTGCCATTTTTAGTGCTAGAAACAACCAAAGCACAATTTTAAAAAACACTTTGCATTGGTTAAATTCTACTTTCCTAATTTTCTCAAGATTGAAGTTAAATCAGTCCTGAATCCTAAAGATCTGACATTAAGATATTATTGTGCATTCAGTTCCAGGGATTCTTCAAACTTATCCATGTAATTCCTGTAAGAAACATGCTGAAGCACAAAAGTGATGTTTCTGGCTGAGACATTTTTTCAATAGCTTCCATGGCACAGAGGGCTGGTTTTACAGTGAAAGTCCCTCGTGGTTTCCTTGCTTCCATCAGCTGTGTGTATAAAATCTTGTGGTCTTTGTGTGCCCAGAGCAGCCCTGTCCTTGTGGGCATGGTGCAGGCTGGGCATGGTCCTGTGGGAGCTGCTGGTGTGTGCTGGTGGCCTTGGACAGCTTTGGCAGATGGCACTGGACTCAACAGCATTCCTGCTCTCTGGAGTTTGCCTCCTCTTGGGACACTTTCCCAGATACTTTTCCAGTGCTGTTTTCTGGCAACTCCTTCCCCATTTGCCTCCACTGGTATCTGCAGAATCCACTTGCACAGCGAGTGCTTCTGTCAGTGAAGTGAGTCCGGTCCCTACTCCAAAACTCTTCCCCTGCTCTCATTTCTGCACTGCAGGAGCACCCTTTGCCAAGATGTTTGGAACCCTGCACCTGGCAGCAGCTGGCAGTGCCATGACAGGTCCTAGAGCTTTCAATTGTGGATATTTATAGAGCTGGCAGCTTCCATTTATTGTTCACCGAGGTCTTGCTTCTGTATGTTCAACAGAAGTGTCACTGGTAATCAAGTCATGGGCAGTTTAATCTCATTAGTCCCCAATTATGTCCTTAGCCCAATGAAGGGAAAGGCAGGGATCAGGTTTACAGTTTGTCCTGCTGGAAGTGTTCTGATTCCCCAACATCTATGGAGGTTTCTGCCCCACATCTCCCCGTGGAGAAAACGTGGACTGGGATTCGTCCAGACACTACAGATCTCCATTCACACAAATTACAGCAGCACTGCCCAGTATTACAAAGCAGCTCTTATGTCTTAGGGGCTTCAGTGAATACTTAGAGTATACTGCTACTGCAATTTAGAGAAAACCTGATTTTCCACTTTTAAAATGTCTGTAATGTATTTAAAAACAGACAAAAACAACCCCACAGTGACTTCCCCATACCTACCCCACTGCCCCAGCCTGGAGTGTTTACTGGCATTCCAGGATTCATTCCTGACCAAGCTCTATTTGCTTTTTCTCTTTTCCCTTTTCTTTTCCATTGACATTCCTGGACTGGTAGGTTTTATTGATGTCAGCATCCATGACTGTCAAGGAACAATGTAGTAATTTTCAGCTGCCCCCGTTTTAAGAAAATAAATCAAGGACATAAAGGTTTTTAAGACAGTGAATTAATGGAAGTGTAGACTGATCATTTATTATATCAAGCTCTACTTCTCACCTACACAGAGGCAACGCTGTCTGTTCCTCTGCACATCTGTGGATTCCTTGGGTTGGAGTTTTCCTTTTACTGTAATGTGGACATTCCTTTGTCCTAGGAACAGAGCTCAACCCAAATGAGATGAGCTGTGGCAAATCACAGGGAGCTGTGAAGTGGTGGAGAGCAGGCAGGAAGCATTGCCAAACAATGATGTTAGAATTCCATAAATTTATTTCCCTTTTACAGCAGGCATGGCTTCAGTAACGTGAGTCATTGGTGTCAGTGTTTCTGTGATCCTTAATGTAAAGTAGATTTTTTTCAAGTCAACAAAAAAGATCATCTGGATTAGCCTCATTAAAGTTGGTGCAATTTCTGGCCAAAGGATTGTCTCTATATGTTCTATGAGTAAAACAGCATGTAAAATCTCACAGCAGTTTTCAGTGATTTATTACCTCTAGTTTTCTATGATTTTTAATCATTAAAGAGTATGTAAAAACATATTTTATACACAATCTTTTATCTTACATTTATTTTTATATTTCTCCATAGCAATTTATTGCAATAGATATATCACCATTACTATAGACATTTATAGTGCCATTAAAATTCAATGCCACTATAAATTTATGCTCCTTAAAGTTTGACATTTGTAACAGCTTCCACAAGGGCATATTTTATACTGAAAGTGAAACTTGAAGTAGAAACTTTTCTTAAATTTAGGATGTAGTCAAGGAAAGAGATGTCTTTTATCTGCCTTTAATAAATTCAATAACTTGGGTGAGACTGTGTTAGGCCCCACTTTTGGATTTCATTTGCTCAAGACACTTCAAACAAGTTCCAGGTAAAGCAGAATATGCAAAACAATATTACAAAGCTATGATTTGCTGGCTGACACACAAAACATAGTACATCATGAGCTCCATGAGTATGAATGAATATCTTGATTCTTAATTAGAAAAGTTAAAAAATGACCATTCCAAATCTGGAATGTTTAAGATTATTTAAAGATCATTGCAGAACCAGGCAGGAGTTTCTCTCTCTCTCATATTAGTTTCTTTATTCATAGAAAAAAAATAGACTGCTGAGTAAGTATCAGCATGGAGTTGAATGTAATGTGCAAGTGAATAGCAAGTTGATTTTCCTGTTGCTAATGTTTTTTTTTATGGAAGTTCAAAAGGGAAAATATGTTTTCACGGTTCAGAGTATGTTGGTAATAGTCCAAATTACCAGTAACCTTTCCCTTGCATCCCCTTGCATCCCCCCTTGATAGGGGGATGTATCAGTTCTCCATGGAAGCATTTTCCTTCTGAGATCCACCAGAATCCAGCACAGAATCCACGTGATCCAATAAGAGAGGGACTGGGCATCTGAGAACAGCCATCCTATGGGGATTGCAGCTGTTGGTCAGGAGAGTTATCAAGGAACTCTTTGCTTTCATGAGGTGTTCTTATTTTCAGCCTATTACAAATTAAATGGCAGGCATTACCCACATTTATTTTTATACATAGAAAAAGCATAAATTTACTTATATGTAGTAGTGTGTGAGAAATGTTCAAGTAGCTTATATCTGCATGTTTAAGAGCTGCACTGGTAACATCTAAGAAAAACTGAATGAGGAACAGGAGTTCTGGTGTAGCATCAAGTAATCGCCCTGAATTAGCAATAAACCTGCATTATATTCAGCAGGAGTAATATTTCTATGAACCTGGGCACAGATTTGATAGTCAATGAGAGGAAAGTGAGAGTGCTGCACAAGTGAAGCAAAGATAGAAAAAATAAAATTGTCACTAATACAGTTATAAGCAGATTTTATCACCTTTATTTCCTACTGTGGTTTATGAGATGAGCTGCTCTGAAAACAGAGGTTGCAACGTGGTGATAAAGAATTCCACAAACCAACAAATGTGCTCGAAAACTCCTTTAATATTTCAGTGTCAGGAATCTGGAGTTTGTCATCCTGTAGTTGGACTGTGGGTTTTTTTACCATGCACTCAGACAACCGAAGCTTCACAAGGTAATGAGAAAGGAAGATCAGTCGAGTGCTCCTGGCAAAGTCAAAAGCAAAGCTGGAGTTCAGGAAAGAGGGTTTTTGACACAAAGTTGGTGTGTGATGCACCTGTGTCCCAGCACAGTTCACAGGGCTGCTGCTTTACTCAAAGCTCTCTTTAGAGTCAAAATTAAGGGACCTGGAGGGCTTGCAGTCATTAGTGGTGCCACAGGACCTTCCCCACAAAGTGGCTTGTTAGTGCTGTGGTTCTGACTAGCTGATGTAATTACTTTCAGCCAACCTAAATTACCCTTCAGTTTCTACTATAGCAAGAGATTCCAGGAGCAAAATCTGATGAGGTTAACCAGGAGGAGGTTATAGGATCACAAATTATAGATAACTACATCAGGAACAAAACTTTGCTAATGGAGGTTTTCCTGTCTATCAGACAAAAAAGTTTCACAAAGGCTGCTGGAAGTAGGTGAAACAGAAGGAGTTCATTTTGGGGGGGAAAAAAAAGATGTACATTTTCCAATTGTAAATGTGATTATTTGTTCTGGTGAATCTTCCAAGAAAGCTTGGGGAAAGTTCTTTATTGATAAGAAAGTTAAAATCAGATTTGGATGTCTTTCAAGCCAAGTTTGGATGCTTTTTACAGGGTATTTCTAAGTGATCTCAGTCAGAACTTGCTGTACAGGAGGTAAAGCTTGTGCAACAGCATTATTCCTGTATTAATGACAGTGTTTCCCTGTGCTCTTTCATTTTAAATCCTGGTGTGGTGTTGGCCCAGGGGGTGTGACCTTTCAGGTGGGGAGTGCAAGGATCCCTTTTTCCTTGGCAGCAGGTGAGGGACACTGAGATTTGCCAGTGGCCTCTCGTGCTTCCTGCTGTGGCCAGGACAAGTGTGGTGTTTAGAAAAGCTTTCTCACGGCCTCCTGTTTTCATGTCACAGGATTTTACCTCAGTTTAAGTATAACTCACCATATTAAGATGAATAAACCTATCATTTGATTTCCATATTGCATATAGGGTATCTAATCAGTATTTATGACATGTAAGATTAATCCCACTCATGAGGAGGGGCCTTTATAATTTATTAGTGCCATCACCTTGCTTGAGTTACAAACTGTTCATTTCATTCAAGGCAGAAAAATCCATGTCTTAGGGAATGTTCATCATGCCTCTTATTTGTGAATATATTACTCTTCTTAGTGGGAAAATTTTCAATGTAAAGATATTTTTCAGCAGTAATTATTGCATCAAGTCTTTGACCATTTCCATGAAAATGTGGCTGACTTGGCAGAAAATAGCCTGGTCCTTTTGGAAGCATCTCAGAGTTGGGGAAACTGGAGATCTGGCTTGAATAAAAGGGAGAGGAGGAAGTGTTGTTTGAGGTGTGTGTTTGGGGTTGTGTTTGCTTTACCTTTTTACTCAGCTCTGCCTGTGGGAGGGACCCCTGGTGCCCCTGTTCTGCATTGGTATCAAAGCTGCCCTGCCCTTTCCTGGACACAGATGCTTCTTTACCTTCTTCATGTGCAGAGATACAAGGATTTTTGGAACTGAACATATAAAAGCCGACATGATCATTTAGTTTACTTAAAAATTCACATTTAAAAATTTTTTTTCTTGTTTTTTTGGAGCTATTTAAAAAGGACTGAAACTGTGCAACCCTCCAAAATTAACTGGATTTTTCTTTGTAATGATTTTGGTCAGACTCTTCTCTCACTGAAAGAACCCCCAGTATATCATCCTTTCAAGATCTGTCTTCTTCCTTATTTTGAACTTATGTTTTACAGCACATCACGAATTCTGAGGAAACATTAAATGTTTCGATCAGTTTTCATCCACATTGGAATATTTTGGGAAATTTTAAAATTTTGATAACTTTGTTTTTAAGAAAGAAGCAAAATATTTGAGTGGTCACAATGATCTGATTTGGTGTGTTTCAGGGAGAGCTGCTTTCCCATGAATTTAACTGTCCTTGTTCAGGTTTGCAACTTGCTTTTTTCCTAGAACATCTTACAAATGATTTTCATTTTTCAGGCCAGCTTACACTGGTTTCCAGCCTTTCAGGGAAGAAATTTTGACCTATGTTGAGCAGCAATATCTAGAAAAATTGTTTTACATGCCTTGCTGGGCTTTTCTGATGTCCTTTGCATTGCTATTATGAGCCAGGACACTTGACACAATAATCAGGGGGATTCTGACTCTTGTGCTGGCTGTTTGAGTCCAGTGGGTCACATTTGGACAATGATCACTTTGCGATCACTCAGTGCAAAATCCTCAGTGATTTTAATGTGGCTCTTTGAAACATTTATTCATTACCTGAATGTGCTTTTTCACTCTGTTCCTCGTGCCTGTGGGCAGAGAGGATTTGTTGCAGAAAGCTGTGCAAACAGATCTTGCTGCAGTTACCTGCTCTTCTGAAAAGTTTTATCTGAAACTGCTTAGTTGCCCTTTGCATATTTGTGTGAAACAGATGCTATTTAGAAAAAGCAGTAGCTGTTTGACCGTGGTCAAGCTGATGCCTGTCTGTCAGTGTATTCTCTCATGTGGAAAAAAAGTGGTTTTTATGAGGCTGGAGCTTTCCTGAGGTTGAGCCTCCCTTTTTTGCACAGGATTAGATGTGATAAAAGCAGAGTAGACAAAAGCAGATAAAATGCAACAAAACACAAAAAGTCAAAACTGCTGTACCAGGGGCCATCTTGTACCATTAGTATGCTGAGGAGAGTCTTGGTTGCATAATAACTGATGATTCATCCATGGTGAATTCCTTACCACAGTGTACTGTGATTTCTGATACACCCTCCAGTTTTTATTTGAGATCCCCATCTAAACTAAACTTCAGTTAAACACTGCAATAATGGTATAATTTTTCTCCAGCCTGCCAGTTCTATTAAATTTTATTGGTGTAGGAAGTTTGGCAAAAGTCATGGCATTGACACTGAGTTAAATACAAAACTCCACTGAGTTATACAGAAAACTCCAGCTGTTCTCCAGTGACAGCCGTGGTGTGGCTCGGGATCAGGGTTGTTCCTGTGTTGTGCTCTTCAGACCCTTGTGTGTTCCAGAAGCTCCCCAGCTCAGTCACCAGTGGGAGAGAACATGGAATTGGCTGAACACCCTGGGCTCTTCCCAGCTAAGGCAGTGACTGACTGCTCTGCGACTTCTCCTGGTGGGAATTTCAGACAGTCCTGGCTCCTCCAGGCAGCTCCTGCAGTTCACACTCCAGCTTGGAGCATCAGGGTGGGGAATCTGACAGCCCAGAGCCTCCCCCTGCTGCACAAGCGCCCCGAGCCTGGGTGCACAAGGAACAGGCAGCAGGAGCCCTGCTCTGCAGAGGCAGGACTGCTGACACAGGGCTGGGGAGACAGGACAATCTCTGTATGTGTTTAGCATAGCTGGATGCTCTGTCAGTGGTTTAAGATCATGCCTGAGCTGGGCTGGTCTCACAGGAGCATGTAAGGATTCAGCAGAACAGTTTTGGGGGGGGTCGGGTCTGCCTGGCAATGGGACTGCAACCCCCTTGGAGGCTCCTTTCACCATCTGGGCAGACACAGGTGATGTGGGTCAAGAGGTTTGATTCCTCAGGCAAGCACTGGCCCTATGCAGAGCTCCTGGCAGTCAGGGTAAGGATTGTTTTGTCCGTTTTGTTATTGTGCTTTGGTTTTAAACAGTCCGTGAGTGTCTGGGCCATAAATAAAATTCTGCGATTGCATTTAAAGCAGAACCTCCCCTCAGGATATTCTTTCCCAGCTAAAAATAATTTTTGTTGACACCTTGAAGCGTACTGAGGCTTTTGGCACCTTGTTGTCAGCCTCACCTGCACGAGCAAGAGGCAGAGCCCAGGGCCTGAGCTAACAGGAGCTCTTGGGCCCTGGGTGTCAGTCCTGGGTGGGCTCAGAGCCTTTAAAGCCTGTGGGTGCCCTCCAGGTGTGTGACATGTTTTTCCATCAGTTTAGCACTGTCAGTCTCAAATGACCTCCTGACAAATGAGATCATAGCTCAAGTGCAATCAGGGGGTGTTGTTTATTCGATGTAGCCCTCGTTACTGGGAGAAGACAGAATGCAGCACCAAAACCAGCTCCTGGTTTGGAATGTAAATAACAATCTATGAAGGCTGCTAAATAAGTAATGCCATTAATCCAGGTGTGCTCAGGGGTTTTTTGTTTTATTTGTTGAAAGGAATCAGTAGCAATGGTGTTATTTATTCCTAGAATAATGTTACTATAGTAACTATTGTACCTCATTAGCCGTGCACAGGAGTTGTGAAGTTACTAGGGGGGAGATAAGAAATTTGTCCAATAATTGGTTGTTTCAATAAAACAGGTGTTTTTCTGCCTTGAGAGCCTGAGTACAGCAGAGGATCTGAGAGCTTTGTGAGGTGTGGGAGAGGAAAGCAGAGGGAAGAGTGCTGGATGTGCAGTGACTTGCACTGCATGAAGTTGGCTCATTGTTATAATTGTTTTACCGTGGCAGGTTTGCAACGTGAGCTGTGGGGGTAGCCATGGAAACAGAGACTCTACAAATTGAGGCCTTAAACACCGTGTTGTGCGAGTCCTTCAGATGGGCTGAACTCGGTTTTTAGAGATGTAAAGCTGCACAGATCTCAAACAGGGAGGGGGAAAACTATTGCTTTGCTCTGTTTCCCAAACCCCAGACTGTCCTGAATGCACAAGGCTGCCTTGCAGCTGCCCAGATGTGAAGTCTGGTTGGATGTGGGGTGCAGGTGAGGGAGTCCTTGAGCTGCTGTGGAATTTGTCCCATGCATTGGAGAGCAGGTGCTGGTATTTGGGAGATAAGCGTGGCTTTATCTCCTCGGGCCTCATGGGGTCTTGGGAAGAGGACAGGGCATCCCCTTCCTACAAAAGCCAGGCACGCTGTTAGCTTAAAGAAGGTCCTGAACAGGTAGGAGGAGAGTTGAGAAGAATCTACTTAGCATTCATTTCTTTTTTCTGCTTTTCTGGCTTAGATTTCCAGGCTCACTGGTGTGTTTTCCTGCATGTTCCAAGGTGGTTCATGTGCTAAAGCTGTGTATGCTTGCATAGTAAAATTTGGAACATTTTTTACACTAGCTAAAATTATATTTAGCAGTGTAGTAGAATCCAAATCCTTGGAAGACTCTACTTTGTGTGCCAGCTCGTTTTTTTAACACTGTAGTTAGTGCTGTGCTACAAAAATATTTCCATCCTGCCCTTACTTTAGTAGAATTCTAAATTGAATCCAGGCAATTTGTTAACTACAAAGCCAGGATGGGGGGAGAAAAGCAAACAAACCACAAGCTTATGCTGGGGGAAGTGGGAAACTGATTGTATTGGTTAAAGAAAAGCCCCAAACCCACAACTTTTGTAAGATAACAGTGAAGAGTAATTCTGTATTAAAAGTTAAGAGGTTTAGGTATTTAAAAACTTACAATGATACACTGAATTTCTTAGAGTGTTTCAGGGTAATGGGGGCTATCAGAAAGGATTATTCAAACAATTTGGAAATATTAGTACACGACAGCGAAACTTTGTATTGTCAGTGACCACGGCTTTTTTTGTCTGAAAAAAAGATTTGGTTAATTAATGTATCCCTGATTACTTTTAGAGTGCAATATGTGGTAGGTAATATGCAAGCTGGTTATTACCTTAGATTCATTTTTATGTCAGTCTGAATTATTAAAGCAATTATAATTCACCATTCAAAGGTCTGAAGGAAGTAATATATGCTTTAAATTTCATGAAACACTTTACTAATGAAAATCCCCAGTGATGTTAAGAGTGGTATTAATGTGCAGAAGGTGAGCAGGGTTTTAGCTGGTCTGACAATAAAAAGTGATAGACTGGAAGAGTTCTTTATGAATAAATTTTAAACCAGTACATGTCTAAACCACTTTTGGATAGAACACAGTATTTGCTGTAAAATAACATGGTCTGTAGCAGTTACCCATGGGATTCACTGACATATTTCCAGTTAACTGTTGGAGTGAAAACCAAAATGAAACATAAATATATCAAACTTCTGAATTGGAGTAAACTACTTCCCTATGGAAGGGTGGGCATTGACAATAGTGTCCTCAAGACCAGATCCTGTTACCCATGTCAGTGTCCTTTTTATTTCCTTCTACTGTATTCCTTGGAAAACAGAAATTGAAAAAGTAACAGTGGCAGTTTGAAGTTGATTCTGGACTAATACAGGGATTCAGGAATAAAATGGTAACAAAAATTACACAATTTTGTTCTTTGCAATACACCTTTTTGCACAAGACTAAGTGCTGTTTCCCTAATAACTCAAACCACTTAAGCAAAAATTTTAGTCAAAAACCATGTGATGTTATTTGTAGCTTTTTAAAAACTCTTGAAGGGTCTAGAAGAAGAAGGAAAGGTAAACCAGGATCATACACGCATTTGTGCCCCAAACATACATGTTTTGTGAAATAATTCCACTAACTTCTTTAGATAAATATATATTTATTTTAAAAATCAAGTTGAGCAGAATGCCAGCAGAGCCAAAGCATCTTTTTCTTTAGCTGCTGGTGTAGGATAAGAGCAGCAATGGTGCTCTGTGAGCGTGCAGCTGATCTGCTGGTTTATAACAGCACATCAGGCAAGTGTGGAGCTCATCTCCTCCACAATTGCAGTGAATGTACAGACCCGAGGGAAAACAAAAGTTTCCCCAATTTACCATTTTATTTCTACAGCTCCTTTAGTCCAAATGGTTGACTTGAACCACAAACGCACATCCCAGTGCCTTCCACTCCCCTTCATCTGCACTGCTCAGCCCTGAAGGGAAAATTTCCTCCAGCACCAGATAATCCAGCCCTAAAAAATCTCCTGCTCCAAGGCTTCCTGGGAGCTGGGAGTGCCAGGGGCTGGCGTGGAGTCACTCCATGCTCTCTCATTAGGACACTGCAGCTCCTGAGCTGAGGAATTCAGCTCGCAATGCTCCACCTGGCAGGGCAGGGCTCGTCCTCCACCTCACCCTGCCAGCTCAGCTAATGGCTCTTCAGGAGCCCAATGGATCTTAATAAAAGATGGAAATGGTTTTGCCCCTTCATTTTAATTAACATTATGTCTACATTTCTATGATAATGGATAATTAAGTGAGTTACCTTGACATTGGAATGTTCTTGGAAATAATTTACTATGCAATTTCATTAGGTTAAAGACATTTGTCTATTTTATTTTGAATGGAAGTTTCATCATAAATATTTCTGAATATGATTTATACATAAACTAATTATCATTCATAGAGTCAGGACTTTCCAAACTGCAAAATTCGTTATGTGCATTTTAGAAATCTTTTTGCCATCATACATAGAATGTATGTATTACTTCGGAAAAAAATAGTCCTTTTTTTTTTTTTTCCTGGAGTCTCCAGTCATCTGTCATTCTTTAAACACATAAAGAGGCACACAAGCATTCTCATGGACTATTATTATTTTGGGGATAGCAAACTTTGTCTTCATAAGGGGTGGTTTACTACACTTCAGAGAAAAGTTTTCAATGAAAACTGTTCTTTGATAAAATCAGAAAGAAATGGAAAGAGGCAATTTTTACCTGTATTTATTCACCAAAATTTTTGCCTTTTGGCCAGCTGTGGTATTCCCCTGTAGCATCCTTGTTCAAGCAGAAAATGAAAATGATAAAATGAACTTTCTAGATCTAGTATGGACCATGTCTTGTTCATAAATCTTTTTGCATATCTATTTATAAAGAAAGGGGGGATCCATCAGAAAAATACTTCAGTAGCAGTTCTATTCCTCAGCTCTTGCAGGGTCATGGCCTCAATTCACAGAAACGCTTAACTGGGTTTTGTGCAATGGAGAGACTCTAAATGCTACTGCAGAACTTCTGTATTTTGAGAGGTGCCCATAGCTCACTTAAATAATGATGGAATTGCAAATTGGTGTGATTGTATTATGTTTTAGTTACTAGGCGTGATTCTATCAAAATATGCATTTCACGTAACCCACGGAAGGGGGTCGTTAAAGACAATAATTTATTGGTAATTTCTGATATGTGAGAACTAAGAGAAGGCCACAGTTTCCTTCAAAGAAGGAAATCACACTTCAAAGAGTACTTCTAATGTCAGTAGAAGAATTTTTGGGAGATCTGCTACTTTTGTGATGCAAATTATCAACTGCATCATGGAAACAAATAACACAGTTGTTTTGGAATGTAGTAAATTGTCCTGTTCCAGCACTGCGACTTTGCATACTATGGACAAGGACGGGGCAGGGGATGAAGAGAAAGGGAAGTAAATCATATTTTGAGAATAAGAACTTTAGGACAGTAATTAACTATATGATGTGATACAGTGATCTGTGAAAGAACATTTTATTGCAGGAAATACAGTAGCAGTCACCATCAGACCATTAAATGGTACAAGAATATCAGATGTCTCCTGGAAACTCTGTGGAGTATTGTTTAGTAACATTGCTCTGTCTGTAATTAATCTCTCTGAAGCCTAACCCTACAGCTGATTCTCTCAGGGACACTGGGAATTCGGGACCTGGGGTTACTTGGGCTACATTTTGCCGTTGATTGAATCATCTGCTGGATCTGTGGGAACAAAAGGGCAATTTAAGTTTCCACAAAGCAGATGAATTCATGTGTTAATATTTGAGATGGACCAATCTGTAATAGTCAGCGACACACTTTCATTTTCCTGTGTCTCTCAGGTAAAATCTGGACATGTTTCCATTGAAACATTTGAGAGAAACCAGACAGGCAAAGAGTTTGCTGCTTTGTCTTCTCCCTTGTCCCGTCCAGTCCCATCCCCTTCCTGCATTAGCCAGTTGAAATAAAGATAATTTGAGGCTCCTTGGGGTTTGGTGATGCTGCATCCTGCATAAAGGGCTCCAGGTGTCCTGCTTGCCTAGGGAAACTCCTATTGTCCTCCATGTCTGGTGAGTTTGCATAGCTCGGTGAGCCACCACTGCCAGAAATTTGGACTTTGTGGGATTTCTCCTTGGTTATTCCAGGGACAGCTGTGGTCCAACCCATCTGTGAGCAGCAGCCAGGGGCAGGGAGGTGCTGGAAGTTCCATGGATTGGCTCGGTGGCCGTGCAGAGGTCCCTGTGGAGCTGGCAGCTGCTGCAAGGACCATTCTGTGCCCCTCTGTGCCACCGACCCCAAGGGGACAGCAGGAGGAAATGAGTGAGAACGGGGCAGGCAGGGGTGACCCCAGTCTGGGGGGACACAGTGCCCCAAATCAAACCCTCAGCACTAAAAATCTCATCGCTGCATAGTCTGTAGCACGCAGCCAGTCCTACCCACAAAGCCCTGGCCATTTGGTGAGTCCCTTTTCTCGTGAGTTTGTTCCATGAGGATTGGAAACTGAAGATCTCCTTTAAGCTCCTTTTACCCATCCCCATAAGACATCTCATTTTAGGCAGCAACCAGAAAAAAAGCACCAATTTGTGCTGGCAACTCCCCCATCATCAGGTTTTTACTGCAGAGGGATGCTCTGGAGAACTATTCTTCCAAGTTTTGTTGTTTGTTTTCTCCCCTCACTGTTTTGTTTGTTTTCTCTCTCTCAGTTCTTTACTGAGGAAATATCCAGGGTTTGAATTTTTTTCTCCTTTTAAATATTGATTCATACACTGACTTTAATAGGAGCAGAGTTGGATAATGCTGATTAATTAATAATTAATACTAAATAATTCCTAGCCTGACCTAAGTTACAGATATGCAATCCATCAAGAATCCACTCACACTGGCAAAGCTGTTTAACAGAGGAAAACTGAAATGAGCACAATATTTAAGTTCCTCTCTAAAAACTATTGCTGTCATCTTTCTGCCCTCTTAAAGAGTGTCCTTCTACCAGTGACTTGTCATTAGGCCACCTAACTGAAATAGATATCAAGAAATTTACTTACATTTTCATGGGGGAGTCAGGCTTGCCAAACCTAAATAGAATGGAAGATTTTTGGAAAGGCAACTCCTTGGATCAGATCATTAACATGCATGCTGAGAGGATGAAAAAGATTGAAGGTAAAACTATAGCAGGATGTTTTTTTCAACTGCAACAATATTTTTGTACTTTAGATACCACATGACCTGTTTTAAAAATCTAAAAATGGAAATATTTATGAAATACTAACTGAATTCCAGTGTCAGAGTTCTTCATTTATTAATGTAGACACTGATACTGAAAATACTATGTATCCTGTGCATTATACATGACCATTGTAAGAGAAATTTTCATGGAAAAAAATGTTTAAAGCACGTTACACAATAGCTTAAAAAAGTCAGTTCTATAACTCTCTTTCACATGTTTTTTTTTCTATGCTGCAGCTAATATGACTTTCAGATCAATTTAAATGTATCCCCAGCTTTATGTCATGTTGAATAGTGTTACTCCATATAGAATATATAAAATATAAACTATTCTTCAGATCTCAAAGGGGAGTCAGTTCAGATTCTTGGGCGAAAAAATGTTGGTTTCACCTTTGTGAACGCCCGGATGACACAAAGCACAGAGATGGTTGAAATACCTGAAGTTTGTCTGCTTTTGGAAGGGAATTGTGTCTATGCTCTTTCTGTCTCTGCATAAAAGGAGCCTCATTTTTGAGCCTGCACCCTCACTCCTGTGTCTCTGCAAGTGTCAGTGCTGGCAGCTGACGAGATGTTTGACTCCAGCTCTGACATCAGTGTGATAGACAAGGCTGCCATGCTAACAAAGCCTTGATCAGAGTCTTACACTCCTTGTACAAAAGAAATTGTTTTTTTTTTCTTTCTGCCTTTTCTTTTTTTTTTTTTTTGAAATAGAACACAAAGTATGAAAGCTCATCTAAGGAGGAAAGATTCATCAAAATCTCTAATTAAATACATGACAGCTGGTGAATTAGAGCATTCTGTCTTAGTGCTGCCATCCTATAATACTTCATAATCCTAAGAGTCCAAAGTATGAATTAATTATGCTTATAAGTATCCTGATAACCAACTAAAGGGGAAAAATAATCAAAAGCCACCCTGAAAGGTCTCTGAGAATGTAAGCAGTGCTGCTCATCACAAGTGACTATGACCAAATCATTCCCAGATTACCAGTCTTTGGAGAGGCTTTGCTAGAGAAGATGCTGGTATTACAAGACTATTCGGTTACAGAAACTGCTTGTTTTTAAAATAATGTGTTATAAAAGCAGTGTTAGAAGTTCTGTGGTTTGACCCCAGCCAACAGCTAAAGCACCACGTGGCTGCTTACCCACTCTATCCCCAGTGGAATGGGGGAGAGAATCAGAAGGATAAAATTTAAAAAAAATATGAGAAAATCAATGAATTTCAATAAAAATTGTTCAATAGGTAAAGCAAAAGCTGGAAAGCAAGGGGTTCATTCCCCATTCCCATGGGCAGGCTGGTTCAGCCACCCCAAGGCAGCCAAGCTGCACCATACTGACTTGGAAAGACAAAAATACATCAGCCCTGCTCAGCCGTTACCAAAACATCCCTGTGTTATCATCCCTATTTTCAGCACAAACCCAACCCACAGCCCCTTACCAGCTGCTGGGAGCAAATCTGTGCTCTCCCAGCCAAAACCAGCACAAAAAGCCAGGTGTTAAATACCAGTTCCTAATAGCTGGCACAGTTCTCAGCCTTGCAAAGACAAATGTGATAAAAACCCCCAAAGTCGCAGTTTCAGATTAGTCCTGTTGTCTTCAAAAAATAGATGTTTAGGGACAAATCTGTGCAGGTGACTACGTGTTGTAGTTTTGTTTAGGTTTACTGGTGAAGAGGTTTTAGTTGCTTGTTGCTTCTTTAGGGGAAAAGGAGCAGAACTAAAGTAGGAATTTTCATGCAATTCAGAATACCCTTAAACTGAAATACTTCAGGTTTAGGGTGTGTAATTTTTTAACATTGATATCCAGAAATTAAATGTTCCACTGAAACATTCACTTTAAAATTGCTCCATCCATAATCCAGATCTGAAGCAGATATATTTCTAAGGAAAAACCTTTAAACAGCTCTGCTGGTTTGTATCCAGCTTCTGTTTGATTATTTTTGCTGTCAAGACTTAAGGGTTTTTTCCCCTTGGGTTTTCTAACTTAAATTTTTCTCATTAAAATTTTTCTCATTAAATCTATCCTACAAAACATGACACAAATATCATTATATTTCTATTCCTGTATATTTTCAACAAAATTGGATCTGTATGATAGATCTTACATAGGCCTCTTCCTGCCTGTTTATTTACTGGTTTTACTGGTTTTTCAGAGGCTTTGAAATTACACTGAAAACATACTTGGGTTTTTGGATGTCCCCAAAATCCACATACAGTGAATTCTTTCCATGTGAGGGTTCTTCCTCATTTTGCTCAGCAGAGGCTCAGGTGTCAGTATCACGACTGGGAGGTGAGGAGATGATTAAATTCAGACACACTTGGCCTGAAATTCCCGAGTTCACATATTCCTGAGTCAAGAACACTTCTTCGGAAGTACATTATAGCTCTCTTTTGAAGTGCTTCAAGCCGCTAAAATTTCTATTTATTTTCCATAGTTGTTAACTGGTATCATTCATGAACTGGCTCCTGGTTACTGTTATTAAGAAGCCAGACTAAAACTGCAAGCCCTGCAATTCAGGTGTTGGGTCCTTTTTGACCCAGTTAATAGATAAACTCTGTGTGGAACAAGAGAGGGGGGCAAATGCCAAATATGTCTCGTGATTAAGAAGACTTTGAGGAAACCAACCGATTTATTGGATTTTAGCTGTAAGAAGTCCACTGTTACTAAGAAAGGAGCCCATTCAGTGGCATGCTTGGATGGAGAAGAGCCACTGAGTAGCTTTTAAGTAAACTGATTTCTCTCCTGAAGGGTTCTGCTATTTTCCCTAATCCATCTGCTGACCTGCCATTTTGATGTAAGAAAAGGTGGAAAAGACTGCTGATCTTGGATCAGCTACACAAGAATGACTTTCACCAAATGAGACACTTCCATCATTCTGGTGGGCTGAAAAATCACTTGCCACAATCCTGAGAAATGCTTGTCACAGAATCACAGAATTATTCAGGTTGGAAGGAGCTGTGGGAAGTTCCTAGTCCAACTTCCCAGTCATTTCAGCTCAGCAGGCAGCCAGAGTGGTCAGGTGTGATTTATCTTTGTGAGCCAGTGATGAGTGGTGGTGGTTTTGGCTTTGCTGCCACCCTCCCTGCATGCCCGAGCAATGAGCTCATCCATCTTCCTCCCTCATAGCCCATCTCCCACCTCCAGCCTCCATCCTGTTTCACTGGAGATCAGTCATAACCTCCCTTCATGGCCAAGTTCATGTCCTGCTGCAGCTCTGCCTGGTCCTGGCTGCCAGCATGGCCTTGGAGGGGTTTGTCCTCAAAGAGCTGCCAGCTGCTTTGAGCTCCTTCACCCTGGGAAATGCTTGAGATCTTCTTTAGGCAAACGTTTTTGCTTAAATATGGCTTTTAATTACTACTATTCTTATCTCCATTTGGCTGCCCAGGCTCCTCATCTGTGTTACAAAGGGTGGGAAACTGAAAATGTGCTGACACCCCATGGGAGACACTGGCCCAGAAGAGAGCAGCTGTCTCTGTGAGAGATGGGCACGGGCTGCGCTCCCTAAGGCACCAACCAGCCCAGCCAGACACGTGTCAGCCCTGAGCAGAGGCTAAAACATCCCATCAGTTTAACTCTGAGCTCTCTGCCTGAATGCGTTGTGTCACAGCAGCTCTCTGCCACTGAATACCCACAATGAGGAAAGAACATAAAGTGTACACTGAAACGCTTCAACACTTCACATGGGATGAAGCGGGATGCAGACGAACCTGTCAGAAATTTTCCTGGGAACTCCAAATTTGCTGTTAGGTTTGGTTCCCAGTGCAGGTGCCAGCAGATGGCACTCAGGAATCTGTAATGTTGTTACCTATGGGGCTTTCTGTGACCGAGGCAGCTCCGAGTTCCCAGGGCTGGGAGCTGCCCCTTCCTCACTCCGGGACTTCTGTGGCTTCAGAGGGGCAGAAACATTCCAGCCAGAGGTGACTGATGTGTGGCATTCTTGACTGGGAAAATAATGAGACCTGGTTTGAATGTTCTGAACTCATCGCTGTAAGGAGAGCTGAAATGTTGTTTGTGTATTAAAATATTGTGTTGGCTTATTGTTGTTTGTATGTAGATTGAATAATGCTGTCCAGTGGCATAGATTGCATCATTTAATCAGTTTTCAGTTTTGATTACAGATACCAGCAGGAGACTCAGAGTTGCCAACTGTAATTAAAATGTAAAAAACCCAAAACCAGACCAAAGAACAGAAGCAAAAAACAGTTCAGAGATAATTAAAGCTGAGAAACATTTATTTTCCTGTGAACTTCTGTACTGCTGTGCTGAGGAAAGCTGAATATTATTTGTCTTCAAACATCCCTTTCCTTGGGTTGTCTGGATGTGGGGTTAGCTCATGATTTCCATCTTAGTGCAGACCTTTGTCAACGACTAATGCAGCTAACACTTGTATAATTTGTATTAATACTTCTGGAATTTTTCAGGGTTGCAGTGTAACACAGGAGTTCTTTATTCTGATTCTGCTCCTGTTGCAAGCAAAGGTAAAAGTTTTGCAGTGGCCTCTTTCCAGGTGCCACTGGACTTTTCTCTCACACTGGGAGCAAAAAGATAATGCCTCTGTCTTGTACAACAAGTAGATTTACCTCCCTGGCTCCTGGTACCTTGTATTTGGGCTTTATCATCCTTAGAAGCTGATCTGCAATGAAAAGATAAGGGTCTGACCCTGTGTCTCGGGTAAAGGTCAGACATTTATAAATGTACAAAACTCCCCTGGAAAACTGTGTCAGAGGCTTGGTCTTTCAGTGAATAGAAACCTTTTATTAGGAATCCTGAGCTTATTCTTGGGCTGTTTATATGGTTTTGCACAATCTTATTTAGTTTAAATAGCTCTGCCTCTTCTCTAGTCTGCACTTTTTTTTCAGTGTTTTTCAGGTTTATCTTAATAGACAGGGTCCCTCTGTGTTTTTGTTGCTAAACTCATTTGTGATCTCACAAAGAAGACCTCCTGATGATTACAGATTAGAATTATATTATTCCCAGCCCCCCCCTTTTTTAATGTTTTCACTTAGAAATAGCACAACCCCCTCTGTAACAACATGGATTTGCAATCCCCTGATGAGGACCCTGTTACTTCAGCCCTATGCTACCTAAACCTGGAGAAAAATTCATCTGTGGGGGTGACTTCTCCTGTGTACTTCTCTACCTGATGGACCTGCCTTTTTCCATATTGGGTCTAAAGATGAAAAAAGTCTTTAAAGTTATTCATGTGTCCAAATGAACTCTTGACTTGCAGTCTTAGTCAGGAAGTACCTGTACAATTTGAGACTTTCCACCATTAGTAAAGTGATTTATTTGCACCAAGTCCTGGTGAAGCAGGACTGGAAGGCCTGGGCAGGCTAAACCTGAGGATCTGAACCATTTTTGGTTGCCTGTACTACAGAGAAATGAATAGATTGATGGTTTTTTAATGTAGATGATGATTTGCTCGAAATATTCTGAACTGTCAGCTTGGCAGGATCTTCATACACTTTTGTTAGCTAATCAAAGACAGATTGCAGGCAGGAGCCATGTCTAAATTTATTAAGAAAATTAATAGACCATTTAAATTTTACTAGAATTAGGCTAAGATGCAATAAGCATTTGCACCAGCAGATCCTCGTTAGCTGTGCCATTGACCTGGTGCCTGGTGTGTAATGGGGAATTGACATCTAGATTTGGGGACAATGGTGCTGCTAATAAAAGTTTGAATCATTAGGAGCTGGGAAAAAAGACTAATTTTATACATGTCAGATTTTACTTTTCATATTAATTTCACTGTGTGAAATTATAGACTATTATGGACTGCCAAGTGAAGGTTTCAAGGCTTTTTTGGCCTAATCCAGGAGTTTTGCTTGCTCTCTATTCTGTAAATCTCTGTGCACTCTGGCTATGAGGGAGAGTTTTATGTATTAATTTATTTACATAATATTTTTGGAAAGTGATCAACTTGCTGAGTTGAGACCCTAATTGTGTATTTTCCTGAGTGTATCAGTCTTTCTGGGTTAGATTACCATGAAAACAGATCCTTGCAAAGCTTCAGCACATTTAAATTGGGGTTTAGCACATTGAAGCCTGCATGATAATCTGCCTCTGCCTTATGTTGATATTTTTAAATCTTATGAAAATTACTCCTTTTCTTTATTAGGTGATTTTTTCAAACCTCTATAAAGCTTCTGGTTGGGTAGGATACTTCCTTGAAGTGAATTTTCACTCTCCAAGAAGCTGCCTCAGCAAGCCTTAGTGAAAATAAGTGTGTGCAGTGGGAATCTGTTCCCCCAAGAGGACTGTTCAGCACTTTAAAGAAAATTATATAATTCAGGCCCAATTATTTTGAAACTATTTTTTTTCTGTCTCGAAATTGCAAGCATGATCAACAGTGAATTCTGTGTATAAAAATTCTGAACACTGACAAACAAGATGGCCTGGGTTTGAAAAGTTGATTGTTTGTGCCATTCACATGTGCAGGTAATGCTGAATTTATGAACTGTGCTTTATAAATAACTTTTAAGAATGGCATTGGTGATTTGTTCTGTGGTCTAGGGACAAGAATGAGGATTGATAGTGTTCTCAGTACTGCTTGTGCTTTGAGCTGCACATGGCCAAATAAACATGCATTTAAAAAAATATTCCTCTGCCCTTTTAGATGATGTTGCATCTAAGAGGCATTGCAAGTAAGCTGTAGAGTTCTGAGAAGTTTCTGTGCCTCTTGTCCAAATATATTTAATTTCCAGCACATCAGCACCAGCTTCAGCCCCATTCACACGTTAATGATCTTGTGATGCAGGCAGCAACCAAAAACATTTGGCTTAGGGAACATGAGCCATTTGAGCATCAACGCTCTGCTGCCTTCTAGCCACGGCTCCTCGTGCTGCTGGCTCTGGTCAGTGGCTGCCTGATTCCCTGGGAATTGGGATTAAGGGATTGTTTCACAAAGTGTGTGGATTTGAGATGGTTCTTGCACCTAGCAGTGCTGGTGGCTGCAGTGGGTAACTCCTGCCGCTGCTCTCATGTGGAAGGAGGTGGTTCCTCAGCTGAGGCTGATGGAGTGAACAGCTTTCAGGGTCTGGGGTGGCAGCTTTGCCTTCCTGTGGATCTCCTGGGATCCTGCACTAGAGCTCAGCTCTCCATGGCTCAAAGTGCAAACCATGCAGCTGAACTATTTTGGGCTTGAGCCATCTGGCTTCAATATCCCTTCATTTCTATGTGGAATCCAAATGAGTTTGGTCCCCTGGCAGGAGCTGGAGGCCGACAGGAAGCGATACAGTTGACCGTGCTGCCAACAGCTCAGGACACACATTTCAAAGCAAGCTGGTGTTTATCTGCCAGCTCTGATACAATATTTAGAGTTCTATCAGAGTGGCAGAGCAAAACTTAGATGAGTGAATGTCACTCTTCTCCCTGGTCTGCAGCTTTCAAGGTTTCTTATCTTCCTCTCTTGCTGCTCTGCAAACACAGCCCTTATACTCTATTCCCTTCACACTCTCCTGCCAATTCATACCTTCTGCACTCCTGGCTGCAGTTGTGTGCCCAACTTGCTGCTCAGCAGAGCCAGCTCTGTCCCTCAGGCAGGAGTTTTTCTAACAGTTCAGTCCCACCAGGCTAAGCCAGCCTGCAAGCCCTGCCAGTGTTTGCCATCCTTTTATTCCAGGAAGGACTTCAATTCCTTCAGTCCCAGTAGGTAAAAGCAGATATTGAGCGAACTGAATCATTTTCCTTCTATTTCAGAACTATTAGAGATATCCCCACAGGTGCTGATGGCTGCTTTACAACTGCTGGGGGAGATAATAAAGGAAAGGAATGAATGTTGTTTGTTTTTATGTAAGTTTGACCTACTTATTCTATATACCTCATTTTCTTTCCTATGATGTTCAGGCCAATAAACAAAAATCCCAGACACTGACCAATCTTTACAGCTGGTACGGAGCAATAGGTCTTTGAAAGCTTCAGTTTCTCATCCTGAGCAGGAGCAATCATTCTGTTTTTCCTTCCCATTGAACACTGAGGTAACTCTTCTGTTGCAGACAGAGCTGACAGCTCAGGAACTTGTAATTCCAGTGATTATTCCAAAACTTTTAAGTTCTGCTACTTGTAGAGAAACAAAAGCTGGGCTAGCAGTGAATGTATAATATGGAAATGTGCCCTTCCTATTTTGTTCCCCTTGGGTTTTGCTCACAGGAGAACATGTGGAACTCGCTGAGGCAGAGATCTCTAATCTTACTGAGCAATCATGCTGGTGCTAGAAGGATGTTAATGATGTTTTACCACCTAAGAGGGTGATGAAAGGAGAGCATTTGAACACCTGAGCATGTATAATTTAAATGTAATAAAATCACAATATGAGTTGTAAGTAGAAAAATTAGCATCGCTAATTATTGCTTGCTGATTATTGCTGTAAGCTGTTCCTCAATTTTTTTTTTTTTTAAATTTTTTTTTTTTTTAAATTCATGCTGTTAGTGGATCCAGACATCAGGAAAATACCTGACACCATATATACTCAAATTCCTGGCTGTCACCAGCTTCAGTTCTTTCTCTGTCAGTGATGCGTGGCACAGGGTCCCTGAGAGGGAAAGGCTGGGCAGAGGTGGGAATACCGGAGTGCTCCTTAGAAAGGGAACCAGCACACTTCTGTTCATTAGCCTCTCATCAAAAGTGCAATATGGAATGGACCAAACCATCTCAATCAGTGCAGATGGGGTGAGAGATGGGAATACTCACATATCACACGCTACTCGTGCACTGTTGAAGACAAAAGTTATTTATAACATAAGTACAAACCCCTCCTCTGCTGCTGCAGGAAGGCCTCAAGGTTACTGAGCGCATGTGTGACAAAAATGCAGCAGAGCATTTTAATTAGATTCTTTCACCAGAACTCCTGACCTTCTGTGTAGCACATTAATGTATTTTACTAATTATAAATGCAATTAAAAAGTACTGAAATAAAATTAGGCGGATCTATCTAATTTACATTAAGCACTTTCAAATTATGCAGATTTTCAAAGTCTTTTTTCTTTCTTTCTTTCTTTCCGTCTTTTTTTTTTCCCCTTACAATTTGTGTTTCAGGAAAAAATTGTCTGCATTAAAACAGCTGGAAAACAACCTTGTAGCAAAACAAATTTCTTTTCTGTGATTATTCACAGTGTGTGAGTTAATTTGGCAGGCAGTAATATGCTTAGCTGTCATTAGGGCAGTGACTCACACAATAGAACCCATACGTGCATTGGGTGCAGTGCTGGCTCCTGTACTGGGTGGGTGCTTCTCCAGTTTTTCCTCTTGGGAATCAGGTTCAGAGTCTAACTAGGGAAAAATACTGGTACCATGGTCAAAAATAGGGATTTCTAAACAACAAGGAAACAACAAAACCTGTGTGTGAATAACAAAGGTGAAACATCTGGTGTGTTCAGTCATTAAACCAGGCTGACTGTTATCTTTGCTGCCTACATGTTTTGGTAGTACTCTCATAGAGTTTGAGAGTTTTAGACATGAAAGTAGAAAAATAACAACATTTCGTTATTATTTTTGTCAAGTATCTAAATGGCAGCAGGGGCTGAGCAGCAAAGAGAACACAATCCTTACCCTGGAGAGCTTCTGATTTAATTTTAGATGGGCTGCAGAAACAGAGGCAGCTCTAAGTACTGAACACAGATAGAACCAAGCTTAAAGGAGGGAAATTTGTAGAGCTGCCCAGGCACTTTAGTTGATGTTGCTTATTCTTAAACCCTTTCCATATTAGGAAAATTAATTTCATAAATGTGTGTGTTTTTTAATGAAAATTTTCTAGTTTTTCATTTAAAGAAGGAAGCAAAAGTGCCTCTTTTTTTTTTTTTTTTGGTCCTGTTTTATCCTTTCCCTAAAGAAGTAATGGAAAAGAGCAGTGGAGAGCAGAGGAAGAAAAACCGAAATGTGAGGAGATTAGGGTAAATGAACAAATTCAGTGTTCATCTCATGCCAAATATAATGCATTAGGACCACACTATTTTCCTGCTATATTTTTTTTTTTCTGTGTGTTTATTGAGTTTTGAGTCTTTCCCACCCAGCATTGAAAGCAGAAAATCTAGAATCAAGCTGTGCTCATTATTGGTGCTCATTTTTAAACGTCTCTTAGGTGGTACCACAGGGAGCACTGGGATGGTGCTTCCTTAGTGATTATCTGTCAGACCAATGAGAGACTAAGAATATAAAGGAAGAGGAGGGCATGTGAACTGGTTTGCTGATAAAATTAAAAATGTTAAGATTAGAAATTCATCCCCCCTACCCTGAAGATCTTACTGCTGGACAGATCTGGAGTTTCCTCACACTCTTCTGGCAGCAGCAAGCACTGTGCTGCATAAACCAGCCACAAGTTCTCGTGGCCTTTGCCTTGGAGCAGAGTGCACCTTCTCATCTCTTTCCATGAGAGGAATATGCTGATTTCCAAGTGGAATTTTGGTCCCTAAAATTCTGAGCTTCTCCCCTTAGTTTAGCAACACATGTAGAGCATTAAGTTTGTATCTAACAGGCCTTTTGAACTAAGTAAATACTTCAGCTTGGAGAGCTGCACTATTTAAATCCAGGTGTTTTAATTGATGCCCATGTTATAAATCAAGGTTTCTGCACGGGTGAGTGGAGGAAGGAGCAGCTCCAGCTTTAAATCACCCTCTGAAAGATGTGTCCTGTACAGTGAGACAGAGCTGGGATCAGAGCTCTTGCCTTTCTCAGAATGGATTCTCTTTTGGGGAAAGCAGCTGCCCCTGTTTGGGAGCAGGGCCACCTGACAGAACATCCTTGCTCTGCCTGCGGAGAGTAACTACTCACCAGGGATCAGAAAATGTTGCTGTGTGCAACAGCAAGGACTCCCTTGAAAGAAAGTGCCAGCAGTTCCCAAATCCTGCTTAGTTCAGATTGACCTTTAGGCTGGAAGTGCCTCCTAACTGGGAATCAGCCACTTCTCTCAGCAGTACCCCATTCTGAAGTAAAAATATCATACCATGGTCAGGCCATCCTCACCCCATGGCTACTGTAAGCCAGTGATTACCTACAGAAATATTCACTGGTACCCTTTTCTATTTGAAACATTAGCACAGGACAGAGTTTTGGTGTCCTTTTGGCATGTGTTTATAAATGGAAACAAGAATTGGTGGGGGTTTTTGCAAATTCTGTGTTTAGGAAAATGTTTTAGGCAAGGACCTGGAATATTTGAAATGTTTTGCTCTGAGCTTTCTCCTTCCCCAACACCAAATATATGTAGTGACACATCACAGTTAAAAACCAAAAACTTTGGAAATTGATATATTCCCATAAAAATACATACTGTACAATCAAAATTTAAGTGACAGCTTTTCTCATATTTTAACCATGCTGGGGTCTGCTGTCAGATGGGATTGTTTGGTACAAGTAATCCAGCAATGAATTATCAATAAAGTTTGCATGATTCCTAATTTATTTTTTAAAGTTTATTTTAACATTTGATTGTGCATAGTTCAGAGCATGGTTATTTTAAATGTGACATTTGACAAGGGTGAGATTTAATTCTTCCATCAAGAGTGAAAATAGGGTAGAACTCCAGACAGGCACAGCCTTGGTAGAAGCCCCCAGTTGCCCTCCATCCAAGCTGTGGTGGTGTCTGCCAGCACTTCTGATTAGGAAATTAAATCCTGCCAAAGTGCTGTGTTTGACTGTTGGTGTGCTCTGTTGGCATGAGATGGATTTAGGCATTGGGTTCAGTCCTCTGCTGAACAGAAATCTCTTTAACTGTGAAATTCTTCATGGGGAAAGAGATTAATCACATTTTAATATAAGGGGAAGCAAGGTTTAAACTACTTATTTGAGTGTGTGGCTGAAAGAATAGAGTAAGAATAGGATATTTAAAATTGCTGTCTTTTGATTATGTTTTGCTTAGATGTAGTCATTCTTGTTCTTCATAGGCATTTTTGTTAAACTTTATCATAGGGCCTCGTTCAAAAAATGGTTTGGGGTTTTTTCAAACTATGAGGATGTTTGCAAAAGAGTATTTGTAAGATATAAGTTTGTAAGCCTTTGAAAGCCTACTTTTCTTCTGGAAATATGGGTCACTGTGCAAGTAGGATGGACAGGAGCCATGTGTGCCAACTTACACTAACAAAGAGCCGACAAGAAAAAAAGATGAGTCTTAAATAACCTACCTAAAGTATTTAAAAGCCAATTATCTGTTTTCTACTTGAAATGTCATGTGCAAAAACTTGTAAGGCACCTACCAGTGAGCTGGAGTTTGCAGGCTCTGCAGTGAAATATGACAGGCAAAGTGCTCTGGGTAATAACTCACCCAGCCTTGATAATAGAGTCTTTCACGGAGAGAACGAGTGTGCTGGCTAAGACACTGGGGTTATCCTTCTGGGTGGCTCAGAAAAGAGATGTGTGATCATTAACTCCTGCTTGCTGGGTGGCTGGGGGGAGTTTGATGGTGAGAGTGTGACAGCTCTGCAGTGAGAGCTGCAGCGGGGCCTGACTGACACGTGCGGAGGGTTTGAACCCCGGGGATCCGGCAGCAGCCACTGCAAATTGACACAACTCGATTCATTTCAATTAAGTCCCACCAATTTACACAAACTGAAGACATGGCCCATTATGTCTTCCTGCCTGCTCTGGCAATGAATCCAAGTATGTGATTAAGAATATAAGAACGCTCATTACAGTTAATGCCTTGTGCTTAAAGCCATGAGCTTAAAGTTAAGCAGGTACTTAGGTGCCTGGTGGGACCGGCAGCAGAAGGCAGAGCTGCCTGGTGCCCGCTGAGGTGTCCTGACAGCAAGGGCTGGGAAAGGCATCTTCATTTTTGGGAGCACTTTCCTCTTGGTCAGCATGTGGCCAGCTCGACTGACTGTTGTTTACAATATTTTCTTCTGCCTTAAACTTGTTTCATGTGTGTAAGAATAAGGAGAGAAGCATTGAACAGTTTCCTTAATGACAACCTTTCTTACTGAATATGATTGGTTTTAATCCAAAGCAGAAGTCTGAAATTCTTTTCCAAACCCTGCCTTGGAGTCTCAGTAGGACCTTTCCCAGGTGATATCATCTTTTAGCTCCTGTAATCCCATGGGTATCATGTTTATGGATTTTTTTTTTTAAGAAAGACAGAGCTAACATGTTATTTTTGTCACTGTATATAGGAATATAGGGTACAGTGAGTCTCAGGATATGTTTTTCCTTTCTCTGAGTGTTTTTAAAAGCAGAGCCCATCTTGCAGTGCTCTGTGTGCTGGGCAGTCACAACCAAGGCACATCCCAAGACTCACGGAAATCCATGTTCCTGTGAGGATGGGCTTGGCTCACCAGAGCTCCATTTACCTGTAGTGCTCCTGCTGGGAGAAGCCAAACCAACTTGTTTGGTGTGTCCTTAGGGGCTGCAGTCAACAACCCAACATCTGCAGGGTATGGTGAGGGTAGGGCTTGTGCACCTTCCACCTGGAGCTTGCAAACGAAACAAATGACCGAGAACTCATCTCTCCAAATGTGGAGTTTGACAAAGAGTTACTCTTGCACGTTATTTTCACACTATCTTTCATCAGTTAGACCTTGCTGCATTCCCTGTCTTTACAAGCCCAGCTCAGGATAAAGATAAGGTGTTTGTCTTTAGGAAAACATAAAAAAAAAAAAATCTCCAGCTCTTCCTTGCTCACTAATCCAAGCGAAATTCACCCTCTCATTTCTGTGACAGCCTCACTTTGCCAGACACAGACACTTAGCAGGTGTTTTCATCATGACATTAATAATAAGAATTGACACGTTCCAAATGAGGAATCCCTTGTTGTGCCTGGTAGCACTGATGGATATTTGGGGAAATTGACAGCTCCTGAAAAATGTTTTTGCCATGACCAGCACTTCTCTGACAGATTTTTAATGGCTCTCACAGAACCCTCACTAATTCGAACACTCTTGCAGATGAAGTGGAAAGTGGTGAAATGTGCTGCTTTAACACTTTCGAAAGTTAGTGAAGAAACATGGAACAACTCTGACATTTGCTTCTAAATCACAATTCTTTTTTTTTTTTCCCTGAAAATATTTGTTTCTATGTCAGTACTCAAAGATTGGAATGAATTAGCTGAGGGGACAAGCATTTGTTACGGTACACCAGGACCCAGCCACATAACCCCCATTAACCTTAATGGGAGCCACAAAGCTCATCCTCCTCATTTAGATGGAAATATCCTCCTGCTCATCAGGGATCAATGGCACTCTGGGTTACCTGGTTTCAGTGGCTCGTTCAATATGGGAGAAGGTGTCATGACCTTGCAAGCCTTGGACTACAGGAAAGGGAGGACAGATAAAATGGGACTGTGAGAAGAGGAATCAAATAAAACTATAAGCAAAATAAAAGGGAGAGAAAACATTACAAAGGTTGTTATGTAACTCATGTTAGAAGTTCCAGGGAAATGTAATTGCAATTAAATCACCAAGCACACTTTGCAGTTCGATGTGATACTGCAGAAAATCAATACAGAGATAACAGTGCATCATTGTGTGCAGGTGCTTCTGAGAATTCTTACGCTGAATATGATTTTTCAGGAAGAATGTGTTAACTCTTCTTTTTTTTCTAAACTTCCCCATAAAGAACAGAGCAAGATAGTGATCTTTGTATGTTCTTATTTTCGGCTCCTCCCCCCATGTTAATCATTGCATCCATAAACCTGAGCTACTCAGGGTGGCGTTATCAGAAAAGCCTAAGTGGAAGAGATGCTCATCTCTTTTTGAAAGTCAATTAAGCTTATGTGCCTAAATCCAGTGTTTATGTCTGAATCCCTGTTGATGGCTTTACTGAAAAAGATCTCCAGTTGCCTTTTAAGTGATAGGAGGATTATGACTAAGTATAGCAAAAAGCTCAGTTCTATGCTGACATCTCTTATCTCTCACTGATGAAAATAACATGCATTCTGTGCCTCAGAAGAATTCTGTAATTAAGGAAGAGGACCAGAGAGGACCTGGCAAAGCTGTGGAAGGAATGACTGTATGGGGGAAAATTATTAAAGTTTTTATTTGTGATTTGAGGCTGCCCAGTGCAGATAACAAAAGACATGGAGGCTAAACTTTAAATAAATATTGTGCTGCCATGGGTGTGATTTCCAATATTGCAATCTGCTTCATTAATGTAAAATAAGAACCCCTGCCTTCAGGTAGAATGCAGCAATCTCAAAGCTAACACAAGACAAGCAGTACTGGTTTCCAAACACCTCTCACAGCCAGAAAATTACAACAGAACTACAGATAGAATTCAGGAGAACTGTTTCCAATAGTTTATTTTTCATGTTTGGGGATAATTGTTTTTTTCAGCTAATCATGACTCTCTCATCATAAGACTTGGCAATTCTAAGCATGCAACAGCACCACTCAGGAGACAGTTTCATCTACTGCTTCCACAAATAATTCCTACTGTTTCCAGCACAAGTATGCAGGGACTGTATGGGTAAGAATAGTTTTCCTGATCTCTAAATCAAAGGTCACAGTGATATTCAGGAGAAAGATGGAACTCCATGATATTGGCCAAATTGTCTCTTTCCAGCTCAATAGAGGTTTGTGGTAAAAAGCAAAAAAAAAAAACAAACCCCAAAACAAGCAAACAAAGCCAAAAACCCAAAAACCCAATCAAAACCCACTTCCAAAAACTTTAGTTGTTGGTTTTTGGTTTTGGGCATCTTTTAGGTTTCATAGATGACAAATATTATGATGCAGTCTGGGCACATTTTTCAATTATACTAATACCTAATATGTAAGAAAGTGAGTTGTCAGTTTGGCCAGACATGGACCAGCCCTAATCTCTTAAATCCCAAGACTAAGATTTCATGAAAGGGTGATTCTTCCTCAGAAGATGAGTCCAGACGTGCCCCCAGGGACCCTACAGCTCGTGTCTCCTCCAGAAGGGCCACGGTAATGTCGGGCAGCAGCCGCAAGCCTCTACACTGAAATTTCCAGTTCTGCATTCCAACACGAAGACTTAATTGCAGTTGTGTCCTGGAGGTTATAGTGGTGCTTCACTCAGCTTTGTGCTGAGATTGTCTCATTTTCCAAGCAGTTTCCAGCGTGCTGGGAGCACGTGCACACCATTCCCAGTTATCCCACCCTTTCCCTCCGCCCGCTGCAAACACAGATCAGAGCATGTGAAAGACCTCGACATCAATCCCGTTTATCAAGATGCCACTTAGGGCTGTGCTGGGATGGTTTCTCCAGGATCAATTCCTCCTCACAATTATGCAAGCAGGTCTCTGGGTTTGGCCTGGTTGCAAGCAGAGCCTTTGTTGATGCTGGGCAGAGGGCGACCTGCCTGCAGCTCCACGTGCCGGGATTACACATCTCGTTGACAGCAAACCCTCAGCCCAGGCTCCTCAGAAAGGCCCCAGTGCAGAGGTCAGGCACCAGAGGCTGCTGGAGGAATTCAGGGTTTAGACGGCAAAGTAAGTATCTTCTCTCTGAGCAGATTGAAAAGAGAACATCATTGGTACCGTGGAGTTGGGTCACTGGTGCAGTTACCACTGCATGGGCCAAATACCACAGAGAGGTTTTCAGGACTTGGGCTTTTCCACCTTGAAGTAGCTGGGTCTTTTAATGAGCTCTGAAGGCTGGTTGCTCTATTTTAAAACTGCACTAGAAGTATCAGCTGCTGGTGTGTAATCACATCTGAATGCCTACATTTCCACTTCAGCAGTGGTATCTTGGGATCTTATTTGGAAGTGGTGATTTTAGTTCTCATAAATCCTCCTGTGGATGGTCACTGGGATTTTATTTTACTGAGAAATGGAATATAGAAATAGATGAAGAAAGGCATTTTCAGATACTTCTAGTTCCCCTTCAGAATGTTTTCCAGTGCTCTGTTTATTGTGGCTGGTTTGTGCTTTTCCTCCAGTTATAAATAACTGCTAAAGACTGATGTGTTTACTTTGTTTAACCATGGCCATGATGGGTCGAGGACACATTAAATCATCCTTAGGTTCTTATTTGCAGCCAATTCTGAAATAACCAGAGTAGTGACATAAAATTACTTATCCTGCAGAGATTTTTATATTGGCTTAAGCCTCTGAAGTCTCCAGTGTTTTACAACAACACACTTTAATGGTGAAATAGTGACAGCAGAGATGAAAGTCCATGTGGAGTTGTCTAACAAACAACTCAGGGTTTGTTTAAGTTGCAAAGGTATGGAAAAGGGGTGTTATTTTCTTCAGAGGTTTTCCTTGATGAGTTTACAGATCTCGATGTTGTTTATTCAGATTTAAAGTTTCTTCGTATTTCAGGAATAGTGATGGACAGGAACACTCTTATTCTGATGAGACTAAAAGGGGGAAATGTTCCTTCGCTTCAATTTCTACAGATACAGCCTCTGTATGTGCACATTTGTGCTTCTTCTCTGAAAACACCATTTGCTGGTGCTTCTGTTACTTTAATTTGGTTTGCAGTTACCTGCAAGCAAACTTCTCTGTTTGTAATTGTCTGCTGTCATCAAAAAGAAGAGTGACTGTGAAAATCAAACTTGTGCACACAGATTAGTATATCTCCTTTCCGTGGTCAGTTGTACATCAGCCCAGTGCCTGCACTGTCTCCTTCTACTAATATATGAGTAAGATTGTATCTCTGGTTGATTGTCTGTAATTAGCAATGCCTTAACAACGTGTGTCTGGCAATTATATCTCTATTTGTTTGTATTAGAAAATGAATGGCACTCAAATGGTCTTCCAGGACTGCTTGGTGCTCACTCTGAAGGTATTTCCAGAAATCAGCCTCTAATTCTCACTCCACTTCTTTCTCAGATGTCTGAGAAACAAGATAGGCTTTCTCCTGAGGGTTTAAAAGTCTGACTTCAGTGATACCCTGCTTGAGAATGAACTGCAGAGCTTGGGACCATTTCTGGAATACCATCAGGTAACAGTGCAGTATTTAAGTCAAAAAATTTGTAGGCCAGAAATCTTCCCTGGAGGAATGAGGCAGTGCAGGAGTTGGAGAGCCATCGTACAAAAGCCTGGAAAGAGGGACAGGTGCTGGCTTGAAAATCTTTTTGTTTGCATAGGATTCTTTGAAATTATCTTTCTCACAGTGGTTTCAATCTGTTTTAAGGGACGTAATTAAAGCCATACAGATCCTATTTATTAATGCTAGTGGGAACAGGAGATAGTGCAGCTGAAACTGTTGGAAGTTATCCAAAAGAAAATTAAGGCTATGGACTGATGGTACACTGCAAACAAACCTATTTTTGGAAGGGTTCTAAAGGCATCAGAGACTTTACACATCTACTTCCTTGTCAAGGTAGATAATAGTGTTATATTTCTGCTGTAAACTTTTGCTACCCTGCACTTGGAGGAAACACAAACAGATATTCAAGCTCTTACTGAGCATAATTTCTTGATTTCCCTTCTTGGACATGAACATATTTGGTACCCAAAAAGCTACGTAGCTGAACCTCAAATTTTTCCATAAAACTGCATTTTGTAATGCTCTTTTGTTTTGCTTTGCACAGATGTTTTGGATCCTGTAAATTCCCTTGACTTGCCTATTAAGCTTTGCCTTTGGTTTTGAAGGTGATTGAGAAAAAAACATGGTCTTTATTTCTTTGCGAGACAGAATTTCAGTTCAGCCTCTTTTACCAAAATTATCCATAAACCACTACAGATCTAAGTAAAGAAGGTGAAAATTACAGCTGTTTATAGGATGGATATGGGGCATTTTACATGTAGTCTGAAAACTATTTGCATAATATTTTGAAATGCAGTTTGGTGAGATAAGGCACCTTGTTTATTATGAATAAACCAGTCTGAGGAATGTGAGACAGCGAGTGCTGTCTGTGCAAACATGGCCAGTGCAAAGGACAGGAATTCTGATCCTTAGTGAAACTACCTGGCTTTGATCCCAGAGCAGGTTTTTTCTCTCAATACTATCAATGTTTAGTGCAAAGAAGGGGGAAGGCAAGAGACAAGGGATGAAAATTCCAGAAATGCAAACTATTACTTTGGAGCACAATAAAGCTGTAAAATCTGGGTAAAACTAAAAATTGTTCAGAAAATTTAAAATAGGTGGTCCCTTTAAGTAATAGAAGCTTAAGGTTCTAGATCTGAGGACAATTCCTCAGAAACAGTCAGTATTCATGAACTTTCTAAACCTATTAGAACACTTTATCCAACACCTTGTCAGAAATTGATTACTTTTAATGCTGTTCACAAAAACACATTTTACAGTTAAATACTTCAGAGACACATAAGAAAATCTTACGAGAAAGCAGAACGGTCTGGGCAGGGCTCAGATTTGGATGGTCTGTTGTTAAGCAAGGTTACTCCTAATACTTGTCCCTTCAACCTCTAGTTCTAAGAGCTTTTCCTCTAGAGAACATCCCATCCCTCTCTGTCTTCATGAGAGGGTGAGCATCTGTCTCAGTTGCTGCTTCTGCAGGAGCTACGAGTAAACACGCCTCAAGCTGACTGAATTTTGAATATTTCAATGTATTATTCACTAGCACAAACCCCTTCCATGACTGGTGACAATGTTTACGTCTGCCTCTTGGTTGTAAAGGTGCGTGAAAGTGGGTGAGTGTGACTGGGAGGTGCAGGAGGATCTGCTGCTTGTTGACTGCTGTTCATAAACTCACAATAATATTTTTTGCTTCACGAGGCCCAGGGTGAGAAGTGGGATTTTCCAGAGTCTACCTACTCCACAGTTCTGTGCATATCCAAATAGGAACTAATTTTCTTTCAAATAGCCATAATTCCCATTCTGTGCTTGCATGCCCTTCAGGGAGAGGACAACTACAAAGCTAAAGAAAGAGCTCAGCTTTTTCTGTGGTGTCAGAGACACTTCATGTTGCATTAATAATAATGAGGATGAGGAGAGGCAGCGTGAATCCAACAACAACATGCAGAAATCTTGCAAACGTAAAATTGTGAAGATTTACAATTGCACCAGATATAATTCAATATGAACTCTTTATATGCAGAGCGAGTTAGAGCATAAAGTGTTCATCTTGCTAAAAGTTTCAAAGCTCTGTGTAATAATTCTCCAGGAAAATAAGTAGATGCAAATTATTTTTCAGAAAAATGAAAACATTTTGGTTTGGTGAAGCAGTCTTTTTTAGAGACAGGAGCACTCCAGCTGAATTGCTCTGAAGGACTTGGTTAAGGTGTGATTCCTGGGCTGGGCTGCGGTGGCTGCCGTGCCCATTCCTGAAGATTGTTTCTGAAATCTCAGAGTAAAAAATGCAACCTGTGTGAATTCATTCAGAACAGCAGAATTCTGACTGGCAAGTGATGCCAGAGTCTGCATTTTTTATGTTGGTTACTGTGATTTATTATGCCTTCTCTTGTTTCCAGTTCTTTACTCTCTGGGTTTTATTTATTTTTTTCAGTTAAGTAAATTTGATAGAATATACCATCATGTGACAATAAGAGAACTAAACTGGAAAATAACTCACGGTGCAGTATTGATAAATGCCTGGTGCAGTAATAGCAATATGTCATCAATCACCTGGGCTCCTGTTTGATGGCATCATATAACCTAATTCAGGATGAACGTCCTTTGCTTTAACCTTGGTAGTATTTGCAGCTTACTCTAGAGGAAAGTAATAATCCTTCATTAACTGGTAGGTGTGAAACATTCTCTATCAAGAGGGTAGAGGAGGAGGCAAATGAAAATTGGTTTCAGAATGTGTCCTGAGTCAAAATCAGTCTTTTTCTGCAGACTCATAAACTGCATAAATTATTATTATTATACATTTTGAAGGGTGTGGAAGTGAATGAATCTTTGTGTTTTGCAGCTTTGCTCTGTTTCTCTTTGTTGCTTTCCCCCATCTGTATTCAAATGTACATATAAAAAATTCAAGGACACATCAAGTCTTCGATCCTGCTACATCTTTAATTCTTAAGAGCCTATGTAAGACTGTGCTTTACATTATGCATTAAGGTACTTGTAATTAGGAGCTTGTGGTAATGACCCATTCTCAGGCAAAGTAGCGCTGTTCCTTGTTTTCCATTAACTGCATTGAGGGTTTATTTGCTGAAAATTGAGTTTAATTTGATTAGCAAGAATTGTGAAACATTTGCAACACAAGGTATATTAGCATAGCACTTTGTTTGTAACGAGAGCCAAAAAGCAGTTAGGGGAAGAGCTAATTACTGAAGATTTTCCTTTTAATAAGGAAGGTCTAGCTGAATTTTAGTACTCTGCTCTCAAAATCCCTTAAGCTTTAACTGGTGGCTAAAAGAAAAACACAATGCTCTGCAAAAGTTCAGCAGATGTTTTCTGAAAGTCACCATTGGGAAGGTCCAATAATTTACTTAAGAAAGAATTCATTTAATCTGAAAATTTGACAGCACCAGCAGGTTTTTTCCATCCCTTTCTTAATCTGATCGTGGTGGATGTTTGCAACAGAGCAAAGACATTAATGGTGTTCAGGAGGGAGCCCCCCACCTCTTTGTTTCCCCCCAGGACAGGGTGGTTTGTTCTGTAGCAAAAGTGTGTTCTCTACTCCCCTGACTGGAATCTCTTGGAAAGCCCATCCCAAAATTCCATGAAAGCACTACTAATTCTAGTAACTTACTGGGAAGGTTTTACCACTGACTTTAACTAAGGAGCAGTGGTTTTTTCCTGTGTGCTGAGTAACTTTCTGTCAGTGTTCAGACTCCTCCTGCTCAGATGAAGGGATGACGATTTTATTGTCACCACCAAGTTCCTCTCTGCCCATCTGTGAGTTCCTTGGAAGTAGCCATTGGGTTGTTCAGAATCTTATGAAAGTCTAGGTGAAGCATATTTTCAGTCAAATGAGACAGTCAACAACCAGGTCCCAGGTCAGTAAAAGATACCTTAGTACCAGACAACATTTGAGCAACCTTTATAAAGTTTAAATCAAATGAGTTATTGATAAAATCAAATCCATAGGGTCCAGAAGGAAGATGCAGATAATTTGTTCATGGATCAAAGTGTTTTATTCTTCGTGTTTTCCTTCTCAAGAACAGGCACTCATCTCTCCTGGAAGTAATTTTCACTCTTCTACCCTTAATTCATCTGTGCTTCTGTCATTTGCATAAGCTGACAATCAGGAGGTAACTGTGTTCCTTAAATAGGGTTGCTTATCATCCTGGAAGTGTTCCAAGGTAAAGTAGCCTCTTTATTAAATACACAGCGCCTTTTCTTCTCCATGTCCTCTCTGCCTGCTCCAAACCAAACATTCCTGCTCAGCTGTAGTCTCTTTTTCATTCCTTTATGTTTAACCTAATTCATTTTAGCTGTAGTGATGATGTTAGCAAATAACAGCGTATTTGTCAAAGGGGGATGTAATTGAGGTGACAGCTGACTTTAACCTAAAGCTGTGGATATTTTTGCACATCCTGTGAGGTCCCCAGAAATGTTTAGAGCAGATGATGGCAGTTTAGCTGCCATCAGCTGCTGCATGGTGCTGGAAATCCAGGCCAAAATATTTTCTGCTTTACCAGGAATCCTGGTAAAAATGCTCAAAACAAATTCAGGTTCTGAGAGCTGGTGCTCAGTTACTAAATTCAGCCTGAAATTGTGGTTCATGCTAATTATTAATGCAATTTTATTAGTAACTAATTAGTCATGCCGACTAAGTAAGTTTTCCTAATAACAACTTGCTTTATATTTCTTTGTTTGGAGTTTTGGTATTGTGGTAACATTCCCTTATTAACTCTGTTTCCATCACCACTATACCTGTATTTTTTCTCTTCCTTTAGCAATGATTACTTTGCTCAGCCTGATGCCAGATTCTTTTTTGTCTTTTGCTTAATTATCCTGGTTTGACTGGATAGAAATTGCAATTACAGTTAGCCAAATATGAAAAGCACATTTCCACTCATCTTCTAACTTTAGTATTTGCTTGAAGTTTTGAACAAATTTAATCAGAGTTCATTTGCACCTGCTTTGTGTTTGCTTTTCCCAAATGCTCTGGCAGATGAGTTTATTGGTATTTAATAAGCATGCTGGCATCAAGTTTTCAACAAATACTTCAGAATATTTGCAGAAAAAGAATTTTAACTTTGATTATCCATAGAGGGCTGTTAATAACACTTATTTTATGGTGAGGCCGAGTTATGCAACTGTATATTTACCCAAGACTGCTCACAAACAAACTTCAACTCAGCTAAAGAATTAATCACAAAACACATTGAGAGGTTTTTTTCAGCGACTCAATTAGGGAGCTTGCAATGCTTCTCAACATCTTGCTGCTGCTTTTCTCTGCAATGACCATCAAACAAAATATGGGTTTAGACTTATTTCATCACCTTTGTGACGAAAGCACATCAACCCAACAGCTGAAGTGACAACACAGTTCTGCCTTGATTGTTATTTGTAATTTGTGTATTTGCCCACATGGCCCATGGTCTATAGAGGTGACCATCTTCTGCTAAACAGAATGTAAACAGAACAGGGTGATGAGCAGATTAGGGGAGTTTGAGCTTGTGAATGCTCTCTTTTTTCCTCCACAGAGAATTTTGCATTTACCAACTGCTCTTAGGCTTCATTCATGGGTGGGAGAGAAGGGGACTGGAAGTCTCCAGGAGTGTTCCCCTGGTCTGGGTGCACTGTGCAGTGCTCAGCTGCAGCCCTGGGAAGCTCCCACCACACCTCCCTGACCTTTCTGGCCCGCAGAGGAGGTTTCTTGCTGCAGGCTCTTTAGGAAGGGTAGCCACGCTCCCTTTGGGAAGCTGCAGGAATATTCTATGGGGCAGGTCAGCACAACCCCCAGCAAGCAGTGGGATTAATCTCACTCCTCACTGTCACTGCAGTTCCCTTTTCAGCTCTGTGCAGTGTTGTTTCAGTTCTCACAAACCACAGCTCTCAGTTAGCAAGAGACAAAAGCACGAAGACTCCAGTGGCATCTGCCTTAGAAGAGTGATTTGTCCTGCTAGAGTTATGCCAGCTGGGCCTTTCCCTCTCTCATCTGTGGTACTTAGAAAACCAGAGTGCAGGATTTTAGTGTGCATTTGTTTCTCAGTCTTCTTGCCTCATGACTTGTGAAGAACTCTTGGTCTGTTTATTGCTGTAGTATTCCCTTTACTGTTATTTGTTATCCCTATGTGGCATGGTTTTGCTGAAATCTGGTATTTTCAGTGTCTTGGGTTTGGTTTTTCAGTCTTTTGGCTGTTGATGCCATTCACACTGAAATTAATGTAAGTTTTCTTTTTTCCCAGGGTGTTTACAAACTAATCCAAATGTAGCCCAGCAGGATTCTGGTCTGAACTGAAATTAACTGTCATACATGGGATTTGTTTATCTCTTCATATCCCTCTGTCACAGATGTTTGTCCTTTGGCTTGTTCCTTTTTCTAATTATTTCTTGATTATGTTTTGAAGTACCTTCTGTCTAACCAATTTCCCCCCAAATCAAATAGGGCATTTCTTTCTCCTTCACCTACAGTGATTCCCCCAAACTAAATGTTATTTACTTCTGGTGGAAAGTGACCTTTCTATTAATCTCTTTCAGATAAGAGTTGCATTTTGATGCTCTGCTGTTGCTTATTCTTCTTGAGTCATAAATCCACATGTGTTGTGCTGTGTGTTGTTCCCAGTGATACACAGTGTAAGATGAGAAGGGTATAGCTCATTTTCCATGTTCATGCCCCAAAAGTTCTTTCTGGGGTCACTGCTAAGTCACAGGTAGATGATTGAAAATTCAGAGCGATACAAAGAGAGCAACCCTGACCAAAACAATGTGACAGGCCACCAACAGCTCCTAGAGCATATAATTTCCTTATTTCCTAGCCAGTTTGTGGAAAGCAAATGCATGAAAATATATGAATTTCCCCAAATGACATCTCAGACAAGCATGGAAGGAAACTGAAATTGGGTTGCTGGAGCTGTTTGCAAGTTCAGCTTCTGTCTGAACAGACTCTGCTGCCACCCATGCTAAAGGCAGTGCTGAGCCACAGCTTCCAGGCTGTGTGTGCTGCTGAAATATTCTGCACTGCTCACTGGGGGAAGGGCCAGGCCAGGAGACTGTGTCAGGAGCCTGTCCATCAGCAGAGCAGGGCAGGGGCTGCAGACATGCTCCACAGGACAGAGAGACAATGGGAAACTGCAGAATACACCAGGGGGCAGATGGACAGATGCTGTTTTTTGAATAGACCAGTGTAAAATGGGTTGTACAATCTCTCTCTGCAGTGCTGCTGCACTTGCTCTTTCATCCCGAGCTCTGGGCAGCCTCTTCTTGCAAAGTCAGGAGAGATTACTGGAGAGAAACAGAAAGCATGGAGGAGATAGCACAGGCACCTCTGCACAGTAATTATAAGAGCTGTGTGACAACTCACTGATGTGCAACTGCTGAAAATGGTGTGAACTCCACAGACAAAATGAAGATAATTTGCCAGCATTAAGCAGAAAGCTAATACAGGGCTGATGGCAGAGAAAAGCACTTTATTTGATCCTTCAGTTCTCCGAGTTGTTCAGAGCAGTGTGTAACTTTACTGCCTGGTTCAGGTGCTTTGCTGAGTGGCTGTAGCTGGTTTCCCTCCTCACACAAACACAGTCAACTCAGGCCAGAGCTGCTGAACAATGCCATGAGGTGGCTGTGGTTTCAGGACTGATGCTAATGGTGACCCATGTGGGTAAAATCATTTCTGCCTCCAGCTCAGCACCAGCTGGGTCTCCTCTTGCTCTGCAGTTGTGATGCTCTTGGATGCTCTTCTACCTGATTGCTCTCTAAATCAGTTATGTGAAATAAGCTGGGTTTGAGAGGGGAAAACAAGTAACACATGTTTAGGGAGGGTACTTGAGTCCTTTTGGGGGTGGGGCAAGGTGGGGTCTTGAATATTCTATAGTTCTGCTTTGGATGGTGTTAAAAAAGTGAGAGGTTGAATTAAAGCAGGTTTGCATTTCAGTACAAATTTATATGTAATCAATGGAATTGTTCAGGCAATCAAAGCCTATGCCCACAATATTTAAATCACAATTACAATAGGGAAGTTTTCTGATAAGCACAATTAAGACAATTTTGTTTATGTCACTTCATTCTTCTAAATTAACATTTTTTTTCTCCATTTGCATTTGGAATTAAGTCTGTTAGCATCATTTAGACAGACATTATTTTGGTAATGTTGAAAGTTTTCTGATTTTTTCATTCCTTTAGTATGAGCCTTCTCACAAGGTTTCCACTGGCAAGTAAGCTGTGAAGTGTGAGAACAGGTGAATAATAGGAGAAGATGCAGTTTCCTCCCTTTCCAACAACAGGATAATGGCTATCAGGGATCCTCTCCTTGAGAGGAGAAATGGAATATGTCTCTTCACAAGTAAGAATATAAAAAAATCAATGATACATGTTTTCTGCTAGTCAGGCTTTCCTACTATCCTTTCCAGTGGGGAAATTAAGGAAAATGTTTAAATTATTTTCAATTCTCTTTTCACAGAAAAACAACTGAGGAGAAAAATGTGAAGTGTTTCTCTGACAATTGGTTTTCTGTAGCATACACAGCAGTAAAAACAGCTTAATTGTGTAATACTTTCTAGGAAATACATCTTTCAAATCTCCTAGGTAGAAAGGGATGTGATTTTTTTTTTTTTAACTGAAATGCTGGAATTTGTATTAGGCTCTAAATGCAGACAGAATTCCAATTGAATCAGTTTCTTGCAGAAGTTTTATCCCACATTTCTCTATAGAAAATTCTTGGTCTCTGAATGCAGAGGATGCTCCTCTTGTACCATCCCTTGTCCTGTCTAGGGGTGGCCATTAATTTTGCCTCAAGTTTATAATACGAATTAAAGCCTAGTTTTGGCTTTAAGTGTGTCTCAGGTGCTTGGTTGTACCTCTTTTACCTGGGACTTGTCTTTTGCACATCATCAACACTGAGTTTCCCTTTAGAGTGGAATGGGAAAGTCTGGAGTCCCAAAGACTCAAAGGAATAAAGACAAATTCAGGGCTAACATATCTGAACATTGATTGAAAGGCTGTGTAGAAGGTTCCTAACTTGGCTGCATAGGTTGAACTCTGGATCAGTCACTCCAAATTGAACTTAGAATTGCCAATATTCACTTTTTCCTTTTGATTTTGAACTTATGTGGAAAGATGGACTCCTTGGTTTCTTTACATGGATTCAAGATATTTGCATCTCTTTTTTTTTTTGCAAATGGAGAACACAGACCTCAAAAACTGAGACTAGAGATCGTAACAGATTGTCTTGTATAACCTTTATAGCTTGACTGGATCTCCTGCTAGTTTCTTGCTTGCTTTGATTTTATCATCTCTGTCAGGGTCCTTAGCAGACCTTCTGAAGGTCTAATGCTATTGTATGAAGATCTATTATAATAATTTATCTCCTGTCTATAATTGCTATCATTATCTAAGTTATAATTTAGAGTTCCACAGTAGGCTGGGGGCCGTTAGGTTTCCAAAAAGAAATATCAGGTACAATTTCCCTTTGCTTACAGGAAAACCTTGGTTTTATTCTTTTGCAGCTGATTGGTTGTATTGCAATGAACCTTCAGAAATCTAGAGTCTGGCACAGAGTGCAGAACTCCTTTTTTCTCTGCCCCTCTCATGGTGTAACTCTGAAAGTACTTTTCCCGTCACTATCCAGTGTGTCAAAGAACAAACCCAGTGATATTGCAGAGAATACTGAAATACTGTTTGTGTATTCACAGCTGCCAGTTCAGATCTGAGAGATTCACCTCTGACAAGTTAATATGAAAATTTAAAAAGGCTGGGGGGCCTCCATCATTGGCAAGAAATACTTTTACATTATTTCATTTATTATCAAGATGTTACTGAGCCACAGGATAATTGGTGTGAAAACAACAACTTGTCTGAAAACAGCGTTGCTTTAGATTGGGATTTTTCTGTATGTCTGAGAAGGCTTAGGGTTGCAATTCCACCTACTGTGCCAGAGTTTTATGCAACAAAAATATCTTCTTTTTCTTTTTTTTTTTAAATATAGTTTTCTAGGGGAAATAATATAAGCAGTAGAACTGCTGAAATGTCAGAAAAGTAGTGGTACCAACACTCCTGGAATGGCAAAAGTTGCTTCATTCTGCAAGATGCAATTACTCCTGATGAACATTTTGGAGTAATATATGGAAAACATAGGTTTAAATATTTTTAAAATTCCTTTAGAATTAGTAACTGTGAGAAACCTTTGAGAATTAATCCAGATTTTCCAAGTCAGAACTCGAAAAGGCACTTGAAGTGTTTGAATAGTTAACATTCAGTAACTGACTTTTCTTTAGAATGTGTCCAAAGGAACAGATTAATTTAATTAAACTCTATGTTAATAATTACACGTGGAAATTTGATTGATTACAGAAAACAACCCCAGTAGGTTTGAGTAGGCTCAGGTTGGTGCAGGGGCTGGGCTGAGGAAGGAGACGTTTGCAGAGGGCTCTGTGCAGGCACCGTTCTCCTTTCGGGGGAGAAAATCTGTCACTTTTTATGTCTTTCACAGCCCAAGTTCAAAACTTGACAGCAATAACCTTCCAACTGTATCTACATGAATTGGATGTTATGACTTCAATGAAAGACAATCTCGTGTGAGATTCTTTTGGTTACATTTCAAAGATTTATTCAAACTATATGAGGTTTTCTAAGAACAAAGCATAAAAGATCATTTTTTTCCAGGCCCTGGTTCAATAAAGCCCAGAGGATTAAGTATGTCATTGTGAGCCTGTGGCTGGACCTGTGCACATAAATGAAATCTTGACACAATCTTTACAACGGGCATATTCTTATAACTTTGCTAAAGAATGACTTCAGAGAGGTAATTAAAGAGAGATATTTCTCTTGAGTCAGGTGAAACCTCCTGCACAAAACTGGCAGGAGATCCATGCATGAGGTTTCTTCTGCCTGTCAGTAGTCTGTCCCCAAAATGTTACAGAATAAATATATACAATGTGTATTCTGTTTGTCAGCTTCATAATGAAGATATTTGTCTCTTCATTAGTTGATATTTTCAGTTTCCCAAGAAGTTCTGCAGGATGTTAAGGGCATAAAAGAGTCTTTGTCACATCATATGAAACAGATCATGAGCGTGAAGTATCTGAACTAACCTTTCTTAAAACAGCATTACTGTGGGTCAGCAAAGTTCAAGGATTCTTCAGATCAATCTTTTTCTGTTCATGTGCAAGGGAAATTTAGGACAGGGCTTATTGTCGTGAATAAGAAATATTCTTGGAATCTAAGCTGCCAGAATCTCCAAAGTGCACACTGTAAACATTTCACTGCCTCAGTGACAGCTAAGTGAGGATGCCTTGCTCATTATCCATAAAGAATATGTGGCACAGATGAGCCCAGAATGTAAATTTCTAAGGAAATGGAGAAAATATAATTCATTTTTCATGCAGAAATGTGAGATTTTTTTCTTTTTCATGCTGAAAGGTTCATGGAAAATTAATTAGTAGAAATCTAACAAATGTGCCGGTAATGCTGTAAAAGTACTTTTCAACACCAAAGGAAATAAGGGAGGCTGCAATCACTGAGGTTAAATGGAAAACAGGAGGAGCAAATGGGCCCTCAATAGCAGCTCTTCATTATAGAATTTTTAAATAAATGACAGAAATTAGGAGAAATCTAAAGAGGGAGATGTAGTTTACTGCAATGGGGGATGAAATGCAATAACTGCGTTAAAATTCACAAAAGCTTCTGAAAATTTGTTAGCATTTTGCAAAATGTTCTCTGAAGGGAGATAGTTGCACTCCGTGCATCTTTGTGAGCACTGTCACAGTTAAATGTCTGTGTGCACTTACCAAAACTGCAGCCATTTCAATGACACATTTAATTTTCCTGAAAGATGAGGGATTTACTGCAGTGCAGAGAGAAGCCTGTTTGTTTACTGGCAGGTGAGTTGGGGCAGGCACGATTTAAGTGTCCCAAAACAACGAGAGGCTGGTTGGTATTTCTGGAGTCGTATCCATTATTTACATTTACTAGGCTGTGAGAGTATTTGCAGCAATGTCACACTAACCTCCATGAATTCTTGATTGAGAAATAAAAAATTAACACTATGGACTGATGGGAACACTGGTGGATAGAGACAAGTGGTTTTAGAGCAAGCACGGTGTAGGCAGGCTGGTACGACAAACACAGAGCCAGCATCTCAGAGCAGCATTTAGTGCAGTAGAGCTTCCATACGGGATTAATTCCATGCCAACCCTGCCCTTCACACCTACCCACAGAGCTGTGACTGGAGAGGAGTTTGTTTTTTTTGCTTGGATTTCTAGATTTGCTGGGTTGTCTAAACTTCCCTCAGCTGTGGAAACAAGATTCAGAGCAGTTGTTCGAGCCACGATTTCCCTCTGTCAGGTTATGTCAGATTATCTTTTAGCAGCCTGAGGAGCTGCTTGTCCCCTGTGCCCCCTCCCCTTTTAGGCAGGGGTTCTTTCCCTGAGCCTGTTAGGATGGGGGTCCTGAGGAAATCAGCAGAAACGGGCCCTGCTGAGGTGACAAACAGCCTGGAGTCAGCGAAGTCAAAAGGCAGGTGACAGCCTCACTTTGGTAGCCTGTGGAATAATGGTGATGATTAGTCAGAAGTACAAAAGTGAAAAGCAGAACTCTTGTATGGTTTGTTTCTTAGTAACAGCTGGAGGAGGAACTGCCCGTGATGCCAAGGCTTGTGCTGAACACCACTGGCTTTAGGAACTATTTGTGTTGGACTGGGGGCCACAGCCTTGGCTGCTCTGATACAGGGTCCGGGTTAATTTTTTGGCAGCTCTCGAAACATCACCTGTAAACTTCTTCTCATTTAAAGCAGTCACCTCCCTCAGAACTAAAAGAAATCAGGGTATAAAAGGGAGCCAGCCTGCACACACAAGTTACATCAGCAGCGCACAGTTGTGTGCTCCTGATCCGCTCTGGCTGTGGCTTGGTGCTTTATGTGGGGCTTCAGTGATGCTTTTGTGTTCTTTTTGTTTTTAAACAGTAACTTCCACTAAAGTCTCCTTTAAGTGAAACTGAATTTACTTTTATTTTATATTGACGTGATTTCTCTCTCCCAAATCTGGTTGTTGGTGTTTTTTTTGCTGGTTTATCATCTTGAACAGATGGAGCCCTGTAATGTTCCCTTGGTCTAAACAAAAGGACCTGGCTCAAGGTTCATAAGCAGGAGGCTTTCATCTGCTTTGAAAGGGGTTTTCAACAAGACCTGGTTTAGTATTAGAGCCTTCTGATCAAGGATGTTTCAGGGGTACATTGTAATTGGAAAGCATTTGCATGGACTTCTTAATTATTTTTAATCGTTCACTGTACATAAATCCTGGAGCAGAGAGCTTAAAGAAAAGCTGATTTATTTTTGAATATGTTTTTTGCACAGGGAAGATTCCAAAAGACAAGGCTATTTCTACAGGCCCCTTGAGGGAAACCACTTGTTACTGCATTTCATTACATTGCTTAGATTTTAATTCTGAAATGTACAGAATATTACCTGTACATTATCCTGCTTTTTAACCACACCTTTAAAGTCAGAGGATCCTCTCCTGAAGAGAATAGGTGTTGTTTATTGACAGTTTCTGCTTCCTAATTTATGGCTTTCAGTAGTGCCCATATTTAAAGTATTTTACATAATTCATTGCACTATTTTCTTCCTGCTCTAGGAAATTATAAGCATCTCTTGCTGTGCTCTTTCATTCCAAGGATTAAGACTCTTTTCATATTCATACCTGTTAGGAATTCTAATAACTGGTGTGTCAGTGAGCTCTGGGTGATGGTCAGAAGGGGAAGGGGAGGCTGTGAGGATGGCTCCTGCAGCACTGCTGGAAGTGCCACTGTGCTGGGGGGAGTATTTATGGGCAAAATTTCAAATTTATTTGTCCCAGTTCAGAGGGAGGAAGGTTTGCAGCATTAAACACAGCCAAGAGACAGGTATAACCCTACTAATGCTGAGAAATCAGGAGCAAAGGATTTGAATAGCTTACATCTGGGTTTGAGACCGAGTGATACATCTCTTATTTTGTCTGCCTATCAGTACTGAATGAACAACAGCTGTAGCTTAGAAACAGATGAGTCTTTCTCTTAGGAAACGCTTCTGTTAAGGGCTTTTTACAGCCCTGTCACAGTTTAAATGGACTTTCAAGCTGTGCTGGTGTTAAGTCCCCCGTTTGGGGCTGGGGTAATGGAAGAATTGCTATCCATTTCCTGCTACAGTGACTGTCTCGTTGTCAGAAGTTACATATTTTAAAATATGACTCAAAATTCTGAATCTTCTGACACATGGCACTTATGTAGCTAACTCTTAGGGCACTGATGCCTTTTGTGTCATTCATTTTGCAGTAATAGCCCCCAAATATAGTAAAATTCATTTAAAGGAAGTATTTTAGGCAGTTAAAACTGAAAAATACTGAGCACAAATCTTAAACTTCCCCACAGGTAAAGGGGCTGTGCACTACTTTATCCTGGTGAAGTATCTCACTGCTCTCATCCTACTGATCTATTCCCAGCTCCTTTTTTAATGTTTTAAAAGTGTTGCTGCTACGAGGTCATTAAGAAGGAAGTGTTTATTTCAGTTCAGACATCAAACTACCCCAGACCTCCTCCCTCCCAGTCATGAGGCTGCTGCTTTCCCTAGTGACTGGAATCTTTGGGAATGGTGATGTCTTCCTCCTGTGCAGTTTACCACAAGAATCTCACACCAGGTTAACAGAGCTATGGATATGCACCATCAGCTCTGAGTCGTCCCAGCAAAGAGATGGAAAAATACTTGATTATCTCTACCTCGGTGTAAGACAGCGACCTGAACTGGAGATATACTCAAGCTGTGAATGTCAGGGATAAATAGGCAGCTTACAAATGGCATTGAAAACGATCTGTGCTGCTGAGAGGAAAAAAAGATTTGGTTTCTCATTGTTCTGCTGGCTTCGGGTTGATTTTTAAAAAAAAGAAAAGTGGTGTGTTTTGATGATGATTATACAGAGTAATGGCTTTGGAAAGTGCAGGAGCTCTTTTCTTCAAATGTTTGCATTTTAGGGTGAATTTCTTAGACTGGGCTGCTTGGTGTGGCTGGTTTTGCCTCAGCTCATGCAGTGACAAGCAGGAGCAGCTCTGTCCTAGTGCAGCACAGGCCTGTGGCATTAATGTGTCAACATCTGTTCGCTGCAGCAGAGGTACAACGACCTTGGCGTATCATCATTAATTTCCCCAAAACAAACCATCCAGAACTAGTGCTGGTAGAAACAATTTGAAGAACATCAGCATATAGTCAAACTTGTTTAGTCTTTGACATTGATAGAGGGGTTGTTGCTTTTATGACCAAAACTCATCAGGACCATGAAGGCGGGGCCTTGCTTTGCCCAAGGGCTGTGGACAGATGTGCTGCCAGGAGACTCATCCCTGGGAAAGGAGGGAATGAGCACCCGGACCTGAGAGGACCTTGGCTGACTTCACAGGCTGTATTTTAATCAGAATGCATGGGAACACTGGCAAAGAGCTCCGTCTTCATTTCTGTGCCTCGTGGCCTCAGAGCACGGGTGGATAAATGATGGAGGAGGCAACATGTCCCCCTGGGATACGGGAATTTGTGTTTGTACCAGGCCAGACCTTCAGCCCCTGGCAGCTGAGGACAGCACAGCCGTGCCTGTGGCTGTTGCCTCAGGACCTGGCCCACACTTTGTGCTGCTTCTCATTACTGTCCCTCAAACCCACAGCCGGCTCCAAACAACGCCCTGAAACCTGGGAGCGCGCAAAGGTGCAGCTGCTGTTCTCAGGGGAACGTTGTGCTCGTAGAAGGATTTATTTGGGAGGGGAATCTCTGCTGGTCGGAGCAGTGGCAGAGGGGCTGAGAGGCCACTGTTGCCCATGGCTAGTGGCTCCTGGGGGTGGCTGTTGGGGACTGAAGCACCCTGGGCCACCACACTGCCCAGTCTCACTTCCCAGCTCCTCCCAGAGCTCCCCCAGCTGCTCCTCACACATGTGTGGGACTCTGAGGTGCCCTGAGTCCCAAAAAGGGGCAGAAAGAACTCCTTTGTGCATTTGAACTCCTTCCCAGAAAGGGGTTTAAATGAAGGGAAATCCTTCCTTAGCCTCAGGTTTGGCAACAGTTTAAATTTAAGGAAGTTATAAAGGTATAATTGAAGTGCTTTGTCCTGCAAGCTCTAATGATGGCAAATCAGATATATTTGTATAAAAATGAATTATTTATTAAGACAAACGAACAGACAAAAGATAACAGATGGAAGATCTTAATCAGAATTACTTGCTACACTGCATAAAACTAAAAAATTATAGTAGATTATGGCATCATAAAACAGTGCATGATATCCACGTACCTATATTAAAGCTTGCAAAAGTAATGGTATTGGTTAGGAGTTGAATGTAACTTACCACCAAAATAACAATAATGTACAGATTTCTTCACTTAACCCCAGGGCAGTAACCATGGAGTAGGCACCCTACTCATGGGAGAAACTCCATACATTTCCAGGAAAACACATGGAAGATTTCTACTCTGTGAAAGTTTGGTGAGGCTTTTATGGTTGTAAAGTGGATGGATGTCAGACAGAAATCCAGCTTACCTTGTCAGATCTCCCTTCAAACCAAGATGTTTATTGGCACCTGGGAGGTGCCAGCCCAGTGTTAACCCCATGGCACCAAAATGACTCCCTACAAAGACAGCTTGTCCTGTTTGAGTTATCTGAGTGGTTAACAAACAGCTGATGAGATTTTATGGGGGGTAAGATGTCCTGCTACTCCTGTCCATGGTGGTGGCTGCCAGCAGCATCACCTTCCCATGACCTGGGCAGAGCTGGGAGATGTCTCAGCTCTGGCAGTGCCACTACCCAGCTCCTGTCCCTCAACAGAGGAGATGAGACCCCGAGGGTCCAGGGGTGTCCCCTGTCGTGGGCACTGGCCCTTCTGTGGTCAGCACTGCCCCAGGGCTGGTGGGCACAGGGCAGCAACCAAAATTCATTAAACTGCTGGAAGTTTCCAGAAGTGTGGGCTGCCTGGGAGATGCGAGCCATGGGTCACTGTTAATGGAGTTACTGGGTTAAGTTCATCATAATGTTTGACCTCGTGTTTGGGAGGCTGATGGTGTGTGAACGCCTGGCTGCCGCACAGGAGGGATGGGGATGCAATTTTCGGGGCTAATGATTCTGCTGACCTGATGTCCTCATACAGCTGCTTTCTATTACTGTCACTTAACTGGGACAGGGGAGGCTCAAGGGACTGACTTGCTATAATGAGCTGGCTGTGCAATTATGGCAGTTACTGCAGGACACCAGGGCTAAATCCATCTCGTTTTTGCTTCATCATCTATTTTTATATTATTCTGGCATAATGTGGGCATTCCAAAAAATGTGAGTTTATTGCTCCTGGGTGAAATGGATAGTGCTAATAGTGCTGCTGGGTGTTGTGAGGCAGGCATGGCAAGGGAATTATTTCATTGCTGCCTTTTCACTCTGTCCTCTTGCCTCGGTGCTCTGGAGCCTTACAAAATTATTGACACATGAAAAGAAATCACCAGAGATCTTTCTGTTTATATTTATATTCCATTTGTTTGGGTTTTTTTCTTGCTAAATTAAGCAGGGAGCATTAATGTCATTTTTACCAGAATCCATGGAAAAGCTGTAGTGGCTCAACAGTTTACTTGAAAATGCTTTGTTTACCTTGAATTTCAGGTTTAGTTTATTGCAGTTGCACTCTGGATCATGAACTTCTACCATCTAACAAGTGTGAAATCCTACTTTCGTTTACATATAGAAATTGCCAAGATTATCCTAGGAGGCAGTGCAGCAGTGCATGTGGATATTTTGCTAAAGGTGTGGATAAAGTAGATTTATGTTACTTTTAAAAGGACAGCAAACAAAGACCATGCATTTCATTGCATACAAAATGCGTGTATTTTTTTGTGGTTAACTTATCATGTCTTGATGTTTTCTCTCATTATGAGAGTAATGGAATTTATTCCAAATATTAAAGAGGAGCTATTTGGCAAGTTCTGTGCAGTTCAGGTTGCTTCGTAAAAGTGAGTTCCATTTTCAAAGAGAAAGTCATGTTATTTTCCAACTGCTTTGTACCAGACACACAAACAGAACCTTTCATGAAAATCATTGTATAAATTAGTTAGAACAAGTGTTTCAGGGATTTTTTTCCCTTCTATTTATTTATTTTGCTGAGTTTATTCAGGTTACACTACAGAAATTATTAAAAAGATGACATTATGACTGAGACTTCTTATATTAAGTGAACTATCTACAATAACTACTCCACATTTTGCAGAATGATTTAGAGAGAAAATTCAGCTTAAAAATCTTAAACAGCCAATATTAACTGAGCACCACAAATATTGTTAGAAGTAGTTAAGGGCAGACATATTTTTCACCAACTGCTAAAGTCATTGCCTGCATACTCACTGAGTTAACAGAAATTTGGAGTAACCTGATGCTGTTATCCGTGGCAGTAAATAAACTGAGTAAAATTTAATTAAAGATACATATCTATGAAATATGAGTCTTGATTCCCCCTGTTGTCCCTTCAGCATATTCCATTCATGTATGTCTTTAATAGATTGGATTTTTTTAATGGGCAGTCATGTGTAACAACCACAGGTTGTTATGTTTAGCCTTGTGGAAGCCCTAGAGAGCTGACCCTGCAGGATATCCCAGGAATTTCTCACTTGTGCTTTCAGGAGCAAGTACTGAAGAGCAACATTTTACCCTCACAGCTTCTGTGGGGCCCAGGGCTTTGCTTTAAAAAATTAAACCTTGGCGTTTGAAAATATAGGTGTTCATTTTGATGTCCCAGGCAAAAACCTGTCTGAGAATTCTCTTTTCTAGAGAGTCTCAGTTTGTTCATCTTGTTTATATTGTGAAGAGAGGAGTTGCTATAAGTAAACCTCTTAAAGCCTTCACAGCCAGTTTTAAAAAAAATATCCAGGATGTTAATCAAGAAATATTGTTTTAGTTTAGAACTTTATCTGAGCATTAGTCAGAACAAGGGTAAGAACACAAATGAAAAACCCAGCCTCCATGAGTGAATATTTTTGGGTCAAGTTCCGCCTTCCTGATACTCAGGAGCTTTGGTGACCATCAAGGATTAGGTTTATAAAAACATAGAGTTTCTTGGTAGTCTAAGGACTGGGCATGTAAAAGTTAATTTTGCTTCACTTTCCAGAATTGCTTTTAGAAATTAAGAAGGAGGTGAATGAAAACTAATGAATTATCAAGAACTGCTTTAGCAAGAAGGTGATCTCTCTTGCATGCTTATTTTTCTGTGCTTTTGAGGGAGAGATTTAAATATGTTTAAAGAACAATTGAGATTTATAGCTATATTTATCATGATTTGTTCACTAAATTTGGCAAGATACATTAGAATTCCATGTTTCAAAGGCACAATGCTTTAGGAAGTGAAGTATTACAATATGGTTTGGCTTATTTTTCTAATTCTGTCAACACTAAAAGTGCCAGAGACTACATTGCAATATTCCTAAAGGCTTGTTGGTTTGTTTGTTTTTACCTTTTTTTTTCCCCTCCTGTTCCCCTGCTGTTGTTTATCACAGTGAAGCAGTGATATTACAGGTAATTGTTCACATCATGGAGTCAGAGGGAGTGAAGAACACTCAGGATAGGGCTGCTTTCTTTACACCCTGTCATGAAATAGCTCCAGCAGCTCAGATTCTGCTCAGTGGCCTGGACTGTGAACCACAGTCATAAATCTGTTCTGAATCCTGAGGAGCCAGGCTGGCAACTGCTCCAGGCAGACAAAAAATGGGGAAAGCCAGTGGGCAATCAATCCCCCATCCCTCCCGACCCACAGGTGGATTCCCAATTTAATAGAAGGCTGCAGCACAGTGATTATCACAGTGTAATTTTTAATACTGCCTGAGCTCAGTGAGACAAACCTTTAAATGCAGACTTGCACGTTTGTTCAGATAAATGCCAGGACATCCTCTAGTCAAGTCTCTGCCCTTGATCTCATCAGTGCAAATCTTGCTGAGTTCCCTTGTAGGGTGTTATGGAGCAGATTCAAGACTGGTTCAGCAGTGGAGGTGTTCGTCTCCAGGATTATCTGTCTGTCAGATATTTTGTGTCTAAAAAGAAATAAAATTAATTCTATCTTGTCATTAAAGCTCCAAGCCCATTAATACTATTTCTAGGTTTATATCTTTTCTTCATGCTTAAAATCCTCTTTGCCTATTATTCCAAACAAATTTCCAAAGTCCAAAGATGGTTTTCTTTAGCTTATTTTGAGTGTTTATTTGCAGCATAGTTTTTTTTCTAGTCCTGGCCTCATTTTTTTCAAAGCCCTTTTCTCATTCCATAGGAACCCAGGAAGGGGGAAAGATATTAAAGGTAAAAACTGGTGGGTTCTTTTTTTTTTTTTAAGGATTCAGATTGATGTGAGAAGGTGAAAAAAATTAAGAAAATATTTTTTTTAGAAAAATAAGTGACAGAAAAAGGGCTTCACACGTGGATGAGATGGGATAGTTCAGTGAAATGGTCACTCACCTTCAGGGACATGGTAGATGAGAATCCTGGCTCAAAACATGTACCTTTCAATTTTTTCCTTTTTTTTCTTGTCTTTGAACTTTTACACAGGGAATTTCATGTACTTTTAATACAAAATTGACATTAAATTAGCTTTCCAGTTTCAAGTTTGAGGAGCTTTCTTTGTTCAAGAAAGTTTTCTTTATTTCCTTCTGGTAAGGTGTTGGCTTGAGATATGTAACAAATAGCAGCTCTTTGCTTTTTGGCTTAGAACAGCAAATATTGTCCTGTGTTCATTCTGGAGAGAGGAACTACAGATGCATGCACCTCAAGATAAGACCTTTCTAAATGCTAAAAGCAGTAAACATAGTTTAAAAGACTTTTTTTGCAGTGTTATTACCATGTCTATGTTTTTGTCAGTATTCACAGGATTCCTCCTGTAAAATGGGAAGTTCTGCATTGAGTGCAACTTCCAGGAATAGCAAAAAAGCCATTTTTAAAGATGTTTTCTGTCAGTCACATCTAGCTTGTAGCACAAGAAGAATAAATTGCATCTTCCTTGAGAAAGTGACATAAACCCATGGTTTTGTTATGTCACAGAGGGATTATGGTGAGAGACAAGGATGCCTCAGCTTAGCCTTAATTCCTCTTGGTGAAATTGCTGTTTTAACTAGAGCATAAAATGTCATGGGGGAGCAGCAGGAGCCAGTAAATGAACATCATCCCTCCCACAACTCGTGGGGCAGAACAGTAGGTTACTGCAGTAGGGGGATCTGCAAAGGGAAATGAGATGACCTAATTAGGACAGCACCTTGTTTGTACCCCAGTTCTCCTCTCTTCTCCTCCCTTGGCTTGTCCCACTCCCACCTTCTGGAACAACTAGCTTATCATGGAGACATCACTCCAGGAACTTCCTCACCCAGGATTGCCTGGGATGGGGGTGAATAAATTGGTTTTGTGTCTCGGGTGGCTTGGCTGCAGATCTTAGTGCTGCTTAAGGGGCTTGAGAGCTGGCAGTGCCTTCTCAGAGGATTTAATTGAGTGATCACACGGTGACACACAGACACTTCCTCAAAAGCCTCAGCAAAGAATGACTTGGAACAGCAATTCTCTGTCATACCCGTTATACTGCTCCCATGTCTTCATTCACTGCCTTCTCAAACATGACAGGAGATACAGCTGCTGGTCTAGAAATTACAAGTTTCAGGAACAGGGGGGTAGGAGTGAGGGAGAGGAAGAAATCAGTCATACAAATAGAATGATAATTCACTGCGTTGAGACGCATTAACTTAAATAAAAATAACTGTTAAAACTTTTAGATAATTGTCAGGTCTTCACAGACTGACAATAGTCAGATCATTAATTTCATTAGTGTTATTTGACCCATAATATTAAATTACTGTGTTTTACTGTTTTTTAATTAAACATTAGCTTGGGGAATGTCATTATTTTAAGTAGGAGCACTCCATCTTTGTCTCCATTGGTACAGTGGTGAGTATACTATTAAAGATCCTAATCCCTCTGGTGGGAGGATCATTTTGCAGAGTTCCCAGAAATAACTCAGGGTGTGTTCATGTCCCTGTGTCCAGCCTGGATGCAGATGTTCTCTCAGCTGTGTAGCTCGGGCTGCTGAAGTATCTCACCAGAATAACTCTGGTGTGACAGCCTGGCACCCTGACCTGCTGTACCAGGGGCAGCTGGTGCTGCACTGCTCAACATAAAGCTCCTCTCAGTAGTGTCACTCTATTGAGTTATTTGTCATTTCATTTGATAATTTTTCATTAGTATGCTTGGCCTAAGAATGTGCTAATGGAATTGGATAAAAATGTAAAGCTGGGAAGAATTACTAACATAGAGGAGCCAGGTGTGTTATCCAGGAAGAGATGGATGGGCTTTCAGATTGAAATAAAAGTGAATTAATGTTAGTAATAGCAAGTAAAAGGTCATGCTTCTAGGAACTAACTGGAATTCAACTGCTGAGCAGGGATTTATCAGACAATAACTTGGAGAAGAAAGATAGGGGCATAATATGTCCAGTGGTCCAGCTGGCCACTGGGTGACTATAAAGCACCAGGAAGGTACAAAAATATAAAAGAGAAATACAGTCTCTGGACATGTAAGGTGAATTATTAAAACAGAAGAGTAATTGCCTTGCAAGGCATTAGTGAGTCCTGGCTGGAACAGTCACATTGTTCAGTTCTAGTCACATTTCTTGCATAGCTGATCGAGAGAGAAGATAGGCACCTTTGACAGAGGGCTTAGAGCAGGATTTATGGCAGCTTCAGGAAGATCCACTCCAAATTCTGGTGGTTTAAGACAGATTTTTGGTATATCCTCTAAGATACGTGCTTTTAGTCATTTGCCTCCAAGAAATATGTAATTAAATTGATATAAGTGGACTGTAACTCTACTGAGTCTATTAGTAGAAAGACCTTGTGAGGGGACACTAGCAGAGTGACCTAAGGGAATGCCAGCAGGGAATGGATGGGATGGCTTTATGTATGGTTCATTTTGGAAAGGCAAAACAACTGCTAACACTAAAAAATATTGATGAAGAGGAATAACAGAAAAAAAGGAGGTGATAGGCTGTTTGTAAATAAATAGAATTTAAATAAGTTCAGTTCTGCTTGTGTGAGAGAAATTCTTGAACAGCTTCCAAAATCCCATTAGTGACAAAAATACACATTTCAAATAGGGCTGAACCTGGGTTTGAATCAGGTTAAATTAAATAACTGTTTGTGACTGCAGGTACCGTGTTGTGATGTGACAGGAGTTCATTTCCATTCCTAAATTCCTTTGGAATAAGGTTTTGACGAATCCACAGATGCCTTCCATTGAACAGCAGCTCTGCACACAAATTGTCTCTTTTGCTCTGCAGGCTGAGCTCTGTTCAATAAACACTGTGCTCTCCTCCCCCATCCCTCAGACAGGGTCATGGCTGGGCACTCCTTCTCCTGCTCCTTGGAGCTGGGGAGAATTGGTGGTGTCCTTTAGAAGTGATGATGAACACCAAGATAAAGGAAGATCTATTCTCCTGGAGACAGAATTATAGCTAAGTGTCAGTCTGGAATTTGTGAGGAGATTATTAAGGGCTTTTCAACCTAGTAAAGTGGTAACAATGTTGTGACAAAGTTCTAACAAAGACTTTTGTTTTACAAAGACAGCTTAACAGCCTTCAGAGTCCAATAAAAGCTTACTAACTTCATGTCTGCTGTTTGACCTATAACAATGTATACGTGTCTTAAAATGTTTAAGTTGCTTTAATATAAATGATGAATTGATCTCTCTTGCCAGAAGTGGATTTTGTGCAGTTTTTCATAGCAGTTGACTTTGTATCTCCCTAGTGTTAGACACTGACCTTAACTGAGCTCGCAGTAACCCTTGAGTAGCAGAGAACTCATTGATGTTTGTGCTCAGTGCAGCTTTGGTTGCTGAAAGTCAGCACTGGAGCTCCCAGGTGGCCGAACCCTGGATGCCTGTGCCCAGCAGACTGACCCTGGAGAGAAGGGTCTGGCAAAACTTCCTTTGTCACGCTCCACATGGAGCGTGGTCTTCAAACCTTGTTGCTTCTACCCCTGTGGAACTGAGCTCTTTTCAGAGTGTATCCTGGGAATTGTTGGTGTTGGAATAGTTTATCGTTGCATTGCTCATCATCTCTACTTAGAAACAAATTAAAAATTAGTAAAAATAGAAACATATTTTTCCAGTTCTCTTTCGGTATATTTCCTTGATTTTTACCCAATATTCCTGAATTTTACTGTAGTCTTAATATATCCCTGGTTCTGCCTCCTGATGTGCGTGAGGGGTGAATAGTCTCAGTGTGAAAGACAGTTCTCTTCAGTTCTGCTCCCTGAAGCCATAATAACCAATTGATGTCAGTTACCTCAAAAGCCAATTAATCCCAGTCCTGTTTTGTAGGATCAATACTAATGCATTTTTCCTGTAATTTTCAGGTTTTGACATCGCTGGATGCCAGCAAAGCTGAGGTAGGAAATTCTATCTTATACTGGTAGAATGTTAAGTAGCTGTCTATGCTTCTGATAGAGGGCCCAGCTTGCTTTCACTTTGGGGTGAAAGTTTAAGTTACTTCAGGATGGCATTTGTGCTGCTTCTAGTGCTTCATGAGCCAATCTTTGGAAATCTGGTCATGGTATAACAATATTTAAGCTCATAAAGTCCTTCTAGGAAAGTTTTGCCATTGTGCAGGTATTTCTGAAGATTTCCGTGGCATCAGAACCGCTCCGTTCAGAGGTTTTTCAGTGCATGTTTTATTTCCCACCCCCAGAAGGTGCAAGCTGACCTTTCCCTGTGCACTGCCATTTTTCTCCTTAGCTCCTCAGCCAAGCAGGTTTGTATCTGCTGCTGCAGAGGCAGTTCTGGGGGCTGGCACCTGTTCTGTCCATGTCCATACCCAGTTTGCCTCATTCTTGTACCATATGCCATGAGCTGCTTGAGGAGACTGGGACATGAAAGAACAGATGAGTTTTGTGATGAGCTGAGTTCTCATTGAATTGTGGAGTACCACTGGCAGTGTTGCACATTGCCTACCTTGGGTGCTTGACATTGCTTCAGGTGAGCTTGGTCCTTTAGGACTCACATTTATTTTGTCAGTTTTTCTCTTGATGTTTGAGTAGCTCTGAATGGTCTGAAGGTGTTCTTAGAGGTGAAATGATTCAGATTATTGGAGTATGTTTTGAATAACTGATTGCTAAAGCAAAAGTGGCAGTCCTTTGTGAGCACAAACGTGTTCAGCTGCATTTGCATCTTCTGAACGTTGCTGCTGAAGAAGTCACTGCACTTTTAATAACTGGCAGATATTTTAATGTGGTGCACAGGTCCTGACTCATTTATTTGTAATGTCAATTGGAAGCTCAGAGTGTTCCTCTGTGAAACCCTTCTCGGACTCACAGTAGGGAATTTGTGATGTGCTCCAAAGCTAATGTTTAACTGTGACAAAATGTGTAGGTGACTGTAACTGCTGGAGTCAGATAAATTTTTAATACGGACCTTTGGTAAATTAAATTGCATTATTAAAGAGAATAGATAAACTGTGCTAGTTACTTTAAAGAACAAGAACACAAGTTCACTTGCATACTGCAAAAGAATGAGATCATTCATTTTTATTTAGATTAAGACTGTAATATCACTGTTCAATTTAGCTGGTCTGATTCAATTGCATACTTGGCTTGTCTCAGGGAGTTTCAGGAGTAGGATTTGTATCTGTTTTTTCACTGTTGCACCGTTCAAATGTTTGGTGCTGTTATATCAAGAGCCCAGTGACAGTCGTTTTCAGTTTCTTGTTTTGTAATGGGATTTTGGGGGCTGAGATTTGTCATTGTGCGGGTACTGCTATTGACTCTGACGCCTTCTACAGTCTGTTTTCTTATTTATTTGTAAAATGGTCTCATGTACTTTTTTCTCTTGTGTGTGTAAAATTCTAGGAATATTGCAAGTTTCTGAGTCGGTCAGTGGAGTTGCTTTGTTTGTTAGTACTCTATTAATTTGAAAACCTTAACACACGTGGCTGTTCTTTAAGAGCTTACCAGCTGAACTTTGTGCCCCAGCCTGTGGACCTGCTGACTTGGTAGGCACGGATCTGTGTGTGAGAGGTTATGGTTGGGTGCTGTTTCTCCCATTCATGGAAGTACTCAGAATGATTGCCAAAGTTCCCAATACAGGGCAAATCCTAACTGAAGATAAAGGTTAATGAAATATTTTCCCAAACCAGGGCATTAATGTTGTTTGGAAATAATCTGACTGAATTCAGTGGAGTAACTCATATAAAATAGCAAATAAAAATACAATAGGCATGCAGAACTGGTTGATGAATTTTCAGCTTGAGGGAAAAGACTCCTTTGACATAATGGAAAACTTCCCAAAATATCTTCCTGAAACCTATACAAGCACAGCACTACAGTTCTGGTGTATTTTTGAGGCCTTACATAACTTTGGGGATTGCAAGACATACAGGACATTGCCTCAGTTTTGACAATAGTGGCTCTGTGTTTTGCCTGACTTGATTTGATTTTATTTTGCTTTACCTTTGGGTCTTCATGAACAGTTCTGAGAAAGATACAACCCCAAATCCCCTTGTTCTGGCCAACCTTTGTGTCATGTCTTGTCCCATCAGAGCTCCTCCATTGTTTGCTGCTGCAGTGCTTGTGTGGAAGATCTCTGGCCTGCTTTTGGATAAAAAACCCACTTATATTTGTTTTCTAATATCTTTTATTAGAACCTCTACTTGGTTGCTCTTGAACTGTTGATCCAAGTAGTCTTGAAATTTGTTTATTCCTCTTTCTCTGTTCTTAGGTGACACTGCTGTGTTCCCTTACTAAATTTTGTATGAAGTCTGGATGAAAACTTAGCATGTTTGCACTGCTATTGAATGTTTTAGGACGATACAAACCAGCTGGGTTTTTTCTAAGTGTTGGTTGCCACATAGCACTATAGAGACAAGAACATCTACAGGAAGCTGTCAAGTGATCCCAGGACCTTCCTTCCATCTTTTAACCCAAAGGGCCAGCAAATAGTGACAGAGTCAAAGCTGTAGGCAGCAAAGCCTTCCAAAAATAATTGCCAAATCTGCCCACAGCGTGTCTTTTAGGGTCATAGTCATGTAAATATGCAAGTTAGAGGCATCTTAAAAAGGAATAACTTATGCATAGGTAGTCAAACACAAAGATTTTTATCACAGCTTACCCTGGTTTCTTGTTCAAACCCACAGCAGACTCTGTTGATGCCATTGCAACACAGGCCTGAGATGATCTCAGATACAGCTAGATACTGTAGCAATTGCCATAACACACACAATAAAATAAGTTTTCATGTCATTTGCTGGAACAACAGTTTGAGGAACGCCTTTTTTTCAGTTCTGCTAACTTTATCTATTACAGGTATATGGCATCTAGTCCTTTTATTGTTTTTTGTATGCACATTTTTCCCCATGAAAAGATGGCTCATTCAGGAAGTTATTTGACTTTCCAGAGTGTTCTTCTTTCTAATTAGCAGTGAGTATAAATGATCTTTATGTTAGGAAAAGCATAATTTCTTTTCCTCTTTCTGAAACAAATGGTGTTACCAAAATAGAACACAGAAAGCTTGTTGTGATTCCTCTTTTCCTCTGCAATATTTGAATAAATGATGCAGTGAAGTTCAAGGCCTTCTTGTGAGAAGTGAGAGGTCATGCCTGATTGACATACAAGTTCAGCATAACTCTGTGTTAGCTCTCTGCCTGCTTTTATGAGAGGAATGTCAAGGCAGCCTATTTTTTACTCTCAAGGAAAAAAAGGGTGCCAATATGTCTCAATAAAATGGAATCAAAATCAGCTCATAGCCGAAGGAGGTTATTACAGCAGAGTTTACAGGGAACCCAAGGATAGTAAAGAGAAGATGGCTCTAATGATAACAAAAGTGTGACTCATTTGTACAATGATCCATCAGGGCCTCGATTATCAGGAAATATCACCTTTAAGCCCCCCACTTCCCTGACATGGAAGGAACAGGTCAGGCCTGGGGAGCAGTGTTGTTCAGCAAAGGCCAGCACATTTATTCCCTTCATCCACCCTTTGCTGCTCCCTTTGCGGGGTGGAGAGAGGAGAAGAATCCTCGGACAGGACAGACAATTTTCACTGGTTTTTTTTTTTATTTGTAAAATGTTTATGAAAAATCACGTCTGCTTGCAGGAAATATGTTTGCATGAGCGATGGGAGTGATGCATATGCAAGCTGTCCATAGCAGATATGGTCTGAAAGGCACTGTGGAGGGTGATGGGAAGGGTTTGTGCTGGCTGATATTATTGTCTGCTTGCCTTGCACTGATCCTGGGGGCCCCAGGTGCAATCCCAGCCTGCCAGGCTGTGCACAGGCGTGTGTTGCACGCTCTGCCCAGTGTCTGACGCGCTCTGGAGGTGTTACAGAACGTGGCTCGAGAGAAGTGAAGGAAGCCTTGTGGTGAGGCAGCAGCAGAGCTGGGGGGCTCAGTGCCAGCAGGACCATACCTGCTTCTCTTTCCCGCTTCTAATGCCAAGGTGAACGAATTCATTTTGGAAAAGGAGTCATAAAATTTGTGTGTAAACAGATAGCAGAGCTTGCTCAGAAAATATGCCTCTACCGATGTTCCACTGTGACTGGTTTGCAGCGTGCTCTGCTCCTGGTACACTTATAATTCTTTCTGCTAGCATATGAGGAATTTTTAAATCCTGTTGGCTGTCTGATTGATTTCTATGGGAAGACTATGATATCAATGGAAACTTTATCTGGGGAAAGATGAATGCTTGGTTGGATGCCGTCAGGGCAAATTGCAGGTGCTGTATTAAAACCCCACAGCAGATAAAAACATGTCATTCAGTCTTCCTCCACTCCCTGCCCTACTTTACTCTCCCAAGCACACTTAACAGGCAAGGAGCTCGTGTGCCATCACTGCAGGGGATGTGCGTGCTCAGGACAGGAGACATTTCCATTTCTATTTTTGGGTTGTTTTTCAGGATGAGTGAGTGGATTACAGCTTCTCCCTGTTCTGATGCATCAATACTTTGCATCAGCCACAGCGTTTGATTGAAACTCTGCATTGTTAATCTTATCCAGCTCTATATTCCCTCTTCCCTACAGGTGGAATGGGGCATGGAGTGATCAATCATGATGACTAATAAAGAATTTGCTATTTATATATTTTTTAATGTTCCTATCTTTAATGTATTTACAGCAAGAAAATATTTACATTTTAAGAAAACTACCTATCTATAGGAGTATAGCATAAAGCTTTCCTTATAGTCATAATCTCGATTATTTTAAGGGGGTTTAAAATCTTTGTAGGTTGTAGTAGGACTTTAGTATTTATCAAGAGGATAATTATTGCAGTAAGATTGTAATTTTTGCTTGATCTGTTGAAATCACTTTAGATTTGGCTAAATCAAGCTGTCACAAATTGTGTATAAATAAGTACCAGTATTTTTTCTTAAAAATATAATTATGGCAATAATGCCATAATTCTGTAAAATGTAACTAAAAATATTTATAATTTCAAGTGTAAAATCAAGAATTATTAATTAAAATTATTTTTAATTTTCAAGCTTTTAGAGCTGAACAGTTGTAACTGTGCAGAAGTTGGGATTTTGATGTCGTGCCTTAAGTAATTTCCACTAAAAAGTTTTTTTCAATCATGTAAGCTGAGTAAGGGTCTGAACTCCCAGTGGAAGGTGTTTCTGGGTAACTCAGTGTCACATATAAATCCTGCTGAGCACCTACTGTGTCTCCAGATACCCAATAAACCCTTGATTGTCAGTGATGGGAGCTCCCAGCTGTAGCAATTATCCTGACAAGTTAATATGGACATTCCAAATGTGTCAGGAAGGAAATTCATGGCAGTGTGTGCCTGCTGGGTGACCCTTGGATGTGACTGAACCTATCAAATACCCGCCTTCATCAGGATTTGATGGATTCCCCTCCAACTTTTTATTACCAAAGGCAGAATTCTGACTTCCTTTTATAGTGTTGAGGTTTAACCACATTAGCTACATATATATGTATAAAGACTGTACAAAATGGATGGAGAAGAATTATACAAAGTTTTCATCCATTTTTAACTTGAGCATGAATTTCTAGGATTGTGCTCCTTCTGTCTGAAATCCTGTGCAGTAATTTTAAGCCGTGCAGTGTGAGACACAGTCTTGCTGTAGCTGCTACTGTAAAACCTAATTTGCTGCATAAAATATGAGAGCTATAGTGAAATATGAGCCTGGAGAGCAACTCTTTTGATCTTGAGTAGTCAAAAGGTTGGCATGTATAATGGTACGAAAATAAATGATGTCAAAACTGTAGGATATAATTTATGGTTTGGGGACTACTTTACTCATGGAAGCAGAAGCTTCCACCACTGAAAAGCAAGTAGCTCAACAAAAGATAATGAATGGAAATTACAAACTTTCATAAACCCCCAGATAGATTGAATCGTGCAATACATCAGTTTAGGCACAACCAGTTGTCTAGTTTACTGATTACATATTATTAAATACAGCATTTATAAAACATATATGATTGGAACTAGAGCCTTCATTTTGTATTCCTTCAAGTCAGTAATAGGCTTTAATTGTCATGCAGTTTGGCAAGGACTTGGACACATAAATTACGTTTACTCAGGTAGAGTGACAAAAGCTTGGGTCTTGTAGGCTCTTAAAGAGGTGCTTTTTCAGCTGTCCCAGCACAGTCTGAAGAGTCCCCAGGTGTGTCATGGTGCTCTGAGGGGAGGGATTACGAAACAAGGCCAGAATATTTGTTGACTGAAGTCTTTATGGCTATAATACCACACAGGTTCTTCTGTGTGGCTCTGGTAGCTGAGCCTCTGTTGCCTACACGGGCTTCAGAGTTCGATTTATTTTAATATACCTATGAAAAATGGTCCATGGACTAATTCAGTTACCTCAATATGCTTCGTTCAAAGTTGCACAACCTTCCCCAGTAAAGTCTTTATCTCAGCAAACAGTCTTTTAACTGGCTTTGGGGTTTTGTTTGCTTGGTTTTGTTTTTGATGGGGATTGGGTTTTTTTATTATTTCTGGCTGGGTGTTTTTTTTTTTTTGCTTGTTTGTTTGTTTTGGTTTTGTTTTTTTGTTTTTTTGTTTGGTTGGTTTTTTTGAGCCCCTATCTTTCTTTTGAGGTCTGCTTTGTGAAGTTTGCATAGGCTTCTCTTTTGTCCTTCTCTCACCCAAATGCTGCCCAGTCCCTTTAGTCAGGGCTCCAAGGCTGTTTATGGGACAGGGTGGGACCCACAGCTGGCATCGCTTTGGAAGTCACTGCACTTTGGAGAATGAGCTCCTGCAGGGAAAATGTTGTACCCAGACCTCCACAGCTCTGATGTGGCTGTTTGGGTTCATATTGACCACTGAGCCTGAAACTGGAATTTTCCCCCAAGGATCTAAAAATTGCATTGCCAACAGCAACCCCCCTGTGCTACCCAAACCTATTGGGACCGGACTCCTAAGAGGCTTCTGAAGGAAGTTAGATTTAATAATGACAGCTGTGCAGCATCCTGCATGCCTTTTCTGCATGTGTATATATAGACACACCCATTTTTATGGACATGTGTCTCCAGAATGTGTTCCAGTAAAGCACATCAGTAATTTGATGGCAACGGATGTGAATATAAGCTCCTCTCACTAAAGGGTTGGTATTGACTTGAAAATGCACTTTGCTTATTGATTCTGTTTCTTACTTTCCTTCCATGTCCTCTTGCTGAATGCTGTAAGTTTTCACTGCCTATAGGAGAATGTGGACGTGTTTTGATGAAGGTTTTAAAGATGCTGCATTAATCACACTTTTCTCAGTGCTCACTTGTGGATTTCAAGAGTATCACACTGTCACAGCTCTAGATGTGCCATATTGATCTTGATGATTAAATCAGCCAAAGGAAACTTGATTTCTGAGGGAAAACTTAATATTCTCAAAGACCAAATGTCTCCTAAATATTTATAGGTTACAAAAGTGGATCAAATACCTTTGTTCTCTGATTGTTACAGTGAACAGCAACACTTAGTTCAGATTCTCTTTATAATGATGTGATGTAGTAATATATAAATTCATGTTTAAGTGTTTTCAATCATGTGAGTACACAGAGGTAACTTTTTTCTTCTATCTTGGCAAGGCAGGAAGATAAATAGGTGAAAACGTGTATGTGTTTAAGCGATAAAGTTGGTTTAATGGCTCTTGGGGAAAAAATTTCCTGTGGTACATAGAGCAGTGACTTGATTGAACAGGACAGAATCATGCAGTTCAATTAATGTGCAAATATGTGTTCACTGAACTTTCATTCCATTTACCACATGGACATGGAAATAGGGTCATTTTTTATCTCTGTATTATGTATATGACATCTTAGTTTGCTTCTTGCATGCTGCTGTGGGGAAAATAGCAATGTGGCACACCACAGGCAAAAAGAATTGGAGATAAATTCCTCAGCTGTCACAAACATATTTAAGTAGATCTTTGTTTGAAGACAAATCTCTTCCTTCTGCAAGGACTAACATTCAGAAGGCCTTTGCACACTCTTCCCATTAAAAGTGGATGTATTCCTTGGCTGTATGCTGGGAAAAATCATGGGCAACAGTTGTCATGTTTATGAAGTACATAGTTAACAAAAGAAGTGTACTCACAGAAAAACATCAAAAGGAAATTTTAGCTGAAAATACATTAATATTCACCACTGGCTGTTTAAAATAAGGAGCCAGGCATTTCAAAGTAACTTTTTTCTGGTTCTTACAAAGGTTTCCTTCCATCCTCAGGCCTAGTGAAATTTGTTTGGGGTCTGTTCTCTTTCCTTTGACTAATCATTCTAGATCACCTTAGCAGGAGTACAGGTGGTTATTCAGTTTATACACTGAAAACCTATACTGGAAATTCTGTTAGCAAAAAGTAGAGCAAATAAACTTCTTCGTTTTATTTTATTTCTATAATTGGTGAAAAAAAAATTATTTTCTCTTGATATTGAACAAAAATGATTGGCAGCAGCAAGGGCGAAAGATGAAATTTCATAGGTAGATATAAATAAATGTGATAAAAATTCCTTTCTTAAGTGCCTATAAGAATACCAAAAGGTCGTTAACATTTTCATTGTTCTACTTCATTTAGAGTCTAAAGTAAAGGCCTTTTGGCTGACATGGGCAGCTGTATAAATTAAAGAGCAGCTGAATTCCACATGGAACTGTAGTATTTGTGGGCAAGGCTTATAACCTTTAAACAAAGCACAGGCCAAATTCTCTGCCATGTAAATTGGCAGAGCTTCATAAACTTTAATGGAGCTGGGCCCTAATGGAACTGTGACAGGTTTTAAGAGCAGTGAACGTGATCTCAGTTTAGGTAGAAGGTGGCAGAAGCTGAGGAAGAGAAAGGGGAGTTTAAATTGTTAATAATCAGTCCTCAAATGTCACTTTTAAACAGATAAAGGTCTCAGGCTGAGAACTGCAGTATCTGATCAAAAAAAGATATCTTTCCACGAGGTATTTAGTTCAACAGCTTTAATTTATATGTGAAAATGCAGAAAAGACTGGATTTCTTATTCATTGAACCTTGTACTGGTGCTTAACATTGTGCACAAAACGGGAAAAAGAGGTATTTTGGGAAAAGTTTCTGAAAGAAATGTGAGTAGTTTGGAGCAAACAAACCATAAGATCCACAGCAGGACAAAGGGAATGTTTCCATCAGCACAAACACATTGATTCAGCACTTATAGAGCATGAGGGGTTTATGTTTAGGGGAAATAATGTCTTTATAAAAAAATAATTGTAAATATAGGTAACATCTATTCACAGATAAAGCAACTGTGAGCCAAGCAGCATTTTGCTTTGGGACTTCACTAGGAAGGTGTGGAAAGGTGCTGCTGCCCATTCACGTTGTACATTTAAAAACCAATTTACTTGGTAGCAACACTCGCTGCAGGGGTGAATAACCAGAATCCTGAGGGGGTGTTTGGGGGCAGTGTGTATTTGGTTTAATCTTTTGACTGAACTACTAAAATATTTTCTTTCCCATTCATGTTTAACAGCCACCAAATGTCTTTCCTGCCCTTCTGTAAAAACCCAGGGAGGGTTTGAGGCGATTTAAAACTGCAGTAGTTGGTTGGAGAAATGTTCATGTTGCTGTAATAGGGGCAAGAGAAGAAGAAACATTGTTCTCTGTCTCCTGCTTTTCATAAGCTGGATCCTGGGAAGGTGAACAGTAGTACCTGTACTGGTGTAGCTGCTTCAGGGAGAGAAAAAGAGAGAAACTGCTGCCCAGCATCGCAGAGGAGGAGAAAATAAATGAGTAGACTGGGGGGAGTCTCTCATGTGCTGGAGGAAAGTGGGAAGCTGAGAAGTAAAAGGTGAAACAGGCCCTTTCTCCTTCTCAGTAATGGCAACTTTGAAGAAGGATCAGTAAGGCATTGCTAAAATATTTCCTTTTCTTGAGTTTTCTCAGAGGTCATAATTAAAACATGTCTGATGTAGGGGAAGGCACTCTTTGCTTTGGGAAGATCTCAGGAAGCAGCAGATGACAGAGGCAGCCCAGGGTGTACAGTTGCTTGTTAAGGCACTTTTTTCCCCAGCAGTTCCACATCTCTTTGCCATTGAAACATGATTTCAATTTGTGGTCTCATAAAGGGTTTCCAATTACTTGTGGTCTGGAAGTGGTTTATTCACATTGTAACGAATTATTTGCATATGATGAATTATTTGCTGAATTACTGAAGTGCTCTCCTAACTAAAAGACATCGTTGGATTGGGAGTTTATGATTTTGGGACGAGGATAAAGTCTTCAGAATCATCTTTACAGGGTTTCTACCACAGAGTAACTCCCAGCAGTTGGTTTGAAAATTGCTCTCCTCGCTGTATCTCATTTCCTTCTTCCTTAGTGCCCTTTGTTCCCAAAGGACACAGTGAATGTTGTCCTGAGTAGGATTTGAAGAAATTCAGAGTTCATTCCAAACTATCTAGAGAAACTCAAACAGTTCAATCTTTTAAATTCAATTACTTTTTCGTGCAGACTTTACATTCTTAGACTTCAAACGTAACACGAGAATTTCTTTCCTGCTCTGGATTCAGTGAATGTTTTTTGCTGTAACTTCTCTGGGGAGGCAAAGCAGCTCCCAGCTGAACAGCTCTTCACGTTCAGCAGGACTTCTGAAAACATGAAATTGAAAACAGCATTGTGTTTGAGCTCTAGACGATTTATTCTGACAAATAACACAAGGGCATCTACAGATAAACATAGATGATTACATGCTGGTAAAGCCACCGATTGTCAGGAGACCAGAATAATGTTCCAGGAGGAAATATCTCTGTGTTTAATGAATTTTAAAGCATCACTCCAAAACCTGTGTTTCAAAACCACATTTTAAATCCGATACCAAGAGTGTGCTGAATTTATAAAATGAGTGCTTGAGAACTGAGTTGTGTTCATTAGTTTAGTTTGTCTTGCATGGACTTAACTCAAGAAGGCAATTGAGTACTGGTTGTACTTTTCAGAAGTAGCAGGTTAAGGCCTAGACTTACATAAACAGAAAGCTGAACCAAACAGGCAGATTAATTTAATCCTGTTTCAGTTAAGCTTTCACTAAATACTTTAGTCATTGTAATATGGATGATATATTCAATTATGATTCTGCTCAGGACAGTGTTTTAGGAGAGATCCTCCAGAAAGAGTTAGTGGCAGTGACAAATATTCCTGCATGTGGCTGTAACTATCAGAAATTTTGGTTTATGGCTCCTTACTTAATACTTTAAATAGTAAATTAAAGGAGCCGTAGAGAGTAGTCAAATGTATCTTTTCTAATAATGATAAGAGCATTATGGTAGAGAGAATGTGAAAGTTTGGAAACCATATGAGCCATTAATTCAGCTGCTTCTCCCCCAGGTGGTGTGGTATCTAATTCCTTATCACTCACAGCCAGTGGCACTGGGATACTCTGCCATAAGGCGTAGGTGCCTTCACCTCAGCTTCTAGATTGCAAACCTGCATCTGAAATATCTCTGCTCCCTTCATCTCCTGAGCAGGAATCGTGATATGGAAAATTGAAATATTTGGTTTATGTCACCCAACACTTGAAACCAAAACTAACCAAACAAAACACCCCCCACCCCCAAAAAAAAATTAAAAAATCCCTTTTGCCTTTTATAAAATGATGTAAAGTGAAGACATATGACTGTATTTTGATTAAAAGTAATTACAAGTAACCTTAATTAGCTCCTGGTCCCGTGAGTTTAGGGGAGTGCTCTATTTAAAATGAACTAATGTGAAAAAATTAATACTTCCATAATGAACAAGAATGTTTTTTCCTTCATGCTTTCCTCATGTTTAAAAGTAAAGGACTCTCAAACATTAAATCAAGTATAAAATGCCTGGAAGAGCACTGGAACCATTAGGAATCCTACTGTCATCGTTCCCATAACTGGGTTTAAACATGGCATTTTCATGGATAGGTAACCATTTACTTTCTACATGAGTTGCTGTGATAAGAATTTATTACAGGACCTCAGGGAAATGTTGTTACATCTATTAAAAAAAAGTTACCATTAATTTTGTAGAATTAGAACATCGATTTAATTTGGCCTCCTTTAATTGATGTTAGGCAGCTTGGGAACGGATGTCCTCACTTTGTAAATGCACTTAATCACTTCTTGCTACAAAACCTCGAATGTAATTTTTCCAATCAGAGCTGACAGTTGTAGGGTTAAAGCTCAACACTAATAAATTCACAGGCACTAGGTACTGTACTACCTGCTATCCTTCTTCAAAACACTGACAGTGCAAAGCAAGTCTGAATAATTTTAATTAGACAATATCACTATGCGTTCCTTTTCTAAATAAATTTTATTTGCTCCTGTTAGCACAGTAATTCAATTTGCTGGTGTTTCTCTTCATGGGAAAAAAAATCCTTGTGTGCTCATAGGGCTGTCAGGCGGCCCAGTGCACAACAGCTGTGCCTGTGCTCAGAGGGCCTGGAATTCAGTGGCACTTTGGGTGGCATTCCTGAGGGCAGAGAGGCTTTAGCAGCCTCAGGGTAAAAGTCAGGCAGTTCAAAAAGCAAATATCAACATGTCCAGGTTAATGATGGCACTGTAAGGGAATGATATGGGGAGAATTTCTTGAAAAACTAGTCTGATTATTTTCATTTGTGGTGATTCTTCAACATTTTCCATTTTGCTTGGAGAATAAAAGATTTGTGTGTGAGGTGTTTCAATGACTTACTTCTGATGTTTTATCATTGCTGTAATCAGGGTTTTCCCTGGAGATCATGGCCCAGGTAAGAATGAGATGTTGCTTGGGGGAAGAAATAAGAACTCCAGAAGAACTCCTTTTACTCCAGAATACCACTTTGCATTGAAGTGATTTCCCTCCCTTTATTAGTCTTGTTTACAATTTCCTCAGCACCTGGGAGGAGCAGCGGGATAAGACAGCAAAAAAAGTCTTTTGTCTTAGAAAATCTCCTCAAGTCGTCAAAAATTGAGATTTCTTTTTTTTTTTTTTTTTAACCAGTAAAGTGGTGAAAAATTTCTGTAGCAGCTTTTCACGTTATTTTTATATTACCCTACTTTTTTTTCTATATTACTAATGAAGAAAAGCTCTGGTTATCCATCCCAGATAACTCTCTGCTGCTTCAGCTGTTTCTCAAACACAATTGTTGGGCTTTTCTGCTTGAGTCTCTGTGGGATTTCCCCTGTGGAAGAAGAAAGTGATCTTTCAAGTCACTGTGAGTTTGTATGTGTGTTTTAGTATAGTTTTTAGATTCCATAAATTGGGGTATGGCTGATTCATGCCTCTCTTGAGCTGGCAGTGGGAGCTCATCAAAATGCCAAGCTCAATTCTTCCCTCAGTTCTCACAAAAAAAAAAAATTGAGGTGGGCAGAATAGAGGAAATTTGTGAAAAGCAAAAACATGTTTAATGATTCTAAACTGGGTGAATGGGCAACCCAGCAGACCTTGAAGCTGAGGCCTTTCAAAGACATAACAACAGAAGCTGACCATGTACATGAGCTGTTCTATGGACTTCCTTTTTCATTTAGGCTTTAGAAACTTTATTTGTATCTAAGGGCAAAATTAGTTGGGTTTTTAGTTCAGTGACCTGAGGATTACTCTGTAAACAAATAGCAGAGAGAGGCTCCTAATTGTACATTTTCTTTTAGAATTGTTTGTTTTCTTAGTCAAATGAAAATTTTTCATAAAAACATTGTAAAATTTGCCTTCTCCTGCCTTAAAAAAGGGAGATAAGTTGTTTCAGCTTTATAAATGAGAATAAGCAGCCTTATTCCCTGAGTGATCATAACACATCTCAGGTAAATGCATTAGTAGGCACTTTTTAATTATGAATGTAAAATATTAAATAGATCAAAGCACTGTGAAAACTGTTTTGGCTAACTACACAATTTGGGTGTGCTTTATCTTTACACCATTCAGGTTTTCATTGAAACTTTTGAACATATTGACCACTGTCAAATTTATCACTCTTCTTTTCCCAATTTGCTTTTCACACATAACTTTGAATGTTCTCACTTGTCTAGGGCTGCAGATAAGCTCTTCTGATGAGTGAGGGAATGAAGCAGATGATGTTTTAAATGCACAGATATTTTCCTTTCAAAGAGGAGGATTAGGGAGCGACTTTTAATTCAAATCCTGTTGATCCAGACCAGGCAGTGTGGTGTTGATAACTGGTGAGTTGAGGGCAGATGTTCATCTTTCTCTGGAATATTCCAACTTTGCAGTGCTTAGAAGCTGAGAGGTGCAATGGGGCATAATTCTTTGTGCTATGCACATGGTTAAAAGCAGCAGCTATTTATGATCCCTTGTTTAATGGAACTTCTAATGGGATGGAGGAGAAGATTTCCCTTGCACGTGTGACATCCTCATGTCACATGTATGTAGCTTGTCAGCATCACCCCTTCACACCAATCTGCTTTTAAGCAGTTCCCTAACTAGACTAGCTGATTTCCAAGCAAAATCCAAATCGTGACGTTTGTTTTGGTCTATTTTGCACCCAATGTATTTAAAATAAGAGTCTGTGAGGAATAGATCATCTGATGGGATCAACCTGAGAATAATCCATCTCCTATATGGCAATGTGAGTTCTAAACATCTTCTCTTTAAGCCCTGGTGTATCCATAAACACATATTTTCTGTAATTAACTAATTTTGACCTGTTGTATCAGCTTCCCTGTGCCAGTGAGGGAACACTGTTAATTTTAATACAAATATATTGTTTCTTTCAAGGCCAGGGAGCTTTCAACACTGTAAAATTAAGATCATTGTTCTGTAATGCTCACCTGAAGTATCTGCTTTTCTGTGTTCAAAGGCAACTTACCCTATTGTGTATTGCTTAGAGCTCTCAAAAATCAGTTTTAAGTGCATTCCTATATTGATCTGATTTGATACAGGAGTGTACTGGGATATCATCACTATACAATCTGTCCTGAGGGTTTTACTTAATTGGCTTTGCAAAGTCTGCATTTCTCTGGGCTGACCTTTCTATTTTTATTCTAAATATTTATCTTTGCAGTCAGTAGCCTGCACTGACCATTTCAGTGATGAAATTGAGGACAGCTGGGGATCCTGTTGTTGACATTTGTATTTAACCTCTGACTTTTCGAAGGAAATTCATTAGTGACTATAGAGTTCCCAGTAGTTCATTTTACTTTTCTTAATTGTGCAGCAAGGCCACCTCTCCTAGATCCACAGCCAACTGTTTAGTGCAGTTTTTAATGAGCTGCAATATCTTTGGGGAAGCTCATCTCGAAGGTCAGCTTCAGGCACAAGCAAGCCAGGTAATTCCAAGGGCTGTAAACTGATGAGGGCAGCAAAATCCCAGTTTTAGGCAAGTCAGAACTTTGCTGGTGCTCCCTGCCTTGGGTTCCCTCATCCTGCAGTGATGGCAAAGTGCCCTCTCCTCGTGGAGAGGCTTGGAGCACTGCAGTGGGACATGGCACATCCAGCCCCGTTCCCTTCTGTTCCTGAGCTCTGTCCTTGGAAGGACAGGAGGCTGCAGAGGTAATCCATCCCTCTGAGATGATGCAGAGCTTGTTGGCAGATGCTGGTGTCAGCCTACACATCCCATTTTGCTTGGCTTTCCCAGGCTCAGCTGTGCAGATGCTTGTCTTTCACATGGGCAGTCACAGAGAAAGACACAGACAACAGGATCCTTGTATTTCCCAGGGACAGACAGCATTTTCCAACTTTCCTGGGGAGAAAAATGTTTGATGAAGCCAGTCTGCCAAGGTGTGAAATAGAATTGGTCTCTGTTGGAGTGAAATTTGAAATGCTTTCTGGTTGTTCCCACAAAATCCTGATGATTATGTCCCTGTTCCTCCTGCTGCGTGTTCTCAGGGAAGAGGAGGCAAACCTGGGTTCGGGTGGGGGCAGGTGTCATCTCTTGAGCAAGTGGGTTTGTGGTCATCCCTGTCCCCTCCTAGAAAGTGTCACAGTTCTTAATCACCCCACCCCTGGTTAACACTGTGACCCCTTTGGCAGGAGCAAAGGGGAAGCACAAAGAGCAAAGGCCCTTGGAGGTTTCCTCCATGGCTGACCCACATTCTGCACCAGCTGGAAGGAACTGCCCCATCCCACCCCACTCTCACCATGCAGTGCCTTCTGCTGTGCAGGGCTGGGGGCTCCTCCCAGCTGACCTGGGAGTGAACTGGATCAGGTCAGGTGGGAAATGCAATATTTTTACTTGCTTTCCTTTAAATCCCCCCCCCTCACACCTGTGGCTGCACCAAAACACAGGACTTGGAGCAGGTCCTAATATAACTTGCAAATGTACCTCCCTTTTAGCTCTGGGAAATCTGGGGCTTGAGAATTAAATTCCCAGTTCTTAGATCCTGGCTATCCCTGTGGAGTCCCTGAAGAGTGATTTTCCTGGAGTTCTTCCCTTAGCTTTCTGAAGCAGAGGGGAAGACAGCTGGGTTCTCTGCTTTAATTAGACTAAGGAAGCTGCTCATAAAAGACTGGAAAAGAGAGCAGAAATCAGCCAGCCTCCTAGTGGAAATGCTGCATGAATAATGTTGGGAGGGAATCGGTTGCTCCGAATAGTTAAATAAGCCAAACAGTTGTCAGTTGGTTTTTTCCCCCTCTTTGCAAATTTCCCTGGTAACAGCCAGGCAAGCTGGTGATTCAGAACATGGTTCCATTTATTTGGTCAAAAAATGGTAAGAGTCATAAATATTTCAGAGGAATCTGTGGTAAGATTCCTCTACTGTGACTCATAAGGATTTGGATTATTATGATGAAAACATTTGTGAAGTTATTGAGTTTCTTTTCATCAAGAAACGTTCGCTTGTGAATCCCTGCTAGGACTGTATTTCCCACTGCTTATCTTTATTTCTCCAGGGTTTAAAATGTTAGTCACCGTATCAGGGCACTAAAACAGTGCCTGGTGCTGGGATGACAGCACAGAAAATGAATGCCAATATTCACACCATATATAGACTGACAATATTAGCACCAGGCAGCTCTTGGCAGAAATAGAAATTGCTATTACATTCACAAAAAAAAAAAAAAAGAAAGTAAAGCAAGTAGGTTGTTAATATCTATTTCATTCACAATGTAATACAACTTCTGGGTGACCGGGGGGCTGGACATATAAATAAAGAAAGGGAGATACATTAACAAAATATTAACCCAAATATTTCTTTCTGTAAACAAAACCCAAAAATACTAGTTTTCAATCTTGTGAGAAAATTCTAGAATTAAGTTATACTTCATATAAAATGGGTGCCACATAGTGGATCAGCAGCACAAGCTAAAGAACGCAGCATGCTTTTTTAGCTGGTATTTAAAGTCTGTTTTGGGGGGGTTAGTTAAATAAATTCTGCCAGCTGAGGTAAGGGCCGTGGTGTCAGCCCTTGCTACTTGATGCACCAAGTGTTTGTTGGAGCCCCGAGAGGAGCAGTGTTTTCATTATGGGATTCGTGTTATTGTGCGCTGCCTGCGTCTAGAAATTGCTTCTTGACGGTGAAAAGGCTCTGCAGACAGAACAAGCTCCCAGTTAATGCAATCGCTTCCCCAGTGGAACCAATCCAGGAGAAGAAGAGAGGCAATTACAGCACGTGTTCAGCTCTCTGCATTCCCAGTGTTCCACCTGAGCCAGCCCATGGGGTTCGCCTTCTTTAGGATCTGCTGGATCACTGACATAGCCACAGTGGTCCTGTGTGCCTCTTCCTGGGGGACTGAAGAACTCACCAGGGGCTTCAAAACCTAAGCAACCTCTGTGACTGTGCTAAAAGTTGCTATACTTGAGCCAGAAACCAATTTCTGTTCTGAAGGCTGGAAGCTCCTTTACAGCCCTGCTTTAAAAGAAAGCTCATTCTCCCCCCCCTTCTTTCAGAAGCTCTTCTAAATCAGAGATTAACTAAGTTAACTGAGATAGCCTGGATATTAGGAGCTATATCTGTTATAGAAATATGACCTGGTAGAAAATTGTTGATTAGCGTTTTTCTGCTTTGCAATGCTGCGTGGGGAAGGAACTGGAGGCCTCTTTCCCCTGAGTCACTGAACTCAGCCTGACAACAGACAATATTTAGACATTGGTGTTTGATATGTTTTGTAGTAAATGTTCATGGATCTATAAAGGGTGAGAAATTGAACACCAAGCAGGCAATTGTGGAAGGAATACACTAAGTATGAGCAACTAAAGTATTTTTTTATCTCCCAGTTATATTGTCTCTTAGTAAACAACAAGTTATGTGAACAAAAATCAAACTGTTCATATTCAAGGATCAGTGTTTTATTCAGTAAATGTTTCAATAATCCGCAGCTAGTTAAAATTCAATTTAAAATTCACAACAGAATTTTTGCTTCAGTTTCTCAATTTTAAAGGTTTTTTTAACTACTATTAAAGGTCCAGTGAAATCTTTTGGGAATAATTTAATCATTAAAGTTTCTCTCACTTCTCTAAACCTAAAGCCAAGAGAGAAGCACCCTGTCAGTAGGAAGGGGCTGCTTGTAGAACTCTGAATCATCACTATAGACTGCACTTCCATGGCTACTCCATGTGGAAATGATGGCCAGGCAGTATTGCTTGTAGTGGGGAGGAAAAAACTGTTTTATTGAGATGCTGATAGAGCAATGGGTTATATAATTACATGTATTATATTAGAATGTGTGTGTGTATGTATATAAATACAGATATAAAAATACAATATAAAAATATAGACATAAAAATACAATATAATTGTTCTCCCTCACAAAATTCTTTCCTTCTGATTTCATCACACCAGCTCAGCTCTTCAAAGCACCCCCAGAGCTGTGATCCCCGTGAGGACACAGTGTGCCAGCCCCATCCCTGGGCCATGCTGTGTTCAGGTCTGTCACGGGATTGCTCCTCTCTCCCAAATCAAACCTACCGACACTTTGAGCTACCTTTTCAACTTCTGAATGCTTAATTATTCTACAAGTGACTTTTATGGAAAGCATCCCACCAGAAAGAGTGCAGGAGACATCTTTTTCTAGCTGTACCTAATCTCAGGTCTGCCTGTGATGTGCAGACCTTGGCAGATGCTCACACAAGGTCATTGCTCTCTGCCTCTTCCCACTTGCTCAGTTCAGTCAGGAATCTGTGCAGAACCAGATTCTATTTTGAATTCCTTTACATAGCAAAGAACAAGTCCCCTTTGAAAATCTATGAGCTGTCCTGTTTTAATACTAATGAAATATCTTTGGGAAATTCACATAAATTTTAATTGTTTCAGGATCACCTGGCAATCTCTATTCTGCTTAGAAATATAAATGGAGGCTTAGCAAAAAAAGAGAAGTGTTCACAATAATATCACTTGGTGTGCAGTAGGTGGATAGATTTTTTTGCCACAATAAAAAGAAAAGCTGTTTTATAAAATAGCAGGGTGTAGGGTTAAGTAGGTATTTTAAAGAAGAGGTCATTCTGACAAAGTAACAAAATGTATAAAAGTGACTGCCCCCTTCTTAGCCTCTTGTCACCCAGATTTGCATAGATAATTCTGACACAGACCAGCTATTTTCAGAATAAGCTGAATTCAGCTGGTCTTCAGATCAAAGCCATCACAGCTACAACTGTTGGGCTTTATCAGGGAAACCTATACAGGAGACAAACAAATTTTTTATTTATTTAATAATGGTTATAAATCTAGGAATTGCTTGAGTTCGGTAATTAATGGATTTCCTGTGCTGTAGTGTCAGTTCTGTGGGGAACTGCTTTTATTTATTTAATTGAGTGATAATCTGCAGCTGCAAAAACAAATGTATAGGATTTTTGAGGATTGTTTCTTTTCAGAAAAGACACTTATAATTGTAAAATATGTAGTACTTGAGTATTTTCCCCTAATTGTGAGCACGTTCCATTCTCTTTTCAAAAGCTTTTCCTGGGGATACTCACGTGTTATAAATGGCCTTGAAAAATAAATAAACAGCATATCCTTTTGTTAGGAGTATGTGCATCTTATCCATCTGTCCTCCTCCTGTGTTCCTTCTGTGCTATTATTCTACAAAGTCAATTCTTCCAGAGAATCTATTTGATTCTATTTTTTTTTCCCTTATAAGAAGCTTACAGGACAAAAAAGCAATAGAAATTCACCTCAATATTGTTCTTGAGGAGGTATTTTCCCTTACTACCTTGAACAAGCTTCTTGTATGAAAAATGAAATAGAAGGAAAACAGAAAACCATCTGCCTTTTATCCCTCTCATTTAATGGAGCTGAGCTCTCCTCAAGAGCACCTCGGAGTATTTAAACCAACTCCTGATGCAGTAATTACAGCCACTGCCTGGCCTGGTGCTGCAGGTGAGGCTGTGCAGGGGTAAGAAAGGTGAATTCCCCCACGTTCAAGGTGCCAGGAGTTGAGGGGTGGCAGAGGAACGGGAGCAGCTCCTGACACGGAGCTCTGAGAGGCCCCAGTGTCCTGTGCTGGCCCATCCCCCTGCCCTTGTCTTTAGGGGAGGTTAAAATGCTAAGGAGGATTTAAAAGAGGCAGTAAAGGGAAACCAGGAGAGTTTTCTGGAAAGGCACAAAGGCTCAATATTGATGGGCAATATTTCATACTTCTGGCTGCTCCTTGGCTGGGGGTTTGCCCCACACTGTCTCAGGCTCCTGCTGGGGTGCCGTGGGTTAATGATGAGCTCCAAGGTTAATGGTTTGACACGGGGATGCCTTTTGAGCCTCTGCAAGTCCTCTGTTATTCTCCTTTCACTGTTTATGTGCAGCACTGCATAAGGTCACATATTTCTTGATGGAGCAGGCACTTGATGTAAATACCATTACAGCTGGAACAGAAAAGAAAACATCATCTAGCATTGTGTCTATAAACTAAGGAACAGCTAGTGTCACTACTGTTAGACCTGAAAAATGCTGTGGCTTTTGCTTTGTTTCCTGGGTTTGTGAGCATCAGACATGTTCTGACAAAATGCTGGTGACTTTTAGAAATGGATATGACTCTCTGGAATAGATGCCAATAAATATTTAGAAGAAGTTCTTTGTTATTTTGAGGAGAAAGTCTAGATAACAAGCATTTTTGTAGCAAAACATAGGTGGAAAATATAATATAATAATATAATATAATAATATAATATTAAAAATATCTCTGCTCGCCATGCTCCAAAATTCTACTGGTAACAAATTCAGGGAGTTTACCTATCTCAGTCCATAGTCCCAAAGAATCAGAATAGAACATCATAAAGCTGCCAAGTAGGACGGAAGCCCCCAAAAGTCACTCTAAATACTGATCCAGCAGAAATGATCTGGGCTCTGCTCATCCTCGTTCTGAGTTGGTATTCACAGGGTATAAAACTGAGTAATTGATTTTGTTTCCTCTAATAAACAGAATCCTCTCGTTTTTATGGAATGTAACATTACAGTTTCTGAAGAGGTTTCATGAGTGAAACATTCATTGCTATTTAGTGTCCAATTGCATCCAGCTTTAGAATCTAATGCCTTCTATTCACATCACTGAGCAACGATTCTGCATCCTGTGCACTGGAAAGTTGATTCAGGCAATTTTCCCTATAGATTTGTGCCTATGTCACCTTTGGGCAAAAGATGAGCTAATAGAATTGAAATGAATGTAATTGGCAGAAGGTCAACCATGGAGCCGTACGTCTAGAGCTTCCAGAAAAGGCAGAGCTGTTTCATGTTGGCATATGACTTGATTAGTATGCAGGTAAGGTGATTGTGCCTCAACAGAATAATTGGATCATTGAAATATCTGCAAACCCTGGTGTATCTACAAAGCCTGAGCAGTGATTAGATCCTGCCTGTTCATCGCAGCAAGCCTTGAAATTCTTCCCACTGTGAAAAACTAATTTTCTGTGGGAATTTATTAAATAAGAAATCTGCATGCCACTTTACCTTGTAAGCATTACCAGCAGAATACAAAGATTTCCTTTGACTTTGATGTATGCACTTCACGGATGCTTTTATATCATTGTTTTGTTACTTCTCTGCATTCAGCAGAAATTCCAGTATCTCTTTCTTCTGTGGGTTTCTGGAGAGAGTTGCATCCCCATCCGATGATAAAGCAGCTGTTGATTTAAAGAAAAGGGAAGGAGGGGAAAGGTGGGCTGTGGAAAAAAGAGCCACAATTGGAACATGCCAATACATTTCAGTTGTTGTGTTATGAAAACAGCCAGAACAAATAGTCACAAGTTGTTGCTTTTCAATCTTCATGTTTCTGTGCCATAATTGGTTTCTGCTGCATCAGTGAACAAATTTCATCGTGTCATCTCTTTGTTTTTTGTTTTAAAACAAGGGAATGCTAATCTGTGTTAATAAGGAATTACAGGTATTACAGGGTAGGATTCCTGTGCTGCCCAGCAAACTTAAAAAAATAAACAGAGGAACGAATATCAGCTTCCCAGAAGGATTGCAATATGTATTTCAGCCCTACAGAGAAGTGCTCTGAAAGGCAAATAACAAGAATTTAATAAAAATTAATAAATAAATTCTGCACCATACTGACAAAATGAACCCACACCTTGGAGCATGTCTCAGTCAAAACACCTTTCCAGCAGGAGGGTGGAGGGTGCAGCTCATCTTCTCCCCCGAGCTAATGGCAGCCAGGTTGCTTGTAGTGGGATAGAAGAGTCCAAACATCTGCCTCCTTCACTCTGTTTTTGTTTTTAAGTGCTTGGCTGCTGTGGTGCAGCTACTCTGGGAGCCAATCTAGAGTCACAAACACAGCGTCACTTAAGCTCCAGTGTAGCAGAGCTACTGTGGAAGATAATCACCTAAAAAGAGTAAATCCTCCTGGGTTAAGGAAAAGAGTTGTATGCAGAGCTAAATGAATAATTCATAGGAAATAATTTTTTTTTTCCACTTGCAGAATGGCTTGAGATTCTCTCAACTGTGTATTAATTATTCAGATGTTTCTGAGAAATGTTTTTCGTAAACTTTGTTGTACAGATTGGAACTTTGAGCTCCATTCTTGCAATGAATGATTTAGAACACTGCACGGACTTCCCAGACCTTAATTGGTTGGGTACACAAGCAGCTACGTGAATATATTTGGTGAGGATTCAAAACCTGTTTTCAATAACATCACTGTCTAATGAAACTTAAAAACTTCCTTTTCATGAGCTGTGTTTCTGTAGTAAAACACAACAGCTTTAATTTTTCATGAAAGTGAGCATCCAGCACATGGCTGAAAGTAATTCACTTGCAAACTGAAATGGATCTGTAAATACTTTTTCTGCATAATTTACACAGCTCTACTTGTGTGATACTAATAACTACTTATTAACCTTGAATTTATACTACTCAGTAGGGGAATATTTCTTTGTTCCTTCTCTTAAAAGTTGTAATTATCTCTCCATTGCTGCCTATCAGTATCCAAGTGCTTTGAGGATGGTACATTAGGACCTCATATATTTGTGTAATGTACCACAATCTTGCCATAACAAAAATCCCAGACTGTTCCATAAACAAAGTCATTCTGCTAGATTTTCCTCATTTGTGCAAAAAAGACGAAAAAGTATAGTTGCCTTGATGTCTTCATATTAGGATGCCAGAGTGTGTGAGAAAAATACATGTATTTCTCACACATTCTGGTGATAGCAATAAAATACACCAGAAAAAAAAATCAGATGTATTTTTAGTATTTTTGCTGGCTGCTTTGAGGCCCTTTAGAAGAAATGTTTATGAAATCACCATGAACTCACAGACCTGGGTACTGGAAATGGGTGGATAAATTCTTGAAACATGTTTTTGACACATACTTAGTGACTTACAGAAGTGGTAGAAACTCATTGTCCATGTCCTTGCTGAGCCCCACTCAGGGAGGTACCTTGAGCTTGCTTTGCCAGAGTAATTACAGTTTGCTCACCTTGCTCTCATTGCTCCTCTAATTTCAATCAGATAAAATTAATCAGCAGTTTCCTGTAAAGGCTGTTCTCTGCTGATTCTGCAAGTGCCTGGGGTCTGTTGCATTCCAGGGCGGGCTGGATGACACACCTGGAGAGGGACACGGGCTGTGCTCCGTGGGAAGGTGCTGTGCAAATGTACCGTGATATTCCTGCTCCTTCCTCCTGCTCTGGTGCTGCTTCTGGATCCAGTGCCCTATTTTTACCTCTAGCCTGGGATTCCTGGCCATTAATCTCTGATGCAGATTTTTTTCCAAATGCTTTTGGAAAAACTAAATGCAGGACAAGCACAGTATTTCTCTGGTCTGTCACTGCAGTAATATCTTTGAAGGGCTCGAGGAGGTTGGTTGAGAATAACCTGCCCTGCCTCAATCTGTGTTGGCTCCCCTTAACCACACTGGGTTCTCTCGAGTGCTCTTCAACCTCAGGCTTTATTTTTCTTCTTCAGCTGAATTTAGTTAAACTTAGAATATGTGTGGAGCCTACATGAGGATGGCAAATAATCCCACAGTCATTCATTGTGTGAACAATGTGATGTGTGAGCTTCTACCTGTGGGATCACAAAAAGAGTCTCTCCAGCCTAGAAAAGGGTGACTGAGGGAGTTTATGACAAAGATCTGCAACACCTGGGCCAAAGTGTGAGCAGTAAATAGACCATGAGAGTTCATTGTCTGTTCCCCTACAAGAGTTAGGACACCCCAAAGGAAACTGCTGCTGCTGCTGCAGCGGCTTCAGAACAAAAGGAGCTGCTGATTAATAGAACCTCTAATTAAGCCATGGAATTCTTTCCTGTCAGATTTTATGGTTGATAAAGTTTACATAGATTAAAAATGAGACTGGACAAATTCATGCAAGAGAAGTCTGTCAAGGTCAGTTAAATGTCAAGACACGGAAATGTGAGGAAGCCCTGAGGCTGCAAATAACAAGGAATTATCAGTAAATGTTAGCCCTGCTCTTGCATGGCTGCCTTGGCATCTTCTGCTGCCCCTGTGACATGGAGCTATGCAGACATCTAGTGCAGCCTTCTTTAACATTTCTCCGAGCCCACTGCAGTTCTGATTGAAAGCCTCCTGATGTAAACCTTCAAGAATTTCCATCTGTGTGTGGATTGATGTAGATTTTGGACTCTAGTTCTCACAAGAATAAACATTAAGGTGTTAGCTAAAATTCACTGTTGGGTTTAGTGCTGAATGCTTTTGCGTAGTTTGAAGAAATTTGGCATTTGGACACCCTGTGCATTGATTGCAGATAGTTTGAAGTTACTCTAGAAAATGCAAATGACTCCATTTTATCTCTGTCTTGAGTTTAGATTTTGTGATTGGTTGGGTTTCCTTGGTCTTAATTAAAAGTTTATTTTTTTTTTTTGCTGAACGATTTCCCCTCATCCTCCTCCCAAGAGACAGAATTATCTAGATCAAGGTTCAAGGAAACATTAATTAAACTTAGCAATAAAATAAAGTCTACAAAGACAGTGTTTTGAGTTTCTTGTCAATAAATCTCCTTATATAACTTTTAAAATGTCCTTAAATTTCATCACTAAGTGTAGCATTATAAGGCAGAGCATGTTTGCAGTGTCAGAGTGTGCCTGCCAGGATATCAAAATCTGAAAATAAAGGAGCATAATCATCTTCTTTCTGCTTCCTTGAACTTTCAGTGCAGCAATTTAAATAGGGCTTTTTTTTTTTTTCTGGGTACTTGCAAAAACGTGTTACGATTGGTTTTATCTTTATTGTTTAAAAAATTATTATGAGGAGATAGAGAGAGGTTGGGGAGTTGGCATCAGATCGCCAGAGCTGACCTGGCAGCAGAATTAACATTCTCACAGAGTGGGGAGAGAGAGAGACAACAAAAGAGATTCTTCAGTGTAGATAATATATTCAGTTTTACTGGTTTTAAAACCCTGAATCAGAAAGAGAAGTGGTAAACAAAGAAAATAAGCAAAACATCATGTACTGCTATCTGAAAGTGAAATAGTTGGAATATTTAAATAAACAACACAGCTTGGGCCCTACAGTGACATTGATTAGAACTGGCCATCTTTGAGCTGTGGAAAGATTGCACATGTTGGGTTTTTAAAGGTAGTTTATAAAAGCAGTTGATTTTAATGGACAGTTCATGAACTTAAGGACGTGCCCAAGCAATTTAGCACAGTATAATCTGGAACTTCAGCTTGACATTTCTCATTCTCTATAGCCACTGAATACCAGAGCTCTTAAGTCAACTTTTAAGTCTCACTTCCCTAAAATGGAAAATAATAATAATTAGAGATAATCTGCTCACTGTCAAACCACAGGTATGAACTGCAGCTGTCTCCATCAGAGGGGTTACTCACTGCTGATTGCTCAGTCAGCCCTAGCAATTTATTGGCATCAGCTGGTGAACCTTTAAACAGAGCACAGGGCAAGTCTTTGTATGAATCACAAGAGATGCTCTTGCTTGGTAGTTGATATCAAGTCATGTCTAAGTGATGCTAAGTCTCATCTCAAAAAATATAGGTTGTAACACCCATTACAGCATAAGGATATTTTCTGGATATGCAAATATATCCTGAAAGACACAAGGAATTCATAAGTTTTTGGCTGAAACCAGGCAGAGTCTGGTGGGGGGACATGGTTGTGATGGGAAAGGACAAGAGTTGTCCTGGAATCCTCTGTAGGTTCTTGTGTTGGTTTTCCATGGCCTGGTTTTTGGTAGTGGGGTGGCCACAGAGGTGGCTCCTGTGAGAAGCTGCTGGAAGCTTCCACCATGTCCCGCAGAGCCAATCTCTGGTGGCTCTGAAGATGAACATGGCACTGGCCAAGGCTGGGCCAACAAGAGGTGTTGGTAACAGAGAGACTTAAGAAGAAAATCAAAAATAAAAAGAAAGAAGAAAATCAAAAGAAAGTGGGGCACAGTTGGTTTTTTTCTAGCCAGCGAAAGAGGAGGAGGTGAGAAGATGTGAGAGAACATAGAGACACCAAGGGCAGTGGAGAAGGAGGGGAGGAGGTGCTCCAGGTGCCGGAGCCGAGATTCCTCTGCAGGCTGTGGTGAGACCATGGTGGAGCAGCTGTGCCCCTGCAGCCCCTGGGGATCCCCGGGGGATGCAGAGATCCACCCGCAGCCCCTGGGGATCCCCGGGGGATGCAGAGATCCACCCACAGCCCTGGGGATCCCCGGGGGATGCAGAGATCCACCCGCAGCCCCTGGGGATCCACCCACAGCCCCTGGGGATCCACGGGGGATGCAGAGATCCACCCGCAGCCCCTGGGGATCCACCCACAGCCCCTGGGGATCCACGGGGGATGCAGAGATCCACCCGCAGCCCCTGGGGATCCACGGGGGATGCAGAGATCCACCCGCAGCCCTGGGGATCCACGGGGGATGCAGAGATCCACCCGCAGCCCTGGGGATCCACGGGGGATGCAGAGATCCACCCACAGCCCTGGGGATCCCCGGGGGATGCAGAGATCCACCCGCAGCCCCTGGGGATCCCCGGGGGATGCAGAGATCCACCCACAGCCCCTGGGGATCCACCCGCAGCCCTGGGGATCCATAGGGGGATGCAGAGATCCACCCGCAGCCCTGGGGATCCATAGGCGGATGCAGAGATCCACCCGCAGCCCTGCGGGAGGTGCCCGTGCCGGAGCGGGTGGGTGCCTGCAGGAGGCTGGGATCCAGGGGCAGAGCCGGTGCAGAGAGAGGAGGTCCCTGCTCGCAGGCTGGAGCAGCCCGGCCTTGGAGCGCTGCACCCCGTGGCAGAGTGACCCCCGGCGCAGCAGTTTTGGGGGGCTGTGTGCCCGAGGGAGGGGCTCACGCTGCAGCAGGGGCGGTGGGGCGGCTGCTCCTGAGAGCGGACCCACGGCGGGGAAGTTCAGGAGAGCTGTCTCCCGTGGGAGGGAGCCCACGGCCTCACAGGGGAAGATTCCTCTCCCGGAGCAGCGAAGGAAATCTTGGTGATGGACTGAGCAAAGCCCCGTGCCCTGTCTCCCTGCGCTGTCGGTGGGAAGGAGGGAGGGGCTGGGGGAAAAATGTGGTTTTAAGGCTTATTTTACTTCCATTATGCTCCTCTGACTTTGTTAGTAATAATCTCCCTTTGTACCTCTAAGTTGAGCCTGTCTTGCCCTTGAAGTGTTTTCTCCTGGTCCTAAGGACCAACTCACGAACCCTGCATTAATTTTTTCTCTCCTCTGCCCAGCTGTGGCAGGGGAGGGTGAGTGAGCAGCTCGTGTGGGTGCCTGGCATTTGCCCAGTGTCAAACCACAACGTTGAGTAGAAGGCTGAGGAATTAAGAGCTGCTTGATAGCTTTGGTTGGAGAATAGAACAAATAGACCAGGAGAAGATGAAGTAGTAGGAAAACAGATGTGGCTCTGTACAGGTTCCTTTACACCAAGGTGTTTCAGGTGTGAATGAAATCCCTGGAGTTGGGGCTGGCTGTCTTTATCATCACAAGTTCTGATCCCCAGCAGAGAGGGCTTTATTTGAAAAAAAATATATAAATGATTGATTTTTTTTTTTTTTCTACTCTTTTGCTAGTGGAATAAGGTAGCCTGGTAACTTACTCTGTTTCAGCATTCAAGGTCTACAGAACAATTTTAAAGATTTGGTCCAATAATTTTTTTTTAATTAAGCACTTTAGAAGTTCAGTGAGACTGAATAGCAAGATGGAAAAAGTAGAGGTTTTAAAATGAACTAACAATTATTCATGGGTCATTCCTTCTCAGATTTCATTTAATCAAAGACCCAATAAAAGAACACATTGTAAGCTGGTTCATTTTTTACAATTTCTTTAACTTTTAAATCTCATTTTTTAAAATTATAATAGTCATTAAGAGACTAATTTTGAGATTCCCTCCAGAGTTTTCTTAATCAGGCAGATTTTATTCTGTCTGTGACAGTCATGCATTACAAGTCACTGAGTAAAGCAGTTAAATACCTGTTCAAGTACACACCTCTGGCTACACAAGTGTTCAAAGTTCATGTGTGCAGAACTGAGGTACGTTGGCAAACTGGGGCTACCATGTAATATTTTTACTTTCTCCACATGAAAGAAACTGAATACGTTAGAAAATTCTGCTCTGAAATCATAGCATTTTGTTGGTACATGGATTATTTTAAATCATTTCAGTGATAGATGAGATTCTAATTTTTAGCTGTTTGCTAAGAAATTATAGCACTCTCTTTGTTTTAAAATATAAGGGCAAAGCACACTTTATCATTCTTTTCAGGGGAAACACTGCCTGGCTGAATAATACAGCAACCCCTGATTTATATGTGTATATCCACTGGAAAACTGTGGGGTTTGCCCACTTTTGATTTTCAAAGCTTTATGAATGATGAAGAAATTCAGGTTAAGAATATTGACTGAGCTATCAAGGCTTGAGTTTGCAATTCAGAATGTTATTGAGAAAATTCCTTGCATTAGTAAGGCCTGAATAGGACTTCAGCTGCTCTTTAGCATCATAATCCTCCCTGCTATTTCATGAGAACTGGCTAGTTAACTTTATTTGGTAGTTTAATATTCTGTATCAAATACTTTCATTTCATTCTTTAGCATGATAAATCTCAGATTTGCAATTTACTAAGAATTACTAACTGATGGTCAAAAAATATTCATTTAGGTGAATAAAAATGGCTATTGTCTGGCAGTTCTGTTACGTTCCCAGTATCAGCAATGTTATGTAATATACTGGTGCCACAGGATGCACCAAATTCTGCAAAAGAGTATTAAATGGAATAGACTTTATACCCATGAAGGACACCAAGAAGGAGGCCCTGGCTGCTACAGAGTTCAGGTACTTGGTAGAAGCATCAAAGTGCCTTGGTCAGAAAAGTGCTGCTGCCAGAAACCAGAGCCAAATTGTGATCGAATTGCATTCCTGCTGGAGAAGTAGCTAAAAATACACTTGAAAATTCTGTGTAGGTGCTAAATGGCATAAAAAAATAGAGTGTCCCTGGTCTGAATTTGCTGAGATATAAGTTGAAATCATAACTGTTCAGCAGTGAGCCTTTTCTAGTATTGTAGCATCAAATTAAAAGAGAGAGACACAGTTGTTACAGCTGTGATAAGTAAAACAAATGCCACCAGCATGTGACTGACTTTCTCATCTCATTCTAAGTGAAGTTTGAAAATTTTCATTGACAATAGTACCCCAGATTGATCTAACTGACTTTCACTGGGATGTGGAATTTAAAATAAGAAAATCTGTTAAAACAAGATTACAGAGTCCTTGTGGCAGCTTCAAAGCAATTCTGAGCTCGACTCAAATTCCACATGCAAACACACATACAAGAAAACTGTAGTGTATCTGGATGAACTGTCCATAGTCTACCTTAAGAGATTTCAAAGAGAGGTAAATCAGTTCATTTTTCTAGGTATGAAACTGGCTTTTCAGATTGCTCCACTCCCCACTGTTTCTCTGAGAGTGATGGAAATCTGCTCAATTTTTGTTGAAACCTCATTGGAAACTGTTCAGTATTCAAGAGGGTTGTTTGGGCTTTCTTTAACCTGGTGAGTTTATAGAATAGAAGTGGAATTAACCTGAAATACTTTTGCTCTTTGGACTGTGTTTGCCACTTTAATAATGCCCTGTACTTAATCAATATTAAGGGTGTCAAATAATATTTGGAGTTCTGGAGACACAAGCTCAGGACTCAGGAGCCGTTCTGCTCAGGGGTCACAGGGGAGACTTTCCCCTCCCTCCCACACCCCCCACTGCTCCCTCAATGTGCTGCATAAATAAGCACGACTCTCTCTTGCCACAGGGATTCCACAGAGATGCTGGAGTGCAGAAGTTTCTGCCTCAGCAGCCTGGGATCGTAACAGGCTGCAAGGTAAATTGAAAGCTGTTCACTTCCCTTTAAAATACTGCATCAGAGTCCTGATGTTCTTCACAAACAAATTTAAAACCATCTCTGGGATGTTTTGCTCTATTCCAGAAATGAGTTAATAAGAATTTTCTTTTTTGTGTTGTAAGTCTGAGTCAGAGCTGGAAGGGATGAGAATTGTAGTGTTGTGTGTACCTCACTGCTCTCTGGGATTTGTAAGGGAGGCCATTGCCCTGTCTTTTCCTCTTGTATCCAGTGTCCAAACTTTGGGTGAACCCCCAGTTCTGGTACAATTGACTCTGTATATAATAAAATAATTATTAATTTAATTTCTCTAATGATATTGAGGGCTGGAGTAGGTGACTGCTGATGTACTGCCTGCACCTTCTGAGCTTTTTGGGGAATACTTATCCTATGCAGACATTCAAAATCTGCATATTCTTCACTTGGAGCATTATGCTGCACTTGAAGTGGTGCCAAGATTCTTCTCTTCCTCTGGGATCCAGTGGAGGTCTCTGTTAGGTGACAGACCACCAGCCTTTGAGGACTCAGTCATTTCATTCAGCATGTGACAAATTTTATTTTCTTCTGAATGTTTCAGGCATGGTTTTGATCTGAAAACAAACCCAGGGTGTGCTGATTGGTTCTGTGTTCGGGTGCAAAGCCACAGCTAATTAGACATTCCCTTTACTCTCACAGAGACAGCATTTGGATCATTTGCTCTGATCCTTTCCTTAAGGCTTAATAAATTTTTCACTGTTACACTTTAATTCATTAACTTCACTTTTGAAAGGATTGAATCAGCTTTTTGAGGCCTGTATGTGAACATGAAAGAATAGAGGCAAGAAGTTAGATTCTTTCAAGCCACAATCCCAGATGCCTCCACATTGCTTTGAGGATCATTATCCTGCTGGAGTAATTTAGACACTTTATTGCCAGGATTCTTTCTAAGAGTGCAATTAGAAACTCTGAGCTGTTGGTCTGAGCTGTGCTCTGCCCCTGGGTTCTTGGTTGAGAGCATTTCCCATTCTCTCAGTTTGGAGAATACCCTTGATTGGGTTAATGATGTTCAAAAGCACTGAAATTGTAACCTTGTCCCTTTATTGCTTTTTTTTTTGAGTACACTGATTTAGGAAAGCCTCCATTTCTGCAGCTGAGAGAAGATCTGAGAATAAACATCCAGTGGGAAGTTGGGTCTTGGAAGTGCTGGGCAGTGTCAGGCAAATCCTTGGTGGTGGTTTCTACCACCAACAGTGACTGTTTAGGAATGCCTTGTATTTTCCACAGTAGCAAAATGCTACAGTGTTCCCTAGAAAGAGCTGTCAAAAATATTTAGGTGTAGCAGCTTCTCACCTCTGTAGTTCTGTAATTTTGAAATGTTTATTTGCATTAGTTAAATGTGCAGAGCAGCTGATTCCACGAGATAACTCTTCCTTGGGAAGAAGCAGGAAAACAGTATTGGCAAGGGGCTCCTGTGTCAGTAATGAACTTGACAGAGCCAGGCAAAGACATCCTGGGTGTGGTCTCTGATCATCTGTACCAATCTAGAGATTTGAGAAATGCATTTTAAATACTCAGGAATTACTGGCAGTATTGTGTGAGGAAATGATCTTTAATCCTCTTTGATGGAACCTGTGGTGCTCTGCCATTATGATAAAGTCGTGCAGGAGGGTAAAACACCATGAGCTGCCTTAATGTCTGCATATATGGAATAGACACTTAAGCAACATGCATATATATATATACATGTTTTTATTGACCTGTTCTTCCAGCTCATTAAGCACAGCTGTCACTTACTATCAGGAGCAAATGCAATGGAAGTCATTTGGAGAGGGAGATGATCGGTTGTATTAAATTTACCATGTGTTGTTTATCTTGCTCTGTAAAGAAGAGCTGTTTTATTGCAGAGGTTTGCCCAAACCCAGCCATCACTAAGTGGAGGGAAGAGACAAAGTGATAGAGTGTAATGTGATAGAGCCAGTGGGAGGAAAAAGCTTTTTTCCAATGTTGCTGGACAATAATAGCTATCCTCCTGCCAAAATTGGAGGCACAGTACAGACAGATCACCTAAGCTGTCTTTATTTTCAAAGGCATTTTAATTTCCAGGCTACAATGACAGTGAGTGGCTGATAATGTTGTTTTTTTTGTCCTCCAATTGTTCAATTGCTTGTAGGGGAAATCCAGATCAAGGTATGTGTTAGGCATCTAACTCTCCTGCATTTCAAAAACATGTTGAGGCTCCTTACTCCACGAAAATTTTCAATCACATTCCTTAAATTATCTTGTCATGTGTCCTTGTGAACCATTGTAGTTGATGACACAAAATGAAATGTGTATCTGACATATTAAGGGGGGAGTGACCTGACTTTTGTCTTTCTTTGGTGAAGTCATTTAATCTCACTGTGCATCAGGTTCCAGAAGAACCAGATGAGATTTGTTGTTGTTGTTGTTGTTGTAATGGGAATTTTCATTTTAAAGTCACATTTCAGGAAATTTTCTGAGGTCATGGGCATATATTTTATGCCAACATGAAGCAACTTTCAAAGAGACCCACCCAAGAACACTGCAGGAGTCACTACACTCTCATTTATTGCTGGAAGTGGGTATTTCATGAAGGCAGGTTTAATTTACAGGTGCAGGTGTGTATCTGAAAGGACAAGCTACAGTTGTAACTAATGGATTTGATGGTGCAAAGGAAGGGCAAGGGAAGCCTATCTCTCCTCCTACACAAACAGGACATGAGCCCTTTGTGACATGGGATGCCCAAGGCTGCCCTGCATTTGCACTTCATCCCCTCTGCCCACTTTACAGAGTTCTCACTGAAGAGCTGTGTAAAAATGGGCACATTCTTAGACTAACAGCTTCTAGGTTCAGAGTGCTGTCACTAAGTAAAAATGACCTCTAAAGGCACTGGTGTGTTCAATGTTGATAAATGCAACTTTAATCCCAAATTCTTTATATGTAGAAACATAAAAATAATTAATTTTCTATCCTACTTATCTTGAGTACTCTGTAGGTGCCTGTTCCTAGTAGAGCAATGAGAGAATGCTCTCTGGATGTTTCTTACTCCTCAAGATCCAGAAATCATAGTTGCTAGTCAAGAAAAAAGGGGTATTTGATTTCACTTATTTTACACCTTTCAAAAATTAAAAAATCAGCAAACCCCAAGTTGTTAGACAGCTGAATTTCTAGGAGGGACACTTCTCTATGCTCCTAATTCCCATAAAAGTAGAGAAAGCAAAATGTCATTGTCACCAGAGCAATGCACAGGCTGCACATCATTTACACAAGGAGACATTCTGTCCCTGGGATGCTACAAAGAAGCAGCTGATTGAAGCATTAACGTGCCCCAGCCCTTTTCTGAGAAAGACAAGGTCACTGCAATGGCTTTAGTGACTGAGAAGTTGATACCTGATTCCTCCCCATCCTTGCTCAGTGTGCCTTAATCCACTGACTACAGCGCTCAGCCGTTTTTTCGAGGGGAAAGGAGGTGAAAACAGCCTAAAGAGATGAATATTTATGTACATATTTCTGTAATTTCAATTCACTCATTGAATCCAGCTCATACGTACAGCACCCACCAGTGGGAGGATCCAAATCTGTACAAGTGCAAACACTGCTGGGGAGAAAGCTTTCTTCACCAAAATAAAAAGGAATGGAAGCAAACCTTGTGCCTAATGATGATGAATATCATCAAAATGACTGCATTCAGGGGAAACAAATACTCTTAAATGCTCTGTATATATTATCCTCATCTTTTTCTTTCATGGTGAAAATGATAAGTGAAGGAAGAAGCGCACTGATGGTGCCTAATGTACAGCTACACGTGTATCTCTATATATATCCCAGAAACACTGGTAATGCTCTTTCAAAATGATCATTACTTAGCTGAAGAAAAAGGTGGCAAGCCCAGCTTGCTTCCATGGGAGACAGTGCAGACAGCAAAAAGATAGAAGGTTTTTTATACCAGCTTTCCTGTCATTAGTTGTCAATTAATTGCACTTAAACCAATAATCCAAGAGAGAACAACAATCATTTATTAACCATGAAGTGGTTGTCATTAAAGCCACAAACCAAAGCTGGGCTTGGTGGGGAAGACCCTGACCCCAAACCCAGGGAGGACAAAAGGCAGGAGCTCCCACTGACCTGGGGACTGCTTGGACAGCTGCAGCTGTTTGGCCTGGCCTGGCACAGCTGGCAAAGGGCAGCAGTGGTCTTCTTGTAGGAATCCAGGAGGGCTGCAAAGTCTGATTATAGGAGGGAAACTAGAAGCTCTGCTGAGTTTATCCTGATGCCCTGAACATTTCTCTCTTTCAAGTTTTATTTATCGTCTACTTATTTAGTCTGTCTAATGAACAGCCTCATATGTAACCTCATAATGAAAACATTACAGAGTATTTCATGCTTAGCTGGAGCTGAATCTGTCTCTTTGTTTGACCAAGACACACATTTGTAGGGTTATTAGAAAATAATCCATCCAGTGTATATTTTAAAATAATTGCCTGACATTGATTTTGAAATGATATTTATCAGAGAATAACACTAATGATATTATTGATAATGCATGCTCATTAATACAGTTGTTTTTTTCACCAGTGACAATTCCTAGGAGCCCACTTTTGAATTAAGCCTGTGCACCAGTCACTGTATAAAATCAGCCCAAAAACAACAGACGTTGCCTCATAAAGCTTATGATCTAAATCTAAGATAAGAGATGACAATCAGATGATGTGGCTGGAGTCATAACACATCTCCAGTCTCAGTTTTATTAACTGGGAAGGGCATTGCAGCCGAGGTGAATTTCAGGGGGAAAATGAGCAAAGATGATGGGCTTTGTTTGTTACTGCAAGTGGGAAAGAAGTTGTGAAAGGGTCTCTTGTGAGATCAAGCCCTGGGACAGTGGGTATGGACACATGCACTGATCTGGAGTAGGTGACCTGCCACGGAGTATCATGGCAGTTCTCGAGCCCTCAGATCTACAGGAACATTTCTGGCGGCATAAACAGCTCATCAAAAGCCAGTTGGCTACCATAGCAGGGGATATGTGTGGTGGCACACCTGAGCAATGGGACTGGAGAGCAGTATCAGATTCCATAACAATCCAACATCTTGAGTGGTGGTGTTACCTTTAATGGAACAGAGAACGTCCAAGTGACTCACAAAATCCAAGTGGGTGGAGCAGTCTGTGACCAGCCTGATGTGGGAGTCCTGCTCAGGAGAGGTGGGGCTCATTAACATAGCAATTTGCATGAGCTAATGAGGTGGTCCCAGAATTCAGCTGCTGGAATGATCACAAAGCAGAGTTATAAAGAATCCCATTCCAAGCCCCTGACAGCTCGCGGTGCCATAACGGAGCCGGGCATCCCCCTGTCCTCAGCTGCTGGGGTTTCCAGGTACATTCACACTGGCAGTCACACGGGTTGTGCTGCCACAGACTTGTGATTCTCTCTGGGTAGGCTCCCATTGATGATAATATTTGACATTCCAGATATTCCACATTCCAGATTTTTCCCTGTTCCTGGCCCTGGAAACAACAAGCATTCTCAGGATAGTGGCCACTGTCTTTATCAAACCTGTTTGAAGGGGTGCTGCTGGGAGACAAATATTTAATTGATTTACAACACAGCAGCAGTGGGAAGGGGGAGAGTGGGGAGAACCACAGCATACTGGAATTTGAAATACCAAAAAACCCCCGATGTTTTAAAATTCCAAGCAGTGAGTTTGTTCTTAGGTTAAAATGGATTTTCTAAAACCAAGGCAAGTCATTCTGGTAATGGTACTCCTCAAAGAACTGCTCCTGAATGTGAATGGGGAAAGCTGCTGTTCATGAGGTATTCCAGTGCTTAAATGGTGTCCCAAAGCACCACAGTTTTCAACAATTATGAAGAAAATAAAATACTGAAAATGTGCAAATGTGAAACATAATTTTCCAATTAATTTAATATCATCATGCTTTGCATCACACAAGCTGAATAATAATTTCAGAAAAAATAATTTGTCAGAAAAATAACAGATAAAACAAACATTCTTGTATTTAGAACAGTCTATTTAGAACATTCCTAATGCTTTATTGCATTTGCATTGCAAAGTAAGAGAGGTAATATCCTATCAGGCATTGAAAGGCTCAATAGATGTATGTTCATCACTCAGTAAGAAATTAAAGAGAGACCTTGGAGTAGAATAAATAATGAAAAAAAAAGAATCCATGTTCATTCCAAATCTGTCTAAACTGATGCATTGTCACAGGCTTTTAACAGGTCCAGAATCCCTGGAGGCTTCCAGACTTCAAGAAACTGAAATGAATCTGATGGAGGGGTTTTTCAAATGGATTTGTCAAGGTTTCAGGAGTTTCCTGTTTTTCTTGCATGTTAAGATCTTTGCCAGCTGTTGTAAAGAATTGTTTGTTTTCTGGTCTAGTTTACCCAGTCTGAGACAACATGAATTCAGTACATCAGAAGTTTCTCATTAAACATATTTTGTTTTTGTTGTATTTCCCATTTTTGCTAAGTGGGAAGGTATGAACTTTTCATCATGAAAAATCAACATGACCTTTTGCAAAAATGAGGTGCAAGCATTTCAGCATTTGGATGTTCTGGCATTTCACTAAAAGACCAAATGAATTTTAACACATAATATATTTTAAAATATGAATAGTAACATCAGTTGCTTTCCTTTGCCTGCCTTGAAATTTATTAACGCATTTTGAAGTGATCATGAGAGTTCACCTCAGTAATAATAAAAAAAACCTGACCAGGAAAAAATTGGGAAATTTTAGGTAAATTCCTTTTTTGTTAATTCCTTGAAGACTCCTCTGTGATATATAATATATGAGTGCTGACAACATTTTATTATTTGCTGTCTGCAAGGTATGAAGTAATGGTTCTCCTAATAGAATTTAAAATATGTCATTTGCTAAAAATTGGAAGATTTGGAGCCAGTGTGGTGGGCAGAGTCATTATAGATCCTGCTCAATGTGTGGTGCTCCCATGTTTCAGCAAGGAAGGGCCATTGCAGACAGCTTGTACTGAATAAATCCCTGATAAACATTATCACAACACTGGCAGGAATGGTCGGTTCCCAAACGGGAGAAACTGTTCCACACAGATTTGACTGTAACAGTGTGAGCTGACCCCCTGGTGCCCTGTGGCGGCAGGGCTGGGGAAAGGTGAGGACACACCTGGGTGCATGGCTGGGCTGGAGCTAAGGGGGGATAAGTTCTGGCAAAGAGGTGTTGTAGGGCAAAGGAGCTCACCCACACCAGGCCAACACTTCTGCTGTTTCTAGGTAGAACACCTTGTCTGATAGTTACTGGAATAAACATTGAGTGCCATAAATAATAAGAAGCTTTATTTATAAAAACTTTCTGTTCTTCACCTGGGCATGATTCAGGTTTCCTGCTTATAGCTGAACTCCATTCAAGTGCACTAAGGTGGTTGGGGCATTCAGGATTCTGTTTCTGCCACACTGAACTCAGCTGCGGTGGAAACTCAGATGAGTAAGTTAAATAGATTCATCTTTGTTCCTTTATTGCTGATGAGACTCTCTTTGGGACCAGAAATGGTCGCTTACACGTCCTGGTCAAAGAACATGCACTTTGAATTTTAGAGAATCAAGAACAAATTAACAGGAAAACACAGATTCTTTTTCCCCCCAAGCTCTCAGAGCTGTGAGGTGTATGGCATACATCACACAACAATAAGTATAGGTAGGGGTAAGCTAATATATAAAGAATAACCTTTGATAATGCATTTGAATTGCTAGCAATGTCCTAAACTCTAGTGGGTAACTGATAGATCTCAGCATTCCCTGTTCTCTCTATGCTATAGGGATTATATATCCTTTAAAATAGAATTTCCACCATTTTAATCTAGTGGAGTTGTGGAAGACTGAAAATAGCATTTCAGTCTGCACTGCTTGGCTGCTATGCTTCCCAGATGGCTCGGAGCACTTTCCTTCAAAGAAATTCCTGTCACAGTGGTTCCGTACATGTCTTAGGCACCAACAATGCATTTCTGCGTCAGCAAAATAGTTCTGACAACTGCAGGCACCGCTTGTGTTTGAGGGCATTCTGAGGAAATAACCTCTGCAGTTAAATGCTTGTAAATTTTCCATCGTGGTGGCTCAGTCCTGCCGCTTTCACTTGAGGAAAACCTGGCTGGTTTCTGTTAGCACAGGCTTTGCTTTGGTGTGATGTGTTGGGTTTGGGCTCCCTGCTCCTTGTGTGATGCATTTGTCTCCCTTGGCAGAGGGGAAGGTGCAGACTGCCTTTTGTGTCCCCCAAAGCCTGGCTGGGGTCCTGCAGCAGAGCTCTCAGCCCTGCCTGCTACATCTGTGGCAATTCCACCCAGAGGAGATGTTGCAAGACAGTGAGTCCCCAGTGGGATGTAATAGAATGGAAGCAGATGGTGAGCTGAGGAGAATTTCAGGGGAGGATTACATTTTCCAGTTACTGTCTTTTTGATTTCACTGCTTTTGTCTGATGAATTGTGTCAGATTTGATCCTTCATATTGAAAAGCTGCTTCTCAATGTGCTCCCAAATGTACAAATAAAGTAAATGGCTACTGCCAATATACTGTCTCAGAAACTTAATTTTTTAATGCCCATTAGGAATGGCCTTTCATTCCGTCAGTGTACAGTGTGATTTCTGCCTTCAGGTAAGGATTTTTTCTGTCATAGTTTGGGGTTTCAGTAGCCTGCTGGGTTTTGATACATAACATAGCTGAGTACTCACCATTTACTCCTGGCCAAGGCAAACAGAAAGGCTTTCCCTTGCCCTGGCTTATTTGTACAGCTTTCCTTTGGCTTGTTTGTAGTCCCTGATTAGCACTGGGGTCTGTAGAGTCCTGCTAGCAAAAGCCAGACTAAGAGACAAGGGAGACACAGACCCTGAGAGCTCAGAGCCCAAATGTGAGCCCATCCCTGGTGGGAGGGCAGGGCCAGCTCCTGGGGCGTGTGAGGAGTTAATTCAGTGCAATTGCATGGAGATGCCCTTTCTACAATAGCAGCAGATCACTTTGATGTGCAGCTTAAACAATGATACTTTAACATGCTTTCAAGTATCTATGAGAAAAAAAGAAAGTCAAAACTTATTTTCAGCACAAGGATGTTCTCTGGATAGACTCTACCTGTTCATTAAGGCTGATACTTTAAAAACCCCAGCAGCAGAAAGTCTTTCTTATCAACGTTGTGGAATCAGGAGTTAAATCTTGGATAAGGTGAAGCCCCCCTCTAACTGTGGCCAAACATTGGTGTGCCTGCCCCTGTATTAGATGTTGCTAGTGTTGATAGTATTTTTTTGTTTCTTATTGCAAAATGATCATTATTCTCTGGTGACCATACATATAAAAGTATAACCAGAAACAGATCTTTTCTGTATCATTCCTTTCTATGTCCTTATAGCACATTCAGTCTTATTTTCTTTGTTGATTTATTCTATTATGGAAGACAAGGTTATAGAAGGATTTTGACTCTTCTGAATTGAATTGAGGTATGAGGAGTGGGTAAATCTAAGTAAGGTTGGAATTTGTAGTAGATCACTATGACAGCTTTCTGACTGCTTCCTTTTATTTAGTGTTGTCTTATTTACTCAGGCCTAGAGACTCATAAACACTGTAAGTGCACATGTACGTGTAATGAACTTCTCTTCTAGACTGTTATGGCTCAGCCTCCTTCAGTGTCTTTTAAAAATTGCCATTTCATATATTGCTTTGATCTTCTCCCTGCACAGATGTTGCAGGTAACCAGGACATTTGAGCTTCCTGCTGCTGTTGCTGTTCAAGCACCGCAGTTCTGTGGTGGAACATGCTTGGGAAGGGTTCATGTTTAGTATTTTTCATGCAAGAATGGTTTAGAAGGATTGGAAGTTCCCAGAAATTCTGAATGTTTGACTTGACTGGCATCTGTTACTTTCTGGAGCCTAAAGAGACAAGAGGTTCACCACCCTTGAGGGTGCCTATTTACCTTGAGGGTAAAATAATCTGAGGAATTCTCGTCAATATTCGTGAGAGCCTGGCCAGACACCCACAGCTGTATCACCTTCAGAGAGGCTGCTGTAGAAGCAGCTACACTGCTGATGTCACTCCAAAACAGAAGGAATGAAAGCAGTTATGTGTAAGAAAGAGGGTACAGTCAGAGTGTTGGTCCTACAGCCTGGCTGGGACAGCAGGTGGGGAAGAAATAGGGTGTGGATTGATAAGAAAGATTCAGAGCATCAACATCTCGTTGTTGGCTTTGCAAATCAGGTTCAGTTCCCTAAACCATGATTTATGAACAGTACACTGTTTACTGGCCTGGGCAGCAATTATTAGGACAGATGTAAAGATATCATTATATCCATGTATAAGGACAGATATTTTGCAATTCTCAGCATCTTTAGATACAGATGGAAATCACAGCATGAATGTGCACATCATTCCTGAGTGCACCCCAGGAAAAATGCACCTGCAAACAGAGGGAGCCCTGTCCTACCTGGCTGAACTCAGGCACACAAAGCTGCGCTGACGCCATCCTGCATTTCCATGGGCTCTCATTGCAAAGTGGAGGTTCCTTGGGAAAAAAAAAAAAAAAGCACAAACAAGAAGAATTACACTTCAACAAGCACTAGAATTTAACAGCTTTTAGATGGGGATGGGTATTTAGTTTAAACTTTGATTTATGACTTTATTAATCCGAGTCCGAGCTCTTGCTTCTGTTGCACCTGGTTTGCATTTATCCTATAGGATGGAAATAATGAAAAAAGTACCCTGAGTTTATTCTCCATAAAGGGAATTTGGGGCTGCATCTGGCCATTTTAGGAGTACTTTCAAGCATTTCTGTTCCAGCAATCTCCATGCTATGAAAGCCCCACAGGCTGTTAGACAGTTATATGTCTTTTTGTTCCTCTCTAATGAAGCCATAATAAGGTACCAAATCTCTTGGAATCATTTCTCCAAAATGAAATAGCAAAGCAGTGTTGAGTTGGGCTATTGCAGCCCTGTCAGCACCGCATGATAAAGTAGCATAAATACAAATTACACCAGCAGAAACAGTTTTTGGTGCACAAAAATAGGAAATATTACTTCTCTGTGCATGTTTTTTGGGCTTGCATGACTGCTGAGAGCTCTGGGGATTATCCTACATGAATCTAAGGAATAGTGCAGAGCCCACTGAGCTTCCATCAGCTAGGTCCTGTGAAATTAGTGGCAGTAGGAAAAGCAGGAGTCTCATCACTTTTGGAAAATACTGGAAAGGGAAATTAAATCGCTAGTTTTGAAAGAGTCCAGAAGAGTACAAGAATGTCATGATGACTCCTGGTGCCCAACTGGGCTGTTAAGACATAATTCTTGAAATAGGGATCAAAGTTATGTTTCTAGTTTTTGAGGGTTTTTTTTCAGTAAGCACCTGAAAATTCCACATCAGGATTGCCCCTGTGTAATTCAGTGTTTCTGTCCCAACCAGAGATCCCACCTGGGTGTGTTCATTCCCCCTGCCCACACTAAATATGCCCAGAGGAGCTGGGCCTGACTCCTCTGAGCTGTCTTGTGCAATCCCAGGGAATACACCTCACTTTCCCTCTCCCTTTGAAAAATAAGGTTCTTTCAAAATCATCAGGTATGATATTGCTCTGAAAGAACCAAATCATATTTTATCAGCAGGACTCCCCTGAGCAGAGGTTTAATGAATGTGGAAATACAGGATTTAAAGTGATTGTGGCTTATAATACTGCACATTAAATGCTACTTCCACTTGCCCCATAAATGTTTTTTCTCCTGTAAACTTCTAAATTAAGTAGTGTAGACTGATAGAAATATTTTTCTGTGTTTGCATCTTTGTTTTTGAACCTTCTGCCTGAATAAATTTGTAAATTATGTACATTTGTTTTTCTTATCCTGCTGTACATAAATTGTATAGATAAAATCAATACATTTTATTGTGCTACAATTTTCTATATAATGTAAAACTGAAGACCAAAACAGACATAAATACATACTTTGGGACTTTTCAGGAAGCTATAAAAGATATATGGGATTGACTTCTTTAGCACAGAGAAGAAGAAACCCACACACATGTAACCTAAGTTTGTTGAGGCAAAATTTCTCTGAGTTACAGTTGTGAGAGATGGACATAACACCAACCACATAGAGTGGGTGGAGTTGTTGAAATTTAGGAAGTAATACTTTTGTTGGTATTCTTCTGTCCTTTCTGTGCCTGTTTTAGTATTCTCCTCTTCCATTTCTAACCCCACAATCGTTTACGTTTATTAACTTTAATTATAAAGCTTATATGCCCCTGTAGAGGGCTTTAGTGGAAAATCAAACCAGATGCTGCAGTAATCAGATTCTTGAAATGAAAAACACCTTGACAGGACCATCTTAAGCCATGTTGTTGAAAGAAGCGAAAATAGGAAAAAAGCAGTAACTCAACCCTCAGGAAACTGTAGGCACAAATAAAATTTAGCTGTAGTAGTTTAATGTGGGAAAATCTTTGACATTTATGCAGTTTATGACTGCACCGAAAAATTAAAGAGGGTGGTGAAAATCTGTAGCTTTGTGATGAAGTTAAAATAAAACAGCTGATACTGTTCCTCTGCCTCACATCTGGAAAATGTTCATTTTTCTTGATGAAAACAAATTTGTGACTGTAAATGAGCAGTGAGACAGTGGATGTGTTGGATTGCTGATAAATGACAGAGGCCAGAGCAGCTGGAGATGAACCAGGTGAGTGCCCAGAGCTCCTGGGCACTGTGAGGGTAAAACTGAGCCTGGCAGTGGCTCTGCTGAGCAGCCAGAACAGGAACGTGGGGTCTTTCCAGGGCAGTCATGGAGAGCAGGGAGGATTTCCTTAGCTGGGCGTGGGAGGGAGGAGGAAGTACCCCTGGTAGGAATTCTTTTGATGGAAGAGAGCACAGGGGAGGTTGAATGTACGGGATTATGGTGTAAAGAAGATGAATGGCTCCATAGATTTACTGTTCTGTGCTAAGATCCCAGGCCTGGCTTAAGTTAGGACTCTGGGGGGATGTTAATTGTTATGTGACACATTTCCACAACCATTACTGCTTAGTCTCACTCACAACAAGGCTGCTTAAATCCTGTCCTCAGCCTGCAATGCAACAAATAAGTGAGAGCTGTGCTCCAGTTGAGCCTCTAATATTGCACAAACCTGAGGGAGAGGTAACAAGGTATAAGTGATTTAAGGATTTTAAGGACAACCGAGACTGTGCATCAAGAGAAATTAGTTTAATTATGAAGTCTGAAGTCTTAAAAGAAACCCACACACATGGAGATACCGCAGGCACACACACACATACACGGAGGAAAGGAGGAAGAAGGAAGAAAGAAAGAAAAAACCAAAAAGGAAAAAGCAGGCCTTGTGATTTATGTGTGGGATGCAAGCAGGTGGATTCTGTGTCAGACTGAAAGGATAAAGGGAAGCCAGTTCCGGCTCCAGAGTGCCAGGTCTTGTGTGGAGTCGTGAGGAGTCATTTATATTTAAAGAATCTCTTGATAGGCCTCCCTGACCTCAGTAAATAATAGACATATTAATAATAATAATATGACAAATGGTGCTTTTTTCTAAGGCTAAATGGATTTCTGTTGTTAACAGCTTATTTTTCTTTAAGACAAAAATAGACCGTGCTGCACCTTTTTGACCGTGACACTGTGTGTTTTGTTCAATCCTTTAGTATTTCTGAGAACTGTGGGAGTCAGCTTGCTCCTGTCAGCTTGTTCTTAATGTTAGTTTTCCATTTTCTATGATTTTACTGGAAAGAGGACTCAGATTTTACTGAGAAAAGCCTTCAGAATATGGAACTTTAATTATCAGTATGCAATCCAGATTTAGAGGGCTTCTTTCAGTATGTATTTTTTTTACCAAGCTGTGAACCTCGGTTAATTTTAGAAAGTCTGATGAACTAAAATAGATGTCCTCTGCTTGAAAGTCAGATGATTCAGTTGAACCACAGACCCTTGAGCTCTTCAGGGCTGCATGGCTGTAGAGGCTGTGACTTTTAAAATGTGTGTTAATTGTGGAAATGGAAATCAGATATGTTTGGGGGTCTTTTTCCCCTCATGAAACATTTTTCTGCAGCATGCTTTGAGCTTTTATTGAAGGTCTGTGAAGGTATTACCCTAATGTTAATAGTTAGTGATTTGGACCACAGATTCAGGAATTTCTGGGGATTACTTGCCTCCTTTGGCCCATGGTAAGATATGGGCAGGGCTCTGGGTTACTCTAACTGACCAAGGAGTTTTAGTCACAAGGAGAAAACAAAAGGAGAACAAGAATTCAGGGGGAAAAAAAAAATCCACCTAGTTTGAAACATCCCCAAAGCCATTTATGCTGTGTTTGGAACCTCCATTCCTCCAAGCTGTCAAAAATCAGCCTTTCAGAGTTTGCGTCCTGGTTTCCAAAGCACATGCTGACTGTTTGTCCTGCTAACCAGCACAGGAATTGAATGTTCAGCACATTCTAAAGTCATACTGGGACTTGTTTATTTGGGCATATGCCTGGAGAATGGCAGCCTACAATCAGTAATCCAAGCCCACAAGAAGCTGGGATGAAAGTTCTCAGTTTATTCTTATTAGGCAGCCTTTGGAACTTAGAACAATGACTTTGTGAGTTCCCACCAGATTTTAAGCGGGGCAAAACCACTGAAATTTGGAAGGAAAAAGAAAGGAAAAGTTAAAACAAAAAAATTTTTGGCTGTCTAAAAGAGAGAGAGAGCACACACACACAAGGCTGAATGGATACGCATTCCACAACACGTACAAAGTCTCTTCCAAGGCTTTGTTCAGATCTGAATCTGGCTCCAGTTCTCCCAGCAGATTTCTCATTTGGACCCTTTCAAGTGTGGCATATTTGTAGTCTCAGGCCCTCAGTGAAAGAGCACTTTGGAATCGGATATCTGAAAAGCATCGTGATGGGAAGAGATTATTTACAAACACGACTTTGAAATATAGAATGGGATGTTTAATATAGAAAATAAAGTGTCACCACACTGGAGATATTTCAAGAGGCCTCATCTGTTTTGTTTTGTAGCAATGATTGTGGTAACATCCCAAGCACAATGTGGCTTCCACTGAATTTGCAAGGACAATGTATTTTGAGTCACTGAATGCAATCTACTGTGTACGAGTACAGTCATTCTATCCAGATCAAAATTAAAGGAAGTTTCAGATTACTTTAGTGGAATGCTTATGGGGAAAATGTGGTGTTAAATAGTAAAGCTTCAGACACAGAATTTGGTTACATCACTACAGGAGTGTGGGGGAAAATACTGGGGAGCAGCATTCAGCCAAAGGTGAACTGGGTTCATGTCCCACGATGTGTAATCCTTTATTCTCAATACAGCTGGAAACTTGTGGAGTCTGGATATCACATGAGCTCCTAAATGCTGCATAAAAATGAAGGGTACACATGGAGCATTGAGGTTTCTGGGTATTTCAGTATTACATGTTGTGCTTCTAGCATGCAGTACAAACAAAGTATTACCCCCTCAAATGGCCACAATTTCCAGATAAATATTTGTGTCAATAATAAGTTTTCGAAGTCAGTTTTCACAACATACAGTCATGCTTTTTGGCTGCAGACTGCTGAGTTTTCAAGCACAGATAGCTAATTCTAAAGCATGCTCTGTTTCTTTTGCATTTTATGAAAGGTAAAACTTTGGTTCCTCAACCAGCTCTCACGTGTAAAGATAAAGACATCACTTGAAATGTCCTCTGAAGCACCTGGTGAGGTCCTAGAAAGCAAAAGCTAAACTTTATAGACAAGTAACCCTAATCTCCTGTTGCTGATCAGAGCATACACAGTTCTCTTGTTATAAACTGGTTTTGTGTCACAAATTGTTTCCTGAATTCTGCCCTGGGTTCATTCTTTGAGAACACTTGAGCCCATAAAAGCTGCAAAAGCACAAAACCAGCCAGGTTTTTTAGTTGTCTGAGTAGCACAAACCCCAGAGAAGTGGGGGGATTTCACTCCTGTCTAACACACAGACACACCTGCGATTCCTCCTCCTCTTGGTGTTTGGGTACACCTGTCTGGGGCTGTGTTCGTGGCACTGCCTTGCACCCAAACCCTATTTTGAATTTGCTAACAGCACTCATTGTAATTACTGTGTATTACTTAATTGGGATTCATGTAATTATTATTTTAAACTACTTTATGTGTTCTGATTTGAATTTTTAATTTAGAAAACACATATTCAGACCTTCGATCTGATTCCCTTTGGATTGCTGTGGATGGAACGTACATTTTAATGCTTCAGGTTATTTGTATGCAGCAGGATTTTCCCAATCTAGGCTCCTGAATCAACGCTAGTATTTATCTGTGCAAAGTTACAGTCAGTCCAGGATAACATATTTTAATTTCTAAAATCTATGTTTAGTTACACAAGAAAACTATTTAAATTTGAGATTCTTTAATAAAATATGTACAAAATACTTTGTCTTACAAAGTAAAAGTGCAAGACAGATTTCTATGCATTTTTACATGCACTCTGTTAATAAAAATATCTAGCTGTACATGTACTTTTTGTTACTTGTTCTTTATTTCAGGAAAATTAATATTGCAGTATCAGCTGTTATCAGTTGTAGAGGCTGCAGCCAGGTAGAAAGCTTATCCATTCCTCTTTAAATCATACCTGCATAATCACTTCCTACCAGCATATCCATATACCTTACTTTGAATCTCATCAAGGTGACTTCTAAAATTGATATAATGATTTTTCTGAAATCATTATATCATCCTTTATAGGGATGGGGGTGTCATTTGCCGGGTGAGGTGTTTCCCTTAGGAATGGTTTCAGTCCTGCTGTCCTGACACATTGGCTCTGGTGAGAGTAAGTGTTATTTTAAAGCAGGCTCTGAAACGTCACCAGGATCTTATCCAGAGGCACCAAGCCTGCCCAGTGTATAAAATAATAAGGCAGACACTATTTTAACACAATAATTTGGACAGCCTTACTTTGTTCACTCTATCCCCGAATGTTTGGAGTGATATAATTATCTGTATTCTGTTACTGAAAGGCTAAATGTGTCTCATGAAGAAAATCTCAAAAAGATTTTAATTAAGTTAAACTAAAGTAGGAACTGAAGTATAGAAAGTGCTGTAAAGAATCTTTAATATCAAAATAAGCTCATAACATCTTCTAAAATAGAAGTTAATACAGTCAAGTTAATATTCCTTCACTGAAGAAAATGAAAGCAGAAGTGTACATTTGGTTTTAGAGGTCTTGAGTACTTGGCTCTTTTCAAGTCCTGTTTTCTTCCTGTCTTTCTCTCAAGCAGCCCATGAATGAGCCAAGTCTCTGTACAGCTCTAATGTCTCCCAGCAAACAGGGTGTCCTTACTGCTGAGAAACTCGCTGGTTCCCTGCCCTCGATGCAAAGAAAATGAGTGTATTCCTTGTGGAACGTGAGCATTGCCCCTGTTCAATCTGGTACCGTGGGAGGCAGCATCCTCACAGCGATGTATGAATCCAGTTTGTCAAACTCAATTCAGGGAAAAATGCATTCACTGTACCCTGCTAGCACCTCAGGGCAGCAAGGGACCTGTTGCCATCATCCCCTCGCCACGGGTGCCTCTGTCAGCAATCCTGCAACGCCATGCAAAGGGAACCACACTGGGAGAAATCATTCCGATGCCTTTTGCAGCAGCACGAGTTTGCAGGCCTTTTGTTTGCAATTTGGAAAGCTTGGTGAGTGCCTGCAGCTCATCAAATGCCAAATGATCCAGGAACTCCAGCAGCTCCTGCATCACAGAAACAACCAAGAGCTCCCGGGGCTTCAGCCTGAGGTTGGATTTCTGTCCCGTTTGTCCCCATGCCTGGATGGATGTCCTGTGCTTCCCGTGCCCTTCACAGGGCAGTGTTTACACTTTCAAAGTGGAGCACACACAGCACAGATCCTTTGCTGTCTCTGTCCCTCGTGTGCCCGTGGCTGGGCCCTGCCCCTGCCCAGTGTTCAGCCCGATGGCTCCTCGGCCTCTTGCTTCCCCTTCTTGCTGCTGCTGCTCCTGCTGCCTGGACATCTGCTCATAAAACCTGAGCTTTTCTTTTCTTTTTCCCCCTAACCTTGATGAATGGCCTATATCTCAATGCCAAAGCCCACCTTAACTGCGAATGATTGATCGAGCAGGAGCAGCAGTGGAACAGGTTATGTGTCCTGACAGCCTCAGCTGCTGCTGGGGCTCCCCTCCAGGGACAGGCAAAAGCCTTATTCCGTGCAGGAATTCAGATCCCTATGAATCTCTTGAGAAACCAAGTGGGATTTTTGAGACTCCTACTACAGAGTCTGAATATCTTTTAAAAATAGCAAGCCCAGAGTGCTCTGTTGATTTTCTGTCATGGAATGCTTTGAAGGGCAAATATTCCTTTTTGTTTTGCACAGATGGCATAATTTTGGTGGATGAACTCAGCATTATAAAATACAAGTTCATATGCTTTTATTTGTTTTAAACGTTAAGAGATAAGAGGAAAGACCATGAATATACTTTGTTCAAAAATTAATTATTCCTACATTGCTCTACTATCATTTAAAATGTCATTTTCCTTCACCATGTCTCTTATACATTTTTACCAGTAAAATGAATGCAACAATAACCTTTTAAATACTATCTAGTTAAATTAGTTACACTTTTAAATATAATGAGTCCTTAAGGCCAGGTTTTCAAGCCCTGTGTCAAGGTGGCTCACTTAGATCAGGGGACTTGTGCCAGATAACAACCACAGAAGATCTGAATGGAAAGGTGAAAGCAGCTGTTTATTAAAATTTGTAGTCTAAATTTAGGCAGACAAGGGAAAAAAATCAAGGGTGACTGAAAGAGAATAGATGTCTAAGTGATATTGACTTTAACAGGTTCCTAATCGTGGAGACATACGACAGATAGAAATGTGCTGGGAGAAGTTAATGGCTTTGAACAGAAAAGACCAAATGTACAGTAATACCCTTGAAAGTGCTGACTTCATGAGTCAACATTTAAATGGGAGTCTGTCTTCCTGCTAAATAGCTTTTCAACTTCTTTCTTATCATAGGAGTCCTTAATTAAAATAGTTCAAAGGAGTTGGGTCATAAAACTGCACTGGGGTTTTTTTGTGCTGAAAAGAATTTCTGCACTCAGCAAGACTTCATCAGTTCTCAAAACTTAGCAGTCGAGTCAATAGTCTTCTTTTCACTATGGTGAACTACACACTGAGAATGCCATAAGCAATTATTTAATCTTTGTAACTGGGGGTTAGTTCAGGACCGCAGTGGTCTAATTAAAACGTGCTTCAGTGTATCATTGATTTCTTGGTATGACCACAAAGTCCTACTTTATCCTGCCTTACTTTGAAGCAAGCGATGCTGCCAGCCAAGCTTGCTGCACAAACACTGAAGGGTACAGAAGAGCCAAACGTTTGTGTGATGCAGTTTGTCGGGGCAGAGAGCGAAGGGAAGAATCAAGAAAGATCAGAAAACAGAGAGAAGAGTTTTGATGCGCAGGGGAAAACAAGGTCTATGATATTGGTTTAAAATGCCTGTTCCATCAGCCAGGCTAACAGAATTCTGGAGGAAGGTTTGTTGTTTTCTCAAGATAAAGCCTTGCAGGAAGGGCTGCAGTGCCAGCTCCAGGCATTGGGTTTCAGTGATCTATTTGCTTGTCAAACATCAACACCACCAATTCATTGCACTGCCTCACGAATGACCTCCTCTTAGCCCTGCTCTCTGCAGTTTGCAGTTTCATTCATTTGTCATGTTGCAGTCCTGTTTCTGGTTTAAATTTCCACTTCTGTTGAAGACATAAGTCCAAGTAGTAGAGTGAAAAATCCCATAACCTCATTCATAACTGTCGTGACCTTTAATTCAGAAGCCACGGCTCTGGAATAGCTGCAGTTAATAGTCTTTTTAAGAAGTCTAGTCAGTCTTTGTCTGAAAATTCATATAGTAATGCTGATTGAAAAATTGATATGACTCATGGGGAAAGTGAATTGGAAAATAGAAAGCTCAAACTTTTAGTCTTTTTCGTATTATTATTTCGATTCAGCTGCCCTGTTAGCATGCTTGTTCTAATTCTGCTCTGTAGTTTTGTGCTTTCTTGTACTGGGACAGGACAGGAAGGCAGTTACGTGAGTCTGGTGTCATGGGAGAATATTATCAACTCTCAGGGAAGTATTGCATGCAAGAAAACTAAATTATAGCAACAATGGTGTTAAAATAAGCAGGTGAAATATTTTGCTTTCTAAACATTTATATTTCTGTAAATATGTTCTCCACATGAAGCTGCTGCTCAGCAGAATACTCTTGCTCATTCAGTATTAAGAGTTTCCCTAGGAAAAAACCCAATTGACAGTTTTTACCCTGCTGCCACTACTGAAAAATAGGATGTGATAGCCTACAGTAATTTATACTAAACTGCTGTGAGCAATTATTAAGGGGGGGGCTGTAAAAATCCCCCTCTGATTGTCTCTGCATTTATGGACTCTTTGCAATCAGGGCACCAGCTCATGCAGAACACAACCTTCCTTCTGCTTTGGAGTCAGATCTGTGCCTGACTGATTACAAACCCAATTAACTATCTTCTGGAGGCTAGGATAAACTCCAGATATTCCATCCTGGAGAATTTCGGAAAGTTGAGTATATGAATGACTGAAAAAGTATAAAACTAAATTAAGAGCTCGAGTCCCCTTGTCTCCTCAGAATTCCTGTCTTGGTATTTAGAATTCTATTTACACCCAAACCAGCTCCACTGCTGAAGGAATGGCATCTGTCAAAGTCAGTGTGATGTGCCAGTAAACCCCTTATATTTTTGCATCTTTTCCCACATACCAGGAATTGCTTTGACACATTGAAACAAATGCCACCAAATCCACTTTCAGAAATTTCGGTTGTACTCAAATTCTCAGTATACTTCTGCTTCTTGCCTTTTCTAAAATAATACATTAAATTCATTGTCGCATCCACAGCCTTGGAAGATTATCCAACTTCTATAAACTAATTTGAATGAAGCATCTTCTTGTTCATAGTGAATTCAGGATCTCTCACTTGTGGGTATATTCACTCCCTCCCCAATTACTTTAAAACAGTTGCATAGCTGGGCTTCTCTCAGAGAATCAGTAATAAAGTTAAATGCTTCAGACTCCTCTGGTTTGGAAGGAGAGCTGCTCTCTCAGAGTCTCACTGGATGCTGGGACTTGCTTCTTACAGCAAAAACGTTTGGCTGGTGTAGCTAACGTATTTCCCAGATTGCCAGGAAATTGATTTGAGGATTTTGAGAGCTCGTTTCTTGCTCCTGGCTCACCTTGTCAAGCTGCTTAACTCCACAGGAATATGGAGCCCCATGTCCCCCAAGACTGCAGACAAAGACCTGCTTGCAGCTTCCCACCACGCTGGGTAGCATAGCAACCCTTCCAGCTGGCTCCTGCAGAGCTGCCCAAAGTCACAGCTACTCTCAGATTCAGACCTTTCATGGTTTCTTACAGGGCTCTCAAAGGAAAAAAAAATCTCATTATTTTGTTGCTAAGTCCATAGTGTTCCAAATTGTACTGACTCTTTGGTCGGAGTTCAGTGCAACAGACTGTGCAGGGAATATTTTTTGACTCAGATAAAGTTTTGGGAAATATATTACACATTGCTTGTGATTTTGAAACGTAGTGAGTGCTTTGGGAATCAGAGCAGGAAGAATAGAGTAGACAGCCTGCTGTATGTAACAACACCTTCCCTATTCTTGATGAAACAGAAAATACATTTACAGGGGTTCCTTGGTTGCTATTTTCCCTATATTTTGTCCCCTTCCAGCATTCTGTTGGGGCCCCTTGGCTGGTGGGGAAGCCACAGAGACAGAAAAGGCCTTGAAGCTGTGTAAGTTCTGCTCAGCACTTGTAAATAAAACATCCCTGTGTTAATAGCACTGTTTTGACCACAAATCCAAACCACAGCACCATGGAGGCTGCTCTGGACAGAATTAACTCCATCCAAGCCAGTGTAACAGGTTTCCCTGGATCTCAAAGAACTTTCCCCAGACTGTTGAAAATGTATGATTCATTTTCACTGTCCATTTTATAACTGAGAATTCCTGGACTAAGATTAATGTATTTCTGAATTCCTGCTGTGAACCTGTGCTGAGGTAGAAAGATCACATTTCTGTTCAAACGAGAAGTCTTCCTTAAAAAACCCCAAACCAATCCCAAACATTTTACTAAGCAATGCATTATCACAGTACTGTTATTCCCAAAACTTCCCCTCTCCATATGATTTTCTATAGTCATAAGCAAAACTATCTTCTCTCAGTTACTTCTCCTTAAATCTAAAAAATCCTCCAAGCTGTGCCATCATCCTCCTTCTCCTTTTCCCCTTCCTTCTTCTCCTCCTCCTCCTCATCATCATGCAGCTTCTCCTTATCAATATATTGAAATATTTCGTGTTTGCTGCTTTCCTCTTCGGGCACAGAGAAAACCCCACTGCCATGTGCCTCATTAGTGCTGATTAATCACTGTGCAGTTTCAATCATTTTGTGATGTTGAAGCCCAAAATATTTCTCCTAAATAAAAGTGCTGTTTGAAAAGATACAGCTCAGAAATCGTTCACAAATGCATTGTTCAGATTGTGCACTTTACCAGCCACGGAAATTTTTGGAATGAATTGTGTGCATAAGTCATACAGACATTGTTTTCTAGTGACTTCAGATGCTGCACTTGACACATTTTAGCTTAATTTTTTTAGTGGCTGCCCAGCTCTATTATCAGATGAAGTGTCCTGCCAGTGAAAGGCAAAGCCTGTGTGTCAGTAGCCAGTCTTCAAAATCTTGCAGTCTGCCAGATCAGCCAAGTAAATAAGGCAGTTTTCAGTTCTGTCTAAGAAATCATAAACACTGTCCTTAGCTGTTGATGTCAGGCTGCTTCAGCAGTGCTGGCTGTGAAGTCAGCAAAGTGATTAATGACTCATTAAAAATTAATACATTTCCCAAAAGAATTTGCAGGGATTCTACTGTGAAATTCCTGCTGTACTCCATGGGAGCTACATGATTTAATCCCCATGCCCTGCACTTTACGAGTAACCTTTTGGAAAATAAGCAACTTAAGCAGCTGGAGGCGTGCACTGTTACACGGCATCACGGGGCATTACAGCACTCCAGCGAGAAATCAGTCTGGAAACTAAAATGTTGTTAAGAGACTTAAACTAGGGACTCACAAAAAGCTGTGTTGGGAGTGACTGGCTGCAGGGGGGGTGTGTTCCAAGCACTGGAAACGTTTTGGCTCTATCCCTGATGAGGCTGAGCGGGGATGTGCTGAGCTGGGCTTCACCATGGAATTCACATGTGTGCAGTCAGTCTACTGAGAGCAAATGAGTTTATTTTGGAATCATGTCATGAACATTTCCAGCAGATATAAAACTAAAAACCTGCTGTTGAGGACAAATCCAGCAGTGAAGGGATGAGGTGTCTTTGACTTCTACACAAACACCCAGCAGTTCATTTCAAGCGTGGAACACAGGCTGTGTGCTGAGCAGGGACATCCTTCCTGCAGAAATGGGGCACAAGTCAGCTGTGTCTAAGGTGCCCTGTCAAATGGGTTCCTCATCCACCTCAGCAAAATACAGAATCTTCATTTATTCATTCATTTTCTCATATGTCCTATCATTTCTGTAGATTCTCCCCCCTGCTCCTCCTACTCTACAGAAACTATTTTTGGTGCAAAGGGTGGTGTGCAGCAGGTTTTTCTGTGTCTTTAAATGCAAGTCCCTGACTTTGAATTGAAAAAAACAGGTATTTATGTACAGGCTTGCACTGATAGTTCTCCTGGAGTTAATTATGTGATATCTGTCTAAACTTCTACCCTAGTTATCTATAGAAGTATATTTCTTTGCACCATGCTTGGTATTTACTCAGGCAGCAATTCCATTGCCTTTATGGATATGTGAGGGACCAGGCTCTTTTGCTGTAAGAAAGTAGAAAGTAGAAAACTCTGTGATGCTGGAATTATTTATTCCATATAAATAACTGAAGCAAGATCATTAACCTCATTGCAGCACTGTGACCATGCCCTCTTCTCCACACTCTGCTCTTTTAATCACACCATTGATCATTCATCATCTTTCATACCATATTCAGAAACTTTGTCCTTGCCACAAGGGATATGCACAGTTTCTAAATCCTGTGCTGTAAAACATGGGCAGTTGTAAGGAAAAGGGGAAACAAGAGTACAGTGAACAGTTGGCAGGTTTTCATCTTTACTTTATGTGACTGTTTATGATTTAATTCTTCATATGCTTACACAAGCCATGACTCTTCAGAATCTGTAATTTTTGTCTGTGTATCACTTATCACACAGGTGCAGAGCAGCATTTAGCAGACTGGGATGTGGGGCTCAGGAGCTGTTTAGCAGTGAGCTGCAGACTCACTGTCACAATTGCACCTACAAGTCTAGCTGGTGTCTCAGGAGAGGGAAAGTCCTGTGTTACACAAACCCCAGCAGCTCCAGCAGTGAGAGGCTCCTCAGCAAGTGACTGTGATGGGCGTGAATCAGGCCCTGTGCCAGGGGTTGTTTATGTGCACAGTTACATTTCAGCAGTAAACACTGGAAGCATTCATTAAGCCAAACATTAAGAGTGGGTGACCTCTCACTCTCCAAAACAGTCACATACAAATAGTAAATTAAATCAAGCATTAATCAAAACTGTAAAATAGCCTGCTTAAACCCTTCAGAAGCAACACACCCACTACCTTCTTCCAAACCCTTGTCAAACAAATGGTTTTTGCGGCGTATCTGGAAGGTCATCAAGTCCTGGGCTATTTCAGGAGCAGGTTCCAGATGGTCTCTAACACGCTGAATAATGTATGTCTGTGTGGGAGTGGGGGGAGAGGGGCTCCAAGGAACTATTACACTGATAGGAGTAAACCCATGCATTTTGCATTCATCTGTGCCAAGCTAGGTGTTGAAAACCTCTTGTGTCCTTTGTTTCAAGCAGCAGAAATAACTTGTTGCGAGAATCTTTAGTGATAATATCAATTTCATATTTCACTCAGCAGCACTCTACAAAACCTTTAGCTCTTGTTTGGGCTACAGTTGTCTCGATTACAAGAGCACTGGTGTTTTAATGGGATCTGTTATTTGCAGTGTGATATTCCATGGGCAGGAAGCTTTTATCCTGTAATTCTTGCCACGCTCTAAAGGGAAAATCTTAACAGCTCTATTTGCATTGTTCTATATAAGATAATGATATGGCATAATGCAAACATAGGTGCTTAAAACTGCTTTGCTTGAATGTCATGGGGCTGTTTGCATGAGTTTGCAGGGGGGAGTTGCTTGATGATGAGCTCAACATGCCCCAGCAGCCCAGAAACCCCCAGTGTGCTGGGCTTATCCCCACAGTGTGGGCAGCAGGGCAAGGCAGGGGATTCTGCCCCTCTTACCTGCTCAGGTGAGACCCCACCTGCAGCTCTGGGGTACCCAACAGCAGAAGGACATGGAGCTGCTGGAGAGAGTCCAGAGGAGGCCATGGAGCTGCTCCCAGGGCTGGAGCTCCTCTGCTCTGGAGCCAGGCTGGGAGAGCTGGGGATGCTCACCTGGAGAGGAGAAGGCTCCAGGGAGAGCTCAGAGCCCCTTCCAGGGCCTAGAGGGGCTCCAGGAGGGCTGGAGAGGGACTGGGGACAAGGGATGGAGGGACAGGACACAGGGAATGGCTTCCCACTGCCAGAGGGCAGGGATGGATGGAATATTGGGAAGGAATTGTTCCCTGGGAGGGTGGGCAGGCCCTGGCACAGGGTGCCCAGAGAAGCTGTGGCTGCCCCTGGATCCCTGGCAGTGTCCAAGGCCAGGCTGGACGGGGCTTGGAACAACCTGGGATAGTGGAAGGTGCCCCTGTGGAACTGGATGAGCTTTAAGGTCCCTTCCTACCCAAACCATTCCATGACTCTGTGGATTTATTTAAATGCACAGGTTAAAAGACAGTAAATGCTTTCTGAGCACAGGGTGTTAAACTCCAACAGTCCTTATGCCTCCAACTGCATCACCACCTCCAACGAGTCTGCTCTGAGCTGCCTGTCTGCCCACATTGTGTGTAACAGGGAAAAACACTGACCTGATACTATACTAAGAACAAAATCAGACCACCTGGATCAATTGTGGACTTAGGTCAGAGGTTAAAATGGGATTTATTAACCAGTGGCCCTCTTCAGCATTACAGGTTTTAGCCCTGATATTGCATTCTGGCCATGCTATAATGAAAGATGAAGGATATGGAGTAAACAGACTTTTGGTACCTTCACTTCTGCATGCAGGAAGATACAGATGGCACTGTGTTGCTATTAGTCATGGAATAAAAAAACCCCAAATAATACTAAATACTCTACAATAATGCTAAATTTTAATAATGATGCTAATTATGTCACAGAATGGAAAGCTCCTTTTCCCATTGCTATCTTTCAAGTTTCCTTCTGGCCACAGCTCTAAATTCATGCTCTTGGTGAAATTCTGCTCATGTGTAGAGAGACCAAGGATATGGAAGAAATTGCACATAGATAAATCAGTGCATCGTTTTTGTCCTAAGGTAATAATATTTCAAAGTACTTTCATTCTGATGGTTTTCAGAATAACTATTTGAAGTGAATTGTTGGCCTTGGACAAATTCCTGGAGGAGATAATGACGTACATGTCACAAAAGAAATCATTGTTATAGGCACAGCTGGTGACAGTGCTCTGTGTCGACAAACAAGTAAGTTGACATAAAGCCTACCATTCAATTACTGGCATAAAGAAATCTCCTCTAAAACAAGATTGAAGACATGGCCTATGGCACCTCAAGTTTGAATAATACAGCAATGGTAAAAAATAGACAATATCAGCAATGCAGGAAGAGGAAAACTTAATTTCTAATCCCTATCATGTGCAGTTCAGAGGACTAACACAAAATTTAAATTTCCTATACAGTCAGTATTCAATAACTGAATTTTTATATTTTTTACATAGCTAAAAATATGTTCCCAGTTTCACACCATGGCTATTAACTCAAGGTTCTTAAGATTTCCAGGCTCTCCATTTGAGTTCTCTTCTCCAGGTCTGTCACTGTTCATGAGCTGCAAAGTGCATTGATATTGTTCTTCAGCCTCTGCGAGAGAATACACAAACTTATTCACAACAGCAAATTGCTTCCTGGAAAGATTGGATCACTGAAGTGGATTGGCTATTGTCAAAATGTCACTCAGAAGACAACAGAAAACCAAAATAAAAGTGGTTATTAGCAGTTGCTGTCACTGCAGCACATGGTGATGCTCAGGCTTGCCTTTGGCTGGACACTGCTCTGAGATACACTTTAGGGTGGCTGAGGAAAATTGGGTGTGAGAACTCTGAAAGTCTGTGTCCTTCATAAGAAAATTTCATAAAGAATAAGGAAACAATGAGTTTCTCACTCATGACTTGTTACAGGTCATCATATATTAGGGGAATTTATGTGGGTGAATGAGAACTACAGGTATTAATTACATTGTGGGCATGGTTAGGGAGCATGTGAATTTAAAGGGAGACATTATTATGGGATCTTTACTGATTGTAGACATCCTGAAGTTTCACAAGAAGCAGAAGATGTGCAAGGAATTCTAAGGGCCTGGAGAAGTGGTAAATGAAGTCATTAGGCTCAGTCCTCTCTATGTGACAAAATCTAGTGATTTCCATAGGGTTTTGCTCCTCCCTCTGGAGATTATTTCAACTGGCAGATCTACATTTTTGTTCTCTGGAGTGACTCATCTGTCCCAGATACTCAGTTCTAAATACACAATGTTAGTTATGCTGTCAACAAATAAGCAGTATAACAACACCCAAGTCATAAAAGCTACAGATGTATGTTTTCTTCATGGTTCTGCATGATTGTTGTGATTGTGAGTCAACCAAGGCTCCCCAAACCTTTTAAAGAGCTGAGCTCACTGGTGGCTCTGCTTGTCCTTGAGGAGGAAAATTCTGCGGAGCCAGTTTGGGTGCTTGTGATGCCAAAGGAGGGTGTAAATCTGCATTTTCTAGAATATTAAGTTGTTTTCTCCCTCTGCTTAGGCTGGAGTTGCTGCAGGGTGCTGGTGTGGGTACCTGGGACTTGAAAGCTTTGGAAATTTTTAAGTGCTTCCTTTTTATAGAAGCAGTTCTGCAGAAGAGAAACTCTGGTATCATTAGAGATGAAACTTTTAATTTAAAAGACAGACAGTGTGTAACAAAAAACCCCAAAATGTCATTAGTTGTAGTCAGGTGTTTCTGTTCACAGCCAAATGACAAAGTTGTATGGCAGGTAACTAAAAGCAACTCAGAGGAATTTTAGAGAAGAACATCAAGGCCTGGTCCTATAGCTCTGCTTGCACAGAATGCTCTTCCCTCAGGGTTTCAAGTTTCTGCTGATTTTTTAAAGCTTAATATGAGGAAGGAGATGATAAATTTAGGAAAAGAATCTCCATTTGATAGCTTTGCTCTTTTTCACATTGAGAAATTTAATAATTTTTCTATTAGATGGCTTAATTTCTAACCACCAAAAGTTTTATACTTTTCAGTCAGGTATGTGGAGTCAGAAATGTCCAAATCATTTCTATTTGTCTACTAGTTTAAGAATATTTATGTACTTTCCTGTATGTGTGAGCTTTTCTGTGACCTATAAGGAATTTAAAAAAATGAGACTATTTCACATGTAACATAGTAAAGTTTAACAGTCACTTTTACCAAAAAAAAAAAAAAAAAAAAAAAAAAAAAAAAAAAAAAAAAAAAAAAAGAGTGTAGGAAGTATTTAATTAGAAAAATACTGAGGTGAATGGTGGGAATTGAAATCCACCCAAACTAATAGAAAATGTGGCCTTGTTTTTAAGTCGTTGGAGTTCTGTTGTTGAATTTTGCAACAATGAACTTCATAGATTTTAATGCATGGTTTTTATTTGGAAATTTTTAAAAGGTACACTGCATTTGATTTATTTCAAACTCCTAACACAGCTCAACTTGGGGTGGAGAACAAGAAATCTCTTTCAGAATAAAAACAAGCTCGAAGGTCCTGTCTGAGTTCACACCCACTCCCAGGGCTACTCCTGACACTGCACAGGAGGATTGTGATGGATTAACTGAGTGCATAACAGATATTATTTTAGTGCATTAGCCCTGATTTCCTGTTCCAAGTGATTGATCGAGCCCCAGTCAAGACAGTGTCCACAGCAAATATTAAGCAAACTTACCCAGACACAATCAATCACTCTTATCAAAAAATCACCACATTTGGAGCAAAAAAATGCTAAAGCCTTACCTGCTTTGCAGTGCCTTCATCCAGGTTTAATTCTGTTTCTTAAAGGTGCAGGAAAACAGATTGTGTTTGTGAAACTGTTGTTTGCTCAGTGTACTTCTCCAGGCTGGGCAGCTGTAAATTACAGAGGTGTCATTTGCTTATATTGCAACATGTTTGCTAGTTTAGACAAATGTGTGGTTCAAAAAAGAGTATTTTGAGAATAACCTGACAGTAAGAAAGGTAACTTGTCCATAAAAGCTGATCCTGGTGCATCCAGTCATCATGGATTACCACCAGTAGCAATATTTTTTTTGAGCACTGCATTTCTAAAGAATTCTCTTATGTACTGCTGTAATTTTTCTTCATTTATTTCACAATTATTTAAGCACTTATAAACATGATTTAAGCATAGTTAAAAGGTCTTTTATATAGCACAGGTCTGATTCTATTGTTTCAAAGGTACAGAAGATTCTGTTTCTCAAGTGATGTTGCAGCAGGCTGGCAATGACCTGGACACTGTCAGTGTTCTCATGGGTCTCCCTGCAAACCTAACAACAAACAGGCAGCACAGGGGGGGTGGAGCTGTGTCTTGGATAGTGGAGCTTAGACTCTCAACACACTTGGTAGGATCCTGTTTAATACCAGAAGAAAACAAAAGAATTTTTTTAACCTAGATAGGAATGACAGGAGCTGCCAAGCTAAAATGGAGAAGGAAGGATAGCAATGTTATGATACAGAGAAAAAAAAAAGTGAAGTAGCAAAATTTAATTACTAAAGGTTGTTTTTCTCCTGAAAGCTAAGAATTACTTATTGGGAAAAAAAAAAAAAAAAGGGAAAACAGAAGATCAGGATTTAGGAAGTTGGTAGTCAACTGTAGGGGAAACTGTGATGTTAGACTTGCTCTATAACCCAAGATTTCCTCATTATGCAGTTTAAGTTTACAGACTCTCTCCACTGGCTTGGAAGCTATAAAATAGTGGTATCAGGCATGTTTCCCTGAAGGAATTCTCCCCATGAATCACCTCATCATCTTTATGGCCACTACGAACCACCAGCCTACAAGAGAGCAACTGAATGGGGTTTTGTCAGCTCAACATCAGCAGCAGCACAGGTTGCTCTCTTTTGATCACTCTTGGTAGCCCAAGACACCACCACCAACTGGGTTTCAGCTCTCACTCTTTTTTCCTAAGCTTAGCTATGAAAATCATGTGTTGAAACCAGCCTCTGCTTTCCTGGCAAAGGGATTTCTCCAATCCTGTCCATGCTGTAGCTGGAAATAAGATTTTCCCCCACTGCTATGACTCAGTGTTGAATCCATGAGCACTGGTGCAGTTTCCAGTCACTAGAGTGACTTTCTGGAGTGTGACATTCCACCAACCACTAATTACCCGGGTTTGATGGATTTTTACAGCATAAGCCGAGTAAAACAACTTCTTGTGGCTCAGACAAGAACACAAATACTTGTCCTGTTTCTATCCAAGACAGCATCTGCAGCAGACTTTAATTCCTACAGAGCATGCAGTGGGAATGGCTTCAAATGAATTTAAATTGCAAGCTTGGTCAACTAAAATGCTTTTAATTGTTCACTGGCAGCCATTCAAGCTCTGATTGTAGAGAGTAACTGCTTTGGTGTGTGCATGTCAACAATACAGAGATGTATCATAGACACAGAACAAAAGATGGATTTATCATCCCAAACCCCATTATCTGTACATGTGATGTGTGTGACACCATGCATCAGAGTTAAAGAACAGTCACAGAAAGTATATTTGTGTAAGATCCACCCAAGAAGCAAATGGTTTCCCTTTCCCCTGTTTTCATTTTCTTCCTTCACCTATAAAGTGACAGAGGAATGGAAGTGGTTTGGTTAAGTGGATTATTTTTGCCCCACATGTGGAGTCTTGGATCGAGCCCTTCCCTAGCAAGTCACTGAAGTTGTACATGTTTCCTAAATGTTCACGGTGCGGTGAGTTGACCCCAGCCAGCAGCTAAAGAGTGTTTCTTAAAGCATTTGTAATTAAGATATTTTAAGAATAAAAAGAAATATGCTCTGCTAATTTTCTTTACTTAATAGACTAACCCCCAGTAAGCCATTGGAGACTGTAGAGTCCTTCATGGAAATGTCCTCATCAGCTAAAGATTAAATTAGGTCACCTTGATAACCTGGTTTGGTGAACCGAATGGGTTTGATGTCTGACAGCACCTCCCCTGGAGTTCGCAGTTAAAAATAGGGAAATAGTACAAGAAAATCTCCAAAAGGGATTTTGTGTCTCAGTGGATGTTTTTCCTTTGAACACAATGATGTTTCATTTTATAATTGAAATATAGTATGTCTTTGAACTTTCAATAGCTAAGGCTATTAAGTAACAGTATTGCATTTCATTTATTATGTTACATTTTAAGTTCAGTCCATGCATTTTTAATTCTGTTTATGTCTTGAGAGCTTGCCTCTAGTGGAATAAAACCAATCAAGAATCTAGAACAGGAATTAAAATTTAGATCCTAATTCACCACTGCCCTGTGGTTCCTTTGTGTTTACTTGAATAAGTACAAAGGACTAATAAAATAAATGTAAGGACCCTCTGGAGAAAACTGTTATTGTATGGGGTCAGATAATGCTCAAGCTCTGCCAGGCCCACCTGAGATTCCCTAGATGTGAGAAAGCTGTGCTGCAATGTGGCTGAAGACAGAATGGAAAGAATTGCCAAAATAGATGGTTTCACAGAAAATCTGTGTTCGTGATAGTAAGAAGAAAAAAAACAAAAAAGGATTGAGAGAATTGATAGTGAGAGTATTAAAAATAAATGTTGTAGGTGACAGGAGCTGAGGTTTGGGGCACTGGGGGAGGAATCTTGGGCATCTGGCTCTTCAGAAGTTTTGTGAGCAGAAATATGGCATGGTGGGTTGAGCTCAGCCAGCAGATAAAGCCCCAGCCTGGCCCCTCCCTCACCCCACGGTGGGATGGGGACAGAATCCTGGCTGTGTCCCATTCCAGCTCCTTGCTGGAATGGCAGAGGCTTGGAGGCTGTGCCAACACTGCTCGGCAGGGAGGGAACATCCCTCAGCACAGCTCTGCTCGGTCACAGACCCGAAACGAGCACCGCGGGGCTGCTGCCAACAAAACCGACACAAACCCCAGGACACGGCTGAGCATTTCCCACCTCCGGGAAAAGAGTTAACAAAGGGCACGAGTTGCCTGAGGAGTGAGGAGAACAGCCCTGGAGCTCCTGGGGAGAGCAGGAGGAGGCAGGATGGGCTGCAGGCACCGGGCAGGGATTCCCTGGCAGCCCCTGGGGACACGGTGCTGGAGCAGGGAGGAACGAGACTGAGAAGGAGCAGCAGAGAGGAGCAGCTCCGGGCTGAGCATCACCTGGGCTCTGCCCATCGCTCTGTGCAGCTCCAGGGAAGAGGAGGGAGAGGAGCTGGGAATGAAGGACTGGAGTGGAACCTGGGGAAAAAATTAAGGGTGGGGTGGGGGGAAGGTTTTTTTTTTTGTTGTTTCCCGCCATTCAAACTAGCAATGAATTAAATTAACTTCCCCCCACTCGAGTCTGCTTTGCCTGTGACAGTAACTGAACTGTCTTAATCTTGACTTCTGAGCTTTTCCATCTTATTTTGTCCTCTGTCCTGATGAGGAGAGGGAGGAAGAGAGTGGCTGGGTGAGCCTCAGGCAGCCAGGCAAGGTCAGCCCATCATATCCGGGAGATGAAGACGGCTTCTCCTGTGCCTCGACATGGATCTAGAGGTGTGGTTTCATTGTTCATTCACTGCTGACCTTGCATTATAATTTTTATTTCTGCTGCTTTTAAATCAGACAAAAAAAAATGTAATCCAAAGATACAATCAGAGCTCAGCTTTGTTTCGCTAAACAATTTTCTTCTAAAACTTCACAGGCTTTTTTATATTCAGTTATTTTCTTTGTTAGTAATGGGCTCATAATTCTGTCAAAACAAAGACTGAAAAAATGATGTCTGATTTAATATTCACCTTTTTAAAGGACAGAGCTTTTCTGACTACAGGAGAGTTCAGGGCTGAATGTTAAAACTCAGAAATTTAGCAAGTCCTACTGTATTTTTCAACCCTAAGCACTGTTCTACAACCCTGGAATTAGAATAAGGCTGGATCTTTGAGAATCTATGTCTCTCTTGTTTATCATCTTTTGCCTTTAGGAAGGAGGCATTTTTTCCATTATCAGATTGGGCTGTCCAAATGAAGGTTTTTACTCTAGAAGGATTTTTTTTTCTTTTTCTGTCAGGTAAGCTCAATTTAAAGTTAATTTTTGTCATTTAATGATAGGATGGCACATGTGATTGCTATGTGGAAGAGATGGCAAGTGTGATAGAGCAAGGCTGTATCTCAGGAACAGTTCTCTGAGGAGAATCTAGACTGCAATACTATCTATTATCAGGCTCTGCACTATATTAAAGTGAGTATCTCTCTCAGAAATACAGTGACTACTTTTCTCATGTATTTTTGCTGTCACGTGTCTCTAAGTCTTTTTATCCTCAATTGTACAGGAAAGGATGAGGTTTTTTTTCCATAAGACTTTGATGCATAGTTTTTATTTCTTCCATCTTCCCTGGTGTCCTTCTGCACTCTGGAATCTTTGTTTGTTCCTTCCTCTGTGAGCAGAGGGATGGGGACATTCCTTGAGCAGTTTGCATTCACGTGTCCTGCACTTCTCAGGACTTAGTTATTCCAGTCCCTCCCTTCCCTGAGTTCTTGATGTTCTGACATCCAGATGAGTCACCAAATGCATTATTTTTTTAGGTTGTTAGACTGATTTTATATGTGAAATTCATTTCAGATGCCTGTTCTGAATATACTTGTCTGCCTTCAATTTGCCTGAGACACTGAGCAGAATTTGATTAGATGTGTTTATGAAATGACTTCTCCCCAGGCCTGGAGCTCAGCTGAGAGAGGGGAATTTGTACCTTGCAAGCTGCAATTGCTGGGACACCCTGAGTTATCAAACATCTTCCTCTGGAGATACAGAGCAAGTCCCACCTCAGGACATGGCACGGGAGGGCAGGGTGGGGGTGCCAATGTCTGAGCAACCTTCTTTTATTGAACAGGCAGGGGGGGTTCAAACCCTCGAGGCTCGAGAACTTCTGCACAAAATGCAAAGTATTTGCCCCACCTTTCTCTTTCAAGTTTTATTCTTAAATCTGGTATTTGTCTAGAACCAACTTTCTTCAAACTGGTTGTAAAAATTTTATTTCTGCAGGACCACATCAGTGGACAGCTATATAAACATAGGGCTGTATTTAAATAATATATATAATATTATAATATATAATAATAGTATATAAATATATTGAGGGATAATTAAAAGAGATTATTCTAGCAGTCATTTTAGGCTTCTTTTCAGAATTACTTTTAAAACTAGTTGTGATTGTATGCTGAGAAATAGAAAAAGGAATATAAGCATTTCTAGTATGTTTGTGTAACAGATAGTAAATAAAAATAATGTACTATAGAAAGGGCTATATTTGGCCAAATATGTGATAGGACCAGATGGATATTATAGTGATTTCTTTACTATCACATTGGGAATGTAGTTCTATTGTACATTTACATTTCACTCTGCTTCTCTATCAGCTAGCAATGACATACTATTGTTTCTGGATGAAAACAGCAAAACATTTTTTCCAGTTTTAATCAGTGGAGTTGTGTACCATTTAAAAACTATAGCCACAGACAAGGCAAGCTCCCAAAGCCAGCAGTAATCTTCAAGCTGCGTGTGCACCATGAGAAGATTCTGTGCTTCATTCCTGTGGAGGCACATGAGAGCGACACAGATGCCATTTTTTCTATTTATTTATTTACCATGTAGATAATTATACCTCTAGATCCCAAGTCTAGGTTCTCAGCTTTGCTGCTGCCATATGAGAGTGTTATTTCAAGTCAGTACAGAGTGTGCAGGGCTGTTTTCTCTGTTGTGGGGTTGGTGCTGGTGCTGACTGAGGAAAGCACCATTAAAGCCCCTTACCCTTAAAACCTCCCCTGAAAGCACCATTGCCATGATGTACTGCTGGGAGGCAGCATCAGCACCAGGCTCCTTGCTGCTGCATTCCTCAGAGCATTTTAGTGCCAAAGAAAAAGAAAAAAGGAAGAACACTACAGAAATGTGGTTTTTGCTCTTTCAAATGCTTTCTTAAAATGTGACTATGCTTCCAACAAAAAAACCTGTGTGGAAACAAGTTCAAATTTGGCAAAGTTCAGGCATTGGTTTTATAGCCAAGGCCTTTCTTTAATCAGAGCTTGAAACCCATGAGAGGAAAGGAGCCATAAAATCAATTCTAAGTAATCTTGGAAATGAGATAATAGTCCATTAATCTCATCAATATAAGCATGAAATTTTCTGCTGCAGTTCATGCCTACACATTTGTAATAAATTTATCAGTGGGAACAGGACAGAAGCCATAGGATTACTGTAAGGGTTGGTGCCTCGTGCTTCCACTGCAGCCTTTGTTCAATTTATTTTTTTTAACATATTCTTTTCTCGCAGTGAAAATATTTAATTCCTTTGTGGAACAGTGCCAACCAAAACTTGTTACTGGTTCCGTATTAAATGAGAATTAGTGGTGAATTTCTCGTGTGTGACCCAGGATTCAGTGTTGAAGGAGAAAGCCGTGACCTGTGTGGTGCCACTCCAGCTGTGGCTGCTGCTGGGCAAACTGGGGAGCTGCTGCCAGTATCTGTTGTTACTGTGCTAGACTTGTGCCCTTGCTTCTCTCTAAGCCCTGTGTATAGAAACCCCTAGATTTTGTGACAACCACAGAAATTGTTTCTTCAAAAAAAAAAAAGGGATGTCTTTCTTTGAGAAGTTCCTTTTGTTAGGATGGAGCTCAAGGAGGTGGTTCCTCCTCTCACCTGGTCTCTCTTGCTCTCTGAGCAACCCAGTCTGCCTGGGCTGGCTACCTACACAAACCAAAGTATCTACAGGGAACATGAACTTTGATGTCTCCCATTTCTAGGACCTTCCAAAGACAGTGCAGGCTTTCAAAGAAAACACAATTTTATTTTTCTCCTTCCCCTAGAGGCTTCCCACCCCTTGGAAAATTTGTCTGTGTGTAACAAAGGGCAATTGCCTCTACAGAAATAGAATTTGGGTGCCCTTGACCACTGGGCTTTGTCTTCCCTGTGAGGGTGGGCAGGCCCTGGCACAGGGTGCCCAGAGCAGCTGTGGCTGCCCCTGGATCCCTGGAAGTGTCCAAGGCCAGGCTGGACAGGGCTTGCAGCACCCTGGGATAGTGGAAGGTGTCTCTGCCCATGGCAGGGGGTGGGATGGGATGGGCTTTAAGGTCCCTCCCAACCCAAACCATTCCAGGATTCTCTCTTTGCTTATTTTCCTGTGAGTTTTCCTATTCTTTTGTTCATGTGATTTGTATTTTAGAAACTTTCTCGTGGGATCATGGCATGAAGGTGGAGGCCAGGAGGAAAGTAAAGACAGTGCTGGAGCTGTGTTGCAAAGACCCTCTCCATGTAACACAACTTAGCAGGCCTGAATCTCTGAAATAGATGGCCAAATTCTTGTGTCAGTGTTGCAGGACAGGTTTTCCTGTCAGTGGTGCAAGCCCCGTTCTGCTGAGCTGAGCAGCAGCAGATCATCTGGAGCTGAGCAGCAGAGGGGGATTTGCCAGTGTGGGCTCTGCTTTATTTTTGGTAAACAGCTCCTCAAACAGTTTTCCTCAAATGTATTCATTACCTTTGGATCAGAATCACTTGCATCATGGGCAAATATTCTATGATGCTACATAATTTCAGGCTTAATTAGTTCTTCCAACCTTTCCCTTTCTGACAGGGGAATCAGTGGGGAAAGCAGCGTGTGCTGCTGCTGTCTTAGTTTGCAGTGAAAACCCGGCTGAGGTGACTCTTTTGTCATTGATTATTGGGGAGGATTTCTCCAGCTGGATGCCTTCTGCCTGGTCACCATAAATTAGTTTTGTGTCACTGCCTCTAACAACCACAACACACTGATAGTCTTTAAATGATGGTTTATATGACCTGAGACAAGATCTAGCCTTATTTTTCTGCTCTATTACTTTCAAAGAATAGTCTTTCTATTATTAACAGGCTGTGGTAAAATAATTTTAAATTCCTTTAAAATTTATAGCAGTTTTGTTCATTGCATCTCATGAATGCAAACCTTAGCAGAATTGTAAACTATTAGTGAGCAGATGTAAGTATATGTATTTTAATAATGTGATAATATGGTCATTTTTTCATTAATTTAGAAAGGTTTACGGCTTGAAGGTTTTTTAGAACTGCTCTGGGTTGATTTTTCTACAGCTGTATAAATATGATAGGAATTCTCTGACAGCATGATGAAGTCATAAACTGGCTGTGAGGGCACAGTCATGGCTGTAAGAAATTGGGTCTACCCTGGCAGGTATAACAAGGCAGAATCTTCTCAGATTGGAATCAGATTTCATGAAGCAAAAATGATGGTGAATAACAGTATATAGGAATTAATTTCAGCTATAATTGGGCATTTTTAAATGATTTTCAGATAATGATCAACGTTGGAAACTGTTTAATAGTAGTTTTTAATACTTCAATGATTCCTAAGTTTGTAGTTGCCGGTTTCCAATGCTTTCTAAAAAAACTGTCAAAAAAATAAATACAGGAATTCAATTTTACATATGACTCCACTTTTGGTTTAGGACAGCAACTTCCTCTTTTGCATTGCTAAATCTCTGAAGGGATTGTTTGTTAATTTGACCTGTTGAAGGTGGTTTTCCATCTACTACTATGGAAAGGCTATGAAATAACCCCAAAACTGGGTCCATTCAGCTCCTACAGCCCCATCACAGGACAGAGCTGAGCCTGTTGGCCAAGCTGGTGGTGCCTTGGACTTACCTTGGTGATGCCCTGGTGGGTTTTATAGAAAAATTCTATGGGTTCCTTGAGTTCATCTGTGTTCCCAAAAGTCTGTGAGGTAGATCATGTGCTCCCTCAGTTCCAGGACTGGTACTTAGGCTCAGGAATTCACTTCAGATGGTTCATGGGACTCCTTCCTTGGAAAAGTTTATGAAAACAATATTATGGAAATCGTGAGATTCATGAGTTTTCAATCTTTTCCATGGTAGAAATGAACCATATCCATTAAAGATAACCAAAAAAGAATAAACACATTATTCACATCAAAGTTTCTCATTTATTTACCAAGGTAAAGTCCAGTCTTCTCCTGCTGTGATCCTTTAGCTGGAAACCTTGGACTAGTTTGATGGCAAAGGGGAATATGAAGGGGACTTGTGAGTGGGGTATGATGTCTGACATGTGGCCTCTCACATCCCGTTTCACAAACTTTTCATCACCTCATTATCTTCTGACACTTTGCAGAAGGTGAAGAACGCTCGATGAAAATACATAAATCATGAGATGTCTTCAGAACTTCTGGACTTTCAGGAGCGCTGAAATGGTGGAGCTTTCACTCTTGGCACTCAATTCATAAGAGGTGGCTTGGGGAAAAGAAGGATGTAAAATAGAGTAAAATACAAGGGAATGAAGCTGCTGTTATGAAATAGAGAAAGAAGAAAGATGTAGATAAAGAGGTTGAGTGCAGGAATTTTATATTTAAGGCATTAAAAGCTTAAAAGTCAAGAAAATGGTAAGGGGAGAGGGATTTTTTTAGTATTGTGGAAGAATTATGCCTCACTGGAGAATCTGCATAGATTCTTAAACCTAATGGGCAAAGGCTGATTGTTATGGAATCCATTTTACTCTGTTGGTATGTGGGCAAATGTCTCTTTCAAACACAGATTTAGTACCCTGAGTACAGAATCAGGACACAATATTCTCCAAAATGCAGTGAGCTTTCACAGGGAGCCACAGTCAGCTCAGGCAGAGGGAAGAGGGACAGGGTCAGTGGCACCTGTGGGACACAGATAAATGCAGGGAAGTGCAAAGTTCATTCAGAGCGAGTGACAGCAAATGTGCGGCTGTGGTGATAAATCTGGTGGGTGCTGCACATAATGCAGTCATTTGCAATAATGAAGGACTTCACCTCAGCTGATTTGCACAATTTACATCAAAAACGACCCCGTGTTATCAGCCCCCAAACTGTTTCTTAACAGGATTCACCGCTGTGTTGGATTGACGTGGCTTTATGTGCTTCTCGGAGGTGAGAGCCTCCAGGGGTGGCATCTGGCAGGAGAGGTCGTCAGAGAGGATTTTTGGGGTCTGATTTGCTCTTTCCCATTCACTTTGCTTAGCCATTTATGACAAATTAAGGCTTAGGAACAGCTTATATTAAACACGGATCCTCTGCCTTGTGTTTTGTGTGCTCTGTGCAAACCCTTTGGGAAAGAACACGTCAGGCATGGAGCACTAGGAGATCAGGCCTTGATCCTGACCTTCCCAGCTGTGCCAGAAGGCCTGAGAACCCTCATGAAAGTTTCTGACATTTTTTCCTGCATGTTGAGGAAGCAGTTCATAGGTACAGGAAGTCTCCCAGTTTTTCTGTGTGTTAACATGGGAATTTAAACAAAGCTACTTATATGGCAGTATTAAAGAAAGCATGAATGAGAAATTCAGGGGAAAAATCTCACCAAAAATTTGTACTTTCTACATCCCAAATCAATTTCTGTGCCTTTTTCATTGTTTTCTGCCTAATTAAATCAATGGTTCTGTTGCTGGGTTTAAAACGAAGCTGACACCAGCTCCCGAAATGCTGCTGAAACCAACGGCCCTTGCACAAGGTCTTTGTTGCTGTTGTCACACGGTCCATAGTGTTACATCTGTTTTATTAACTGAGCTAAATATTTACACCAGCAGGTCCCCACATTCACCAAATCCCAGCAAATGCCAGTTTCCCATTGCCATTCTATGAGCTCAGTGTTGAACAAAGAAGGGAGGAGAAATCGTGTTACAAACACCTATTTCTCAGCAGCTACAAGGGAATTATTATCTACCCATCGAGGTTTGGTTTTATTTGAATAGTGCTGAAGGATTTTAAACATGTTTGGTGTAAGAATACACCATAAACCCTGGTTTTATATGCTTCTGGTGACTTGCACCTAGGAATCCCTATGCAGGGGTCATAGCCCACCCCTTTCTAGGCCTAGGAAACAAAAGTTTTAAATCCTCCTCTCTCAAGAAAATCTTCCTTTTAAAGATAAGTTTTTTGTTTTTTTTTTTTTTTTGCCAGACATACTCATACAAACCATTATCTTACTCTGCAATTAGTTCCCCTGCCATCAAATAAAGGGCATGGATTAATGGGAGAACCACTAGAAATATTTTAAAGGGATTAACATTAATGGAGAAACAGATTATCTTTCTATCAAATGAGGTTAATAACCAAAATTAGTAGTGGCCCCTCACAGTTAGTCACAACCTTGTAGAGTCTGATAGAGATTAATCAAGTGAGGTTTTGTATAAAACCTGTAAAATTCTGAAGTGGTTTAGGGTCCTACCTCTCATTGTGAAAAGGATAAAGCCCTTTGGAAGCTCTTACTGCTATGCCAGCTTGAAAAACTCATTTCCTCAAGGAATGACTTGTAACCTGAAGGGCTTTCTGCAGCAGCAGGTACCCAGTTGAACTCCCACTGAAATTCCTGTTACCATAGTCCTGGTCAGCCTGTACATCTGCCTTGTTCACAGTGAAAAATTACTACAGGATCATTAACACTTTATCTCGTAATTAAGTTAATGTAGTAGACTTGAAAAGAGAGTATTTTTTTTAATTGACTCTATTCTATAAAAACCCGTAATTGCTTAATCCCTTACAATATTTAAAGCAATTAACGTGTGGCCCTTATTTGCATAAAGGCAACTGACAAAGGTTGTTTGGAAAGTCATATTAAGCATCAGCTTGATCTGTGTATTGATGTGGTATTTTCTGTAGTCATTGGCTGGCTGTAAATACATTTTAGAAGACATTTAGCACGTATCAAAGCACTGAGGGCTGTGACATTGCTGCAGGATGGCTATTGTCACTTTTGGCTCATTATTTTGACACGATTCTTCCCAAAAAAGCAGTGCCTTTAGTGAGGCAGGTACAGCTGAAATATCCAGGGCTGTATAACTTTTCCTGATATTGTATGGTTGTGTGCTGAGTCCTTTTGTAGGCACAAGTGTCTTAAGGAGTGCTCCTTGTTGTTTGGTTGGTTTTTTTAATTATAACCTTTGGCACAGGGATGATTCTCAGACTGTGGGGGTTACCAGTGGCTACCTGCAGGCTAAATTTTCACAGCAGTAGAAGAGCAAATCTGTTGTAATTTATAATTTCTAAACCCATGAATTAGTGCAGTGAATGGGGGTAAAAGGAGGGCACTGGACACGGTTTTCTGTGCAGGTGCAAGCTGGTCCTAAAGCACAAATCCTACATCTGTGTGATTAAGGTCATAGTGTGATGGTAGGATAAGCAAATTATAAATGCCTACTTTCAACCACTTTCTTAGAAAAGATTTTCTAACAGATTACACAAGGGCAAAGTATTTAAGTTGCCATAAAATCCTGTAAAAATCTGGTTTATTTAAAACACTAATTCAGTAGCTGTAGTTACAGAAATAAACTCAGTGACTATCCATGTGGACTTATTTTTCAGTACAGACTCCAGTGAAGCATTAGTGGCCTTCAGCATTCCTTCATCTCAGCCAACACTGCAGAGGAGTTGGCGTTCACAACATCATGGGCTGAAAGTCATTAGACCCAAATTGCTGCAGATCAAGTGGCTCTCTTGTGTTTTTCCAGTGTTTCAAGGCCACGTTGGATGGGGCTCTGAGCAACCTGGTCTGTGGAAGGTGTCTCTGCCCATGGCAGGGGGTGGCATGGGATGGTTTTAAGGTCCCTTCCAACCCAAACCATTCCATGATTCTATTATTCTGTCTTCTCCTAGGAGTCATGGCCAGAGTGCTGCCAAGACACGGGACATGGTGATAGTCCTCACGTTTTCTCTCTCATGCAATTAAAAAATGTTTAAGGTTTCACATGACATTAAAATTCCCATTAATCTAACCCACAGTGCAAAAAACCATGAAAAGGCCAAAATGAGTAGTGCCATGTCCCCCCTGCCCCCTCTGTGCTTTCTCTAAGTAAATCTGACTCTGACCTGCTCCCCTCGAGCAACAGAACATCAAAGTTACTCAGGGAAGGAGAGGCTTTTTTTTTGTAACAGTTACATAGCCAAGGGTCCCTGGTGAGAAGGTTTTCCTAATAATTTTGCAATAAAGAACAGAAAAACCTCAAAAGTGGTATTTCTAGGGAGCATATTATTAGAAAGAATTGATATTTGAGGAGCTTTAGTTTATTAAAAATGTGAAAGAACTCCTCTGTGTCTAGTTCCATGCAAAGCTTAGTGAAAGGTTAGAAAATTAGCTCCTGTGTGCTGCTTATACAGCTGGATGGATGGAGGAGACTTTACATTTCACAACTTCTTGTTTCTGACAAGTTCCAGTGAATTATTTATGTGGCCACTTATCCTGTAAAGATGGAGCTGAGGGAATAAACTGAGTTCACAAATGCTACCAGAAAGCCTTCAGGTGATAAGATGAAAATGGATCTTGGTCGCTGCTGATCTCAAACCTGGACTCGAATTTGTGGCCTGCAGATGAAGGGTTGTGTGGCTTACATTTTTCATCTCTAACTTGCGAATTTGTGCAGTTTATGAACAATTCATGAAGTTCTATTTATCTTCAGCAATTGCCTTATGAATCAAGGGTTTAACTGGAATAAGATAATCCAGGAAATAGTAAATTTCAATTCATTTTTATGAATCTAATATATATTCCGCATATGAGAGCAGAGATGTGAATACATTAGTGATAAAAATACTAGAAATAAATTACCTATTTCTGTAACTGTAGTTTAGTTCCAAAAGTCAGAGATTCTGGCAGATCTGATTTTTGCAGCTCTTGGATTTTCTAGGAGTTTCTACCCTTAAAAGTGAGTGAACACACCTCTGCAGGGTTTTCCCTCTTTCTTATTTATAATGGGCCACTTGCCAGCTTGATTCTTTATCTGAAGCAATATGGATTCACAAATGAAAGGTTTGGAAAATATTTCATTATTTTCAGGGAATTTATTTTTCTTTCTCTTTTCTAACCAACAGCTTCCCTGTTATTTGTTGCTGATAAAACTGTTTTAAATCCTTTCTCTGCTGCAAACATAGAATCATGTGTGATGTTAGGCAAGTGGTTCTCAATTATGTTAGTCCACACTCCAGGATTTGCAGTCTTCAGTTCTGGACTAATTCCAAATGCTGTTAGGCTGAGGGGCAGATGATAGAACTACAAAGACTTGATAGAAACTTGGTCTAAGGGATTGAGAATCAAGCAGTCTTCACAAAAGGTTTTCGCAAATTCTGTCTTTCAGTATTTCAATTAACACTGCAAAAAGGAATTTTAAATTTTGTATGATGTAAATGCAGATGTCAGTCAACGAGTTCCTCAAATTTAGGGTGGAAAGTCCGAGGTTGTGGTGCAAATATTAGCACATTCTGAGGGTGTCACAGGTGCCAGTGGGATCAGACAGCTCTAGAAAGAGTAAACTGCAAAGTCTGCAAGTATGGAAAAAGTACCTCCAAACCTGTACAAATGATTCTACATGAAATATTTTATTGGTTGTGGCACGATCAAAAAAGTTGCACTTGGGGAAACCACAAAAATTGTCAGTCCTTCAGTTGCTCTGAACCCTGTTGTGGCAATGTAAAAATTAAAGACATCTCAGAGCACCAAACAGACCCTGAATATCTTCTGAAATTGCTTAACCAGACTCTCCAACTCCCACAGGAATCACCACTGAGCAGATGACTACTCCCTCTGGTCTCTCAAGGTTCCCGTATTTATGACAAGAGCTACAAAGCCCCTTCTGCAGCATCTGCAGTATTTACTTTCCTTTAAAAGTCACACCTGCTCCTTGGCCCAAGAGCTGCATGGTTCACGCTGGCCGACATGGAATTCCTCAGGAGCCTGGCTCCATGGTCACAGCTAAGGGATCTGGTAGCTCTTTTACAAGGAAACCCAGGATCATTGTCCTCGTTGCACAGGGAAGAAAACCAGTGGAGAGCTGAAGAGAAAGGGGAAGTGGCTGGTGACATCCTCAGGAGTCAGCTGGAGATGGCACTGGATTAAAATGTTCCAGAGTCCTGCCCTGGTTATTTCAGTAGCAACTGTCTCATCTATAAGAGAGAAAGACTGATGTCATTGCTTCCAACAATTCATTTCAACACTTCCATAGCTCTGCCTAAATATAAAAGGAACTGAAAACAGAAAGGGAAATGCAGAACCTGACCGTGTTTAATCTGTGAAGCAATCCCTCCATACAGGACAGCAAAAAGACAGCACGCAGACCTGCAGCTTTCCCAGCAGAAAGGTCACCGAAAGCAGCCTGACCTTTTTACCACATAGAAAGCAATGAGCCATCAGCCCTATCTGAACGGCTTTTGATTCCCAGGTGCTCCCAAAAAAACCTGGAGATAAAGCAGATGGATAAAAACCAGGAGATGCCGGGGAGCTGGGCACGCGGTTGCTTCTTCAAGATGTTTCTTCGAGAGAAGCCGTACATATGCTATAAGTCAAAGTCAGGGGAGAGGAAAATTACAGCTCCCTGGAGAAAGGAAAGAGATTAACATTTTATCACAGGCAAATAAGTGGGAAACTCTCAAATTTATAGATATGTAGATACAAGCACATGAAGATATTGCTGTTAGGGCATTAAAAATAGAAGTATTATCTTTCTACTCAAAGATTTCACTAAATAGCTATGAATTTCTAATTCAGTGATGTTAAATCTATGTGACAATGTAGTTCATTTTATTATGTATGACTGAAATCTGAAACTTAAATGTAATAATAATTTAAAAGTGTGGGCCAAATATCCCAGAATTATTCTCCTGATTAGAACTACATGAACAAAAAGGTAGCAATTCTTTCTTCTGACATGGAGACGAAAGCATTAAACTATTCAGATGCCAGTATTTGATACACAAAGCCCAAGCAAAGGACAAATTCAATCTAAGCAGATTCATTAATCTAACCCCCCACCACACACACCCAGTGCAACTGGCCTTATCCACTCCATACAACACACCCTCCAGAAAAAAGTGCTCAAGACATTTTAAATTGCCAAGAATTTAAAAGAACTGAAGAAATCTGAAGTTAAACTAAACCCCCACACCATCAGCACGGTACGTGTACAGAGTGGTACACATTTTTTTTCATGTTTATTGTGTGTTGAAGGTGATTTGTTAATTTCCTTACATTTGTGTCCTTTTTGTCACAAATTTCAAGAATCCAGAAACCATCTTTCCCCAGATTGTTTAAGGCTACACTTCCTTAATGTCCAAAGTGTTGACTGCCAATGGAATGTCACCAAGCTTTGGACCAATGCATGATTTTTCTGAAGACCGTTCATCAAGTGTTTGTGGCACTGAAATTTGTGACACATCCACCACAAATACTTTCCCTGAAGCTCACAAATTTTACTGCAAATGGTTTCTGTGTTCCCTTCCCACTAGAAATGGCCTGAGCAGCCTCACCCAGAAGGAATAAATCACAGTGGATGTGGATGTGTTGGAGATGTTGTTTGCTGTAAATACAATATGAATTTTTAAAGCATTAAATATGTATGTACTATTTATATCTTCCTTACAAATACAGGAAGCTTTATTTTTAAAGACTTCAAATACATTTTTTACCACTTTTCTCTTGTTTTTTTTTCTTTTGATACAGCATCTTCAGGACTGACCGTCTGCTGTTCAGAACAATTATTTTCTCCAATAAATCCTCTTTCACCTCCAGTTCTTCTCCCACATGCCATAGATCTGTGTTCTTGAGATTTCTTGGTTAGAACAACCTCACACTAGTTCCCAAATTTGGAAATAAACTCACAAAATGTTTTACTATAAAGAGAAAAAGGTCTCCAAACTTAAGAAAACATTAAATAGGCTTTTATTCAGAAAAGAAATTTTTAAAAATATTTTAAGAGTTAATCCCTGACTGGGAATGTTCAAAACATTGTGTTTCAATGGAGCCATTTGCTACTTGCCCTTTATTTTGTTCTCTTGCCATGGATAATTTACATTAAATTGGAAAATGTCTCCTTCTGAAGCAACTTTTTAAGTGCATGACTAGACAATTATATTAAAGTTTGTGTATTTTCTTTGTAAGTATTTCCTACAGAAATGACTGAGAATTGTGGCTTTACACGATTATAACTTTGGGGTGGAATCACCAACATTATTTTTTATCAAATGCTTTAAATGTTCTGTTCATTGCAAAGCTGAATAAATAGCAAGGTCCCGTTCTGAAGGTGGTTCCTGTGTAAGAAATACACAGGCAGGTACCTTTGGATACATCATGTTTAGGAAAGGAAATATTGTAATGCCTGGAGCTCTGGAACAGAAAGCAACATTTGGGTGCTGTTCTCTGCTCTGCCACTGAGCCATGAGAGACTGATGCTGCCTCTGCTGGCTTCTCTCTCTCTGCTCATGGTTTCTGTCTCCTTTCTTCTCATCCAAAGTTATTTCTTCCACCAGAACTTTAACCCCAGCTGGGAGCCTCTATATCATTCTGATAGCAAAGTTTGGAGTATGAAGGAGCTCTTTTAAGAAAGATCTGACTTGCAGTTCAGGGTTCTTTCATGTGAGGGGAACAAAGGGAAGGCAGATATGAAAAATAAGCCAAGGGAACCTTTTTGACAGGGTTTGTACAAAAGGAGTATGTGGGTGTTGAGGCTCCAAAAGACAAGCTCTCATCCTGTCACTTAACACACACCTGATTCTCTAATCAAGGACAGATCAAAGGAATGCACACCTGCACCTGATTTAGTTTTAATCCTGTGAGGAGCTCTCAACACTCCAGTGAGTATTCACTAATCAACAGGAACACTGGAGTGCGTAAAGAAAACTCTTTATTAAGTCCAGTTCATGAGATTTTTGTTCTTTTATGAAGGATTTTGGTTTGGTTTATTTGTGTGAGCTTCAGCTGCTTATTATTTTAGCACATTAGAATAGTTTTAAATTCTTCATTCTGGAGACTGCCAGCTGGCTGGAGAAATAGTTCCAGCTTTGTCCAGACAGGGGGAGTGGATAATGAGACACTAGAGGTCAGATTTGGGAAGAAATTGAGATACTTAAAAACCTTTGTGTTGGTGCTGCCCTGAAAGTCACATATTTGGAGATGAGGATGAATTCTGGGCTGCTTCACATGGGAAGAAGGTACTGGATGGCCTTTCCTTTCTTGCTCTCTTTCATAACCCTGGGGCTTCATGGTCATGGAGTGGATGGGCAGGAGACTCTGACTCCTCTGAGTCACTCAGTGGGCACCTCTGTGTGAGCGAGGATTTAGCCTAAATAACCTAATGGCAAAAATATCACCAGGAAGAAAGTTTGCCTCATACTACATCAGCATATACCATCAAAGGGTGGAAATTTTTTACATGGAAGTTTCTTTTTCAGGTCTTTTTTTATTAGTTTTGTCTTTAAAAACTGCTGACAATGTAGGAGGTATTGGGCCACATGGCAAACTTATCGATGCAGTCAGTCATATTTAATCAAAATGTTGAAAATTATTTTCTTACAAGAGGGCCTAAATATACAAATTAAGGAAGACTAATGAAATGTTGCCAGCCTTGTGTTTCATTTCTACTCGCTAACCTTCTACCAGCATCACTTTCTCCTAGAGGGATTAGTAAATATGGCTTTAAATATCTTGAACTGCAGAGTAATGTTACCAACTGTACAGTAAGTTTTTAGTGATTTAAAGAACTTCAGTGTAATGTAATGTTTTGACCTCCAGTTTACACTTGTTGGACATAAGCCTCCCATTGCCTTCTTTGTGTTGATTTTGGAGTGAATTGGAAGGCTGAAAAGAGAAGTGAAGGAAACCCACAGGGTGGATTCAAAGATCCATCCAAGGATCTTTATATGAACTTCATAGGGATCGGCCTACAGAGTGGGACATACGTTTTGAGAGAATCTGTTGGGATAACTTGATAATTTCATGAAAACAAATCTTGGAGTAACTTTGTACCTCTCAGTAATCTGACAGATTTTAACAAGGTGGAGTAAAATTTTCCAGCCATTAAAAACTGCTTCTTGTTTGATGAGGAATGATAAATTCTGAAGTTACTGTTTGACATAATCCAGCTTCATAAACTGGTGTGCTTTGGTAAAGGAACATTCCCGAGCAGTTCCACTGAGTTACGTATTTAGGGGATCCAGGATCACACCTTGGGCCTTAAAATAGCAGCAGAAATAGGCCAAGCCCCAAATCCATCAGGAGAGGCAGAGGGATACAGATACGTGCTTTTGAGGCACTTCTATACCTGATAGATGTGGGAACTGCAGTTCAACTTATGAATACTTGGCTGTATTTATTTTCTGAATTTTTCTGATGAAGAAGTTTACGGGAGATTATTCATAAAAAGTTTTTTTAAGGGATCGCATGCCTACGATTTAAAGCTTGCCTCCCCCTTATCACCTGATTGTTAACTGGTTTGCATTTCCATCTCCATGCTTAAAACAACTCCCAGCTCCTCCTCACAGGGGGTAGCATATCTGTCTGATCCTGACGCTCCCCATCTGTAATTGATACCAGTTTACATGTTGGAGTCTCAGTGGCATTAATTTATTGCAGCTGAAGCTTGAGCAGCACAAAAACGTTTGATCTCTACAGGCATAATACCTAATGTATTGAGAAGGACAAGGCAGTGTTCTGACAGTTCTTGATGTTTATTTTTTCCCCCCAAACTTTGTCGTCAATAGCTGCTGTCAGCCTCATTTAACAGTAATCCATGCGTTTAGGAATGCTGCGGTGCTTTTCTCATTAGGTGAGCATTGGAATTCTTGTAAGATTTGGTTTCCTTTGGGCAAGAGGAAGGGGAAGGAAGCAGGCAGAGATGGCTGGGGATCGCCAAGGGCATCGTTTTAATCAGCAATTTCCCCACTGCCGCTTTGTGCGTGTGTTTGCTGCCCGCACGGGCTGGGGGAGAGCGCAGCTCTCCGGGACGAACCCCGGGAATGCAAAGTTGCGACCGCGCCGCCGGTGCCCCGGGAAGGTTCCGCCTCGGCGGAGCGCCCGGCCGTGGGCATCGGCCGCGAGCATCCCTCGGAGCCATCGCCGGAGCCCTCCCCGGTGCGGGCGGGCCCCGCTCGGGCCCCGCGGGTTCCCGGGCGCCGCCGCGCGGCCGCCAGTGCCGGGCGGGGCCGCGCCTCCGGAGCCGGGGAGCCCCGCTCCCCCCGGGCCCCGCGCCGCCGCCGTCCCGCCGCACCCGCATCCCGCCCCCGCCGCCGCCTCCCCGGCGCTGGGGCTCCCCCGCCGCTCTCCCCCTCCCCGCCCCAGCCCGCCCCGCCGGGCTTGAAGGTCACCTCCGCCCGCCCGCCGCCGAGCCACTTTCCGCGCCGGCTGGCGAGCGGCAGCGCCTCCGCCCCGGGAAAGCTCCGTGTCCGGCCGGTGCGGGGCTCCCGCCGGCCGCGCCCGGGCGGAGCGGAGCGCAGCGCAGCGGGCAGCCGCCTCTCCCCCCACCGCCGCGGCGGGGCCGCCCCCGGGGTCTCGCCGCTGCCCGCCGAGGTCGCGGGCGGGCCGGGCGGGGGCCCCGCTGCCGGAGCGCGGCGAGCCCGGGGGGAGCCGGGCGGCGGCGGGGGGCGCGGCATGCGGCGGTGAGCGAGGGCGGCGGCGGCGCTGCCCGCGGGAAGGGGCTGCGGCGGGAGCCGCGTCCCGCTGCCACTCGCCTGGCGGGGCCGCCCGCCCGGCACGGGAGAAGCGCCGCGACCCTTCTCCTCCGCTCGCCTCTTTATGGTGAGTTTGGGCCGCGGCCGCGCGGGGGGCAGCGGGGCCGCTCGGCGCGGAGCAGCCCGGCAGGTGCGCGGAGCAGCCCGGCAGGTGCCCGGGGGCTGCTGCCGCCCCGCTCCGCGGCCGGAAAGTTCCCGGAGCGGCCCGGGCGGAGGCAGGGGAGGGATGCGCGGCCGGGGGGGCTTCTCGGGAGCCGCGGGTCCGGGGCTGGAGCGGAGGGATGCCCGCGGGAAGGGGCGCTCTGCGGGTCGGGGGCACCGCGCTGGCTCCGCTTTCGCCTGCGAAGCGCCGTGTGAGGGGCTGCGGGCAGAACGGCGGCACGGGAGGTGGCTCCCAAACACAGGGAACGACGAGGAGCATGGGCATTCGGGGCTCTGACGAGTTGCTCGTTAAAAGAGTGCAGATATTGAACTGCTGGGAAACTACCTGCCTGTAAGTCCATGACATTTGCTGATTTTTTTGGCGATTCATCAGATCGTTTTCTCCTGCATGCCTCTGTCATGAAAAGAAGTATCAGTGTTGCCTTAATACCTGTTCAGTGCAGGTGGAGTGACACTGTATCCGTGTGAGATGTCCAGGCAGTTCCTTTAGGATGCCGCTCCTCAGCAGGGGCAGGGCTTTGCCCTGGGAGATGGGTTTGCAATGCGAGAGTGGCACACGTCGTGCGGTTCCAAAATTTGTGATGTGGCTGTTGGACATTGAGCTGCCAACTTAACATGGTTCGCGCAGATGGTGAAACGAATGTGGTCTGAAGTTTGACTGGAGTGATTCACATCAGCGAAGTGTGAAAGATCTTGTCCAAATCTGCAGCTTTTGTTTATCTACTCTCTGAATTGCAAATGTCGTGTAGTATGTTACATTCTGAAGTAAGTTTAGTGTTGACTGGTTTTTTCACTTTAAATAAAATTCAGTTTGTTTAAGGTGAGATGGATCATAAAACACAGCAGACGCTGCTGATGGTGTCCTGAGAATGTCAAGTACCTTGCTTCACTTCTCCAGACTCGATACTTAAAGAGAGGAAAGATACAGTGTGTTTCATTTGTCATTCGGAACTCTGAGAACAGTTGTATGCGTGTGCTGTAAAAATAAAAGCAAGGTTTTGTCACTCTGTGGTAGAGATCGATGATGTGGATGAATTGCAGTCTAAAACAGACCTTGCCCTCATAATTAAATAATTAAGTTTTAGCAATCAAATAGTCATAGCTGCTTGAAAAGTTATATATTGGGAAGAGTAGTGGGGCCATGTGAATTTCCAATGTATATGTCAATAGATCATTTAGTTTTCAGGAAAGTGGTTGGTATCACGTGCTCCAGTTATCAGGATTATAGTGATTTAGAACAGGTATTTAAAATTTATTTTTATTTACTTTTACTAGAATGTTTTGCATTACTGGGTTTTGGGGAAGCTACTTTTATGTAGGAAATCTGATTATAGTTAAGATCTACTCGACTTATGCAGGCTTTGAAGGCTTGGCTTCCCAAGTCTCATTTACAGTTTATTCTTCTGGTAAATGCATTAGACAAAGGATCCAGCATTTCCTGAAATGAAATCTGTGTTTCTAATATCAAGACTATATTTCTTTTTTTCTATTAGTACTTAGCTGATATCAGTAATAGAGCTGACAAATATAATGAATAAAATTCACATTACGTTGATGATTTTTATAGTTCTTGTAACTGAAGTACTTGGTGTCCTTGACGTGATGAAGATGCTGTTCTGGCTTTCAGGAAAGGGTACCCTTTAATGACAGAAATACTGTCAGGAGTCAAGTGTCGAGGACGAGAGTGGGATTGCTAATTCTTGTGCATAATGTGCTCCGTTTCCAGCGCAGAATATGGGTGCACATGTACGACTGCAAGGTCCAGTTCCCAGCACTGAGAACCATTCTAGTGATGCCTGCACACTCCATGCATAATCCCTTCTGGCGTGTGCTGCTGCACAGGAGGGGGAATGTTATATCCTGAGGCCATGGCTGCCAGTGCTGATGGCTTTTGAAGTGTCTCCTTGCTCCCTGCACAAAGCCCCCTTGAAGTTAAACACGGAATAGCAAGGCCAGAAGGGACTCAGCCACTCCACTCCTGTTGTCAGCTTCTCCGTGTTCCTGCCCAAGGCAGGATCAGCTCGTACCTGTGTCATCCCTAATGGCACACTTCATGTACTTGCTGTATTCCCATTCTTCTCTTTCTTTTCTTACTGCTTTTACTGTCTTTTCCATGAGTTTTTTTCTTCTTGGTAATGCTCTTACCTATCATCTTCTAAAGAATCTTACCTCATTCCCTGCAAACTCTCCCTCAGCTATGGCTAGTCAGTCTCTTTCAGTATTTTTTTCATTGCTTTGTGGGAGACCTACTGCTTCTCTGCCAGCCGTATATATATGTATATATATGCTGGATTTACAACGTTTCTTCCTAGTTTTTAGGAGGAATTTAATGGAAATAGTACCCTTGCTCTCTCTTTGTGCAGACAGGTAAGCTTCGTTCAGGACCAAAGAGCTGTTCAGTATCTGTTTGCACTGGAGGAGGTTGAGCTGCTTGGAAATAGAGGAAACCAATGGCTGAGTTAAAAAATTCCCCATCGCTAATTTTTCGCCTTGTAGTTTGAAATGGCATGGTCTGATTTTAAAATCTAACTATAAGCATTATATACCATAAAGGGTAGAACTCCTAAGTGCTGGCCACAAGAAGAAATATTATTTACAGTAATGGAAGGTATGGCTGTGTTAAGCATGTTGTTGTCTGAAAGGTGTACTCACCTGAAAAAGACGAATCTTATGTAATTAAGAATAATACATCATACTACAGCCTGGGAGAATATATAGTAGCTGAAAAAATGTGTTTGTTTTATGCATGTCAGAACTCCCTCTACTTAATTCTTGGATCTTGACTCCTTCCCATTTCATGTGGGAGATTAGGATCCTCTTGTCTCACACAGCCTTGTAAAAGTAGGGTGTGAACAAAACTGAAGGGTTAGGAAGCAAGAGGACAGACAGGGCTTAAAAAAGTGGCAAACAGAACATTTAGTAGGGGTCCTGACTGTTTCTGCTCTTTATAGGGTGAAATCACAAACATCTGTGGCAGAACTGATGACACCATTGTGCAAAATTGGAGCTGTACTATTTCCTGAGAGCAGAAAGCTCCTGTCTCTGAGGGTCTTTGGCCAAGTCATTAATGAGAAGACTTTTTTTATTTTTTCTTGCTCTTTGTTTTTAATTCTTGGCTTAGTTGCACTTTCTTATGAGTAGTTTCGTTCTTTTATTTAAATAATTGAATTTTTCAGTGCCCATGATTATTTTGTAGTGCAAATCCTCATTCTGGGGAGTCTAATGCCATTATGTTGTGCATTCTTGCACATGTTCTCAGTAGGTAGTGTTTTTATCACCTTCTCTGAATGTCTGCTTTTATGATTAAAAACTGCTTATGAAGCTCTCAGTACTTATTACCCTTTCCCTTCATAACTATTATTTTGCTAAAATTTACTGTGCCAGAAATGACAACTTTTTGCAAATTAGATAATTTTATTTGTGTCCTTCAAGTTGATGCAATAAAAAAGGCATGTAAACTGAAAGGAGCTGGAAAATCCCTTCTGGGTTGCTGGGGTTGACAGTGGTGCAGCAGCAGTGCTGGAGTTTGTGTAATGCTGTAGAGCAGGAAGGGCTGGTGGTGGTGGATTCACAGGACGGGTTACAGCTGGCCAGCAATCAAGTGCCAAAAATAAGCTTGCCATACTTTGAAATACTATTTTCTGCCAAGGAGGTGTAGTTTAACATCTCTCTTCTTCTGCTCCAGATTTTGTGCTTTGCAGAGATCCTGTCCAGAAGGAAGAGTAAGTGAAGTTTTTAGGCAATATTCCAAAATTCAAGGTATTTTGTGAAGTATTGATTTGGCTCGTTTCAAGGGGAAAGAAACTGATAACTATTTTGTAAGCATGTATTTTTCAGAAGTTGGTTAAGTGTCTCTAACATAAGACTGAAGCTCGGTGGCAGTTTTGTCAAAGCCAGTTAAAAAACTCTGAACATTTTGCAACTTTGGATGCAGTTCCAAAATGCCGTGTTTCCAAACAGCATGATGTTCCTGTGCTAACACCTGAAAGGGACGTGGTAAATACGAGTTCTACACTGACAGATGCCTTAGGACCTGCCTCTGCCATTCAGGGCCCTAAAATTAAGGTAACTCCCTGGAGTGGGAAGCACTGTGCCATAAACTGGGAGCGTGTGTCAGCAGGAGACTGGCTGCAGTCAGCCAGGGAGCTTGAGTAGAAGTGACTGAGCAAACTGATATCCATTAAAATAATTACCTCTGCTTCAGCTGGGAAGGTGTGGGGGAGCATGGTTACAGCAGGGTGAGCTGAAAGCCTCGGCTGTGTGAAAGGGCAAACATGCAAAACTGAATCACTTGAAGATAACCATCACGGGGCTGACTGCGGGGCCAGGTGCAGCTGCCTGGGACCAGCATTCAAACACTACAAATATACAGATTTTCTGTGTCCAACATGCTTGGCTTCAACCCTCCAGTGCACAACCCCTGGCCAGGGAAGTTCAGGATGCAGAAAGAAGATGTTACAGTGCTAAAAATGTGAATTTCAATGATGCAGCCTAGAATACATTCCAAGCAATTGCTGTCTTTAAGCTCCTCAGTGTTAAAGCAATGGTACTGAGAGCTGGAGTTACACAGAATCACACCCAGAGTATTCTGAGCTGGAAGGGACCCAGAAGGATCAGCTACAACTCTTAAGGGAATGGCCCAAGTGGGGAGTCAGTGACTCTCAGCTTTCTGTGTGTTTTGTAGTTCTTTGATTTGAGTCTGTTGCAGTGGTTGTTGGGATTCAAACTTTTCCTTTACTTTTGGGCATTTATTAATCATTTTTCCACTGGATTTTTTCTAGAATCGAATAAAGTATGAATGTGTGCTGACAAATTTTCTTGATGAGGACACCCATAATAACTTGCACTCCTGGTTGCTGGTTCCATAAGTTTTCAAGGGATTTTATTGTCTCTGAGTTCAGTCTCTGTATTAGTTGTAAGCAAACATTATATGGTCAGAACAGTAAGAAGCTGGCCTGAAAATACTTCTTTTTTCTTTTTCCTGAGAAATTCGGGAAACTCAAACATGATGTAGACACTCCCAACTCTAAATGCATTTTTTGTGATAGTGTGAGCGTGTGAAAATGTGGGTGGGAAATTTAGGACAAGGTTTAAACAAGGAAGTGCTACTATTTCAAATTAAAGTACTCCAAGAGTTAGAGCAGCTGTAGAGAAGGTGGAAGAACCCTTGTGTACAGGTGGAAGGAAGGGTCATTGTGTTGGATAGCTGGACTTCCATTAAAGAAAACAAAGTTTTGCTGTGTTGAAATCAACCCCATCTTCACATGAGATAAAATACTAAATCCATATGTGCTGCCCTGGTGGGAAAGCCCAGTGCAGGTGCAGTTGGTTTCCTTGGACTTGGCTCATCCCATGGTCTCTCCTTTGGGTGTTTTAAGGCTTTTTTATCTTTCCTGCAGCTTACACATGAGAAACACATGTAGAAAACAAGTTACACATGTAATGCTGTTGTCTTACAAAACTGACAGTCTGCTATGCACCTCAAACAGATCCAGAGCCCTGGATTTCAAAATAAAACACTGTGTAATTGTCTTGTTGTCTTGAAAAAACATATCTTTTCTATGTCTGTTCAATGATTAATGACAGTCATCCCTCACAAAAGTGGTTTGTCTGGTGAATCAGCATTACTCTTCCTCTGGATGGCCAGTTCTTGAGTTCCTGCTTTTATCTGTTAAATATGTTTTGTTAAATAGGCTCTTAGGTGTCTGAGTTTTTCCACGTGTTGTAGAGGATTGGTAATTTAGGGTTTGAGGAAAGAGAAATTAGACAATGGTGAATGGCATTGATCCAGGAAAAAGGGTTGGTAGTCTCTGTCAGAACCAATATTGATATCTTTGTCCTCCCTGTTCATTCACTGTTTCCGTGGTTAGCATTCATTCCTAAATTAAGGATTATGCAATATTATGGAGATATTTTGTTGAGCAAATGATTTTGATCGTAAATAAAGAACCTGTAAACAGCCCCTGTATGAAATTCTAGAATACAGCGTTAAACACTGCTTTCAGAATAATCTTTTTTCTTCAAATTGACGTAGTTCTGTAACATTTGCCTTGGGATGCAGCATAGCCTGTGTGATCTTTGACCATAGAGCAGAACTTACAGTCTTCCTCCTTCTGTGGCAAAAGGTATTGAAGCATCAGTTTCAAGTTGTGCTACTGGGTGGTTCTCTCTGCTCAGCGTCTCAGGAAATAATATGAAATACTCTCTCCTGTTACAATGAAACTTTACAGTGGAGCTCCAGGATTTTTTAAAAAATAGTGTCGCTCCACTACAGGCAGTCCACTGTGTGTGTAAGTAGTTACTTAAATGTCCTCTCTTCCAGCATCGAAGATAAGCTGCCTAAAATGTCATCTACCACATGGTGATACCCATTTTGAGCCTGCAACAATATAAATGCTAAGGAAGTCCCAGAGTGCAGTTTGAATTGAGCCACATAGAGCGACCCAGCAGGAAGATGAATGGATCTAGATATCCTCCTGATCTTTCTGTGATATTACACCCTTTTCCCACTCCTTAATTTCAGACACTCTCCAAATGGCTCCTTCCCTTCCTGATGACCTGCTCTCTGTTGCCATTGTGATGGTGTGTTAGTCTGCAGCTGCCTCCACAGGGGACCCATTGGGTTTGCCCCCGTCATTACAAGTGCTGGGCTCTTGCCAAATACCCTAATTGTCCATATTGCATGTTTCACACACTTGCTTCCCTGTGAATGTCCTCAGCTTAGAACCAGATGAATTAATTCTTTTTGTTTTCCAGTCCCCAATATTACCTGGGGGTTTTCGATGTACGTTTCTGTCTCGTTATTTCTATTTTACAACGTTGCTTTCACTTCGTTTCGGTGCTGAATCTCTGCCTGTAGCTGGTTATTAAAGTATCCTGTGGTACTCTGGGAAAAAATCAGCCCTAAACCCAGTTGTCAGGTGGGGCAGGGTAGGGCTTCCCTGTCCCCTGGTGTACAGAGCTCTCTGGGGTACAGGGCACAGACAGATCCTCCTGCTCTGCATAAGCCTTATGCTAAAATCACATGTTCTTTGATACTGAAGCTGTCTTTTACTCCTCCCACTGTAAAAAGCCTCCCAATCAGTCAGTTTTTGGTGCTGATACGATCTTTCATCCTCACACTGGGAACTGCCATATCCAATGAGCCACCTGATTAATCAGTTCTTCTTGGGACATACTGGTTCAAATGGGCAGAATGAGGCAGTAGTAGTTTGGCCCCTTCAAGCACTGCAGGCATCGTTTTGTTTTCAGCAATTGCCATTTCCCTGCAGGAGGGTTTGTAATCAACTTCTGATGATAAAACTTCTTACATATTTGCCTTTTAATGTGGTCTAGCCAGAGGTTTTCCCCTTCCCACTGTTTCAGTGCTCGTGGTTGTGTTCCTGCTTTTGAATCGACTCAAACTGCTGCTTCACTGCAGCCAGAGAACTGCCTTCTTTAAAATATATGTGTGTGTGTGTCAGAACCTGAGTGGACTTGAAAAAGGACTCAAGCGTTGCTTGAAATCTCATTATGTACAAACTTGGTTATGTGGGAACCTAAATACTTTATTATGTTCTAAATATGAAGGTGCTTTTCTGCTATAAAGAATCCAAAGGATATCACAACTAAGTTTTGGTGCTGGGATATAAAGGGTTCTGCAGGACTGGGGGACAGCTGTAAAAGGGCAGTGAGGTCATGGTCCCATCTCTGAGTACAAGGTAAAACCCCTGTCTGGAATGAAAAGAAAGAATTTAAAACCATTTTAAAACTCAAGCAATTAAAGTGATCAAATTTAGGAAAATACAACATCACAGTAAATATGTATAAGTAAAAATCAAGTCTTTCCAGAGTCAATGGTTAGCAGCACCTCTGTTCCAATCAGCACTGTTAGCTGGGCTTGAGTTGCAAATTTGTTTTCAAGTGGTGACCACAGAGCTGTGATGGCCCTGTCAGGGTCTGTGTCACGAGCTCAGCTTGTGTCTGATTGACATGGGCCTGACAGCCTGGGGGGGCTGGTGTGCGATTTTTAATGATTGTTGTCTTGGGGGGGGTTGTGTTGTTGAATAAAATCACAGTTCTTAACATCAGTGTTCCTTTATAAACATGTTTAAACCATGAAACTTTTAAGAAGTTTATCTAGTAGTCAATGGGATGCTTTGCTGTGTTACAGCTTTGCAAGCAGGCAAAATAAAGGAAAATTAGGACGTTTCCTTTGATATTAGAAATAATGTAGACTATTCTTCTCTTTCTATATTTGCACTGTTACAAAGCAGTAGACTAAAATATGAATCCAAATTTCTAATGCAAGTTTTTCTAGCAGATAGGAAATCTTAAAATTGTAAAAATTGTTTCCCCATTGAAGCCACTAAATATTTTGGCACTGGCTGTACAAGAAGCAAAAATTTCTAATGTAAAAAAAAAAATTATTGAAGTTTTCTCAGGGTGAGGCTATCTTTCAGGTTGCTCAAGAGTTATTAAGGTACAAATTAGACTGGATAATGTTTTCTCCAGTCCTTGGAATAGTTCTCATATGAACTATTCCATGGTACATGACCATACTGTTCGCAAGGAAGTAATAAATGCAAGTGAAGTAGAAATGCAGAGCAAGTGAGAAAGGTGATAAACTCTTCCTACCTGCAGATTTCAGACTTTTGGTTGCCAAAATCGAACTGTGGTCCCCTGTGCTCTGCTCTGAGAGATTCACACTTTGCCAATAAAGGAATGCTCTATTAGTTGTGTAAGTGGATGCATCTTTATTAGCTGAGGTAAATTTTAGGTGGTAAATTGGCTGCTTTATTGCTGTACCTGTGTGTAAATCAAAGCTGTCATATCAGCAGATCTCAGTATTGTTTTAAGAAGCACATTCTCAGCCAGTGTTTCCACATGGCCAGAGCAAATGACTCCTGAGTTATGTTCTATTAACACCTCATGCATTTGCTGGTTCCTTTGCTACTTAAAACGCCACATAGTTTGATCTCATGTTTCTTCTCCTTTGAAGGCCTCCAAAGTGAGCCCAAAAAGCTCTACAGACCTTCTATCATGTAAATCATTCGGAAATTCTATTGATCATAACAGGGAGGAGGAACACTTTTGATGTCCTTTAACCATGTACCATTTGTGCTTTTCCTCTTACCTCCCTCATTAGTTTTGCCAGTACACACCAGGGCAGCTCACGGTGGAGCCTGCAGCTTTGAGGGTCATTTTGAGGCCTCTGAGTTGATAAGAGGAAAGCTGGTCTTTTTATATATTTTTTTTAAACTGCTATTACTGTGTTTTTTAATGCCCCAATCCTGATATTTGTGCAATGGCTCTGGCAGTAGCATGTGCTGGGCTGACTGGGGCAAACTGGTCCTGTGGTCAAAACTGGCTTTGGGGATCTCCAAAGGATGTATTTTTCCTCTCATTCTGCTGGAAGGCTGGCTCTTGTCATCTGCGAATTTGAAGAATCTGGAATCACCTTTTAAAGAGTAGCAGACTCTTAGGGTAATAATGTATTCTCCTTTCTTTTCTTTCTTTACTTTTTTTCCCCGAAGAATTTTCTCTGTGGATGTTTAATATATAAGAAGTTTCAATAATTTAATAAACTGTCTCAAATGAGGAAATTGAAAGGGAATTCCAAATGAACGCTATAGCACAGTGCTATTGCTGCTTGACACTGGAGTATGGGTGGTCCTGCCTGGCACGATGCTGGAAGAGTGAGAAATAGGCAGGGTGGTGTACTCACTAAAACACACAAGTGCATACAGTAGAAATATACTCAAATAATGCATTCAAAAGGTGAATTTGTGGTTTCATTTACCTTTTCACAACTATGGAATGTGTCTAGCTAATGAGCCAATAAAAGGAATTGACCTTGCAGCTGACAGTTGATTTGGAAATACAGAGATATTGAGGAAGGTATTTATGAGCTGCACTAAGCACAGCTTGGCAACTGTTATTATTTGATGCTTTGCATCATTGTTTCTAATACCAAATTTGTGCCTTAGTAACTGACTGCAACACATCTGAGTTGCTGACACTGTGAATTATGATTTTGAATTCCTTCTATTTTATGTTTAAATTGTCATCCGTAACTTTGTGTTACAGCACACGAGGGAGGAAATGCTAAGCTAGGATTCCTACAGAAAGCATTAAATGAATTTATCACACCCTTTTCAAATAATAAATTTAGAAGTGCAGGAAGATTTACAGAATATTCCCTATTCACAAGGCTGCCAGGTTAGAGCTGCTTTAGGAGCTGCATGTATTAGGTGGAATTTCTGACTTTTGCAGGCTGTAGGTTTGAAAGCTGTTCAGTCTTTAGGACTATATTGTGGTTGTCAAAATGCCTGTGTTGATTGTGTTGAATGGTAAGAGAGAATGGATCTTCTCTGCTGTGTTTAGGTATCACTCTCAATAGGAGGAGTGCTAGGTGATTCATGTGTTACCTTTAAATGTCTCCTTTGGCCACAGCGCTAATACAAATAAATCTGTTCTTTTAATTGACTGATCGTTACTGTGAAACAATACTTGCCATTATGAGCCTGGCCTGAGTGACACCTCCAGGTACAGTTTTGGATAGTAAATGGGCAACACTAGTCTTTTGTTGGCAAAGAAATGAGGGAAATAATTATTTGAATGTAAATTGTGTGCCCTATCACTGGGTCTTTTAATACAAATTAGGCAAAAGTAATTTCCTGTGATCCTTTGGAAGTCAAATATGGAAGAGAAGTATATTTGTGTGAATTGTTCAACCACAGAATGTCATGCACACTTTAACATTTGCAAGTACAGAATAACTGGTTTAATTTGTCACATTCAGAGATGGACAATGTTAATTTTTTATGCAGCCCATTAGATAGGAAAAAGCCTGCTGAGGACATTAAATCCTAATCTTGAGAGCAATGCATTTGCAGAAGCCAGCAGATGTCAGTATGTTCTTGTCATACAGCCCTTTTGTTTTACACGATAATTTCCCTGGAATTGAATAATATAGAAATAGTAAGTGTTGTAACACTATGTCAATACAGGCCTGTTTAAACACTTTACTGGCAAGGGTTTTTTTCCTGGACCTAGGCTGGCATGACCTCCATGTACACACCAGCTTTCACTGTGTGTAACTCCTCCACAGACCGTGTAAGGAATGGAATGTAAAATACTGTGCCAAGTGAGGATGTGTCATTGATAGTATTGCACCTTAGCTTCTAATTCAGTTTTTTGTTTCTCTCTGTAGGCTTCCTTCCTGTATTGTGAGGCATTTTGAGAATGCTGGCACACTCCTTTCTGTTTGACTAGCCAGGGAGTGTGTTTGAACTCTGATGTGTCTAATCAAATCCGTCTCTCTAATTTGGAGATTATTTTGCCACTGTTTATAAATAGTAATAAAAAACAGATGAGCTGTTCCTTGTCTTCCTTGTATTTCAAAAATCAATACCATTATGACATTGTGGAGAAGACTCTCCCTTTCCTGAAAGTGCAAAATGGTGGCACAGAGTGGGAAAGGATGCAGAATCCCTCGTCTGGGGTGCTCACCATGGTGAGCTGACCCCAGTTTTTAAAACAGTGACTGTGGCAGGTTGCCAGGCTGCCCTTTTCAGGTGCTGGGCTGATGGAGCTTTTCTCAGGTGTGGAGGAACAGATGGGACCTGTGGCCATGAGCAGGAATCCACAGCCTGCTGCCAGGGAATCCAGGCTGAACCCCTGCCTGAGACAGCTCCATGGGCAGCACAGGGACCACCCTGAAACTCCCTCTGAGCTGGGCTCATTCCTCCCCAGGGTTTGTCAGGACTGTGTCTTTATGTAGGGGTGGACATTCTGCAGCTCAAAGAAGACGCCTGGGTTCCTTCTCACATCAGCTTCAATCTCACTCTGGTAATTGTAGCCATTGTCCAGCCCAGCTTGCCCCCAGTTCTGGTCACCTGGAGCACTTGGTGCCTCAGCATCTTCAAGAATCCTGTCTGAAGATAAAAGGCCCTTTCCTTCAGCTTTTCTTAAGGAGCTGATGTCGATTTTGGCCTGGTGTGTTCTTTTTTTATGTAAATTCACAGTCATAAAATAGCGTAGCTGTCACTTCAGGGGTTTTAATTACATTTCCAAGGAGAAATTTATTTTACATTTTCTCTTTCTTCTGTGCTCTCTTCAAGCTCTGTCATCTTAAAGCATTTGTTTTACGTGCCAGACCTATTCTTTGTGACTTACTCCTTGCTTCTCCTCATCTCGGACTGTTTGGGTGATTTTCAGATCATGCAAATGAGAATCAAGGCAGGCAAGATAGCTAAAAAAGACATCTCTGGAGTACAAGACCCCCAAAGTACAGCATTACTGAGGTTGTAGGCAGGAAAGAAGGTATTTTATTTTCAAAGATTGGTTTTATTGCATTTGCCCTTAATGCAGTTTGTACAGATGTTGACAAGCACCCAAAATCCTGTTAAATATCATGTTTAAATTAGTCCTGAGCAGCTTTTTGTATGATACCTTAATGGAATTTCATTCAGATGTTGGCTTTCTCTCCTGGACCTGAATGGAAGGTATCACAGAATTATAGTTCTCTTTTCATTTTATTATAGGGGGAAAAAAAAAAGAGGAAAATACGGCTATATGGGGGTCTGCATGTGTAATGTTTAAATATGTATTTATCTCTTTTTTTAAGTGAAAATAAAAAGCAAAAAGCATTTTTCCACCACTGAATAAAAAAATAAGCTGTTTCATGTCTTGTTTTGGGATCTTTCCTTCCATGGCAGTGAACTCACTTTCTGATGGTTGACTCATTAACAGCCTCCTGAGGATGCCTTTTGAAAACCTGCAAAATATACATGTACTTAACTCCCATGTGTAGCTGGCAGTGCTACTGCACCTTGGGCTCCTGAAAATGAGGTTCTTGGCAAAAATGTTTGGAATTTCCATCGTGCTTTAACACACTTAACATCAGCACTGAAAAATGGCATTTCCCTGAAGCTCATGGGCAGCCTGAAGGATTGGTACTGCAGCTGCTGCCCTGCTGCACACAGCAGGTTTATCTCAGGAGATGTAGGCATTAAAAATGGGTACATTAAAGGAGCTGGTTTCCTTGTGGTTATAGAGACGTGGGTCAAAGTGCCAGAGCGATACAATAAATCTTGAAATTAATTTTGATCAGTTACTTACTGACAATGCTCTTAGAGCTTTTCAAACTTTACTTATAAGTTTATTTGTTTCTAATACAACTTTCATTTGATTGGAATTTACACTTTCCTGTGGGCATGCATTTGTACATTTTGGAAGAGTTTAATGGGAAAACTATTCAGAAATGGAGGCATAAAGCCCTAAGCAATACTTCTATGTGTGGCAGGTGCTTTGATGAAAATGGACGGGTAACTTATTGGGAAATAGTCATCTAATATGGTAACTGGGGACAGACCAAATAAACCAAACCAAGAATGCATCTCTATAGACATTTCTCTTCCTGAAATAAATGAAAAATGTGATCCTCCTCGTGGGAGTGAAGCGAGGTATTGTAAAGGTGATGTGTCCTAGGAAGACAGAATTGATACCTCCCCAGGGGGCATTCACAGAAGTCAAACCTGTAATTCCCTGGCAGAGCAGCCCTGCTGCAGCCTCTTCAGCAGGGGATGCTGAAAGCGTGGCCAAAATTATATCTGTGATATAATTTTCCATACAAGGTGAGTTGGGAGACATTAGTAATGAAATTCTAGAGCGTTCCTTGTTCTCTCAACTACCTTATTTCTTATATGCAGAAACAATATGGAGTCATCAGAATAACAGAGGAGTTACAAGATATTCTCAGCAGTAGAACTTCCGATTGCAGTTCACTTTTAACAACAAAATTCAGCAAAACCTTTTAACTTCAAGATTTTTTTTTTTTTAACTTGGCAGTAGCTTATCCTTCCTAACTCCTTAAAAGTTTCCTTTCCCAGGGCTTTCCAGGGCACCAGGCAAATTGTCACCTCTGTGCTCTTTCCTGTTTTACTGTCAGATGCTGTGAGAGCACTTCTCTTAACTGCACTGGGGAAGCGACCAACTAAACTTTGTAGGAACCCCCCCATTCTTAACAGGTAACTCCCTGTCCCCTACATTTTGCATATCTGGTGTGTTTTTTCTGGCCATGGAAACAGCAGCTCCTGCCACGGTGCTGCAGCTGCCCCATCCCCTCAGTGCTGAGCAGGTCCAGCTGTGCAACTTCTGCTGCACTGCTGCAGGGTTTGTGTCCCTGTGTGTCCCTGTGCGTATTCCACAGATTTGAACCCAAAAGAGAGGATCACCAAGTAAAACCACCCCTGAAAGCAGTGGTATGAAGGAAGTTCTAATCACAGATGATTTAGCAGCGTTAAATAGAGCCTCAAATTCTGAAATTGCATGTTCTGGGCAAATGAAGAATAATCTCCTTCAGCACAGGTGCAAATTTATCCTGTGTTAGCATTACTTCATTTGTTCCAAATGGAATTCATAGAATTCCTGAAGACCACAAACCAAAAACTGTAAAAAAACTTGAGAAAAGTCAAGTCTCATTCCAGTCTTTCTCATTATGGAAGAGTCAAGACTGCATGATGAGAAGGACTGTGGCTCACCTTGCCTGTGAGCTGCATGTCATGGGCACATACACAGCCCTGGACCTGTTCCTCCTGCCTCCAGGGCTTCTGGAAAGCTCATGGAATGGCCACGAGGGAGGAGAAATTGATGGCATTAACTGTTGATTGAAAGAAAACATCAAAACTGAGTCTCTTGAAGTATAAAGAGACAGCAGGTGAAGCAGATATCCCTGTAACACACCCATCCCATCACACCTGGTGCTAATCCTTCAGCCTCCCAGCCCCAGCAGGGCACCAGCACCAGCTCTGCTGTTTCTCCAGGAGCAGCTCTTCCTGGGAGACCAGCCCGAGGCTCAGCAGTGTGACTGTGGTTATTGGGAGGAGTGCAGCAGCCTGAAGCACAGCTTTCTATTCATCCTTCTCTGGTCCAGCACTGCTGCTGTCAGAGCCCAGCGCTGCAGCTCTGTGGCAGTGCCTGCCTGGTGTGGGGCAGGTGCCACCACTGGGGTGGGCTGACCCTGGCTGGGATCAGACACAGAGGGGGAGATCACTTCCCAATTGTCCTCGGGGCAAAAACAGTCAACTTGATTTCATTTAGTGCCAGTTATAATGGAGCTGGGTAGGGAAAAAAAAAAGAGAAAACACACACATTTTTCCTCCCTGACTCAACTTCATTGTCCACCTGGGCTCCCTCCCCAAGCCCCTACCGCCACCATGTCTCTGGGAGAGAAGGGTTGGAGCAGCCCTCTGGTCAGGCATTACCAAAGGGTTTTGGCAGGGATGTTGTTCCAGGTTGGACAGCGGCAGTGGGAGCTGCTGGTGGCCCCCTGGAAAGGGAACTCACTCGGAATCTTGCTCCCATTTCTAGCCCTTTAAAGACAGCATCATCCTGCCCAGTCATGCCTCAATGTGGAGATTGCTACAGGTGATGTTGAGAATATTTGATTTGGTTTTTAAATTAAGGACGGACTTTTGTTAAGGAAGCTGAACTAACAGGCAGCATAGTGCAGGAGGACAATTCTCCTTTTTTTTTTTTGTTTTTTTGCCTGCTCTGTTAGGCTGAAGGAGCTCTGCTCTGCCACACTTTCCTGTGTTCCTCGGCAGAACTAGTCCTCTGGTTTTGGGTGAAGTAGAGAACTGTGTTTTGCTGACTGGTGTACTTCATCCTGGGCACAGATCTGAGGTGTATTCAGTGTAGCTGCAAATGAGTCACTATTTTTAAACTGAGATTTCAATAGTTAAACACCTGCAGGGATGTCTGTGAGCAGCTGCTGATTAAAAAAAAAAATGCAGCACATGACACAGTTTCCTCCTACTTGAGGTATTGCAGTGGGAAATAAAGGATGATTTCTCACATAGTTGTTTTCAAACCCTGATTTTTTCAGGGTTTAGGCAGCGTCATGAAGTGTTTTAAGCTTTTTAAGTTAGACATTTCACTGTGTTCAGTAAATTTCTTTCACTGGATTAATTTTTGAGGCTCAATCCTCATTTAGAAAAAAGAAAGGGGGGGAGTTTTGATTTCCCAGAGGTGAAAAATGTTGTTTGAAGGCTAATGCATACAAGAAGTCTGTGCCCATGGAGGTCTTCCCTTGAAAAGAAAAAACAGGTCCAAGCCTGGGCCCGTGGAGCCCTGATGGTGGCTCAAGGGGAGTGACCTCATGGAGCAGGCTGGAAACAAATCTTGTGGTGCTGGGGCTGGTGCCTGTTCATGTCAGAGAAGTGCACTCAGCGAGCCTATTTCATTCAACTCAAGTATTCCTCGGAGGCACCACCCATTGGTACCCTGTGCAAAGGCCTGGCTGGCTGTGCTCCAGCACTCTGGAGGTTGGTTGGTTCAAGAACAGAACATCCCCAGAGGCTGCAGGACCCCCTCAGTTGCCCAAATGTCAAGATGTTCTGTCCTGAAACACTCACTTTGCCCAGTTTGATAGGCACATTGGTATGTTCTAAGTATATTAAAAAATACAGAGGTATTTTTAGCTGCTGTTGGTATTAGAATGATTTATTCTTAATGCCAGTGAAAGAAGGGTGAGAGCAAAGGCTCTTGAATATTTCAGTAACATAATTTTGATCTATTGGATGGAAGTTAGGAAGATTACATGGCCTTCTTATTCAGAATATGCCTCATCAGGGTGGTGACCATCCCAGGAATCACAAGAAAGGCATTATTCTGTAGTGTGTATCAGGAGACTGATCTAGTACCTGATAGTAACTTGCTTAATTGAACCAAATTACTGTCAAGTTCTCTGGACCTCGTTATGGGGTTGCATACCCTCCCTGTGGGGCAAGGCAGAAGAACGATCTGATTCTTTAATTTCATCTGTGGGTGGTATTTACCTGGTTTTAGAAATCATTAGGTAGGGCTGGAGAAAGTAGTGGGTTTCTGTTTAGCTGCAGTAGGATGGTTGGTTGGTAATGGGTTTTCTGTCAGCGACATCTGTGAAGGTTCAGCTCTGCTTAGCTGGGACAGAGCTTAACCAGAAAGCAGAGAAATGTCTGTGGGCTGTGTGTGGTCTAACTCCTGGTGTCAGAAGGAGATTGAGATCCATTCTGGAATGCTCCAAATGCTGTCAAGCTGACCTCAGGCTGTGGTGTGTGATGGTGGAGAGCAGGGCTTTGCACTGCTGAGCAGGCAGGGTGCTGCACTTGGGCTGAGCCAGGGCACCCTCAGCATCTGGCAGCGCTGAGAGTCTGCTTTGCAGGGCTTTGGGATGCTCAGATTTGCAGTTTGCAACTGCATGTGGCAGTGTGAGCACCCCATGAGATGAGGTGGGTATTCAAAATACCTGTTTCTTCTCTTTTAGAGCAACTTCTAGGATCTGGAACAAGATTCGTTCTGCTCTTTGTGGTAATGGACCAAAAAATAGCCATTAAGCATCTTTAGGGAACAGTTAAAAAATAATTATTTCTTTTTATTTATTTACTTACTCATTTACTAAGATCTGCACTTTTTATGTTGAGAAGGAAGTAATTTGACGTTTTGTTATAAATTCTTTGGATTCTGGGTTTATGTTGTGTAAATAATATTTGTACAAACTGAGTACAAGCCTAAATTCAAATCATCAGTTTCCTTCCCTATGAAACTGATACCCATTTAATACTCCTTTCATGGTGACTTTCAGCTGTAGCTCTAAAGGGGTTAGCAGCAATTTGTTTCTCCTGTCTGTAGCTGAAGTTTCCTTGAAAAGTTTCATTAACACACTATCATGGTTTAAAAATAGAAACTCGAGAGAATTACTCCAACTCAAGTAATATAATGCATCAAGAAGCTTTTCATTTTATATTATAATTATTCCAAAGCACTTCAACCTAGCCACTTCTCCATTACGAGAAGAATTCGACACCATTTTCTATCCAAAATTGCATTTCTTAGAAATTCTATGTCTGTGTGTAGATTACTTGCAGTGCTCCTATTGTCCTTGTTTCTCTCTGCTGTGGAATTAAACCCGAATGTTTAGAAAACTCTTAAATGAGTTTTGTTGCTCTGTATATGCACAGAAGGGCAGAATGAAGCAGCTGAGAATCTGCTGTGCCCTGTGGGTTGGAGAGCATGACATGGGCGATTTCTTGCTCCCAGTAGCTGCTGATGGGGTGCTTTCCAAGCCCTACTTCTGTTAGAATTCTGCTCAGGAAAAGTTCATTTCTCTCCTTTTTTTCCTTCCCTTCAGCCCTCCAAAAGAAGAAACACACATTCTTCATAGTATGCTGTCAGCTGGACAGTTCTTCAGTGTTTAGCTATAAACTATGTGTATAGTAACTTCACCTAAATATTTGTTGGTGTTTTAAATATTAAATAAATAAGCATTTCCTTACTGCTGTGCTAATTCAGTGAAACCCTGTCAGTTTCTTTGGATCCCAAAGAAAAGCAGCTGGTTAAACTGAATGGAAGCTCAGCTTTGAAAATACAATTTACCTGTTGGCTTGACACTTACAAATGTCTACTATTTATTTTGGGCAGCAAATTATTAATTTTCTTCTGGGAATGTCTTTTGCTTGTTTGGGGATAGTTTTGTGTAGGTTTTTTGTTGGTTGGTTGGTTGGTTGGTTGGGTTTTTTTTTTTCAATGTGTGTTTTTACATACAGTGTAGATAGAACAGAATCCGACTGGCACAGGCAGAAAGGGACCTCTGGATGTGCTCTGGTCCAACCCCACTGCTCAGGCAATGACACCCAGAGCTGGATGCCCAGATGGCTTTTGGGTGTCTCCAAAGTGGGAGACTCCACAGCATCCTGTGCCAGGGCTCATTCAGCCTCCCAGAGGAGCAGTTCCTGCTGTTCTGAGGGAACCTCCTGGCTGTCAGTTTGTGCTCATTGCCTCTGGCCCTGTCACTGGGCACCACTGGGAACATCAGTCACGTTTTTACCCTGCTTTCAGATATTTGTACACACTGATGAGGTTCCCCCGACCCTGCTCCAGGCTAAGCAGTCCCAGCTCTCTCAGCCTTTCCTCACTTGAGACATGCTCCAGGACCTTCATCAGCTCAGCAGCCCTTTGTCGGACTCTCTCCAGCACTGCCTTGTTTCTCCCGTCCTGGGGATGCCAGAACTGGGCACAGCACTCCAGGGGTGGCCTCACCTGTGCTGGGGAGGTGTTGAGGAGGATGTTCCCTCAGCCTGCCGGCAGAGCTGTTCCTCGTGCAGCCCAGGATGCTCTGACCCTTCTGTGCAGCCAGGGAATGTTGCTGGCTGTTCAACCTGGCAGCAGCACCCCCAGAGCTCCTCTGCAGCCCCTTGGATCCTGGCATTTACTGGTGCCTGGGGTTGTTCCTCCCCAAGGTGTGGGACTTTGCACTTCTGTCAGCCCACCTCACCATCCTGTTGGGGGGATGGCAGCACGACCCTCTGGTGTATCAGCCAGCTCTGTGTCACCAGCAGGCTTGCTGAGGTCACACTGTGCCCCACCACGACCTCCATAATGAAGGTGTTAGGCAGGACTGAACCTGGTGTTGACTCCTCTTAGTGGGAAGCCCAGGCACAGCCTTACACAGAGCTCACTGGTGCTCTGAAACTCACAGCTACTCCAGAAGTTATCACCTTGCTTTTTCATCTCCTTTCCATATCCATCCCTCCAGCCTCGCCCTCACTGCAGGTTTGTGGGAGGGAGCCCAGCAGCATTCCCTGCTTTCCTTCTGGCACCTTCGTAAAGCACTGAGGTGGACAGGTGCAACAAACCCATTACCCGAAAAGTCATGCAGATTTTTCCGGAAACAGCAGTCCTTTTCCATTACCTCCTTGTCCAGATGGCTAAGTATATGGTGGAACAGAATTAATAGGTGTTGGGGAAATCCACCTCCATGTGGAACAGGCAGCAACGCTGGCAACCAGTCAAAAAGCCCTCAGAAAGGTTGTGGCTGAAGGACACCACTGTTGGGAACACAGATGAAGATATATTCCTGAACTCAAGGAGGAAACACAGAGGGTGCATTATGGCATGGAATGATTAGATGACTGACTAATGAGCCTTGAGGGGCAAGGAAATTGGCTACAAAAGCAATTAAATAAGCACCTGACATTCCAGTGTACTCTGTATAAACACTGAACTTTTACCATGTTTAGTTGGCAAAGCAAAACAAGTGCTGTTTAAGCATACAAGGCAAACTGCCACAGGAAAAAAAAATGTGTTAAACAGATTGTGCTTCTGAAAGTGTGCTAGTAAATGCTTTTCTTTGTCAGAAGGTGTGATAACACATTGCAGTGTTAGTCCTATAAGTCACTGTCCACAGTTCTCATTAGTTATTCTGGATATTCAAGCCAATATGATGCCACATTAAACTCCATATTCTGCTTTAATCTGTCTATTGTTAGATTAGGTAATGATGGCTTTTTTTTTCCTTTAGGGACAAAACTTTTGCATAATAGTCCAGATATAAGTGACAGAAGGGTCATTTTGCATAAAATCTGATCAACCAACATTGGATACCTGTCTCTGTGACATAACAGGGCATCTATGAAATGCACTTGGGCAGGTGGTGGTCAGCTTGGAGTGCAGTCAGCCCACCCATGGACCTTTAAGAGAGGGGCTGTTGCCAACAAAAGCAGTTAAATGAGCATTTGTCATTTTGCCAGATTGAGGTTTTGAAGTGTCTTGACTGGCTGAAGGATCCTGCTGTCCTCAGCCAAGGTAACAATGTGCAAGGGCTCTGGGTGGATGGAAGGAAGGTTTTTCCTTCAAGCTTGGATGGTTACACTGTTTTCTGCCACTTCTCATCACACAGAGCTCTAGCAGAGTGAGATGTTCACCTTGTGTGCTGAGGGGAGGGAGTTTCACACCTTCCACCCAGACGCTGGGGAGTTCACCGGCAGCATGGAGCAGATGTGAATATTGTGCTCAGGTTTCTCTTTCCAGCCTACTTTCAGATTACTTGGTCGGGTATTTCGCTTGTTGCCCCGCCCAGTGGAAGTAACAACTTTGGGATTCTGTTGTCAGCAATTCAAGGTCAGGAAGAGATTTGAAAGGCAGTCCCAGTGAGCCAAAGATGACGTCTTCATAATATTTTAAGAGCAAACCAGATTCTCTGGTAGTGTTGCTGCGGGTGATCTTCAGCCATGTGTTCAGTAAGTCTCCAGCAACCTTTTCTGTGTAGAGGTGCTGAAATTCTGTTTTTTCCCTGGTAAATGTGTGCAGCTAAAAGAACAAAGTGGTAATTTTCAAGTGTCGATTGGAGTTGTAACTGTGTGTGACAAGGAGCTGTACTGGGAGATTGAAGCAAGTGGTTTCTCTCCTCTGTAACCAACTGGAAGCAAAGAAATCAGATGGGATGTTTTTTCTGTAAGAGGAGTTAAAATCACTTCTTAAAAGTGTTGAATAATGTTAAATTTGCTGCCAGAAAATTAAGCTTGGTCTTTTAAGGCAGTCTAAAATTAATCATGTATTTGTTTCTTAATTGCCTCATTAACTTCAGGTTCAAAAGTCCTCCTGTACCTGGAGGTCACAGTATGCACTGCTGAACCCATAAGATGTTGTGTATGTCCTGGTTTCTTAAGAGGATAAGAATTCTAGATTTCTGAGCTGAAAGAGCTTTATTATGAAGTGACATATCTGGCTTTAGAGACAGAGGTGGAATTGGTACATCTGAAATTAATGAATAATATATAAGGACTGATACCAGCTTTGCTTCATGAGTTGGCCTTACTATTTAGCCTCAAGCAGAAGCAAGAAACACACACAAAAAAAGAAAGGTTGTTGAGGTAGAAAGTTAAATATTTAATGCCAGTGTCTGCTATATATTCTTCTTTTGTGTATTCATGGAAATATATTTTGGAACTGGAGGCAAACGTTATTTATAATACAGTAGTGGCAGAAGGGGCATATTTGATTGAGGCATCAAAGTGCTAGACTTTGTAAAAGCTGTGAGTGAAAATTCCTGGATTAGCCTTGAAATTTTTAGTGCCATCTTCCCTTTTCTTTTGGGTATTCTGGGTCTCCTTTTGGCTTTCATTTGGGATTTGTCTGTAACAACTCTTGCTTTCTTTCCCCTTTTTAATGAGGTGGATAACCAGGCAGCAGTAAGAGGTGGTTGTTTTCCCAGTAGCAGGTGTGTCTTTCAAGCCCTCTGCAATGTATCCCATTGCACTCAAAATGTAACACACATCCTTGTGTGCTGCCTTCTGTCATAAAAAAAGTTTTTGTGAGCCTGCTGGATACGGAAATAGCACTGGAATTTGTTTTCTGGGCTAACCAGGAGCTGGATATTACACAAAGGAAGGCGCTGGGAAAGGAATTGATTTTTGGGTGAAAACAAATTGTTAGAAGAATTTAAACTTGGGTATTTTCTTCTCTTGCCCTGGAGGGTGTAGTTGGAGCATTAGGCTATGCTGAGATTTTTATGATCTGATTTGTTGGCAATGAGCAAAGATTAAACCCTTGGCTACCTGTCTGCAGCTGCACAAGTTGCAGTAGATTTGTCCTGGACCCATCATTGTGTAGAAAGGTAGATGTTGTTTCAAGGCTTTTGGTATTCAGCCGAAACAAGAATGAAATACAGATTCTGATGTTTTGGTCCTTAAAGAAGAAAAAAAGTCATTGTAGAACTTGTTAATTTTCTCATTGGATAACCTGTTTTTAAATAAGTTTGGATGTTTGCATCTGTGCTTGCTTTCAAAGTTGCAGGAAGGGCTTAGCGAGTTTCTGTGGACTTGGCATTTTAGTCTGGGTCACAGGAACCTGCTTTTCTGTCTCAGATAAAGGCTATACTTCATTTCTTCTACAAATCTATAAGAAATTTTGTGTTAGGCTTTTCTTGTAAGACTTTAATATGGAAAAGCTGTTCTCAGTGGCTGGAAGAAGGAGGAACATCCTGATCACAGCTGTGTCTTGTTTTGGAGTCAAGTCAGAAACCTACAGCTAATTCTGCAGGTGTTTTACGTGAGAGGTAGCTACAAACACACACACGTGTGTGATTACATAGATATGGCCACACTTACTTTATTTCACCCTTATTCAGAGCTTAAAAAACCCCGTGTTTGGAAACTGAGTGCTGCCAAATGTAGTTGAGTAATCGCTTCTCCAAAAAACTGATTTGAGTAAGAAGAAAAATGTAGCCCCAGAGTTTGGAAAGACAACTTCTATGGGAAGTTAAAACTGATGCAGGACTTGTTCCCTGGGGCTGAACAGCCAACGCCAGTGCTCCTGGTGCTGCTGGGAGGCTTGGCAAGCAGATACCCTGTAAAGCTCAAAAACTCGAGTGTTATTTCACTGAACTTTTTGGAATACTGTCACCAGTAAGAAAAACTGGTTTTAGGTTGTTGTTACTTGAAATAGAACTGGCAGGCATTGTGGGCAAGAGTGGTAAAAGAAAGAAATGTAGAGCTTGGGGAAGACAGTTTGTAAATGAATTTAACTATTTTTCTAACTGCTGATTGGTTGAGGTTTTGAAGAAACACAATCCATTGACCACCCTGAATAGAATGATAAATTAGAAGCGTTAAGAGCATCTTTTAGATTACATAGCACTTAGAATGTAATTTGGTCAGCTTTAAAAATATAAGATCTGCTCAGAAGTGTAAGAGATATGCTGCAACTTCAGTTATCTTCCCTATTGACTTAACCTGGTGCATGTAAAGCATATTATAAGGTATTAAAACCTGGCAATGTTGCCGATTTTGAGCCTGAGGAGAACAGGAGGTGAGGCAGTCAGCTCAGCTGTTCCTCAAATAACCTTTCTAGCTTTGGTTGCAGTCTCAGGATCCTGGCAGGGTTGTGGGCTGACCCTTCTGCTGTGTGTGCAGCACAGGAACAGGAGCAGAGCATCGTGCTGGCATGGCCTGAGCAGAGTTTGTACACAGGAGCAGAGAGGCTCAGTGTGAACACAGGATTCCTCAAGAGTTCTGTTTCCTCTGCAGGACTTGGCCAGGGGAAGGTGGGGCCAGCCTCTCTGTTCCTGTGACACCAGTGGGAGCAGGCACTGTAGGATTGGGCTCCCAACTGGTGTGAAGTGCCTCCAGCTCCCAGGTGCTGGTGAAGATGCTTTAGCCAACTCCCTCTGAGGAGCTGGGGTGGTGCTGTGCAGCCAGAGATGTTATTCTGGAGTTGGTTTTCTAATATCAGTGCTGCTGCTTGTCCACTGCACATCTCCAGAGCAGCAGCAGAGCAGGAGCTTGCTTTTACATGTGGAGACTTTTCTTCCCTTCAGTGCTGGGTCTAGGAAGTCCCAGCTTATTTCTGCAGTGATTCCAGAATGCTTCAGAAATCTGAGCCCCTTCTCTAGGGTAGAACGTGCTGCTAAAGTGCTTCAGTGGACTGGGACTCATCTGGATTCCCCAGGCTAAAGCAGGGAGCATCAGCGACAGCTCCATGAGTATGAGCAGGAATTCGTGTGTGTTTCAGCTGTGCCTCTCTGCCAGAGCTCAGGAGGGCAGGGCACAGTGCTGTGAGGAGCCAGGCTCTCTGGGCATAGGTGCATTTCCATTTTGTTGGCTGTTTATATGGAGAAAAACCTGGAGATAGGAGTCCTAGCAGATTGCAAGCGTGCTGCTGGAGAGTTTACAAATCTTTGTGCAGTATTTTCAAAACAAAACAAAATGTGCATCAAGGATCCTCTCAAAATTTGGATACAGATTAAGTGCAGCTGGGATATTTTATCAGTTTGTATATCATGTGCTTGCATGGAGTTGATGTATAAATTGATATTGTAAGCTTTCCAGGGTTTTTGTGATTCCTGCAGGAAAAAATCAGTTCCTCTCCCACCAGCCCAGTTACAGTGGATTGTGTTAGAAAGTAACGAGATTACAAAGTGTTATGGGCTGTGTTCTGATGCTCTTTGTGTTTTGGTTTAAGTACATAACTTATTTACAAGTCAGTTGTTGTAGATTACCGTGTGATGAATTGCCTTGTGTCGGAAAGATTACGTTTTAGACCAGTTATGTAACAAATAGCAGAGAAATCAAAATAAAGTAATGTGTGTGTTAATGCTTAAATGCCAATAATGTACTTTGAAAGACCCAAAAGAAGCCCCTGTAATTAGAAAATTGGGAAATATGCACTTAAATCTTTTGTACCTAATTTTCTGGTTATACTTGCTTTAAGTATTCATGTGAAGGAGTCTATCTTATAAACTATCAGGAGATAGATTTGAAGGATTTTTTTTTTTCTTTTAAAATATATATTTACTGGAGAGAGGCCTCATTAATAAAATTATAGGTAATTTACCACAAAACCTGATCATTTTCTTTAGAATAAAATATTTGTGTCCTGCAACTTCAGAAGTGGAAAGCAAGTACCTTCAAATATTTTAAGGAAAATCACTCATGAGATGACACAAATGAGTAATAGGAGGGGTACAGGTGACTCTTAGTCAAGTCAATTCAGAACCAGGTCTCCTGTAGAGTGCTTTTTTCTTTTATAGTGTTTTTTGCTCACATTTGCTTTGAAGTAGTTTCTGTAGCTAATGTATATCAAAATTAAAATAGCACCATATGGCAGTTGGCTCGTTGCCTAAATAACATATGTTCCATAAGTTCAGTTCACTTAAGGATTGCTTTTCACTGCTTGGAGGGCGTTTACCTGTAATTTTAATGTTGAGAAGAGTGCCCTGAGATCAGAATAATTTGCTGGGTAGAATAAAAAATACTTTGTTATGCATTGGGTATAAAATTACAATGATTTCCCTGTGTGTTTACTGATGAAGGACAATTTAGTTCTGGGGGGTGGTGGATTTGTCGAATTTCTGGTATAAATGACTGTGTGTTATACATATTCCCCACGGCATTTATTGCCTTAACAGCAAATGCTGTGTGCTGGAGCTCCACAAAATGCCAGCTTTGCTGGGAGATTCACTCTGAACAACAGGTATTCAGAGGAGGCACATTTTGTTTTAAAGCATAAAAAATAACTGGGGTATATTGTATTCTACTTTTATTTTTATTTTTTCCCTTCACATCTCTGGTTGGGGTCCTGCTAGGTAAAGATCCAGATGCATTCTCATTTGGAAGAAGTTTGGGGTTAATAATTCTGCTTTCTGTGCTGCAGCCTGTAGCATCCACTGCCACATGCTCAGTTAAAACTGCATTGTAAGATACATGTTTGTCTCCTTTTCCAGAAAATCTTGAATTTATTGTAATTATAGAATTATAATTCTATAATTAATGGAACTCCTCTTCATTTTTTCCCTGCTGCTGCCATAGTTAGATTTAGAGCTCAGTTCTTCCAGTGATCCCAGTTTTTCATGCAGCCCTATACTCTTGGAGAAACAACCATGGAAGATTTAGATCCCTGAACTGTGATATGGACTTCAAGTGTCTCAGGCTCCAAGTTTTACTTTGAAAAATAAGGACTATGTTAATTTTCTTGTGGTGCCTAAAATTGTCTGCCTTTGCATACTGACAACTTGCTGTGGTGGTTTGATATGTGTGAGAATTTGATGTTTTATCATAAAATAATAGAACAGGTTGGGTTGGAAGGGACTTTTCAAGGTCATCTAGACCAACCCCACCCCTAATGATTTTATTACTGTGCCCAGTTGAGAACCAAACTCTGTGTGTTTTTCTAAGGAAATCTGAAGGTGGGGTTGGGATGGTATTTTCTGTGCACACAACATAACTAAATTACTGGTTTTCTCAGAAACTTTTACTCTAGGAATGTTTTAGTGGTTTTTGGGTTTTTTTCCCCTACCTCTGGCTCAAAAGAATGGATGTGATATTTGCAGTCCTTGTTCCTACTGTAGCCAAATGGTTTGAATATTGAGTGGGTGGCAGATGTACATTCTGTGCCCACCTTCCGCTGGGTGAAAATCTAAAACTCACCTTGCAATTCTCCACAAAGAGATCCTAAATCAGGTAGGTTCTGGTTGGAAAGGTGGGGCTGTCCCCTCCTCCTGTTGGAGCTATGTCAGCTTAGCTTGGATTGCTGATTTTGGGGGGTTTTGAGGGGGGGGTGTTTCCTTTTTTTTTGCATGGAAAGCCAGTGAGTGCTGGAAAAAGAGTTCTCAGTGGTGTTTGGATCATGCCTTGTAGGACAGATGAGAGTTTTGGCTGCTGCTCTCAGGAAAAATCTGTGTAGTATCTGCTGGTCTTACTCAGAATAAAAGGTGAAAAGTAGCACGTGGTGTGTGATGCCCACGGAGGCAGCAGCCTTTCTGCTGTGCCTGTCTGGTCTTTCACAGCCAATCTTGATCACAGCGTTCCTCTTTTTTAGCCGAGTAGAAGCCTGTAAAAAGAAGTGTCAAACATTTCCAGCCAGAATAGTGTACAACCTGTAGCTGGGAGCTGTCTCCCAGAAGGATGTAGGCAGAATTATTATTATTTGTGTCTCCTGGGCAGAGGAGGGAATCCAGCCTGGTTCCCTTTATCACTGTGTGAGAGCTCTAACCATTAGACTGATGTACAGTTGTTCTTTGGGGCAGCTGAGTTCTGCAAGCCTCAACCAATCCTCAGCCACTGTCACCCAGGAAAAATAGTGAGAAGCTGTAGGAGTATCTCAGTAGATGTTCACAAAGGCAATTCAGCAGGCAAATACACGACACAGTTTTAATAGGAATATGTGTATATGTGCATATATATATATATAATCTACATGTGGAAAGACTGCACTGTTATAAACCCTCGTTGCTGGAAGAGTGGAAAAGGAAGGAGTTGCAGTGCCTTTTATGTTCCTCAGTCTCACTTGTACGAGTGCAGGGGAAGTCGTAGTGACAGTGTGCAAGCACGGAGTGCACGTGCTTTATTCCTGTTCCCCAGGCTGGCAGCAGTGAATGGGATCCTGAGTAGGAGCACAGACTGCATTCAGCCCTCCGAAATTACTACCATAGATAAGTTGGAGGGGAGGAGGGGGGAAGACACAGAAAAGCTGTGTACTTCTTAATAGATTCATGGTTTGCAACGTTTCATAATTCCTTTTTGACTCAGTCATCTGTAGCAGTTGTATAAATTACTTCTAATGATGCAGTATTGCTGAGGAATTTTGGTTTTACTTTGCAGTGTGTCATTATTAGCTCTTAGGGAAAAAAAACCCCTGTATTGTTTGGTCTGTATAAAGGACATGTAAGAAAAGGAGAGTGAATTCAAATCAAAAGGAAGAAGGAAATTTAAACCTTTGCCACAGATGTTTTCTTTGGAAAGGAAATTCAAATTGTCGCTTTGCAAAGTGAACTAAATGGAACATCTGTGACTTCTTGTTTTCATTCTTCAAGACTCGATTCTCCTCTGCTTCTACCAGTCTTAGAGATGCATATTCATCCTGATCCTGCTTCCATTGCCTGTTAACTTCAGCAGTGCTGGACAAAGCCTTTTATGAGAAGAAAGCTAAAAAAAAATTAGTTGAGAAAATCAGCACTGTGTCACCCTGCTTGAAAAAGCTGCTGGATGGTCCAGGCTGGGCAGGAGTTTCTGTGGAAACATCACTGCAGTTCAAATGTCAGTGGGAGGTTGCAGTGCACAGGCAACCTGCCTATTGGTTTTCTTATAAGCAGAAAACAGTAAGGAATTTAAAATAAAAGCTGCTATATTTAATTTTTTTTTTGTATTCTTTATTGGCAGCATACAATAAATGAACCTTGATTAGCTATGGTTAGTCAGGTTTATATTAATGGTTCTCAGAGCTGCAGCCCAGAAGAAAGAGCTTATAGTGATTTAATCTGGCCTTTATTTAGATTCTGAAACAATTTCAGCTTACCAGGATAACTTGCTTAGCTCTTGAACAATTCCAGCAGATCCATCAGGTTTCTTTGATGTGGAGCGTTGCAGAGCTGGGCTGGGCTCTCACTTCTCTCTCCCCTGTTTTGTTTCTCCTGCGCCAACTCCTAAGGCAGAACTCCGAAAGAGCTCCCTGAGACACTGGGGTTGCTCTCCATGGTGCAGGGACAGGCATCCTTTGGATCCTTTGGGTGTGCAGTATCCTGAGAAATCTTCCCCTGTGCCCTTAGCTCAGCTCTCACCTGCACTGGGTGATGGGCCCCTGTACTGGGGCGGGGAGAGCTGCTCACATGAACTGCGTCGGTGCTGAGGGGTTTTCTCTCCTGCACCATCCTCTGGACTATGCCTCAGGCTCCACTGAATGGTCAAAGATCACTTTAGTACGTGATTCTTGTTTTCAAAAGTTTGCTGTTCCTATTTTTTCAGTGCTGATGTCAAGAAAACTAGATTTTAGATTTGAAGAATCAGAAAGAACTGGATGGAAAAACTCGGACGCAAATGTTGTAGTGGCATGGATGGAGAGTAGAACTGAACTGAAATTGCAGCCAAAATATCTTGCATCCGAAAATGCAAATAAATGGATCTGTAACAGGGTGTACAGGTCGTAAGAATGACTGATTAATTTGTGAATGCCAGCTGTAAAATAAAGGAGAACTAAAATCTGGAAAAATACTCAGATTCTGCAAAGGAAATGTTGGATTGTTTTCTAATGAAGATAGGTGATTTTTTTTTCTTCCTTTTTTTTCCACTTTTACCATTAAATTTCTAAAGTGGACATTTATATTCTGAAACCATCCTGCACTGCACAGATATTTTGGTGTTTTTGGTATTTTGACGGGAGAACAGCGCTGTCTGTAAATCCCTGGTGTAAAAAAGTGTTTGTGCCAGAGTAAGGGGCTGCGAAGAGGAAAATGCCAGGACAGAGAGCAGAGCTCCAGCTCTTCCCCTCTTCCCTGATGAATTCCCTTTAATTGGGTAAGAAACTGAATCCAGGTAGGTCCAGCTTAGGTCCTTTGCCATTTCTCACTTGATGCTGATGCCAGACCCTGACAATGTGAAGAGAAGGGGAAAAGGTGACAGTTGGATGCTGAGAAAATGAAACCTGGGGGCCAACGTGGCAGAATAACGAGGAGGGAGGGCTTTGCTGCTTTTCTGCCTGTGCTGTGCCTCTACCTGAGAGAGGAGAAACTCCAGGAGTCCCTAAATTCTCACTTTAACTAGTGGCAAAGTGTGTTTGTCACAACACTGTTAAACCCAAGCAAATGTTACCAGCTCCCCTCCCTTGTAAGTGCAGTGAGTGAGGAGCTGCCGAGTTTTGGAAGGCTCTGCCTGCCCCCCGTGTGCATCTCCTGCCCCAGCAGCAGGGGGGATGTGCTCCCTCAGTAACAGGTTTGGCTGTATTACCTCGAATTTCCATCCAGGGATCCCATCCAGGGCAGGAATTGGAACTGCAAATATTTTTGGCTGCTGTCTGGTTACATCAGCCACTTGCAAAATTTGTTCCCTGGGTCCATCTTGCTGCTTTTCCTCGCAGTGGATGAGGGATGCTGTCACTTATTTCTTGTCTTTGGGCAGTTCAGGGCTGTGCAGTGACCGTAAAGATACTGAATTTAAGCCTTGTTAATCACAGTGTTTGTTGTCCATATGGTTCTGTTTTGTACAGTCAGTTTTATTTTATTCAGTGTCAGTTCCCAGGTTTCCCTATTAGTTCTAATGTAGTAGAATTGTAACATTGCATTTTAGAGCAAACCATGCAAACTCAGTCTGATATTTAGCTTTTGTTACTTAATCTTTTCTCCTTGACTTAGATTTGAAGGTCTTTTTTTCATGTTTTTCTGTTACAGAAAAAAGAAGTTCTGACTTTTTACAAAAACTTTCAATCTTCATTCAGAGAATATTTTTATTTTAAAGCATTTTACTTATGCTGCACTTTTACTTATATGTTTTATTTAAAGCACTTAAAACTATTTTGAACATAAAAAGCCTTATCTGTCTACAACTAAACCAGCAAAACAATTTTACTGCATTTAAAATATTGCCTTTATTTTACTTTATCTGGCCTGTGCTGACCAGGCATCCTGTATGTGACAGGGATGGGGGGGGTGGATGTGTATGCCACACACCTTTATTTTTTAGTGTAGTTACCTAATTCTTGCTATGTTTTTGTGTCCTCTTAGTTTTACTGGAGGTATTGTGGGGTAGGGCGGGGGGGGGGAGGCTGTGGAATTATTATCTTCTAAAAAAGATAACTACATCCAGGTGGCTGCAAAGTGCTCTTGGGGTGTGACAATGATGCTAACCCAGAATCTGGACCTGCTATTTTTAGTTTTTTTTTTTTCTAATAAGGAGAATGAATTTTTTTTTGTCTTTTCTTCATAATATCAGTGTGGAACAGTCAAAGGAGACAGGTGCCACCCATGCAGGATGTTTATTTGGAGGCCATAATATTATGCAGCTGTGAATAGAATGAGTTTTTCCTTCTGATACTTGGTCTTTTAAAACATTTAACAGGCAGCAGAGAAAGCTCAGAGGCTGCATTTACTTGTTGCTCAGGAACACAGTGCAAGCTACTTCAGTCCCCTTTAGCACTAAGGGACTGCTTTAGATTCAGTACTCTCCTGTAATGTATTACACATGTTACGAACGTAAGTCACTGGTTTGAGTTGGGGCAGGGCAGGGCAGGACAGGAGTTTCCGGCAGCCGGGTCAGAATTTTGGGTGTGCACAGCCCCTGCTCACGCTGGTGGTTCCTGGGGGAAGTGGAGGTTGTTGAACAGTCTCACTCTAATGCATCTCCCCCTCCCGTTTCAGGACAATGGACATTGTCAGGGCACAGCAGGGCACTTTGCATCACCACAGCAGCACCATGCCCAGGCTGTGAATAAACTGGCTTCATCTCCTTGTGCTATTGATCCATCAGCTTTCCTGCGAGCACTAAATTCATCCTTAAAAAATAATTAGCTCCAGTGTCTTGGCAGAATTCCAAGCAGGCAATTACATTCTGCCTGCTTAAAAATCCCCCCTGTAGTTCCAATTGGCTAACTTACAGTGACAGATGACTGTGTGTTTTGTGATATGTTTGTGGCATGGCTTTTTATCAGTGTGAAATCTCCTGTAATGCTGCAGATAGTGGCCCTGCAAGAACCGACTGACCAGCACGGCTTACTAGCATGACAAAGGAAAGGATCCATGGAAAATGCTTCCCCAGTGTTTTGAAGGCCAAAAAAAACCCAATTTAGGTGTTTCTTGCATGTTTCAAAATTTTGAAGGCATCATCTATAATGTGTCTTTAGGCCTCTGTGCACTGATACATAGAATAAAAGCAAACCTGAACCTCACTTGTTTTGTAGAACTCAGTGTTAATTATGGGCTCAGGAGTGACATTTCAAATGGTTGAGAAAACAGAGGGAAGATGCCGATTTGTTTGTTGACTGTGGGACTTTGGGTTCAATGTGTTTAATGGAAGGAAAAAATAGATATGAGATAAAATATATATTAGCTTGTGTTTCCCTTTCCAAGGGTAGTAAATTGAAAACCTGGGTTTGTTTGTTGGTCTGTTTTCTTTCTATTTTGACATATAGAAAATATTCTGACATATAGAGAAAATACAACTTACAGTATCTAAATAACTTGTAGTATCTGGTATTAAATGGTTTGAAAAGACCAGAAGAAAATTTTGATGTTTAGATACTTGATGGAGCAGTATATGATTAAAATAATCCTTAAGGAAGGGGAGGTGGACCTCCCATCTCCTTTCACAGATGAAGACCAAAGCTACATTTTGATAAAGAAAAGTCATCTGACTGAACAGGTCTGATACATTTTTCTGATTATTTAAATTTTATGATCTTTGTATTGGTGAAAGAAGTAGAAGGGAATTCTCCCATTTCATGGGCTTGCTTTTTGTTATTGCTGTGCTCAAAAGGGCAGACATGGTCTAGGCATTCAGTCCTTGCAATTACATACTGTCAGTGGCGTATTTTAGGAGAAGAGGATAGAAATAAAAATTGTTTGCAGCCAGTCCAAGGGCTTTTCTGCCCTTCTGTTTTGTCTCCTGGTAGAGGAAAAACAAGCCTGTTTTTAGGAGTTCCCTTTACAGTGTGAAACTGTGGCATCTCTGCCAGGATATGCAGAGTTAGCAAACTGAAAATTGGAATCTGAAGAATTTGTTCTGGTCTTTCCAGCTCAGGAGTTTGAGAATTAAAAGTCACTTCTTTCCTGATCATGAAATTGACTTGAAATTTAATAAATACTTACTTTTAAGAGGACTTTGTTCTTATTCCTTCTAGATGCAGAGTTTTTGGGAGATTATAGTAGAATTTTTAGGCAGTTATTGTTTCATATTTATGTCCCTGCTATCTAAAATACAAAGGATCAACATTGCAGTTGTATTACAGAGGCTTGGACAGTTTCACACATTGTGAAGAGCATAAAATAAATAATCTTATCAATCTTGCTAATTGTGACAGGAGTGTTCTGCTGAACAAGGGATGGAGATTTGCTTTTGAAGAGTTTCATTTAATCTCCTAGCATTCCAAATGTGGTCAAGGTTGTTGGTTGTATAACCTCTTAAAAAAAAAAATTGAGAATGATTATGAGAATAACACAGTAGCTCAGATGGTTAATGCATGTTTGGGGACTCGTTTTATTGCCTTTGCCTTTTCTTTTTCAGTTCTGTTTTGTTCTGTCTGTAACCAGTCAAAGCTGCCTGGAAATTGTGGAGGCAGCTCTATCACACAGCATCTATTTTTAAATGGACTATTACTTGGGACATGATCAGAATAGCTGTGCTTCATTTCTGGGGTGGATCTGCAGTGCAAATTCCCCTGTACTTTGAAGAAGCAAACAGGCACTCGGCCGGGTGTTTTATCACCCACTGCAAAGTTTTCTCTGCTGCAGGATTACCGTGTGTTAAACTCCCCTCCGTTCTTTGTTCTCTTCAGTATCCCGAGTTCTCAGAGCTCCTCTGTGCTCCCCACTTTGTTTCGGGGCTTGCAGCATTCTGGAAGAGCCCTTAACTTGCCCTCGAGGTGTTTTCTCTTGAGCTGTTAAAGGGTTTTGTATTCCCTTTCCGGCTGAAGGTGTGGTTCCACTGTGGGCCACTATTCGGAATGCAAATGGGTGGAGTTTGTGTTTGCTGTGGATAAGGACAGCTACAAACCCATGTGTAGGGATGAAATGCTGATGAAGCCATAACTGATGCCGCAGTTACCTGTTGAAATCAAACCCTAATGCACCAATTAGGCTTTTCATCAGGCTGTTTCCCAAAGCTGAGCTTGTGACATGAGACGCCAAAAACCTGCAGAACTCGGAGTATCTTCAAGCATCCCTTGCTTGCTTTCTTGTCTTTATGGCAATGTTGGGTGCTCTGAGAAATTCAGCTCCCTCCTTCACATCATTTCCCACAGACTTGTGCTACAGAGCAGTTTGTTCAGCTTGCTGTCTATGGATCAATTATTTCTTCACTCTTAAGTTTCAAGTTACAGTTTTCCAAGGCTGAGTTTCCGATCCAAGCTCTGCAAGGCACACAGCCTATGGTATCCATAGGTCTGCCTCTTCAGGTGATGCTTGTTCAGTCGTATTCCTGTGAATGAGAGTTGTCTTGGAGGAGTCTGGAGAGGGGCACCACAAAAAATACAGATGGAAAGAGGCTGCACACTTTATTCTTCAGTGCCAAGGACCACAGTGCTTTCTATGTGCTTTCACATGTTTTTGGTTTTCTTTTCACTCCTATAGATACACAGTGACTGCACTGAAACAAGCAAAGTTCCTACTGGTGCAGAACTAGAGGGAGTGAGGAACAGCTGGAGTCTGAGACTTTTTAGGTAAATCCTTCTGGAGAAATCACGGGAGTCACTTACATAATGGAAACATCCTATAATTTTTCCTGTGCTTTTCTCCCTTGTTGCCACACATTTCTGTTGCCAGGGAAACCGATCATGAATTGTTCATAGTAAGTGACCTTGTCATTGCTTTTATACACGCCATGAGTTATTGTGCACAGGATATTTATAGAATTATAGAGGTGATTGTGACTGCCTGAAGACAAGCAGGTTTTGTTTCATTTAATTTTTTTTTTTTTTGTGTAGAATAGGAGGCTAAAAACTGTAAGAGAGGGAAATGCTAACATTTGTTTGGAGAATCAATCTTGCTATTATTCAGATGGGGGCAAACAGGGCTAATAAGTCAAAAGGCAGCTGGATGAAGAGTGGTCAGCTCAGCCTCTTGGAAGCAGTGTTTCATTTGATGCTGTTCTGTACTGGGCTTGGATATATTCACATTTGCTCTTGTGTTTGATATTTTTAGAGGTGCCGGAATTTTTTTAAGCTCTGCACAAAGTGTGCTTTACGCACAGTTTTTAAATAACAAACCAACCCAACAACAAACCAAAAAAACTCATGTCAACCATTCTAAATGGTAAAAGGTGTTGCCTATTCTTCTTGTCCTGACATTCTGTACAGAAGTTAATTAAAATAAAGCTCTACCAACAATTTAAGTATTAATAATGAAGAGATAAATGAATCATGCTAGTTCAAATAGAAAAATAATACAAAAGAGTGTCTGAGGTCCACAGAAGGCTGCCTCGTCTTTTTATGCATTCAAGAAGAAAAAAGGATTTTATTACATAATCATCCTTCCAGTTCTCTTCAAGGCTGTGTTTTGTAATTATTATTTCAATCTAGGGAAAGGTGTGGTAAGATCTTGGGATTTCAAGGTGAAGTTGTGATAAAAAGGCTGAAGTTGATGTTTGCCATGTGGTTCTAATTGTGCAGCTGGGCATTTGGTGTCTGCACCCACCAAATCATCCTTTCCCTGAGTGGTGCAGGGATGCTCCAGGTGGTCTTCACCCAGAGGGGACAGGGCTGGGCTGGAGAGCACTGGGACAGCATGAGGGAGCCCACCCAGCCACCTTTGCAGCCTGGTGCCAGAACTGCTCAGGCGAGGAATTTGGCCAGTCCTAAGCAGCTCCCACCGTGCCTACAGCCCAGTGAGTGACACCACCTGGAAGCTGAAGGTGTTTGGGCTCATTTCTCAGGCAGAGCAGGTGACAGTCTCAGAAACCCCCATGTGTGATTCTCGGTGTAGGATTTACCACACAGGACATGGAGGCTTTTAAACAGCTGGTAGAAACTGTTTTAGCAGATGCAGGAATGGGCATAAAGGGAATTTATGGCACTGGGAGATGTTTTGTATGGAGTTTGACATGAACTGATAGCAGTGGATTGTGCAAATGCTGGAATGCTCCTGCTGGACCATGGGCCAGCTGGCTGGCTGAGAGCTCAGCAGTGCAAGAGCTCAGGTAATCTCACCTGATCCAGCTGCAAGTGCTACTGGACAGGCCCTTGTGCTGGACACAGGGGTCCCCAGCTGAGCAGCACCTGCCCATCCTGCTGCAGTCAGTTCACACCGTGCAAAAATCCCCAATATCTCAGCAATTACAGGGCATTTGTTTTAAGCAAACAGTGTGACTGTGAGGGGCTTTGCAGAAAAAGAAACAGGCTTATTTCCACTTAGCAGCCAGCGGGAATTTCATGATCAGCTAATGTCTTTTAAACATCTGCCATGCCTCTGGAATTACCTATTGTTGAAAAAGTGGGTGTATTTTATGAAAAGCACACAGAGTTAACTCGAGGTGAGTGGTGATGCAGTGCTGAGTCCATCAGTGGAAGGGCTCTTACTCAGTGTTTTGCATAATGCAAGGAAGCAATAAGCAAAAATAGAGAGGAGGTTGCCCTGTGAATTTTGTGTGCTAAACGTAAGTGCTCAATTGGACTAAGTGGCAGAGCAGGACAGCCCTGAGCCATTGAAACTGTCACGTTGAGAGGGCTGGGAATGGCAGTCTCGTGGGAGGGAGAAGCAATCTCATGTGCTTCTCAGTCATTTTCCACTTACAGTGGTCTTGTCACAGGTATGTTATAGTGAGACTGAGACTGGCAACCTGACACTGAATGAGTGTGGATGAGGAGCTAACACTTGGTGTGTACTTCCACCTAATTTGCCATCCAGCATCTAAGTTAACTGTTATGGTCATATTTAGTGTATTAAACCGCTCTGGTTTTGGGGATCTGGTCCATGATGCAGATAGAGCTCAGCTGCCATAAGCTAAATAAGCATTGGGTCTTTGGGGAGAATGAGCTGAAAGCAGGTGCTTTAGAGAAACTTAAAGGCCTTTAGATTTCTTGCTTTACAAAGGTTAAATAGTACCAGATCAGCAGGCTTTCTTTTCACCCACCTGGGCATAATCTTCTCTTTAATTTCTCCTTATACTATTCTGGAAAACACCACTTACTTGCTCTACATTTTTGCTCGTCTGAAGAATAAAAGATATTCTCCAGATCTTTCTATTTGTTTTTTGTTATCCATAGGGTTGCAGCTAGCTCTTTGAATTAATTTCCTTGCCTTGTATGCTTGCATGTCCTGGATGAACTTTGGTAGAGAAGGAACTTAACATTCTTTTGCCATCCAGTGGAGCAAGTCATCTTGTTGATGTTTGAGTGTTTTAAATGAGGCTTAAGTATATAGTATTGACACTCTTCTGTAAATGGTTTCGAGAAAACCATTTATTATCCATTTGCTTGAGGGATTTGCTTGAACTACAGTGCTTGGGAACACTGTGTTAAATGAGATAATGTGCAGAATAGATGTGCATTTATGGGCAGTGTTCCTGATGCAATGAAAACACCCACAGGGCAGCAGTTGTGGGAAAAAACATTCCTTTTTCCCCATTAACCTGTTTTCCTGGGTATATGGGGTGTTTTTGCAGTCATAGAACGTGCCTAGATCACAGTGAGGAGGGGACAACGAGCAGCCTGCACCCTGGAGGAAGCCTGTCATGCATTTATTAGAGCTTAGCCCAGAACTGAACTACAGCTAAGTACTTATACACTCACCTATTGATTCACCTGGTGATGGGTGCAGGAAAGATCCTTCCCAGGGAATCAAACAGCTGAGCATCCACCTCAGCAGTGGGTGTGTCAGGGAGGGGGAATGGAGCTGAAGAGCAGCTGCAGTTTATTGTGGGACTCAGGCAGTGACAGAAACGTGTCATCAGTCACTGTGTGTGTGACTGGGCAACCCAGGACTAGGGAATACATTGAATTTCCTCAGTCACTGCTAGGAGTGAGCGAGGCTGCAGCTCAGGGAGGTGGGTCAGCTCTGTGCATTGCTGTTATTTATTGATGGGGTTGGGTCAGGGCCTTTTCTTTCCCACTCTTCTCACTCTTCATTTGCTATTCAGTAGCCATCCCATACCCTGGATTCCTGCCTCAGGTAAGGGGCTCCAGAGGAAGGTTGTGCTCTGTAACTGCCATCTGCAGGTGTGACTGGGATGCTGATGGTACTTCTTTTGCAAATCCATAAATTCCTTTCAGGAAAATAAATGCTTTCACTCAAAAATATTTGTGGAAAAGGGAGCATCAGGAAACGAGGGGAAAAAAAATCTCCGAAGGGAATGTTTGAAAATACTTTCTATATTCCTTTCTGTCTCTTTTAGATTGGATGGGATTAGTCAGAGGTGTTGACAAACGCTACATTGTGTGTAGCACAAGTGACTGCATCGTCAGGGATGGTCTGTGCAGTTCCAAGCTGCAGACTGCTGCCCACAGAAATGTGGAAGTTTGTTCCTGTGCACATCTGCAGATCCAGGGCCGAGATCTGAGACCTCTGTGCTGCTTTCTCACCGATGTGGTTGGGAGTGGCTGAGGAGTTAAAGAACCCAAACTCACAGGCATCTGTCATGTGCTCGATGCAGAAGCTGATTGAGAAGCATAAAGTCAAAGGGGGTTTAAGATTTTCTGTTGGAGTTGGGCTTTGAGGACAGCATGCAACAACTTCTTAAAGACACTTCAAATGTCTTTTCTAGGAAAGCCTCAAGAGTTGAACTATTAACCCCACAGGATTTTAGAAATCATAAAAGGGCTATTCAGCTGAAAATAGCATCCAGCTCTTTTAAAATACATAATGGGGATGTGGAAATGCTCGATACAAATCAGTTGCATACAGAACCTTGAGCCACGTTCTTCACAGGTCAGGCTGCTTCATCCAGTGCATTTATTTTTGACAGGTTTGTTTGTTTGAAAGTGAACAGCCGTTAGAGCAATTAGATCAATAAAAATTAATGCCTTTATGGGAAATACCTGTTTATCGTTTGGGAAGAAATAAAGGACTGCTTCTGTTCTATGTCAAGTTTGGACAAACATCTGTATACTATGGAAAATGTGCCTTTTTTATGTGGAAAGGAGTTTTGTTAATTGATTAAAGGTCTTTTAAATAAGCTGTGGCAACTTAAAATTGATGAGTGAACCTCTACATTTGTATTGCACACAGGATAGTTTACTGTGCTGTATCTTACAGCAGTTAGAGAAGTGCAGATTCTGTCTGGAAGTATACATGTACATGCTCAAATATATTGTATTAAAATAGAGGTATAATCTGTAGTGTTTTTAAAATTGCTGGTAGTCAAGCTATGATATGTGATTGTCACTCTAGAATATAAACCTATATGGGATTTTATCTGTTGATAAATTATTCTGTATGCTCTGTCTCAATATAGTTTAGGTGTAAGTAACATTTGTAAGAAAAACATTGAGGTGGCCTTCAGTAGTAGGCCACAATTGTGAATTTTATTCTCTGAGATAGTCTGGGAGACATTTTGGAATATATGTTAATGTTGCTTTAGGAGATATTATTGTGCATCAGTTCTTAGACTTTTTCTTCCGTTTCAGTCTTGGTTTGTCATTTTTATGCACTTGTCTTAGGTCATGAATTGTTTACAACTCTTTATATCTTGTTTTATTCAGCAATTTCTGATCCTTTCTGTTCAGACTGTTAGGGCCATGACTGAAGTTCAGAACCTCAAACTGCAGTTTGACTTTCTGATACCCCACCTTAACCCTTTTAGTTTTGAAGTCATTGTGGTTTTTATTTAGGACATGAAGAATACAGTAGCACTCTGGATTCCCTGTTTAACTATCTCTTCTTTAACTGGAGTTTTTTAAAGTATTTTCTAATTTCCATTAAGTCTCCAGCATAACACAGTGAGCCTGGACTTGAAGACAGTCTGTGCACAAAATGTGTATTTTAATCTGCGTTTGCTGAAGATGAACTGGACTTCTTGTATGATCAGATAAATGATCATTTTTCAGGGAAATATGTAACAGTACATATGCACAGCATTTGCTATTTTATCTTAGGGATGACTTGGGTAGAAAATGTATCACTGCTTTCCTGCATATACAGTCTCAGGTATTCTGCCTAGAAGGTTTTACATACCTTCTAGGTGTACACAGAGGGAGTTAAGAATGGAAACAGAGACTGAGAATGAGGATAGTGCTGGCTCCACTTTACCACTAGAATGAAAGAGTTTGTCTGGCTCACTGAGACAAAGAGATCCTCAGCACCCAACTCAAGCCACTCCATTCCTTGTCCTCCTGCTCAGGAGGTGTAAACTTGGGTAAGGATTGAAGACCCTAAGACAGTTCTGAGATGCTGAGGTACCTTGCTACTTACTAGCTGTGTGTGTGTGTGAAAGGACCATGTTAATGTTTTAATGCCACACTAATTCCTTGGGGACTCTGTACTGACAGTTGCTGCGGGTGTATGCCAAGGTCTCTGGATACCTTCCAGTTGATACCTCTGCTTGTTCCCCTCTGCACTGCTCTGCTGCCCCTGTGTGACGTGCAGGAGCTGTAAGAACAGCTCAGTGGCACAGCACCTCTGCAGGCTGTGTCCCCTCTGTGCAGGAGCATGGGCTGATCACCCACAGACCCATTCACCTGCTCTGCTTGCCTGCCCGCTCCCTAGTGCTCGATTTGGAAGCAGAAAACACTGCTATATCTGCAGCTGCTTCTGAAAAAGAAGTTTATTGTCTGACAAGCTGCCTGGGATGCTGCTCTAACTCAGCCGTGCTTGAATTTCCTTTGGCCATTGCTGCACGGTTGCCTGTTTGCTGTGTGGCATTCTCTGGATGTTGATGCATGCTAATACCCAAAATGTTTGTAGCTAATCAGAGCATTGCTAACTGCAATCAGACTATTTTCTAAACTCGCTAAATTATTTTCTCATACTGAATTTATCATAGCTATTAAGAGAGTTATGACCTTTCTCACTTTAACACTGAAGTATCTCAAGTCTCTTCCAGTCATTTGTTGCTATGATAAACTCTGAAGTGAATATTGGGAATCTTCTGTACAGGCAGACACTCTGGCTCATGTTCTTTTGAATTCCAGCTCCAGACTTATTTATAAGAAATGAGGCTTAGGAGTCTCTCTGGAATATACAATATGTTTGAACCTGTCAGGACGTTGGCTGACACTGCTGTTTGCCCCTGATAAAAGTGTATGAGTGGTGTGTAAGAATGGAATTTCACTCTTAAAAACAATCATTTAACTGTAAGACCTTCAGCTATTTAAAATGTTGTTCCTGAATGAGTGCCTGGCAGTGTGAAGGCTGGCACAGCCCTGTGTGCAGCCTCTGTTCTGCCACGATAGCACACTTCCATTTGCTGCTGTGGCAATAGTGGAGCAGAGGAAAGCACACACACTCCTTTCCTTGGCTCTGCTCTGCTGCGTGGTACATTATATCCTACTTTATTTAGAATGAAATGACTCATGTCAGAGTTGAAAGGAGTGAAATTGCTGATTTCTATAGGCTGGGTGATGAATGGATGCAGATGAGAGGTGCTCCATAGGTACCAGCACTGCTTTTCCAGGGGTCGGTGCTGGCTGTCCCCATCAATGTCGAGCACTGCTGCTGAACTCCTGGCTAACTTTGAAAGTTGCTGAATGCATTTTGGATTTACAGAAGGTTCTGTTTAAAACTGACTATGTTTTTTCAGCCACGTGTCTGTTTAACCAAAGGTATTGCCTCGACCTAGGAGCCTCTTTTCATCCTAACTTCCATCAAGATGAGGAAACACGGTGCCCTGGTATTCAGGCAGTGTAATGAAGAATTGGCATCTAAAATTTGTGGTAGTTTTTGTTAGACTGTAATAACAGCATTACTGTTTTTCTTACATGGCAATGAAACTAGAAAATTTAAGATATAGTTTAATAAATAATAATAAAACTTAATTATTAGATTTCAAAATTTTCCTGTTAATGTGTCTCAAGAATCTTTATGATTACTTCATACCAAGGTAAGGAACTACTAATGCTCCTTTCTGCATATTGATTAGATGAAGGTTTTTTTGTGGCTTGGGGTGTTTTTTGTTTCTCTTTGTTGTTGTTGATTTAGTTTGGTTTGGATTGTTTGGTTTTTTACTACTTTCTCCCAGCAAGACCCAATTTTAGTCCTGTTTTGATGTTTTTTAGTTTCTGCAGGTTCAGGCACTTACAGGAGATCTAGGGGAGCTTTTAGAGATCTCTGTTCTTTATTCCTTTGGGGTCAGTCAGGCCCTGATCTTACAAGTACACCTGTAGTTTCCTTTTATGTGCATGAGTAGTCTGAGTTCAGTTAAAATGTGTTTGCAGGATGAGGGTCTGTAATTTTCTACAAACACTGGCTCTGCTAGCACTCTTTTTCAGAATTAAGCTCATGATTATTAATCTTGACAATGGCTAACCTTCCATGTGATATGTATCTGTGAATGGGGAAACTTCAGGTCTTCAGATAATGTAAGAAATTCTTCTGAGTTGTGTTTTTAACCAGCCACTTCAAGATCTACAATAAATCCCTTCATTTTACTTGACTCAGCTGTGATGATAAAAAGTTTTGGGTTTTTTCACTCTTTCTCCCTTCCCCTGAGGAAAAGCTGAGCCTATTTTCCTAATAATTGAAACTTGTTGGCTTTTAAAAATTAGCTTGAAATACCTCCAGGAACATTATTTGGCCGACTTCAAGGCAGCTCCCAAAATACTTAATCCTTTTGAAAGTCAAATTAAAGGTTTGTTTCATTTAAGTTGTATAGCTGGATAAGATTAAACAAAGTGCCCTACTTGCACACAGCAATCTATGTGAAACGGTTTTTTGATCGTCTTCATGCATATCTAAAATACACCTCCAATTTCTTTTCAGGATCTGGGCTTATTCAGCTTTTACCATAATGGTTCATTAGCCTCCTAGGCTTTTTCTTAAGAGTTGCAGTCAATTTCCCAGCTTTGCTGTTTTACATTAAATCGCTTCGATTTCCTAAATATAGTGAGGGAAGAGAACAAGCAGGAGTTGTGGCAAGAGGGGTTATTCAGTGTGGATACATCATTTCTGCTTCACAGCATACTTCCTATATTGCAAAGTTTTTGCCCCTGGCTGCAACTGTGCTAAATTTATCAAGTATTCTCCGTTCTTAGAGAATGATTTAAGTATATGCTGCTGATCTTGCTTCTTGTTGATGCTCGTTATTTTGAGATCAATGGGACTTTACATGTGGAGAGAGCCAGGAAAAGGTTGAAACCTTCATCTCGCTGGAGCATTCTGCAGCGTCCTGCTCTAAATCTCTTTGAAAAGCGAATGGTTACTCATCCAAATACTTCCCCTGAATGTCACTGAAATGAGAAATATCTGTAGTATATATATCTAGGACATGCTTTCTGGCCCCTGTGGCAATGTGTTGTGTGTTGTTTTGGCAGACGCAGATGATTTGAATCTCTCTGACCCGTGTGTGTAACTGGATGGAGACTTTTGTGCTTACCTTCCATCCTCAGGACATTCAGCAGAGGAACTGCAGCCCCCTGAGCAAAGCTTTTCTCCTCCATCCAGCTGCAAGTGGATGAATTCTGCCTTTTCCTCCAGCATGAATCTGTTCCCAATTAACGATCAAGTTATACTGTGGGGTATTTGCAGTTTTTCCCCATGGAAAGAACAGTTTCCCTGGTACATGCTGTGTTTAGCACTACACCACAGCCCAGCTGAGCTGGTTCACCCCAGCCAGCAGCTCAGCTCCCACACAGCCCCTGGTTCACTCTCTGCTGGGATGGAGAAGAGAATTGAAAAAGCAGAAGCAAGAAAACTTGTGAGTTGAACAAAGTTTAGGAACAGGACAGAGGGAAAAAATCCCACAAACCACCAAGAGGTGATGCAGCACATCCCCCAGCAGGCTGACGCCTGGCCAGTGCCTCAGGAAAGTCCCAGCCCCTTTCTGCCTCTGCCTCCAGTTCTTTCTGCTGAGCATGGCACGTCCTGGCCTGGGATATCGCTGTGCTCAGGCCAGGGCAGCTTCCTGGATGTGCTCCCTCCTGCTCTCCTGCCCTGGAGAAAGTGAATTCCAGCCAGCCAGGCTCAGTGCAACAACTTGGGAAGTGATTTTAAAGAGGTTCGGTCCTTTTTTTGCTCTTTCAGTGTCCCGTTTTAGCACTGGGATTTCAGGTGTTTGTGAGCTTGGTAACTTTGTCAGAAATTCTGGAAGCAGGCTCTTGCTGAGTGGAAGAAGCACAGGGATCCACTGATGTTAACACAGCAAAGCATAGCCCAGCAAGATTAATTTTTTCAGAAACTGCTATCTTCAGTTTTTACAAGCTTACCCGTTTACGTGGGCTGGGTAATACATTCCTTATACCAAATCTGTCCACAAACCCAGTGTAAATGTACTAGGAAATTGCTGACCTCTTAATTAACCACTTCCATAAAATCTGCTATTAACCCTGCTCCAGAGAGTTTTAATACCTTTTGTACCATTACACTGAAAGGCAATTTAATGAAAACATGGCTTATTTCTCCTGATATTTAATCTTTTTAACACTTTCTTGGCAAGAATTTTTGTAGACTCAAAAGCAGCTCCAGGCTGTGGGACTCCTGCACTTTTGCAGTACCCCCTGAATTGTACCCATGAGAGATGCAGGACATTATGTATTTCCTGTAAGGAATAGGATCTGGGCCATAAGTATAATTTTCAGAATGGGAAACAAGACCAAACACTGGGTGCACAGTAATAAAATGTGTGGGGGATGAAGGGGGTAACTTGTTTTGAAGGGTCATTGATGTTCTGTGTATTTCATGATCTGTGGTGTTGTCCTGGCAGATTCTTTCACGGCAGCACAAAGTACTTTCCTGGTAGCATTTCATGCCATGAAACCCTGGCTGCTGCCATTGAGATTAATTTCTTTCATGCAGCTCGAGGTTTTTCCAGAAGGTTGGTTTTCTGTGCTGAAATAGTCTCTTTAATTAATGGCAGCCTGCTGTATTTCATTGTTTCTCTCCCAGACTTGTAAGAAATTGAGTTGAATTCTCAACCATCCCAATGTTACTTTCTGTATGTATTTTCTAAAGTTGTTTGCCTTGCAATTATAGTTCTCATTCCTCAGTGACCAGGAGTGCAACATCTCTCAGTGCACACGAGAATAACTGAGAGAGTTTTTTGCCCTCTGGAAATGTGATAGTGAGCATCCCTCCCTTGAAGGAGATGATTGTAGTGGTATCAGTTTAAGCACAGAAATTCTTGTTTTGATAAGCCAAACAGTCTCCTTAGTGCACAGTGAGAAGCAAATGTCTTTGGGCAAATAAGTTGGGAGGATTTCAGATGTTTAAAAGGTGGTTGGTAACTTGTTGTCTCCTTTTTCCCATTCATGTGTTGGTAGAAAAGCATTCATAAAACCAAATGTAAGTGATGGAAAACAAATCCTTTTATTTTTGAGCATTTGAATCTCTACATGTTTTAAATTCATATTGTTTGAGAAGTCAGTTCAGAGTTATGCACCATAAAGATGAAGAGGATGACAACTGGCAAGAGTGAATAAGAAACAAAAGACTTTGTTGCTGTTGAAATGAAGCAATCATTTTTCTGGAAAGTTTCTGTGCAATAGAAATTGAGATGAATGAACACAGAATCTTTTGTATTAATGAATTAACTGTCTAGTCTGTACATATTAGTCAGCTTTTAATTACAGTTAAATAGTTTTTAATCTGTCTTTATGATAGCTCTACAGTACATTTAGAGAGGAACACTGAAGCATGTGAAGGATTTAAGTTTCATAGTTTGTGCTTTCTAGTTAAGCAGAAAGAGATGTTTTCTCTGCCCATTTGGTTTCCTGCAAAAATATAAGGAAATATCTACATTTTGGGCCAGAAGAGGTAAAATATAGGAAGGACTGAAACTGTAGCAGTGATTTGCAGATGCTTTCAGTGATATTTATTTTGTGAGTGATAATGATCTGGTAAATATTTAAGTTATAAAACAGTCAGAACCTGTATTTGAACTGCTAAAAGCTATTTTAAAGTAGAGTGATCAGTGGACGCTGACCTAAGTCACAGGTTCACTTTGACTTTAGCCTCTTGTATTGATAACTGTATTGATAAATGGCCAGTCCCTTATTCTCTAACATTTTTGATATATTTGTGAAGTTGCCTTGTCTGTCCATGTGCAAATATGATTTTTGATTTAAAAAAAACCCTCGTAACTTTTCTCATTTGCTACGGAATTGCATATTTTAAGTACATTTTTTTTAAACATCACATCACATCATCATCAGTTTACTTTTAATTAGCATTTGGTTTTTTCTAGTTTCTGGGAAGTGCACTTTGAAGGCACAGTTAAAATGGTCCCTTTTGCAAAAGCTTTCCAGCAGCTTTCCCAGTGAGTCTGCAGTGGTGGAGAGGCAGGAGATGTTGAGCAGTGCTATCAGAGCACGGGCAGTCATGCCAGGAAAGAGGGGTTTTTATTTTTCTTGGGGTTTTGTTCTGGAGGTGCTGTGCTTGGTGTGACTTGAAAGCGGTCAGAGAAGGTGAACCTCCAGCTCTTTAAATCTGTCTCCTGTATCCTAGGAGGCAGCATGGGGTAAGTGCACAGTCTTTTGTAAATGTTTTCTTTTGAGCATGTACCCAGCAGGAGGCAGAAGGTGACATCGCCTGTTGGCAGAGCAGAGGTCGCTTCTCTGTAATGAACAGGAAAGGAACAGAGGGAGAGGATGAGCCAAAAATAACTGAATTCATTGTTACTCAGAGCCAGAACACAGAACGTGGAGGAAACCTTTCTGCTTTAAGTTTATTCTGTAGAAAATTTGATGCTTTCCAAGTAGTTGATGTAAAGGATAGAAAAAATATGGCATCAGCTGCTTCATTAAAAATTCCTGTGGAATCCTTTTGGAGGAGGGAAGTTTGACAGTGCATTGAGAGCAAACTCAATATGTTGATACCGTTGAACTGCCACAGAGAAACTATATCTGTGCTCAAGAGTTTTAATTATTTTGAACTGTAGGAAAACTTTGTTAATTGGCTTTACCTTAGGTCTTCAGTATATACCTCAATTTCTGTCTGGCTCATTACACACAGGTGAAGTCCCTCAATCTGATGGATTGGAAATGCCTGTGTGTAGTTTGGAGGTCAGCACAGCTGGTCCTCTCAGCTGTGGACAATGAAGTCATTAAAGATTATCACTAAGATGGGGCACAGTGAAGGACCTGGATGTTCATCTTGTAGCTGAATCAGGTTTTGAACAGCATTTCTTCTGGGGCTGGGATTTTGGATTACCCAAGCAGTAGAATGAGGGGGACAATGTCTTGCAGAATTCACAAAGTCTTACAGGCTTGTGGAGGAGGATGGAAGGACCACAGAGCAGTCCATGAGGACACAAAATGCTTATGCTGCAGCCCCAAAAGCCTTTTTCTAACTGCAGAACTAATTAAGGCAGTAGGAACCTGCAGCTGCAAAAAGAGGCTGACCGGGAGAACCTACATGTGGGTGAGAGGATGCTGACACCACAGCAGTGCTCAGACCCAGGGATGTGGTCAGAGCTGTGCACAAGCCTGAGGTCAGTGGGGATTTTCCATGTGGGCATCAGATTTAAACATTTCCAGAAGTGGCTGAAGGATGGGGTGAGTGCTTTTGGAAATCTGTGCCATTGTTTGCAGCAGGTACAGTGTTTTCCTGGCTCTGGGGCTTTGGGACAGCTGGAAGGAAGGGCAGTGTGAGCCTGTGTCTGCTTCCCAGATTATGGAAGAGTTGCTTCCCAGTGGCTGTGGTGGCAGACTTTTGGAAGTATGATGTCACACCCAATGTGATTTTAAAAATAGACGTGTCTCTCCTGCTGCCTTGTTTTGTACAGTTTGTATCCTGTCATTTAAAGGGCTACAATGAATAATTTACAAGGCAATAAACCTTCAAGTTTATTTTAGTTTCACAAAGTGAATTTTTGAAAGGACTTATTTGCATAATGCATTTTTGGTTGTTTTAAGATAAAAACACAATTAAACAAGAAATGTAACTATCATAGAAAAACAGAGCGAGAGGCTTTTGAGTTGGGAACAGAGCTATTTGCAGGAAGTCTGTGCTGGGATACAACATCAAAATTACTTGAGCTTGTGAGAGTTAAATGACTTCCTCATCTCAAAGATGGATTTGCAATGTAAATGTGTGAGATCCATATGAAAGGCAATAGATCTGGACGAGGAAGCACAGCATTTGCTTGCCCTGGTTCGTCCTTTCTTGCAGGTATAAGAAGTTTTCAAAAATTAGCAGGAAGTGCTGTGGGATCATGAGCCTGCAAACCATGGCAGTTGTACACAATCTTGAGGAGAATAAAATCACTGCCTCATTTTCTCAGCAGATCTGAATTGCTGTGCAAAACTGAGCTGTTATTTTAACCAGGTAAGAAACCCTTCTTGCCTGGAATGGCTTGGTGCCAGCATCCAGTGTGCCTTGGAGTAGCTCATGCTTGAGTTATCTCTTATTTCTCGTGGTGGATGGAGGTGTGAATAATAACAATAGTTAACAGGAATAAGACTTTCCCCCTGATTTTTAGGGGGTTGATAAGTCCCAAGGATTCAGTGATAGCACAGAGCAAAATTAGCATTTCAGTGATTAAGAAATGTTCTGGCTGCAGACTTTGGGATCTTAAGAGCATTGTGGCAAAAGCGATGTGTAAATTGCAGATATACTGGGAGTTGTTGAGTTTAAATTGGTGTGGTTATTCTGGCACTGGAACTGAAGTAGTTCAGAACTGGTTTGTGGTGGAGGGAACAGCTAAGCACAAAGGCTGAGTAAGCTGGGCTGTTTCTGGAGCATTTGTACTTGCACAGCTTTTGAAGACAGAATATTAAGTCAGCTCTGAACAGCTCCCTGAAAATAAGGAAGTTATTTTTATTATCTGATCAGCAAGTTATATGAGCAAGACTTCTATTTTTAAATCATAAATTCAGAGTGGGTGTTGTTGGCAGTGTGTCGATTCTTAGCCAGGAACAGGTTAAAATTTAGGAAGAACCCCTCCCAAACAAACCCATCCTGTTCTGCAATGTTTTGTCCCCTGACACTTCTCACCCTGATTCTCATTATTTAGTAGACATCAGGATGCCACATGCTTTGGAAACAGCCTGTGCTAGCACAGGCATGTTGAAAGTCAGTGAAGGTGGAATGCACAGGGCAGGCAAACCACCATGTTCACGAGCATCTTATCCCCTTTTATGCCCACTGATATGTTTTTTACCTGATATTATGGCTATTTTTATGTATTTTAAGGTGTTTGTGTGTGCATAGACCTATTAGTGCTCCCCTTTATAGCCTAGGGAAGACAGAGATTAGAAAAATGAGCAGACTTTCTGCATTACAATATGGTGCTTGCTGAGGCCAGTGGTTTATTTCTCTGCTTGGAAAGATTTAAAATATTTTCTTTTACTGATAGTAGTATTATAGCAACATTTTGTCAGTTTTTAGCATCTCAAAGTAAGTCTTATGTAAAAGCCAGAAGGTGACACAACAAGGCTGTGTAAGGAAAAGAAAAAGTTGTCAAATACCTCAATTCATTTAAATAACTGTCTGAAATAATGATATGTAGCATCAGGAATATCATAAATATATGTCTGAAAATTATGTTTTGCTTGGGTGAGGAAAAAAGTTCAGCATTCTGCATTCAGGTGGCAGAAAATTGCTTATCTGGGCAGGACAGTGCAGTAGAATTTCTATTTTGGTCCCTTCAGAAGCAGAGTGCAGTAGTATACAGAGGAGATTATGCTGTTAATCACTGAAACCACTTGAGCAGCACTAAATAAGCCGTGTTCATGTAACTTCCAGGATACCTGGTGTCTGGAGACCTGGCTAGAACTCTCCTCCTGTAAATCATTGTGCTAGAAAGGAAGAAATAATTGATAGCCAGGTGACCTTTGGTTTTGGAGGCACAAGCTTCATCCTGCAATTTGAGAATGATTTTGCTGTATTTCATAGTAGGACTCGCCTCAGGTCTGCTCTGCTCCTGTGTGAGCTCACAGATGTTTGGCACTTGTGTTGCTGGTGTGAGTGGTTTCACTGGTGTGGGGCCAGTCTGGGCTGGGCTGCCAGGGTTCTGCTTCCCTGTGGTTCACAGCAAAAGCCCCCAGCCCTTCAGCTGCTGGATCTGTGGGGTTGTGGACACAAGAAAAGCCCCCAGCCCTTCAGCTGCTGGATCTGTGGGGTTGTGGACACAAGAAAAGCCCCCAGCCCTTCAGCTGCTGGATTTGTGGGACTGGGGAAGGCTCCCACCCAACAGAGCAGCTGTGGGAGCTCACGTGCAGCTCAGTGCAGGGGTGTGAAGGAAGGCACTTAAACAGAAAACTGCTTTGTCCAGTGGAACAACAAAGCAACAATAAAGCTTGCTGGACTTTGCCATCTTTTTGTACACATGGACATCTTAAAGGCCAGTTTGTATTTCTTGTTGTCATGTAACTTCTCTTAATTCATCTGTGGCGTGTGACAAATCATAGTTGTTGCATATGAAATGGAGGACATGCAGGGATGAACTTTATTCCAACCTCATCATTTCCAAATCCGTGACCCAAAAAGTAGGAAAGAGTTGTCTTTTTCAATTTATGAGATAATAAAAATGTATTAAATGTCAATTTAGTGAGTTTTAAATAAATAGCTTTGTGAAAAGAGTATTAGTTTATCTGTGTTTCAGAAGGGAATGGGTAGAAAAGACAATAAAGCACCACTCAAATTCACCTGTAGTGAATATTTGTCATAATAAACTAAAATTTTAATATCTGTTTTATGGTGCTGTGAAGATTATAGAATTTTTGGAGCCACAGGATTTGTGCCCAGGTAAGCAACCTATAGGCTGTTTGACATATCATTTAAAACCTGTCTGAAGTTCAGTGTACGAAGGGTCACTGGCACCTTTGTTTTAACTTGGCATTTTCACATCCTTTGTTACATGGTTAACTAAATTCTCATTTGATATCTGTAAGCATTTAACTGGAATTGATAATATCTTCAGGTGAGATTTTATTTTACTCGAGTATTCAGATGGAAAGGTAATTGATGATTTAATATTTTTACTGGACAGGGCATAAAGCTGTTTACATCACTGAGTATTTCTCATTTTATCTTCCTTTACTCACACAGTAATGAATTCATGAATATCAGACAAATATGTTATTGCATGCTGCAGGATCAATTTTCATTTAAAAATGTTCCTTTTCCTGCAGCTTCAGGGGGATCGATTCCTGTGTGCTGGTTTGTTTGGAATGTTCATGCATCTTTGTTAGCGTGTTTGAGAACTCAAATGTGATCAACACCACCTGAATAAGAAGTCTTTTAATTTGAAGTTATTTCCTTAAAATATGTGAGGCCTTGGGAAAACTAAACACTTGTCCCACAGAGCATTTGTGCACTGAAGTAATTTCAGAAATTAAACTATTCTTAACTAATGAAGTAAAAGCAGCTGGCTTTGCAAGTCAGCAGCAGAGTCAATTCATCAGTGAGAACTTGCTGGGAATTCCATTTATTAATAATTCATCCTTTAGGTCAGCACAGCAAGAGTTGTTTGTGCCTGTGCAAGCCGTGCTGGCAGTGGCAGGATCAGGAGCTGCCACTCTGCCAAGTGTTCTTCCTGGGGTTTCCGTACCACGAGGAACATTGGGATTAACAATCAGAAGTTGGATAAGATCATTTCATTCATCTCTTAGAGATGTGGGTTTTTTATTTTCCTTTTTTTCTGTTTGTTTTTTGGTTGGTTGGGGTTTTTTTTAAGTTTTATCATTATTATTGCTGTTATAAACGATCCTAAGAAAAACACTGTGCCTGTTTTGAGGGGTTTGCCACTGGTGGTGTTGGTGTTCCCAGCTCTAACCATGCCTTGCCCTGCTCCATAGCTTCTGTCAGGAGGTTTTCATACAGCTTGTAAGAACTCTTCAAAATGGCCTTATTTTCCTGGATTTTATTTATGCTTGTCCATTGCCTTAGCAATATAAACACTCTTGTTTTATCCGAGTTTCTCCTTCCTGTATTCTTTCAAGTATGGCATTTCCCAACTGTTGCTCTGCCTGAACTTACAAGAAACTGATTTTCAACAGATTTCCAAATTTTCAAAGTTTCTTTATAACTTTGTACAGCTGGTTCTGTGTGCTGGGAAATGAGAACTATTATTATTTGCAACTCATTATGGCTGTTCTGGCTGTTCTTTCTTTTTTTATTGTAAGCAACTTCTAGACTAGAATATGTCTGTATATGGGTTGAAATGTTTTTGGTGTACTTACTGACTGTCCTGTCATACTGCCAATGTTTTGATGCCAACACTTTGTTATCACTTCATAGGAGAGCATTTAAAACACTTGGTTTCTTCAAGGATATTCTTTATGCTGATTTTGCTGAGTAGCCCCTGATATTCAAGTTGTACTGAGAGCTCACTAGGCTGACTCAAGGAAATCTTGTTAAATTAAACGTCTGTCTATAAAAGGTATCTCTGGATTTAGTGTAATCTGTATTTTATCTCTAATGGTAAAACATTTCTATGGCTACTTTTTGCCTTGGGGTAGGATCTGAAAAAGATAGTTGCTGCCTGCTATGTGAAAGTTATCCATGTAATGGTTAATTTAATATTTTTGTCTATTTGGTCATGAATTAAGTTGTCAAAGAAAGAGAAACAAACTATGTTGGTTTCCTAGAAAGTAAGGGAAACTGTTTTATAATTTCTTTATAGAGCAACTGTGACAAAGTTCTCATACTTGGTCCTGCAGACTGCAAAGCTGAAGCAGCCCAAGGCGATGTGTAGGAATAACAGGCTGAGGATGTTTCCCTTTGCCTCCATCCCCGAGTAAGGACATCTCTTAGAAGGCATGAATTCGCTTATTGTGATAAATGGCTTTGGAGCATTCAGTTAATGTATCTTATATTTTCTTTGTAAATCCCAAGGGCAGGAAAAAACGTTCCCTTCCTTGTGGAGACTGTATTTGCTCCATTACTCTCAACTTATATTTAGTTTTCAAAGCTGCTGCTTTGGTTTCAGGCCTGAAGAGAATGTTGTGTGGCCAATTTTTTTTTTCCATGTGTCTTAGTGAGTTTAAAACTGCCAATTACCTACCTATAAATCTGGCTAGTTCAATATGTTCTATAAGTATTTAATTCCTTAAACCCTATACATTCAGGAAAATGAACTGTTTCACTCAGTAATGATGCAGGATTTCAAATGAAGACCCGTGTGGAGTTCTGTGATGTATTTCTATAATGCATAAGTTATAAAAACCATATGGGTTTGATAACAAATGTTCACTTTAGATCTTATATGAGTAGGATTTGCTCAGGGCATTCCCCAAGATACATCTTATTACCAGTAAAATCATGATCTAAATATGCTGCTATTTATAAACTGGGGGGAAAGAAAAGAAACAAACCCCCAAAACCACAATGAAAATAAAAATTCTGAGCTCCTTATTAGCAAGTGGAAATAATGAGGAGCAACCTTCTAATGAAGTTCTATCTGTAACTCCTCTGGTTGTCAGCAGCACACATTAATTTGTTGCCATGGTTTTGCGGGGAAGTTGCTTGTCTTGCTGAACAATCTGCTTTAATGCAGAAACTCGTGGCTGTTTTCTGCTGAGTAAGGCTGGGCTGCCATTGAAGATGCTTATAAACATTGTTAATAAAACAGCTGAATTCTGTCTAAGTAGAAAAGGCTAGATAGTGAATGTACAAATAGAATTTTTTGATGATACAATTAGCATTTATAAATTAACTTACCTTCAACAAAATTATTTTTTGTGATGAATGAGAAATTCATCATTCATGGATTGTCTGCAAATACTTTTGCAACACAATTCCTTTTTCTGTTCCACTTAAGCTGTTATGGCCTTATCCCAACTTTGCTGTTCTGTCAGAGAAACAGTTTTTTATGTTTTTCAGTAAAATTAGACGTCCCCAGTTTTTTAAAAATACTTTTCTAAATAGGGCCAAAGGACAACCTTTCCAGTAATTTGTTACCTAATCAGTAACTTGAATATTATGGGCAAGGAAAACTTATGTAGAAAGTTTTATTTGACATTGATAGTGCAATAGCAGTGTCAGTGTTTTATAACATCAGAGAAGTCTCATTGTGAACTGCTGCGGTTTCTGAGCTCTCTGATCTGTGCAGGCATCGCTGTGGAAGAGAATGAGCAAAAAGGAGTTGGATTTTTCATGTATCTTAATTTTTCTGTCAAACCTGAGCCCTGATATTTCTGTATCCCTCAGCAGAGTGATGCTTTCAGTGTGTGAAGAACAGGGAAGAGAGAAGCTCTCACATCCAGCAGAAAGTGAGAATTTCAGTCTTCAGCAGGTCCATAAACATCTGGCTGTCCATGGGTGCAGCTGAGCTCAGCATTTGTAACTCTGCCTGTTGTCTTCAGGGTAAAATCTGTCTTCTTAGTAGTGTAGGCACTTCTTGTGTGTTTGACCTGCTCAAATTTGTTGCAGGAAAGAGAGATCAGAAAGGAGATGATGACTCTGATTCCTGAAATACACAGGCCACTGGGAGGGAATTGGGGATGCTGAATTTCATCTGTTTTAGAGAGTTTGTGACCTTCTGTCTTTAGCAGACCATTGAAGTTAACTTTCCTTCCTTTTCATTAATTGGCATTATCTGTTAACTCTTATTAACACTATATTCATTTTTGCTTTGCTGAATTTGGAAGCAGTAACAGTCTGCAAAATCTTTCTTACTCTGCCTCTAGTTAGAGTCAAAATTTGAGACAAAGTATTGTGGTTTTCTACTCAAAACAGTCGTATTGGGCTTTAGTTTTTAATTTATTTATACTTACAGAATTACAAAATAGCAAACAGAACTTCTTGAAGATAATAGAGGGTTTCCTATTTCCAGTAGCATATTCATTTATGGCCCAAGATTTTTGTTCTAGCACAATAAGAAGCACAGGCTTGCAAAGCTTGCCTTGGGGGACAGTTCAGAACATCTGAAAATATACATAAACATCTTCTAAAACTGCAAAGATGAATCATTATGGAATCTCTTGTAGGTTGTCAATGTTCCTATGATCAAACCTGTTTTAGTCATCTCTCAGTATCCTGAACCATCAAATAATAATTCCAAACGTTCTGAACGTGTCAAAAAATCCATGATGTTATGAGGGGGGGACAGTTAATTTTGATGAGCAACAAAACTGGTGGTATTAAAAAACCCCAACAGAAATAAAAAGTATATAAAAAGAGATTCTTTTCTTCATCACAAGAGCTGGAGATATTATTCAATATAAAAAAGGGGAGAGGAGAAATAATTTTTCTATATTTATAGTAATTTTCTAACACATTTATGCTGTTGTCTTTGACTTGGCATGAAGTCGTGCAATTAATAGGGTTTGGATATTTGAAAACAAACTGGTTTTATTTTATTGAAGTTTTAAAAAATGTGGAAAACCAGATACTATTTCAGCTTTATAGAATAATCATTCTTAATCATTTGCTTAGCAAAACAATTTATTAAGCAGTGAAGGATAACGAACCATAAAGTTTTAATTTGCCTTTTTTAATTGAGTTGTTAATTAGGACCCCTCCACAGTTGGCAACTCCCAACTTGCTTTTTGTTGCTTCTGTATCCAAGACAATTTGAGAAACCTAATCTGTCTTAGTTATTCCAGAAAGACACTTCCATGAATCAAATCTATAGGTGATTATGTTCTAACTGTGCTGAGGTTTCTGTGAGTGCATATTAATTATGTCAGTGGTTAACGATCAGGCAAGAAATATGGGAATGCCAGCAGTGATTGTTTAGCAGAAAGAGAAGAAATATCCTGTGTTCCCTGTAACTTTGAGTCCTTCCACCTCATTTAGGGTAGAAACTTATGGTTGCATTATCCTGCGAGAGCACTGGGCTTAGTTTGACATTTTTGATGTAGGAGCACTGTTGAGATCTTGTTATCCATCATAATAAACACTGAAGCATCTATTTCATCTGGCTGCAAATGCCTCTCGCTCATGAGTTTTATTTTACTTCTATTTTAAATTGTAAATTTTACCCCTAATTAGGAATTTAAGTAAAGAGCTCTCAACTCCTCTCCTGAGCTTCAGGAAGCTAAGAGCAGTTTATTGGATCATGGAAACTCTTTGGTTGAATGGAAATGCCAAGGCAAAGATAAAATATACTTGAGTCACCTGTAAAATGTCTGGAATTGATTGTAGTATTCCCCTTGACTGCTCTCAAAGAGAGTTTATCCACTAAGAAACAAATTTGGATTTCTACTTAACTGTATTCTGAGTTTCTTTACTGGCACAGGCTGCCTTTTCTGTCTTGCATCCATAGGGCTGGTGTACAGGATGCTGTCCTGAGTTATTTTAAAGGGTACAGATTAATTTATTAAAAAAGTATTCAGCAGCAATTTGCAGCATCTGAAATGCATTTAGATGCCTTATGGTCTACTAAGAATAACCCTGTGCTTAAACAGCAATGAAAGAAGGCACAAAGGTGTATCTGCAAATGGTAGCATGGACAGGAGTTAGTGAGATTGAAATAGTCATGGATATAGTACAGGGAAGCAATAGCTGGTGACTGCTGTCCCAAGGGAACATCTCAGCTGGAATTTTTATGCACTTTTTTTTTTTTTTCCTTTTTCCCCAAAGCCAGTTCTTCATAGGAAAAACACAGGGGATAGGAGAGGTGGTAGGAAAGGAATTACCTGCAGTTCCTCTGCCCCTAAAGACCTTTTACCCATATCCAAACTTCCAAAAAAGCAGCAGCAGTTGATTAATTTACAACATCAGGTTATGGTGCCTAAGGGAACATACGCCAAGCATGAGTTGATAAGACAGGCTGGTGAATTATGACAGACACACTGATTTATACACCAGATCTCCACTTTTTTCTAGTTGAAGGCATGCCTTCCTATCACTTAGATGCCAGTCACTTTAGATGGGCCTAGGGCAGGAGAATGTAGGGTTTAAAATGTAAAATTATCCTGTTCGTAGCTCTGTGGGTGTCTTGGTTCACTTACATAGACCCAGGCAGTGTAGAGAAGATGCTCTGACACTGTGTAAATATTTTGGGCTCTTAACAGCTTCAGTAGCTGACCATGGCAGTAGTTTTGGTGTAACTTGATTTTAAGTATGCAGGAAATGGCCTGAAATCCCTCTCAGTTTAAATGGTGCTGGCTGCTCAGTGTTGCATTTTTAGATAACTGACATGGAGAAAGCGTGTGCTGAGGACTTGCTGCCGCACATATTATTTAAATCCTGGAAACAAACGAGAGAAAATGCTAGGAAACAAATCTACTTTCTTCATTTTAATAGAAAGAGGCACTTAGACCTTGACATGTTTCCATTTGCAAGGTGGAATAGTCTTAAAATTCACAGAAATGTATTGCTGCTCTTAGTGAATGATCAGAGCATTACTGAGTTCCTGAGATGCTTTGTTATCAAGAGATTTATTTTCTGCTCAGTGAGCTTCACCTCCTTACTTTGGCATGTCCCAGCTATTTGCATTTCCTTAATAAATCTGAATACTCAGAGCCCAATCTCTCTCTTCCCCCCTCCCCAGAGAAATCTCTACACAGCTTTAATAAGCAGCAGATTGCCCTAAAATGTTGTTATTCCATACGAACCACTGCAGGGATGGTGCCTGTGGCCAGTGCAGAGCTTACCTGCTGTTTGCTGCTGCTGTGAAGGGGTGGCTGAAGATGCAAGGCCCTGGTTGGGAAGCAGAGAGGGTGTGGATTTTCCCAGTAGGTTTCTGTGTGTTCCTTGCCCTGTGTCCTCTGGCCAGATGTTCATGTGAGAGTCCTGAGTAGGGAATGGGAGGATGGGGGTGGCAGGAAAGAAGACAGGATGAGCCAGCAGCCTCAGCAAGGTTCTATACCAGAGCTGAGCACAGTCAGAGCGAGGTGTAGTGAAACACTCTGAACACGAGAGAATCCCAGCACAAACCCTCTCCCCAGTGCTCACAGCAGCTCTGGGCTGCTCCTTGCATCCCCTGCTGTGTCTGTCACTGTTTGCCTCGGCGGCTTTATCAGCACAGCAGGAGTTCAGGTGGGAGGATGATGTACCTGAAATCCCCAAAACACAGTGGAAACACAGGCATGTTCTCCCAGCCACCCTTCATGTTTCGTTATTGCCTACATGTCTGGAGTGACACCTCGGGGCACTTTTATGGGATAATTTTAGGTAAGTGTCCTAGCCTTCCTTCTACAAGAATTCCCAGATCCTTAAGGCTCACACTTCCATAAACCTAAGGTGGGTTTAGGGGTGTGAGTGTTCTCTGCAATGAACTGGAGGCAGCAGCAAAGGAGGTTTGGGATCAGTACTAATAAGTGTGTTACAGGAGCTAATAGGAAGTTTTTTTAGCATTCATAAATCTGTTACAAGATGTGATTTATAAATGCAAGATGTGATTAAAACATTCCTGTTCCTTTAGCCATGAAGGAAGAATTCACAATACTGAGGCAATGTAAATCAAATCTCCTTCCTCGCTTCTCACAGATTTTTTTTTTCTTACTACTGCTGCTTCCCTTTTGTGGAAGGGAATTTGGTTGGGCGTTTTGTTCCAGAAGCGTAATGGACTATCTCGGGTTACTGCCTGCACCTGCCATGAATGTGGAGGTAGAGCTCTTCCTCAGGAATCTTTTAGCAGCAAGTAACCCAGGAAGACTATTAAAAGCATAATGAAAACCTCATTCGGTTTCCTGTCAGTTTTCAGAGCTGTAAGTGGCTCTAATTTGCACAAGATTGGAACGGCATTGAGGAATTACAGTAACTAGGCGAAACACTCACTGGGTTTGCAATTTTCTGATAGCATCCCTTGTAATTTCTTGTAATGCATTTGTAGCTAAGTACAATGACAAATGTCAAGGCTCATTGTGTGAGTTTTACGCACATCAGCACCAGGCTGGGAGGTGTAATGTCAGCTGCTGTCTTGGGAAAAGCTGCTGGGACTGCTGGATGCTTCCCATCCCGAGCTGTGGTGGAGAGAATCCTGGTTTGCAGCCGGGGGAGGAGTGGAGAAAATAATTGCTTTCCAGATATTTTTTTTATTGCTTTAAGGCTTATTTTTTTATTTTATAGAAATTCCAACAATAAAAAGGAAGCCTGGGAGGCCTATTAAACATATAGTTTGACATTAGCAAATGAACCCTGGCTCTCCGTTAGGTGTTTCCCACAACAACCTACAGGGCGTTGGTGGTTATGAGTCAAAGCAAACCCATATGGACTTTTCTGCCAGCCTTGTGTAGCTCCCTGCCTTGAATTATTTTGATGAATAGTCATATGCAACAGTGGGCTGCAGTAATAACCTCACAGTAATGTGGTATCAAATGCTGATCTGCATCGGCGATAAACACAAATGAGGGAGTTGGTGAAAATAAAACCCAAATACGGTTTACTTAATGCTTGAAAAAGTGATTGCACACAGTGCAGTTTGTCTGGAGTAAATAAAAACTAGTCTGGCTCTTGATCTCTGTAACTCCCCTGCAGCACACTGCGCCTCTTGTATGAAGCTGAGGAATGTTAATGTGGCTATGAACAAAGATTTATGAACATGGATAATTGCTTCAAGCTGATTTTTCTCTGTTCTTGCAGTTGTGTTACTTGGATGGAAGCAACTATATTGATTTTAGTAGCTGGAAAAGGAAAAGAAAAAAATCATTTCCATTCTGTTTTGTAAGCCTGTAATAACTTCAGTGATGTGTTTAAAGACTGGTCAAAGTGAGAAGTCTTAATTAAAGCAATGTTTAGCAGATTCCATGTGATTTCGTTAGCTAACACTTGTTCTGAATGACATAAAAAAATGCCTTCTGCAAATACTTACTTGTTAAAGTAGCAACAATATTCAGAGATCCTGAGAGACCCTGAGCTTGTCCTCCCCCTGTTGTGGTTTGTTCTCCACTGGGCCAGTTTCATCTTGAATAACTCCATTTTCCCCCACCATTTCTAATGTACCACTGCAGAAGTTACTGACACTGTCCTTATGTATTTCACTTTTCTCACTCGTGTTGTCTCCCAATTTCTTAGTCCTCTTCCATAACAACTACCTGAAGATGAGTAGGCTCAGATTTGCAATTAATAAGTTTAATAGATTAGTTTTGATTTTGATAGACAGATGAGTTGCCTGGTGTGACACAATTCGTGTGTGACGTGTAACACAGTTGGTTGCTGTGTGTACATAGCTTATATGTGAATTATTAACTCTGACAAACTAATTTCACCTGTTAAATAGAAAACCAAGAGGTATTGCAATTTTCTCAGTTAAAGACTGACTAGTAAAAATTACAGAAAATGCTATTTTTGTACTTACAGTAAATTAGGTATTATTCGTCATTGTGAAAAAATACATCTCAGAAGAAAAAAAAGAATGAGTTTTTTTGGTGACATTCAGAAATGTGTCAGATCTTGCTCTAGCATTCTTGCTGCTCAAGGGAATCCTTAGTTTCCTGGTGATCCTTCTTCAAGCTATTGATTAAAAATGTGAGTCCATTGCAATAGTGTCTGGTCAGAATTTATTTCTGAGATATACAGGTGGGAATTGATACAGTATGGAGGGTTGAAATGTCTGGTTTCTGTTAGACTTGTTCTTACAACTATGGAGCATTAATTGTGAATTTATTGAGAAAAGGGTTTAACAATTCAGCCATTTACTTATAAATTTTTAGTCATGAAGTGTGGAGGGTTTGGTGTTTTTTATTTATTTATTTTTTTTTAAATAAGAACTAGAGGGATTTTTTTCTCATGCCTTTCTTCTGGGAAAGCTCTATTTTGGATTATTTTGCTCATGAGCAAAAGGCTTCTCTAACAATGGTTTCATTTTTCTGTACAGGACAATGAATATAGTTTCTGAACTAGACAGGTGGCAAGTGATTGCATTTCAAATTTTAATTCTCTTTAAAACTACCTGAAATATTTTAAAAATTGGCAACGTGTTGCAGCATGCAAATATGTATGCAAACATATTGTGATGCTTCTCAATTGTTTTTAGAGTGAGAAGCATAGTGAAGAAAGGAGGGTGGAGCAAGTTTAGAAGTCCCATTGTGGATTTTGCAAGGCATGCTGAAGCATGGTGTGAGTTGAGAAATGTTCATTTTAACCACAGTTGTTCTCTTTTAACCTCTGAAGCAGGTTGGGATAGATCAGCATCGGTCAGGGGCCTGCAGAAATGGGGCTATTTTTTCTGTTACAAGGACAAAGCAAAAGGTGTGTGCTAAGGTAGTTATTAGACACATCTAAAAAGAATCCTTGGGAAAAAAACTTGTCTTTTTAATTTTCTAGCTAATATAAAAAAAATCGAAGCTGTCATCAAGTTGCAGAAAGGAAAACAGAAATTGGAACAAAGCCTTTTATAATGCCATCATATCTAGATCTCACTAGCTAGCAAAATTATTATCTTCTTCAGGTGATTCTTGGTAAAACAATGCTCATCTCAATCAGATTTTATGTCAGCAGGGCATGCATGTGTCTTGAATGACATTTGCAATGAGTAGATTTTAAATTGAAAATTAAAATCCGAAAGAATTACTCGTTCTTCATTTAAACCACGCTCAGTGTGGAGGTGTAATTAAATGACTAAATGTCACGACTGGGTAAGGCAGTACTCCAGAGGATCAGCTGCAGGTTCAGAAGCCACTGGACTTGAGGGTGTGTTTCAAAACCCTTCTGTGCTGTTGATAGCAGTGCCCGGGGCTGTACAAACTGGACACACCTGCAGGATTTGGCCCATGGAGATCCCGTGTGGATGCTGATAGCGCTTTTGGCTCAGAGCTGACGTTTCTGCCCTGCTTTCCCAGCTAATTTGGGGAAGAGCCGCACTCCTGTTCCCCGGAGCGCTCAGAGGCAGTTCTGTGCCCACAGAGGAAGGGGCACAGCAGCAGCTGAGCCACCCCCGCTCCCTGCCCGCTGCCTTTTGCCAGAGGGAAAGCGAGAGGAGCCGCAAGCTGTGCCCGTGCCCGTGGGTGCTGCGTTTCCGAGGGTGCCCAGCCCTGCCACTGCTGGCTGCGGGCGTGATGGGGGTGATTTTTCATTTCCTGCCGCTCTCATTCGCACTTGGCCGAGCGCAAGGGCTGAATTCTGTGTGAGATCCGTGTGGGCAGCGGGAGAGGCAGCGAGCGGTGCCAGGGCAGGGGAAACAGCAGAGGGGAGGCTGGTGATGGATGGCTCCCACCTCAGCCCGACAGCAGAGGAGTTGTGCGAGCTGGGCACGGGAGCGAACCTGCTGAGTGCTGACAAAAGTCTCCTTGGCTCAGGTCAAGCTGCTCTGCTGCCTCCAGCCCAGCTCCAGCCTCTGTTTGCCTGGCATATGGAGGCTTTATTTATTAGCACTGAACCATGCCTGAGCTGATCTTACTGCAGACAACTGAGCCAAACATGGAATGGCTTTTTCCTTCTTCCAGGGAGGTTATCTCATGTTACACATTCCTTGGGACTCCTTTTTTCAGTCTATGAAAAAGGGAAGTGCCAGCTGTACTGTGACTTCGATACATGGTATTGTAGAGTTGAAACACTGTTTTTAAAAAATAAATTGATGCAGTTTCATAGAGTTTGATAATGTAATCAGTTTTAGTAGTTTTTTTCCTTGCTCAGTGATTCACATGCCATGAAATTATTTTATTAAATAAAAAGGGTTACCAGGTAGAGAATCTAAAGGACCCCAGATACCTCTTCAGCAGAATCAGCTCACTTCAAATTGGCTGCTGGCCATATTTTTAGTATGTAAATTGGTTAAATGGGCCACTGGATATTTTTATTGGATATTAGTTTAGAAAATTAATAAAACAGGAACAAATATTTAGTTGAAGCACAGGGCAATTCTTCAAGATGATGTCACTGTAGTTTCATGTCTTATCACTGTCATGAGTCTGGGGGAATGTGCTTGCATAAATTAAGCATTTTAGGTTTCTGTGGCATGCATATAATCGATTTTGCACGCTCACTGGTTTTGGTAATGTGAGGATGGCATAATACAGTCCTCGGGGTGGACATAAGCCCTGGTCTGAGAGGGATGGAGGCTGGTCCATCATCTGTGTCATTGCTGCTGTGGGATGTGCTGCAGAGCCTTGGCAGTGCCAGTGCAGGTGCTAAAGTCAATAGGCATATTTGGTCTAATTAATTAGAATTTTTAAATAACTGTAAGGTACGTTTGCAGATTTTCTGCTCTTCCATTTTATTTCTGGCTACAGCTGCTGTCTGCAACCACCAAATACTGGGCAAAGTACAGAGTTCTATACTTCACCCTTCCTGTGAATCCTGCAGTTGAACAGGGGCTGAGATTTTTGGTTTGGGATTTCAGGAGCTGGGTGGAAAGCTATTTAGCAAAATGAGCGAGAAGCTTTAATCTAGTTGACTCAGTATCAGCCCACTAATGAACTACTGTTGTGAGATATGTATAGCCATTACTTTGGTGTCTAAATTATTCTCACTTTCAAATCTTATTTAAATTCTTAATAACCTTTATTAGATAGAGGAGAAAAAATTCCACCCGGAAGCCTTCAACCTCCAAAACTGATAGAATACACTAATAAAATCATGTGCCGTCCTAAAAGACAGAATTATAATGTAGTATAATAGTGTCTAAGCTAATGGAATAAATTTAATAGAGTTTTGATAATTGATTTGTAGAAATAATAATCTGAAAGCTAATTTTTTTTTGTGGCTCTGTGTAGTTTTCTTCATTAGAATATTCCTAGAGAAATATTAAGTGGCCACTGAAATTTCCAGAGGAGTGTTTCTTCCACATGGTCTTAAACATCCATAACTAACCAGACCATGTTTTTACTATAGAAAATATGTCTCAGGAAACATCTCCTTCAGAGTATCTACTAAAACCAGGCCCAGTGCAGAGATTCTCTAGATAGTTTTCTACCCAGGTAGCTTGGAACCTGCAATTCAAAGAAAACAGAGCCTTTCTTAGAACTGGAGGAAGAATGACAGTTTTAAGAATCTGAGAAGTAAAGTATATTATTATTTTTCGTAACACATTCATTCTTTTATTTTAGCATCTTGTTCAGACCTCTGCTGACTTTTGAGGTCTTCATGCTGCCTTCTGACACTTACTGGCACCATTTCCATCCAGCAAAGTCACCTGTGACTGATGCATTTTACAGTTTCTCAATTGCCCAACAGCCAAAGCATTTAAAATATATGAAAGCATGAGATTCAAATCAGAGATGTAATGCTACAGGAGTGTAAGTAAGTTATCTCCTCCTTAGCAGAGGAGGAGAAGGTTCAGCTTCCCCAGCTGAGGAATTTTGACTCCTTCTGAAGATGAATCTCCATCCTGTGCCGCAGGTGGGATCCTTTTTGCTGGCTGCCTCCACCCTCCTTCCTCTGCCTTTTTCCAGCGAAAACAGTTAAAATTTTCTGGAGGTTGTAGAACAGAGCGTGTTGCCAGTGGGATTGCTTTGTAGCTGTGTGCTGTGTCACCAGATGCACGGGGCTCCTCTGGGGCTTGTCACAGCTCGGTGACACACTGACTGACAGGGCGCATTTCTTATGGGCAGGGAGGAGCTGAGTGTTTGAAGGTTAAACCAGTGGACACAGCGTGCCTGACCCAAAGCCCCAGGGCTGGGGGAGGAGGGTAACAGGCACAGGGCTGAAGGTAAAACTTTGCAGCTAATGGCAACTGTAGTTTTTAAGTGTTTGGGATTTTCTTTATCTTGAACCTATTGACTTGCCTGGGGTCTTGGTGTAAAAGCAACCCAGAACTGACTTAACTCCTAATTATCCTTAGCAAACTAGGAGAAAGTGAAAAGATACGTTAAATCATCCAAGAGTATTAATATCTCCTCTGCTCTTCAGAAAAAAACCCCCACTCTCTAAAGTGCATATTGTATTGATTTCCTCTTGCATTTCTCTGTTTGTGTCTGTGTGCCTTAAAATGTTACTCGAACAGAGAAGGCTTTGATTGTAAATTCGGGATGAGGTTTCAGTGGAGCATGGGGCAGCACAGACGCAGCCGTGGTGTTGCAGTGCAGCTGGAGCCGTGCCCCAGGGAGATGCATTTGTTGCAGAGCAGATGAGATGTAGGGTGTGGCTGTGGGTACTTGTTGGATGGATGCTGAAGGTCACAGCACGCTTTGGAAAGATGCTGGCATCTGGATTTGAGGAAGCAGGAGTGCCAGTCCACACTCCTCCTGCTGCCAGATGCTCTCTGCTCAGTGAGCCGGTGTGCCACGGGGACAGCAGCAATGTTTGCTTTGCTCGGGGGGACAGCTCGGGACCCTGCCAGCCCTGAGCTGCAGCTCTGGGGTTAAACAGCCCCACTGCTCCGGAGCAATCTGGGCAGAAATCCGCTCTGCCCAGGCTGCAGCACATGAGCACACAGGTTCGGAACCTGTGCTGGGCTTAAAGGGATTTTTCTGTGTGCTGCTGCACTTCACGCACATAACGGAGTTACTGCTCAGAGCGGGTGTGCTCATCAAGTTATTTGGTCGATTAAAAATAGCGATAAAGAGTAGGAGAAATAGTGGGTTTGTTTTGTTTTGTTCTGTGTGGGGTTTTTGTTGTTGCTGGTTTTGTTTTTGGGGTTTTTTTCCTGCACGAACCCCTGTGTCGAGCTCGGTGTGACCCTGCGGTGTGTGCAAACTCTGCTCATTGGAACTGCAATTGCGCTCTCTGCTGGGGCTGGGCTGTACCTGCCTGTCCTCGGGGGGGGGGATTTTGAGGAAAAATATGCTCAAAGAGAAGGCATTGCAATTTCAGGACATAGCACAAGAGATTAAGTAATTAAACCTACTTAATTTTAAATTTGAAAAAGAATGATATAATCATTTATAGTATTAGTATATCTTAAAACCCAAATATATTGAAAGGCTCTTCAATATACTTCAAAACAGTTGTTTTTTCTTGCGCCTTACACTGGTAATTTGAATGTTATGGGAATGGGGGAGGTCATTAAACATGTGTTCTAAACCACACGTGAAGGTGAATTACAGCCTATTTACCTTTTTTCTTTTGAAAAAGTGAGTTTCCTAAGGCTTAACTAATTTTCCATAACATGTACATGATATTTGTTATTTATTATTCAAAAGAATTCTTTATTCTGTTTTAAACTGTATCTGTGTTCATAGATTTTCTGTTATGGGGGTGTATATATATATTATATTTATTCTCTCATGCCAGTATCCTTGGTGAGATGTACTCAGAAGAATTAACATTAACAGTTTGTTTGCCTTCTCAGTGTCAATGAGCTACTTTTCAATTACCTTTCAGTAATTCAAATCAACATTCAGAATTGATTGTGTGTGTTGTAACCACACAGGCAGATATGTTAAGACAGAATATTGTACTAAGAATCACCTGTGTGAATTTGAAGAATGTAAATGTTATGTAAATCATAAGCCATCCTTAGATGTCTTATATACATCATATATCATTTTGTCATTGTTAATTAGAACTTGTGCTTAAGGTGGTGGGATATAAAGCAGGCTGGAAGCCCCAGTAAAGCAGCTGTAGTTTCCAAGGTGAGCTGTTGTTACAGGAGAGTTTGGCAGTCCCTAAGGAGCCACTCCCTGGCATGGGTCTGACTGGCTGCACTGTGGGGCTCTGCCCTGGGGCTCCTCTGCTGGTCCCCAGTCTCTCCTGTCCCTTTCTCTTGCCCTGCTGGGCTTTGCCCTCTGTCACAGATGTTCGCCCATGGCCCTGCCAGCCTGGCTGAGGCTCAAGGTGCCCGGGGTGGGTGTCCAGGACAGGCTGTGCCCAGCACAGAGCATCCCCTGCTCTCCCAGAGCCCCCCAGCCCCAGCGCTGGACCCAGGCACGGACACTCAGTAATGTGATGAGCAGTAAAACCAAACAGTTGTTTGGGGTTTTTTTCAATTCCTTTTTCCCTAGAACCTCTCAAATCCATTATTCTTTGGATTCTCCTCAGTTATTTTCATAAGCACGTGAAAAAAATCAGTGTAAGTGAGCTGGGTCAGCCTTCACACACAGTGGGGTGGGGAGTGTTCCCTGCAGCGAGCAGAGGTTTGGGGGATGTGGGCTGCACCCTGAGGGCTCCCTGCTGAGCACTCACATCTTCCAGTGATGCAAAGAGCTCCAGTGAATTCCCAGTACTTGAGAGAACAGTGTGTGTGTGCATGTCCCCACTCTTCCATTTGTTTGAGAATGACAGGCCAACTTCATAAACTCAGTTGGTAATCATGGTTTAATTCTTACAGGTACTCAGTGCTGCTGTGTTTTATCACTGAAGTTATTTTTATGAGAAATCCATACCTATTCTCCTTTTGTGGTTTAATCTGGGGGAGCTCTCCCTCCCTGCTCCAGCTGTCAGTACTGCAGACTCAGCCAGGGAGCTGAAAATCCTTTTATTCCTCACTAGCAATAAAAGTTCAACACATCAAATTATCTCCCCATTTATTACTGTGCCACCTCATCAAAAGGCTACTGCAGGAAAATTTGTGAGAAATGATATATCCTGCAGATAAAGCTAAGCCAAGGCATAGCCAAGGGGCTCTTAAAATAAAAAATGTTACTCAAATGGGCCTGTTCTGTACTGTTTTGTCCTATTCTTCACCTTCCCCCCCCAATTGTCTTTCATTTTCTTTTTCTCCTCTGCTCTGTTCTGTCGCTTTTCTCTTTGATCCCCTATTTATCCCTCCCTTAGTCCAGAACAGGCACCAAAAAGTACTTCCCCAGTTTGATCAGATTTGAAAAATGAACCTTCCATATCTTGCTTGCTTGATGTCGATCTGTTTTGGTGTTTTTTTTTTTTTTTTTTTTTTTTTTTTGGGAAGAAAGGTCCTTTATTAAAGCAGGTGGGGAAGCTGAGGCTGCTGCCTTGACTTGGGCTGTGAATCAGGGGCGCTGGGCAGAGCTGTGCAGCCAAGATGGGCTGTTTGCAGTGCTCTGGGACTCCAGGGGACAGACTGGCCAGGGCCTGGGGTTAGTAGTTTGTGTTTCTTGAATCTGATTTTTCTGAGCGGTGCTGAAGCACCCATGCAGCGCTGGGCTGGGCTGCATTTGTACTCCAGTGCAAGCAGGAGGAAACAGATGTGATCTGCAAACCTGCAGAAAGGTGATGTCCTGCAAGTTCCTTCAGGCAGGAGGAGGAAGTGGAGCTGTGTCCCAGAGCTGTGGCATGGCGTGAACTGCTGTCTCAGACTCAGGCTTGCTGAGTTTTGTGCATTACTGGAGATCTTTTTTCTCTCAGAAACAGGGAACTTGCGCTCAGCTTGCTGGAGATGTGTTGGCTCTGTGGAAAAGAAGCTGAGCTTGAAATCAGATCTTTCGGTTCTCCTTGGGGCACTGGGTAATCAAAGCTACTGAGCATCTCCTGGGATCCAGTTTTAGAAAACTCTTTGTAGGCTTGTCACTGTCCCTTTGATCTGATGTCCCTCAGCATTTTGCTGTAAATACCTGTCCTAATATACCTAAAGATACAAACCAGCACCGAGATACAAAACAGAATCAGTGAGACAAATACTTCCAGAAAAGCAAAGTTTTCCTTAGGATTTCTTCTTGAATATCCCAATCAAAGAACTTGGTCTATGTTAGTGCTTGTATGTGCCTTAATTTCAGTATTAAAGTTATGTGCAAAATCACTGTGGTAAGAAGCTGGTAAGTAAGGGTAATACAGGGGTTTTTTATGGTTCTGGAGAAGAGGTTTGTGGACTTTTTTCTTTTTTTGTCTTTAGAGATTGTAAAATTATTTTTCTTTTACCACAAATTATTAACATTTGAAACTGGTGAGACAGGAAAGGACTATCATGAGAGAATACTGAGCCACTGACACAGCTTTAAGTGTAAATAAAAATGTACATGACTGTCCAGTTTTTAGTGTGAAACCATCCATTTTTAAATCTATTACTAACAGAAATTGCAGTGAGTAGTATAATGTGCTTAATGGTAGCCAAAATTGCAGCCTGATGTTGCTTCAACTTTTAAAATTCCTCAATTTATTTCTGTGTTCCCTTTGGCTAGAAGTCAGTCCCCTCTTCCCACTTTGTGTCATAATCTTTTCTAATTATTACTGTGTAAAAAGGCGAGGTTGGTTGGAATAAATCATACATTTGTATTCATATCAGATGCATTTTTAAAGTATAAAGAGTTTTGTTTTCATCTTCGTAAAGATTCATCATAACATATTTTGTTACTGAAATTTTGTAGCAAATGTTATACGTGTGCCCAAAAATATTCCTAATTAAGTCTGAAAATGTAAGAACAAGAGTAAATTCTGTCTGATGTGTGTTTGTTCTTTGCCTCGTTGTACTTTTACTGAAGTAAGCAATTAAAACGTGTGTATATATATTACATTGCATTAGAGTAAGAACTGGATTTGCATATGGTGCTTTGTTATCTTTCATCTTTCCAACCACATCCCTGCTTATCAATGGGTTTATGATTTTAATTTCAGGTTATCTCTGTTTATGCTGCTTGTGTGTCTTACATTCCAAGCAGTCTGGAGAGATGCTGCCCTGCATTGTGACAACACACTTGATAAAAATTAGAAATAACACACAGGTTGCATTTCTAAATAATCTCTTTTTTTTTTTTTTTTTTTTTTTTTTCCTGTTTCTGTGTAGGTGTGTTTAAATATTTTTTGACCTGCTAGGTTGCCTTCCTTGCAGCTAAATGTTGGCCATGGGACATACTGCTCATGGTGTTTATTGTGAGATCAGTATGTCAGTCAGAAACCCAGGAACTGCACGTGTTCCTGGAGCCTTTTCTCTGGGATTGGCTTTGGATGTGCTCCGTGATGTAACAGTGCAACGCTCAGCACCATGGCCCCTTCCCAGCGTGGCTCCTGTTTATTGGTTAGCTTCCTTGTGGTGAGCTGCAAGGAATCCATAAAAGTCAAAGAAAAAGGGTTGTTAACTGTTCATGGTGATTTTCTTGGGTCCTCTTGCTGTGTGAGAAAACAATTGCTAAATCACAGTGTATATTTAAAGTGTAGATCCCACTGACCTGGTATTTCTGTGCTTGTGTTGATGTGTTGAGATTTCCAGGTGTGTGCAGGATGTGAAGCACTGACTTGTATAATATGTTGGACAAAATTTCCCCACTGAAAAATGGAAGAATCCAGGCCATTTGGAGCTTAATAATGGCTGCTGCTCTGACACTGATCTATCTGCAGTGACCTTTTGCAGTATGGTTCAGGTGATAAGAAGCTTCAAGTTATTTTTGTTTCCCCTAGAAAATGTTTGAAACACCAGAGAAGCATTTATGAGATAAACTTGCTCCTGAGTTTCTTTTGAAAACCACTGTTCTCTAGATGTGTTTCTGTTTTTCTGCAAAAACAATTAAAAGAACTTAATTCAAATGTAATTCCACCTTTCAGAGCCCAAATAACTTCCACACCTGTTTGGTTATATGACAGGAACAGCATAATGGAGTGTATCAATACCCTTTTGGAATGCAGACGAGTTCCTCCTGTCTCAGGGAAGAGCACAAATCAACACGTAAAGTGAGCTGTTGGCATTTTTGTTGCATGGCAGATCATGAATTTTGTTGTTTCAACACTTGTGCTGTATCTATTTCTTTTAATTAAAATCTGTCATGCTGCTTGCTTTAGCAGTATCAGCTCAAGGGATGAGAGCAGCTCCTGACATCGTGTGTTTGAAGGGGAATATGAGGCAATGATGGAAATTGCTGCCTTTGGGGCTGCCACAGCTTGGGGCACACACTGTCAGTTCTGAGAGTTCTGAAATCTACATAAAATGGACCTGCTAGAGCCTACCTTACCATCAGAGGAGACATCTCCTTGCTGATTGATGACTTTCCTACTCACAGTCAGTGAGTCAGAATTCCGTAGTTTCTCTATTTAACTGCACTGTTTCCCCTCTTACATTCATGCAAGTAGATATAAACCATGAAATCCATCAAGAGCCTATTTATTACAATAACTTTCATTTTGTACTAAGGGAGTAGGGATTTATATCAGGTCATATTAAAATTATGTTCCTTTTCCTTACAGCTAGGTAAAAAAGGTAAATTCCTTGGTGAGAATGGTTTCATACCATTGAAAGCAAGATGCTCAAAATGTCTCTTATTCCACATCTGCTGTTTCCATTGGGACTTTCAGGTTAATCCCTTTGGCTTTTGCTATACTAAATAGGAGGAAATCTGTTCCAAAGTCCAGGCACTCTTGACCCACTACTGGAATGTGTAACAAAATACATGTAAGAGGTTTGCACAGTTGCCCAGATTTTAGAATAAGCCAGCTTTATGGTTCTCAGATCAAATGGCCTCAGCAAAAAGTGCTATAGGCTTCACTAGTCCCAAACTGATTTTCACTTTACTGCTTCTATATTGAGGGTAGCCTAGGTCGAAAAGTGAATCAGAGATTGTTTTACAGTTTGTCAGAGCTTGTATAAGAATTGAGAAATTCCTTTAACTTACTCATGTGTTTGCACAGGATCATGGTCATGAACAACTCCGCGATCTCTCATGTGTATTGTTAAGGTAATTTTATAGTGGAAAGAGAAAACAAGGAGATTTTCAGAGTAATAGTCTTGTCATGTACTGAAAGCCACGACCTATTTCATAACATGTTAATTAACAAGGAATAAGTACGAAACAATGCCCATTTAATGGAAAGGACAATTTAAACTTTAACAGTTTAGCAAAGTAATAATGAGTGAGAAGCTCAGTACAGTATTTCACATGCTGTACCTTGTTTCACATCCAGCTGGCCTATCAATTATAACCTGGACTCTACAGATGGTGCAATATATCAGAATTAAGTCAGTCACTTAGTTTGTTCCCAATTAAGTGCTAATACTCCCAGTGGAGGATATTACTCTGAGTTTCAGTTAAATGCCTGTCTCTAATGTCCCTTTATGGTCTTACTGGGGCGCTTTAAAGAGATGCCCTGTCACGTAGGCCAGAACTTTTCCTGGCTTGTTCTTCCAAGTGCTGCCTGCATTGCACTCCTTGTTGTTATTTGGAAGCTACAGAGAGGATTTGATATTTCGTGGGGCTGGGGGGAGAGGCGTCATGCACAATAAGCTTAGGGTAAGTAAGTTGCCCCTGCAATGCATTTGACTTTGCCCCTTATATGTGTACCTACTGTTGCAAGAACTGAATGTTTCAGCAAGAAACAAGCACTGCAGTGTCCAGCCTCTCGTTTTGTGGGTTAGAATCCTAATGAACTTGTCTCCTGAGGCTTACAGGCATTACAGGGGCTTGCTTTTCTCCGTGACTTACTTGACAGGCGACTTGGGCTTGTGTTTTCCTTGCTCCATCTATCCTCTTTCACTTAGTGTTGCAAGCCATTCTAGGGCTGCCACTAATAGATTGATATCCAATTCCAGTGCACTTCTTTACTCTTTTTGGGTGTTAGTCTTGGCCCAGTTAACGGCTCCTTAATTTTCTGACACCTGTCCTGCCTTGTAGCTAAATGTCAAGCTGGTGGTGGATTTGGTCACTTGATCTAATGGACTCGCTGTCTTCCCCTGTTAGTCTTTAAGGTGACCCTTCCCTGGAAGGAAATTCTCTGACAGAATTTGTTGTCTGAACTGACTCCAGAGATTCCAGGCAATTACATGAGCTTCTGAATATCTTTATTTAGAAGTTTAAAAGATATGTTCTTCGAGTGCTGCTTAAATTACCCTTGTGGATTTGCTGGCATGCTCTGGGAAATCTCTATTGTAGTGTGTTGAGTGAGTTCAGCAGTGCCTGAGTTATGTAGGGAAGTATAAAATAGTCCCCCGATCCAGAGAGTCTGTGCTGAGGGGTTTCTTGGCAGCCTGCTTTATCATTTATATGATGATGACATGGAAAATTTGCCTCGGCTACTCGTTGTCAAAAACATCTCTTTGGTATTTTTAGTGCCACCAGAAATGAGAGTTTGGTAACTTACTTAGATTTACTGAAAATTATTTAAGTGTAATTAACTTTTCTACTTAATCTATGACCAGAAAAGAAAAATGTCAAAAATATGTGCTTTTGTGGATCTGAACTATAAAATACTGTTTGGGAAAGAAAGCTTGTTTGTAACAAGGGGAAATTTTCATTTAGTTCTAGTCCTGGTATTAGGCAATGACAAAGCATTCTGTACTAAGTGCTGAAATGGATGATGGATCATAATGCATATGGATTCATGTGATCATAATTCCAGGTGTACTAGGCAATTGCAGCTTCACTTTTCAGCATAATATCGTGTGTTCTGTAACAGTTTTATCTCTGTTAAGGGCTGGGGTTTTGGTTGGGTGTGGTTCATTTATTTATTTTTTTTTCTGTTTAGATTTGATGGCTTAACATTTCAGAAACAGACTGTGGCACAAAATCATCTTCATTGATTTTATTTGCATCAAGAGGAACTAACAGCAGCCTCATTTTGAGTTTTCTTATTAAATATCTTTAAAATAAAACCAACTGATTATGTGCTGCATGCATATAACATTTTTTTGTCTGACACCTCTTTTACTTTGCTTGAATTTTGTATTGTGTTGGGCATTTTGTTGGGGTTTTTTTCCCCCTCCCCTTAAAAAAGTGACTTGTGTTATGGTCAAGAGTCAAACTACAGTGGATTCTTACTATCTTTTTCCTAACTGTGTTTTATAAGATGTGCTGGGTGTCTTTCCAGTGTACAGTAAGTGAAGTTGCTCCTGACCTGAAGTTTGAAAAATGAGCTCATAGTTTGCTCACTAAACACAACTAGATTTTTCAGGTTTTGTTATAATTTGTGGACTAAAACCAGTAAAAAATATGTTTTGAATCTTTAGTTCAAACATAAAGCAGTTGCAGATTACAAGTGGACAATTGCATGGAAATCAAATGCATGGAACATTTTAGATAGTATTTTTCACTTCTTGAGTATTATATTTTTAGAAACAAAGTTCTGGAATTAGAATAGGGGGTTGAATTTCACAGGTTTTTTTTAAATAGCAGATTTACACATTACAAATATAGTCAAATATATATATTTAGAGTTTGCTAGCTTCTTTTTATTGTCTATTTTTGCTTTTTATTGAGTCCTCAAGTAGGAATGTGTGGAAGTTTGGACTTTTGATGGAGGGAAGTGCTTTATTCAAAAGCTAATTTGGATGCAATTGTTGTCCTGTCATGAAAAAAGCAGGAGGTAATGATGAGCTTTGTGTAAGGAACATAATAGTCATTACATGCCAAGGTACAGATCGTACCTCCTAAGCCTCTGTCTTCAACCTTTCATAGTGAGCAAAATGTATTTTTTTAAATGGAATGGAAAAGGCACTGGTAGAATGCTGATAAATAACTTAGCAATGTCTTGGTTTTATTTATTTCAGTAGGACATTACTCAAATTTCTGTGCAAAAGAATGACTTGACAGAGAAAAGGTGCAAACAAACTTGCTGATAGCTGCTTGCTGCTTGATAGCTAAAATATCAGCAGAGTTAATAATTGAAATAAGTGGAATCTTTGCAAATAGAAATAGAGAAGTAAAAAGAATAGCTGGAAAATAATTGTTCACATGGCTTTATACTTCAAATGTTTTCCACTTTGCATCGTCTTTAATGGGGTCTGGTAGATCTGACCTTGGAGTTCCAGGTTGTGCTGCTGAAGGAGCAGATGGAGCCCAGGCTGGGTGTCCCAGAGTCGGGAGTGGCAGCTGACATTTATGTTCAGACATAGATCCCAGCCTTGTTGCAGTGCAAAGTAACACCTGGAGACAGGAAATATTGCTATAAAAGTGTGACTGTGACTCGTTTTCATCTCAGTCAATGTCAGTGCAGAAACCTCCCTCTCTCCAAAGAGTTGCCTCTATATCCTGCTTGCATCCCCCAGCTGATTTCCATTTTGTTACTTCTCTTGTTGGTCTCTCTTGTCCCACTTGGACTTTTAGCTTTGCCAGGGTAATGTACAATATTTGTTTCAATAGAGATTTTGATTTTGCTTTCTGGCAGCAGAGCACTCCTTTAGCAGTGCCGCCCTGTGCACTCGGAGTGTGTTACATGCTGTGGCCACAGCTGGAATTTTCAGCTGGAATTTTCTCAGAATATTGGGAGTCACCTGGCTCCCTTTCACTGTCTGTGTCATTTTGTTAAATCTCAGGTTTAATTGCTTGTAATGGGACAGTAGAGTGAAGAGGACAAGGCTGTTGGAAAGGAACAGCAAACATCCAAGGGACGTGGAGGGTCCCTTCACAAATCCCCAAGAGCCTGCAGAGAGGATTTGTGGGGGTCTGTAGTTGCCCCCTATTTCCACTGGGATAATTAAATTTACAGATCCTCCTCTCTTCTGGAGTTCTGAGGCACAAACCAGTGTGGGCAGACTGGAGGGAACTGGGTTGGGTTCTGAGCACAGCCCTCTGGAGATGAGTGATTCTGCAGCCAAAGCAAGGGAAGTAAGATGGAGCTGGCATAAGCAAGTGAGGAAGGAGATTGGAATCAGTAGTTTCCCTGAAATAGAACTGAAGTTGAGAGGAAAGGAAAGGACGGGGAAAAAAAACATTCTGGTATCTTTATTTTTAATTATTTAATTTTAGTAGTAGTTTGCAATGAAACGCTAAAAGGATCATGGACGATATGATAACTGAAATATAATTTCTGTGTCTTTTATTAGTGTATGTTTCTTCTGCTAAAATTCCATTTATTAATCCTTTGCAAGTAACCAGTAGATTTGAGGTAACTCAGTTACTTTGAAACTCATGATGATTTAACAATTGTAATGCTGTGGAAATGGAGGAAGTCTTGAGCAGTTGTAGATAGTTGAAACATGGAAATCTGTAAGCTACAATATGGAGAAATAATTACTTGTGTTGTTGATATTTTAGTGCAAAAAGGTAATAGCTTAAACATAAAATACAAATTAATACAAAAGTTTTTTTTGAAAATTTTAGTTTTATGCAGCATAAGATTCAGTTAAAATGATTAAAATGCAAATATACAAGTCTTAGAAATATACATGGAAAATTTAAATTGTTAAGTTTGTGGTATATATTAGAGTTATTACTAAAAATTGTAGATAATAATTTGGAATAATAAATTAGAAGGGTCTGTAAAATTGTTGTGAAGTAGCTTTTATATTTTTTTTAATATTTTCTATTACCTGAAAACCAGAAGGACTAGAATAAGGAAACCCTTACTTACTGCAAAATGCAGCTTGAATGAAAAACTTAACTACTGGATTATAATTGGAAACTATGGTTTGTTGAATTTATTTTTTTGAAAATACTGGGCAAAAAAAGGGGAAGAAATGAAAAAGCTTTGCTGCTGTGGGTCCTTAGAAGAGGATGAGTTGTACAAGGAGAATGTGTAAAAAAACTTCCTGTTCAAAGCCTTTTCTCCTGCGCAAGGCGAGGGCAGTGAATCATTCCCTGCCCGGGTGTGGATCCCTCTGCCATGCACACTCTGGTGGGAAATATGTGGAACCCCATTAAGTGGAATTGTTGCTGGGCCCTCATCCATCTCCCGATAAGCGGCACAAAGCGGGAGCGGGACGGCGATAACACGGCTTATAACCACGTCAAGTCAAGCGGCTGTTTGTGTCTGACTAATGACTGGGGTGGAGATACAAGTTGTATTTCTTTCTCCAAAGGAACCTCAGATAAGATTAGAAATGTCCTTCACTGGCCGCTGCTTTGTCCTTTAGCCACCCACCCTCCCCAGCCAGGCCTGGTAATTAAAAAGGGGCCATTGAACATGTTCTTATCCAGGGGCTGAAGGGAGGGGAGCTGCCTGATAATGGACCCAATAAGAAGGGGCTGTCAGTGCTTCTTTTCAGCAAATCTGCAACAGGTGAACCATGGCTGAAGCAGTACCTGTACAGTGTTCTGTATTCCAAATATATTTTAGTAATAAACAAACAAGAGAAAGCTTAATAACAATTTTCCGTGGTTCTGGGACATATAAAGTGATTGGAAGTGGTTTGAGGCAAGCGTTCTATTATACTTTGATGAATTTTGCCTTCCCTTCCCTCCCGTGCTGTGTGCAGAAATGCCCCCAGTGTGAGCCCTTTGGTATGTGCTGCATCAACAGGAGAGAAAATGGATGAGGATTTTTCAAACTGTGAATTTTGTGAGCAGTAATTATCCTCATTCTGGTCTAATGAAGATATTTAACAACTAAGTGACAGTTTTCCTTGATTTTCATCCTCACTCTTGAGTCAGGAGCACATGGGTGTTACTGTTGGTAGTAGGATTGCTCTTCATGTGCTCCATTAAAATCTTATCTCCACATGCTCCCATTGTCCCAGCATTAACACTTGGATAGTGATTCTTTTGTAGGACTTAAGGAAGGCTACATGATTGCCCTTGCCCAGCCCCTCTTGGGGCTGTGTCTGGAACGTGATGTTCCACTGGGCCTTCCAGAGCCAGGAAGGGTTTGAGTGGAGGCTGGAGCAGGTCGTGTCCCAGCAGTTGGGCACTGCTGTCAGACACTTCTAAAGAGATTGGAGAGCAGGCAGGGGGAGGGAGGGTCCTCTCAGGGGGACACAGCTAAGGAACAAGAAGCAGTGGTTGCAGGCAGCACCGGGGAAATGCTTCTTGGAAATGGGAGAGGGGAGGAGCAGGAATTTCTTCACAGCAGTTCCAGAGAAACTGGGGGCTTTCCATACTTGAAGGTATTGAAAGCATGACTAGACAGGGCCATGAGAAAACTTACCTCATTTTGAAAGTAGGTCCAGTTTGAGTAAGAGCTCCAGTTGGAGCTCATTGACCTCTAGAGGCTTGTCCTTCTGGCCCCAATTATTCTGCAGCTCTGTTTGTCCTGGAAGGGTTTGCAAATACACACACGGACCTGTGCATTTATTTTAGTAGGGAGGCTGAGCTGCTGAGCCCATTTCACTACCTGGAAGTTGTAGAAAAAGCAGTAAAAGTGATAGTGTTGCAAGTAGTGTGAGGCAGTTTTATTATACAAATATTTACCCTGGTTATTTCCTGGGTATATTCAGAATAAAACTCTAACCTGACTGTGTTTCAGCAGCAGCTGGATTGTTTACTTTTTAATTTGTGGTGCATTTTTAATGATTCCACAAAATAAAACAAAGTATTTGAGTAAATGAGGCATATTTGATAAGCAAAATTAACAACCTGAAATAAGTTTTTTTTAAGTAGGGTAGTATTAAAAATGTAGCCCTCATAGTGATTAATCTTGGAAGGAACAAGTTCCTTTAGGAGCAATCACAACCTTTTATTTCTATTCATCTTCTAGTCAAAAACTTCTATGGACGGCAGCTGCTCCAGCTTCTCCATTCTGTTTTCCACGGTGTTCTTGCTTTTCAGACCCTTTGGGAAGAAACAGTCCCTGGGTGAAGAAAAATGTATCTTTTGGCAAACTCATGGCCATCTATTAACTATTTTGAGATTGTGAGAAAGATACTTTTGCAATGGTAGTTTCCACGATGGAGATGTTTATGCCCTCAGTTACAGTTCATTCTATAAGTGCTCTCCAGAGCTATTAAATTAAATTGTTGTTCATCTGTTGGACAGAGGCAAAACCCCCAAACCTCTTTTTATATTAATCTGGACTTTTATTAGTAAATAATGCTTAGGATTTTTTCTGCAGCCTGAATTTAAAAAGAGCCTGAAAGAAGGCAGAGGGGCTTGAGTTGATCAGTCTGTCAGTGCAGGTGATGATCTGCAGTGTGTGAAAGCCTAGGCTGAGAAAAGCAGAGCTGGTAGCAGGTTGGATTCTTCTACCAATGGAAGGACTCTTCACAAGTTCTCTGTTCTCTCATCCTTGCAGCTGGATTTGGCCTTTTCTAGTGTGGTAACGTATTCCTCTTCTGTTTGGCCACGTCAGGGATTGTTCTTTTTTTCTACTTGCTTTGTGAGGGAAGAAAAATGCAGCAAGCAGCACTATTTCCATTCCCAAAACTCAGTCCCCTGCTGAAACCATCAATACCTCCTGAAATTCAGAATAGGAAAGCATTGTCTCTTTTTCTTGTTTGCGATGAAGTGAGGATCATAGTAATAGTAGAAGTAATAGACTCCACCAGTTATATAATGAATGTAAAACAAAACTAGATTCAGTGAGGCAAAAAAGGGATTTAAACAGCTGCTTGAAGTGAAAATAGATGATCCTGGGAAATCACTAGGAAGTAGCATATAGTACTAATAACATCACTGTTGTCATTTTCACTTTCCTGACATGTCAGCATGTTGTTTGCAGTATTTTTTCATAAAAATAGAATTTATTCAAGCAATTTATCCTTAATGTGTGTAGTACAAATAGTTTATATTGTGCTTATATATCATATTAACAATATTTGATTTGTGCTTTCTTTACAAATTGGAATCATTGATTTTTCTGTGGTTCTCATTGTGCACTTAGGCTGGTGCTTTCAGTTCCCATTCTAGGTGCTGTGCTTTGAAAAAGCTGATTTCTCATAAATTTATTCTCTTTTATAAGAGGGCCTAGGTACCATATTCCTTTTTTAGGAATTGCTTGACTCCCTTTTGGAGCCTATTAATGTCTTAAAAGTTTCAGCTTTCTCCAAAAGAGCACTAAGTGTTCTTCCCCTTCCTCAGAACGTAAACTTACCAGCCTTGACCTCAGGTGACATTCACTCTGGGTTCCTTCTGTTTTAATTCTCTTCTTTCTTGCTTCCACTTTGTCCCAGTGATTGTGACAAAAAGTCTCTGGAGATGACCCTCAAAAGCTTCCAAGCACCTGCCATTTGTAAGGGAACCTCTGTGTGTATAGAACCTTCATCCTGATTCTTGTAACTTCTTTAATTTAACTTCCTGATCATAATTTATCCACTGGCAAAACTAATTTGAATGTATTCATTAATTTCTGCCTCAATGTTTTTGAGGTGCCTTGAGAATCAGTCTGTTCTTGTCAGTCCCACCACACACCCTCTTTCCTTCTTTTTCTGACTCAGACTCAGCCTCTAGATTTATGTTCTGATGTTCCTAGCCTGTGATCAAGTGTTAAAGGTTTCTGAAATTATGAAAAATGCTGATTAAGACTTACATCTAGACTATCTTATGTATAGACCTTACATATAGAATCTGTCTTACATATAGAATGTTTCAAGTCTTGGTAAACATAGTGGGAATCTCTAGGTACACAGGTCCTTGATTTTATTTAGTCTCATTTTCTTGTAGAGGTAGCCATCTAAAAATACAATAAAACCAATAAACAAATAAAAATTAGGCCTTTGTAAAATTTGTTTAATATAAGGACAGTTCTTTGGCTGCAAAGATGTAGAAATCCTCAGCTAGAGCTGCATGTGGGTGCTTCCCATCTTTCTTTATGTACATGGAATTGAATTTACTGTTTCATCCAGATATTTGTGTACTTGCTGGGAGCAGATAAATTTTGAGTAGCAAAAGACTGTTTAGAAAAACTTCATAGCTTTGTAAAGACTACTTCTAACATTTTAGAAAGGAAACATTGAAAGCTGCTGGTACCTGAGTACCTGGGGAGGTGTGTGGTTTGCATCAAGGAGGTGTCTCCATGAATTCAGCTTTGTTGTTATATTGTAAACGTAGAGGACCTTGGGTTTGGTGTGTTGCAAGAGTGATAAATCTGAGTTAGATCTACTTTCTAAGTCTCTTGGGATTAAAGCTTTTGGGGAAAAGATCCATTAACGTGTTTTAAATCTATTGATTCGCAGTAGAGAGGGACAATTTAAACTTGGAAGTCATCAAGTGAACTTTCCATTAAGTTGGGGGAGCCTGTGGTCACAGCTCATTTGGTCTTTATGAAGTAGAAAATGTGATGTAGACCCCACTGGCATTCTATTAGAGGAAATCATGCATTTAACCATGGAGCAAAATACTGTAGCCAATTACATGAACATACACCTATTTTACACGTGGCTGATCTTCTGAGCAAAAAGTATTAACAATGTGCATACTATCTTGTTTTAGGGGACTATTTACTTTTTTAAGTCAGTGATATGGGATAAAGTTTAGCGAAAAAAATGATTAATATATGATTTATATCAAGTTTTCTAGCTGGAAAGCAGCCTTGCATAGAAATGTGTGGATGGTCTTCAGCTGACATCAGCAAAGACTAATTATAAGTCTGTTACATGTTAATGTGCAATGTTGTATCCCATATATAAATGCTGACATCTGAAATTGCATGTAGAAAAGAAAGAAAAATGGTCAGGGTTGAAATTAATTTCTTAAAACTATATTTTTAAAACGACTTTGACTTTATTAGAAGATATAAAAGTAAGTGCTGATTTATAACTCAGCGTTTTTCTGCCTTAGGGTGTGAGGCTATCTAAACATCTTTACTTTCAAAACATCTGTTCTTAAATGTAACAGGGTGAACTTTCTACTAGCATTAGATATTTGCAGTGGAATGTCTTGTTTAATGTTGCTAAGACTTCTGAACTGATCTGTTTTTTATCTATATAATAGATGTGTTCCCATGCACAAATCCATGGACGTTTAGAAAGCACCTTTCCGCAGTTTAGGCACAGCAGTAACTTCCTCAAGCAGCACACTGAAAGCTGATAGAAAAGTTGAGACCTAAACTTTTACAATAAAACGCTGTGGGGGTATTTGAGAGTGGCTGTGCCTATATTCCTGATTTATCCTCATGCCTCTGTCCAGGCTCTGGGCATTTTGAGTGGCAGAAATTATTTACTTTTCCACATCTTTTGGCCTTTACGGTAAAACTGGGAGGAAGGGAAATGCTTACAGTGTAATTTGAACGACACAAACTCTTTTCACCAGTACTTTTGACTTATTCCATTGCTGAAAATAAATGAGGAGCTGAGAAATTATAAGCTCTATCATTATGGGTTGTTGTGTCTATTGGCACACATTGTGTCTATTGGTATATGAAGATTAATGTGTTGCATGCCAGCATGTCCTTGCCTATGCAAAATATTCTGAGAGTGTTGAGGGGATTTGTACAAGAATTATGCAGAGAACACCACAGCTAAGTGAAAGTAAATTAAGCATCCCCATCTGGCTTTACTTCCTTGCAAATGGCCTCAGCTATGGATTCCAATAGCAGTGACTGTTCATTATAGCTCTGATTTACAGTGCAGATTTCTGAAGCTCTGCTGTGTGCTCCATTAGTCACGATTTCTCCTGTAAGATTTCTGAATGTTGAGGATGGGTGCACTGAGGGAATGGCAGAACTTTGCACTGAAAGTACCCAGGATATTCTTAAAATGTGATATCAGCCTGAGAGTACTGCCTCTGATTTCAGTGGATGCACACACTTCCCTCTTTCCTGCCACCTGACCGATGCTGTGTCTCATAAGAAAGCAGCTGGAGAGACTTCTAATCCTATATTCCAAAATGTCAGGGTAAGGATTAGTCCAGCTAGCAGTTTTCTCACGAGGTTTGCTATAAATACTTGCATCAAGAGTGCTGGAATTTCAGTTTTTGTGTGATGGTTGGTACTAAGTGAAGGTTTGATGTTGATGGGTGTTACTAGGTAGTCTCAAAGGATAGAAATAAATATTGTATTGGTTCTAGTACTTTCAGTGTGTTCAGCTTTAGAAGGTTAAGGGAAAGTAGTCAATAGTAGAAGTAACCTAGAAAATATGAGTTCATATCCATTTCAATTCAAGAGACAGATGGTATAAATCTATTTAGATTACATTCAGGTTTTATTACAGAAAGGTGGAAAGATCCAGCATTCTCCACAGTCTTGTCATGTGTACTTAGCTAGGTGTCAAGGATTTTAGATTTCAATCTAATCTCTCTCAGTAGCATCCCTGGTTTCCTGAGGCAGATCTCTTGATTGCAGTGTCACAATTCTCTGCCTGTGAAAGAGGAATCAGTGCCACTTCACCTGCATGGGCAGGGCTATCTCAAATTCCTGATGTATTGTGCTGGTACTGGGACTGTGATTGTGGTTAGAGCATCTCGGGGTTGATAAAATATAAATGCAAATAATCTTGATGAAAAGGTGTGTGGGGCATGCCACTAGGCTTAAGTGGATTTTTACTGATCAGGTTGTACTAAGAATTGTTTCATAAAGTAAACTGACGATTAATAAATACAGGGTGATACGAAGAAAGAATAGTGCAGGAAAAAGCTTTGTTACAGGACAAAAAAAAAAAAAAAAAAAAAAGCAAGTGTTGTATTTAAAGCTACACAGAACAGAAATGAAAGAAAATGCAGCCAGTTCATAGTGCTCTATGAAATGTGTGTGTGGATTGCTGGGTTCTTTCCATGCCACGCTAAGGGCAAGGTAGAAATTCTTGTTTCTGGCCTACTGTAGCCTGTTCACCCCAAAGGAGGTGGAAAAGATGAAAACTGATTCTCCACAGTCTCTGTTTTATGGCTTCGCAATTCTTCTCCTGCTTTGAGCTGCAGAGTGACTTGTCTTTCTTCTTTTTTTTTTTTATTGCCTGCAAAATTTGAAACAGATTTGTTTAGAAAGACAGACACGTTTCTCTTGTGTTTCTTGCTTCTGCTTTGGGTAGCTGGGTACTGAGCTTCAATGACTAAGCACTTATGACTTAGGTCTTTCCATCCTTCTGTCCTTCCTTCCTAGAAAGATGAAAAATATGACCTTTCCCTTGAGCTTTATGTGTGACTTAAATGCCAGTACTTAGGATCTGGAAAACTTGGGGATAAACTTTTAAAAACAGTTTTGTATCCAAACTCCTTCTTTACGATGAATAAATTTTTGGATACTGAATGTGTTGAAGGATGCTTAATAAAGGAATGAAGTAGCAGCCTACAGCTAAACTCAGCTTTCTGAGCAAGAAAGTAGAACCTTATTCCAAAAATAGGGAGCAACTATTGCTCAACAAAGTGAGTAGTGCCCACGTACACTGAGCAGTGCAAAGGCTCCAGCTGGGTGGTTTTGAGCTGAGGAGACTCTGGTGATGAAAGGTGCTTATCCCATCTCCTGAGAGGTAGGTCTGCATGTGCATTGCTTGTATTTACTTGGAGCTCTGAAATGGAGCAGCAGAGCAGGTACAGCCAGTATTCCAGAGTCCAGATGAAAAACTGCCCCTGACAGAAGTCAAACATTTTGGTACCAGCCAGAGGGAGTAATTAGGCTGGTTTGCACATTGAACAGCAGCCAGTGGGTTCTGATTATTCTCAGAAAAGTACTCCAGTTTCCTAAGCTTAGTATAGAAAAATAAATCTTTGTTTGGGTCAGGGGAGTGGTGTTTTTTGGTGGGTGGTTTGGTTTTTTTATAGCTTTTAATTTTTTCTTTCTGAAATGCTGAAATACTATTCATGTATCATGAATTGTTGCAGAACTTGATGTCGTTCATTTGTGATTCCATAGAACTTTTGCTGCTGATGCAAATAGTGTCTGAATTCTTACTTTTCATACCTCTGAAAATCTTCAGAGACACTGTTTTATGCATATTTATTCTTACAGGAAATGGTAGTGCTAAAGTTTACTAGTAAAATCCATCTTCAGCACAGTTGTTTATCTGATCTATGCATTCATTAATAAAGAGTCCCTGCTGTTGTTGGCTCCAGTACAACTTAATTAATTACTATTTGAAATATGGATGTGGTGGATGATCCAACTTAGTGAAACAGGAGAGCAGCTGTTACCTTCTTTTATGTTTGAAGTCACTGGCTTTTCTCCTTATTTGTGTGTGTCATCCCCTTTTTCATCTTATGACAATAATTCCATAAATTTTGGACTCAGATTCATATGTAAACTCTGCCCCCGTTTTGTTTTCCCACTGTGTCATCTTGTTCTCCTCTGTATTCCCCACTTTATCATCTCATGTTACACCATCCGTTATTGTCTCTCCCTCTTTTCTCTGTCATAGATTTTCAGAATCCTGATATTCCTTTTCTTTCCAGTTCCTTTCTTCAGTCGTTCTGCATTCCTGCGAGCCAAGTAAGTTGTTTCCTACTCTACTGGAGAAACTACTGCTTTTGCCATTTTCCTCAAGATCTGTTTTCCTGGTGATCTATGCCTGAGTGGTTTCTCAAAGCAACATTATAGAATTCATTAAAAGTTTTTCCTGAATGTTTCCATTTCCCCTATTAGTCTTGCTGCTGTTTTCTCTGGTCAGTTACTGAATTCAATTAATTTTTGCTCCTCTCTCTACTTACTCTTCTTTTCCTTTTTTTTTCTTTTTGCTGCCAAGAAGTGACACTGAGAGCTGATGTTTAATGACACCCTCAGATGGCTGCAGGGTTCCCTGTCAGCTAGGGGCATTTCTGTGCAGTCCAGTGCTGGTGAGAGGGAAGGGAGACATTTCAGTCCTGAACCCACTCTCAGTTCCATCCTCGGTGTCTTTCCCGTGGATATCCTGGCACTGCAGGCTGTCTTCTCTTGCTTGATTTCTTTTCTACTGAGGCATTTTTTTGGAGAGTTTTCTCTGTGAGGCTCCCTTGGTTTGAGCACTGCTCTGGCTGCCCCTGCCCTGAGCAGAGGGGATGATGGACCGTGGTCTCCAGAGGCCCCTTTCAACCTCAGCCACTCTGTGATGCTCTGAAGTAGGAGAGAAACAGGAATGGAGAACAAAGGATTGAGTGTAGAGAACACTGTGTTTTCATGGAAAGAAATACCATGCAGGACTAACAAATGCAGAATAATTGTAGAAGCAATTTAACCTACTTGTCTCAGCACAGAAGATGTAAATCCCAATTGCAGAGTTTCAAAGAAACTGAAACAGCCAGCAGGATAAATCATATTTGACTTTATTCTAAAATAAAGGCAAACAATGAGTAGCATTCTAACTCATTTATTTGTTCTCTTAGCTGTGTGCTGTAGCATTTGAAGTGTGCTCTGGCAATCTAGTTTTAGTTATTTTAAGGGTAAGACTAAAAGAATATGTGCAGAAATGTAAGCACAATTTGAATCCTTGAGGTAGCTCTGATGTATCAAGGTGTCTAGTATTTTATTTTTTCCAAAGAGGTTTAATTATTTCAGAACTGAATAGTTAGGGAGGACCTAGGAGTATTTATAGTAGGTAGAGCTACAGAGACCCCTAGAAATAGTCTTCAGTGGTTTATACTTTTATAAATATGGGACGAAGAAAATTTTATGTTCTTCACTTTAGGGACAGAAAACAGGAGTGTTTAATGAGGGAAAATAAGGTTTTTTATGAAATAATTGAAATAAAGGAGAGCATGAGGTAGAAAAAATACTGTGAACAACATAAATGCAGGACTTCCCTTTAAGGAGTGTGATTTTCTTAGACTACCATTATAGAATCAGACATATACTTTTAAAAGCATGCAAGTCTTGAAGCTATTTCCTTTTTGAAATTAGATGTTGGATTACCAAAAAAAAAAAAAAAAGACTTTATTTTCTTTATAGAAGTGGATAGAAGTCCCTTTATTTCATTTATATTCGATTCTCATTATCCTGGGACACAGAGTTAGGGCTGTGTGAAAAGGAGTAGGAAGAAGAATAAAGATAGAATTTTTCATTGTCCAAAAAAGTGTGGGTTTTTTTTTTTCTTCCTATCCATAAGAACTAAGACAGCCGTTGTGCTTAGAGGAATGAATAATGATTTGTCAGTCTCGATACATATGGAACGGAGTAAGTTCATGGAAAGGTTGTCTGTTGGCTTCAGTCTGCTTAATGGAAAGATATATAAGGGAATGATATCGATCACTGGTTTTTGCCTGTAGCTATTTGAGGTTAGCTATTTAAAGGAATTGTGAAAGTTTTTAAAAAAGCAAAGTATATAACATTTTATTAACACATATTGCTCATTGTTATGCCTTACACTAAGTGTCCCTTTACTAATTGCTGTCCTGGTAACGTTTTTTTTTATGCCTTCCTGCTTCTTTCTTTGTTTTGTCACTTTACTACTAAAAGCAGTAGATTCAAAATTATGCATGCCTGGGCTATAAATGTTTATCAGCTCTAAGCATTCCCCACAGAGCAGTACTCATTCCCCAGTCTCTTCTGTGTTTGTTTTTCGGTTTTGGGTTTTTTTCACAGACTCTTTATTTTCTTCTGTTTTGTGTGCTGTGAGCATAATGTGAGAGGCTCCCACCTCCACATCCCTGGATAATGTGGTGCCATGAGTGCCTGAGGCACCCCTGAGCCCTCTGAGAGTGGGGTGGGCAGAGCTTTTTTCCTTTAGAATGACTTAAAGGCTTCTCAACAGTATCCAGTATATAATCTATATGCTAGTAATAAAATTTTCCAGGTGCTGAGGTTTGACTAAAAGATCTGCTGTTCCCTGGGTCTTTCCTCAAGCCCTTTTGTGTAGGATGAAATAATCTTGGTCAGCTTCCAGTCAGCAGGGACCTCCCCAGATTCCCAAGCCCCTTGGCAGATGATAGAGAGGGGTTACTGCCAGAACATCCACCAGCTCCTCCAGAACTCTGGGATGAATCCCCTCAGGCCCTATGGACTGGTGAACATGTTTGTTTGCTTACTTTAGTATAAATTCTCCTCAAAGTGTTTTGTGAGCAAAGAATTGCCTGATGTATTGTGTGATAAACAAATACAGCCCAGGAGGTGCCTGGATCTCAGAGAGCAGTATTCACCTCCAAGATTTCTCTTCATTTGCCTCTGATGACGTGACAGTTTTACTCTCATTTGAAGTCAAATGTGAGTTCTAACTGCAATTCAAGCAATAAGAGAGTAACCTCAGATTTTCTCTGCCTGTTGTACAGTGAGCTGCTTTGTACAGGTTTTAGCAGTTCTGCTGTTTCCTAAAGGCTGTATTTCAGTGTGACCCTGGCAGCTGAAGTCATGGCTCTGTCACAGGGCTAGCAGATAATACACAAGGGGTTTTTTAGGGTTTGGGATGTTCTGGCTGAGGGGCTTGGAGGTCTTTGTCAGAGATGACCACTCTGATACCCAAGTCCTCAGCATAGTGCATTTCCATTACTCGTTCACAAATCCATATTCCCTGCCGGTCAAAATGAGCAAGATTTCTCCTGTTGAAAAGAAAAGCTCAGGTAGTGTCAGGATACATTGTTCAGATATCCACAGATCTGTTTCCCAGTGTAGCTGAAATGCACATGGTAAAACCAGGGGAATCATGAGCAGAGATGATACAGCTGTATCAGGTAGTGGTGCATTTTTGATCAGTGTTTGATATTGGAGTTCCAGATTAACTGAGAAAGTACAGGCAGTGCCTTATGCATTACTGTTCTATCAGCAGGGTAACAAATCACAGTGAAGATAATTAATGATCATTATCATCTGCTACAATGGAGGCAATGGGGCATATGAGAAACCCAAACTGTGTTTGTATATGACCAGAAGGTGAGAGAAGTCTGTTCTTACAGGGTACTACAATGATTCCTGGGCAGTGGCTCTCAGGTTTGTAGGCTCACAGACCCCCACAGTGCTAAGAAAGAATTATCTCAATGTTTTGCTATACTTTTTAATTTTCCTTTCCTCACCCCACAGCAGGTACCAAACCACTGTGTTATGATATTGAATATTTCCCAAATAGAAATGCTGTAGCCTCAAGGACCAGAACCTGTACGATTGATGGCAACCTTTTCATGTGTCTGTCAGCAAACACTTCAGAATATGTAAAACTGTATTACACAAGGCTTGTTTTTTAACTAAAGAATACAAGTATGGCTTTGGAAGACAAGCACAAACATTTCTGAAAGCCAGGTGGCTTGGCTGGTTCTTAATACAGCCCTTAAAGCTTTTCTTTTCTTAAGATGGGAAAAAAGTATGTTTCAAAATACAAATTTTCATGGTCTGTATTATGAGTTCATTTCTGTCTTTATTCACCTGGAAACTTAAAAACCTCCAGAGATCACAAATTTGCATTCTTCTTGTGGTCTCAGTTGAGAAGCCAAACATTATTCCAGGTAAATTCCTCCCCTGTCCTGGAGTTAGTCGCTCTGGTCAGAGTGGAGATATTTCACTGTGTCAGTGGGCATTAGTTTTATGGATGAAAGGAAGTCTGGTGCCGAGAATTACAGAGACTTTGTTGAAAACAAATGTTCCACAGCTGACTAATGGGGGGAAAAAAAAGTGGGACTGGAAGAATATTCCAATATAAATTCATGACGCAAAGTGAAATTTAGCGATCTGGGTACTTGTGGCTAAAGCAAGGAGATTTCTTCTGCCTGGAATATTTATGGAGAGACAGTCGGCTGCATTTATTTTGCAAAGCCTTGGACATGGTACATGGCATCGTGGATTGCCTGACATGCAGTTAACAAAACCACTGAGACTAGAATGCAATTGTAATAGAAAGTGATTATAGGAAAAGTTTGTGAATTTCTAAATGGGTATAACAAAGACATTACGTGTGCTGTGGGGAAGCTGGCTCCTTTCTCTTGAGCACAGTGAACTCACATTTCAAGAGTTTTCAGGTTTTTTTTTAATCAAGTGCTTTAAAATCTCTATAATATGAAAAGACTTCAAAGAGGAAAGATTAAAAAAGAAAAGTAAATAAAAAGGAAATAATATAATTAAGGTTTGACCCTGTAAATTGCTAACCTTCAAAGCTAATGCTGGAGAAGCACAATATTATTAGCAATAAAAAGAATTTGCTTTGCCCTTTTAAAATTACCATAAACCGATTGACTGAAATGGAATGATGTTAATATTTAAGAAGTAGGACACTAGATTCTATTATCTCAGAAACTCTGTCACCTGGTACACTCTGTAGTCCTGTTATCTAATTATTGTCCTTAAATTGCATTAGTGTGCTAGCAATTTGTCTGCTGTTGGAAAAGTAATTGACATTTGAGTTACTGCTTCATATTTGGGAGACTCACTAGGTGGTTCCAAAGAGCCCTCTTCTGTCGAAGCAGATTAGCTTAATTTTACCTAAAAGAAAAGGGAAAGTCTGCATTTTAGAGTATGCCATTTACACAGTGCTCTTGTAATTTGGTATTAAAATTCAGGTTATGTATCACAGCTGATTGCCAAGAAAGAAGATAGGGGGGAAAAGTGGCAAATTAATAAATGACATTTGTGCCTTCAAATTCACTTTAGTGCAGTCTGGTCCTTCAGTGAGTGTGCAAGAGGAGGCTGCTGATGGGAAGAGGCAAAGGAAATGCTGTAATGATGTGGATACAGGGAATGTTTGATCCTTGGGCTCTGCTGTAGTCGATGCTCTGATCTACAGGTGTTTGGTCACTACATGGGCACAGTCCCAGAGCCGTGGTCACCCACAGGATCTTCCCCATGCCATGGTGAAGGGGCTGAAATGCTCCACTTCATTCCCATAATCATGATCTGCTGTAGGAATTTCAGTTTCCTGTTAGTGTTTGGAGGAAGAGTGCTTCCAAAACCTTTTTATACAATTTCTTTGATGAAAATTTAAAGGATAAGTTACAATTTCATGTAGCCTGGCAAGGGGAGGAGCAGCCTCTGTTCCAGCAATTACCTTGTGTGAATGTTTCCATGTCCACGAAGGTTTGGTTTCATGACTGTGCAATCAAAAGCTTTGAAACTTTCCAGACAAATGTAATTTGGGATCTAAAGTTGATTAGAGATGCATGATTACAAAATGTGCATAATAGTTTATGTGACAACTGGAATTAAATTTAAGATATATTTGAAATTAGCATGAGGAATGTAGCTGTCTGGTACTGGTGATAATTTTGCTAATATAATTTGTTTAGAGATTTTCAGTTCATGTTTAAAAACAAGGCAATCTTAAATCTCTTCAAAATATTTTTTTCTGCAGGTCTGTTGCATAAACTAAAGTTCATTGCCTGAACTTACAAGATTGTGTCAGTGCAATCCAAGTGAAGCATTTAGGAATGTTGGCTCAAACTGGAAACCTCATCTGAATTTCTTTTGACAATACCTTTCAAAAAAGATTTAAAGCACTGGTTGCATATCTCCGGAGGTCTCTTTTGATATGTCTTTAAAATACTTCATTTTCCACTGACAGGAATCAGGATTGTCTCTGCTCTTGATGGTTTACATAAATAGTTGTGTTTTTTCAGTCATTATTATGAAATTGTTAAGGCCTTTTGCAGTCCATGTGAATTGGTGGACTGTTTTGCAGAAAACACACTTTATCTCTGTCATCTCAAAAACCACCAAAAAATTAGGAAAATGGGTAGAAAAATGTGAATTTGATTAAATTATCAAATTATCAAAAGGTTTCTGCAATCCTTTGTGGTAGGTTAATTCTTCATTTAAAAAATATGTTTCAAACCCAAGCATTTTGCCCAAAAAGAAAAGAAAGGAAGTTTTGAAAAAAAATTCTTGAGTTGATTCTGCAGGCAAAGTGGTGAGGGGATGAAAGTTTGTAGAGTGAGAAAGGCAACATCTATTGTAAAGAAATTCCGAAAGTTAAGTATTCCAGAAGAACAACTGATGCCTGTGCACTGTACCTCATGTGAATCATGTGCTGCTGTAATTGGAGTGTCTGCAAACACCAACCCACCTGTCCATTTCTGGACTGTTTTTTCTTTATCTGAAATGACCCTGATGTTATTATTTCCCAGAAAATTAATATAGTATTCGTAATTATTGGCATTTCTGTATTTTTAAAAATGTGAAGCTGTCATAATATGAGGGAGTGAGGAAGAGCGAGGGCATGCTCCACCTGATCAAAGAGAACCAGTCTCTGTTTTCCAGACTGTTAAGATTGTACCTGGAGAGGGACAGGGAGGGTGGTGACCACTGGGGCTCCACTGGCAGAACACTCTGAGGCCCCCGAGTCAAATGCTGAGCATTATTTCAGTTTAAAATTCTAATAGTGCCAGTAATGAGGCAACTTTGCTATTAAACCAGGGGAAAAAAAATAACCTTTTCTCCCTGAAGAAGGATGTGTTGGAAAGGTCAGAGCTGCTCCTGGAGGCAGCGAGGGGCCTGGTGGCAATAATGGGAATGCAAAGTTCTTGAAATGCACGAGAAGTGTAAGTTTTCAGCAGGACAAAGGACACTGCAGAAGGAACTGTAATTTCCTACATTTAGGATTCTTGCTTATAATGCTGTTAGTTAGGTAAGGCCAGGCTTTTAAAGAGCTCAGGACCAGAATTTCATATTCTCAACCTACACAGCAGCTGCTAGATTTTCAAAATAGCTCAACTCCTCACAGTTCCTGTTCTGCAAGGCACCGAGCTCTTGGCAAAGTCTGGCTCTCATTTGGGTGCCAAAATGAGATCTGAACTCTCATGAAAATCTGACTCTCATGAAAATCTGTGAGTACACTGATTTCTTGGGGAAAAAGGAATAAAATAAAAATCCATCAACTGAATATGAAAATGAGTTATAGCAGTATATTTATTTCTTAGTAATTAACTTCTTGGCATGATTGTCGTAGCACTCTGATAACCATAACTCTTGTTCTCTGAATAGTTGTGAAAGGACTACATATACTAAAAATAAAAGGTGACCTGCCTTATTATTTCTAAATGTCTCTCATTAATGTTCCTCTTCTTTACATTCTCTGGTGCTTTTTTTTTTGTGAGGCACATAGAGCAATGATCATAAGGATTTTTCCTCTAAAGTTTAATTCTGACAGGGACAACTGCATGTCGAATGTATATTTAATGCAAGGATGATGCCAACAATAGATGCAAACAATTCTAGTTCAGAGAAAAACTTCTTGAAAGTCTGTTGTCTCCCTTGCCTTTTAAATAGGAAAAATTGAACTTCAGTAGATGAGAAGAGGGAAATTTGCTCTAACATTGCCTAGAGGGAAACTGAAAGAAGGGGAACTGCTAGAAGAACTTGTGTCTTCACAATGTTGACATAATTCAAATATAAAATGTTACACCAATGTTTTTTCTGGAGTGGAGCTGGTTTCCAGTAATGTGTGGGGATTCAAATCTATGTTTAACAACATGGATAACTGGGTAACACCAGAAAGGGAAAGCAGTTGTTGGATCTAGAGAGATCTCCAAAATGTGCTTCTCACATATGTAAGAATGCTGTCTTACAGTATAAATTTATATTTTCCTTCTTTCCAAACCTAGTCCCTGCAGCATTTTTGTAAACTTTTCTGTGGCATCATTTCCTTTGAGGTAATGGCTTCCAGTGACCTCTGTGGTACAAAAAGAGAGAATAGGACTTACCATGCATGTTAGATTTAACAATTCCCAGTCTGTCTCTCTGTAATTCTGTACTTTGTCTGGCAACCACAATGTGCCACCCCCACATATTTCATCATGGAACCAATACTACCGTATCCTGCAGTATCGGTGCAATAAATGGACATGTGCAAATATACTTGCACATCTATCTAGGGGTGCTATAAATGTACCTGCACATCACTTATTGGATGTATGAAACACCTCCTGGAAGGAGGAGAAAGCTCTGTAGCCAGGCAGCAACAGACACCAGGAGCACCAATATGCTCCCAAACAACATTCATAAAGGCTGAGAATAAGTTCACTCCCCACAAGAAAACAAGTCTATTTTTTTCCCCCTTTTGTAGCATCTTAATTCAAAAAAAAATACCAGGAAAGCCAGTTGTGCAGTAGATGTATAAGCCAATGAATTAATTTAATGCCAGCTTGTCAGTCGAGCTGCACTGTGCCCTTTTTAGCATTAGCTCCATTAATGGAAATGTTATGTCACTGGATCTAGGTTGTGTTCTGTGTGTTGGGCTTGTTAGAAGGAACAGAGAGAATGCAATCCAACATGGCTTCGTCTTTCCTCCTGTTCTGAAACCTTCTTTGGGTGTGTTTGAGTTTTGGCTGTGTTTTTCTCCCTGTGAATTTGTAGGCACTGAAGAAGGCAGAGCTGTAGTTTCCCTGTGCTTACCCACGAGTGAGCCTTGAGTTAACTTTGCTCTCTGAACAGAAGGACCCCATTGTCGTGGTGCAGTGGCAGAACTGTGTTTGCTCCCCAAGTTTGTGTCCTTTGGTCCCACAAGCTGTGAGTTCATGAAGAGCTTCTGGCAGGGTGGCACCCTCAGGCCCAGGGGAGCTGCAGGTGTGTGCTCAGCCCTGCAGGCTGGGCTCGGAGCCCCTCTGCTCTGCAGCCACGGAGCCTCCTGCAAGCACCGATGGCCGGATCAGGGCAGGGAACAGAGAGAACCCGAAAAATTCTCTGCCTCTGCGTGAGTGACTCGGGGCTTTGCTGAACAGAGCCCAAGGCTGACCTTGACATTTTGTCTAGTTGAAGTTACAGAGCAAATTTCCCATGACATTATCTGTAGAATAATTTAGACGATATGTAACTTCCTTTCTTTTTTATTCCCCAACTATTTTTAAAAGCAGTAGTGGCATCTTTTTGCCTTTTACACAGACTTACTCATGCAAAATGAATATTTTTTAAGAGTAAGTGCCAGAAGGCAAAAATTGTTATCTTTGAATTGAACTGTTTTAAAGAAAGTCACCTTGGAAATATATTTATTTATGAAACTTTTATGTCTTTAGGCTTGCGTGAGTGGACATCTAAATGTAGCACAGAATTGCTAACAGAACTGCTGTTGCTGAGCAGCACCTATAAAACTATAGGCAGTTTTATTCAACTAAATTAACAAACAAAAAAATCTTAAAAGATATATGTGGTCTGCCCAAATTAAAATATACAAATAATTTGTTAAATCTGGATTTTTAGGACAAGCAGCGTAGCTTAACTTGAAGACTAAAATCAGAAACACCTCATTGTTATGGAATAAATATGCAGATGTTATGAAATGTACTTGATGGCTGAAGAGTGAGCACAGTGGTGTTTTCTGAGTACTCAGAAATGCTGGTGAATCTTTGAAGAGTTTAATGAAGTGAGGGAATGTGTTTTCTTCCAATACATCAGGATGCAAGTTTCTGGTGCTGTTCGCAGTCTTATCCAAAATCATCTTTATGTCTCTGAAGAAAAAGTTAAAAGACAGTAAGATGAAAATTAATAATAATTATTTAGAAAATGTTTTCTACTATGTTTTAATTTTTCTGGTAAGTGCTAAAGGATCATTGGCAAATATGTTTTACTCCTTATCCTGTTTCCCCTTCTCAGGGAATTTTTGGAAGGATTTGCCTTTTAGCCATGTTGGCTTTACATAATTGATCCATCCAAGAGCTGAATTGTCTGTGGATCAAGCATGAGTTAAAAAGGAATTTTTTTTTTTAAATACGACATTTTTCTAAGAATATTCTCGCCTTGCGCTTAGCAAGCAGAAAGATCTCGGCTCCAAGATCATTCTCACTGTGCAGTGGCCCTGGAGTTTCACTGAAGCTTTGCCTAAAGGAAATGGGCCAGCCTAGTACTGGGCAGCGTGGTTGTTTGATGTAGTGACAGAGAGAGAATCAGCAGAGGAGAAAACTGAGCATTTTGGAATGCAGGCAGGGAAAAAAAAAAATCAGAATCTTCAGCATTTCCACATGCAGGCTGCCAATCTGATTTTTTTTGGGAAAAATATTTCTTCCCTGCTCTCTCTTCCCCTGTTGCCGTAATAAATTAGTCCTGGTTGTGGGAATTAAGGAGGCTCCTCTCAGAGCTATGGTCTTGCTCATAGAATAACAAGAACTGTGATAAGCACAAACAAAAAAAACCTCCAAAAACCCAAACAGATCCTTGTTTTGGTTTAAAAAGGACAGGATTGTGTGGGGCTGGCAGTGGGAAGCACACACCCTTTCTGATTAGCCTCTGTACTCTTGGGGGTGGAAATCACAGAGACTTTCCAGACTTCGTTGGTTTTTTTTTTAACCAGACCTGACATGTGAGGGGTTTCTTTTTTTAACGTACCTTCCAGTGACAATTCCCCTGCCTTGTGGCCTCAGACCTTTGCTCTCTCTGAGTTTCTGTTCCTTTGCCAGCAATGCTCTTGGGCTCATGAACTCAGTGAGTTTTGGGCAGGTTGGATTAGAGACTAATTCGTGTTTTGGTGATTTCTCACAGTCACTGTTTGATTCAGGCTGCTGGATGTTCTTTTTATTTGTCATTTTAAGGTAACCTAGCAGAGAGCCCTCTGGAGGGCTGAAGTGGAGCATAATCCTTGCTTTTGCATCTCTTGTGGGGGGTTATTCTGTGTTTGCATTTCATGAGGCTTCTCCAGCTCGGGAATGTTGGGCACTTTACAGCCTTTAATGAGCTGAGCATCCCAACTTTGCTGCCACGGCAGGGAGGATCTGTTGCTCCTATTGTGCATGGAAAGAAAAGAACACAGATGTGAAATGATGTGCCCAAGGTTTCTTGACAGCGTAATGAGTGTCCCGACACTAAACTGCTGGACCTAATCTAGGGGTTTTTGCTTTAAGTCATACTCACTTTTGAATTCTCTTTCAAAACACTGTTCAAAATCTTCCAGGTTCAGGCTTTCGGGTAACGGCTCTTAAGAATGTCAGCTCCCTTCCTACCCTGAAGTGCTCACAGGCCAGGAATGGTGAACAGAAAGGGCACAGCAGCACAGGGAAGTTGTTACCTGCCTAAAGTCGTACACAGCCCGTGGCAAAAGGATGAAGTATTAACCATTTCTCAAAATAATCTCCTTAATATAATTTTTTTTCCTGGTTATTTCCATGCTCGTTGTTTGTCTGATAGTTCCAAGTGGGCTTTTCCTTTTTCCTGTGTTTCAGAGGCTCTGTAATAGTGACATGTTTAATGGGAATGGCTTATTTGGAAGTTGATTTTAATTATGGCTTAAGAGGATAAAGAGCATGTTTAACAATTTATAAGTATTAAAATTGGAACTGTGCAGTTGGCCTGCCTGCTGTGCTGGGGAGGGGATGTACACATGATTTTTGTGACTAGTGGTGAAATGCTGGAGGATGCTTTTATATTCCTGTGGGTTCTCTAAGGTCTGTAAACAAAATCTGTATGATGGAAACAATGTTGGTTTTGTAATAAGTGTCAAAGTTCTGTTTTTTTTTTTTCTTTTCATATATTGCTCAGTCATGATTATCAAACCAACAAGAACATATTTCCCAATAGTTGTGTAAAATAACCATATATGTCATATAGTTGTTTAATGCCGTGTATTTTAAAGAATTTTTTTTTCAAGAAGGAGAGCAGTTTTCAGGTCTTTAGAGACTGAAACAGAGAACCTTGTGTTTTTAAGAAAAGCAGGAAGCTGAGAAGAGGGCTAATGGCAGAAGTAGCTGGCTTTCTATGGGTGCTGGCGCAAGAAATTGAGAGGTTCTCAGCTCCAGAGGTTGCTGACATGTGGCAGTAAGAGTAGTAGCTCTTCATGCTTGGTACCTGGTAGGGATCTGAGAAGAAATGTGAGGTCGCCAAAATTCACAGTTAAAAGTGTTGGGATGAGATTTTAAATCCAGAGCCTCATTTGGGAGCTGTCTCTGAAAATGTTCAGATTCATGCAGCAAGAACAAGAAAATTTCTAGTTTAGATAAATGCTTGAGAAGGTGGTAGAAGACTTTAAATATAGATTTTACTGAAACAAAAATAAGCTCTTCTCATTACACTTCTGTCTTTTTGTATTCAAAGAAGAATCTAGGCCTTGATTGCTTTTTCAGTTTGACACAGATAGACTGTAGTCCCCTAATTGTGCCATGCTTTATCCAGGGCTCCAGTGGCTCTGTTAATTCCCAAATAATTTCAAAGAGAAATTCTAGATAGTGGTCAAATATAATATGTGAAAATCATCTTTAAGAAAGGGATGGATAAAAGAAACAGCTAAGTACTGAATATGGAAATTAAGTCCATCTCTGATCACTAGGGAAAGACTCCAATCTGTAACTGGAGTGGGAATTCAAAGCTTAAGCAGAAGAAGGCAGAACTGCAATGTGTTCTGAAGTGAGTGCTGAAATTCAAAGCTTACATAGTGAGCAAGCAACTACAAAAAACATCCAGAAAATCTCTCATTCTTGTCACACTAGACTGAGACTGGAAATGCAGTTCGTATCATCAGTGCCATTTCGTTACCTTCCGCACTGTGTTCCATATCCTAGGCTAATAAGGCTGTTCCTTTGTATTCTTCTTTTCATTAAAGAATTTACTGAGGACCAAAGTGGTCATTTCACATGAACAGCAGAATAATTTCAAACACCAAGAAGAAAAATTGCACGCAATTTTCTACTCATTTCTTCAGGAACTGGAACTGCCATGTGGATTGTTTCCAGCACTGCCCAGGGGGGCCTTGGGACAGACCGGGAAGGCACTTGCTGGATTTAAAAGGCTTATTTGTGGAATTACAGCTGAGATATGATAAATGGCTCAGTGAAGAATTGGTGCCTATTCAGGATTATAAAAGAAATTTCTTGTTTCCTTTGAATAATGGCTCCAAACGGAAGTGGAGTGTTCCAGCCTGCTGTTCTCAGGTGATGGCTCTCGTGGGATGGAGGAGCCTTCGTGCTTGGCATTATCTCTGAAAATATCAAGCCGAAGAAGGAGAGGGAGGAATGATGCACGTCTGTTTTGTGTGTTTCCAGCAGCCCTTGTGAAAGCATTTCTGTGATACCTGTGAGTGAGCTCCAGGTGGTTCTTGTTGGTCCTTGGCATCAGGGAAAGCCAGTTTTGCTGGTTTTGGGAAAAAGTAGTATCATTAAGGGGAAGGGCATGAATCTTTTTTTGTAAATAAAAAAAGAAAAATGCAGTTTATTAATTGAGTGTGAGGGGGAAATAGCATAAAAAGAGAAAAATGAAATATTATGTGCTTCATTTTTGATAATGCTTAGTGCCAAAAATTTCTTTTTCTGCAGTAGTAAACCAGTGTGACTTACATTTCCATGCTCTGTCATTCCAAACACATGGCATATTTGAAAATTGCTATATTAAAAGCTTTTAGACGTGCAGAAGTGGAGGTTTTTAACATGTGATTTCAGTTCTTCGTACCCTCGTGTCAGTTCCATTCACACACAGATGTTTGGGTGGCATCTGTATATCAATTGCATATCCTAAGACTGCAATTACAAGTTTGGGCAGTGTCGTAGTGGATACATAAACGACCAGTTTAGTTCTGCACAGTAGGGAATTCTGAGCAAAATATGTCATGGGGGATGTGGTTTGTCTTTTTTCATCAAGCCCTCTATTTCCATGCATAGGATGATGGAAATTCAGACTGCTGTATTTTAACAGGCTGTAGCATTTCCCTTTGCAACAGCTTCCCAGTGCTTTCATTTCTCTTTTGTCCAACTCCACCAAATGACTTGTTATATCCTGATTTACTCCATTCTTGCTTTTCCAGCAGTTGAGGAAAATTACTGAAACCTGTTCCTGGGCCCTTTGGTGGAGGTTGTGTGCTTGGGCTGATCAGCACCCATCCATTCAATTAGCTCTCTCTCAGTGGGACAGAAATATGTGAGGAGCCTTTCCCTCTGTGCTCCCAAATCCTGCAGTCAGATCAGTTGGTCTCCTTAATGATAAACACAGAAAGGATAAAGGGAGACCGTGCACTGCTGCTCCACTGGGAGAATCTCTGCGAGATGTGACAGGAGGTTGTGATGATGGAGCAGCATCCATCCCAAAAATGCCAGGATTCTGGTATTGGAGGAAGAGATGCTGTGTCCCTAAATCCCTCTGAGGCTCAGTGGTATCATCTGCTGTATCTTTGCTGGAAGAAAATCTAAGTGAAATTCAATTTTTTTTTTATACCTTGCAGAATGTGCAGAGTGGAAGCTTGTGAGGTTCCACAACTGGGGCTGCTTTTCATACAAATATTATGACTGTACATCAAGATAACTTAAATAAAGTCTCTGACGGAGTTAATTTTAAGCAAAATGAAAGTAAAATGACCACAGGGTTACAGTCATTAATGAACCTTTGGTTTTACGAATTGCTTGCAGTGTTTTAGTAGTATGGGAGTTGTGTAAGGGGAAAAAAAAATTCTACTTGCCATTATTTACCCCAGGTGCACTTTGCTTCTGGCCCCTGTGTAGTTGTTTAAATAAAATGGATTTGTTTACAAAATAATACAAGGTTATTTCATAAGTCTTAGTAACTGTACTAAATTCAAGAGGTTGCAGAAGAAATTATGATTTTTCTGGTTTTATTATGTGACTTTAATTTATTTTCTTTCTTCCCACCTTTCCAGTTTGAGTTAAAAAGTGAGCTGTAAGGTGACTTATCTGCATGTGACTTCACCTATGATTTCTCTTCTTTCAGTGACCCAAACCTGACCATTTATTATTGTTTCAATCATAATTTTGGTCCACTTGAAATCAGTTGTTAATTCAACACTGTATTGTCTGCTCAGATACTCTTAAAATGCAGAATGGGAACTGAAGCTTCTTCCTTTGACTCCCGAGATGCCTTGGCTGATATTTTTCTGTAGCTCTTCTTCCTTACCACATTCTCATATTATTTTCTCTACCTTATCAGTATCTCACTGAAGCATTATTATACTAAAAATATCTATTTTTAATATATTACCAGGCAAACTTTTCAAGCTTCTTCAGAGCTTTAAAAACCTTGTGCCTTTGAACTACTTCTGCCACAGTAGTTTTAATGAAGCTACACAGCACAGGGACCATGACTCCTTTAAACATCAGCATTTCTTGACAGAATGGAAAGATGAATAGATGAAATCCCTTGGAGGCCATGGAACTTTTTCCATTAATTGTAATGATTTTGGATAGAAACCACAGAAAGAGAAGAAATAAGTGTAACAATATATATAATTGGGTGTATAAACGGATACTAGTGGGAGTTCTGTGAGAAATTCATTTTCTCAGGAGCAAAGGGGCTGTGATAGGATGCCTGATCCCTTGGCAAACAGCACGGTGCATTCTCAGGGTGGAAATGCTGCTTTTCAGAATATTAGTACAAACAGATCCTATAAAATTTGTGTTGATGAAAGCCCTTTGAAATAGTGTTGCAATGTGCCAGGGAAGAAGTATAGCAAAACTTTTTTGTTTATTCCTAGAAGCATCGGTTTATTAATTGGCATTATCCAGCAACAGGAAAAAAAGCTTTGTATGAGAAAATAATACTGGATTTTTCAGGTAATGCTTTTGTATTTGGTCTTTGACAAATTCCATTGAATATTTTTGCATTACTGCCTGGTTACTATAATTATGGAATAGACAAAATACTCTTTTTCCCTATCTATGAATAACTTGCATAATTACGAAAATAAAATAAATATTTTAAGATGGCTTGAAGGTCAGTTTTTGTTTGGTTCCCCACATCAGAAAGTGGGTACTATTATCTGGGGTGTGGACTAATCCTGGAAGAATTGCTAATGAGTCCTACTGAACTAATAGCTACTAAGAGAGAGCTGTCTCCTGCACAGTTTTCCAGTGTGATTTACAGTGCTTTGATGAATTGAAATCAGTGTTGCTAATATGATATAAACTCATGCCACAAACCCAGGATTTCACAGCAATTTGATGTGTGTGTTGTATGTTTTGTGTGTCAGGGTGTTTTCTTACTGACCTTCCAGAGATGTTAAAACAAAGGGGATAAGCACATACTGTGACTTTTCTGGAATTATGATCTCTTTTGGCCAGTGGTTCAGTTAACTGTGTGTCACCATCACAGGATTATTCTGTCCCTTTTGATACCAGGCAAAAAATAAATGTAAAATGTATCAGCCAGAACCATTGAACCAGGCCTGTAGTCTTTGGCCAGTGGTGCTGAAAGATAAAGTGCTATGTTTACAATTCCAATTCTAAAAGTTTATTGAAGTTACAGAGGAATTGCATTGATTTCAGTACATTGGTTTGAGTGAAAGCTGAGACTTACTTAGGACAAAAAAATACAGGCTTAAAACTGCTAGGAATGACATTTTGAAACTTCTAGGTTATTATTTTAAATAGGAACCACTCTCTTGCAGAGTTAGCCCAGGGCGTACGTGGACGTACCCTGATAGTACATGAGACTACAAACTATTTGAATTTGAGACAAAATATAATTTGTAATTCCTGTGTATAACACAAGACCTAACCATCAGGAATTGTTTCTGAAGATAGTTATACATGGAAACTGTGGTTGTGATTAATAGATGGCTCCAGACTGCTTTATTGTAACAGTGACTGTGCTATAAACAGGACTGGGAAAAAATGATTGCCTTTAATAGGGTAGCAGCTGTAAGGGTGCCTTTATATTAAGTGACTTAATGAATACTGATCTTGAAGCAATAAATCAAAATGCAAACAATCTACTCTAATCAAGTAAGCAGAATATTTCACATACCTAAATTATATTAAATGAACACTTCAATCAAGGTACGTACCCTGCGCATGTTCTTACGTTTAATCTAGTTACTGTTTGTGTAACATCACTTTTAGAATATATATATTTAACACACACTTGTTTTTGTTTCTTCTTCATTTTTCTTGGTTTTGGGTTGGTTTGTTTGTTTGTTTGATGTGAAGAAATTGGTTGCAGAATAATTAATAATCCCTCGTAAATCCTGTCCTGGTACTGAAGGGTTTTCTTCTAAAGAATGATCAGTGAGGTTATTGGGAAAGGTGTTGCAGCAGTTTCTTCAGGTAGGTGTAGCTCTGTCTAAATGTCTGCATTTACAAAGTTATTTGGGGGTGTTGGTGGAAATCTGTGCGTGCACACTGCCTTTGTGTGTGTGTGTGCCCAGACCTGTGCACACCCAGGGCACAGCAGCAGCTCCTACCTGGGCAGAAATTAAAAAGTGACGGTGCCATCATTCACTGGCAAACCAGTATCTGTCCTCACATTGTGAATACACAATGTGGAAATTAAAAGGAAATGACATTTTGTGTGCTGAGGTTCTCATTCTGGAGTCCCTTGCAGGATTCTGGGTGTGTTTGTCACAGTACCAGTGCAGCTGGGTCAGGTGAGGCCCTGAGCCTGTAGACATCTCCCTGTGCATACAAAAGGGGGGAGTTTCTGCAAAGAATTTGTAAGGCAGAGTCAGAAGTCTCTTTGCAAGGTGCTGGTCTCACCTTGTTCAGTAAATATTTGTCCACCTTGGCTTTTAGTTTATTTACTGGCCAAATTCCACATGCAAACCAGAAGGAGGCAATGGTCCAGAGGGGCATTTTTGAGCCACGCTTGTATTTCTGTTCAGGCATTGCCTGAAAATCCATCACGGAAGAATTACTAACTATCTTTTATGTTTTTTTAGATTATACTTAGCATTTTTTTGTTCTATTTGTTTGCTTGGGATTTTTGTGTGAGTTTTGTTTGTTTCTGTTTCTTAGAAGTGGAAAATAATACCTATGAGGCATCTGTAGCTGATTAAAGTATTCAGAAGTCCTCAGTATTTGACTCTTCCCTTAATTTTGGGAATAGATTGCTAGTTTTGCCTCAATAATCATTCATCTCTGGTTCCTGGTGTCTCTAGTTTTGTCTGGGAACAGAAAGGTGCAGTTGATCTGCTGCTCGATAGTTTCACAACAGCAAACTAGATTCAGAACAGCAGAAGTGGAAAAGATGAAAAGCTAATTCCATTTTGTAGGCATCTTGTCAGGGCTGTGAGTAGCTGGTGAAGGTCTGCCTTGTCTGTCAGCAGAATAAGAAGGGTGGAAATGCAGCTCTAAGAGCTGGGCTGTCTTTGGATTCACAGACCAACAGAAAGAGGTGTTAGACCATTAATAAATAATACACCATAATTGCACCATGCAGCTGCACTGGCTGGCTTTGTAGAATGGGCAGGATGTAAGAAGCCACCAGGAAGAAATCCAGAACAGCTATTTCTGGATTAGGCAAGCGCAGATCTTAAGCCTGAGCTCCTGGCAGGTACCTACTGAGGTCTTGGCTGGCTGAGTTTGCTGAGATACATTTTTACTGGCCCCAAAGTAAAAATAATGGTATCAAATAAAATTGCTACAACCTTTATGGCTGTGGTTGTCCCTAAACACAACACTTCCATGAGATGCACTTGTGTAGATGTGTGGATGGATGTCAGGGGTTGGCATTCAGTTAATGGTTAAAAAAAACACCTTGAAGAAAAACAGTGGAGCTGCACTGAACAGATTTTCCTGTGTATCCAGCCCTTGAGGGACTTGAGGATTTCTGCTTTTTTTTTTTTTTTTTTTTTTTTTTTAATAATTATTCCTGCTTTTTCCCCTGTTGTTCCAGTGCCAAGGCACCAGCACGAAGCCTGTCAGAGTTCAAGGAGCATCTGGGTGATGCTCTCGGTCATAGGATTTCATTTTAGGAAGATCTGCAAGGAGCAGGGACACAATGATCTTTATGTGGATCCCTTTTTTGTTCTGTTCTACGATTCTAGTTAAACTATTTACACCAAGGCTTCAGGCTGTGATTTACGTCATACTTTCTACTTTGTACTAAAAACTGATAGATAACTTTGTTCTGGGAGCAGAGCTGATCCTCAGTTTTCCAGACCACAGTTCTGGTTAACCCAAACTGGAGGCCAGTAGAAAAGTATCCACTAAAATCACCCCAGCTTTTTACCTTTCATTTGTAATAAATTAAAGATGGAACTGTCAGTCACAACTTCCAGTACTGTGAACTCTGAGAGTCCCTTTAATGTCACTTCTGAATGTTGCTTACTTCCACTTGAAAAAGGAACAAATGCTGTTTTACTGCTTTTAAACTGATGTTTCTGCAAAGCCCAGAGCAGGCCCTAAGCAGTTAATAGTGCAGGGAGAGTCGTTCCTGTGGAGCCTCTCAGTTTCTGTGCAGTGATGTTGATGTTACTGCAGCTGACAGGGAGCTTTTATAGCCAATCTGGGCAGGTGCAAAAGGCCACGGGTTGGAAACTGCCATTAAAAGTGCCTCTGTTTAGTAAAAGCTGCACATCCTTTATGCTCTCATAATGGAATTCCCCCTAACGGGTAAGACAGGCCAAAAGTTAAAAACATTACCATAGGAGGGAAAAGAGGTTAAAGTGCCTTTATAATTGTTAATCCTTTTATTCTTTCCAAATGAGAAGTTCATCTTAAAAACCAATAGTTCACTTACTGGAGTTACTTCTCCTTTGTGATTTTTATGATCAGAAGTCACACACTGCTTGCCAACATGATCTTTCAAGGTGCTTCAGCCCAGTGAAGTTATCTGTTTATTTGAGTAATGTATCCTGAAACCAATCCCGTGGAAAATGTGTCTTGTGTCACAAATGTTGGCTGCTTTGCTGCTGCTCCCAGTGTAAGGAGTGGCATGATTCATTGTGCAAATAATCCTGAGAAGGGACGAGTTCTTCATGTCTAGGGCCTCTTCAGTTTTATCCTAAAAGAGAGGCAAAGTCCTAGGTGTGCACGGATATCCCACCAGTAAACAAACTTCAGCTCATTCTGTGAACACCTCTGCATTTCAAATGTGGAATCTTGTGGTAAATCAATGTTAAATGAGCAGTGCGAAATTTTGAGCTGCATTTTGTTGGTGTCTGTGCTGGCTGGGGGTGTGCTGTGTACCCACAGAGCTCTGTCTCTCAGTCCAGTACTCCTGCATCTGAAATAACTGGACATAATTAACTGCTTTCAATAAGACGAGATTTTTGTTAGTGATTTGTCTAAAAGATACATTTGATTCTAAATTGTAGTCTGTTTTTAAACTTGATGGTGTGTAGAGTGCCTTTTTTCAAACTCTCTCAAAGGATGGCTGAGAGGAACAAGTAGGGAAGGTTTGTCAAATTTGTTGCTGTAATTACTTGACAGACCGAGTTATTGAATGGGATTGTGAGGATGGGGTTTGGGGTTTTTTTTTATTTTGTGCTTTTGTATTTTGTACTTGCTGCGTTGAAAATGGCCATTTCTACTGAATTTTAATATATGAAATAAAATCCTGTCCCTTCTCAAGTAACTTCTTTGTGAGAGTAGGGAGAGAAGTTCTCAGAGGAGTAGTTACCCTTAATGGTAAATGCTTGCACTCAGGTGGAACTACATTAAAAAGGTTCCTTTTCCTCATGACTCCTCAAGTCTGATTCAGAGAATCTGGACAGGAGGAAGGATATGCCTCTCAGAGCAGAAATCACCTGCTGAATTAAAAAAGTTTCTGTTTTGTTTTATTCAGGTTTTTTTTCAGCCATTCCTTCATTGTTTTAAAAGATCTGCATTGAAATGATAGCGAATTGAAAACCAAAATCCTGGTAACACGATGGGAACAGATGCTGAACTTCAGTCCCTTTGCATGCATGGCTTCCCAAGTCATCCAGAAAGTTTCCCCTGAATAATAAAGGAACCCCTGCCTTCTCTGTGTTGAGTTTCCATTTGTTCTGTTTCAGAGTTTGCCCAATGCACTGGGGGTGAGAGGAGTCTGTGTGCCTGGAAGGATATTGATATGCTTTAATAAATTAAACATATCTGTTTTTCTGTCATTATAAACCCAATACTTTTTATTGATTCATGTAAGCCTCAGAGATTCTTTCCTCTGAAGGAAAGAACTTAATGAAAATACATCATTTGGCAGTAAGGGTGTTTTAGGCTCTCACCTCTCTCTTTTTTTTTTCCTTATTCTAGCGGTTTTAGCAAGTGTGAAGTTGTGATACTGGTTAGCCTGGCAGCAAGAAGGGTAATGGTTTCTTTCTAAATGTGAGAAGGTAGGAAATAATGCAAACAGAAAAGCAGCTTGAAGCAATTAGGTGAGTTAGTCTGGAATAAAGGGCTGCAAGCGTTCTCCTCCAGGAACACACGATTTCTGGAACAAGTTACAAGCTGCAAACAGACCCCAGGAGATTTTCACATCCATTAGTGTTCACCTGTGCATCCAAGGAGCTCATAAAAATACTATTTCTGGAAGGGAATCTCACTTCAGTAGTATCTCAATATACTTGATAGAAATAACATTCTATGCATAGTAGGTTTAATAATTTAGGTGTTTTAAGTAAAACTATTTATCTGAAAATTCAGCAGGTTTGCAGATTGGTGTCTCTGACAAGGAACTGCAGAAATAATATCAAGCAACTCACTTTAATGGTAATTTTGTTTTTAACTTGGCATAGATGAATAAGGGGAATTGAAAATGTTAGAGGTACCATATCCCTTTGCTGTCCCATTTTCCCTTGAATCATATAGGAAATTTAAAAAATATGTTTTCTACACACCTGTTAAAATGGTGAAAGTTGAAACTAGAATGATAATGTGAACAGTGACTAGTTACAAATTTCTTAGGCTGAGTTTCAGGGTCACGGTCACTTGCTTAGGCTGAATTTTAGTTGTTCATCTTGTAATGACAGACCTTTTTTCCTTCACTCCAACCATATTTATTCAATTTGAGACTATTCCAAAGTGGTTTGTATTGTCAATTTGGTGGGGTTTGTTCTATCCTTATATCTTTTCTAATATTTTCTAGGCCATTGCTTCATTTGCTCTGTGGTAGATTGGAAAGATCATTGAGTTCGTACAAATTAAACTTGTATTTGCTTGCAAGACCAGTGCTCTGAGGAAAAGGCTGCACTGAGATTTCACTAGACCTTGTTAGAACACCAGAAAATTCTACAGAGTGGTGTCTTCCATAAGTTTTTGATGACAGGAGAAGTTTTGTATTTTCTCAGGCACCAAAGTTGATCAATTACAAGTAAATTTAGAGGAAATCCAGACTTTCTTATTCCTAGAGTTTATGTACTGCATGGCGCTTGTGATATCTCCTCTTCATTCATGACTCTCACAATGAGGACTCCCAAACTTCACTGTGCTTCAAAGGAAGCATTGGCCAACAATAACCAGAGCTGGCTTTAACCCACAGCCCCAGCAAGATCAGATTTTAAATCTGTGTTGGCGGTTTTACCTCCTGGAAGAGATGGGGGTGAAGGTGAGAAGCTGATTAACCAAAAGGATACAAAGGGACGTGCTATCTTGTTAATCCTTGATTATTACAGAGAACAGCTGTGTAGGTGGTAAATAGGAAATCAGGGTGGAACTTGTAGCCAGTATGTCCATAAAATCCTGTGTTTACCAGTTGCAAGGAGCCAAGCCCAAATCCATTAACAGTGTCTGTGAAAACAAAGAGCAGAGAGGCGCTGGTTTGATTTGCTTTGCTGAGTCAGGACTGTAAATACAGCAGAAATCTGACCTCAAATTAACTTGACTGCAGGAAAAGGGGGTACAGGTTGTGCCTCACCTCTTCACCACCTGTGGGATTCTCCTCTCTCCTGGAGAAGGAAAGGGAAGGCTTTCAAAGCTGTGTCACACACTTCATTTATCTGCAGGGGCCGTAATGACTCCCATGAGCCCAGCCAGCACCAGTGAAATCAGGCTCTTGGGGACCAGGCAGGCAGAGAATAACTCCAAAATAAACAGCATGCAAGACCTTTTAAAAGCAAGTAAGCTCTTTATTAGCCAGTGATACAGTCTGGTGGGTTTATATTCAGATATAGGACAGGTTGTATCTAATTCAATATATACATTTCTGATGGCAAGCTGTGTTCATGACTTTGTTGCAATTTGAAATGTAAATTAATATGCCACATGTAACCTTCTAACTATTTGCGTGTCTTATTGGTTTGAACTAATTTGCTCTGGCATTTGGATGTATGGAAATAGAGTCTTTTAAATGCAATAAAATGATACAGTGATGAAATATAATTTAATGCTAGTTGTAAGTGATTTGGTGTTGATGTTTAAGGATGTATTTGTGGATGTAGGTAGATGATAAAATGGTTCAACACAACATGAATGAAAGAGAGAATGCTTATTCTTCTCAGTACCTACTACTCTCAGTACCTACTACTTTTATAGTTAATTTACATCTTATTTACCACTTCCATACAAAGAAAATGGAATCTCTCACTCAGCATGTCCTGGGATTTGGGAATGGGACCCTTGTACAGCTGAGAAGGGGATTTTTGTGTAGGCTGCTGTGGTTCACTTCCTTTAAAGCCTTCTCTGTGCTTTGCAATGCAGAGTGAAATGTTTCCAAAGGTGAAACACTGGTGTTCCTCTCTGTTAGGGCCACATCCTGGTTTTGGCTGTGCTGCAGTTGGTGCAGGGCTGTGTGTTGGATTTAGGATGAGAACAGTGCTGGTCACACATGGATGGTTCAGTTGGTGCTGAATCGGGGACCTCTCAGCTTCTCACACTGCCCTGACAGTGAGGAGAGTGGGAGCACAGGAGGCTGGAAGGGGGCACAGCCAGGACTGCTGGCCCCAACCATCCCAGGGGATATTCCAGACCACTGCAATCGTGCTCAGCTAGGAGAGAAAAGCTGGCTGGGGTTCCTGCTCAGGAACTGCCTGGGCATTGCTCAGTTAGTGGGGAGTGACTTTTTTACTTGCACCACTTGTTTTTCTTATATTTTTTCTCTCTATTTTTTTTTTCTCTTTTAAAAATTTTTTCATTACAATTTCTTATTCTCTATCAGTTATTAAATTGTTCTGATCCCAATTCATGATTTTTCCTGCTTTCACCCCCCTATTCTCTCCCCATCCCACTGGTGGGGAGTGAGCAGGTGGCTCTATGGGATCTGAGTTGCCAGTGGGGTTTAAACCATGCCAGGCCAGGATGAACTGAAAGGGGTCATGGTCCTTGCTCTGTGTATAGACAGAGACTTCCTGCTCTGAGTTGCCTTTCAGATTTGAGAAGATGGTGGTTTCAGCTCTGGTGTTCTTCATGTTATGGCCAACAACTGGGGAATTATTGTTTGTCATCATCCCACTCCATTCTCTGACAGATTATTGCCTCTGGTTCATTCCCACAGTCAAAACACAGAGTGGAAGTATTGACAGGTATAGTTTGTCTGATTTCCAACCCAGTGCTCTTTGCATTTCCTGCCCAGTGCAGTTCAGGAGTTCCTCAGCTCTCTGTGCTTTGGTGGCAGTAGCAGCAGCTCCTCATGTGCCTGTGCACAGTCACCAAAAGGGCTTTAGAAGTTTGGGTGTCTTTCATCTCCCAGTCTCCCCATCTCCTTTTGAGATTCAAGATCTGGCCAGTTTTGCTTTCTGCCTTATCTCACAAAAGTACTTATGTAAAGGGCCTTTATTTCCATTCTAATGCACCCATCCTGCCTTCTAAAATTACCTGTTGTTCCGTAACAAAAGGATATTTCCAAGGAGTACAGTTGCACACACATGAATTGAAGCTATTGGTGTTTGGAGTGAGTAACATTGGCTCTGTGTTTTTAGCTCTGTTTGAACATTGCAAAAATAGTCATGGTTGTGCTGTATGGTGTCCTGATCCTCCAATGCTGCTGTGGACAGACTTATTCTTTCTCCTTTGACAAAATTGGCTTTTCTAGGTATTAATTTTCTAAGTGTCTATGTTAAGTAATTTCATACAGTTATATAGAGCTTTCCATAAAGCTATTTTCCTCTTTATATTCCAGCATTATATCTATGTTGGCTTCTGCAGTGGGGTTGTGTTTCCTGGAAGTGTCGCCCAGGTGACCTGCTCAGATCAACTATTTGCTGACACTGTGTGGGTTCTCTACAGAGGTGTAATTCATACCTCATTTGAGCTACCATGCCAAACCTTTCACCTTGCTTCACTGTGCAATGGAATACCTATTAGGAGGTGCAACCTTAGGAATTTCTTTCAATCCTCTCTTTCAAAGATTTATCAAGTTTTAACATGCTGCCCAGTTCTCTCTGCCAAAATGTCTTCCAGCTGTAAAAAATCTGCTATTAGTTGGCTACAGACTTTTTGGAAGATCCTTACATTTTAGCGTTTGTGATGTTAGCAGCAGCAAAATGATTTAGAACTTGCTGCACAGTTCAGCTATTAATATTGATTTGATCAGTTTTGTGAGTGCCTAAATTTGCCACGTTGATAAAAATCCCTTGCATTCATGTCTATCAACTGTGGGCAGCTTTCTGTCACAGTCTGTGGTACAGGGCTCTGAACAAAATATTCCATCAAGTTCATAGAATAGCAGCTATGGACAAACTCATCAAAAATTGTAATACTGCAGGAGATAAAGGAGAAAAAACTTAAGCCTGGTTCTCAAATGACACCCATCCATGGCAGAAATGAAGGCAGGCACCTGCTTTGTTAGCTTTAAATCTTAATTGGAGTGACTTGTTTTGTCTGTCCTTTGTCCTTCACTGCAAATACAATTTTACTCATGAAGTCTCTTTGAGAGAAGTTCTCAAAGCTGATAAAAATTTTAAGCTAGATACCAAAGACTAGTTCTTTGTAGCTTCCCTAGCATGAACTGGTCGAATTCGGAGCATTTCTGTATAGGCTGAGTTATATTTCCATAGGGGGAAGTACAAGCTGTGGGAGTATTTCTGTTTTTTAGTAGCCAGGCTAGGGGTTAATGTTTGGCTGTCACCACAGCAGACTCAGGGACCCAAATTTGCACCATTCCCTTAATTCGGTGGAGAGCTCCTGTATTTCCTTTCAGTTTTCAGGCTCTGCTTCTCAGTCCTCTTGGGATATCACAGGTCAAGTCAGGATGGCACTGACTACTACAAGGATCCTCACTGGAGTAAAGCAATCAATACAGATGAACAGAAACCCAAACCAAAAACCACAAACCTGCATCAGCTCTGGAACACTGACACTGCTCACAGGGATTTCTAATTTAGTCCACTGGCAAGCTGTATTATTATGCTGCATATTTCTAAGATAAAGGTAAGCCAAATTGGGCTTTCCATTTCTCACAGCAAAAAAAGACACTTGATACTTTAAAAATATCACATCGTTTATTATGGTGAAATCAAGCATGAAACAAACACAGTGGTGAACGGGTGAAATAACTGTCTTGAGAATTAATTGAAAGTCAGGTAGGACAGCGATCAGAATATTCAAATTGCTTCCAAATGCCTTCTGTTTATAGTTGGATTTGCTACATAATTTACATAATCTGCAAATTCTTGATCTGTTTTTGATGCCAAAGCTATCACAGGTCTCTCCTGACCCTCCCCCTGATATGAGTCTGTGATTTTGCCATAGAAACATTGATAGAAATCAGTATAAATGTGTTACTCTATATGTGTGTATTTGTGTTAAATACCTGATTTAAATTTTATAATCTTGTAAGCATTTATTTATTTTTCCTTCTGGTTCTGCACATTTTGCAGACAAATTTATTTTCTTTTTCAAGGTGCATAGGCATAGATCCCCTCCCTCCATCCCCAAACTGAAGTAAACCCATCAGTTGTTCCAATACCAGTCCGTGTAAATAATTTGGGCCTGGATTATGTACAGATGGTGAGAACTTTTCTGCCTCCCTTTTTATACTTAAAAAGGTTCTTCCAGTTGATTTTTACAACCTAGATGATCCATTCTTCATCTTCTTTTATTATCACTTTACATTGTTTGCAGATTTTTGTCTCTGTTGCTGTTACTGATAAGGAATTTCTTTAGACTGGGTCATGTTTGCATCAGCAAAATCTGTGAAATTCATTATATATACAGCTAAAAAGAAAATGGAAAATACATACTTATGTTGGTTGCAGGAACTATAAATTTATTTGAGCTGTAACATTATTTCAAAGTGATTTCTTGTCTAAGATAAATTATTTTAAAAAAACATGTTCTTTTCTTAAAATAGTTGAAAATGTATTTTCAGTGATATATTAATATGACAGCAAAAAGTAGAATAAATAAAATCTGAACCTGATGAAGAGGAAGGAAGGAACAGGGTAATTTAGAACTGAAATTATTGTGGATCTGATCTTTAAATATTTCCAGGGAAGGAGCTTGCTATGGGATTTGAAACTGTAATGTTTCAGGCAGCTGTAGAATTGATTTCTCTTAAGTGACAATGCCATTGTATTTCAGTTCCTCACTTTTGAATGAAGTGCGTAATTTTGTTTCCTAGATTTTTTTCCTCGATGGTGAAGGATCTAAAATAGTGGTGTTCACTCTTGGATAGTTTATAGGTGAACAAAGCGATTCAGAATGCTTTATTTAAAATAGCGTTTTACAATGCCTTGCATTCAGTGTGTTGCAAGGCCTGGTGCACGTGTGTCATTGCTGTTTCTGAACTGAATTCAGCTTTTCTACTTTCTCTGGGACAGAGGTGGATTTTGTTCACAGCTGTTCCTGTCTCCTCTCACATCTTGTTCCTGCTGTTGATGGAAAGGCTTCCTTAGCTCATGATTTCCATTCATTCTCTGGATCCTGAACACATGACCGGAGTGTCTTTCTAAGGAGCAGAGTAGTGAAAGCGAAGTTCTTTCACCAGCAGTTGTTTTGGAATTTTGTTAATGCCATCAAACTTCTCAGGCACAAATTATTCAGTTCTGTGCTGAATAATGTGCTCAGCTGAACTAAATGAGTTCCTTGTACAGCTCCCATTAACAGTGAAATTATGCTCAGATGAGCTCAATTCAGAGCAATCTGAGCTACAGACTGTGGTCTCACGTTAAAAGAAGGTGTTAAGATCTCTTGGTGGACTGAGGGGAGAGGATTTGTTTGAGAATCAAATAATTTTAACAGGATGGTGTCTTGCTAATTGGTTTTTTTGGTGTTCTGGGTATGTTTTTGCCTGATTCATTGTAGCATCAACCAGTTAAACTTTCCACCTCAGCCCTTCCTAGGGCTTTACCTGTGGAAGATCAGGGCTGGATATGTGGAGAGGACTTGGCAAGAGAGCAGGATGGGTCATTTTGGAAAGGGTGGAAGACTGTGTTTATTTGTTGTTGCTGGTCCACAGGCACCTCACCTGTGCACAGCATGTGGGGTTTTGCTTGGGTCTCTCAGTCTTGGGGCCTTTCTTGCAAGGAGAAAATGAGTACCTGGATCAGACCAACACTGCATCCCTCACCCTGAGAAATGGGTGAGGGAAAGCACATCCTGTGTGCACCTTCCCAAAGATACAGCCTGCAGTACCCCCCTCTAGCCCCAGGGCTGTGTGTGCATGTGGGGAAGTGCCCGGAGAGCAGAGGGGAGGGAGGCACAAGATGGAAGTGCCCCTGGTGACAGCAGTGAGGATTTATGTGCCATCAGGGTGATTTGCCTGACAGCACGTGGCTCCCTCCCAAGCTCAGTGCTCCGAGGTACTGCATGGATCTGTCACCTTCCCTGGGAATGAGGCAATAATTTACCCTGTGAATAGTGCTGGGAAAGGCAATGGGAGAAGGAAGGTGCCATTCAGCACAAAAGCTGACAAAATCAGATTGTTAAGTACCAGTCAGTACATTAAACTTCATATCTCTCTAAAGAGCGAGGAGGGAGAGAAATGCCTTGTATTACACAGAGACATGTTACAGGAGACAAATGCCAAGTGAATACTTTATAAAACTGGTGTGGTTTAATGCATTTTGTAGTCAATAGCCTGTCTTTTGTCTGCCCTTCGTTGTGACAGCTGCAGTGTGCCACAGACCTTAAATCAACAAAAAGCAGTGGAATATCCTGCTCTGGCTGCTTGGCAAAGAGCTGCTGTTCAAGTCTGCCTTCTTTAGAGAACTTGGCTCCCCCAGCACATCTTCTGGCTTGACTGTTTTGAGATTTGCACTTTCGTTTGCAAATCTGCTGTCAATTCAGGAAAATGACACCGTGATTAGGAAATGAATGTAATTCTGATACAGACCTTTTGTAGGCAAAAAAGATTGGCAAAAGTGGTAGTGGAAGGAAGGAAGAATTGGAATCCTGATTATCAAGTAGAGAGATAATAATCAGATATGGTGAGCTGTGATTTGTGTATTGAAGGCAACACTTGGAAGCAGAGGGAATGTGGCGTAGTAGAGTTTGCCAAAATTCCTTGTGCCCTTAGGTTGAAAGTTGTGTTTAAAAGGTGTGAAACAGTTTCAAATACAGTCAGTGACTGGGTCGAGAGCTTGTTCTACTGATGGTGTAAGCAAGCAGGGACTTACAAATGGATTATGGATGGTTCTTGAGGAGAATATTTTCATTTAGGAGTTTTATTTAGAAGCTCTTTCTCCCGGCACTCAGTGCTGGAGACTAAGGACTGAGCAAAAAGGCTTAGTCAGAACCACTTGTGAACAAGCAAAACCTTCAGAACTGAACTGAACTCTTTTTGTCATTCAAGCCAATCTAAGAATCGTTAAAATACGAGCTGAAACCAAGGTTCTCACATAAGTACCACTCTGGAATTGGAGGGATTTTTAAAGCATGGCAATTTGCAGTGAGCTGGGACAACTATTCATTACTCCATCAGGATGTGTCTTGTTTCCTATGAAAAAGGAATAATTTGATCCGCCAGTTTACACCATGTAGTTTTCATTAGGTTAAAATCATACCTGGTCAAACGTGGGGGTAGGGTTAGGAGTTGAATACAGTATGTAGATTATCACCCTTTTTTAGTATACCTAGAAATGTAAAGGTTGAAATGAAGATTTACCTTGTTCTTGTCCACCAGGTTGAAATAATTAACCCGAATGCCTTAAACATAAGGATTTTCTCATTTTGTTCTTAATTTTTTGTAAAGACTCCATTAATACTTAAATTTCTCCAATCTCTTGTGGAATCTGTTAATAGCTTTATACAGTGTCAAGGAAAATCATCGATGCAGTGTTTAGAAATGGAGTTAAGTCAAATGTCCCCGTAGTTGCTCTTTGTTAAAATAATTGACATCTTGATTCGTTGTATAAGAAATCTTCATTTATTTGCCTTTCCTATAAAGCTTTTCACCTTTTTTGTTCCTTTGGAAGTCCTTTAAATGATTGGAGTCAGACAGGCAAAATTTTCCCATTGTCAAATCTTCTTGTTGATATATTTTTATATTTTGGAAAACAGAAGGTAAATAATTTCCTTGACTGCCTTTCCACAAACTAGACCAGTGCATGCTTTCTTCCTGCCACAGCCTGCCCCCACTCTGAATCGCACTGTTCATATTTCAGTCTTTAATGGTAAACTCATTTTTTGAGTGCTTTCACATTGTGTCATTCAGGAAATTTTCATGCAGGTGAGATGAGAAGGAAGAAAACAACTTTCAATTATCTTGTGTTACTTTAAGTTACCATTATGGATCTAATTGTGGTCTATTTGCTGCTTCATGTTCTGGTGAATTGGCATTGGGGTTACAAACCACATTAGCTTTTTCAGCTTAAGCAACATCAGAAAACATAAACCTGAAGCCTCCAATTATGTTTTTAATCTCAGAAAAATAGCAGTGATTTTGTTCAATTGTTTTTCAATCAATAGCAAGCAAATCAAATCTCCATGCTGGCCAAAAATGCTTAGCACAATTGTAATACGTGTCTATTTCTGAAAAAGTGAAATTACTTTCAAAAACATTATTTAAACAAACAGAGATGCATTAATATTTCTGAAATTACTCAAATCGTGTTGTAGATATTTATTACACACATTTTCCATACATTCTAGGTTCCCGTTTTTGCTGTGCACCTGTTTTTATGAACATTTTTGCCTTAGGATTATACCCTGGAAGCCACAGGAAGATGTGTGAGTGAGGTGGGAGAAGAGTTACATCCAGTCTGTAGTGTTGACTTCTGTCACGAGTACAGTTAACAGACATAATAATGGTAAAAAAGCTCAGCTGATCTCAGTTTTCAGAGCTTTTTTTTTGTTTTCTTTGCTTTTTTTTTTTTTTTTTCTTCTGTCAGGCTGAGCCCCTGGTTTTGTGTTCTGTGCACTCTGTAGAGTGTTGCATCCTACTTGCATTTTTTTTTTTTTTAGCTGGTTAAGTTTTAAGTCTCTGTGAGAAAATGCAGTTGTATTGAGCAACTGAGAGGAGCTGCAAGTAAAGCTACAGAAAGGTCTTAATGTATATAATTTGTCACTATTATTTCACTGTTATTTCAGTCTATGAATAGAAAACAGACTTTGTTTTGAAATTCAGTTTTTATCTCTGTCTTCTTCCTCATTACCCAGCAAAACGTTGGTTGTGGGGATGGGGAAAAGGAGCTGGGGCCCTTCTGTGTGCAGGGATTTCTTGTGGCTGTGAGGGATGCAAAATGCAATGGCAGCTCCAACAGCAGAGAGGAGAGGACAGAAATGCTAAATATTCCAGCTGTGCTGCAATGACACGTCCCTGTTTCATATCAAGTACCTCAGCAATCTTGATTTTATTATTTATAATACAGCTATTTGTATTGCAGACAGGGTTGGAATTAAGCACAGCTGAATTCTCAGTTTGGGCACTAGGGCTCTGAACATGTTTATTTCCTGGGATATATTTTCATACTTGCCTGGTATATCTTTATATGTTATTGTTTATGGTGTTATTTCTGGACTGCAAACCTGCATTGTGCTTTTTAAAATTCATTTTCACAAGTTCAGAAATAAAACTCAGTGAGAAAAAGCTGTGAAATGAGGCAGGCCAGGCTTTACAAATTGCAGAGTAATCCCAGACTGCTGTTTTACTACTATTTCCAAGTTATCTCTGCCTGGAGTAAGAGCAAAACTCTTTAATACAGGGCTGCTCTGAAGTTTTATTAAACCAGTTGCTTAGTGTGAAATTAATTTGTTCAGGAAGGAATATAAATCAGCTGAGGTGAAAGAAAATTGATTTTTACATCACCTTTCACTTGTTGCACTCTTAGTAGTATAAGCTTCATTAGACTCTTGGAGTGTTTATAGGTGTTATAAAACGTTTAACACTTGATGTATTGAGGAACTTGAAAGGGTTTCAGGCATTAGAGGATTATATTGAGATTCCATTGCTATCAGTCTGGCGTTTGGCACATTGGGAAGGAAATGTGTGCTCTATTCTTATCCATAAATGGAAACTTTTTGTCTGACACTACAGGACTGATACATGCAGTGAGAAACTCCAAGACTGGGAAACAATGCTGAAGCATCAAAGGTAAATTTGGTATAAATAGCAGGTTCACAAAGATAATGGAAGTCACAAAAAGCATTTGGAATTGTGCAGGAATTCATAAATGCTCCAGCCTGGTGGGCATTTTGCTTCTGTGTTCCAGCTGTCAGTCCAACTTCCCCGAAATGTGATACTTGAGGTGTTTCTCCCTTGCAGTGCCTGTGTAATTATGCTTCTGTTATAGTACACGTGCTGACAGGGCAGAGTATTTGCCGTGAGATAAAAGAACGAGGTAGAGAAGACAAAAAATACTGAGAAACCCAATCCTGAGACATATGACACAGTTTACTTTTAAGTTACAGGTCTTAAAAATTTATCAGTGCAATTTATTACTGTGTGTTCAGAACTTCCTAGAAATGCAACAGGCTTTACATATAATGACAGTAATTTTCTTTCAGACTACGAAGTAGTTGTGTGCTTTCCTAAAGCCAGCTGATTTATGGAATAAATGGGATAATATCTGTGTTAGGTTTCTGGACTTTGAGCTTTTGTCTCATGTACAGCAGTTGGTATCTTAGTGCATTGCTGATCTGTTCTGCTAAGGGAAGTTAAGTTTGGAAAATACATCCAGAATGCTTCTATATACTGAAAATCCTCACTTCATGTGTTATTGAAGGTGTATTTGAGCCAGCTGATTCTGTGTAAATTGCTGCTCCTGTGGTGGAGCAGTTCAGAAATGAGTTTTCAGTCACTGCACACCTGGACCAGCAGCTAATGCTGCTTGTGCTCACTGGTGTCCTGCCAGTGGGGGAGAGACAGATGCCACTCTAATTAATAGTCAAAATTAATACCCTTCATGAATGAAAATGATTGAGGGAAGGCAGTATAAACAAGTTAATTTTCTCCCCGTTTTCAGAAATTAATTTTTTTCTCCTTGTGTCCCCACCCCTTGAGTGGTGTCTTTGTGAGTCTGGAGAGCGGACAGGCAGAGCTCCTAGAGGACATAAGTTTACAATGCTGTAGGCAGCAGAAACAAAGTTTATTTCAGGAATACAAGCTGTGTGTTGATTCTTCATCCTTCTAACCAAAGATGTGTATTTACTTAATGAAGTAAAATTTTTTAACTCTTCACTATTAGCAAATTAGAAAAGCTGAACTCAGTTTTTCTTCATATTGCTGGATTTAATTTCAAAACTGTGTAATCTTTAATATATAATTTACAGTCACTTGGACAGAGGCTCTCTCTGAATTCTTATTTGAAGAATGAGGGCACACTTCAGTTGTTGTTTTTGTATGATTTTATGTGCCTTTAGTCACCTCTGAGGTTTGTCAGTGGGGTGCTGCTATTTTTCTTATGCTTGAGTAACGGCCCATCGTCTCTGGTTTGCTTCAGCATGCCAAGGAAAACATGCAAAGATGAAGCAGGTTACTTCACACCATTAAAAGGGTATTTTGATTCCATGGGAGTACAAGCAGTGAATCCTTTTGCAATAAAAATGCTGGCTTGATTAAAAAGGGTTTCCTACTAAGAAAGAGCTAATTACATTGATAGCACATTAACAGAATATGTAACTTGAGTAAAGAAGCAACAATAAATCAAATATAGCAATTACATAAATTGGAGCATCTTTGAAAAGTAGGACAAGTTATCTGAGTGTGTTATTTATTTAATACCAACTTAATATCATGAGAGCAAACAGTAAGACAGGTGAAGTACATCGAAATATTAATTATATGCATCCATGCCATAACTTATAAGAAATGCTTACTTACTGCTCCTCTTCAAGGGAATTGCTGATAGAAGTTAAAGCATAACATCTTGAATTATTCACAAGTATCTGAATTTTGATGGGTAGATCTAACTGATACCCAGAAGAGCTTTGATATTTAAACAGGACAAAGACATTTTACCAGTTCTCTGTGAGTTGTGGCTATGAGACTTGAATCATTCCTTCTGCAGATTTTTCAAGCTACAAACTGTGAAGGTGTATTTTTGAACAAAGAAAATAATCTTGTTTTTGTTTAGTAGGCTAGATCTTATTAATGATTTAAAATGTTTAATATTTTTAATTCCAAAAGTATTTCCAAATGTTTTACAAGGTAAGATAAAAAAAAAAAACAACTAAAAAAACATTGCTACGATTTCTTTAGACAAACTATTATCTGACAGCAGTGAGTATGTGGTGCTTTCAGAGTGATTGCCTTCAGTGACAAGATACTGAGCCATTTTTAATTTGAATAATTTGGAATAAAATTCCATTGTAGCAAGCAGTTATCTCCTAGTCCTTCTAACAATTTCTCTTAACCCCTAGAAAGATTAAGACACCTTACACTGCAGCCAGGCAGGATTTGGTTTTTGCCCTGAAGCATGGCAGCTTTATGAATCCAATCTAACTCTTGATTGCAAATAGAGATAATAATTTAGATACTACAGCTGGCAAACAGCTTTGGGCACTTGGTGGCTGCTCTGGAGGCTGTGGCAGCACAGCCCATGCAGCTCCTGCCAGCTCTGGCTGCTCTCCACCCCTCATTCCCCAGGACAGGATCAGCACCTACACAGGGGCACTTCCCAGCCCCGAGGGAACTTGCTGCTCCTGGATTGAGAAGCCAAAAAGCAGCAGAGCAGCTTTCATGAGGATAAATTAGTTTGGAGAAGATTCTGTCTTCTCTGAGTTGCCACTGCTGGGGAGTGCGTAGAAGCAGCGCCAGTTTCGCAGGAAGGATTGTTCACACACCCTCTTTGGGAAGCAGTGGGGAGGGCAATTTGAGCAACATCCAGTTTTAGTATTGTTTCAACCACTTCACCCTCAGTTTGAGCTCAGGTTACTGCACTTTCATATCTGCGCTCTCTGAAGAGAGATGCTGATCTGTTGCTTAGCATCAGGGATGATCTTTTTCTAAGGCTCAATTAAGAAATCCGTGAAGAAATATTTTTATGGGAATAGAGGAGCTATTGCTTCATTTCTGTATTAAGTCTGAGAAGTGAATGCTGATTGTGAGTGGAATCCCTGAGAAATGTAGCTTTGGTCAAGAAGAGAGTAAGAATGAGCAGTAGTCTGTGCCATAATAATCGTATTTGTATGATCTGGAGCTTCAGCTGCTTATTCCCTCTGTAGATTGGAAATAGTTACATTTTCATGGTATAAGCCGAACTCCACAGTGCCTCAATCCTCTGTATCTTGTGTCCCACAAAACCTCTGATCCTGAGGGATGTGGATCAGCATTCCTGGCTGCATCCCTGCATGGGCAGGCTCAGCAGCACATGATGTGCTTGTTGAGGGACAGGAGTTCAGTGTTTATCCCTTGTTTTATGATGCAGCAAATACAATTTGGTTTCTTGTAGTGCTGGCTGCCTTGGTGCTTATGAAATGTAAATGAAATGAAGAGATGGGATTGAATGTGTAAGTCTGGAATTGTTTTGGAAAGCAGTTCTGCAGGAAAACTTGCATGGAGAATGATCAAGTGTTAATAGAGGGAGTTCTGTGAGGATGCAGTATAATCATTGCACAAAGTGAGGCCTGTCATGTTCAAAGGTAATGTGGGGAGTAGGAAAAGTAATGGAATAATTTAAATATGAAAGGCAATGAAATGTAATGAATCAAAGTATGACTAACAAGGTGATTTAGTGAGATGGAGTTAAGATGGATGCAATGTGATTTTAAAAGAAAAAGGTAGGTTTAATAATAGAAGTGTAGACATTTGAAGCAAAATACAAAACAAGCACAAGAGTCTAAGGGGAGCTAATGTTTAGTAACAGTATTTTCAGTGTAAAAACTATTAGGCATTTAATTATAATTTTGTTCATTTAAAACCAACTCCTACATATATAACATTATATAACAAACAAAAAAAGCCCAGGAACAACTTGCCAGGTTGTTGTAACATAAAATAAACATTAAATTGGAAAAAAAAAAAAAGGGCTATGACTTTACAGTGCCACTGTAAAATAAACAATTAATATATTACTGTACAAAGCACAGTACTAAGCAGTGTTGGATAAAATAAAAAATAAAACATGAGTAAGACTTAGGGGTAGAATTAAGTTTAAACAACACCTAGAAATTTGTTCATTGGTGACCTAATGCGGGACTAGTGAGACCACTGGTTAGATATCATGTTAGAGTAACATATACTGAGGTTTAAAATATTTCTGGTGATTTTGACTTCACAGCTGACATGCTAAATACAAGCCATAAATTTTTGGAAATTTGGGCAAATTCTCAAATGTTTTAAAGTAGCAGATTTCTGGCTCAAAGGATTTGGCCCTGCACAAAAAGAAACTGCATAGCCTATTTGATGTTCTCCTGTGTCTGATGAGCAAGACAAGGACTGGGGACACAGTGTTCTGGTATTGAAATAAAATATTTATTTTGTTGCTTCTTTACCAATATCTAAATGTAGACTAAAATTATATTTTCTCATTCCATTGTTTCCCTCACTAAATGGGAAGTGCTGTTGTTTCCTTTATAAGAGGAAAATTCCTTATTCCTTTTTAGATTAAAAAAAAAAAATTTCAAAGTGAGCTCTGCACTGAGAATTTGTATGCTGAGCCTGTCAGACTGTGAATCTTTATTATTACTGAGCTTTATCCTTGAGTACATAGCTTGCAATCCAGTTTGAATATTAAGTGTCAGGCTCAAATGCTCTGGTGAGAGATTTGCAGGAGCCGGCAGGCTCCTGTCCCAGCCTTGGCAGCCTCTGACCGCTCACGGTGATGAGTGGTTTTATTTCACAGGTGTCACTTCGCTGGGGTGAAGCTCCTGAAGCTGTGAGTGATGAAGGTGGTACCATTACCTGCAGCCTGTGATTTTCCTGGGATGCTGGGGAAGGTTGTGGAGGAAGAAAAAAATGTGTGGAACTGGTCATTCAGGAACGTGCGATGTTTACAAATCTGGTTCTTTTTCTGCTTTAGATGTAGCACACCTTGAAAGAACTCATTAAAAAAAAACAACACATTTTTTGTTTATTTACAAATAACCAATCTGGGTCTAAGAGTTTTCCACTGATGTATTCTGTGTGCCTGGCCTATGGGTTGCATCATGTGTACTTTTCAGTCCTTTTTTCTCCCAGTGAAAATCATGTTACTCTTGGGGAAAATCTGCTGCTTGACACAGCTGAGCTTCCTCCTTTCTTTCCTTCTAATCAGAGGAGAGCGCTTGAACTCCAGTGTAGGATCTGCATGGACTTCTCTGTACTTGTGACTTTACATTTTGCAATCATTGTCAAATTACACCCAGCTGGAAGCAACGACAATAAACAATTCTTTCAAAAACAGCCCCAGCCCAAGGCTGTCTTGTGTTGTATAAAACAAACACTAACTTTTCTTTTGAAATCAGTTGTAGTTGTTCTAACATAGCAGGAATAAATTTCCAAACATGGTAGGCTTAGATTATTTTATTTTTGCTTCTTTTTCAGACTGAAATAGTTTTTCTTCATAAATAGTAAGAATCCTTTTGATAAAACTACGATAGCCGCCATGCAAAGGCAGCAATATCTTCTGCCTTCTCTGCAGCAATGGGCCTGTGGTGGGTGCCATGGGCTGGGGATGGCCTCCAGCATGGTTGATGGGACATCTGGGGGAAGGCTGGACCCTTTTGAGACCTGATGACCTTACAAAAGTCTGTTTCCCTGAATATTGGTGTTTGCCAGCTCATCCATCCCAGCGCTTCTCTGTCTCCAGCATGTGAAATGATGCTTTTATTTTCTGTGGTGATAAAAATGTCTTTGGATCAGAAAATTTGGTGTGTTTGGATGAGAAAATTTGCTCAACTGATGTGTTGAGTGCAATGAGCTTGTCTTGGGTGAGGGGCCACTGATCTACCCAAACAGGTTTTGTTACAATCCACATTAAATGCAGGGTGTCGCGTGCATCATCTACCCAAATTAGATTTTTTTCTTTGCTTTGTCCACAAGAGGCGTTCTCCAGTCACTGGGATGTGATGGACCCTCTAACTATTATTTTTCTGTTAGAGCTCATAGATGTAGCTCAGAGTTGTGCTGTTTCTCTAAGAGTAATTATGTCATAAGTCACAAAGCTGTTGGATAAACTGGTGGGTTTTGGTTTGTTTTTATTTTTTCTTATTCCAGTCCTTGATTTCAAATGTTATTTATTAACATCTACAGTTCTTAAGCAATGTCAAAATTTCTGTTAATAAATAATATAAAATAGATAAGTTCACCATTCTTCTCTCTACATGGGATATTTCTTTCCAAACTGCCTTACAGAGGTGTGATTCGTTTCTTAACCTTTGATAGATGAGAGAACCACTAGTTTAAAAATGCAGAATGTAAACCCTCTGTTCTGGAAGTATAATGTTCCTGCTTTTCAGTGCTTGTCAGGAGCAAGGTATTCATGATTAAAAGTTCACCGCTGGAATAGGTGGAAGGAATTTTCTAGTGGTAGATGAGAACAGTTAAGCCTTTTTGAAATTATTTTGTTATTTCTGCCCCTCCTTTGAGTGTGTTGTTCCCTCGAATTTGTGATAAATGATCTCAGTCTGGTGGGCACAGCCGTGCATTACCATGGTTAACATGGGAGCAATCTTGCTGGTATTGGTGGAATTGTTCCACCTGCTCATGAGGCAGAACAGTCTGTACTGCAGAAAAGTGGGGAGAAACAAACAAAAAAAAATCAGAAGAAGAGTTCTGGAACTTGTAAGAGTCATGATGACAATAGGAATAGAGAAACTCCATGCCCTGGGCCTTGCCCCTTCCCTGCATTGACAGAGGAGCTGATTCTCCCTGACCTGAGGCTCTGCTTGTGAGCTCTCTCTGCAGCCAAAATTCTGAAAGGTCCTTTTGTAAGAGACCAACATTTCTTTCAACTTCATAAAATGTTTACTGCCATACTTAATCCTACAGTTTTTATGCTGAATAAATATGTAAACATCCACATGGCCTCAGTCACAGGAATAACCATTTTTAACTCAGTGGCTTACCTTATTTTTTTAAAAAAGAAGGTATTTATTTAAACCTTCTGGCAGTTTCAGTCACAGGTAGGGGGATATACTTCGTAAATGATGGTTTTATCTCAGGTAAGATATGGAAATAGGAACAAAGATAGCTTGAGGTTATCACAGTCTAGTTCTGCACTGCAGCATGTGGAGTGCTGCTGCCCCTTAGGGCTCAGAGGGGGCACGAAGAACTTACACAGCTTGTAAACTATTTTAAAAATAAAATTTTAACAGGTGTGTGCCATTTTCCTCTGTAACACCATGCAGTTGTGAAGGCAGTGGTGGTCACAGTCTCTGCTGCACAGACCTTTCAGATGATGTGTTGAAGTTCTTATCTGTTTTGTCATCACATTGCACAGAATATGCGCTGAGGGGCAGAGCCCTATGAACGAGTTGCACCATAGAGTGATGTGCCAAAGGTTCAGGACAGAGCTGAGATGGAGTCTGTTCTCGCCTTCCCACTGTCTCCCCTCCTATACAGATACAAACAATACTGAACAGAGCATCAACCAGCAAACACAGTGCAGAGCACTAACATTTGCATTTAATATTTCAAGTAAGTTCTTATGCCAAGAGAAGCTATTCAATTTTAAGTGCTATTTGGACAAATCCCTGCTCACATTCACCAAATCTCAGTGTTTATCCTGCTATCACAAAAAAATCCCTTCCATTATTCCCTTGTACAAAAACATGCTCTCTGTATCCCTTGGATTCCAAATGTGCTGTGTGCCATTTTAATTTTGAGACAAAAATTTACTTAATTTTGGAAGATCAGAGATTGAGACTTCATGGAAAATTATTTTCAGAGGACTTTACAATATTCTTCATTTTATAGTGAATATTTGCTTCCAGCAATAACTGCAACTGTCTTCTTAATCATCTTCATGATATTATCCTTTGCAGCAGTCCCATATACCCCACTTTTCCCTTCCACACAAAGCATCATTCCTGATGTCGTATCAGATGTTTTTTCTCCTCCTTGAGTTTCTTCTGTGCCCACTTCACAGGGTACAGTCTGTGCTTGGTGCTTTGTTCTTCCCAAGATTCCCCACTCCAGGGCACCTTGATTCCATCCTGCTCTTGTCACACAGAGCACTCCCTGGGGACATGGGGCCACCTTTCCATCGCAACAGCAGCACTCCTCAGAGGAAAAGGCAATCCAGGAGGGTCTGAACATGCATCCAGCACGTGTCTGGTGGCTGTGGCTGCACTGAGTGCTGGGTTTAAGCCCCGTGACTCCGGGTGCAGATGTCCCAGGGCCTGGGTGCAGCTGGCAGCTCCCGAGGGAACAGAGCCAGGAGCTTCGGGCTCTCCCCAGGGAGCACAGCCCAGCTGGGTCCAGAGAGCAGAGCCAGCTCCTGAGATGGGTCTGGCCACTGACAGCCCCAGGATCCATCTGGGGACTCCAGGAGCAGCAGTGCATTGGGATGGAGGGGACGGAGGCAAGGGGACCATTGGGGTCTAAAATCCCCACAGGAACTGAAAAGTTGGGGAGAAGGGGCAGTGTAGGTCTAAGAGGGCCATGTCTGAGGATCAGCCAAGGCTGGAGATGGAAGCCCCATGGCACAGTTTAGCCCAGGACCCAGAACCTGAGAAACAATAATTTTTTCTATTGTGATAAGAAATGCTGTTCTGTAAAATATTAATTATAATGATTGAATTTAAAAAAGTGCCATACTAAGGTGATGCTTAAGATTTCGGATTACATTTAATGGTAATAAAGTGCAGCTAGAAATGCTCAGTAAATGGTTTCAATCCCCCTCTTCTAAGGCTAATCAATGCAGTGAGCTGCTCTGTGTTGAGTATCCTGGCATAAATATCAAATGTGGTTTATCATATTCCAGTTGCATTTCATTTTTTCTCCTTTTTCCTTTTTTTAACCTGATGTTCTGAGGATTTCCTTTTAGTGCCTACGAACATCTCCTTTTGACAGACAGTGCAAATTAAAAGATATGGCTGGGCAAAGGAAACTGAAACCCAAATATGCCCCCTGGGTTTTCATTTACAGTTAGAAGCTACAGACACAATTACTGCTGACAGAAATGCAGAAGCCAGTGGCAGAGTGCATGTGGCAGTAGAGTCATGCCAGGCAGTAATTGGGAAGATTATTTTTAATCAGAGCATATCCTACAGCCCAAACATTAGAAATCTCTTGTAAGGCTGACAGGAAATTAAACTGAGACCAAACAAAAAAAGCCTCAAAATAGAAGTAATATGGTTAGAAGTCTAATGATGGCAAAACTCGCTGCTTGCTGTATTTGGCTGTTATCTAAAGGGAATGGATTTTAACTTGCAGCAGCAGATATCATTGTTTAATTGCATTTTTAGAACAGAATTAAAAAATATCAGATTAGATCAATTTAGACGTAGGCTTTTGATAAAGGTCTGAAGCAGTGGATGTTAAGTCAGACTTAGTAACTGTATATATGTATTAGTAGTGGTTTTTATTATTGCTTTACGTTCTTTTTTTTTTTTTTTCTTTAATATAATGCTTAATGAAGCCACTGCTATGGGAAAATAATAACATATCTGGGATACTCTTGGAATGCTTGGGGTAGAGTGAAATTTTATGAAGCCTGAATGGCCTGGGGCTCTCTCTCAGTGACCCTGCAGAACAGCCTCGGCTTTTTTGGGCTGCCTGAGCTGCTGCCCTGAGGGAGAAGCCCTTGGGGTACCTTGGTACTTATCTGTGCACGTGACACTTTGACCTCGAAACACTTTTTCATTCTTAACTGAGTCTTAATAGATCATCATCTCTGCCAAACTTCTCCTTACACACTTTGCAGGGCTTCCTCCAGTTGCCTCTCGAGTTTTCCATGCCTTTGGACAGAACAGGAGCACTGCAGAAGAGTTCTGCTGTTCTTTGTGTGCCTGGCACGTACAAATGTTGTAATACCAGATGCAAGCAAAACTTTGCTGATTGGGAATTTATTTCTGAGTCATAGGAGCGCAAAACAAGAGCCCACTTTGTGTTTTGCTACAGTTTATGGCAGCTGTGGAAAAGAAAATTTAGCATTGAAAATGTGCATCTCGTGTTGTTCCGCAGGATTGCTTGTAGTTGTGTGGACAGCTCTCAGTGGCATTTCATGTCAGTGTAAAGAATCAGGTGTAATGTCCAAGTCCAGAATCAACCAGTAAATAGGATTTTATCAGAATTTAGGGGGTTTTCCCATGAAACTACTGGCATTTTCCAGCTGTATTTCCTTCTACTGAAAATTGCTTTGTGTAATCATATGAATGCACTTGAAATCTTGCTCATTGTTTAGGTATTGCCTGAGTAGCTGGGTAACAAATTAAGTGTGCTTGGTAAGATAGACAAATTCGGCCCAGTGGTCTGTACAAGCCCTGGAGATTGTGACCTGCTGTGGGGTAGGTGATGGAATGTCATCAGTGTTGTGGGATTTGCCTGCACGAGGAGCTGCCCTGAGCTGGATGGTGGTGGCCAGGGGGCTGTACTGCCCCAGCAGGACTGGGCATTCCCTCGGGTGGGGAGAAATCTGTACAAAGTGGAAGTTTCTAAGTGTGTCCAACACTTCTTTTGCCCGACAATATGTAAATAGAAAGAAACTTGTGTGTTCAGCTCAGAAATTGGTTGTTGGGAGGGTTTGGGCAGTCAGTTGCAGTTGATGCTGAGAGCACCAGTGTGAAGTTGGCTGTTAACTCTGAGAGATGCTCTCCTAGATGGTCCCAGCTCCAAGAAGACAGAAATTCAAGTGTGTTTGGTGTTCCTGCTTGTCACCTTTCCAAATTCTGAAGTTCTTTTCTCAGAGTGTGTGGTCATTGCAATGCTGCCTGGCGTGTTTGTAGAGCTTGTACCTTTCTGGTACTGCTGGTTCTTGTTCCCCTTTTTCCTCAGTTGCAGTAGAAAGACCCAAATCCTCTGATTTTTTAGTTTACCGGTTTATTTAATTTTTTTGTTTAAAATGAAACCACATATAAGGAGGAAGATATTGTGTGAAAAAACTATCCAATATGTTTACTGTTTGGAATTTTACTGAAGTGGATATAAACTATCTTAAATTTACCTACAGAATGATTTGATTATACTCTGACCTAGGTGTGTATTATCCTTGGAGACTCAAAATATGACCAACGATTCTGTTTTCAGGGGTATTTGTACCAAACAGTACATATTGCCATTTGCATGTGGAAATGAAAAATGCATGTAGGGTGAATCTGTTAGGTAAAACATGGCTGAGCTTACTGTAACTACTAAAATTCAGTGAAAAATTCTGTAAAATGTTGCATGTTGCAGCTGCTCATTAATTAGAAAGAGTGGCATGGAATAGAGTGTTACCCTATTGGAATTCCCAAATATGTGCTTGTAAAATATATTCTGAATGGCCCCCTTTTGGTTATGCATTTTATGATAATTTTTCTTTTGCAAAAATTGCTTCAAATTTTCCATTGAAGGATACCCAGAAAGCAAATTACAGTGGTGTGTTCTTATTGAAACAGAAACCTGTGCTGGGGAAAATTTACAGTTATAGCTTAGTAATGTCTATTTTAGTAGGTAAATTTGCAATGAAAACATAGATTTTCTGGTTTCAAATGCATTGCAAACTGTCTGAACATATTTACTGTGCATGGAATGTTCAATAAATAAATAATAAAATCACACTTGTGAATCAATAACCAGAATTTGCTGTTTGGCTTTGTACTACAATAAAAATGCACTTATGGCCCAACAGTGTGTACAGTGACAGCCCAAGCAGTGCATTAGCAATTGCATGTTTTGTTGAATCTTTAAGCCTTCCTTGAGCGCAGGGCACAAGCAGGAGCTCTTCTGAATCCGTCATTCCCAATAAGAATGTGTTTTTCTTTCCCCAGGAAACTCCACAGAAGCCCCATGCAAGTGGTGCCTATTGTTTCCATGAGCGGAGCCTCCTCTCAGTAAGTGCCCTGGTTTTTGTGTTGCCTGTTGATTTTCCGACATCTCTCCTGTGCTGCCCACAATTAATGCAGAAATACTTTGGACTCCCCAGCTTGCTGTGCTGCTGCTGCATCACCAGACTAATAGAGCACAAGTAAAGGGTCTGATGGCTTTTAGCCTTCAGTGAGCAGCAGCTTGCCAGTGACATGCTTAGAAAACCAGCTTGCCTGGTTCTGGCTGCAGGTTAAAGTGATTTTCTCTTGTACTGCCCTTGTATGTGTTTGGGTTGTTTCACTGTCGTGTTTGTGCCACCTTTGGCTGATTACTTTGTGTACAGATTTCTCACAGACACTTTTCCCCTTCAGAACAGCTAAGGATAATTAATTCATCATGCTTTCCTTTATAAAATGCTCTCGTAAAGTCCGAATAGGGAATATAATGAATTAACCTCCAAAATTTATAGGACACGTGAAAAAAGTATTTGTGCTGATTAATTTTTTGCCTTTTCCCTTTCTGAGAAAAGGCTTTCAAATCCAAAACACTTGTTGCTCATTCATACTTGGAATTTATTCTCTAGTAAAGTTTTTCATTGTAGCACATACATAAACCCAATAATGATTAAGCCCTTTTTATTCAGGATATAACTTCCTATACTTACAGTAAATACAGAAGTATCAGACAAAACTGTGTAATTCTTGGTAGATGTGTATTTTATACTTCTTTAGCAGTTTTTAATAATTCTCTGCTTAAAATAAACTCCAGTTCTCAGATATGTTGCATTGGGTAATGAGCATGGCTTGTTCTGTATTAGGCTGAGTATATTTCTGCTTTATATACATTTATAATTACACTCTTCTTTGTTCTGTGTTGCACATGGGTATTGACAAAATAATAGACAACATTCACCTTTTTTTTCTGCCGTATTAATTCTGCTGTGAGAAGCTGAGTTCTGCCCCAACACACAAAGTTTCGTGTCACTGAAAAAATTAGACACACAGTGCCTGCTAGAAACATGAAGAGGTTTGCATTTATTCTCCTACACTGAACACAGTCTTCCTCTTAATGTCTTTGAAATAAGATTTCATTATTTCAAAAAGACTGCCTGCCTTACTGGATGAAAAAAAAGCCTGTTCATCTTGAGGACCGATTTAAATCAATTCTGTAGTGCTCAGCGTGCTTGTTGCTTTTAGCTTTTCCTCTGCCATGAACAGTATTTTCTAGCACAGAATAACCTTACAGCCTTTAGCAGAATTTGATGCAATAGACAGCTTCTGTTAGAAAATTTCTGGTAAAAATTGCATGACGGAGGTTGTGGTTTCTAACCCAGGGGAGACAGCGGTCCCTGAGATAATCACAGCATGTTTTGAGGAAGCTAACATTAATTTGACTGTGAATACAGTGCCTCAGTAGCTATAAATGCAGTTTCCAGGAAAAGATACTCATTTTTCCCTCAACAAGCTAAAGTAGAGGTTTGGGGATCTACAAGGAGAAAGAAGAAGAAAATGCTCATTTGGAACCTGAGGAAGGTTTAACTCTGCCAAACCTCCACGTGCATAATTTGTTGATTATTTTCCCCGGTGCTCGTAACCCAGCAGCAGGACTATCTATCAGCTTTGGGGCTGAGGGGTCCCTGGGTCAGCAGGCTCAGCCCCAGCCCTTGTGTTGCCTGGAAAGAGCCTCAGGATCGGAGCTGGCTCCTGGCAGCTCCCTCTGCCTGGGCGGGATGCCCTCCTCACCCGGGACACGGGGACATGGCTACGGTACTGCTGAAATGTTCTGTCCTGTTCCTTTCCTGAGAAAAAGCATTGCAAAACAGAAATTCTGGTCCAGCACACAGGTGTTAAGGTGTTGGAATTGTATGTATTGAAACAAATATCTGCCTCTTCTCACAAATCTCTTGTGATAATCAAATTTTGTATTCGGTATCCTTCAGATGAATTTTAGTTTAATTCCTAGCTGTGGTTGCTTTGCAGTATTTTCCTATTTCATTTTGATAGAGAAATAGGTTGAGGTAAGTAAAGTTTTAACAGTCTAACTACAGAGAAATCCTGGATTTTAAAATTCAGTTTCACAACCTATGGATTTAGGTATTTGACCTTCTGTTAATGGTGCAGTAGTGCCTACAGTGCTCCAGCGAAGCTGCAGTGCATTGAGTACACCAGTAAACAAAGCAATAGAAGACAGTTCCAGAAAACCACTGAAAATAAGCATGACAGGCAGAGGAGATAGAATTGTTCCAAATATACTGTGGGAAATCAAGGACAAATAGTGACTGGCAGGGGGTTTGTAGCAGAAGTGGATGTAGAACCTAGATAACCAGAGTCTTCGCTTGCTCCCTGAAGTGGAGAGGTTTTCCCATTCCATTGTGGCAAACTGGAATTCTCTGAAGTGGAAATGCTGCAGAGGGCAGTGCTAGGCAGCAGCACCATGATCCCCCTGCTCTGGCTGTCCTGTCCCAGCTAAAACTGAAATACAGGAGCTGGGATTGATCTCGTGTGTGCTGGCAGGGATCTGACAGGGAGGTGGAGGTCGCTGGAGGGCTCTCAGGTTGGACACTTGGGCTGTGCTGCATTCCTCTGAATCGAGTTTATTCTGAAAGATGGATTGCTGTGCTTTGCCCTCCCCTACACAACTCCCTTGCCTGAAGCTGCAATCCTTTGGCAAACAAGATATTTCCCTTTGGTATTCCACTGGAGTTCTCTGAAAAGAGAAAAAAAATCAGAAATGTTTCAGTGTTTGGCAGAAAGTTTATACAATTCTTGCCCATTCTATTGTTTTTTCTTACTCTTGAGGTTGTGCACAGCTGTTCCACAGTTTGATAACCATACTGTAATTAAGCGTTCTTGGTTTATCAGTAACATCTTTCCTTGACTAGGAGATTTTAAAGTGACAGACAAAGGATGAACCAGGGATGCTGCTTCATGCTAATTTGACAGCTTTTTCTTGGGAAGGTCTGCCATGACTATCCAGGTTTTACACCCTTCTGGATGTAAAGATATTTATGCCAAAAGGCTTTTGCTCTCCAAACAGCCTTACCTTCACTCTTCTGCAGTCTGGCAGTGACACAGAGGTTGCTTGCTGTACTGGAAGGGCCTATAAAGCCAGTGAAAGAAAAGCATTTAAACTCCTCTAATTTTAGAGTGAGCTGTGTTTTCCTTGGAATAGTAAACATGCAGAATAAAATAAGGGAGAAATAGCTGTTATTGCATTGAAAATATTATAGGGGATTATGAGTCCTTTCTTTCCCCCTCATTAACCACATCTTTTAAAATTGTTAATACAATAAATCTATTTTCCAAAACATCATAGCATGCCATGGAGGAGTCTGAGCAGTTTAGTGTGATCTAAGGATTTCTACCTGAGAGGCATGAAAAAAAATAATTGTGAAAGAGATCTACTATAAAATACCACCATTCTCTTGGAAATAAACCAATATTATAACTTTATTCTAATAAATAGGGAAGAAAAAGATTTAATGATGGTATTCTTATTTATTCATCTCGCTCTATTCTGATGCAGTCTGAATGATAGTATTAGTCTAGAGAGTTGAATATTTTTAAAATTGCAGCACTTTGAATTACTGGTATGTGAAAATTACAATAAAAAAGGGATGAAGAATGGTAGTTAGACAACGTAAATGATGCAGTAAGTTCTGCTCCATTACTTTATCTGAGCTAGAATGGGGAACTGTTTAGTTGTTAGGATCTGCTCCACTGTCATATTATTCATTGTTGTTTTGCAATATCTTCAAATATCTTCAACAGTTATTGTAGGAATTCATTAAGGACCAGGAGCAGCGAGGCATTTACCTGCTCCTAATGATGAGCAGGAGAATATTCTCATGAATGTTTTTGCTTCAGAAAAAGCTTAACTAGGGTGCCTGAGCCTGACCTGTGTTTGATTTTTTTTTTTTCCCCCCTAGTGCTGCTGCAAGGTAACTCAGTGTTAGGTGGCTGATTTGTAATATTGCTTTTCCATCAGTTAGAAATGTTTCATTCTATATGTTCTTTCCTGTTTAGGGAACTAAATATACTACTTTTGTTTAATTTGGTGTGTTTGGGGTTTTTTAAGTCTGCGTGCTCCAAAGTTTCATTTCCCACTAGGGAAGAAAATGTTGTGGGTTTTTCTTGCTGTCATTAATGTGAAGTTTGTATGAGTAAAACCACCAGTGATCTTGGACAAAAGAGCAGTTGTGTGGGGGCAGGTTTACATGAGTCACTGTTAAACCAGTGCTATAATCCATCATTTCCTAAATGGTAAAAGGGCTACAAACCAGAATATCAGTGGTTTGCTTTTGATTTACTGGTGGTTCTGCTGCTTGGTTCACTGAAACCATGATCTTCCTTCAGAAGTAAAGGAAGACACTGTCCTTGTTTAGATTGTGCTTAATCACTGCTGCAGATGATTTCTGTATTTGTTTGGGCAGCTAAAGGTACTCTCTCACAGCAGATTCAGGGGCATAAGGCTCAGTGAAATTGAATAGGACATCTTGAAAACAAGAGGCAGACTCCTAACACAAGGGTTTTTTGGAAACACCACTGTAGATTATTTCAAATTATAACTCTCTAACTAAAATTAGCATTGTAATTTTTCCTTGACCGTATACAAATGTAAAGAAATATCTTAACAATTTCTTAATTTCTCCTTCCTCTCTTTTAAGAATTCAATCCCAATTTCTTTCTGATGGATTCTTCTGTGAACTTTCTAAATTCTCCATCTTTCTAAGTGGTGTTTTAAGTTAACCAAGTAAAAGTCTTAAGGGTTAAATATAGACTGGCCTTATCTTGTGAATTTATTGTACATAGCAGCCTGTTTTCTGACACCACTGAGATATTTCCTTCATAAGCATTACAGTGCAGACATATTCAGGCATTATGAACATTTCCACATGCATGTAAACACCCAAAATACTTCAGTTGACAATTGTTTGCACTCTGGATATTCTCTAGATTGCAGCATTAAAGGGGTTTTCATCAAGTTCATTTCCACAGCTCCATGGCATTTAAGAGATATCAATTCCCAATATTTCTGTGAGATTAGTATGTGCTATTATCTCTTTATTACAGAAGGAGAAGCCAGAAAATTGAGCAGCCTGAGTGATGTGCCAGGAGAAGGACTATAGCAGAGCTAGGGTTTGAATTCATGTTTCTCAAATCCCAAATCATTGCCTACATTCTTGGGCCATCTTTCCTCTGGTCTCCCTCTAATCCGGTACCTTTTATTGTTAATCATTTTTTCATTTAACAGTGAAAAAGACCTTATAATTTCATGCTTTTTCCCGTCTCATAAAAATTTGAAATTTTTCCTTAAGAAAATCCTGCAATTATTAAATGTGTATGCAAAGTGTGTGATATGCAAAGTCCTATCAGCACAGGGCAAAGCTAATTGAAATATGACATTCCTAGTGATGATCTGCCTCGTGTCAAGGGTGTCACCATCCCTTAATGAAGATATACACTCGATCCTCTTTTCTTCGAAGAGCTTACAGACTTCTGAAACTTTCTCTGGTAATGCTAATTATGCAGAGTGGAGGTGCAGCCACGGCAGGCACTTGGGCAGTTCAGGGCAGTAAATTTTAAACCTGGCAAGGCTGTTCTGGGTTTTGGGGTGTGTTGCTGGAGGAATCACTCCTGTGTGGCTGCTGCCACAGTAAGTGCTGCTCCAACCTGGGTGCAGCTGCAGCCTGGGCATGGCTGGGGCAGGAAAGGCTGGCCAAGGACAGGGAAAGCCCTGAGCCTCAGCAGTGCACTCAGGGTAACAGTGTGGGACCTCAGGCTGTGGTTAAGTGGGGAATTGCTGTCCCTGCACCCAGAGCATTCAGAGTCCATCTAAGGCCACTGTATGTGGCTTTTTGTGCCCTGATCTGAGGTTGTGCTGAGTATCCCTGGGCACAGGTGTGACACCTGGCCCTGTTTCAGTGGGGGAGTACCTTTGCTGCTACTGCTCATGGAAATGAACAGGAGCACTGGATTGCAATAATTGTTTAGAGGTGGGGAAAATTTCATTTCCTTTCTGTCCTGCTACTACATTTGAGGTTAGTTACTGAGTTCACAAGTCTGTTGTAGTGTAATTCCTGTGTAGCACAGGCACAGCCAATAAACAGCCTTTGTGAGAATTTTTACTGCTCCTGGGAGATGTGTTAGAAATCATATAACTGATAGGTCTTTAAATTCTGAATATGGGGTGGCAGCTGGAAAATGCATCTCCAGTGAGGAAGGAGAGCTCTGGGAAGTAAGAACAGATCTGTTGATGTAAAATGAAAAGTTTATCCTCATTCTCTATAGTTTAAGAAATTTAAATAGGTGAAACAACATGAGTTTGACAAAGTAGATTTGTATTTGGCAGCATTTACTTTTCTTTCAGGACTGTTTAATTTCAGAAACTGAGCTGTACCTCCCAGAACTGCTTCTGACTGTGGAACTTTCTAGGAGCTCACTGCACTATGGGAACATTTTAGAACTTACCACTGGGGTTTAGCAATTTGGGATTTTTCACCAAGAAGTTAACCCTTTGTCTTTTACACTACCGAAATCTGTTTACATCCATTAATGCATTAATGAGAGCAGTTTGTCTGTGGCCTACCAAAAGCCACTGCACACTAATCAGGGCAAATTTGGGCAGATCGGTCAGAGAACAGAGTTCTTGTCTGTGTGTGCAGAGGGAGGGCTATGTCCTCTCCTACATTCTGGTGCAGCCCCAGCCCACTGGCTGAGGAGGGAGAGTGAGGAAAAAGAAGACAACAACAAAAAAAAACCAACATAGAAAACCTTGATGCTGTGCAAACACTGCTCAGCAATAATAGCAATAACACAGTTATCAACAGTGGTTTAGTCACAAATCCAAAATACAGTTTGTTTGAGAGTTTGTGGTGGTTTTTTCCCTTATCTTGAAGGATAGTTTACACAGCTAAATGACACAGTTACAAAATATATATATAGATATATATTGCACCTACACTGAGAAAAAAATTGATCTGAAATCCTTCACAAATTGTGTTTTTATCAAGACCAAGATGTTGTGTGCTATTGATTTTTAGATCTGCCCAGCCTACAAGTGATAGAAGTTTCAGAGACAAAATAATTTAAGATGGTTTTCTGTCTTTTGTGTAAGCCAGGTTAGGATATTGAAGTACAAATCAATTGCTTTGCCACTCAGATTCCTTGAAACCTAAAAGAAGATTTCAGCATAAGTTATGGTTTCCAAATGTTTGTGTTTTCTGGTTCCAAGTCTTTTCCTGCAGGCAATAGGCCTTGTTTTGTCTGACAAGCTTTTTTGCACCTTGGTCACAGTAGCACAACAGGGAGCTGTAAAGAAAAGCATCCAGGAGGCAGGATCACCACAGATGAAACCTAGCAGCAAAAATGTGAAATAGAATTATGCAAAAATCACGTGTGAATAGCAAGATCTGCAGAGGATTCAATCCAAAGGTAGAGGGGAAATGATGAAGTGGCAGACATCCCATCTCTGTGACTGGTCTCTACTCTCCAGTGTGTTCTGATCACACTTTGAGGGGATCAATTCTACTCCCACAACAGTGGGAATAATCTGACAATAGGAGCTGGGTGGATCAGGGCAGAATCAGTTTCATGGAGGTGCCTTTGTCATTCAGGGCAGAAATTCTGAATACATGAATCATTGGGCTTCAAATAATACTCACCTGGAAAAATAAAACGATGATGAGAGCTAATAAGACAATAAAACCACTCAAACGAACGAAAGCAGATAGTACACAAGTGATTTTATGGCAGCTCAGTACAAGTTCTTATTATTGACTCAGGAATGTCTATTTAAGGAATGTGTTTGGGAGGATGTAGATTTACAACCTACAGGTATGCTCAGAACAGCATACTCTGTGTTTGAGAAGTTGTGGATAAAAAAAATACTCTCTTAGACTTGATGTTTAACTACAATAGGAAACCTTCATTTGCATAACTTGATGAATAACATTGGACTTGGGTTTTTCTTGAGCTTTGTTGTGTACCAGAGGGAGAGAGCAGTGACATTCTTTAGAGAGTACTTTTAAAGCAGCTCTAAAGTTCACTTGTTGAAATGCTGAAAGTATTTTGTACCAACTGATGTGCAGTTAAATGAAATAGACTTACTCTCTGTACGTTTAGGGATATTTGTATCATCATCTAGTTTTCCCTAAAAGACACTTTGATGTAATAGGAGACTTTTTCATGATTCATATTCTTTTAAGAAAATGGCCCATATTTAAATTGACTGTGGCTCTGTCTCCAGATGTCAATAAATTATTTCCTTAAGAACACTGGTCCCAAATGCAGATCCTTGTAAACGGCCCCCTCACTAATGCTCCTTCTTGGTATCCAAACACTGCCTCCATGGTTTCTTGGGAGGCCTTTTTTATTGTTCAAAGTGGGGAAATTATTCCAAGCACTGTTTTGTTTTTGGAGATTTCATCAGTCTGTCCCAGGCACACTCCTCTTCCTCTTCCTTCTGTTCCATCCCACTTCTCCTCCTTGTGGGATGTTTCTCCTGCCTCCCTCAGATCTGGGAATGAAGTCCTGAATGGATTCATGCTGCATTCCAGGTGGGGATTTTGTCCCTTCCTTTATGGGCTCTCTGGGTTCAATGTTGAAGGAACAGAAGGGAGAATAACAACATAAATTTTTCATTGTGCGTGGCTATGGCTATGTCATTTTCATAGTGCAGGATGGAAAGAATAAAATCCCTAAAATGTATGGAAAGGCCACCTGAGAATATTCTAACCTGAAAATAAGCCCAATTCCAAGGACTAACGTTCTCTGCAGCAAAGCTGGGAAGGTTCTCATACAAAGATCTGTTTCTTATGGGGGTGGATTAGCTGCTTGAACTGCAATATCAATGGAACACCTGGAAAAAGGTTGAACTGGAAGGCAAAAATCACTTGATGACACAGTTATTGAAGAAATCACATAGAATTGAATCGAAATCTCACAGTCCTGTGTCTGTGGCAGGTACTGTAGTTGCTGATAAAAGGACATGTACTGCAGATAGCAGATATAGGTTATGCTGAGGAAAGAGGAGTGGGATTCACTGGAAGGACAAGGAGGTCAGGGGGAAAATGCAGCCAGAACCAGAAGAGAGCAGCAGCCTTAGACACACTTCGGTGGTGGAGACTGGAAATTAGGATCTGTGTCTTAGCACAGAGAGGAGAAGTGATGGGGAGATTTTAAGTGTACATCCATAAACCAGGAGGCTGAAGTGTACTGAATCCACTGGATCTACCAGTATTTCACTGGAATGAATAAATGGTGAATTTTTACAGTGAAGGGGATTGATAGAGGGAAGTCCACGGGAATCTGTAGTGTTCACTTTGTAAAAGGGACAAAATAATGACACATATTTCTGTTGAGACAGGATTGTTCCAAGCAGGCAGAACTAAAACTGATTGGGAAGGTGCAGAAAGCTGAAGGATTAAGTGCCAGAATAAAATTCACTTGGAGAATTTTATAATAGATGGAAACCTTTCTTTGATGAGGGTGTGCATGACTATTATTGCTCAGAAGTGTGTTTTTGGAAACATCAGATGGAGTTCTCAGCAGCATTAGTTCGATGCTTGACAGCTGTCAGAAAAAGCAAATTGAATATTTAGCAACTTTGAGAGAAGGCATTCAACACAGAAAACACAGCCCTGTCTCTGCTGTAGTGGGAATTGGTTTTACATGTGCTCCTGCACACAAATTTTGGTTACCCTGTGTCACAGGGAGGTCCAGGGGAAGGTGAAAGGAATGATCAGAGGTGTGGAAGAGCAGGGAAGACATGGAATACATGGTACAGTCCTTTCCCTTGGGAAAGGATTGACAGATGAGTGAAATGGGAGAAGAGGATAGATTGAAATCATTATTGATATTGATTTGAATATTGATGTTATAATGATATGACTCATAAGGCAGGGATTATGGACTCAATGACTCATGAAAAGAATGTCTCTTTTCGTGCTAATGCTATTCAAAAGCTTTTCCACTGGATAGTTCAGATGCAAAAAATATATGCAAGTTAACAAGAATAGTCTAAATTAATGTATGGCATTTCTTACAGAACAAAATGCAGGATGTCCCTCCTTGCAAATTTCTGTGGGCAACACTGGTGCTTATATTCTTTCATAAACATCTAAAGATGATTGCTGTTGGACAGAGTATATTATTTTAACTGATGCAATCCAGTTGAAAGAAGCTGTTCTGATGTATGGCATTAGAAATATATTTATGAATCTGGTGTGTGGCTCTTAGTTATGTTATTTTTGTGTACAGAAATTGTCTCTATAAATACATAATGGGAAATTTAAAGACAGGAATCAGCATTTATGATATTCAACGGCTTTTAAAATGTATTTGTTGAATTATGATGAAAGAATACTATTTAAATCTTTTAAAAGGAGTTGTTTTTCTTGAAAGCCATTTTCTAATGAATTGAATCTGATCACATTATTTTAGATTCCAAAATGTTTTATTGATCTGTTTAGGGAGGAAATCAGTGCCTTGGCTTTAAGGTAAGCCTCATCTCAGGGTACTGTAATGTGGGATGCAGTTTCACTCAGCTTTGATACTTAACTACCCTATCCTCTTTTTTTTTTTTTTTTTTGGATTAATGGTAGAAAAAACCCCAAACCTATTTTACAGTAAGCAACTACCAGTGATGTTGTAAGGCAGCTGCTTTGCCAGGCAGTGCTGATGGGAAGGGAGATGTTTTCAAACCAAGCGTGTTTCTTCTGCTTGTTGGCAGTTCACGTGCTCCCAGCAACAAACCTGGTAGGTTCTGTAGATCCCCTTCTGTGTTCCTGCAGCCTCTGAGAAGAGTTTCATGACTTCAGTTATATGTCCAAGACTGGAAAAACATTAAAAAACATTATCGTCAGACAACCCTTCCAGTTATTTTAATGTGTGTTTTTAATGATCTTATAATTTAAGTGTTTGCCAGGCCAAAGATCAAGGAGTGGGTCAGTTTGATATCTGTGTGGGGATGAGCTTTTCTTTTTAATCTCCAGCCTCAATCAACCCTTTGTCTCTTCTGCTGCCCAGAGTAGTTGTGACCTGGAGTGAGCTGACACTGCTTGGTGGATATAATTAATATAATAATATGATCAATAATAAATATCATTAATCTGATACTATGGTACAGGCCACAGTATTTATTTGCTGCTTTTTTTCCCCCAGTAATCTTAAGTTCAGCTGAACACAGAGAAGGCAGTTTTTCATTAATTTTTGGAGTAAATTTGGATGTTTATATAATGGAGAAACACTGGAGGAAAAAATCCATTTACATAAGAATTCAGGAGCAAATGAAACAAAGCTAACTGCATCCTCATTATTCTATTTGAATGCAGCGTGCCAGCCAAGTTAGATTTGGTGGAAGGCCTTATTAATGATTCCTAAATGAGCAGACTTTGGGATGGTGATATTATCTGTGATGCATTATTGAATCAACAGAAATAAACCTGCTGTCATTAGCCTAATTATTTAGATATGCTGAAACATAATGACTATTTTAAGTGCAAATAAGCTGCAGTTAGCAAGCAACTAGCCAAATAAGTGAGGTGGGATAGCAAGGGAGTGACTCACCGGAGCAGGGAGGGAAATTGGAGAAATGTAAGGACTTACTAGAAGAAAAACAGTCAGGATGCCATTTCTCACTGTTCCAAGTACATTGGAGGGCAAAGCGCTGCTCCCTGAATAGATAATGGTGATACTGTTTATTGGATTTTATTTTTTTTTAATTTTAACTCTCCTGCTTTGCCAGAACATCTGTCTGAAGTGAACTCTGAGCCTTTGCTAGATCAGCTTTGCCAGCGGTTATTGCAGCATCTGTGAGTGCTGAAATTACCCACAGATGGGCTGGCTGGGGCTCAGCAGCACCAGCTCACAGGGCTTTGGCTGCTCTGCTGCCCTTTAGTGGAACAACCTGGGACTAGAAATAAGTGCCCACAAGGTAAAATAACTTTTCCTGTTATGAGTTAGTGGGGGGAAAAAAAAAAGGAGAGAGAGAGAAGGAAACGAAATTAACTTCTTGAAAAATACTTGTCAACTGTACTTGAATAACAGCTAATTTGAATGTCAGGTTTTCTCATTAATCCCTTGATTAAAATAATTTTCTTTTTTATAGCCAAAATACTTGCATAAATATAGAAAATATAATAATGTAGAAGTTATATTTAAAACCTTTTTTTTCTGAGGTTAGGTGTGTTTGTAATTAAATCTGTCTGTCAGAAAATAAGGGTTACAGGCATCTCCTCAGTTGTATGCAGGAATCCATCTTCATGCATCCTTTTCCCTCATTAGCTCTTAAAATAAGGAAAAAGCAGTTGTTTTGTGTATTGTTTTGGGTTGTTGTTGAGGTTTTTACATGTATCAATATAAAACCAGTGAAAAGAGTTCTTTCTGATACCAGGAAGACTGTATTGTATAACAGAAGAGGAAATTTTAGAATTAAATTTTCTTTTAGTGTCTGTGACTTCATCGTTTGCTAATAAATTCACTTTTCTATTTTATTATGGATTGTGTGACTTCTGATATCTGCGAGACTTTTTGTAATTCTATCCTGTTTCTATTTTAAGTGATTGCAAACTGGAAGGTCCTCTGAGCAAGTGGGTCCTTCTTTGCTCTGAGTGTTCAAAAAGAGGCAAACAAAGCCCAGCCCCAGAACCCAAACAGAAGCAAAGCTTCCTGCAGTTTGGCTGAAGGTTTCTTCTCAGTGGCATAATTCTCATGTTAATTCTCAGTTGAAAATCGTCTCCTGTGAGTATTTACAACCCATTAGAATTCATCATCTATTACATTTAGAGCACAATACTTATGTGCTGTGGGTACATTTACTTTCCCACGCTTCTTGTTAGGTTATTATCTAAGGAATATTTTTAAACTGATTTTTCTGCTCTTTCTGAAAGTCATTTAGAAAGTCCTGTCTGACATTTTCATATGAAAAGTGCTAAATAAGTTTCAGACAGAAAAGCACGTGCTCTCCACCTTTAGCTGCTGACAGGTGCTCAAAAGCTACTATTTTTGTTTGTTTTTAATGAGGGCAAAGGATCAGTTGTTGAACCAGGAGAGAGTTTCTGTTGTAGTGACATCAGTGAAGAGTTAAAATGCTGATCAATTCAGGACTGTCTCAAGCCTAGCATTACCAATTCAGTTGTGTTAAACATACTGAGGTGGATGTGGTGATTTGTACTTCATTTGTCATTTCAGTGGCTTTACGTTGCTCATGCTTTGGCATAAAAGGTAAATGAGATGGTATTTCAGTTGATAGAGTTGCATGTGTCTTGATACCAAAGTGGTTTTCTTTCTGGAAAACGTTAACCTCTGTTGAATGCAACAAAATTGTAATGCTCAAAATACACGGAAGAGAAAATGCTGCACAGTTTCCTTATGAAACCATTTTGAAGTTGATTAATGTTTCATAGAGTTTATTTACAATATGTATAATAGAATTTTGCATAATTCAAAAGCATGCTATTTGATCTTGCAGCATTTATTGAACTAAGAGTTTTTATAAAATGCATAAACAAATATATCAAACCAATGGTAGAAGTACATCAAGGGTAAAGTACATCAGCTATCTGAGAACTCTCTCCAAAGTGCTGCTCGAGATTCTCAGTGTGCAAATGCCCTGTACACAATGAGCCTTTAAAACACGTTTTCATATTTCAAGTAATTCCTCTATCCTAGAATACAAAAAATTTTTTTTTTTGAGTCATAATGATTGGAGTCAGTAGGGCATAAATTGGCACCACATGAAGATTTATGCAAGTCCTCAGTAAATTCTTGGGGGGGTTATTCTTGCAGACCTACAGTTTGAAGATTCAGTCTTTTGAGAGTCAGTCACACTTCCCCTGCAGGGGGGTGTGGGATGTCATGAAACTCAGTCCAGAAAGAGCCTTCATCCAGACAGAGAAACACTGATTTTCCCTGGGCTTTTCGGTACTTTCTGTGATACCATTTTGTTGATTATCCTTGATCCTGGTCTGTCTGGTTCTGTTAGGGACATTGTTCATGTGAAGGGAGCCTGCAACAAACCCATCTGCAAAAGCAGTGGACTCAGCTTGTAAAAACTGAAATGTGTCATGAGACAGAATGTTTCTTTCCAGGTTTTTCTTTCTTTTTTTTTTTTTTTTTCTTAAATTTCAGATTTTTCTTCGTTTAGTTAATGATGTGCAATCATTGCAGCAGCCTGTGAAACAAGCATTGTAACATCTGCACGTTATTCACAAGCCGTTGTTGCTGTGTGGAGAAGAGAAAAGTATCTCCCACTGACTTCTCCCACCTCACAGTCTGGCACAGTGCTGGTGGACAGGAGACTGACAGAACAGGAAGCAACCTGAGAAAACTGATAATTGAAAATGGGAAGTTAGATTCAAACTTGGATTAATTTGCCAATCCCAGCTCTTTGGCTGCTGCTGCTTTTAAAAGTTTTGGAGGTCTGATTTATGTGTGGGGTTTTGTGTGGTGTTCTCTTTGCCTGCCAAGTTTTCCCAAATGTCACGGGTTTATTTCACATCCCATCCAGTCTCCCTGGCTCATCCAGTGTTCTTGTCAGGGGATATCTCTGTGGTGCTGTGGGCATGAAGCAAACTCAGAAAGAAAAATGTGTTATTTGTTTTTGTCATTTGCAAGTTATTTAAGAATTCGTTGCCTGGAAGAGGAACAGCAGAATTAGCAATTAGTCAGTTTTCTTCTTGTTATGTAGAATTCTGTCATATGACATCTCCAAGTATCCTCATTCGTATCAGTGAAATTACTGAGAAAGTAAAAGAAAAGCTGCATATTGGAATGTAGAAGGAGCCAGCAATGTGCCCGCATGGCAGAGAAGCTGGATGGTGTGCTGGGCTGCTTGAGGAGTGTTGCTGGCAGGTGGAGTGGATCCTTCTGCCTGCTTGGCGCTGGGAAGGCCACACTGGAGTTCTGGGTCCCAGCACAAGGGAGATGTGGCACTGCTTAACCTGGAGAGGAGAAGGCTCGGGGGATCCTCCTCAATGTGCCTGAGTACCTCGGGACAGGGACCTTTCAGCAGTGCCTGGTGACAGGACGAGAGGCACTGGGCACGTGGGGCACAAACTGGCATGCAGGAGGTTCCCTCTGATCAGGAAATGTCTCCCAGTGTGAGGCTGACTGGGCACTGGTTACCTGGCAGAGTTCTGGGCTCTCTGGGCTGTGCAGAAGCTGGCTGGACATTGTCCTGGGCAGCTCTAGGTGTCCCTGCTTGATGTCCAGAGGTCCTGTCCATCCTCAGCAGCCTGAGGGTTAATTATGCTGATGCCTTAGGTTTTAACTTTTATATTTTTAAATCCTGTACTGCCTGGTGTGTAACTCTGAAGTTTCTTGCAGCCTGTTGACTTCTGCTCTCTCGTGCTGGGTAGACATAACAAAGCCTCTCCAGGCCTGCTCTCCAAGGACACTCAGACCATCCTAGGCCCAAAAAGTATAAATCAAAAGGCTCTGAGAGGGGGGCAAGCCGAGGGGAAGTTACATCATTAAACTGAAGCTTTGATTGGAGAATTAACCCTGATGTGCAAATGAACCGAACCTATAAAAGTGTGAAGAACTTGTGGCCTGCCGTCCATCTCGGCAGTGACCTCTGGCTCCCCAGGGTGTACTTTTGAAGGCCTTTCAAATAAATTCCTGCCTTATTTCTGTACTCCTGTCTAGTCTCTGTTTTTAGATGGCCTCTCAAGGCATCAGTGCAGCAGTGACAGTGTTACAGGTTCGTGTAACTTCTTCAGGTCTCAGCCTCTTCCTGCAGTGTCATTAAACACTTCAGCAGAGATGCAAGAAGAGAACAGGAAAGGAAAGAATATTATTTTACAGGGAGTAGTGATTGACATAATTAAATTAGCTAAGAGTCATGCCCTGTCATTTATATCAGCAACTGCCCAGTGTGATCTCGAAGCATTTCAGGCTCCTACATGTTGATACACATAGATAACATCTGTGCCACAACAGTTAGGAAGTTTTGTCTTTTCCTTGTGTGAAGGATGAACTTGGAATTTAAATGAGCAGAAAATATTCTAAACCAGACAACAAATGCACAGCAACCCTCCTAATAGCAAACATCATTTAGTGCCAGGGAGAGGTTTTCTCTGTTGGAGATCTTAAAAAAGTAAAAAAAAATAAATTAGCCCTACTCTGTCAAGGACAGCAGAAATAAAATTTGAACCTATCTTGGAGCGATGGAATGGAGTAGTGAAATCTCAAGGTGCCCTTATTTAAATACTTGTCTAAAGACAAGGTTTAGGATTCTCTTGGAAATTTGTGTTGTCAGCTGAATGCATTGAAAAGATAACGTTCCCATGCAGAACTGAGCAGGATATGAACTATTTTAAAGCAGAATACCCTTATCTAAAAAAGCCCAACCAACCACAAACAAAAAAACCCCACAAAAAAACCCCAACAACCCAAAAGAGTGATCACTGTAGCCCAGCGTAGCCAAACTGATTAGCTCTTTGCTTTTCCTTCTTTCTACCTATACTCCTTGCCAGCAACACCTCTCTGAAAAAGAATTTTCACTCTGCTGCTTTCCTTGCTGTGCTAATCACCTGTATCTGAAAATATATCTTCAAAATTGTTCTACTGTGACAGGTCAGCAGATAAAAGTGGGATACCAGGGGGTAAATGCACTCACTAATAGACTTCCTTTCTGTAACCTAAGCAATATTCCAGAAAAAATACTTGGGTCATCATTGGTGTTAGGTTTGAAAATATTACTGGAAAATGAAGTCCTGTACTTTGTTGCTGGAGATGAGATTTTTTTTTTTTTTTGGTCTTAGGTTCTGGCTTTCCTGTCTCTCAGTTAATTTATGTGATAATTACCACCACAGTTGACTGACCAAAATCTTTAATGATAAAACTATAGGAGCCCAGGCACCATGGTGAGACTGAGCTATTAGTGCCTCTACGTGTGAGACACACAGAGTGCTTTGCCTTCTCATTCCTCCCTTTGTCACACAGCACAGAGTTACAAAGTGGAAATTCAAGCGTCACAAAATGCTGCCCGCTCCTCGATTCGAGGTATGGCTGGTTTTCTGTGCCAGAGTGTGGCATTTCCATACTGCTGATCCCACCAGTTTCCCATCAGCGCCATTGCAGTATCACACCCTCTAAATGGGAGGTCAGAGCTTTGCAAATAGAGGCTGCTCTGCTCTAGGAACCTCTCAGAACTCAGTGGGCAGAGCGAGCTCTGAAACATGCTGAGTTATGCTGATGTACACAAAAGGCAGAGCTGGCCATATTTCCATCTTTTTCACACTTGATGGCTTATGGTCTAATGGTGCTGTGCTATATATAATCTGTAAAAGGTGATTTCTCAGGTTGAACTTAAAAATTATTGAATTATTGATGCAATTTAAGTCTGCATTAATGGCTTGGATGTGAATTTCTATATTTAACATAACCACTAATAATCTGGGCCCTGCCTAGGAAAGCATGTGGTCAATTATTTTTCCCATTATCTCATGTTTGTTTCAGTAAAAACGTGATTTGTAGTCATCTGATTTATTGAAATATGGGGATTTTTTGGCAATTTTAGTGTTGTAGAACAGAATGTGTATATTAATTTCCATGACCTGAGGATGACTTGAAGCAAAATGTTGTCCTTGCTAATAGCTGAATGCCTGCACAGCAAAAAATAAAACCCTCAGAAGGATCTTTGAAATTATTGAGCCATTGGTTGTTTCAAAGCAGTAATATCACAGCTTCAACAAAAAAATTCTTCACTGGAGCCCGGATCTAAAGCATCCAGAATCTCCCAGCATTTTCTCCTGGAGCTTAAATACTCTTGGTAATAAAATCCTGTAATACACATGAATACAAAAATAATATTGTTTTTACTGTTGGCTGGATCAGGCAGCTTCTCTGACTGGAAATTAATTGGTTTGTGTAGAGTTAGTTTTGTTTGCATCAGCTGGCCCTAATGTGATGAACTGGGCACCTGTGGGACCACTGTGACCAACATTTAGGAACACAAAAGCAGTGCTGAGGAGAGCCCTGGAAAGGGCAGCCCTGCTACCTGGGTAGCTCTCTTTATCCAGGACACTGCCTTGGGATTTTAGCACAGCATCAGGAAGGTCAGGAAAGAGCTGCTGCATCTTCCTTCCCACTCCTAGGCCTTTTCTGCTTAAAAAAAAATACCCAAAAAACCTTGAAATCTTGATTTTACACAGCCAGTCAGGGACTAGGAAACTGATTGGCAATGCTGATATCAACTTAAGTTTGCTTTTAAAATCAACAATATATTTCCAGCAGCCAGTGCACGATAACCAAGGTTTCAAAAGCAGAGTGCCAGAAGGATTCTCATGCCCAGGCCAACAACAGGGAAAGCTTTCTTTGAGAGACTTCATGAGACAAGTGGTTTCTCTGGCATCAGTGTTTGTCCTGATGCCAGAAGCCTTTCTGTGACAACAAGGCATGAAATTTCCCTCCAGCCTGGCATCTGGCTGCATTTGCTCAGTGTGGTGGGGACAGCCAGTTAAATAATACAAAGTGATTTTCAACAAGTTTAATGCACCTGATCTAGTTGATATCCTCTAGGACCACTCTGATACCCTTTACTGCTTTTTAGTGATTTTTTTTCCCCCCCTTGTGTAAAAAAAATAGGACTTGACTCTTAATGGAACACTCTTTTGTCACTGAGGATGGGATGTTGACTTGTGGAACCAGACTCCAGTGTGTAAAGCTAAGGGACAGATGAGCTATTTCAACATTCCCTGCAGAACTAGTGCTCTGAATGTAGGTTGCAGGTAATAAAAGTTGCTGTGTATTATTTTGGACAGAAGAAGAGGGAAAAACCCCTTTGATTTCTTTTGTTCTTTGAGCAGTGATTATAGGGGTGCTCAGTCTGTTCTTTAGGGATGCTCCATAAAGTGTTGGCACTCCTAGCTAATTTCTGGTTTTAAAAAACCTTAAAAAACAAAATTAACAATGCCAGCTCCACCACACCCTAACAAACCCATCCACTGCAACCACCAACCTCACTGGCCTTGAGAATAAGTCCCTACTGTATTTTTTAACCATAAAATGAATTTTACAGTTGCAGTGCTTTTATTAAGCTTGAAAATGCGATCACCACCTCCTGTTGCCCGCCTTCTATACAACTGAAGTGTCATTTGAAGGAAGAGATGTAATTCATACCTTAGGAAAACATGGTGGTGAGGAGTTCTTTCTGGTACATTCTTCATGTTCTCACTGGGGTTGGCAACTTTCAATGCTCCTTGTGAGAAAGGCATCAAAGCCTGAAGGAGGAAACAAAGAAAGAGGGAGAGAGTAAGCTCAATATTGTTAGAGATGACTTTTTCTTGAGGCTGTTTTCACACTTCCTCAGGCAATCAGATTTAAAAAAAAAGTAGTCTGTAACATGAAGCCCACTTCTGGAGTCTGATAAGATAAAACTAGACACGCCAAGAAATCTTTATTTCTCTGCAAAGTTATTGGTTCATATCTCATATCCACAGATTAAAGTAGAAATTGATCTTGCTTTCAAAGAATTTTTATAATGCTGATTGTCAAGCACGGGTTAATTTGCTGAGTTCTTTTTCCTGCTCAACAAGTGGAGTGTTTTTGTTGTGGGGTTTTCTTCAGCTTTATATGAAAACACATCTTCATTCTGCTTTGAAGTGTTTTTTACACATTAGTATGAAAACATGTACTACAAGTGGTTTTTAGCTATGTAGGCACTAATCTAATCTTACCATTTCAGTTTGCAAGATAATGTATTTCCTCTTTCATCATTGGGTTTAGACTTACCCTTTAAAAATAAAAAGGGTAAAAGGAGATAGGAGGCAAAAATTTGCTAAGCTGAAAGAACATGAAGAATTTTTTTTCCTCCTTGTCTTCCTAAACATACCTAAGTAATCCTCTGACAGGAGAGATGCCAGGAAAAAGTGCAGAAATATGTATGTAATGACCTTTGCTATTAAAATTAACATGTGCCTCCTGCACCTGTTCGGAAATGGTTTAACATTCTTCTCCCTGACTTCAGAAACACTGGGTAATTAAACAGTACTTTCAGTGAAGGTCAACTCTGAATTAGTAGTTCATTAAATTATTTGTCATGCTGAATGTTACTCCTGGTCACCAGTAGTGAATTCAAACAAAGAGCAGAGGAATGTAGTTTCTGTGCTCTCATTGCTGGGGAAACTTGTGTCTGAGTTGTTAGGTCACCCAGCAGGGAGGAGCCCTTGTGGCCAGCACAGAAAATCCTTGTTTGCACAGGGATTGGTAGAGGTGGCATGCTCAGAAACATCTCAGGAGTGTGCTGCCTGCTCTTATTTCAGAATATGCATGTAATAGCTCAATTGTCCTCTTCAGGCCCTGGAAAATGAATTTGTGTTGGCAGGGCTTTCTCTTGTCATGTCACACCTTTTACACCAGCTACAAGGAGGGCCTGTGCCTTTTTATTGTAATTTTACGTGGTGGTAAAAGTTTGAGATGGAACAAATTATGACTTAGACATCCCCAGATTTAAAGCACCTGCTGAAACAAACCCAATTATGAAGTGGATAATTAAAACCAACTGTAAATACTGCAGTGTGTCCTGGGATGTGAACCACTTGGCATCAGATTTTCTTGCAAGTGAGAGGCAGCAGTGTATTCCTGTGAAGTCCTGATCTGAGTGTTCTCTCTTGCATTTCCAGCGCTGGTCTTCAGCAGTTTTTCCCTGTAAGGATGGTCAATAGAGCTTAGTGTTTCTCCTTGAGCCTGTAGGATTCACAGCTACAACAAAACTAGGTGCAGACACAATGTACAATCTTTTTTCCATCCTAATTACAGATGTTCTTTAGTTCATTTAGGACTTGAGTAGGGATTCTGTTTAAAATCAGTGTGAATTTAGGCTATAACCTGTCCTAATGCACCCTCAGTTGTCCCTGTGTCCCTCTGTCCCTGAGGCTGCCTCTGGAGCTGCCCTTGCAGGGATACAGGCAGGAGGCACCAGGGCATCTCTGCTCCCGTTGGGTGTGCCTGGATTAAACTGATCCAAACAGCTGTGAGACCTCTTCAATATTTATCATACTGTCCATATAATGAAACTCTGCTATTGGTAATTGCTAGGAGATTAAACCTTTCCAAAGACACAGTTAGTGAATACTAATGCCCTGCTCTCCAGAGGAGGGGATGTTGGGAGAGCTGGGGAGGGAAGAAGAAGGAAAATCATTCAGTGTTCAGGGGCTGTGATATGAGGGAAAACCTCATTATTTGTTCAAGGCACCAGCACAGGGTTTTTGTAGGCCAGATCTATCTACAGATGCTGTGTGAAAAAGAAGCATTACAGGACAGTGCATGTGAAACACTTCGGGTCTGAACCTTGGTCTGTTCCTGAGGGATCTGGATTGGCATTATTACCCGAACACTTGTTGCTGTGGTATTTACAGGGGGAAGGAAGAAACCTCTGCACTAACGAAATCTCGAAGTTGTTGCTTTCTTGACGTCATTTCTAAACCTGATCCTAACCCCTTTGGTTCTCCATGTATTTCAGTGCAGGTGCTCCTTGCACCTTTCAGTAGGCAGGACAGGAATATTGCATTATCCCGGCTCTGCCCCTGTGGTTGGAGCAATTTCTGCCACCCCTCCTTGTTCCCCTGTTGTTTCCTATTGCTCAGTGTCAGTTACAGGCTTGGGAGGGGTGGAATGCAGGAGCTTCAGCAGGTGTGACACCTCCCCGAGCTGGCCTTGGGGATGGGCTCAGGATGGGCTGCCTTCAGATGCCCTGCCCAGAAAAATACATTAAACAGGGCAGAACAAGCAAAGTGCCCATTTTATAGAAAATTAAATCCCTTTCCAAACAGACAGGGAGAGGAGTCTTGTGTTGATCACCCATGTTACAGTGAGCTCAGTGGGGACAGAAGGGAAAGGTTCTTCCACCAGAGCCCTCCTGCCACAGACACAGGGAGGCTGTGGGGACACATTTGTGTCAGCAAACTCCACCACAGCCAACAGAATTCTTTGGAAAGATTGGTAATGCCGTCCTTCCACGGGCAGATTAGGATTTTCCAGTCCAAACTGCAGTGGGATGGAGACTGTCAATGCTCTCAGAGTGTCCTGGCGGCGCTGCCCACGCTGGATGGGGAGTGTCCAGTGGCACGAGGTGGCAGCTGAGGTGCTCTGACACCATCACCCACAGTGAAGCTGCTGTGGATGACAACCCTGTAGCTGCAATTTGGTACTCTGTGCACGAAGAATATGAGGTAGAGGTCAAGTGACAGACTCTTTTTCAATGCCTTATGCTAATGTGTGAATGGTTATCCAAGCCCTGTGTGGCACAAAATATTTTTCTATTTATTATTTATATGTATTGCAAAAAACCCATGCAGAGTAGACAAGGGAATAAGTAAAGAATGGCACATAGTTGAATGGGAAGACCAATAGATGGATGATACAAATTAACAACTTCTTTCTGTCTGGTTTCTTCAATAAGAATAGCTACATTTTATTAATGTATATTCAGACAAAGATACATTCACACACTAAATCAATTGCTTTTGGAAATAGTATTGAAACAAAGTAGAAAAGGGTATTTTGGGTGGTCAAGAAAATGGAAACTTCAAAAAATCTTTGTGAGGCTCACTGGAGATATTAAATTTTCTGTGGACTTTGTAAATTTATGTCCATTAGAAACTCCCAGACTCTAAATGACTTCTAAATTATATATCCTGTGAGGGTAAAATAAAAATCCAAGTTTTCATTTATATATATTAAGATTACAGCTGAGATCCATGATTTTATCATAGTGCCTCAATCCCATTAACATTGAGAGAAGTAAGATATTTAGATATCTTTGTGGAGAAATCCTACAAAATGAGGTTTTTAATGGACAATTTAATGAAAGCAATGCTGTGTGTGCAACAGCTGACCAAAAAAAAGGCAAGCAAACCCCTGGGAATAAATGGAACAAAGCAGGATAGGAAAGAGTTCTGAAGATTTGTTATGTTATGGGATCAGTTTAGGGAAGGGAAATACTGAGTGAGCAGAGTGAGGAGGACACGGGGTGTCTGTGCAGCCTCACCAGCCCCTCTGTCTCTGGCTGCTGGGGGTTAATTCCACCAGGCTGTGGTGTCCTGGACATCAGCCCTGCTGAGACTGGGCTTGACCTGAGCTGGGATTTCACATCTGCCACTCACATCCCACTGCTGCTGCTTGGTGGCTTCCAGGAAAAGCAGAGCAGACAGCAGGTCTGGGAGTGTCAGGTAATATCCGGTACCTAGAACAATTACCCTGCTGATGCCCTGAGAGCCACACTGTAAAAGTGTAATTGAAATACTGTGTGGTGTTTTACAAAATGGCCCTGTTATGTGTGTTACATGAAAATGCAGGTAAAGGTTTTCCTGAAATAGGCTTAATGAAAATGAGGAATATCCTGGCTTTGACAGGCAGCTGGAAGAAATGTTGCTGTAGAGAGTTTAATCCTCTGCTCTTAGGTTTTCTCTTGGTTGTCTGAAAGCCACCACACCATTGAAGCACTGCAATGATTTCCTGAGGAGCACTGATGTTCCTGGTGTCTTGGACACAGTTTTTACTTCAGGTCCCTGGGAATGCTCTGGTAACAGCTCTGTGCTGTGGAGGGAGAATGAGAAAACTTCGCTGCAAGTAACAGTTGTTGTTTGCAAGGCCAGAATGAGTCAACATGGGAAAGTACACTAGCTTGTGTGATGGTCTTTATACTTTTGACTGTATTTCTAAATTCCCTGGAAGAATGTTCGTTGAAGAAACTTAGGGATTACCTGGGAAGAAGAAAAGTTTTGCTATGAATTTTTCAGGAAATCCTCTCATGATTAATCTCTGTTTATACTTGAAATTTGTGTTCTCAGACAAATTTTCCCCGTGTTAAAGAAATAATTCTGCAGGAAAGAACAGAATGTCTGAGGAAGACAGCAAACACACACCTAAAATGGTAATTTAGTTTTAATGTTTTTGTGCTATGCTTACATCCGTGTTTCCAAGAGCTGATTTGATTCTGTAGCAGTTTCTTCTTGGAAAAAACCAGCATGTTTATGAAGGTGTTGACTCATGGCAGAGCTAAAACTGACAACAGTTAAGTGTAACTCCTTCCATTAACAGCAATGGAGTTCATGTTGTATCATTATCATGGTTGGAAAGCCTGTCAGGAAGGAAAAAAAGAAGAAAAAAAAAAAAAAAAAGCACTGTACACACTGATTTATGTGGTTTTTATATGGAGAACATGTGTTGTTGATCCCAGCCGGACTATGAAGGGCACAGGCATTCCGTTGCCAAGATTTAGGTGCCCTTTGAAAGTACAAAATCAGGTTTTGAGGCAAGGGTTAAAGTTACATCTTGACAACATACAGAAAATAAAAGGTGTGTAATGAGAAGAGAGAAAAGATACAAGGGAGAGGTCAGAAGAAGAATTTCTTTAACATTAGAAATCCTTTGTAGAATAAGAAGTGGCACAATAAATATGTTTTAAGTCCAAGGGGGTAGTTGATGTCAGGCATTTGTATGGGAGAATTTCGTGTGAATTTTTAGGTTGCACATTGAAAATTCACCAACTCAGTGGGTGTTCATACCACCAAGGTCATGGATTTGAGCTGTGTACGGGTGATGCGCTGAAGAGTTGGACTCAAAAATCCTTTTGGGTCCCTTCCAACTCAAAATATCCTGTGAAATCCCTCTCAAAAGTGGCTGTGCTGCCTGGGCAGAAGTGCAATGGCTGTGGTGGCTGATGCAAAGAAAACTGAGTGATGAACTTGAGAGCAGAGGAGTATAATATGGCTTGGGCTGCAAGCTGGTGAAAAGTATGGGCTTGGACTGTGAACAAAAAAATACTTTATTTACTACAAATGGGGTCATTCCCAATGGAAAGATGAAAAGAGGCTTATTTTCTTGAGCTCAGCCTGAGATGAGTCCAGGGGTACAGGATACTATGGTTCCAATCTTGACTTTGAATTGGACCCGAGAACAGTAATAAAACCAAAATTGTTCAAATCATTTAAGAAGAGAAATCCCTTCTGTGCTTATGCTCCCTATTTAAATTTCCTTAAAACAGCATTTCCCTCTTCTACCTGTGCTGCTGAGTTTTTAATACATCTATTTAAATGCAAATTTTGACTTTTGGTCTGTAATCACAAAAATGTTTGACATATAAATTTTTATCAGAAATGTAATTTTATAGAGAAGCAGTAATGGAGTGGTAGGCCACAAATACCAGAGTGATGCATTGCTCACCCTGTTTCAGTGAGGGGAACTGCCTGCTCCAGTGTCAGCTGATGGGAACGATTGTTTCCTAAATGCTCGACTTACCGAGATGTGTGTGGTGCTCTAAAGAACTTTCTAACTGTACTTGGAGTGTTTTCTTGTGTACCAAAAGCTCCCTGAGTACCATCATTTCTTTGTGTGCTCTGAATTGCCAGGATGGCAGTCCTGACTGTTGTATCTTCAAGAACAGAAGGATTTTTTCCAGCCTAGCATTTTTGTCTTGTTCACAGCAAGTTTATTGCCCTAGACTTGCCTGGCTGTGGGGTGTGTTTTACCAGCATGGTGTTGAATCCAGTGCAGGTTGCTCTTTGCTTGCTGCTGGGTGTGTCATTTGTATTTTGTCTTCCCCACTCTCATCAGACAGTCAGGCCCTCGCCAGCCCCTGTCCAAGGTGTTGATGGCCACCAGCCCTGGTGTCCCTGCCAGGGCCACAGCTGCTGAGCAGGGTCACAGCTGCTCGCACTGACGGAGCTCCAGCTGCAGCAGACGAGGTCCTGTTTGCCAGAGCTGTCGTCCTGTCTGTCTCCCTAGGACTGATCCAACAGCAGTCGGTGCTGGGCTGAGCAGTCACAGCAGCAGCAGGCCACAGGTGCCTTTGGCTCAGGGTTTGGCACAGCTGGGTGCCACTGCAGCCACAGATTCTGCCCTGTGAATCACAGAACAGGCTGAGCTGGCAGGGACCCACAGGATCATCCAGTGCAGCTCCCGGCCCTGCACACACACCCCACCCATCCCACCAGTCCCACCCTGTGTGTCCCTGGGAGTGGTGTCCAGACGCTCCTGGAGCTCTGGCAGCCTCAGGGCCATGCCCATTCCCTGGGGAGCCTGGGCAGTGCCCAGCACCCTCTGGGGGAAGAACCTTTCCCTGATCTCCAGCCTGACCCTGCCCTGACACAGCCCCAGCCATTCTCTGTGTCCTGTCCCTGGTCACAAGAGTGAAGAGATTGGTGCTGCCTCTCATGAGGATGTTGAAGACCACAATGAGGTCTTCCCTCAGTCTCCTGTTCTCGAGGGTGAACAAACCAAGTGCCCTCAGCTGCTCCTTATGACTTCCATTCCAGTCCCTTCCCCATCCTCATGGCCTCCTTTGGATGCTCTCTGATGGCTTCATGTGTTTTCTATGCTGCGGTGCCCCAAACTGCACCCAGAACCCGAGGTGAGGCAGCGTTAGGAAGCACTATTTTCCAGTTTGTGTTGGGTGGTCAGTCATAGAGGCAGAGCAGAACATGGTGCCAGGCATGAAAGGAGTGTTAATCCCAGTACTGACTTCTGAAGGATCAATAATGTCTGAACATACACTCATTTTAAAGAAACACTATACCCATACATACCACAGCCAAGTCTGTGCCTCCCTGGGATAGCAGGCTTATATTTACTTGATTCTAGAATTAAGTGAATGTAGGTGGCTGCTTTCATTTTACTTACTGTTTAAAATAGTTCTTATATTATCATGCCAAGAGTCAATATGAAATGTCAGATATTTTATTGTACTTTCAGTTATAGAAGAGAACACGCCTTAGGTTCTGCACATTCTGCATTTTATGTTCCCTAGATGCCCTGGCATTAATTACATACTTCAGGTTCTGAATGACGGAGGATCTGAAGGGCACTGTGCTGCATTTTCATTCTCACCATCTCTATCTATTTTCTGAATTTAGACAGGTTACAAAGTGTTACTGAAGACTTGAGCAGTGTTGAAGCCATTTAAAAAATAGCAGTAACATATCAAGTGTATCAAATAGTCTGATTCCTTGCTGTTTGTCAAGGAACAAGGAATTGGGAGAGGAGGAAAATCTTAGGATTTGAACCAAAAGCTATTTGACTGCATTGAGAGTCTGGAGAAATTATTTCTTACCCACTCCACTCAGTGGGCTCGGTGCTGATTCCCCTGCTCACTGAGATGGTCCTGGGGCCTGTTTCATTGCCACTCATCTCTCCTGACTCGGCTTGCTTTGCTCTGCTAAGATCTGTTTATTCACTGCTGCTAAGGCTGGAGTGTGCTGGATCATTAGCTAACTGTTCAAGGTTAACCAACTTTTTTGTGCTGAAATGGCTTTTTATGAAACACCTTTTAAGGTTTTGAAAATACTTGGCATTAGCTTACCTTAAAACCTGAGATCTGAGTGCAGCCATCATCATATTTTTAGTGAGATTAAGATTTTCCTCTCTTTCCCCCTCTCTGTGTTGTAAAAACACATTATTTTTAGTCCATTTCTGCTTTATTCGTGTGCAAAGCCAACAAATGTCCTGAGCATATCTGTGAAGTGCTTTATTTTTCAAGTGCTTATGTAATTTGCTGGACACTCATGTTTAAATGCTTGCATATTGAAAAAAATAAGCATTTGTATATTCAGAAATACCACACTAGTGGTTCTCACTCCTCACTTTGGTCAACCTTTTTCCCTTAAGCACTGAGCAAATTTCATAGTGTAGTCATGCAATTTTTATAACAATTTTGACACTGGAAATTAATTGTAGGCTTGATCAAGATACATGTTCAATGACACATCCACACAGACCAAATTTCCTATAGAAGGTTATGATCAGTGTCAGCCAGTTTCTCTTTATTTGTGCTAGCCCTTTTTTAGGTTTTTATCCACGTTGTGGCCTTAGTTTTCGGATATGTCTTCATCATTCTGGATCTTGAGAGTTTGTGTCCTCAAGTCGTCAAAGCACAGGAATATTGGTGTGCCAGTGCACAGCAGGTACAGCACCAGGAGCATCCCCTGCACCTCTTAAGGTCCAGGAGGATTTTCAGATCATGCACTGTTCCCATGAGCCACTCCAGGACACCAGATTTAATACAATTAGCCTACTTCACCCTCCTTGCCATGTTTTGCCTTTTAAATTACCTAATTTTTCAGCTTAACATGCAGTAAACACTTCATTAGTCATTTTGGTCATGATGTAGAAGGGATGGATGTGGGGGAAACGGGCTCATGATAGCTAAAGCCAAACCAGGGTTATAGCCCAGATGAAATTCAGAAAAAGAGAAATCCTAAGGGGAAGAGAGAACTATTTTTATTAGCAGTTTATCCCCTTATGGTGACCTAGATACCTGTGCTGGTCTTGGGGAAGGGGAAGCCTGTTATTAAGAAGCCCTGAAGGAAGCTCTCTGTGCTGATCTTAGGCTGCAGAGGAAGCAGGGCAAAAAGGGAATGTGAAAAGGGAGTTTGCAGGTAACAGCTTCATGCTGTAATGCAGCGTTTCAGACCTGTTTTAAGGTATTTAATATATATATTTGCTGTCATGCATTTTTTTAAATACTTGTCAATATTTTATTTCATATGGCAAATAGATCATTAATGGTGAAACTTCTATCACCTGCTGTATGAGAGGAGATAGCATATATTAAATGTTTGCTTCTGGATGCAGATTTGTGGTGCTCAATCCTATGCCAAGATATTGTTCAAGTTGAATTGCTTGAGGGCAGGCACACGTAAACAAATCACTCACTGTTTGATCCAATGCCCAGATGGAGTTCCTGACAGTAATCAGCAGCTGGCCAGAGGGATGGGGCAGTGCCAGTGCACTCTTCATGTCTTCACAGGGCTCTGAGTTATTCCTGATGGGTGTCAGGGCTGAAAAGTTTGTGAACTCCACAGTGTCACACCCCGTGACTGACCCGTGGTGGTTTGGGGTTTGTGTAGATCAAGGCACTCCCATTCAGTGTTGGCCACATCAGTTCCTGCATGGAAGAGGCTTCTGCAGTGCTGGGATCCTGAACTGAAAATAAAGGAGCAAGAGGATAAAAGGAACAGAAATAGGTGTATTTCTCCCTCTTTTAAAGCCTTTACAGAGCATTGCTGGATTTATGCCCTGTTGGCAAAGCTGAGTTATTTTTGTAATTATTGCACTTGTGCACCTCTCAACTGGACTTAGTAATAAGTCCACTAGGTAGAAGTAAAGTTGTGCTTGCTAGGCAAGCCAAAATCCAAAATACCAGCAGGACTGAATGCAAACATAAGTTTTCAAAGAGAAAAATCTGAGAAACAAAGCATCTACTTTTACTTTAGTGTTAGAACTATTATAGCTATAAATCTGAATTCACTGCCATTACTCATTCCTCTAAGGTGTTGATTTTATAAAAGCGATGCTAGGGAAAAAACCCACCCAGAAGTGAATTAAAATCTAAATCTGAAGTTATCGCACAAATGTTTGCTATTTATACTGTCCATCTGTCTATGGTGCCTGACAGATAATCAATATACTCTTACTAAAAGAAAAAAAAATCCTGTTGCTCTGGAGAAACACAGCACTGAGCCCAGCTAGAACTTCCTGTAATACCCTGGCAGCTCTCTGTGCATAGCTGTGTTTGTAGAGTGGTCTGAGAAACAAGAGCAGATGAATATTTTCTAATAACTGAATAGTCAAATAGCATGATTGAAAGCAAGAACAAAACATCTGTGTCCTAAACTCTGTGTTCTTGGGCAGAGGCAGTTTGGGGCTGCGAGGAGTGGGCAGTGCTGCCTGCTCTCAGTTGCACTAACACTGATTTATTTATGTTTTTTGCGTGGGGGAAATGTTTGCATTTTGCTGCTGAGGTTTGGAAGAAATTCAGGTTTTCTTGCTTGGTGATCAGCAAGCTGTTGTGTGGAGCTCAATTATTATGGTCCCAGTTTTTCCCTCCTCGTGGGCCTTTCTATTGAAATTTGGGGCTTTTCAGGGGGCTGGTTTCAGTAGGAGGTTGGTGCTGTCTTTTGGTGGAAAGAATGCATAAACTCCAGCTTCTGCAGATGACTCATGTATCACAGCTAATCAGAGCCACAGTGGTTCTTCATACATCTGATTATCTCTGTTTGTAGCAGGCTTATTTTCATTAGGGAAGCCAACTCTAAAGCTATAATAATCCAGTAAATTATTATGTACAGTTGTATAGATGTGAGTTGAACTTTTTTCTTGGTATCAAAGAGAAATGGTCACTGCAATGAGACAAATTCTACTCGTATTGGTGCAAGTCCATGAACAACTAAATATGTAAAATGAAATACTTTTTCTCATATACTCTTCAGGTTTTGCAGAATGCTATTTTTTTGTCTGTTTTTCAGCTCATGATAAACTTCTGTGGTTAGAATCTTCCAGCTGAATCTGAAAGGTTTTTGCAGGTCTTTGAAGTACAAGCCTTTATCTAGTTTGGGATGTGTGGCTCTTCTTAGCAAGTTAATAGAATCTACCTCCTGAGACATACAGGGTAAAATGTTAAATAAATGCATTATTATTACATTAAATCTCAGGGGAAAAAATAGCCAGTTTGGAAATAAATTTTTGTTATTGAGTGACTTCTCAGGATTTTGAGGGTTCAGCCAAAACAAAACTGAAATAGTTATAATGAAAAAAACTTGCAGCACACAAATTCTGTTTAGCCCTGTTTAGTTCTATTAGGTGAGGCATTTTTAATCTTTTGGAAGGTGAGTTTGAGAGTTAATTGTTGATTTTGTTGGTTTTAGAAGTACACCAACATAATGAATTCTTGACCTGATGAAAGAACGATGAACAGGTTCAGCTTTGAATTTTCAGGAGTGCCACATCTGTGCAGTTTGTCTGCTTTGGCATTATGAGGTCTAGAGCTAAGAGCAGCCCACCAGCAGGACTCTGCTGTTACCTGCATAAACACCAACGCTGTGACAACAGTGACTGCATAGCTGCTCTAAACAGGTTAATCATGAATAAAAGTGCTGGGGTACATTAAAAATGGAAGTAAAAGCAGAGGGGAAGGAGATGCCTTTGACTGGCGGTGTGGAGTAAGTCCTGCTGATTTTGATTGTTTAGCTGTAATTGTTACCACATCGTGCAGCCAGCAGAAATCCACAGAGTCATCCACAAGTTACCTGTAAGTAGCTGGGTTTGCAGAGGGAGACAGTTTTTCCCTGCCACTTGTCACTGGCTGTACCAGGTCCCTCTGGTGGCTCTGTTCCAGAGAGCTGCTGTGAGCCCCTGGCACGTGCATCCCCCGTGCCCCTGGAGCTGTCCCCCTGCTCGTCCCATGCCCATGGCAGGATGCAGAGGCAAACCACGGGCAGCAGCCTCTGCTTTTATTCTTATTGTACTGGCACACAGAAAATGCCCAAAATACCTCATGCAAAAAAACCCCAAAAAACCCCAAAAAACCAAACCAAAACAAACAAAAAACCCCCCAAAAGACAAAAAAACCCCCAAACCAGAAACGTGCTGAGAATATTTAGTAATTCATTTTGCAATTAGAAATTTGCTGGTCATTGTCCTTCCCTGGTACAGATTTGAGTAGTGATTGAAGCCAGAATGGAAGAGACATTGTCTTTTAAAGTCATTCTGTCAAATCATTTAAATTAGTATAAAGGGCAATTCATACAATTTCAGAAAATACTGTTTGTCTTTTCCCACTGTTCCCAGATTTTGAGAAGTTATTGCTTATATCTCAAGGAAAGAATTCAAAGTGCTGTGAGAGAACAAGCAGCTCCCTGCACAAATACACAGCACCAGTTCTGCATGAGAAACAGCGCTGAACTTCGTAGGAAGAGTATTTTGAGCAGGTCCAGTTGATAAGCACTCCAGAATCAATATTTCATGTTATTCTACTATACAAATATAACACTGATAGCGGCAGCACTACAAGAGGCTGGAAACAAGTCAATGTCACAGGCAGTTGGCATTCAGGCTGCATGTCCAGGAGGCAGCTCCTGCATCTCTTGCTGTGCTTCGGTCAGGGCACCGTGTGATTGAGTGGCAACACCAGCCATGCTCACAGCAGCTCTGGGTAAGTCTTCCTAACCTTCTGCACTCTTTACTGGAGCCACACTGTGAAATTTCTATAGAAAGACTTATGCTGAGTTTTTCTGTTTTACTTAAACTGAATCACTGTGTTTAAAGGATTGATTTTAATGCCTTGAAATCAAAATTTTGTTACTGATCTTGAAATAGACCAACTGCAAATATTTTGCTCAGGTTTTGAATCAGATAATGCTCTAGTTTTGAATCAGATAATTCTCTCACAATAAAGACTCTGGAAATTCTCTGTAAGGAGGAACAGTGCTCTTTGGCATTTATATTTTTTGGTTAGAGGATGTAGCAATGGGAAGACAGAATAATGAATTGTCAGGAAGGCAGGGAAGTTAGAGGAATATAACTGGTGCTTATGCCCATTATTGTTGCAGGTTTTTGACATTTAAAGTGGTTTGCAACTCTTCTCTTATCAGAGCTAATGCCAGACAATCAGTCACCCTCGCACAGCAGTTCTGTGCCTCACTGTTAGTAATGCTGCTGATAATTGATGTGCAGCAGCAGAATTTATAAATGAAATTAGCTCCCCAAAGTTTCAAGTATGACTGTGATTGAAGCAGTAATGATAGAGTTCATGCGAGTACGTTTGCCATTTATCTAAATGTATCATTACTGACAGTGCTTTTTCGTTAACATTTTGTTATCCTTATTCATGTCATTGTTATAATGTCCTCTCAGATACCTGCAAATTAAACTGACTTGTACTCAATGCTGATCCTTCCTGCCCACCCCTGCACCTCCTTCTTTGGAATTAATTTGTGCAATGTTTGATTTTTAAGATCTCTGGGAGCATCTCCAACACAGTCAGAAGGAATGTGCTGTTCAAATAACTGGGGAACAGCTTTGGCTTTCTTGTCAGTGAAGGCTTTTCCATGCTTTATTTATCAGGAAGACACAATATTAGCATTTTAATTCAAAATTCAGAAAGTTGGTTTTAGCTACAAAGAACAGTCAATAGAAATAGAATTTTTAGCAATCCAGCAATGTTTCAGACTTTGGACTCAAAATCAAGAAAGCCCCACATCACCATGGATTTGATAATATCTTTAGCTAATCCTGGAGACTCTTTTTTAAAAACTCTTATATAAAATTACTAAAGGAGACATAATTTTGGTGAAGATTCCATGGTAATCTGAAAATAAAGTGATTAAACATAAGTTGAGTCAAATAGATCCTGATTTAAAAAAAAAATCATGTATCTTTTTTCTAAATCTTCAAAACCAGAAGTTGATTATCTCATTTGGTGATGATTTTCTCTTGTTCCAGTTACTTCTACATGTAGAGATTTTAAAGGGCTGTAGGACAGAAGGTTTTTGGTATTAATGAATATCAAAGAATTTGTTACAGAAAGTTTCATCCCCGTTCTGTTTAGCAAAAACCCAGAAATTCTGTGCAAAGAGGCAAGTTTAGAATAGTTCAAATAACCTCGATTGAGTTTAAGGATAGATAAGTACATGTGGTTTGCTCTTTTTTTGTTTGTTTGGGGTTTTCTTTGTTTGCTTTGTTTTTTTGTTTTTTGTTTTAGTAGACTCATTTCTCTAATAAACTATATTGAGATCTGAAAAGGAAAAGGTTATATTTGTATGTTTCCCATCACTGGAGTAATTTTTTCTGAAATTTCAGTAAAGATGAGGAAAAAATTCCAGCAATTTAAATCAGAAAATGTGTATAAATTCATAGAAATGCTTGTTTTTAGAAACCCATCCAACCCTCAGCACTGATTTTAGTTCTCAGAACTGTTTTGCTTTAATCCCTTTCCTGCCACAAATTAAAGTGAAGAAAATATTTACAGTGCATCTACTGTATACCAAGGGAACGGTCCACACTTCCTGGCCTGGCTGGTATCTTTTGTGTTTTTTACCTCATGAGGAGGCTGAAGTGAACTAACACAAACATGATTTCAGAAGGTTATGCCTCATTTCAGTGGGGCTTGTTTCAGTCTCTGCAGCACAAGAACTGGAGGGCTTCCAGTTTATTCTCTTTTTTAGAACAGGAGCCGTCATCTTTGAGCATGTTCAGCAAATTCAGTATCATAAGGAGACAAGACAACGGGATCAAACAGGATCTCTCTTGCTCAAAATACTGTAGAATATCCTATAGTCACATAGATGGTTCTGCCTTTTTGGCAGTGTTTGACTATTGGGACCCAAAGGAGATGAAGAAGCTGTAGCTTTGACTCAGATTTAAATCTTCGCATGTTTAGTATTTTGGGGGGATTTTCACCTGGATTTCTTGTAGGAAGACAGTAGTGTTTGATTTCCTGGACACCTTTATTTTGAAGTGTTGCCTTTAACAACACATATTTGTGATATCAGGTTTTGGGTGCTTCATTGAATGTAGTTTATTCTTCTAGTGGTTTGTATATAATTTCTAATGTACTAATTGATACACCAGACAAGTTCAATGAAGTCCAGGACACAACCTCCCCAGGGTTTTGCCAGCCATCTAATTTATATGAATTTCCTCTAAGTCATGACAGTGATGCTTTAATCCATTAAAATCCACATGGAAATTTAAAGACAGAACACATTTCTTAGTTTCCAAGCACTGAAGTGTAAAACTTTCAAATGCTAGTGTTTAATTACATGACAACCCACTGCCTGTGCCATGGTGGTGAGGATGGGGAGCATGGGACCAGCTCAGTCCTCTCCTTGTTGGTGGCACAATGCTGAGGAGGGGTTCAGCTCCTGCTGCTCAGGGCCTGTGCAGAGGTGTAAGGACACGGCCTCTGTTGGAAGTTCTTGGAAAGGATGAATCAGTAACTTGTTTTGGCTGCTTAATACTTGGTGGGGACTAGGCATTCATCATTTCCATGTCTGTCTTGCCATCCCTAGAGACAGACTCCACTTAAAGTAAGGGGAGTAGGAATTTTGGAGAGTGCCTTGGAGTAGCAGAGATCAAAGTCAGGTGAAGATTGTTAAAGAGCTTTCTCTGTGCTCCCCCATAACAAGGTTGAGCTCTCTACAGGGGCGTAACCACAATCTTACAGTCTCAGGTGCCTTTCTGTGAACTTCTCAGAAGGCCAAAGTCTTGCCCTCCACTTTTTCTTTTGGCAGGATCCATGACCCCTCTGGATAAATATCTGGAAGTCAGGTGTTAAGCTGAAGGACACCATTTAAGGAATGTTCAGGAACAGAGAGTTAAGAGAAGTCCATCTCTACCACAGCTGGCCTCCAAGGGAGATGCTGAAAAGAAGGGACACTTTTGCTGAAATGTCAGCAAACCTGTGATTTAGCTTTGTGGTTTGTTTTTAAGTCTTTATTAACTCAGTCCATAAACTAGTTACCAAAACGGTAACAGCAGCAGTTGTCTCTGCTTGTAGCAGGAAGGACTTTTCATAAAAGTTAATCTTCCCTGAGCAAACAAATTTTAATCTGTGGGTTCCATCATCTTCTGCTTTTTAATAGTATTGCTCTTTTAATATCACTTCTTTTCTAACAAGATCATACCCTGCTCCCTTAGGCCATGTTAAAAAGGTCAGTCACTGAGTGGTATTTTAATTTAAATAAAGAGTGAAAGACAGAGGGTTTTTGCTAGAATACTAAAAGATCACCTATTTAAATCTTCCTTTTAGAGTCTGTTTAACTATCTTTCTTTGAGGCTTTTTCTATGACCTTCAACATAATTTAAACTTAATTTTTAATTCATTATTCATGCCATTAAATACTGAAACCTGTTTCTTGCTGCAGTTTATTTCTCTATTAAATGCGTCTGTTGTATTGGTTTTGTTTGGTTCTGTAATGAATTCTGATGTACGGGCATTTAAAACACAATAGAGGAGAATGCTTCTTTTGAGAGGTAAAAAACCCTCAAGTGTAAACGTTGGATTACATCAACAGCATTGTTTAAGGTAAAATAAGGGGGCAGGGCAAAGACAGGTTGAGCTTGGGGCCTCTTACCTCGATAAATTCTGTGTAAATGACACTGTCCTGTGCTGCCCTGCGTGGGCTGGGAACGGGCTGCTCCGAGTGTTCCGAATTTCTGAAGTGCTTCAGCTTCATGCAGCAATAACTGTGGCAGCTCCACTGACACCCTGACACCTGCTCTACATCATTGTTTTGGCTTTTCCATTTTTTTCTCGCTTGGTAATTGAGTTTCATGACTTGGTGCAGGCGATGGAATGAACTGCAGATAGTTATGTTATTATAGATTAGCCATAGTGATACTGGGGTTTGTAGAGACCTGATATGCTGCAGGAAAGAACTAATATTGCCGAATAAAGGAAATAAATTAAGCCCTTAAAATGATGTATTTTCATTGCCAGGGACCAGGTTTTTCCACCCCTCCTAAAGCTGAGGAGCTGGTATCTAATTTGCTGTACCCAAGTAAGAGTTGCACCCTTGCAAAGCAGTGTGGAGAAGATCCATAGATTCTCATCACTAGCACATGCTCAGTTATTTTTTTGTTGTCTGTCAGCATTCAGTTACTTTAGTAATACAAACTACTTCTGTATCTTTCCTCACTTGATTCAATGGCCTTAAGTGTGGCACATTCACAAGCAGTTGGGTAAATGAGGGAAAAATCCAGTGTTCTGTTGCTGTCGCTTTCCAGAATTTTTGTCTGACAGTCATTAGCAGTACAAGTTAATTGGAGAAACTTTGAAAGAGAGTGCAATGAACAATTAAGGAAAAAAAGGTGCCAAAGAAAACATGGTTAAGTTGTAAGAGTGAAGTGGCAGAGCTATAATATTTTACAGTGTTGCTTCGGGGCTTTTTTTAAAGCAGGGGAGAGAAAGAAAGCATTTCCCTGAAGCACAAAGTTTCCCTAAATTTGGGACAGTTCCATAGGTGGCAGGAGCACGGATGCCATGTGACTCTGGGGCATTGTCAGCGCTGTCACAGTGACCTGCAACGCAGCTGGGTACCCCTGCAGGCCCCTGAGCCGGGAGTGACATGGTCCTGCAGCTCTGGATTCCCTTGGAGCTCCCTGAGCCGTGGGTGACACTGTGGCTCTGGATTCCCTTGGAGCTCCCTGAGCCGTGGGTGACACTGTGGCTCTGGATTCCCTTGGAGCTTCCTGAGCCGTGGGTGACACTGTGGCTCTGGATTCCCTTGGAGCTCCCTGAGCCGTGGGTGACACTGTGGCTCTGGATTGCCCTGGAGCTCCCTGAGCCGTGGGTGACACTGTGGCTCTGGATTCCCTTGGAGCTCCCTGAGCCATGGGTGACACTGTGGCTCTGGATTCCCTTGGAGCTCCCTGAGCCGTGGGTGACACTGTGGCTGTCTGGCTCTGTGGGGCCACACCAGCCACTGCTGAGTCAGCAGGGCTGTGACATCCCTGCCTTCTTCCTTCTCCCCATTCTGGACCACATCCAAGGAAATGCAGTATCTGGCAGTTTCCAGTGATGGCCATGCCACAGGTCCTGCTCGTGGTATTTGGGAAGAGAATTTCAGCTCATCACTGGTGATACTTTCCTGTGCCTAAGCACATCTGAGGTACCTTTGCATCCACCCCTAGCCAGCCCAACGGGCATTATCATCCTTTCCCAATAATCCTGGGAAGCCAGCACTCCCCAGGAAGCTCTTCAGCTGACGTCCCCTTTGCTTAACAAACACCAGCATGGCCCCTGCTGTCCCCAGGCTGCCAGGGAAAATTAATGGGCTCCACAGCTGTCTTCAGTTAATGGAATCCATATATTCTGTCATCCCGGAAGACCTCCCTGTGAAATTACCTCCCCTTTTGTTGCTCTTTGAGAAGAGTTATTGTATGGAAGCTAAACTGGGATTGGGTGCTTTTATCCACAAGATATATATATATACATATATATATATATATATATATTCATTTATCCCCCTTTTTTTTTTTTAATGCTCTCTTTCCTTTCCCACATCCTTTCAACATCTTGAAGGAAGGAGATAATTTTCTGTACTGCTTGTTGAAACACTGCATTAGGCCAGAATTTAAACAGCATTAGTAAAAATACCAGCTTTCTACTGTACCATTCTCAATTCTGTTTTGAAAAATACTGCCTTACTCTTATAATGGATAGGATGTGTGTCTTGGACCATATGGCTGCTTATATGGGCTGTTTGGGATTCCCTGTTGCTTTTACCATTTATGTTGTTGCTTTGGAAATTGCTGGTATGATGTTCTTAATTAAAAACATTTAAACTGTGAAATACAGCTAGATCTAGGGCTGCTGGATTTTTGTGTCAAGATTTATATGAAATATATGCAGAGAACCACTTTATTGGGCGTGTAGACAGAAGATAAAAAAAGACCCTTTTTCTTATGTCTATTTCGAGTTTATTTTAATGTCATCAGTGTAAAAATAGTTCTGTTAATTTTTCTAAATGATACTGTACACGTGCTTTTCTCAGTTTACACAAAAGTAGTATTTGTGGAAAGCTTGAGATAAAAATTATCTTCCAATTTGTCAGAAAAATGAGTCTCCTGTTTCCATTCCAAAAGACCAAGATGGATAATCTGGAGCTTGTGAAGGGGCTTGTATTAAATTAATTCTTCACAAATTTTTTGTGCATTTCTGAGCTGAGCTGTCACTAAAAAATGCGATTATGTTAAGGTAGCGTTGTCTTCCTGAGATTCAGAAGTTTGTTTGATAAATGACAAATCTTGGGATTCTCAGCACAGAATTTCAGAGCTGGAGTGATTTTACACCCCATTGGTGGTGCTCTGATTTGTGTTATTGTCCTTGACAAGCGAGGTTTGCTGGGGCACAGCCACAACCTTCATGTAAAACAGTTCTCTGTCACCTGTTTGGGTTCTGTGTCAGAAAAAGGCTTCACTCTGCTACTGATCCTTACTACACATGCTTGCTAAATAACAGATTTTTAAAGCTGGCTTTTTCCTTCACAACTATGCAGTGTAACACGTTCACTCATAACCAAAGCTCTGTGGTGAGCTCAGCCAAGCCCAGGGTCTGCAGGGTGAGGCCAAACCTCACCGTGTGCCCAGGCCCTGGTGGGGGACTCTCAGGTTTTTATGCTGGAGATCTGAGTGTGTGGCCCCCTTCAGCAGTGCCTGCATAAGTGTTCAAAAGTCACCTGGCAAGCCATAAAAAGGTGAAGTTTATGAGAGTGATTATTCCATTTCTTTATCCATCTCCTCGACAACGAACCCGCACTGGGGCCCCTTTCTGAGCCCACACTGATGAGTTCAAAATACCACCTCTCCATGGTGTTAAATATGTACCTTTTTTTCTTGGTTAATTAATAGAGCCTCTTTACTGTGCCTTTTCCTCAAATTGAGTCTTTTCTCATCCTTGGGTGAGGTCTTGCTTTGGTATGTATACTTAAACCAGTCAGAGGTGCAGAATTTTTCTGAATAATAAAATTCCTGCTTTAGTCTAGATTTATTTCAAACCTTGTTGTGGTAATGCACAACATTTAAAAATTAATTACAGTCTTTTGAGTGACTTCTGGCAAATTTAAAATCAGTAATTTTTAAAAAAGCAAAATACCTTTTAAGAAGATAAATCCACTTAGAATCCATTTAGAAGTGGCTGGTACACTGTGCACAGAAGCCTCAGGCCCATCAGCTTCAGCATTTGTCCAACATGAACAAATTTTTTCCAGCATGAGCTTGTCTTTAACTGAGATGGAAAGTCAGTATCATTCTTTTTGCCCCTAAATGCTTTATTAAAAGTATATATTTTGTGTGAGCCTTTGCACCTACAGAGACTTTTCTTCCCTAGATGAATTGAAATGGTCCACACATGGATATAGAAGCTATTATTTTCCCAGCAGGATGTTAAACTGCTCATCAACTCTTGCAGAGCCAAAACACTTACGAAAACCATGCAGGTGAAGGAGCTGCAGCTCTAATAACCACGGGTCAGCATTTCATCTCCAGCCAGGAAATCCTTCCCCCCTTCAAAGAAGCTTTGCTCCCAAGACCTGGACACTTTATGCTGCAGAGAAGTGTTTTACTGGGGGCTGGAAATCATCAAAAAAGGCTCAACTTTTTTTGATGAAGCAGACACAGATTCTGCCTGTATCACTCTCCAGGTAGGATCTGGCTGCCACTGCCACTTTCTAGCCTTACTTTGCAGGGTGTTGCCAATTAAGCTATTTTAGATCCCACCCCTACACCCTCCCTCTCTGATGTAGATCCCATTAGTGTGATTTGAAAGGCAGAAAGAGGAAATCAGGTCAATCAATATTAAAATACATTTCTCAGTGTCGAGGAGGATTTGGTAAACTGGTTTCCTCACTTGTGCCAGGAGTTATCCATAATGGTAAATTATACTGAGAAAACCTGATAATTCATATTTCTTCGTTCTGTTTTTATGTGGTTTTTTTTGGTGGTTGGTTTGTTTGTGTGTTTGTTTTTCCCCAACTGTATAAGCATACAACTATGCCTATTATGAAAAATACACTGATGGTGATTTTAAACTGATAGGATTGAAGAAAATGAAAACCAGACTGTAGTAAACCCAAAGAAATGAGTGCTTGGACAGGGACTTTTCATGGGAACATGATAGGACAAAGGTGAATGGCTGTAAACTGAAGGAAGCTTCAATTAGAAATTAGGAAGAAATTCTTCCCTGTGAGGGTGGGGAGGCCCTGGCACAGGGTGCCCAGGGAAGCTGGGTCTGCCCCATCCCTGGAAGTGTTCAAGGCCAGGCTGGACAGGGCTTGGAGCAGCCTGGGACAGTGGAAGGGGTCCCTGCCCATGGCAGAGGTGGAACTGAATAACCTTTAAAGGTCCCTTTCGACACAAACCATTCTATGATTCTGTGAACAGATTGCATTTAGTAGCACTCACATCATCTGTATTCTGTGACATTTCAATGCCCTGTTAACCTGAGCTGTGGAAATCCATGTTAGCCTTTATACATACTCATGGAGAGCCTTTGCTGTGGTTTGTGTTCATCCCTTTTTGCTGACTTGGATTTTCTCCACCTTGCTATTTGTTCCTCTTTGTTTGCAGCAATTGTTGTCAAGTGCTTCGCCATCCTCACAGCTGACTGTGCTGCTTGCAGTTCCCATGGACAGTGAATGTTTTCCTAGCACTTCTCTTTTCATTCTGTAGTAGTTGTCAGCTTTATAATTCCATTTATATTCATGGGGATGCCAACATAAATGAGAAATGTCTATAAACCCCCTCTTCTCCAGATTATAAATCAGTAACTGATGCTGTTTAGGACAAGATTCCTCTTACATGTGTCTTATTTCAGACTTAAATACTTCCAATGGCTTTTTTTTTTTCAGTGTCTGAATCTATCTCCTTCTGAACCTATTTGACTAGATATGCCAAGTTCTATGTTTTTCTGGGAATTCAAGATGCCCTATGCTATTAATCTTTTTGCAGCAATGATTGACTCAAATGGTTTGTGGGAAAAGGAAGAAAAACATATTTAGCAAAGATCTCTGGTTGAGTTGATTTGTCTCCCTGTGGCTCTGAGACGTACAATTCAGGTTTCTACATGCTGTGGACACCCTTGTCAATGTATTGATGAAGGCCTGTGGGAATACAGCAGTTTTAAACAATATTTTAAAGCAGAAATTTCAGAGTACTTTATATGGATGATACTCTTTTTGTTCTCAGCAACTGTAAAACACAGCAAAACTGCAGAATATTTTATTTACGTTTTTAAATGATAGATGAATTTTCAGGATGCTCATTAAAATGGGAAATAGTAAATGATGAAAGGTTTTCTTTAATGGAAAGTAAAAATGTCATGACATCACCAGAATATATTGGAGAACAGGAAGCAGAGCAGCTCTTGCCCAGAATGCTGATGAGCAGGGCTGCTCAGGCTTTCTACTGCAGGAAGGAAGAATGTATTTTCTTTTTCTGTTGTATGTTGTTATATATTTATACACAAAAAAATTGTATAATGCAAAAGAAGTTATTTCATCTGTAATGTCCAAGAACTGCACACAAGGCTGGGAGCAGCTGAAATTTGTTCATTAAAAGTTCATGGTCTGTTGACCTTTTCTCGTTCAAGCCTTGTATTGAGTCCATTCCTTATCTCTGCTGTGCATGGCAGATTGTTTAGCATATTTCTTGTGTAGAGAGTGACTTTGAGCATCACAAGGACCTCACTTGGCACTTGCAGGCATAAGCAGAATGTGTTTGAAAATGTTGCTGTGCTCTCTAGTGGATAATTTAGTTATAAGTGTCTAAGAAATTAGTATCAACAACAGTTACCAATTTATATTTCACTTAACTGAAGGACCTGCAGTAAGACCTTCAGCAGAAGGGCTCTGCTGAAGTGCAGGACTGTGTCTGCAGGCAACAGCTCACAGGTTTTACCACACACATTTCATTTCTGACGTGTTTAAGGAGAGCCCACATTCTGTAGAAGCTTTTTTTCAAGACTGATTTTTAATGGTGCAGGCAGAAAGAGGACTTTGTTATTTTGACAGCCTATCTCAGATCACGAGAGATGATCTTACTCCTCATCTTGTTATTACCAACAGTCCTTGTCTCTTATTGCCACCAACCCTTGGTTGGCCCCTCAGGCACCCAGCTTTCAGTGTCTGGGACATTCATCATCTTCTGGGATTCCACAACAGGGAGCAGCGTTTGCCTGCTCCTGACCTGTGATGGTACTTCTGGTACTATGACTGGTTTCTGGCTTAGTCAGTGAGCTTGTATTTGGCCTTCATATCTCCATTCTTATTTCCTTAAGTCTGTTCAAGTCTTTGTACTCCAGTCTGTGTTCTGCAGTCGTCAGGCAATTGTTTTCCAACTCTCTTCTTTCCAGCCCAACAGCCTTCTCTGGTGGTATCATGCAGAGTTCTCAGATAGTTCAGTGGTGATTTACACTGTGACTTTGGCTGTTATTCCAATTTTCCTCTCCTTTCCTTGGCCTGACAGTCATTCTGCATTGAAGGCCTGCCATTTTTGCCTATCTGAAGTAATTTCCACCTGCATTAAATTTATTGACCTTACTATTATTTGAAGATTTATATACTAGAATTGGCACAAATAAAAATGTCTTTCCTGGGTAAACTTGATTTCTGGTGCTGTGGTATTGCTACCTGGTAGATTGGCTTCTCTGATACGGGCCCAGAAGAACGGTGGATAAAGATGCCTGGAATGGTGAATCATTGTTCTAATGACCAAATAACTGGAGCATCAGATTTGAATCAAATGGCATCCTGTCCCATTTTGCAATAAAAATAATTTGGTCTGATTCTTCATTGAACTTCTCTTGTCAAGTTCACGACTGAAAAGCTGTGGAAACTTTTCCTCTTGTTTCAATGAATGTTTTCACAGAATTCCTAAAATCTGCTTGCATTTGTAGCTGTCTGCATTTCTGCCTCTGTGTGCAGGTGGGTGGGGAGTAGTCCAGTTGTTATTGAGTTGTGCCCAGGCAAATGATTTCATATTGCCTTGGATATGGTAAAAGTTATCCCATCTTGTGTTATTTTATTAGTCTTGATCAGTGTATGGTATAAGACTCATCCAGAGAATTAAATCCTGCTGTATTCTCACAGCTCACCAAGTCTGGATTTGGAGTAGATTTAGACTCTTTTCAAAGTCTTTGATGGAAAGATGTTTGTCTTCATCCACATGCCAGCCCCTCACTGTTCTAGGTGATTCAGCTATGACTGTTCAGATACCTTTTTTCAGTCTTCTGTTTGTAAAAATGCAAACAAATTGAATAGGAAATAGGAAAGAGAATCTAGTTTTCCCTTTGGTGGTGTTTTTCTTCTCCTTGATTTTGGCATTTAGATAAGATTTAATTTAGTTTCAGGTTTCATGCCGGATTTCAAGGTAATGATGAGTTTTAATTTTACATTTGTTATTTTATGCTCTCATAGTAACAGCATGAATTCTACAATTTCAATAAATACTGCATAACTCCACCAGTTAGAAAACACAGTTTATTTGCTTGGGGCGATGTGTAGTTATAAAAATGTAAACAAACGCAAATATGGAATATTACGTTCTCTTGAAATACTAGGTTTTAAGGGTGTAGATGAAGCAGCCATTTAAAAATCTTAGAAGGGATATGTTGAGAAATCTGCAGAGTAGGTGTGACACTTGGAAGGCATTTGTGTCATGAGGAGCAGCTGAAGCCACTGTGTGAAGTTGGAATGAAACAATAAAACTGCTAGAGCAGAGGTGATGTGATGGTCACTCACTTCTCTAGGTGTGCATGTTAATAAAAATAAGAGAATCTTTAAGTGGTGTCATGTTCCAAAAGTCATCCTACTCTGACTTCAGTTAGTGAAATCACCCAAACCCCACAGTTCTTAGAATAATATAAAAAAGACTTAATGATGTGTGAGAATTCACAAGAATACAGGAAAACTTCTTTAGTAAATTAAGCCTTACTCTTCCCATCTTATTAAAAGGTGATGGCACTTTACTGTCAAAGGCCTGGCAGTCAGAGCCCTCCAGCCTGTCGTAAACAACCACTCTGGACAACTTCTCTTCAAAATGTTACTGCCCATTGCTTCTGGCATTGTAATTCAAAAACATCTCTGGTGCTTTTCTATTTTCCAAATAATCACAATCAAGTTGTGCTGCACTTGCTTGTCTGTTAAGGATATTAAATGTATGTGCATTAAAAAAAAAAAAAAATATATATATATATATAATGTTTATTCAGTACAGCAGATGTTCAGGGGAGCATCACTGGGGCTTGTGGGGTAATTTGGATCACTTGTTTTTCTTGGGTTCTCTCATTGATGGAATAATGGTGAACTGTATTTGTTTTTTAAAGTCTCAGTAAATGTATTAGTCTGGGAACATTTATGTGATTTTTATATCTAGAAATATAAAAAAATATGTTTCGCAAATATATATATCTAAAAGGATAACCTCCTAAATCTTTTTGTTCTTTCTTTTGAACTTTCTGTTAGAATGAGATAGGACATACTGAAGTTTTGAGTAATATTTTATTGCAATGCAGTAAAAAGTTGGCTTGCAGTTTTATTATTACTGTAATTTTCATTCAAAATTTTATATCCACAAATTAACTTTTTTCAGTTGAAGTCAATGTGGAATATGTTGCCCTGACTCGTGTCCTGAATTTTCACTCTTTTCCTTATGTGTTGTGCAGAGTGTGAATGCCACTTTGTTTTCCAGGTAAAATTAACACTTAATAGTGGTTTAGAGCCTTTTAGTTTATCTTCTGAATGGGGGGAAGGAGGGTTTTCCTAAAGAGAAGAAAGGGGAGCAAAGGCCATGAAATTATATGAACCTCAGAACATACCAGGAGTGGTGGAATTTGGTAGGAACAATAATTCTAAAATCAGAAGGAGAGAGCCACTGATACTAGAATGAAATAGTAGTGCTGACTTTTTGTGTGCTTTTAACAAGAAGCCTGATCTCTCTGGAAGTTTGGTGGGAGTTGGTGTCTGGAGCAGGGATGTGGGCATAATATTATGGTGAAAGTGGAATTCACTGTTTCCTTATTTGGAATCTTGGGTTTCCTTTAGTGCCACCTCTAGCTCTGTGTGCTGTGTTGGACTTGTATCTTTATCCCAGGATCAGACTGGAGAGCTCTCAGTGCATAAATAATGAGCTTTCATTTTCTGCCACTGAGAGTGGGCAGAAGGGCTCGTGGCCTCGATGGCCCAAACTGTCCCTGAGAAATCCGAGTTTACATTTCTGCTACAGTCACACCTTTGTGTGCCTTGAGCATCAGTCCTGGGAGGATGCTGGCAGCTGGCTGAGCACCGAGCTCCAGCTGCCTGCCAACACACATCTGCCCAGCCTCCTGCCACGTGCGCCAGCTTTGCGTCCAGGAGAGTCTGTCAGCCCTCAAAATATTTGCTCTGTTTTCCCATATTGCCTGCGTTTTAAGAAATTCATCCTGATACGGATTCCTCAGGGCCAAATTTCTGTCACCCAGTTTCCAAGTTCTGTATAGATGCAATTGCTGCAGACAACCAGGTATGAGTGCCAAAAAAAAAAATCACCTTATAGTCATAGAAATGTGTTTTATCCATTCTTCAGTTATTCCTGAGTTTCTGTGCACCCCATCCCTTTGAGCCACAAAAATGTCCACTATAGCCAGGCACAGGGAATTGTGAAGCAGCAGAATTCAGTGTCCTCTTCCTTTTCCTGGTTTTCCATCCTGGAATTTGTTTCTCACCCTACCATCCCTGACCCATGCAGGGCAGAAAGGGGCTGGCTAAGTTTTACTTCACTGTCTTGTAAGGGACAGTGTGGCATGCACGTGTTTCGATCTGAGATTCCTGCCACTGAGACAGAGAAATGAGAAGTGAAATATCTGATGAACCTGTTTTCCTTGCCTCTAGTGAAAAATACATGGCAGCTTCGAGAAATCAAGTTCAAAAGAGTCATTATTCTGCCATTTGAATTAGTGAAATAAAAGTAAAGACTTCTTATTCTCTAACAGCTTATTTTCACAGTGGTTGTCTGATAATAACCACCACTTCAGTCACAGGGTCAGGGAGTTCACATGTCATTAGTACACTCTGAAAGCCTGCAATGCCTTTTTGATTTATTTATTTTTTGATTTAATCATTTTCTTGCTCTACAGTTTTGGGTGGAACCCTTGCAGTCTTAAAGCAGGGAATGCAGAGTTCTTTGCTGTCTTTGACAGTCAGTTGTACGTCCAACAAGGAGAATTCTTTGAGGAATGGCACAGAGGATGTTGTTGCTATTGTGACTATTGAAATTATCTCACAAGTTTCGTGCTTTTTTACATGTACAAATAGTCTTGTGATGGGTAAGCCTCGGAAATGGGTAATTCTGAGTTCGAGAAAAATTTTTGAGCTTTACTTACCAAGATCTGCTGTTGGTTTGTGATCAGTTGTGCTCTGGGAGTCTTAAAGCATTGGAATGAGAATTCTGCTTACTAAACTGTAATAAAAAAATTTGTTCCACTTTGAGATCACTTTTTTTTTAATAAAAACCCAAATGAAAAGTGCTCAGAGTATTTACTCTTCAGGTGACCCCAGCACAATTCACACTTGTTCAGCAGGGGAAAAAAAAAATATCCAAGTTCTGATGTTCTACTTTATCTTTAAAAATATTCCACAAGACAAATAAAACCACTTATATTCATTTTTCTCCCCAGCCTGCTTCCATTACTCAGTAGTGAACAAGACATAAAGGTGATCTGAGCCTGAGAGTTTAACCAGAAATAAAATACAGGAACTCATCCTGGCTCTCACACTTAGGTTGTATTTTCTTTTAGAAAATTCTTTCACGTGCTTGTGGGATATCAGAGATAATGATGTGTTGAGTAGGAGCATTGAAATAAGACTCTCAGTCAATAAATTTGCTCAAAATGCAAGCAAGTGAAATAATCTATTGTCTGGTACAGCCGTTCAGTTACAGGGACATAGTTCAAATCATTTCAAAGCTTAGGCTCTAACAGAAATGGTTGGGTTGGAGTATAGCACACCAGAAATTAAATGTCATTTATGTCTGTTTGCAGGAATTTAGGACAGGGAGAAGAACTGAATTGAATTTAAAATTTTATTCTGAATATTATACTAAATTTACTTAAATTTATCCTATTAATGCTCAACTCGTAACCATTGTAGAAGACTTCTGTTTAAAATCAAAATGTAAACAAAAAGCATTTTTGTCAGCAGAATGAGCTTCCATGAGAATTTTTAAAGCTGTTAATGCTTTTTTTTAATAGTTCAAAAGAGAAAATAATCTTTTTTTCATAGTGAACTTCCCATTATATATTAGACTGTCTGCTGTAATAGCCCACGTTGATGTAGTCAGGGTAGTCCAATAGGTCCTGGATAATTCAGCTAAAAACTCATGGTAGGTATTGACTCTTGAGAAGGATGTCTTTCTCAAAGAAGACTTAAATGACCCAGGTTTTGGGTTTTTTTAATTTTAATTTCTTGCCACGTTTATGATACTGGAAGTAGCAAGAATTGTCTCCCTTAATAGTGGCATTTACTTAAAATTTTTGTGTCAGAAGCAGAAAGCTTTTGCTGCCTTAGTGGTTTATCCATTTTCTAGAATCTTTTCATGCTACTTTGCATGCAAACACTGTGCTGTCTGCAAGCTGGGCCATGGATGGGTTTTATACACAGGTCATTAAAGAACTTGCCTGTGCATCTCCAGATTTATTAAGTGACTTGGAGTGCCACTCTGTCAAACCTTTGTATCCAATTAGTATTTCTCTCCCTTACAGAATAATTTCTTGAAAAATATTTGCAGTTTATGAAATTATATATGCAATTATATAGGCTTTTGGGTAATTACAAGTATATTTTAGTTTTTCAGTACATTTTATTATGCGTTGTTATGAACTGTTTACAGCAGTTCTCACTGGCAGGGGGGAGGAGAGAGGGAGGGAAAATGGAGCTGAATGTGGAGTAAAACCAAGGGAAATCTCATATTAAAGATTCACCAATGAATCTTTGCAGAGTTTATGCAAATCCAGTGGGTATTTTGTGAAAGTGTTAATGAGTGTCACATCCTGATTACTGCAGATTTCCCCTTGCATTTCCAACCGTACCAAATCCAATTGAAACTGCTAAAATTAACACCACGAGTCCCCAACATTTTGTCCGAAAAATGTGTGAAATTTGTTTTTAAAATATTGTGCCCTCATTATTCTTGGAAACATCTTACATGGATGTTGATATAAAATATGCTGTCTGCATTCCTTGATGGATGACAAACTTAGCATTGGTCTCCCTAAATCCTTCTGAAGGACCGTCTATTTTTGCACTGTGTTTTGCACTGTGTTTTGCATCTCACTGTAAAGCAAACCCTATAATTAACTGCCCTGGCACTGAGGATCCTATTAGGAATGTTCTTGTTTACCAACAGCTACCAGGAGCAGCCCTTTTTGTCACAGCACATGAATCCCAGAATGGTTTGGGTTGGAAGGGACCTTCAAGCCCACCCAGTCCCACCCCCTGCCACAGGCGGGGACACCTTCCACTATCCCAGGTTGCTCCACGCCCCGTCCAACCTGGCCTTGGACACTTTCGGGGATCCAGGGGCAGCCACAGCTTCTATGGGAACCTGTGCCAGGGCCTCATCACCCTCACAATACAGGATTTCTTCCTGAAGTATGTGCTGGTCCTTTTGTTGTGTGTTAAGTGGGACCTGTGATGTGTGAGGTGACTCCAGACTCACTGATTTAGTTAATCTCAAAACCAAAAAAAGGTAAAAAATTAAATTAAATTTAAAAAAAAAGGAAAAAACCCAATCATTATGTCCCCCGTTAGGTGACAGTTATTTTCAGGGTTTTGAACACTTCAGCTAGCTCACTTCCCTATCTCCCCCTTCCCTTTGCATTCTGTTGTGTGGGCCATCTCTCCTCTGAACCTCTCTCTCAGCTTTTGCTGGGTTTGAAGTTTCAGACAATTTCATGTCCCTTTTGCTCTCTTATGACTCAGTTTGGCAAACATATTCTGTCTTTATCCCTAGGCCAAAAAAGCCCTTGCAACTCATGAAAACAAATCCAGAAACATTTGGGGGGAAGGGCATTTTCCCAACACCACTCCAGGATGCCAGTGGTGGGGTGGGTCAGGATGTGGCACCCGCCAGTTGGGCATGGATCTTCTATTTCTCTGCCAGCCTACTGTGTGCTGTTAATATAACCCCGAATGCCTGTGTTTGTGACAAGCCACGATCATAATGAGCCTGTTTATTTCCAGATACGTAGTGACATCGTTCATTTGCACATTAAAGGAAACTTTGCTGCAAGAAGACAAATTTGAGGCTACAAAAGCTTTGTGATTATTGTAATGCTAATCTGTATTCGATCCCATATATGTGTCACATCTTGAATACTTTAAAAAATTAATTAGTCAACTCTGTTGTGCCACAGATGAGCAGGAGCAAGTGGCTGCTTGCATCCACAAGCTGTGACATTCTCTGTGCCAACAGGACTTTAAAGGGGAGAAGGTCCCCAATAACTGAGCTGGAGGTGGTCCCAACCTCTGCCTTCTACCTGATAGTGCAGAATGTGGTGGCATTTGTGTGGTTGTGTTTTATTAAGTGATGAAAATATGTTTAAAGTCTGTCGAGTAACAATCTCTACAGTGCTTTATATCCTGTATTTATAAAGATATTTAAATCTTTGCATTCATTTTAGTAGGAAGTAAACATCATGCCTCTAAAACTAGTGACAAAAGTCTCATTGGTGTGTTCTGCAATCTGGAGAGCAACTGCAGATGAAAATAGGTTGAGTAAAAATAAATACAGCTGCAAAATAAAGATTTGTCATTAACTAAGAACAAAATGGCAGTTACCCATTTTCTCAACAGAATTCTACCTCCATCCATCTCACAGTGTTGCACAGGAGTATTTCTTTGCCTACTTAGAGGGCCAAAAATCCTCTAGAAGCCTCTAAACTCTGTCATTCTATTTTCTTTGCTCAGCTCACTGCCTGTTAGGTGCAGGCACGTGTCAGACTCACACCTGTGTCACAGGGGATTGTGCTTGCTCTGCTTTACTTAGGGGGCACGGGCAGAGTGAAAAGTCTAAATTCAGACTTCTCTGGGGGTGTGTGCCTCTAAGGATGGCTGGGGGAGGCCTCAGTGCTCCCTCAGTGACTTCCAGCTGTGATCCTGGGACTGGGAAATGTTTTGTATTGACTTTATTTGGTGTTCTGAGCAGCATTCAGGGCCCTGTCCTGTGGTGTAGGCTGCACGGTATCATTTGAAGGTATTACCTTGCACAATTTGATGTCCAAGGGGAAGCAAGTGCACTTCCAGATGTTTTAGGTATTTTCCATCATGTTATGACATTTTCTTATGCTGGTGTGGTGAGCACTGTCACATCTGTGTTTTCCTGGTCATGGGGCTCTGTAGACAAATTAACCTTTTGCAGTGTTATTGAGGAAACCATTTGCATTAATACTGTGAGAAGGAAAAGTAGATTGCAGAATTGGAAGACATTTTGAACTCACAACAGAGTAAAAATTTGAGTATTCTAATTACTAAACGAAAAATTGTAGTTTGTTTGGGAAGAACATCTAAAAGCAGATCCAGATTGCCTCTGAAGGACATATATAGGGAACTGTTAATGTCCATGTTGCAGCCTTAACTAGTAATCCTTGTTCCTGTGGAAATGCTGTCTGCCTCAGGAATGCAAATTCCTGTGACTGCTTTAGCATTTCAACAGGGCTGTGAATATGTACAAGCACAGAAGGAATTATTTTGCTTCAAGACTTTTCAGAGACCTGTTTCTTCTTCATGTTGGTAGATGTGTTGTTACCTTATGTTTAACGTTAAACTTTGCAACAAGCTCAAAAAAAGAGTCAACAGTCTTTAAAGTGAATGCTGCTGGTAAATGGTGTCTGCTGCTTTCCTTACACTTGACAAAAATGAGATACAGATTTTTTTCCTTGATTTGATGAGTCTTCAGAAACTTTGCTTTATTTTAGGGCTTTGGATAAGTAATTCTTTTTTGAACATTACCACCTAAGCAGCAGTGGCTGTGCAAAAAATCACTATCCTGTGGAATATGCCTTTTTGCTCTTTATAGGGGGGTGAATACAGGCATGACTGGTTATTTTAATGGCAGTTTTCATGGCACTTATGCAAGAAACTTTTTTTGTAGCAATATTTGAAGTAACATTTATTAGATCAGTACTAGTTTAGTTGAATCAAAATTATGTTCCTCTACTATTTTGATGGTGTTTGATTTCTTGTTTCTGAATGAAATTAGACATGACTTTTTGGACAAAATATAGCCAATAAAATTTTCATTTAATATGCTGCAAACTTTTGCATTTAGTATTGCAGTAAGAGTGTGAAAGTACCTTTGGATACTTGCAATGTTTAAGTCACCTCATTTATGAGCTGCCCTAATTGTATGAGCAGCAGAAACAGAACTAGAACCTTTAAGAGAGATTGGTGACATCAGTAGCAAATACACCTCCTTGGGAAAATGCAACATCACTCACAATGCAAAATGAAGCAATTCAGATCTGTATAATCACATTTACAAATTCTTTATGGAGGCTACTTGTAAGCAATTGGCTAAAGAAAAGAATGGACATTTTGAACGCACAGAAAAATGATCTCTGAAAACACCTTGTATTTTGTGTCACTGTTTTTTTTGGAACATCTCTTACATTTAGCATCTCTAATGCTAAACCCAAGTATTTTTGTGTACTTTTGTAATCAGTTTCGTTGTGTGCTTAGCAACATTGTGGATGCTTGCAGGATCCAGCCCCTAGAGAATATTTTTAGAATCTGCTTGGTAGAGGAAAAACTTCTGTTTTCTGATTGTATTTCCTTTGATAGTTCAGGTTAAAAATCCTTATCCTTTAGATTCTCTCCAAAAGATACTATTTAGCATCAGTTAACATCATGCATTCTCAGATGTAGATTTCTTTGAGCTTTGATTGCTTTGTTGGGTTTGTGACACCTGGTGGATGTTGGATTTTTTTAACACGTTGGTTGTCTGTCTCAAACTTGCACATGGAAACCCCGAACCATTTTGATCTAAAACTGCAGCATGTTTGTGATAAATCACATGATAAGTTTCCTTCTGAATATGCTTCATTAGGCTTCCCTTGTGTGGTGCTGCTCATTAGATGGCACGGAGGAAGAAACCATTCCAGCAGGAATCCATCAGGCATGGAGAACCCCCGTGTGTTGGACATGGATGTGCATTAAAGGTTAAACCCCATTTCACTGCCCGGTAGTAAAAGCACTTTACAAACTGGACAGGTGCAGAATAACCTTCTGCTGGAGATGCTGCTCGTGGATTTTACCAATATTCACTTTCCTTCAGTGGTTATGTTGGTTTTTAATAGTTCCCACAGCACAGAAACTTAGTTCAGGAAATTATGACTAAATCAGTTACCCCTGAAGGCTTTGAGCTGGAAGCTTTCTAGTATGACACGTGCACCTTTGGATCTGTTTAAAAAAAACTCCAGCTGCACCCTTCACTAAAAGGCACATATTTTACAGTTAGTTGCTTTGGTCTGCTTCTCTGTGATTTTCCTTGTCAACTGGATAACTCAGAAGAAAAACACTCCCTTTTTTAAAGAGAAAAAGATATAAGGGAAGATAAACAACTAAATTCATTTAGAACTTTTGATGTGCCATGAGACATAATGTGATGGCACTCATCTGTACTGTTCAGTAAGTGCATTGAACATACTTATTTAATGATCTCCAATAAAAAAGATAGAAATCTGGAATTACTGAAACCTCAACAGCCGCTGCCATCACAATAATATTTCAGTTATTTAAGGTTTGTCCCTGCAAGTGTAATGGGAAGGACAAAGGTTCAGGAGGTCTCTTGCCCATGGTAGGAAATGTGTGCGTGAGAAGGTCACGGCAAGGATCCTCAGGAGCCGGACCACAGCAAGCCCCTGCTCTGCCCTGCTCTGGTTCCCCACTGAAGCGTTTGCTCATCCCCAGGTCACTTCACAGGGCGTTTAACTCTGGGTCTTGGTGTGGCTGCAGTGGGTCTGGCTGCACTCACAGCTGCTGGAGTATCCCAGCTGTCAAACAAGGGCGTCCCAGCTGAGGTTCTGCCACCTCCCTGCAGTGACTCAAAGACCAGCCCGGCATCATTTGACCGTTAGAGCGTTTCAGACGTTTTGTCTCTTGTTCAACTGTGAGGTGGAAGAACCATGGTTATCCACCACTGAGAGAGACTGGTGAAGAGGAATGTGTAATGTGCACAGGTTTTTATTCAAGGCTGCTATTTGTGTAGACTGAAGCATGAATTTACAATTCTCTTTTTTAAGTTGACATAGGAATTAGGACCATTGTTTTGATTTTGATTGTTGTCACAATGTTGTGAGAGATGCAGCTCTTTCTGCAGCAGTGTGCGCTTTGTCAGTGCTTCCCCTGCCCCCCTTATTTTTTGCTAATGAGGTAATTAGTTGGTTCAAACTCTTTTTCGTTACTTGAATAAAGCATGGGGATCTCTGAAGAACGACACTGAGGACCACATGTAGCATGTGCCAGAGTTGCAGGTCTTCTGATTGGAGGCCCATATGTGCTGCAAAGGCTCAAAACAACAGGTCAGAGGTAATGGTGATGTTTTCTGACTGCTTTGACTCTAAATGGCCTTGCCCTAGACAACCTGGTTTTGTAAATTAGCAGTGGTAATTGCTGCTGGTAGCATTTTTAATGGAACTGAACTTAACACTGGGAATAAATGGTAAAAATCAGATTTAAAGAACAGAACTAATAAGCCAACCCATAGTATTTTGTTGACTGTGAGTGGTAGAAGATGGTATTTTAGTAATCCCTGCATTTTACTTCACCCGTGTTTAGACACACAAGGTGGTTTGATTGGAATCTTTAGAATTTCAGTGCTTTAGTGCTCTGAAGTACATTAGCTCTGCCTTAGCAGTTAGTGTTTATTCATTCTCAGAGCACTGTAGGGTCATTAATCCTTCGAGCCCTCCTGAGAAGTCAGAGATGGGAGACACTGGAAGTCATATTATTCTAATTTTACAAGTGGGAGAACTGAAGTGATGAATAATGTGGTCAAGACCACACAGTGAGGCAGTGTGAGCTCTGAGATGTTCTGGCTATTAGGCCCAGTGCTCAGGCCAACCCTTGCAACATTCTCTTTTTAAATTATACACTTTCCTCTATTATGATTAAGATGCCTTAATGGTCCCGTAATCTGTCTAGGTAGAAAGTTTTCTTTACCCTTTGGGTAATAAGGTGAGCATGGCTATGATAAAAACTTCCAAACAAGGAAAACCTTCTGAAATTACAGTCTGAATCTAATATTATTTCCTATATGTTAAGTTTTCACAGAACATAATTAAACCCTGTCTCTTCTCTTCTGCCAAAAAGGGGTGCAAATTCTTTGATTTGTATTTACAAAAAGGAAGTGATTGATGTAAGTTATTTTCCAAGAGATCAGATTGTTAGTCTCATTTTTGATTGCAGAATAATGATAATATTGAGAGATGTTTTAATAGACTTTTGGGTTATATTTTTTTTTGAGAAATAGTGTATGTGTGGTATGAAAATTCATTTTACAGAATTAGAGAAGTCTTCTGAGCAGCATCTGTAGAATTTTTCAATAGACTACAAGTGGTTGTTTACAGATTGAAACTTCAGTTGCATAAATAGATGTACTTTGAAATAGCAGCTTATTTGGTAGGGCATAAGCAATGCTTTTGTGTAGTGAAAGGCATCAGTTTTTAATGTTTATCTGAAACTTTTTTTTTTTTCTTCTCCACAAATGGGTTAATTGCTGCCATCTCTTATGCAAGATTTTCAGGTTTTGTTTCAGTTCCAGACAGTCTTGTAAAAATGACTGTCTGCAATATTATTCTAAAAGAAATTCAGGATTTCACAAGAGATTAATCACCATTTAATCCAAACGTTAACCATTTTGTACAGATAAGATTGATCCCAATAGCGAACCCCTACAAACTTTAGCACCACGTCTAATATTTTAATAAGCAGCTAATATTTAGTCCATCCATTAAGCCACTCCATAACTGAATTATTGAGTGTAATCTGCTCTCCCGTGCCCACCTTCCTTTCCCACAAGGCTGTGTTTTTTAGCTAAGCCGGCGTGGAGCTGCTCTTATCTCCAAATAAAACAAAACGGCTTCGCCGAGCGCCTGCACTGCCGAGCCCGTCAGCCGGGAGAGGAAGGCAGAGACAGCCGAGGGCTCTCGCCTCTCGCGGCAGCATCTGGAGCGCAGCAGATTGAAAGTCATAAATACTGTCCCACCGACATCGTGAATAATGCAGGTGTAGCGGGAGCCATCGGCAGCGCTTTCCATTCCGCGCCTGGACCTCCCTCCGCCCGGAGTTCCGCGGGTGCGGAGGCTGCCCGGCGCTGCCAGCGCTCCCCGCTCGGCGCCTGCGGGAGAGGGGCAGGGACAGCGACAGGGACAGGGAGCCGGCAGCCGGGGCTGGCCGTGCCCCGGGCGGGCTGCGGGGGCGGTGGATGGTGCCGCGGGTCCGGGGGCTGCAGGGCCGGCGGGGACCCCCCGGCTCCCCCGGCTCCTCCCGGCGCCGCACCGGCATCGCCGCCGACCATGAAACCTTGGCAGCTGATTGCAGGCGTGGGAGATGCCCTTCAGGTAAGGCAGCGGCAGCTTCGGAGAGATCTGGGGCCGGGGGAGGGCGGGATCCATCCTGTGTCCGCGCCGGAGAGCGCCCGGAGCCGCGGCTGTGCCCGCCGGGAGGGGCCGGGGCAACTTGGCATGTGGGGCTGCTGGGGCCACTTGGCATGTGGGGCTGCTGGGGCCGGGCAGCGGCCGGAGGGGACTTCCCCACGTGAAGGCGGCGGCGAGAGGGGGCTGCCGGCCAGGTGAGGGGATTTGGGGACACTGAGGGGATTTGGGGATGCCGACCAGGTGAGGGGATTTGGGGACACCGGCCAGGTGAGGGGGGCTGCCGGCCAGGTGAAGGGATTTGGGGATGCGGGGGCTGCCGGGCGGACGCGGAGCGGGCTCCAGCCGCGGCTGGGCAGGATGCCCGGCCCGGTGGCAGAGGGATGCTCCGGGGGCTGGTCCAAGGTGCGTGGTGTACAAACTTAGCGGTGCTGCCGCTGTGTGCCCTGCGTGCGTCCCGGCGGTGTGAGTGTGTTTCTCTGGGTGTGAGCGCTCCTCGGCGAGATGCCGGCAGAAAACAAGGTGCAGGGGGGATTATACATCCTCCCTCCGTGTTTGGTTGAAGTTTATGTGAACTTCATCTTCAGAAAGATGCTTGGCTTTCTGTGGATGGAGTATGTATTAGCATTTATATGAAATAGAGCAGGAGTCTCATTAGAAGGGGTTTTGTCAGGTGGATTATTGCCTTTCAGCAGGCAGGTTGCAGGATTCCTGACCAACCTGGCCACCTGTTTAACTTTGGGGTCCCTGTCTGTCACCAGTGTAATATACTGATCTTAGAAAACACAATTTATGAGTATTTGAAGGTTTTATTACTGTACTTGTTAAAATGCATGGGAAATAACAGCAGCAGTGTTTTGTTAATAAATACAATTTAAACACAGGTAGTTTTGGCTAACAATCCATTTCTATGTATTTGCATTGAAAAAAGCAGGAACAGTGTATAAAAGACTGGGATTTAAAAATGCCTCTCAGTTTCCAGCTGGATATAATTGCAAAGTAATTTAAATACTTTGAATGACTTGAGCAATTTTCTTCCTCTAAAAAACCCACACACTTCAAAGTGTGCAAAAAATGTTGAGGGGAGTGGGGAAGGTGGATTTCTCTAACTTTTAAAAAAAAGGAACTCTTCCATACTTTTAATAGGGGTGTAATATTTTTGAAAGACTTGCTGTCACGTGGAGGAGACTCTGGCACAGCCCAGTAGTGGAATGCTGGGCTCTGCAGTTCAGACACCTTAAAATCACATTGCTTCCAGGACTGTGCATTAAATTCTATCTCAGGTATTTTATTTTGATGGATAATGAGGAAACAGTCTTTGTATTTGTCACTTCTGTAGTGATAAGGAATTTGGTCTTAATACAGAAGTAATTAGGATTTATATAAGTGTTACATAGAAAGTTTGCAATTTTTTTTGCTTATGAAATATTTAGAAAAATCAGTTTACATGCAGTACATTCGTTCTATATGTATTTCTAAAATAAAGCAACAGATACATATAAAGTTTGAATGTCTTGATATTCTGACCATACATGGTAGCTTTTTTCTTAGATATTTAATGTTCCTGTTGTCGATCTGTTTTTTGAACATGCAAATAAGGTTGAACAGAGAGCAGAACTGCTACTCAATGAACAGTGTTCCCTTGTCTACAGCAAGAGCAGTAGTACTGTGTAGAATTATTAGCTTTTCAGATTTGAATCATTTAATGAAAAAAAAAAAGTGGACTTTGGGGTTTTATCCTTTACAGGGGCTTCTCTGTGAGTGCCTGGGTAGTGTCTGTCAATCTTCATCTTCACTTCCATTAAACCTATGGATCTAGGAGGGATTTGATTATTCCTTTTGGAGTTCTTCTTCCCAAAGCAGTTAATTTCTTGGCCTTTGAGATGCTGTGAACACACGATGGCTCCCATTCCCATGCCTGCTCTGGAAGTTCTGTTTAACCAGTGTCTCCCAACATCCTATGCCCTGATACCTCGGGGTTTGTCAGCACAGTTCATTAGACTGCTTTCCAGGCACAGTTTTAGAAAGTTTGAGCTTTATGTTCTTATCTACTCCTACATGAGTAAATATTTGAGATCATGATAACAATAATAGATGGATGAAGCAATGTCAAAGTGTTACGTTCAGTCTTTCCAACATCAAACCACTTACTTCAGTAGCATCATTAGCATGGAATTGTTCAGATTTATTCTGTTTTTAATAGAAGTTTCACGTAGGATCTCAGTTTTGCTCATAAACCAGAAAACTTTTCCAGGAACAAGTAGTAAATTGATTTTTCAAGTGATCAACTTTGCGGTATTTGAAATGCTAGAAAAGGTCTAGAAAAATGTTCTCGAGAATAATATTGGAAGTTTGGGTTTTTCCTTTTGTAAGGGAAAATAATGCTATTAAATTTTAAATTAATTTTATGAAGATAAATATGTTAGAAATGGTAACTGAAGCAACAAATTAAAGAGGAGTAGGGAGAGAAATGTGGTCGACTCATGCTTTTAAGTTATTGTGGCAGTAATTGTGGAAAAGTAAACTGGGGAAAAATGTGTAGGGGGTTTCAACTACAGAAAATATCTTGTCTGAAGTTTACTTCATATTTTAATTTAAGCAAGCTAAGAAAGAGTTATTTTTAACTCCTTAGTAAAAATCAAGCTACTAAAGTCAAGGTTTCACTCAACTTCAGTGATAGGGATTTTGGAGTTTTTGTTAGAATGGTTGTGTCACAGGATAGTGCCTTTCTAGGATTTAGAGATGGGAACAAAGTCTTCAGAGGGCCTCGATTATTTCAGAGAGTTTTTCAGTGTTTAGGGGGTTTTATATTTCAAGACTGGGTAATTTATAGCATCTCCTAGGAACTAAGCATAACTTTTGAAATGTACTAACTTTATGGGAGGGTAAGGTTTCAAGCCTATTATTGTGCTATGAATAGGTACATTTTCAATCTAGGTGAAAATAAGCTTAGGAGAGTTATCTGCCTTTAACGTCGTCTTGGAACGTGTTACAAAGGAATAGTTCTCCTAAACTGAGGTGTGAGGAGACCAGGAATTCAGGGAATTCAGCTTCTGGCTGTGCCCAGGGATGCCTTTATGAACACAAGAAGTGCCATAAGTACACAGGCACCAGATGGAAGAGAAATGCAGGCTTGTCCTTTAACAGGGTGCATCACAAATGCGTTTTATTTAAAATTCAAATGCTGTGGGATTGCATTTGGGTGAGATACCAGACAGTGAAAAGAAATAAATGTGTCACTGCCAAAACTCTCTTCTGGTGGCATTTCCTTCTAAATTTATCGTGTCAGCCGTGAAGTTCTGTCTGTAGGAATAAGTCTTTTCCTTTCTATTATTTTTTTATTTTCTTTTTAAGGTGTCCAGTGGAGATGTTAAGGAACGTGGCAAAGTTGCTGTCTTTGGTGACTTTGTGCACTCAGTACTTTTACCTTAGCTGAAGTTGAGTTTGGACAGTGTGGGAACGTGTTTACTTTGGGGGATTGGAATTGAGTGCAGGCATTTCTGCTTTCTGTTTGTCCTCATCCTGCCTGTTGTGCTTTTCATGTCACTTACCCATGCTAAATTGCAGAGGCTGTGATTTCCCTCCATTGTCTTTGAAAATGAAGCACAGTATGGCTTCCTTCACCAGGTTACAATCAGAGACTATTTTTTTTTTACATTTTTTTGTTCTGTAGTTAATTACAGATTTCATGCACAGCAAAGAGGTTTCTGTAGAGGGAAAATTCACTGATGGTCAGGAATATTTCAAAAAATGCTTTCGTCTCACAGGCGTGGAGACACGCAAACTTTTTCTAAAGTATTAAAATTGAGAATCTGCTTGAGTCAGAAGTAACGTCCAGATTCAGCAAAACTAGGTTATGAATCCAAGCAATTAAACATGACAAAGAGCCCAGTTTTACTGCCTGGACTTAATAGCCTTCCAGTATTTGGGTTTTTTTTTTTTTTTTTTTTTTGAGGCATAAAAACTTCAAAATATTCTTTTGTGTCACGTGTTCACAAAAACAAGGTTTACCTCCATACCCCAGAAAATCTTGAAAATCCTCTTTTACTTTTGCACCTACAGTTTTTATTTAAGTATTTTTATTCTCAGGAGAAGGAAACACTATTATTTTACTCTGTTTCAGATACCCAGAGATCAGCAGCTACTCATTAATTACCTGCATTTTGGTAGAGATAATTAAAAACAATCTGGTTAAATGTTTAGAAATTAATAAAAGAATCTTTTAAAATCAGTATTTATTATGTATTAAATATAAGGTTTTCTAATGATGATTAGGAATCCAATCAAAATTTTCATGTGGAAGGCCAGAGGATCCATTTTGGTTTTGTTGTTTGCTTTTTTTTTTTTTTTTAATCTTCTGTTTTTATGTATTTGATGTTCAGAAATTTTAAGCTGGTTTCTTCTCTGGTAATTACTGCAAATTTAGCTGGGAAGAGAAGGGGAGGGATGTAACCAGATGTTAATCCTGGCACTAGGATGCCAATGGGCCAAAAGGACCAACATGAACTTGATCAGAACTTTAACACAGGTTATCTGTTCACTGCTCCTATGGTGGAGTGTGGTGTAAAATGCTGACAACAACCTCCCACACTTTGCATGTGTCAATTATGCTGCTTGTGCTGTGCTGTTCTCTGGACAGGCATTTATGTCTTTTTTAACTTAAATGTTGTCCTTGTTAAAGTTGACCTTTCTGATTCCATGACTAATAATAATCCAGGAATGCTCTTTGATCGTTTTTCCAGATAAATGAGCTGTAGCTTACATGAGGACTTGTTTCTGACTGCTAATTAACCTGGCTCTAATGGCTTCTTTAACTGGAAAAACCTCTTACAGCCAAGTGGGGTGTGAGGCACACGTGGCACTGAGAACTTGCACTGTTACCTGATGCTCTTAACAACAGCAGCATCATTTTGTGGATTTAAGATGAGCCTCAGTATCTTTGAAGAACTGCTGCTACAGCGAAGCAAGTCTCCTAAGAACATGACAATTAGACCAGGCCCTATTGGAGCATTCTTGGCTTCCTCCTGTACTGTTTCATGTGAATTTTATGTTTCCATGTCAGCGTCAAGTGTTCACCTTTTTCCAACTGCTCGGCCTTTCTGACAGGACAGATCCTTGGGGCTGTAGTCCTGGGGACAGCAGGTCACCTCTGCCCTCTGGCTTTCCATGGCCCAGCTTCTCAACACATGATAGCAGCAAGTGGTGTGTGTAGGAGCAAGAGATGTGTTTCATAGAAGGCTGTATCTGCTGTCACCTGTGCTTGCAGGGAAGGTTTGATATTTGGCTGTGACACAGAGTAATCTCAAACCGTTAGGTTGTATTTTTCTTGGAATATTTTGCAAGACTAATGAAAATGAATATCATCTCATGTTTTCACTGGAATACTTTTGTCATTCTCAAAACAAGTATTGATTGATGAGGTCTGTGTGATGAACAGTGGTGGGATGTCCTAGTTTTCCACCTTGCCAATTAAGACAGAACCACTTGAGGCTGTAATCCTGCACTAATCTTCACAGTTACCAGGAAAAGCAGGATACCGCTGCTGTGCCAGGGAGCAAAATCATCTCAGAACGAGATCTCATTTCAAATGGCATTTCATTCCAGTTGTGAGGCTTTCCCAGTGCCAGCAGAATCAAAAATCCAGTCGTGGCAGACTGAACTTTGTACCAACAGAGAGGCCGTGGGAAGCAACTTAATTTCATTTTGACTTTCAGATGGGAAAGCTTCAGCCTTTTTCTTATCCTTGCTCATTCTTTGAGCCATAACAGGAAGTAGAATTTACTAAAGGGAGTTATTAAGAATGGCATTGGGTATTTTAATACATTTTCTTTACTTCCAATCATATTTTCAAGATGTCACAGTCTCTTAAACAAGTTTCTATGATTTTATGAGAACTGGTAAATCAAATTGAGCACAGCCATGTAAACCAGCTTAGCAGAAGTTCTGTTTGCCCAATTTTAATCTCAAGAACAGAACGTTTTCGTGGCTTCCTGTAGTAGCTGTGGTTCCCTGATTGCACCCCTTCTGAACACAGTGACTTCAGGCTGGTCTTTAGAACTGGAACCTGGGGGTTGGAGGAGAGCTCAGCTGTGAAAAGTGTTAACAGCCTGTGAATTATCAATGAAATGAGGCTTTATAGAGAGGGCCCAGGGGTGCTGATATCTTTGGGATAGGCAGTAGCTACAGGGACTGAGCTCCTGTGCACTCCTTGCATGTACTGTAGGAGGAGAAACTGCACTGGTCAGGCCTTGCCCTGAGTAAAAGAAGCAAACTATTAGAGAGAATGAGTGCAAAGAGCAAACATCAGCGATGAGCTCTGTTATGAGCTCTTCCTGCAGCAGCCATGAGCTGCTGAGCAATGAAAAATAAAGCTAAAGCCTGTCTGTTCGTATGTTGGTATTTCTTCTAATTAATAGAAGCATCATGTCTGGATGTGAGTGTTTCTTCTAATCAATTATTCCATTTCAGCCCTGAGCAGGGCACTCTGCAGAGGGGAGGCAGCGTGGCAGTTCTGCTTTCATTCATTTTTGCCCACATGTAACTGAGCAAGCACGGAACAAAACTCCATCCTGATGTTACAGTGAGGCATTTCTGTGAAAAAATCCCTTTATAGCAGCTGGCAAGAAAATTATAAAAACGTCTAATTTTTTTTTCCATGCACAATTTTGTTTTGGTCAATTTAATGGCTTCATTCTAAATATTGGTGTGGATTTTCAAAAACAGTGATGCAGAGGACACTCTTGCACGCTGTGGAGTCCAGCCCTGCTCCCTGCAAGGAGCACCTTGACGAGTGTCACTGATGATTGACATCCTGTAATCTTTACAAGCAGTCAGGAAAGGAAGGTCCCTTACTTCCTTAGACCACCTGTTCCAGTGCTTAGCAGTCTCTATTGTCTTGATAAATATTTTTTTTGCTAGACAAATGAAAATCTACCACGCTGCAGATGACCTCAGTGTTTCATGTTCTCGGGGGACCTGAAGACAAAAAGATTTCCCTGCTCCCTGTGCTAGTCTTTTATGACAGAGATTCTGGTTCAGACCCCAGGTTTCGGTCCCAAGCATTTTAATTTCTGTATTTTGCTTCAGCCTTTTCTAGTTATCATTTAGATTGGAAATCTTTATTTTCCATCAGAGACATTCTTTTTGAACATTTTGCATTTAAATAAAAACATTGCATCAAATAGTTTAACTCGTGATCAGAAGACAAATATTGGCTATGATTTATAGTACAATCAGGACTATAAAATGATTATTGTTAAGATGTTGTTAGACATTTGAGGCTGTAGCTCTCACAGCTGACTTGAGATCTCTAAGCTGCCTGTTGGGCTTCTTTGCAACAGAGGTTATAAGGTTTTTTATTTTGCCAAAGTCTGCTAGAAAGTTTTATTACTATCTCAAATTTATAGAAGCGTGGGTATGTGTGTGTGATCATCTGTCTCATAAAAAGATAAAAGTTATAAACTTCTGCTGATACATTCAAGATTTGATTAGCTCTGCCTGCTCTTGGTTCACATCCTTTCTCTGAATGAATTTCTCTGAATTATTGCTCTGTACATTTACCCTGTCAGTTTAACCTCTCAGGACAAGTGTGGGGAGAGAGGAAATGCAAGGTGAGGATTCAGAAGACAAATGTTGGATGAAGGGCTGTGAGGTGATGCATCAAACTCTGCCTGACCAGTTCAGCACCTCTGCACTCCAAGGAGGTGTATCCAAGAGGATCTGAAGGACTGTCCTTGGATAAGCTCCTTCCAGCCTGTGTTATCCCAGGATCCTGCGTTATCAGCTAGAGAGCAATGGGTTATTTCAGCCCCTGAGAGCTGAGGGTAAAGCACAGTTGGGATAAAATGGAAAATGCTTCTGCAGTTTTGAAATATATTTGCATCTATGGAAAACGATGCAAATCTATTCCATAAATTTGTAGTAAACCTTTTTTTTTTTTTTTTTTTTTTTTTTGTAATTAGCAACTAAATGACTAATATTATAAAATAATGGGGTGTGAGTCACTGGGTGGTGCACAGCTTGACTTTGGCTGTGGAGTAGAACAAGAGAAGTGGAGGTTACAAACTCCAGCTAATCACGCACTCGAGTGGATGACTCAGGTAGATTATCTTGTGCCTGCTCAGGAGGGAGGTGGATTGGGCTGTTCTTATTTCCTTCAGGTTTTAGCACCACTGGAGGAGCCAAGGACATTGTGCCCATTAAGATAACAGAAGACAAAGATGGATGAGAGAGCTGAGATTCTTATGGGGAATTATCTTTTAAGAATGGCATGCAGGATGTATACATTTATTCCCCCAAACTTTTGTGTCCGTGAAGCACAAAGACTGTAAAATTCTGACTGGATCCAAGCAGGTTTTTTTCAGGCAGTTATTTCAGTGGATGTAGGGAGGAGGGTTAGGTAACTACCAATCCTTTTAGGTTATTTTAAGAAATTTCCAAATTCTACCTATGTTCTAAGAAAACTGGAAACATGGCAGAAAAGAGCCAGACAGCACTGCAACTTTGACGTGTTTCATTCTGGCATGGTGAAAGGAATTGTCCTTTTTTTCCCCACTCAGAAATTTCCTTTTCATTTTCCTGCATGTTGTAGAAAGTGCCTGGGTCTAACTTGAGTTAGTAACAGATGTTTCATTTGATCTTTCAATCCTGCAGACACGAGACTGCATTTCTGCTTAAAGAAACAAATTCTGACATGTAATTGAATGTAACAGCATTGACATGTTCTTCTCCTCTATGGCTCCAGTGAGTAGGTTGGGAAGCTGTGGGCTTAAATTACACAAAGGAAAGTTTAGATTGGGCATTACAAAGGCTTCCTGATAGTAAGAATACTTAATATTTAATTAGATGAGTTAGGAAGATGGGATTTCTATCGCTGGAGGCTTTTAGGAAAGGCTTGGGAAGCAAATGCCAGAAAAATGCAGCTGTTTATGTAAACATGTTCTATAGAATTGATTTATAACTACCAGAACTCCTGCTCATTGCTGTGTTTTTCTAAAGTAGAAAATCTTTCTCAAATACCAAACTTACTTCCCATTCAGCAGGTGGATCTCTCATATTCTTACTGAGACAGTTTTTTAACCCAAATTCAGAATCTGACTTCCTGCTGCTGTTACACCTCTGTGAGGTGAGACAGTGAATCAACATTGGCAGTGTTTCCTAGGAAGAGAGTTTGGAAAATGCTGGAGTTTTGCAACATTTCTAATAAAATCTTGGATCTTTTTTTGAGGAGGAAAGAGTGCAGAGAGGGGCATGCACCTATTCCATCCCTGCTCCCAGCTCCCCTCTGGGGTGTCTCACCTCTCACACTCTGGTTGCTGGGGAAGCTCGGGTGGAGATTGCCACTTAGTTCTGAGAAAGTCTTTGGTCTGTATTTATGGAAGTTCGGAATAATCCTCTCAATAAGAGACAAGACAGGTATAATAGAATTGATGCATTTGAAGAACTGCTTCTGTACACCCTCTTATAACATCTATATTACATACTGCAGCTCCCCTTATTCCTGTCATATTGCCTTTAGAATTTAAAATACAGACATTTTGAATATATTTTTGCTTTATAATTAGAAAGCAATTTTTTTCATGTGAAAACCGTGTAGACTTTCACATCTATTAATAACATAACGTTAAGGTTTTTTAATAAAAAGCTGATTACACAGAACATATTAGAACACTTGAGACCTTTTTTTTTTACTATTTGAGAAGTGTAAGAGTGCCTTGGGGCCAGAGAGGCTCTGTTGTGCTATTTTCTGTGTAGTATTCTACATATTCTATATAGCAACCAGAAACCTCTTGTCAAAAAGCCTCCAGCTAAGGAAATAATAGAAATTAAAAGGATGTGTTCTTAACCAGTGGTCCTTGTCATGGGAATTTTAGTTTACCAGCTGAAACTGAAGTTGCTCAATTCAATGTGAGCATTGTGAGAAGGATAAGCATGCTGGACGCCCTCATTTCACCATGTTTTGGGGTGGTTTTGGTTTTTTTTATCTAGTTGCTAGAGCCAACAATTGGTTTGGCACAGGGTAGAATATTGTGTTAGAGAGAACTGGATTCAAATCTTGAAGACAGTGTTCTACCAGTTGCTGTGTTTAGACAGAGAAGGAACAGTCCCAGGGAAAGGAACCAAGTCCCAGTGTCCTCCCCACTCCTTTTGGCACATCACAAGCCCCTATTGTGTCTAACTGTAATTTTTAAAATTAATTTTCAACTTCTTCCAGATAAACTAATAGTAAAACAAAATATTCTGCTTAGAAATTATATTATTTTGAATGAAACAATGCTACTATCAATCGAGTTCAAAGAAAACTGTACTTTAGAATAGACTGTAACAAATAGGAAACGGATATGGAGGCACTAAAGAGCTTTCTGTATTAAAGAAATAGCTGCCAAGATGGTTATTACTTACAGGCATTTCAAACGTCAACAGGTTGATAAGGAATTTAATATTTTCATATGCTTCAGTGTAAAGCCATCTGTCACAGTGACAGAACAAAGTGTTGGGAACGAGAACAAACGTATGTTCATGGAAGTTCTCCATGAAATGTTAACAAGAAAGACACAAGATGCACAGCAGTATCTTGTAACAAGTGGGCAAGGGATTTGAAAAAAACATGGCCATCATCTTCAATATTTACAATTACCATTTCTTTTCTAATATCTTTCTGAGTAGAAGTGCTAAAAAAGTAAAAGTCTGTCAATACAGATGGTGAAGGAGACAGATGTACTGAGGAAAATAGCGTTTGCATCCACCTTTTGTAGTTTTTCATGTTTTTGCTCTTGTTTCCTACAGTTTCAAGCTTCTGTCTGGGTACATCAGTGTGTACGTTAGACCTCAGGCAGTCTTTCATACATCTGCTGGGCTTTTTAGTGCAAATTAAACAGCCTCAAACACACACAGGAGCTGAACTTTGCTAGTACCTTCTCCCCATCCCCCATTTGGGAAGGATTTTTATTCGTGGCTGCACAGAAGAATGAATCACATTCCAGTGTTTGAAGTCAGAAGGTGACATAGTGTGACTTTTAACCTGTCATACCCCAAATGTGGGACACAGTGTGGGCTGGTAAGAGCTACAAAGGGATTATAGGGGGGAAAATGGTACTGAGACATAAAAAAGAAAGCAAGTGTTCAAGAAGTTACTTTGAATCTTTTGTCAGTGGTATTGCAACAAGAAAGATCTGGTTCTAAAAAATCTATACAGTTGGATTTTTAGTTATAAGGTATAAAGGATGTATTTTACAGTGATCATGTTATTTTCAGGCCTCCATTCTCTCTCCAGGTTTGGGTGACTGAGAGGAAGGATTGAATTAGATTGTGCCTTAGCAGCACTATGAATTTTCTAGGAAGCGTATTTTTATGTTTTAAAATGATAGCTCCAAAAGACGTGTGCTGAAGGGTTAGGGAGCAGGTTATGGCACAATTCCCTCCCCCATTCAGGTATGAAATCCTCTTCTCTGACACAGCTTGATGTGTGTGAGCCAATTACTCAGTTTGAACTGGCAGCATTCCCCAGTGCTGTGGGAGTGGCAGCACTGGTCACCTTTTGAGGAGAGTTTTAAGTTACAAAAAATAACATGGATTAATTTTCATCCTTCAGGAATTCAAGCCAACGAGATGCAGAGGTGGGATTTCACAATTAGAGTGGTAACATCCCCCTGAGATAACAAACAGCAGGAGGATTCTGGTGTTGACACGTCTGTCATTCCGAGTTGGCTGGGAACGTGCAATCCTTTCATGTTAGGCGCCTGGAAGTTTGGAATGCATTGCACTGGGGCATCTTTCAGCTCTGTTAAGTTGTCCCATGATAGCCTTAAAGGAGCAAAATGTCTGAACTTTTATTTGAGTCCCGATAAAGATGTTAATTTCCAATTTTTACTCGGCAACACTGACATCGTGTGGCAAAGAGGAAAACCCCAGCCCTGCTTCAGTACCGAGAAGGGACTAGTTTAAAAAACTCCTCAATTTTAACAAAACTGTCAAAAAGAAGTGTCTCCAAGACCTTCAGTGCTACCCTCTAAATGAAGACGAAGAACGAGGTAGAGAGAAATACAGTGCCTTGCTCAGACCTGAGCTTATTCCTTATCTGTTTTACTTTGGGCTGAGCAGGGCACTGGGAACAGCTTTACCTTGATTTTTAATGTTGAAGGGATGAGTCTGATGCTCAAGGCAACAGGTTTCAGTCATCAGGATATAAAGATGTAGTTTCCCTTTGAGCACTCCTTATATTTCCTTGGGTATTCAGGCTTGGCAACACATCTTTGACAATGAGTCTTGCAATTATGTGTATCTGCAGCATTTAAAACAGATTCTGACAGGTAGAATTTGTGGGAGGAGGGATGTCCTTCTGCTTTTCTACTAATTTTCGCTGCATATTCCCATGTTCTTTTTTTCTGAGAACTGAGTTTTCTAGTTCTCTCTGCCAGCCGTTGGTATTTATTTTGAGTCTGATTTTTATTTCCTTTAAAAAATAAGCAGCCTTAGTGTTATTTCTCTGGATTTTGTAATAGAATCTTGGAGTCCTTTAAACTGTTTGATCTTCTGTCATTACCATGGATGATCTCTTGGACCCTCTTGCACAATTTTCATTCTAATTTTCATTCTGACCAAACTCTGTGCAGCTGGACCAGGTGAGCTGTTACTGCAAATTACAGGAAAAGTTGCTGGTAGGGTATCACATGCCAGTGGTTTTAGTGCTCTGCCAAGGGGTCCTGAATTGTTGTGAGTAAGGTTTACAAATTATGAAGATGCTGCTGAGACTTTCTCTTACTGAAAAAATGGAGAAAAATTGCAGTATTTTTTGTGCTGGCATAGTTTCTTTGTCAAAATTCAGTCTCTTCCCCGTTGTATTTCTCCCAGAATATGAATTGTAGTAATGCACTTACAGCCATTTTAATTGTCCGTGTATTTATATGCTACCTACACGGTAAAAATTTCTGAAGCTATTTTTTTAGTGTTAATAAATTGGCTTTTCTTACTCAGTAGACTATTCCCCCTTATTTGACTTTTATTTTGATGAAAAATGGTAAGTGGTAATATGATTGTATGCTAATGCTGCACCATCAAATGTTGTGAAAATTCTATTAATGAATTCTACCATGCCATTAATTAAGATTGATACTAGCAAAATGACCTTAGGGATTTGTTACATTTACTGATGCTGAGTCTGTCTAAGTTACAGAACTACAAGGAGAATGCTGAATATAAGGTTTCATCTAATAGAAAAAAACCTATAAAAACAATGAAATATGAGAAGCATGCACAGTCCTGACAGATTATGTCAATAACATGAGTGGGATTTGCTTCTCTTTGTGGAAGTTTGTGTTGTCCTGAGGGCAAGGGTTGAGCCAAGGCAGCTCAATTGGTAATTAATTAATGTGGGGTTCCTCCTGTCCACATCTTTGTGCACTCTCTCTTCTTAAACTCCTACCAAGTCCTGCAGCTTGTCTTTGCAGACAGTCCTGTTTGCTGTTGTACTCACTGCTGTTTGTTCTTTCTGTGTAAACATCGAGCATCTCCTTCGTTGGATTTTCTGTTAGTACAATTTTCCAGTTAGTCGAAAAACTATTGTATTGTTGAGAGATGAAATTTTCCTCCTAGAAAAGCCTGGTTTTATGGCAGGTAGCTTGTCCTGCGCTGCAGTTTCTATGCTAGTAATTAACCTTGCCTGTAGGCCCTCAAATTGCACAGGAGATCCTGCTGGGGATGGTTTTCCCCTGTTAATAATGGTTGTAGCTGCTGGTTTGTGGCACTTAGCACAGCTGATGTGCTCTCATTTGTCTGAGGATGTCTCTCAGGGAAGATCAGGCAGAGGATCGACCAGTTCAAGTGGAGTTACCAGGCTTAGGTATGAGATGAAGCAGCAGCAGTTTGGGCATGGACTGAAAGAAAAATTGAGGCATCTGCTGGGAAAAGGGGAGAGGGAAGGCAAGAACAAGTAACTGCAGGTGCTTTGGTGGTGGCAGGGGGGATATGTGTATTCACAAGTGCTTCCTCACACATCTGCACAACACAAACACCTCTGTTCCTTTAAAAACCTGCCTGTTGCTGCTCCTTCCCTTTTGACTAATCCACACTGAAGGAAGGTTTGGAATCACAACTCTCTGAGAGCTGGGTTGAGGATAAGCACCTTAAATATTGAGAGGAACTTAAAAGGAGGGGGCTCTACCAGAAATTGAGGTTCCTTGCCCTTCTGTTCCCTCTTTCTTTGGAGTCTTGCTGATGGCACTGAATTTCAATTGGAAGAAGAGAAATAATTTGAAAATTTCACCCCTCCCTAAAGGAGTAAATGCCAAGTGCAGAGCCACTGATTAAAAACATGTCTCTGAGGAGCCTAACAGGAGCTAATCCTTAGGATATATTTAACTGTCTAATCCCTTTCACTGGGAAGTGCATCAAGAGGTAAAAGTTTCTTCTCTTTGCCGTAGGTTACCTAGTTCTTCACAGAGTGATTCCTTCACTTAGCCTGAGTTAGCCCTTTCTTTCTTCTGTCTTGACAGCTGATGAACAGTGAGGCTTCATTAAGAACACCACTGAAGTGCTTAAAAAGTTCTTATTGTCAGGAATAAGCCACAAATTTCAAAGTTTATTTACTGTGGGGGCTCTAGTTAAATGATTATCTTTTTGCACCTCTGTGGCATGGCAAGAGACCTCCTGGCTGGAACGGATAATAGAGGTATTATTTTCTCCCCTTAAGCAAAATGATGTGTTCCTAAAGTAATTGGCTACAGTGCAAATTATAACTGCTCCTTTTGTTGTGACAGGACTATAATCATTCTGTGTCACTGGTCGCCCCTCTGACAGCTTATTGGTTCTCAATGCTATCAAGTGGAAGAAAAGGAGAAAAAAAGAGAAGCGTTTTTGTTCTTTGGCTGGTGGCAAGGCTTTTGGTGTTTACACATTGTATTCTCCACTGTGTAGAGAAAGTAAGTTGGTGATTATTGGAATTATTTTTATAGCATAGAATAATTTGCTGTTGAGTGAAAACAGGAAAGCTACTTGGAAGCACTAAAAAGCATTTCTCGTAGTCTAGGTTTTCTAATATGCAGTTTCTGTGAGATGTTTTGAAGTGTCACTTCAAGTCTTATTGTGTATCTACATAATAAATGTAGGCAAAGAAGAAAATAGAAAGGCAAGTTGTTTTAAGTGAGATTGTTAAGCAGTTAAACCTTGATTGAATTGTAGGCTGAGACCTTGGGGAGGGGGCAGGGGAGAAGGGTATTGTGTTATAATAGATACAGGTAAAGAACTATTTTGGTGCAGTTGTTTGTGTTTTTCATCGGCATCTCCCATGTGGGCCATGATTCCAGTACACACTCTTGTAATCTCCTGCAGTGGCAATGATTCAGCTTAAAAATCAATAGGGCATGAGGTGTTTCAAGTTCTCATTATTGTAATGTGTCAGCATCACTTCAGTGACCCCAGAGCCCTGTGCTGGCTGATTTGTTCTCTGATTTATTGTGCAATCTTGTAGGCAAACTATAATTTCACTTGTAACCAGAAACTCTGCTTTTATGGTTTGTGTCCCAGTCTCCAGTCATTAGGATGTTCAGAGATAATCAATACCTGTGTTTGCTGCTGAAGGTTGAATGAAGTTGTCAAGCAGCTAAATTACAAGGAATACAAACAAAAGAACATTGCTATGGCTGAGCAGGCCAGGAAATGTTTTTATTTAAATTTTCAGTCCCTATCAACTCACAAATGCTTTTACTGCTTAGCATTGTCATAATTTATATTCCCCTCTATGCCTACCAGTTTCAGATCTTGAATTTAGTGGTTGTGGTGATTTACTGTATCACTTTGTCTTTAGGTTATCTGTGTTCTTTTATGATCCTGTTATCTCCTCTGTATCTGTCCAAATGTAATAACATCATGAGCAGGAAACAAATTATTTCAATTGCTCAAACTCAGTAAGCTTATTGTGGCTTTAATAGATCAGGGGCAAAGCAGCACAGTTAATTTTGCAGTGCTCCTCTTCCGGTTATGCTAATTTTGATGTTTGTTTACATGATCAAAGTGCTGCAAGTGATAACAACAGAGTCTATATCAGTTTATCCTGGGCAATATCACACCAATTAATGTGTTTAGAATGTCTCACATAAAACAGGTAGCTTTGCACAGTCCAAAGCTCTTTGGACTTGTACCCCTCACATACCCAACTGCATTGGAGGAAGCAACATCTGTATTTTTGATTTTTCTTGAAAAGTTGTTGACTGGACAGTATTCCAGTGTACATGATAGATTTAATATTTTCCTCCTTCAGAAGTGCTTCTTTTAGTAGAGCTTCCACCTTAACCATTGAGAGCTCACCTAATGAGAAAACATCTGGGAACATGTAAATGTGTGGGAGCCTTAGGTGGAATAAATCAGAAGTTGTGCAGCTTTTAAAAGTTATATGAAGCAACAAGGTCCGCATTAATCACCAAAACTAATACAAATAGGAGAATGTTCAGAGCTGGAAACAAAATGGAAAAAAACGAATGTCTCAGATTCAAGATCAGAAATGTTCTAATTTTCATAGTTGCTTAATAGGAATTTTGTAGTTAAATTATTGAGTGTTTATTATGTTATTGGGGGGATTAGAAAGTTTAAATTATAAAGAATTTTTTTGGTTTCTGTCCTCTTTTTTCTCAAGCCCTCCTTTAATTATTAGTCTCTGAAACTCATTTTTTTTCTTCAGCTGTGTCCATGTAGTCTGGGGGGCACACTACTAAAATGGTGACCACTTTTTAACAGCTCACATGTAAAATCCTTAAAATGTAGGAGTCACTATTATTCAGCAGGCTATTAATATTCAGTCTCTCCAAGGACAGGTTGGTGTCATTAGTGAACACAGTGCATGTACAAATTTCCCTGTGTTTTTGTCAGATAATGAAAAATAGGAGTGTTTGGCTACTGTAGGAAATGGTGCACAGGTTTCAGATGCCTCCTCAAAGTGGGTATTAGCAGCCCTGGCTCACTGTGGAAAGAGGGTTTTAATAGGAAAGTGCCCCATAATAATTTATTAAGATGATCTATTTAAAGACCTTTACATGAAATTGAAATAATTGACATGGGGTTGGTAGGCTTTAAAAAGTTAACATCTCTGGTCTTATGCATCACAAAAAGATAGGGGTCTTTTCTGCAAGAGAGTTTGACCTATATAACAGAATAATCTGGCATAATGCAGAGCAGGGAGACGAGGGAGAAGGTGGGCTGGAGCAAACCTTTCAAGTGTTGCACAGGCCATGAAAATCTGGGGAGCTGCTGGAAGGCAGATAACCTGTGCAAATTAATTTGTCTCCTGTGCATGCCATGATGTATAATTCAATTTACATTGAGAGTGTCCCACATTCTGGAGGCCAGGACTGGTTTCAAGTTTCTTGTCTAAGCCTCCCCTGTATCCCTTGAAGTGCTTATTTAAAAACAAAATGCCATAAATACATGGGAGACTTGCAAGAAAGTTCTGTTCCTTGTTATTTGTTGGAAAACTTCCTCATCCTCAGTATAGTTTTTGAAGTTTAAAGGAAAATCCTTTCTATTTGGAACATTTTTTCCCCCTTTTGCTGAATACCCGTTGCACCATCACTCAGAGATTTCTAATGCACAAAATATCAGAGATCTGGGTCTTTTAGCTTGCTCTGGCTGCTTTGGGGAAGTAGAGACATACAATGCAATATAACCACTGTGTAACAAAACTAGATGATTTTTCTCATCACTATTTGCCCTTTCAGCTGTATGTACACTGCTGTTATACCTGGTATCCTGTTAACTATTTTTGGTGCAAGAAGCATGATTATTTCATATTCCATCATAAAGCAGACCTCCTCTTGATTTGATTCATACATTTAAATAAAAGGTACAGCATGGTCCAGCAAAATTCTGCCCATTTTCATTAATCTAATCTATTTCTTTTGATCTGGAAGTTCCACTGGGATGAGATTGAGTTGTAGGTATTTCCACTGGGTTATGAAGGCAGCTGGTCAGAAAACTTCTGCTGGGATCTCCTCATACTCTGCTGTCATTAGGTGTGGACAATGGAGACTCGTGTTGGACCCACGAGTACTGAGATTATTGCCAGTGAACTCTCCAAGCACGGTGTTAAGGAGCATTGTAGGGAAAAAAAAAACCCAACAAAATAGTGCTTTTTACTGTTTGTTTTGTGGTTTTTTTAAATCTTTGAGAGTCACTGTAATTCCAGCTGTATTTATTGTTTTCACTGTGCATTATTGAATTCCTGCTGGTCCTGCCACTGCAGGGAGCTGCAGCAATACCTGTATCCTTCTCAGTTACCTTTTGGGGGGCTGTGAAGCTCAGTGTTTTCAAAGCACTCTGAAAAGTGCCTTCTTAGAAGGATATTATGTGTGTGTAAAACACTGCTGTTCCTGCTGGACAAACGATAAACCTCTGTGTCTGGAGAAAATTACTGAGTGCTGCATCAGCTGTTCGAGTGCTGCTTTACCAAATCAAAGATCCTGTGCTCAAACATGAGAAAAGAGAGAACTCCCACGGTGAGAGACAGCTTGCTACAGTGGCATTCAATTCAAGGTCACACAGAACCTCAGTCACGGCAGGGAAAAAAGCCAAATTAAGCATTTTTAGCAGTGCAAATATGTTGAGAAATATCATTAAGGGTGTGAAGATGCTGGAAAGGAAAACAGTAAAACCCGTGTAGCAGAACAGTTGTGTAGGTAATGTTACAGAGATGGGCATGGAGAGATGAAGTCACTTCACATTTTGGGTATCACTAAAATACTTTCCTTACATGATCCTGCTTTTGTGTGTGGCTTCGTGTCTCACTTTAGTGGTTGCAGCACTTACCTAAACAGATTTTTTTTTTTTTTTTATTTAATTGCTGTGAAATAAATGCAGAGGTCATTCCCTGTCACAGCACTGATTTGATGATGGGAGGTGTTTCCTTTTTTCTTTGGACAGGCAATATTTGGAATTTTTGACAAAGTTTACATGTATGAGATTTCTTAAATAAGGCTCACCAACCTTTTTACCCAAATACCTTATGTATGTACCAATTATATTAATTCTGTATTTGTTCTTTAATGGTACAGTTAATACAATTTCAAATAGTAAATGGTGTCTGCTTTGCCTATTACTGAGAAAATATTTGCATCTGCAAAAAACAAATGGATTGAGATAATTTGTCATTCTCATTGGATACCAAAGCCTGAAAGAAATATTGAAGGTTTTATATTTTAATATAATTTTTATGATATTATATAATATCCTTATGTGATATTGAGTAGTAAATAACATTGATCTATTTTCAGCACAAAGTGGTGTTGATCAAAGCATGGTAAAATTGCTACATTTTATTGTATAAAATATTGGTAAATTAGTATTTAAACTAATTGGAGCTGTTGGTTCATTTTAGGGAGTTCTGAGTTAAACCACTCTCTCATGTAGAGGATGGATGGAGACGCCCAGATAATACCCCAGGCCCAGATGGGCACCAGTGTGAGTGCTGCAGAAAGGCACTTAGAAGGGTAATTCCTACTGAGAGTTGATCCTTGGGTACTGCTTGTTTGGATGGTTTTTTCTGCCCACTCTTGAACTCTCAGACTCTCCTAGTTGAGAAGCATGGTAAATCAAATTAACAAGGTGAAATTTAGGTGGGTACTGTTATTCTCCTCTCTGTGCTATAATTGTTCATGCTGAAATGGTGCTTTGTGGACAGTAACTGTGCTCACTAAAAGTGGAATCTGGAAGCACTACAAAGTTCAGCAGTGAGGCATATGTTTCAGGGTGGGAATTGAAATTTTCCTTTTTGATGGGTTTCCTTGAAACTAGGTTCCCACTGGCATCCAGATTTTCCTTGAAAGGAGAATGCCAGAATGCTACAGAGAGGGCTTGTGCTCAATTTGGACACCCAGTAAGCTGGCAGAGGAGGAGGAGGGCAGTAGCCTGAAGGTGTGTGTCTTACCCCAGGCAGAGAGAGTGCCTGGGAATGCTGCAGGACCACACTGAGCAGGGTTGGGGCTGCTTCTCTTGACCATCCCACATACTCAGAGTAGGTGCTAAACTTGGGTTTCATGTTTGTAATGTTTTGTTGTAACAAAATGTCCTTCTCTTCCATCTTTGCTGTCCAGGGTTCTGCAGCAGAGCCAGAGCTGTCTCTAGGATGAGAAAGAAGAATTTTAATTTCTTCTTGTTACATCCTAATTCCTGTTTGCCTGTTGTTAGTTGCTCTTAAACTTTGTTTAGTCACGCTGTGTGTCTTCTTATTGGCTGAGCTCTGAATTAACTGTTCCTACTCCTGCATGTCTTGATTTTCCCTCAGGCACTTGACATCAGCTCCTTCCTCCTCTTCGCCTCAGTGTTCCTGTCACCTCCTGGAGTTAATAGAATTAAATTCTAATACTAACATTCAATTTGCAATTTTGGAGACTTGAAACATCACCTGCTCTGCACAAAGGAGCAGTTATTGTAGTGAAGTTTGAATGTGGAATATTTTCAAAAGAATTCACAGGTTTGAAAACTCCTGCACTGCTGAGAGGTGCTTTACATCCCCAGGAATGCTTCCATTTCAAGGGTTTCACTCTGGGATGTCCATATGCTCTTTTTTCCACAGAGTTTACGGTGCCAGTTACACATCTCAAGATGCAAAGAACTGGGCAACAACATTTTAAAAGCCTTGGAAAACAAATACAATAAATGACAGGGTTCCACAGCTATGACATTTGTGAGAGTATTGAACAAACACATCAGTCACTTGCAGGAAATTTCCTGGCAGATCTGAGGTGCTCACTGGAAACAAGGATCTGACAGGAGAGGATTCAGGGGTACAGTCTGGGTCATGCAAGAAGCAATACAGCTATGGGAGAATGTATTTTATATCCTTTGCTCTCTGGCACCAGCTATGTGAGTTGTCTCTTCTCTCAAAATTTGCAGGCAATTATATTTTGAAAGAAATTGAACATGATGTGCAGGTGCTTAAATATTTGACACGGCACTTCCCATTCTGCCTCAGCAGGTATGTATTGTCCTTTTGGCACTGTTCTGACGAGCATGTGATACCTTTAAAATACTCTGGTAAGCAGGAATACTGGCTGTAAAACATTCCTGTTGTTGGGGTATCATTTCTGAGTCGCTGGTTTGATGCACAGAAACATATGGCTGGTTACAGGAGTGGACTAAAGAGATACAGATGACAGTGTGACACTTTGGCCAGGACTCACATCACAGAAAAGAGGAAGGCAAAAGCTGATATATATATATTTTCATTACAGTATTTGCATTGATAATATAAATCACTGTTGAAAAGCAGTTTATTTCAGGGGGTGCATGCATTAACAGCTCTGGTATTAGATGTACAAAACATATGGATTTAACCAGTCAGGTCCTGGCTAAACAGTTGTGCCTTCCTTTCCAAGACCTGCAAAGCTTCCCATCCCAGTTCCTATATGACAGATAAATTGAGCTGATTAAACACAGGAATAAATAATTAGCAACATTTGCCGTAAGCCTGAAGTATTTGGATGGCCACTAGAAATGGAACAGAGATGTCCTAGATTATTTTGTCACTTCAAGGCTTGATTAGGAGTACTGAATATCTTTCAAAGTTGTATGTTTGATTTCTGATGCAAGCTTGGGGATGGATATAGAGGTTACTGGGTAGGACAGCATTATCCAAGAGATCAGGGTCCTAGCAGCAGACTGAAAATTCAGCGTTCTTTCCCGGTGGGGATGACTTGCCCATGCACTTTCCACCATTTTGGCTGATTATATTAGTATATAATCTCTTTTCCCAGGTAATTTCTAATCAAAGTGCTCCAGCCTTTCAGGGTTGAACAAGCACTGACACTGCAAGATGCTACTTCTACCTATTCCAAGTCCTTCCCAAAAAAGTCTAGAAAGGTCCTTTGCAACATATAACACCTTTCTTTTATTTTGCAGACAACTAAAAGGAAAACTGGGGAAAATCTTTTTGAGGAGAGAAAAAGAGCGATGTGGTTTTGGTGTTGCTTTGGTTTTTGTTTGGCTTTTTTTTTTCCTGGAGTTTCACGTTTCATGAAGGTGAATTATATAGCAGAGGTGAATTATATAGTAAAGATGAATTATGTAGCACAGAGGTCTGTAATTAACTTTATCACTTTATCTGCTTTTGATCTAGCAGGTCTTCAAGAGGAAACATTATTTAATCTACATTCATATTATCTCTTTCTCCCCTTACAAAAAAAAAAAAAAAGACCTATTTTCTCAGTCTTTAGAATGTGAAGACAATGTTATTGTGCTCCTCTGTTCTACCCTGTTGCTTTCAATTCCTATTTAATAAGACACAGGACATCTCTCATAAATTTTGTACTATCAGTGTAATGTTGCTTTGATGATGCATTGCATGTTAAGTTGGGATTGGCATGAAAGGATAGTGAGGGCTCAGGAGAGATTTTGTCTTTTTTGTTTTTTTTTTTTCTGTTTTTCCCATAAATGTTCTGCGTCTCTTGCTGTCAGGCTCTACGGAGAGCTCTTGGCATAACAGTCTGAACATGGGGTGTTGTGCCCTCTGGCCATGGGCCTTCTGCAGCTGCTGCCCTCTGCTCCTCCCTGTCCCTCTTCCACCTGGAATTAGCTCTCAGTGCCCTCCCTCCCTGCAGCTGAAGAACTCATTATTTTGCCAGCATCCCTCTGGAGGGGCCCGAGTGAATCTCAACAAAAGATCTTCTGGAGCAGAGCAGGCCTGGTCAGTTGTCCTGACCCTTTTCCTGCACTGTTGCAGAAAGGGCAAGACTTTCCTCACAGGATCCCACTTGGAGCTGACAGAGGAGGGTACGGAGGTTTGGAAGCTGATTTCAAACCTCTGACATTTGGAGTTGCTCTCTCTTCATTTCCCTGCACATATTTATAGATACACTGTCGTTCTGGTGGCTGTCTAGCTAAAAAGCAATACATTTACTCTGTTGCTGCTTTTCTTTCCATGGAATAATGAGGATCTCAACTGCAAAAATGACCCTGGGCATGAAAGGTAATTTAGACACCTCAAACCTAAATTTGTTGCAATGCCAAATTTCATGGATTTTTAGTTTTTAAAATATATATAAAATAATACTTAAATACATATATTAACCTATATTTTATATAGGATCCTATATTGTATAATGCAATTTTTACCCCCTAAAAACTCACTCAAAGTTGTATTGTTCATCTCTAGTATAACTCTTGCTGTCTCTTCTTGCCCATCTTGTTATTTCTGTGCTTTTCATCCCTTTTCTTCCGTAGTCTGTACTCCTTCCACACAAGTAAATTTCATCTCTTTTTCTCCCTTTTTATATGCTAGCTCTTCCTTCAAGTTGCAATCCTTTTGCAGTGTAGTACAGAATAATCAAACCAGCAAACTTTGTCCTTTTTGAAGCAGGGGTTGTTTGAACATTTGAAAACCCACAAAAGAAAGGCAGATCAGTAGTTCTGCCATTCTTCAAAATTGCCCTTTCATTTGAAAGGAATAGAGAAGCTCTGGGTGGGCAAACTGAAAGTTGTGGTGTCTGTTTAATGAGGCTGTGAGGGGAAGCAGGAGATGGATTGGTAATGATCAGATGTGGTGAATGCAGATGAGTCCACTTAAAGGCGAAACATGTGCTTGAAGTGTAGCCTTATCTTTGATAATCAGGCCACAATTCACAGGCAGCCAGGGGTTCTCAGGAAGCCCAGAGCTCTGCGATCTGCTCCCTGGATATGAAGTTCCAGCAGGCACCACCCGTGGCCAGGTGGGTTGCACAAACCTGAGCGTGCCTGCTGAAGTTTGGGATTGATACGGTGAAAAACAAAGTTCACTCTCCTGTGAGAATTTAAAAGTTTAATAAAAAGACAATAAGAGACACATAAAATAAAGCAAAGAGGTAACAGCCGGGTGCGTTGGTGCTCTGCCAAGAGCACACCTGATGCTCGAGGTGAGTCATTTTTATACCATTTTTACTGTCTGTTCTTTGTGCATATTCAACTTTTCCCAGAGCTGTTCTGCATGGCCACTCCTTGGTCCCGCCTTTTAAGAGCATGCGTATTCTTCTGCCTTGTGGTTTTATTTTTTTTGATTCTTGGGCTTGGGCTCGCTAGGTGAGAGTTGATAGTTGAGTGGGCTTCTTAATTCCCCAGACAGTCAGGGTTGATAGCAGCTTTGGGCCTCTTTGTCCCCCGGGCAGAGTGGTGATAGTCGCTTTGGGCCCCTTTCTTCTCCGGGCAGTGTTGATAGCCTCTCTTGGGCCTCATCCTCTGTTCACTTGAAGTTCTCTTACTTGCTCACACTTGCTAAATTCTTGCTAAAAAGAAAGAAAACTACATCCACACAACAAAAGTATTTCTTACGTTATATAGTATTCACCTTAATACTTGTGAAAAGCCAATACTATGATACGCGTTTATAACAAAACTTTGTTCCCGCAGCTCCCTGCCCGCTCCCTGCATGGTGCCTGTGGGCTCAGCACAGCCTGTGGGAGCGCTGCTTTTGTCCCGCTGGAATCCGGGGTGTTGGCAGAGTAACCTGACAGCACCCCTGGCACGGCTTCCAGGAGATGCTCAGCTGAAGGCCGTGCGGGGCATCCCGGCTCCACAGAGCGTTTCTAGAGGCTTTATTGGAATTCACAGACGATCTTCAGTGAATATATTCATCAGTTCCACACTGCAGATTTTGCTTAAGTCTCGCTCCTTCTCGAGACTCTTTGGTGTGTGTAATGGGATTGTTTTTCCTAGGAAAGCTCTCGCGTACCCTTAACGCTCCGCGTGTAATGGGCCGCATTCTTCATTGTAATTGGTGGAGCCTGTGCATTCCCGACGGCAGATAATTGTTTTCCGCACAAGACACTCCTACCTTGGGAAGCCTCTTGTGCTTTTCCTCTTCAGGAATCATTAGCAGGAGTAGTTTGGGGGATTTATAATGCCAGGAGCACCTCCCAGCACAAACTTTATGGCTCTTAATAGCTGTTACTTTTCCTTACAAAGTGTGTCTCTCCCCAGACATGCTTTTGCCCCAGGGCAATTAGTTAACAAAGTAGTCGTTAACTATTGATAATGATCAATTTGTCAGGGATTATTGCCCAATAACGCCATATTCTCTATTAATTAGATAAACCCATGTTAATTGTAGATACTCTTAAGAGCACTTTCTTGGAGGACCAAGCGGGCTTGCCATAAGCCAAACTGAGAAGCAGCTCTGCAACAGTAGAGTAAATTATATGAGGAAATGAGATATATATATTTTTATGGTGGTATTTTTAGAAATGTTCAAGATTTGTCAGGTTTATAATTTTCAGACGTAGCTGCTTAGAAGGGAAAGAAATTATTCCAGTCAGAGTTTTTCCAGAAAGCAGGGTCCTTACTGGTCCTTTCTGATACCCTTTCCTAGAACAAAGGAAAGAAGAAGCATGCACACAAAGACATATAAATCTATACACCTCAAAACCGCCCATATTTGGGACAAGAAGGCTTCAGTGTGCATGTTCATGAAAAATCTCTTGGTTTTTTTCTGCCCAGTTTATGATGCATCACAGGATGGATGCATAATCTCTTCAGAGAAATGTGTATAATTGTTGATGCGTAAGAACTGAAATTGTCATATCCATATAATTTTTTTTAAATTGTAAAACTCAGTTTCTGTTTCTCATCTCTTGCTTAGTGTCAAGTACCTAATAAAGATTTCTTTCTTCTGAAGATGTGATTCTGCGGTAGCTCAGCACGTGGCACTCTCATCACATCCTGTTTGAAATATGGTCATGGAAACCATGTCCTTATAAAAATACAAAATGAATAGAAGCCCCAGAAAAATCACTTGGTTATGTGGGGAGGGCTGGGATTCAGTGTGCTTACATGGAATTCTTGTTGGGCTCCATTCAGTTTTAGCATTAATATGTCATAAAATCTGAAGAGTTTTAGGCTGTTTCCAGCAGTATTTGGCATCAAGTAAAATATGGGGTTGAGTGGATATTTTATTATTAATGGAGAATTATTTCAACATAACATTGCAGTTGGGTTGCGGCCCCTGGATGAACTTGAGCAAGAGCTCTTGGCAGGCCATTTCAGAGTGGAATTCGTTCTTCCAGCAGCAGTAGAAGGTGAGAAATAGCTATCACGTTAACATTTTGACAAGATAAAGCCCCAAGTGCCCCCATTGATTGATGGGATCCTGGCATATTTTTAATGCCCATGTGGGGAATCCAATGAGGATGACAAGTCTCTGAGCAGCAAGTGAGATCTCCTGGGCAGGTGGCCCAGGGGCAGCATCTTCAGTGTGCTGGGGTGGGACTCTCTCCATCCTTGTGTGAGTTCTTTTAATCTCCCTGGAGAGAGGGAGAAGGGGGGGTGAACATGGGCACAGCTCTGACATCTGACTACACCCCAGTGACAAGGCAAACCCAAAATTCATCCTCATCTCCAAGCTGGGACTTCAGTTCCACGGATCCTGCCATTTATTCCTGCATTAAATGCTGCTTCTAAATTTCAGGTCAGAAAGTGAGAGAAAAAGGGGGGATTGTATTGAGTTGCTGTGGAGAAAACCTTAAGGTGCTTTGAGTTTTAGGTATAAAACACAGATTCTCTATAGCTCCCTGTCTTTGTCAGAATGTTTTCCATTGTGCTTGTGTCTTGTCGATGCCTGAGTTATTGATTTCCTGCCAGTGTGAACTGGATTCCCAGTGAGCCTTTTTGTCCTTGTTTGCAGCACCCTTTGGTAAAGTCACTGAGGATTGTTTGTTTGGTTTTACAAACCATAAAATAGCATTTTACATGTGACTTCCTCCTTGTAAATGTAGCAACTTTCCCTTCTTTTTTCGCTCTGATACTAAGGCTTTAAAGTGGTAATTTTAGGAAAAAAAGACTATGTAAACACAAGGTGAACTGATACACCGGAGAATTGTAAAGATTGGTTTCTTCTGGTGCCTTGTTCCATGATGTTGGCTCATTAACTTATTTTAAGGCACAGATTGGAAAAAGTTATGCAGTGCTCTCCTGTTGCACAATTAAAAGCGATTTCCCTTTATGCATGAGCAGTACCAGGTTATGTGTACTAATGGTCAAGGAAAAGCAGTTAAAAAATAGATTATAGTGGTGATTACACATTTTAAAAAAATAATTATTGTTTTATTGCATTTGAAAAATGCAGATGGCTTAAATAATAATAATAATAATAATAATAATAATAATTCTCCCTTGCTTGACTTGAAATGCCTGTATCATATTTGAGGACATGTATTTAGCAACACTTTTCTCTTGCTTGTTAAGTGATTGTGGGAACTTGCTCATGTCTGCAGATCGTTGTTGGTTTTGGTGTAATAAAGAGCAGATTTCAGAGGGTCATGATCTAGTAGAGATTTTTAGTTTGATTCCTTTGCTGTATTTCAGCATATATGTATTGCACAATAGTCTTGTCTGTACTCTGAGCTGCCTTACACTGTCAGTGTGACATCTCTGGTGCCTGGCTCTCCCTAAATCCACTGCTGTAACCTCTGGCATCATTTCCAGCCTGACTCTCAGTGTACTTTGATCTTTGCCATCGGTCAGCTCTGCTTTTATAAAGACAACAGGGCTGTGAAATCTCTATTTTGGACTTTTGGTGGGCGATGCCCACGATCTTTACTCAACACTTAACGTGTGCCACATGATTTGGTGACAGAACATGTGGCTGGTGCAAGAGGTGGCCATAGAGCAGCTGGGCCTTTCCTCAGGAGGAACCTTCCTGTCCCTTTTGCACCTGTGGTGCAGAACAGATGATGGTAATCACTATAAACATTAATTATGAGCTGATAGGCAAGGGCATAATCAAAGCAGAGATGAATTAGAACAGGAATCCAACATCCAGATCTTTAAACCAGCTGATACATCTCTGCCTTTGATTAATAGGAGGGAGATATAGGAAGGCTTCATTGTTGAGGGCCCTAATTGTTCATTCTGTGCTCAGTAAGTGTTAAAATGCAAGAGCTGGACCAAAAATCAGACAAACAAAAGTCTGCACTGAATTAATAGTTCAGTAAAATGCCATAGTAACATATGTCTCAACCTGTTGAGAGTCCTAAAGTAGGAGTAGAAGACTTTAATTACGTGATTGATGGGTGCTCCAGGAGAGAGCTCGGAATGTGCAACGACAGCAAGGTCACAAGAGCTGTCTGGAAAGGGGAAAGAAAGGGACCTCCGGGAGGAGGGCAATAGGAACTGCCCGAGGGGACAGGGAAGGCCATCTGCCCCAGAGGCAGCACACAGCAGCCCTGCTCTCAGTGGGGTTATCACCTACCAGGAAGATTTAAGAGCTTCGTGCTTGGCTGTCTCACAAAAAATTATGCAAAATATCCAGCTGCTTCCTGCAGTGTTCAGCAACTATAAAACTTTGGGATTTTTGATAGTAAACAACAGAAAAGAGCTTGTTCTGAAGCAGTAAAAACCTTACACTGTTGATTGGTGACTGGTGCTGACACTAAACTTTCCAAGGCACTTTGTAATAATTAGAAGCATCTACAGTGTTAAGCATTTTTGCTGAATGATTCTTGGCAAAGTGGTTGTGAGTTTTTCTGTGAGAGGGGTCCCTTATGTATGTGTGACTGCACATTTCTGTTTAGACACCACTGTCACGTGTTCTGAGGTACTGATACGAGATAAGGAGCCTGTCAAAGTCCTGCTCAGGTTCTCCTTAAGTGCCTGTGAACTAGAATTTTGTCTGTGATTCTCTAAGAATCCATTATTATCATCATCATCATCTATTTTTTTTAGCTGTGGTGGTGTAGCTTTTTTGCTCTCACATAGGCAGAGGATGCTTTTCAATAAACTATTTAGTTGATTGCAAGTTTATTTTGAATGTTACTTTCTATTTCCAGTAAGATACTGATAGCAAAGCCTTTCTTTTTGTGCTACTTAAATTTTTCTATCCCAGCCTTTCTGTGGCCATCAAGCCCTTTCTAGATATTGCTGCAGTTTTCTTCTCTGACAGCCTTGGTGGCACTACTTGCCACCAAGAAGAAAATGCTATACTTTTCAAATTACTTTCTGTCTGTATCTTGTGGCAGGTCATTGAGTATTGGCTTTTAAGGAAAAAGTGAAATGGTCTGAGGTGAATGTACAGAATCTAGGTTAAATAATGATTACTTGTCCCAGTTTGAATTGTGTCCCAGATTTAAACATTATGCTATACAGTCAGTTCAGGTAAATTAGTCGTGAATCTGTTTCACAGCTGATTATTAGTTTCCCCTGAGATGATACTCTGTTAAATTTTTTTTTGATCTTCTACAATTTCATGTATTTCTGACTTTGGTTTTTGATTTCTTTCTTTTTTTTTTTAATTTTTCAATGGCTCTGGGCATAAAAGAGGTGAAAATGTTGCTTTGCTTAGGGAAGATGTAGTTCTGAATAATTTTGAGGAATTTGAAATTTTTACGTTCATGGCAGCACAATACACCTTAGTAAGTAGAATTAGGAAATTGGAAATGTTGCTTTCTGGGTCACCATTTCAAAAACACCTGGATGGAAAAGTGATGTGTTTCCCACGATGATCATCGTTGTTATTCTCAGATAAAGGCAGAGGAGCCAGGCTCACCATGCAGCAGGATTTGTCTGACTGAGGAAGCACTGCCAGGGCAGAGTGTGCCTGTTCCACAACTTCCATTTGCAGGAGTCTCAGCAGCTTGCATAAATAGTGTAGTGCCAAAGAAAAGCACCCCTGCCCTGGGAAACGTGACATCGATTTCTGTCATTGTCTGTGTGTCAAGTGTAATGCATTGGGTTAGGATAACCTGAACTAATACTTTAATTTTAATGAGACAGGCTGATAGAAATTTCCCAGAAAGGTATTTAAGGTTAGGGTCATAAATGTGCTCAGTGTCGCTGTGGTGTTGAATGTTTGTAGCATACTACATCACAGTTAGATAAACTTAAAGCAACAATCATCTCAATGACCGGGGACATGGTGAAAAGAAGCAGAGGTTGTAAAGGCTTTGAGTTCCGAACAAGCAGTGAGTTTAACATCTGGAAATTTCTCTGACTCCTGAAAGCTGCTGAGGTTCCCTGTGGCTGCCCCAACAAGTGGAATGACAACACTCTGGGCACCCAGCCTTGGGTTACAGGGCACACCATGACCACTGGTCAAGTGAAATAAATCTTCCTGTTGTCCAGAGCTGTCTGTAACAAGTGTTCAGGAAACACTCTAGCTTTGTAGAAGGGATCTGTTTCAATGTATTCGATGTACTGGTGACAGTAAAGGTGTATCATAATCAGTGGGCAGATGTCATAATGGAATTAATTGCAGACATATTTGTGCATTTTGAGCAACAGTCTGTTAAAATAAGCTTTGCTTTTTGAAGAGGGGCACCAATTAATGCAGTGTTTTGGAACGAACTAATATGTTTGGAATACTGGAACTGTAACAGGAAAAGTAGTTTGAGTGCACTGGACAAAATAAATCCTTTTCCAACACCTTGGTGTTGATCTTTCTGTCTTTGCTGTAGTAAATAGCATTTACGTGATCTTGTAGCTTATTGTGTTGTTATTAGGAAAAATACTTCATGTACAGATGAAATTTTACCCCAAACATAACTGACATTCAAACCCGATATAAAGATGAATCACACAAACCACGGTGTTTACTTGCAAAGTAGGGATTTTTTTATTTTTTTATTTTAGTTCTTATGGAAAGTACAAATTCAGGTGCCTTGTACTGCAGACAGTTTGGTGTGGGAGGATCTGCACTGAAAGCACGGTGAGTCCTTCCACTATAGCAGTCATTAAATAAAAGACAAGGTGGTGGAATCAAAGGAAGGCACTGAGGTGACAGTGACCTACTTTGCTAAATCAGAATAACTGCTTTAAGGTACAACACGGCAGGAGCTAACCTTGAAAGTGCTGAGAATCTCAAATTTGTGACATTAGCAGAGTAGAAATTAAAAAGCTATGAATCACTGTTAGAACAGGCTTATGCATCATTTCATCATGATAAATTAAAAAAGTGTCTCCAGTAATCTGCCTGTGAAACCCTGTGCACTGCTAGGCTGACGTAATAAACAGCCACTGCCACAAATTTGAACACTGCTTGCAAAATGCCCAGAGGAGGAAGATAACGCAGGGTCAAAATGTGTTCTGCTGAGACTTCTGGCTTTATTAGTTTTTCCCATTGGTCTTGGGAAGGATCTTTCCAGATGCACTCACTGATTGATGCATTCATGACAGCATCATTTTCCCTTTGATTGATTCTCATTATCTAAATTGCCAGTTAGGATGTGGTTTTATATGTCTCTATTCAGAACAATATTGTGCCTAAACTAAGCTACAGGTTGTGAGGGTGTCAGATGATGCAGTTTCATTGACAGGAAGGAACCATGGTCAATTAACACAAACTGGAACTTTCATCTGGTATCTGTAACTTGCACCTAAAACTATTAAATATGTTTTGTTGTTAAGGTTTCAGATAGCTCAGTTGCTGTGTTTATGTTGGTTGAAGGTGTGGTGGAGGAAAGGGGAAAATGCTGCTTTTGGCTTAATAAGTGTCTTATTGTACTTATTTTTATCTCTTTGTGGTAAATAATGGTGAAATTCTAAATATCAACAAAAAGAAAACAAACACCACTACCCCACCCTCCCCAAATTAGAACCAGTGGTAGAGTTGAGATTTCTCTGGTGAAGCTGCCTTATTGTTTGTACCTGAAAGATGCACTTTCCTCAGAGAGTTTTAGACTGGGGAAGGAGGAAATGAATCATATTTGCCTCGTTGTTTCCTTCCTGGACAAACAGGAATGAACATTCCATGGATGTAGCACCTGGAGTTTGGAAGCACTGATAGACAGAGACATGAGACATGAACAGGACGTGGCACCTGAGGATGATCCCGTGCAGTGCTGCAGCTGCTCTTACTGCCCTGCTTGGCAGTGATCATTAGTGAGAATGACCATTAATGACATAATCATCATTAATGAATGTGCAGAGGCTGCACCCACACAAGTTGTAGTGAGGTGACTGAAACATTGGTGTTGGATCCCACAGCTTAGGATTTCCTGCTGTTATTTGTCTGCTTGGATTGTCTTCTCCTTAGATAATAGTGTGGGGAGGATGGGGATTGACTGAATGTGGCAGAAAGTTGTCTTCATTTTTGTAGTTCACGAATGGGTGAATACCTCTAATTTTGTCATGGTAAGACAGAAGTGATTGTGTTGTTTGTAAGGAATACTTTTACAGTTCTGTCTGGCACAGCACAGTTTTCATAGGTGACAGTAGCAATAGCTGTTGGCCTAATGGGTAGTCATTATGAGGAGGAATTAAGTTGTTCTTCGCAGTAAAATTATCCAAGGGGAAATTGCAGTACCAAAGCTGTTGCTTGGAGTTATTTGCCTTTCCACTGATTGAGTTTCATTACACTCTTTCATGATGCTGAACTTGAAATTTCCTTACCAATTTGTTTTCATTAATAGCCAGCTCTGCTGTTGATGTTACATTACATTGTTCTGGGAACATGACCCTTGACTCTTTTCAAAGTTTCTTTATTGCATTTTTCCACAAACCTTTTAAAATGTATTTTAAACCATTTAGTATCTTTTTATCAGAATACTACATGGTACTGTAGAGCTTTGTTTGAGTCCTGTTTTCAGCCCTCTACTCTCCCTGTACAGGCTGTGGAACACTGGCCAGCATTGGCATTTGGTACGTTCCAGTTACATGAGTTCTAATATTCTCTCTGCTTCCTTTCCCTCCTCGAATCTGTCCTCCCCTTATTTGTTTGATCTGTTATTTATGTTTCATCCTATTGTATATTTCACTTTGCAACAAAATTATCATTTTGTCTGAAGGATTTACAATGCTGTCTGCAATGCATTCCCTGTAGGGATTCTTTAGTATCAGATTCTTCACTTTCCTTTTACCTTTTAGGCAGACAGTAACAATCAAAAATCCATCTGGGAAAGTTTGGAATAAACTCATGATAGATCTGATTCCTAATGGATACCGGTGAAGCACAGCTGTGCTTTATCACAGCCATCCTTCCTGGATGCTGAAAAGCAGAGAAGACATGGATCTCTTGGCATTTCTTGGTGGAAGTGAGTGCTCAGGCCATTTTGGAGACTGTCCTTCACAGAAGACAAATGCCAACACAGTTTGCTTTGAAACACTTTTCCAGGATTGTATCCAGTGTAGGACACATCCCAGCAGTTACTTCAGGTGTTCTTAGGCCAGAAGTATTTGCTGATGCATTTGGAATGCAGCAGGGCTGTAAAGGGGGCTGGGTTCATTATGGCACTCTTAAATTAGACTGTATGATAATATTCCCCTCACAAACACAAGGTGATAAAGAGAACTGTTTTCCTTCAGAGGAAACAAGGTGTGGTCTGTCTTGGGCTGCAGGGCTCTTACTGCTCCTGACCTTGTGGTTTGTTTGAAAGTAATACTCAGAGCACCAGACTGGCAAATGAATTGTGTGGTGAAATTATAGAAGAGAGGATGTGAAAAGAAGCTTAGCATGGTCACCTGGACTGGAAGCTTGGTTTGCTTCATCAAGGTGCTTATATTTGGTGGGATAAGTGCCAGTTGCTTTGAGCTCTGTAGTGATTCAAAAATGTTTTAGACCCATATGTGGAACAACTGAAAACTGAGCCGTGTTAGGTCACAGATAGAAATACGTTGGGTCAGAGATTTGCTTCTATCCATAGAGCATTTGTTTAAAAAGACTGCAACCTCTACTTAGGATGAGGAGCTACCAGAAGGGGAGCTACTTCTGTGGCAGTAAATGTGAAATACTACAGAAGGGTTGTAGGTGTACAGCATAAACCAGGAGCCAGAAGCTGTCACCCAGAGCATCCCGGCTGGGTGGGGAGCAGGGAGAGGCCAAGGACTCCCCTGGGCATCAACAGGAGTTCCCAGAACAAAACATGGAGCATACTTGCTTCAAGTTGGAAGTTGACCCTACTGTGAGCAGGATGGGGACTGGAGCCCTCCAGATGTTCCCTCCCACCTCAGTCACTGTGATTCAAACATTAATTACCCAGGCAGTTGCATAATTGAAGGTGCTGTGGCATTCCAGTGTGGCTGACTGCACAGACAACAAATGCTGTCCTTCCAGATAATCCAATCCTGAAGGGCTGTTCTTTTTCCTTATTTGTTTTTTAGGTAACTTGTTTAACAGGCTTTCTAGTCCTTCTCAGCTGTTTCAATATATTTAAGGAGAATCGAATCTCTTCAGTCAATTTTAATTCCATATTGTATTTAGAATAAGTACTATAAGATTCAATTGTCTTCAACAACAGTATTTGTTTTGTTAGACCTTCAAGTAATTTTTGTGGGTTTTTTCTTTCTCCTCTTTTTTATTTGTTTTTTTTTGTAGTCGTAGTTGGCTTTAGGAAACATGTTTCATTGTATTATTTAGAGAATGACCTTCAGTGCTGATAACATTTTGTTGTGCACTTTTTTTCGTGCACTGTTTAAATAATGAATTGTAAATCAACACAGTTAAATGAGATGTGACTGCATAGATTTCTGTATAAATTGGGAAACTTCACCACCTGCTCTGCAAGGACAACCTTTACTAATTGTGGATATTTTTCTGTTTCAGAAAACCTTTTCACAGGAATTCCAAACCTCTCACATCCCAGATCATTAAGCTATGTGAGCAAATAGTCCTTGTACAGCAGAGTGGTTGAGTAGCAGAAGAATGTTTTATGTGCTAACTTTTTCTAAGCCACTGCTTTGAAAAGGTTTGAAGGAACAAAATACAGGAGAAATTCCAGGCAGAACAATCTGTGGTTCAAAATACGTAGAAAACAGTAAAAAAAACCCCAGGTATTGTTTTTCTTTTTTGTGTCCATCACATGGTAGTTTTTATATGGAATTCAGATAGTATTAATATTAAATAACTTCAGATATTTATTAAGTTTGAAAAGCAGTTTAATTTTTTTTCTTAAGAAATATGAGAACTTTTTTTTAAAATTCAGATTTGGCTAAAATTATCTGTCATATGCAGATGATTATGCAATATCTGCCAGCATCCTACCCTAAGACAGTTTTACCAGATGGTCAAGCATGTTTCATGTGGCACTTGTTTAAATGCAACTATATCTAGTTTTTCCTGTAATATTAACATCATCTTGCATCTAAGGACTTGATCTGTAGTGAATTAACCACTTCTAGATTATTTCTGCCAAATTTTGTAGTGGAAAGATAGTATTTCACCCTTTATAGTTGGCAGGACAAGTATTTTGCTTTAATATCTAAGAGATATATATTATCACATGGAAAATTTACAGTAGGAATAACAAATATTTTATCCATTGCTGATCATGCTGCTATATAAAGAAAATAGGGCTTGTAATTTAATTTGTGTGTCTCCAAGCAAAATGAGACTATGGCACTGAGACTTCCTAAACTGATTCTGAGTGTTGAAGCAGCAATTTGAGGTACATATGACAAAGTCTCTTAAAGATGCATTTGCTTGAATAAAACCCAAAAATAGGGATGTAGGCAGGCTTGCATTCACATCGGTGATGGAAGATGGTAACCAAACAAGACCTTCACTGGGGGATGGATAATTCCATAGTTTTATAATATTTTCTATTTTATAATATTCCACATGTAGAGTGGAGTACTGTGCTGTTCCCCCTAGTCCCTTGCTCTTTACATTTTTGCTTGCTGTAGTTTCCCTGGCATCATCCTTTAGAATAATCTGGGGCTTGAGCTGATTTTTCTGCTGTGCTCTTCTGTAGACATCCTGGTAAAAGGTTAAATGATGATCTCTGCAGGTACATTAATTACCATTGCATGTAGATAAAACCCAGTAACATGGGTAGATAAAAGCCAGTAACATGGGTAGTTAAGTCCGCCATGGGGTGCCCAATGTGCAATTTGGGCTTTTAAGGTTTATTTCTGAGATCCAGGCTGCGATTTTGCCATGGACATCGTAGTTGGCAGTTTCTCATTTTTTATTGGGCATAAAAAGTAATAATAGGGGATTGTTATTAGCTACAGAATAAAGCACCGTTAGCACTCACATTTTATGTTAAATCCAAATACTGTATTGATTTAGCAGTAGGAAGACATGCAAGTCAGAAACGCTGTAAACGATGAGCCATCAACAAAGCATTGGTTCAGGATGTGAAAGAGAATTGCAGAGTTCCAGTCAGAAATAACAGAAGGAAGGATATAAAAGCAAACAGTAGAAAGAGAAAGCAAGAATAAATACAAGGAAAATACTATTGAAAGCACATTCAGTTGCTGAGAGGGTTTTTACTGCATTCAGTGTTTGCTATGGGGCATCATCCTGTGTATTTCAGTACCAGGTGTTTTGAGAGCAGGAACTGGAAGGCTTGGCTTGTATTTTTAGGATGCTTCCAACAAAAGTAATAAATACATCCCTGAGTCTGCTTGCACCTCTTGTTAATGGCCACAATTGACAGCAGTTCCAGTCTAACACCCATGCTCTGCACAAAAGGAACTGATGCTTAACCACTAACACTAAACTAATATCAAATCTCATCTAGCAGCGAGGGGGGGAAAGTTTAAATTGTCAGAGACATGAAGTGCAGACCAACCTGTCCATGTAGCACTGGGTCAGGCAGGATGAAATTCAGCATCACTTGCAGTGAACTGTGCCTCAGAATCTACTGTTTAGTAGTGCTAAATTTGTATTAAAACATAATCTAAGTGACAGAAAAACAATGCTTTCAGCATGGTTCTTCTGGACAACAGGACTTGTGAAAGATATTTTAGCCGTGTAATTTACTCCTGGATAATTTTGACTGAGGCACATGGGGAAGAAATGCTATGGGAACACCTCTGATTTCTGGGTAAGCACAGTATTTGTATGCCCAGGTTTAAATGTAGGTATTTGTGATTCTATTTGCTACTTTATGAAGAAAAAGTAATGCTATCATGAGCTATTAGTTATAGACTATTATCTCTTGTTTTATGGGAGGGTGAAACTGTCCAGTTGTCCAGGGCTCCAGACCCCTGAGGCATGGGTGAGGAGGGAGAGTTTCCATGGGTTTCACCTGGTAAGCTCCTCTCAGTCATCTTGCTTTTGTAGTATTATATCATGTCTTGGAGACACACAGTTTGTGCAGTAAAACCCTTGCTATCAAGTTTATTTTTTAGGCTAAAGGATAAGTTTTTCTTTTACTCAGATAATGTGTTCTTGTGTACATGGCATCCGGCTTTAGATGCAACTTAGAATTTTTGTTTTCAAAATACATTGCAGTACACAACTGTAGAGCCTGTTGCACATTTATTAAAACCCCTTTATTTTACAGGGTTTGGGTTTCCCCCAATTCTCTGTAATTTTGCTGTTGTTTTTCATGACCATAACATTCTACACTTATAATAACTAAAGTGAAATAGTAGGATGGGATATCAGCAAATACTGGAAGTACTGTAACGTACCAGGATTGATCCCATAGCAATTTGCATCCACCTGGGGGTGAGTTAGGATGTTGTGTGGGCAGGAATGATCTGAGGAATGGGCACGCACGGCATCTCTCCTGGCAAGAGGTGGGTGTCACTTTGTGAATGTTGCTCCCCAGTGGCTGTTATTTTCTTAATAAAGCTGCGTTTTAAATTTCTCCTTTTAGGTTGCAGGTGTTTAGAGAGGCTGTCTGTACTGTGCTACAGATGCTGGTCATGAATCAAAATACTGATGGAAAGTGGTGATAATGATGGAATAGTCCATGAAATCTTTGCTGGTTTTTCCTCTTATTTTAAGACTTTAGAACTGATTTGTGATTAGAGCTTTTAACCATCCCATCTCCAGCACTAGGAGTTGGTATGGTGGTGAACTGGTAGGATGTAGGGATTGGGATGAGGGTAAAGACAACCTGTTCTTTTCAGGATAACACAAACAAGCAGTAAGGATGCTTTTTTTTTCAGTAAATACCCTTGGTGGTGGTCATGGCTGTCTGTAATAAAGCACATGCAGGTCCTTGTGATTACAGCAGTCCTTGAACGGGGGTGTTCTTGCACTGCTGAGCAGGAGAGGGTCAGCACTGCATGTTTGAACCACGTTGTTCCTGACCTATAGAAACGGTTTAAGCTCTCCTAGGGCCTCTCACTCCCGAAACATGTAGAGCCAAAAGTTCCTGCATGGGAAAGACATTAGAAGAGCCTGAAGGAAAGGCTAACTGGAACGTTTGAGTGGATTGCCAGGCACCTCTTTGCCTGCATAGTAGAGATGGTTGTTAATGGCATGTAACCACTACTGAGATCATGTATTCAAGAGAAAATAATGAGCCGTTTTTCAATAATTCATCTATTTCTCTTTTCCAGCCATTGCTTTTCTTCCATCTTTCGTGTACACAGCCTTTCCCTCTTTAACCCATCTGATCTTTTACTTGGAAGAACTGTAATAAATGTAGGTGTTCATCCTTTCTTCTAACAGACAATTGTGTGAAACTTGAAGCTCTGCACTGTTTCCAAGGAATTGGTGTCATTAGTTGTGGACACACTCCTCTGTCAATCTGTTTCCTCTCTTGCTTTTTGTAGTATCAGTTACCCATTTTTATTTTTCCTTCCTTCCCTCCCAGCCCCCTGTTTTGTTTTTTTTCCTTTGTTTTCTTCCCTTAACTTTTTGACTTTTTTTTCTTCTCCCCTCTCCCTTTTTGCTTTCCGGCTTCACTTATTTTAGAACACGGCGTTCTGGATCCCTTTATTCTCGTGTCAGCGTTTCAACCCTCATCAAAGTCCCATCAGCTAAAACCAGATTCTGTTCTCACACAAAAACCCCCACCCAAATTCTCTGATGTTGTTATGAAGGGCTCAGACACATTTTCCTTCTGGAAAGAAGGAGACAAGTGGGAAGGGGAGAAGGGGGTCATGCTAGAGAGTCTCTTACTTAATTTCCTCCAGCTTAAAACTGATCTTTTGTCTGCACTGCCACTGCCACCCAGTTTCTGGGCCTTTCTCAGCCAGCTGCACTTGTTTTCTCTCAACACCTCGCTGTCTACCTGCACAGAGTTTCCTGCTCTGTCAGGAAATAAATAGTTTACTCCCTAAAGAAACAGGGACTGCACTGGAATTTATTTTTTCTCCCCTTGCTTTTTGCTTCTATTGCCCCTTTCATACCATTGCTTCATCCTTAAGTGGTGCTTTATGTCAGATGAGGGACAGACATTTTTCTGAAAAATGAAGGCCCCCCCTCAGTCATCAAAAAGTCCTGGGCTCATTACTCTGTGGAAGGAAAGACCAACAAAAGCTGGGATGAGAAAGAGCTGCTTGATGACAGAAACAAAACATAACTTCCAGTGTATTTGTCTTGGAGTAAAAGTGATGTATGCCCTGCATTGAGCAAGTAACCTATCGATTACAGCGTAAGCAGTGCACTCTCAAATCCCTACCAGGCTTTTCTCTCTAACGGATATTAATGTCTCCAGCTTTTCTCTTGTTGGGTTTGAGAAATACTGAGGGTTTCAGCCAGTGTAACAAAGATCTGCTTAACAGTTCTGGTATCTTCTGACTTGAAGAGCCACTTTATCAACTTTGCAGTTGTCTAAGGATACTGATTAATTTGCATTCATGTTATGTAATTTAAAGATAAAATGATTCATGTTTCATCTATTAAAAAAAATTCTGCAGAGGCTTCCTTCTACTGTCTGAAGAGGGATTACATAAAGAAATGTGCTACTGAATGCATTTATCAACTAGAAAAAGCCTCCCCTTTTATCTGAGTAGCTTTTCTGAGTGTTTCTGTTTCCTTTTCCCACTGTGTTTTATATGAATTCGTGAACATCAGGAATATAATTTCTGACATATCACTGGGGAGAGATCTTGAGGGATGAATACTGTTGCCCTCACACATCAGTGAAAGGCTGGGGATGTTGAGTCTTTAACAAGGCAGCTGTTCCCAAAATGTTCAATCATTCTTGTTAAATAAAATAACACATAGGAATGGCTCAAAACAGAGTGGGTATCTCATCTACTCTCTGCATTGTTCAGTTTGATTTCTCTTCTATATCTACTGTCATGGTAGTTTTTCAGTTAGTACAGAATGATAAATATTGATTAACATACCTATTTCCTACAAACATATGCATGTATACATGTAAGTATATATATGTATTTAAGAGAAGAAATCATAGATAGATAGAAAGGAAGGCTGTTGCAGTACGTTTCAGCTTCTTACATTACCAAAGTTAAGTGAAAAAGGTTAAATGTTCTCTGCAGCTGATTATCTGTTGTTAAAAATGAAAAGGATTTAATTACTCAGGGTTTTATATTAAAGTTTAATAGACAATCTTTCATCTGGACACAATTTCACACTCAGGACAGAGCTCCGTCTCAGTTTGCATTGCTTCTGCCGGTAGACTCAGTTGATGAAGAACACTCAGATAAGTTTTTATGGATAAAACCCTCTGCTTTCCTCCCAAATAGTGCTTTACTTTGGTACAGTTTTGTTTGTTTTTTCTTTTTTATGGCCCCCAGAGTTTCAGCCACCTCCATGTCCTCTTTTACTTCTTTCCTGTCTGCTTGTGTTCCCCAAGAAAACTTCTCTGTGCCCGCTCTTGGCACACCCGTGTCTCTGCGGAGCTTCACGGGTAGTTTTGTTTTCCGCCTTCTGAGCAATGATCAAAGCTGTCAGATCAGTCAGTTTTATTTCATCCATGTGAAATTTCTTCCTTACTCTCACAATTCTTTTATCTTTGTTTCAACTACCAGCAGCTCCAAAAGTTAGATTCACTTTAGGAATATGCATAAAGTTTGTATTTGGCAGTTCCCTTCTAGCAGGAGCACTCTCCTGCTAGAAATCCACGTTTAAAGCCCTCCAGAAGTTTGGAAGTCAGGGGAAGTTTGAAGTTACTCTCTCCAGTGGCTTTTCCTCACAGAGGCTGAAGGGTCCTGCATCCCTCTGCAGTACAGGGATGTTTGTGGCTGTCTGAAGAGTTTTCTTTACCTTCTGCCATTCTTGAAACTGCTACTTAGGGATTTCCTCCTCTGGTGCCTCCACAGAACCAGAGTCAGGGCACTCTTCAAGTTGTGTGTTTCTGTGTTTCCTCTTTATCTTGTTTAGCTATCTGGGTATTTTAAAACCACTTCAATGTCATTCTCACCACCACACACAATAACGAGTCCAGTTTTAGTATTGCTCAATTAGATTATTTTTGGCTGTTTTTTGAATTCTGATGAAATGGAGGTTTAATTGGGTCAGTACGGTGCCAAAACTTATGTGATTTTTCAGCAACTTGTTTTTATTTACAAAATAAGAAGTTGGAACTTCATGCAATTTGATTCCATAATATTGAAAGCTAATCAGTTCTGTTGTGTGTTGAGTGTGCATGGAAAGCAGAGTTTCATTATTTGATGTTTTGTCTGCAACTGTGTAAACACAGAGGTCAAATATTCAGAAGAAAAGCTTTCTAAAAACAGGTTGCTTCATTAACTCTCAGCTATTACGCAGGGGTTTGATTAGCGTTAAGTCACAGTCATGGAATCACAGAATGGTGTGGCTTGGAAGGGACCTTAAATAATTTCATTTCACCCCCTCTCATGGGCAGGGACACCTTCCACTATCCCAGGTTGCTCCAAGTCCTGCCCAGCCTGGCCTTGGACACTTCCACAGCTTCTCTGGGCACCCTGTGCCAGGGCCTCCCCACCCTCAAAAGGAAGAATTTCTTCTCAATATCCCATCTAACCCTGCCCTGTGGCAGCGTGAAATCATCCCCCCTCGTCCTGTCACGCCATGCCCTTGTCAGAAGTCCCTCTCCAGATCTCTTACAGGCACTGGAAAGCTGCTTTAAGGTCTCCCCATGGCTTTGTAATAATTTGGAAGTCCCGGTGCTGCCAGGGCCATGCCTGTGTGTGTGTGCCACCACAGGTGAAAGAAAAAGCCACCTGGGTGTTGGAACGTGTGGAACAGAAGGGGAAGGGCAGTCAGGGCTTGCTTTAGGCTGGATCAGTAACACACTGTGTACTAAACCTATCTATAAAAATTCAAATACTTTCACATTAATGCTGCTGTCCATTGTCATTACAGGACGCCTTGAGCTTTCTCACATAGTGCGTTGCGGTTTGGTGAGTGACACTGCTTTTCTCAGAATATTGCTCCAATCCTTGCTTGCTGAATGCAATCCACAAGCCGTGGGTGTCAGTCTGGAGAAAAAAAAAACACGTCTGAGCAGCAACATTTGTCTCCTTGACGTTTAAAAAAAGACAGTTGGGGTAGTGGCTCTCGGTTCAGTTCTCACTTTTATCCTGCACTTAAACTTCTGATTAAGGTCATGCAGGACACCTTGTCATCTTTGCACCACTTAGCTTGACTTTTATCTGATGCTGAAGAACTCGCTAAGTTGTCTTTGAAGAATAATGTTCTGAGGAAAATGGATCTAAATGGTTATATTGGGTAAAATAAATTCACCTGCAGGTCTGGGAAAAAGCACTGTAAATCTTGCCATGACCCTGTTCACTAAGGAGGTTTGTTGATAGCATTATATTAAATCAGGAGCAGCAGAGGAAGCTGTAGAGATATTCAGCAGTAACTGAAGAGGGAGAATTGCACGGCTTGTGGGATTACAGAATATGGCATTTTGTACTTCCAGGTCATTACTTTGAATTCAAATACACTCCTGGTAGTAATAAAAATCTGTTACCAGATGACAGCTCTCCAGTTTCATGTATGAAATGAGCTGAGGTTTTCTCTCCACCTGGTAATGGGCAGATGCCCGCTACAGGAAAAGTGTCACAACTGACACTATCAGCTACTTCTGCTGACATCCCAAGGGGGTGGGCAGCAGATAAATACCTCATAGCAGAGCCACCTCTTTGACCTTAGATTAGATTCTTTGGTGTTCAGCAGGGAGCTATGTGCAGAGAAAAGTTTAACAGATAATATATCTTCCTCCTTTATACAGCATTGTTGAACACTGCTGCAACAAACAGGAAGTAAAAATTGAGGGCAATTTCCAAGTTATTGCTCATAAATTAGAGGCTATGTGTTATTCCTTATTTCATGTGGCACCAAACCGGGTTTCAACAAGGGAGGTATCTGAAAGAAGGTGTAATTAATAAGTATTTTGGCATAGGCTAGCATTACTCTTTCTCCCTTATTCTCTGGGGCTTACCATTGTTGACACCACTGAATAAGAAAGCTAATTTATTCTGGCTGTGTAGGTGTTATAGAATACAGCTGCTTCTGAAGAGAAGATGTAGTGCATTTAACATGTCTGATTTAAAGACAGTCGTCCTTTGGTGCTTGCAGAAGTAGATTCTGTGACAAGTCCCTGTGACTGCTGTGTGACTCATCAGGTGGGAAGTCCTACAGGAGCTCCCACAAAGTAGCTTTTCTCTCTTGAAACCAAATCATCTCTCTTATGCTTTCTCTGGGGTTTGTTTTGCTCACAGTGTGAGGGAGTTTCGTGTGAAGCTCTCGTTACCACACGATTAGATGCCAAAAACTAGTCGCCTCATGTTTCCTGAGGTAGAGGCTACCGTGAAATTGGCCTCCAGATAACTGTTATTACTGATAACCCAGCTCTGATGGGCAACAAAGAAAGGTGTGGATTTACAAAAGAACACATGCACATGTGGATGTGTAAGCAGAGGAGGAGGAGCAGTTCCTGGTGGTGACAGGAGGGCTCCAGGTACAAACATCACTGTGCCAGCCTACGGGACAACATTTCCACCTGCAGCCCTCGAGCCAGCTCTTGACTTGCTTGAAGGTGCTCAGCAGCCATTTCTCCATGGCTCACCATCAAGCAAAGAGAGGCCAGATGCCATTTCAAGCCCAACAAACTGATCTTGGTGATTGGAAATAATTCAGATACTGTTTATAAAACTCTGTGACAGATTGCACTGGATATCAACCCTCCCTTCTGCAGGAGGCATTTTCAGTACAGGGGATTTGAGGATGTAGAGAAGAGAAGCCTACAGAAAGCCCCCTGTAATTATCTAGGAGTTTAAAAGAGAAACAACATTCTTTCCTTTTGCTCATGATCTTGATGTTCACCTAAAATTGAAGTGTATTATACTTTTTTTCTGGATCACATCTTAAATGTACTTCAGAGAAGTAACTCTACTTCTGCCACTCTTACTGTATAACCTGTTATGTGCAGCATTTTTGGTAAATGTAATAATTTGTAAACAATTATGAAAATTAATTTATAAGCACAACATAGGATGTTAGTTGCCCTGAAGCACTAAGGTTAGGCAAAACTTCCAGTGCCACCAGTGTGGCTTTGTGTTTTCTGTTTGCAGTATTTAGTATTATTATGAGAAGTTTTAAGTAGAAATGTTGATAGATTTTTAGCATTGGTACAAATAGGAGCCAATAAAATCAGACTTGGCTTGGAGTAGCAATCTTAATGCTGATGAACGTGGCAAACATGCACAGAGTCCACTTGGGGACAGCTGACACAGATGGCAGAACTGATTTTACCATGTGCTATATGTCTTATTAATTGCTGTGCCAATTACTATAAACTCCAGAGCCTGCTTCTTTGTTCCACTATTGTGGGCAGTTTGTCTGCTGTACGTTTACTGCAAACTATCAGCTGTCTGGATTTATTTTATGGGTATTGTGCTTTCTCTTCTTTCTCCTCCCTCTCCCTGCTCTCCTTCTCTCCACTGGGACTTGTGCATGTGACTTTTTTTGGGAAAGAAGATCGAATCCCACCCATTTCAGAGGTGGCTTAGCATTCCAAGCAGAGCATAGTTGGAGTGATGTTCTAGAAACAGGTACAGTGTTTGTGCAGATTCCTCAGCAACGTTTGTATCCATGTAATATGGACAGTTACATCTGAGTCCAACATCTGAGTACAACAGAGTCCACTGTTTCAGGTTTGTAAAGATTTGGAAGGACCAGAGATTCTGTGTGATTCCTCAGGGTGAGCTCCTGCTAAACCATTAAAATCATTGTGGAAAAGCAGACGGACAGAACTAATTGAAATCCCCAAACTGTAAACTCTAGAGGGATTCTGCCCCTGTTGCTGCCTGGTGTGAACCAGACAAGGAATGCCTTGAAACTGAGTGAAGCATCACATAAATTATTCTGGGTAAAGTAAGGATATTAAACCAAGAAATCACATGAAACAAAAAGTGCACTGATGGCAACAAATACTGTGTTAATTGCTATTTTGTCTGGGTGTGACAGCATTATAAGCAGCCAGTGGGTAGTACTAGCTAAACACTGAAGAACAGTGTGAGTTAAATGTTTTCTCAGGCCTGGGCTTGTCCTAAATAGCTGGTGCCCTGTTCTGGGGAAATTGATGGAGTTGTTATTGCCAGTCAACAGCATTGTCCCTTACACGGTCGAGCATCTCAGATGCTGAACGAGTGTCAGGTTTGCTGTGGTAGCAAAAGTGAATTCTAATCAAATCCTCTCTCTGGTGGGACAGAGCTTAACAATGGTTATGGTTGGAGGCTTGAAATTCAAGTGGGCTGCCTCTCGGGGCTTCCAAGGAGTCAGAGAAGTCCTGGAACTGTGACAATTAAATTAGGACATGAAATCTTTTACAAAACCATAAAACCTTTGCGAGCCACAAACAAGGTAAAAACCCCCCTGGGTGCAAGGCAGGCTGTTATAGCCCCCAGCAGCAGCTCAGAGGAGGGAGGACGTACAGCAGATTTCACATTCTAACTCACCCATTTCATCTGTGTCACTGCCTGCTCCTGCAGCTGGCTGTGTTTGACTGGTGCATTCAGCATTGGGAAAAGTTATGTTTTTAACAATTACAGGCATATCTATTAAATCTATGATGCAGCTGCAATTGCAGCATGGAAAATAACCTTCTTACAAGGCAATTACTGTAAAATGTTGTTCCTTGCAAGCACAACATAAACACACTAATTGCTAAAGGTTTTTCTGTCATTTGTGTTAAATAGCTGTTCTTCAATTATTTAAGGGTTTCAACAAAAAATATTAGCAAAAAAGACCCTCCCAAATGTTACCAAAATAGCCTCATCTCACAGCTTTGTTATCAACACTTTGCATTTCACTTTTCATGCCAGCTTTTACATCATCAGACTGGGGTACAATTAGGAATTTTAAAAAATGCATAATGATTTTTGACACATTTTTTCTCCCCCCATTCTTTTCTCTTAGAAGATGGCACAGGTTTAACTCTCAATACACATGAATTACAAGATTTGGGTGAGCTAATCAGTAACCCAGTCTTTTTTACACGCTTTTTATATTCGTAGAATCACTAGGGCTGGAAAATACCTCCAAGATCACAGAATCCAAGCTGTGCCCAAGCCTCACCTTTGTTTCATGGACATCATGTTATTTTGCAGTGTCTTGGCTTTCTGCTATTCATGTACAAGATTCTCTTGTTTTGGTTTTTAAAGAATCTCTGAGGCTGAAGTAGTTGTAAACCAGAGTTAGAGCTATTCTTTTACTCATTTAAAGAATGGCTAGAAGGTATGTGGTGGTTTGCTGATTCTCTCTCTTGGGTTGGCTTATTCCATTTTATACAGACTTTTATTGCAACAGCAATAAAAGCACTACCTACACATTTTTTTCTTTAATCCCAGGGGAATTGTATGTGCTGTACCAGGTTATAAGGTTTAAATTATGTTTCTCAGGACTTAAAGTAATGTGGTGAATATTAAGGCAATAAGTTGCAGAAAACCAGTATATTCATAAATGGGGGAAGGGGGGAGTTAATGCAGGAAACAGGTTGAGTTTTGCAAAAACATGTTTTTTGCTAGTGACTCCAGGAGTGTCTGCTATGGAGACTGGTCTAGGTGTGGTTAAATGAGGGTTTGAAGATGGTCCTGTGGAGATTAGAAGTAAAAAAATCTATATCTGTTTTGTAAGTGTGTATTATTTTCTTTTTGAATCATTTCAGAGAAAATATTAATTTCTTAGCAAATGTTATTCCAGAAGTGCAGAAAGACTAAATTGTTTTTTCAGCCACAGAGAGCAGATTTGAATTCCTGGCCTTAACAGATGCTTCAGAAGATTCCCATGTCTCAAGTATGTTTTGCAATATATTTTGAATGTAAATCTGCCATCACTCTCTATAGAGAAGAGTCTGCTGCATGTGGTGACGTGAGCTTGGCCTGTTTCCAGTGAATGTGAAATACAGTAGAATTATATTTCTATAGAGAATATTATCATAGCAAAAGTCTAACCTAAATATGTGGGATATTTACAAGATGTCTTCAATTCATCTGTGCTTGTTTAAGGATAATTTGATGAACATAAGGTAAACCCTCCCATTCCTTGTTTTCATCTTTTTTTTTTTTAATATTTTACTGATCCTCAAAAGCTTTTAAGGATGCATGTTTGCATTTATTTCAGTTTTAAAATCAAAATGGTAGCATTAGAGAAGTTCAGGTTGTGAGTATCAGGTTTAAAAACACGTAGTGGTTTCACTTTAACACCTTCACAAATGTGGCCTTTCTATGCACATTCTGGCACTAGAAAATCAAAGCCAACATGTATAAGACAAAACCCAATTTAATTCCAGCTCTAGGCTGCTTGTTGTGATGTATCACATGGCTTTTAAGGCTGTACCAGCAAGTATGTGGAAGGCATCAGTCATACAAGTTTTAACAGCAATCCCATCTTCATAAGGAGTTTCTTTTGCCTGGAAATGGAGCTGTTATTTTCAGTGATTCCTTTTTTCTGTAGTGCTGTGTGAGGCATTTAGAATTTCTCATTTGCCTCTCAAAGACTTATTATGCTTGGTGCAACACATTAATATTTTCTGAAAGATGTAGATAGAATTCTCTCAAAGCCCTTCATTGTCTTAATTTGAGAGATGGTGCATTTGACAGACCAGGAAACTTGTGTCATTTGATAGCTGATAGATAAGGCAGGTGGCAAGAGATCAGTAATGGCTACACAGTGTAATTTGATGTGAAGGACATTTAATATTCCTTACCAATATGTCATCAATTCTTGGAAAATCAGTACCAGTGGGACTAATAGGACAAGTCAGAATATCTGAACCTGAGCTTCTTCTACAGTCCAGTGCAATTACAAGGCTTAAATTCACCATTGTGGCAATGGGTCACTCAGTGGAAGGACATGGGTGATGACACATTGCACACAGGAAAGCCACAGTAATGAGACAGCCATCTCCATCAGAGCAAATTTACTGTTTGTTCATGGAGAGAGATGATTCATTTGATTAATAATAACTCAGGGACACAACTGAGGTGCTGCATACACAGAAGACCTCACAGTGAAGAAGTAAGAAAAAGGCATTTTAGAAAAGAGCTGTTTTGGAGACAGGGAGGTGATAATAATTGCCTACTTACAAATACTGAATAAATACTTGAAAACTTCTGAGCCATGACTGACTAGGCATTTACATGCTTCATGTGTCTAGTAAGCTTCTGATTGCTGGTGCTTTTACTGCTTGTCAAAATGTAAATATTGTTCTTTTAAAACATGGGAGTTTGAAATCCTAAATCAGTTGTGTGTTAGGGTGTTGCTTTGGGTTTGGTTTCTTTTTTGTTTGTTTTTGTTTTCTAAGATATCATTTATAGGATGAAAGAGTACAGAGAAAGTAGTAAACTAGCAGATTTGACTTGAATTGAAGTTGCACATACAGGTTAGGGGCCCTCTTTAAGTTAATCAAGAGGAGAATTTATAATTGTGAGTGTGACGTAGGCTTGCAGTTGCACTGTGTTCTAAACATATGGGATGAGCTACATGGACATTTGAGCTCAGTATGCTCATTGTCCAGGTGTGATTACAGTGCATTTGTTCATCTGTCTTTCAGCACTTACATCTTTTCCAACACAATCCACAGGAATATTATACAGAGTGAAAGAGATTCATTCAGGTGGGCTTTGCCTTTCTTTCAAGACAAGAGGAGGTGGAGGGTGTTGCTCATGTTTTGAGATTAGCTGCTAACATGCCTAGAAGAGAATAAACAATATTCCCTTGGTCAGCAGGGGCCATGCTGAGTATTTAATACTCTATATAGTCTCTAATCTATACTCTAATAGTTTCTTAACCATTCAGACTTGTTGAGTAATTCCTCAAGGATCCTTGGGTATTTCATGGCAGAGAACTACGCCGCTTTCCACTGCTGACAGAAAGGTTTTTCTTTCTCTTTGGTACTTGTGATGCCAGTTTTCCAGCTGCATTTTCTATAGGGGAACATGCTGTTACATCTCCGAAGCATTTTTCAAAAAAAAGTTCATGGGATTCTAGAATAATTCCTATGATACAGCAGTGCTGCTTGATTAAAAGCTCCTTCTGGGAAGATGCTTTGTTGAAATCAGCGTCCTGTGTTCTCATTATTAACCCAAGGTGCATCAGTGCAAATAAACTTAAGCCTTCACCATAGTTGAAAGTATTTATAGTGGGCAGAGCAGAGAAAGGGTAAAAAAGGGAAATAAAAAGAGAAGCCTTCCTAATTTGCTCATTCAGAGGCTGGAATGTTATTAAATTGCTGAGCCAGTTGAACTGCAGCTGGGATAAAGAACCCGTTCCCTGAACTTTCCCTCACTACTTGGAACTAATGGGTTTGAGATTAACGGCCCACATGTGTTTTCAGTACAAAGGGACAAACTGCTTCCTCCTTTGGTGATTGAATAAAACAAACAAACCAAAACTGCTTCATAACTGTAGGTTTTCAGTTTCAATACTGGAGTTTTGGAACACCAGTGGAATTTGTGGCCCTCAGTGGCTTAAAGGAGTGTTCTCTATCCTTTGCAAAGAGCATAATGTGATTTGGAAAATCAGTTGAGAAATACACTGATTGTATTTAAGTATTCTCCTCAATCCACTTCTGAACTTAGCAATTAGAATTTAATGTGACAAGAATGTATTTACATGCATGCTTTCACACACACAATGAAAACATCTCCATAAATTAAGAGTTCTGGTAAATCCCATGGTAACCTGACAGATCACAGGGGGAAAAGACATTTTTAAAACAATTCTCTAAAAACTGAGATTTTCCAACTGCTCTTTAATTTAGGATGCATGTTGATATTTACATAAGCTGATTTTTTGTTGTTGGGTGTTGAAGAAATGATGGAAAAAATTATTTACAGTGTTGCTCTCATAAGCCCAGTCTTTTATGAGCTTGATATCCTGTGATAAATACTGAGCACAAATAATCCTGCAGCTGCAATTCCTTATTACTCCTCCTAATTGTGCATGGCTTGTGGTATGTAAGCATTAGATTTATTTTAGGCTGTATTCACAAGGTTTCCACACCAGCTTTCCCACACCTCTCCTGAGGTGGCTTTTTTCTGGGTATCATGTGCTTGGCTGTCAGGTTTGTAAAAAGAATTGTAGTGCCAAGGAAAAAAAGTGTGTATTGAGGTGGTGTTTTTTGTGAAAGCTGAGAAGGGGCTGCATCTTGGAGGCCTGGCACGTGGTAGGTACCTGTACTGGGTACGTCAGGCAAGAAAACAACCTTTTATGATGCTTTGGTGGGTCTTTGTTGGGTTCATGTTTGTTTTTTGGGCACGTGTTGGCTGCATATTAAAGGCAGCGTGGGCTGCTGTTATTCCCATCACATTTCACGGGTGCAGCTGTGGAGGCTTTGTCAGCTGCTCTGGGTGTCCCTGCCAGGGTCTGGCACTGGGGGGACCCTGGACACCGCTGAGCCTCAGTCAGGCTGGGGACACCGTGGGGACACCTCGTGTTCCAGAAAGGATGAAAAGCTGCACAGCTGTGAGGAAACAGGGTGAGCCCCAGCCCTAGGAGACCAGGAGGGGCTGCACTACTGGGGCAGAGTCCCTGCAGCTCCCTGGGGGCTCTGAATGGCCCCTGCTGGGCTCCAGCTGGAGCTGTGCTCTCCAGGACCTGTGGCTTGTGCAGAGCTACGCTGGAGCTGCTCCTGGAGCACTGACAGCCCTGGGAAGGGCTCAGGCTCACCGTGCAACTCCACTGTTAGTGTGGATCTACACTGACCCCTGAATCTGCCTGGGGTGGTGAGCTGGGGTTCTTTTCCACAGTTTCACCACCAGTCACACCAACAAGTGCATATCATTTCAAGAAATAGAGAAGGAAAGTCACTTCATAATTCATGGGGTGTAAGTTTTAATTATTGCAGTGACCTTTCCGGCTGTCCTTGTCTTTCTGCTTATCCACTGAACTATGCATTAGACTCCCTGACTTGAAAGTGAAATGATTCTCTGACTTGTTAGAGAGCAGAGATCCCACAGCAGGTTCCAGCAGTGCTGCTCTGGCCTGTTCCGTGGGCAGTGCTGAGTGTATTCCTCCATCAGAACAGAACCAGGAGTGGGATGAACATCACCTCACATGAGGGTCCTCTGGGGTTTTAGTTTCCTCAGAAGGGCTTTTTGAGTCTATCCTTTCAGTTCCCCAAAAAAATTCTTCCCATTGGCTCGAGTGCGTGTGGAATCTTGGTTGCATTATTGTATTGGTCATTTAAATGCCTCTTTACCTCCTTTGCTCGTCCAGCTATGGACCTGTCCATGCAGGAGGTGGATCCTCCTGTGCTCCTGCAGAGAAACAAGAGCTTTGGCAGGAGGAGGTATTTTATCACTTAGTGTGTGAGCTGACACAGGCAGGACTCAGGAGCAGCCACAAACCCATGGGTGAATTGTAAAGACTAAATTTGTTTTCATTCCCTTGCAGCCTGGGGGATTCCCAAGGCAGCACCAGGCCAGACTCACCCAAGTGGGAAGGCAGGTCCCACACAGCAGGTCCTTGCTGGAGGATCACTGAACCTGCTGTTGTCACCTGTGTCCCAGGGACACACACAGGTGTAGTTTACCCTGTGCTTTGATCTTTCCCACAGCAGGCAGGAATCCCAAGCGTGTTGGAATGGTCTATCCAGGCCTGTGTTATCTAAACACAGATGTTCTACTTGTCAAGTACTCAAGACTAAGCAACAATTAGTATGATATATGTGTTCTTCTACACCCCAGCTGCAAGTCACTTGAACGTGCTTAAAATCCTCCTCACCTTTCCCCCATTTATTTTCCTACACCTATTAAAAGTGATTATGCAAAACACCCTTTTTCCTGCTCCTTTAGCAAATTCCTGTCTTGCATTTTCACTTCCAGTTTATCAAAAATATGCCATGTGCAAAACGTCCCCTTATTAGATGTGTGAGGAAAAGAGCTGCCAGTGATTAGATTGGCTGTTCATCCTCTCTCTGCTGGTCCAGCATAGCCAACATTTGCTTCCTGAACGTTAGCCAAAAAATTATCTTCTCTCCAGCTGGATAGGGATGCTTCATCATCTTTAAAAACTGAGGTGACCATTATGTTGTTATTGTTAGGCAATTATTTCCTGTTCTTGTACAAATTTACCCTCTGACCAGTTCTGGCCTTGATGTATCTGGCAGGGAAGCCAGTGCAGGCTAATCAAGGCCTGTGAGAGCTGCTGTTGCTGTAATGCAATTTGTCACCTTCTACCCCTGCTTCCTTTGCCACTGCTCCTGCTCGTGAAATGCATCTGTCATCTTTATCAAGGCTTCCTATCCCTAACTGATCACCTTGCCTGCAAAAGGAAAAACTGAAATTCCAGTGGCTGTCCCAGAGTGGAAGAGGAGCACGAGCTGGTTTTATATTCCCCTTGCACAGTGCTTGAGCTCGGCAGGGAGGTGGTTGGGGGCTTGGTCTGGGTCTCTCGGTGCACTTGCTCCTGTCTAGGGCACATGAAGCATGAAGAGGTGCAGGAAGAACTGAGTCTGTTTGGAGGACTTAACCAGCGAAATGTACACAAAAGATGGAGCCAGACTCTGTGGAAGTGCAGTGAAAGGATAATGGACACGGGCTGCAACACAGGAAACTCTTTCCAGACATTAGGAAAACATTGTTGACAAACAGGTTACACAAAGCCCAGAGCAAGGGTCTAGAGAGGCTGTGGGATCACTGGGTTTGGATGTACTTGTAGAGTTGTGAATTTTTTAAAAAAGACACTTTGCTTCTGCTCAGAAATACGTTATGATTGATTTTTCCTGTGAACACATGTATTGATATTTAAGTACCTGTAAATAAGCATTTTATCTCAGCAGTAGGTTAGTCATAACTGATTTTTAGATACGAAATAGGTGTGGGGAACAGAGGCCGTTTGTTTCTGTCTGTCTTTGAAGCACCTGGAATGAGCACAGGGAGAGATGAGAGGCTGAGCTGGGTGGGACACTGGTCTGAGCCAACACTTCAAAGCACAAAGCTCTGTTCAGGCAACTGACTTGCTGAATGTAAAACTGTTCTGTGTTTAGGGGTTCATTTCAGTGCTTTGCATTAGAATTCTATTTCTCATACAAGTTTCCAAATTTTATTTTTATCTTGAAGTAGATTAGAAAGCTTTTCTCCCCCCCTCCACCCCTTTCCCTCTCCCAGCTTTACTACCTCAGGTTACAATGGTATGACCAATATGTGAGACTGTGCAGTGAAATCACCCTTTGAGAATCCAGTTTTGTCTGCTCCGTTACATGACGTGTAAAATTTATTTTGAACCCTAAAAAACGTGATATTGATTTCACACAGAGTTATGAGTTTTTAAAAAAAAGCCTGTTTGTGCTGGTAAGCTCAGAGGAGAAGAAAAGCAAACAGCTGATTTTCCTTTTTTAATATTTCAGCTATTTTTAATTTTTTTTACTTACTCTTCTGATTTTCTCCTCTTCCATTTTGTAACACTGTTATGCGGATAAAGATCTATAATGTGTAAGCTTAATAGCACTAAACACTTGTTTAATTGGTAGAGTTTGGGAGCAGGCCCAGACTAATTAACACCAATTTCTACTCTGTTGCCAGTGTTTAATGAATCTTAGGACCAGATCTTTTTGGAACTAAAGTTATGCTGAAGACATGTTGAAAATAGAAATAAAATCATATATGGCCACCTTGACAAACCATCTGTTCCTGGAATAACGCTTGTTTTTTATACGTAACAAGACATACATGCAGTATAAACAGTGAGTTTCCCTTTTGAAGCTTTGTTTATAACTACATAAACCCTCCTGGATTTCTCCCCAAGTATATCCACACACCTCTAATTTCACAATTTCTCTTTCTTAAGAATTGAATATTTAGTGAATAATGACCAATTTTACTACAGAAAGTCCCGAGAGTGATCTTTATTAAAGCTCATAATTTAACTGGTTGTTTATAAAAACACAGAAGCTAGAAAAATGTGATAGAACTCTGTATAAATACTTAGTAAAATATCTTTAAAGGTCCCAGATCAGGAAGGGATAATAACAGTACAAACAGGATGAGATTTAAGTTTAAGTGTACTAAGGATGTGGTCTTCTCTGGCTATTTCCAGTTCTGTATAGTACCCTCAGAGAAGAATCATGCTCAGGAAAGCCCTGTCTCAGCGAGCAGCAGAGGATGCCCAGCCTGGCAGAGCTGCCTTCCAGGCACTGAAAGCCAATTCAGGTGAACCCAGTCTGGGAGAAAAATGATTCTGCATCTTTTGGGTAATTTTCTACAAAGGCCTTTGAAAGAACAAGAATGTGACGGAAGATTTGTGTCATCAGAATTTTCTGCCTTTTGAGCCTTTTCATTGCTTGGTTTCCATTTCATCAGCTGAGCTGATATTAGTGGAATTCTCACCTTCTTCAAAGTGTCTGCTTGACCTTCTGTTGGGTTAGGACCCGAGTGCCCTGGTATTAAAGGCTGATGGCCTGTGATTGAACACACAATTTCTCGACATTTCTCTCCTTTCTTCTTTGTTCTCCAGCTCAGGATTGTCTTAGCCAGCTGTGATTTTGTATTCCTCTTGTCACTGCAGCATTCTGCTGCTCATAAATCTGACTTGGGAGTTGCCATTGTCTGCTTTTCACTGTTAAAACAAGAAGCTCTGGTTCCATCCCTCTGTTTGCCCTCTAGAATGTGTCAGGAGTGTCAGGGGAATGTGGGCTTAAGTGGCCTGTCACTGGATGCTAATGCAAATCCTTTGTTGTTAATCTTGGTGTAAGGAAACAGAATTTTGGAATTACTTGATCCTTTCAATTTCTACTGAAATCCTTGGCATTGGATGCCTTGTAGCTCCCACTAGTGTTTGAAATTTTGGTCTCCTGGCACATACCAGACAATGTTCCCTTTCAAATGAATATCTAAAATGTCTGCTGTGTTTTTATATGAGGATTTTCTTGTTTCTTAAATTAAAGCATCAAATGCAGTCGAGTATTTTCACAGGGTACCTAGAGAGATGGTGGAATTCCTGTTCAGGGTTCTTTTTAAGAAAAAAATGCAATAAAAATGGATGGTTGCTCTATATGTTTGATGGTGTTTCAGAGATGCTGCATTGTCCAGAGCACTTCCAGGCACAACTGAGAGTTGGTTATTTTGTCTTCAGAATGAATGCTTCATTTCTGTTTGTGGAAATTTAAATTGTGGTTTCTTAGGGAAGAAAACATAATTTTTCACCCAAGCTGCTGTATAAATGCATTTAGCATGTGTTCATCTCAAATTCTGTAGTGTGAATCACGTGAAAATGATTGGAGCAGAAATGTTTTTGGTTGTTGGCCAGATCTTAATTTTTCACTGCCCAAGTGTTTTTCACATGTTTATTTACCTGAAGATGAGAGAGCACCAACCAAGTAGCATATGGTTATAGGAAACACAACAGATACTCCAGTTAGTAAAAAAATAATTTAAACTTGTTATTTGTCATCAAGGTGCATGATATGTGACTGGCCTTTTAATGGCTTTTAGAAATGTGCTTCACATAATTTGAAGCAAGCTTTCTTATCAGTATGTTGTGCAATTAATTTAATCTTGTTTCTGTTATTTCCACAGTATTTTTCAATTCAGTGAACCTCATTACATTTGCAAGTGCATTAAATTAGAGTCTGGATAGAAGAAGAGAGATGATTATCAGTTAATTTAATTATATTTCTAGGTTTGCCCATTTAATGATATGTCTGCCATTGTTGTTGCAGCCTTTACAGCAGTAGCACTGGCAGGAATTAGTTCTGATTCCATGTAAAGTTTGTGTTATCTGATAACTCCTGACAGCTGCTGGAGCCACACGTTCAGTAATTTATGAGTCTAATCAAAAGTCATTTACTTTAAGCCTAAAGGCTACAGTATGGAATACTTGCACTGTATTCTCTACATCACTTTTTGACTCTGCATATGTGGGAATGTTCTTGCAGAACTTGACACCATGAATTAAGAAACACAACTTCAGGTTCTTATGGTGATGGCAGGAGCAAGGAAATGTTCCATAGCACAGGGCTCTTCCAGCCAGCTGAACACTGCAGCTGGGAATGTTCTTGTTTTTAAGGAGGAGGCAAAAACCAACCCCCAAAATTCACCATTATGCAGTCCTTCATATAAAATGGTCTTGACTTTTATTAATAAAATTATGTGGTCATTTAGGGAGATGCTGCAACCTGAATCGTAGTGCTCAGCTTCTAATATGGTGCCTGTCAGTGTTACTGCTTTTTGCAGTAAATAATATTTTTATGCTTCTTTTGCAACTCTGCAATTTTTTTTTTCTTCCTAAAGTTTTGTGCCATATGTTTGAAATTTCAAGGTGCCCCTGGTATTTGCCCTGGCATCTGGAAATCCTAAGGATGGGGCTGCTGAGACTCTCCACAGCAGTGCTGCATTATGTGCAGTACTGCAGCCTGGATCAGTTGTGTAGCTCGTTAAAGGCAGATCTATTAAAGCAGTAGTTTTGGTTTTTAGACATTTATAGATATCCAGTATGAATGTGAGAGAAAAAGAAATTCAGTTCTGAAGTACAAAATGTTCCAAATTCCAATGTTTTAAGATGGCTGTTTCTGAGATTTTTAGTGATTTAATATTTAAGTTAATCTTAAAGGTATTTAAAAAATGATAGCAGAAATAACCCATCAATGAGAAAGAAAAAGATTAAATCCAAATTTTACTAAACTCTGAGAACTGTTCTTCTATTCCTATGTCTTGGAAGGTAAAAACAATTATGTTTACATTTATATTTACTATTTGTACGTGATGGACCATTCTGTGGCTGCAGTGCAAATAATGCATAGATTGTGTACATGAAGTTGTTTCTCTTTCTGGAAGTACTTGCCACAAGAACAAGACTCAAGGTCCCATAGCCTATTCTGTTAGTCTGGCAAAATGGAGAGCTGATGGAATGTTTTGCAGTGGAATAGATGGATTAAGCTTTTCAGGATAAAGATATTTTAATATTTCTGATGCACTTAATGGAAGGAAAAAAGAAGAAAAAGGCAAATTTAGTATATTTTTGAAAGTGAGACCTGTGTGTGGGTGCAGTGTGGGAGAATCAGACTGAACAAACTCCAGAAAGGCTGGATTTGTGAAGCTGTCATTGCAGAAAAGTCACATTCTCCCTGCTGTTCACTTCAGGGATGGGGGCTGACCTGCTACCCGTGGATTATTACCTACTATGGCTGAGTAAAGTTGTTGTAGAGCTTGTCAGTTGTGGAACACCAGTTTGGGTGTTCAGATGGGTGAGAGATAGACATACTGCTTCTCCTGGGTTTTTTAAAGAACTCTTTACTGGCTTCTGCCTTGCCTGATTTGATGAATCCCATATCCCATGGCATGCCTTCGCTTCTGTTTACACCTATTTATTTATTTATTTTTTCTCACTTTTGCTTACTTTTACTGTGAAGTTACTTTTGGCAAGGATGGCTGATAGGCACTTACTTATACAGGATAGCACAGGGATATGCCAGTATTGGCTGGATCCAATGGATTTGGTGAAAATTAAAAATGTAACAATTACTACATAGCTTGTGTTTTTGTGAGGAGGAGTTAGTCAGGACAAACCTTCTCTGTTTATCTTGCAGGTTTCCAGCTGGGCTTTAAGACCACATGTTTGTTTTGAGTTGCAACTCACAATTTTGTAACAATGACAGTTTTTAAACCTTATTATTTTTCTGAATAAGTACAGTCTCTCTGTTCAGCTCCATTGGAAATAAGTGCTTTGAATTTCTGCCAGTACCCAGGGTCTCTGGCAGAGTCCCCTGGAAACTTGCATAGGCCAAAATGTAATGTTATGCTCCTTTATACTGGCAAAATCATCCCTTAGAGAGTGCAGAGCAGGGATAAATCCAGCTGCTTGTCCAAACACAGAAATAAAACAAGGATTCATTAGCTAGTTTTGACTGCAATTTTGTCTGATTACGAGAGTCCTCAGCTAATGCTAAGGGCAGAAAAAGAGACCTGCTCTGGCTCTGGATTGCAGTGGGGAGAATGAAATAGATTTAATTAATAGATCAGTGAAATCTTTGTTTAGCTATATGATATATGGGAGAATAAAACCTCTTCTTAAATGAGGATAAACCTACTTGCTTGATAATCATCCTACAAATACAACAATACAACAATACAAAACAACAGTTTTGTATTCTCTACTTAATTTTTCTAGGAAATGTTTTGTTTGTGGTTTTTTTTATGTGTGTGTTTTTTGTTTGTTTGTTTGGGTTTTTTTTTGCTTTGTTTCAAATCAGTGGTAACTTGTTAATTGCCTGTGATTTATTTAATGATGCTTGCTGTAATGTGAGTGATTGCTACTCTCCTTGTTTTTGTCAGTTCACTTTGGTATTTTCCCCCAACTGGTATTTTTGGAGGGACTGGAATGGAAAGATTACATCCCTTAGTATTCTGTGTTGGAAAAGTACTGTGTTTCCCTTTCTGTCAGGAAGAATTCTTCCAAATCCCTCCGTGGTCTGAGCTGCTGTGCTTGACATCTCATTATTTGACTCAGCTGTTTCTGTTTCACCTTCACCCAGCTAATTAAGTAACTCATTGAATGTATTATTCAGTATTTGATTCTGCTATCTGAGTCGGTGAGAGATGGAATTAAAAAAAAAAAAAAAAAAGAAAAATTAAAAAATCCCCTTGATGGGATTAGTGGAAGGATTGTTGCTCCGACACGGTGGACTGAAATGAGCCCGAGCTAATGGAGTTGGCGATACATGAATCACACTCTGCTTGAGCCAGGCTTTGGCTGCTGGGGAAAGGATTGGGATTAGTGCTGATCATTCCTTAACTACCTTGTAGTGACCTGTTAATTGTTTCAGGACATCTGCGGAGTGCGAGGCGTTCCTTGGCTTTCTTTACATCTTTGTTTCCCTCCTCAGCCGCGGTCCTGCAGGGCATCCTTCGTTCTGTGTTAGGTCTAGATACGGGCTTTAGCTACTTGGCTGTGCTCATCATTTTGGCTCCATTGCCAACATGGATTACTTTCCAGGGCTTTTGGCAATTTGTAAATCATTTATTTCTTTCTCTTGGATCAGAAATGTAAACAGGAGTGCTCTGCAAATGAGCAAAATCCAGTGTTCAGCTCTAAGTTATCCATCTGCATTCCCATCCCTCTGACTCTGACCGACTTTGTGACTAATCTTTTGTATAAAAGAGAAGTGTAAGTACAATTAAATTAATTCCCTTTTTTGCTTTAGACTATTTTTCCTTAATATTTGCATTAAGCTACTGAATTAAACATGACTATAAATAATATTCTCATTCACGTAAAACCTACCTATTTTTGTCATATCGGTTAAAGCAAACCTTTTAAAATATTTTTTTATAAACTCAACACAACAAATTACTGTCACCAGAGAGATCTAGCCTCAGAGTGTGATATTGATTTTGGATACAGAAGATTGAAGTGTGTGAATTCACAGACTGATCCATACATTCATACAGTGTATGAATCAGGTACAGTAAGGATTTGAATATATTCCTTTAGAATCCCAGAAGAGTTTTCTGGTCAACTTGCTGTTTATTGTTCTGATGGAAGTGTCTCCCTCTCCTCCTTCCAGGGCTGGGTTGTCCTTTCAGCTTTGATCAGAAGCACATTTCTGGCTCTGGGAAGCCTTAATTGATTGGCAAGAGTCCAGTGAAAACTGAGAACTCTCAGTGAGGTGTTTTGAAAGTGACCCTGGTGTCGGCCACCAAAAAGCCACTGGAAAAGTCCTAATCAAGGCTTCCACAAAACATCTGATACTTTGTCTCTCGAATATTCTTACAATATATGAAATAGCTTGAGTGAATCAGTGCAGAAACAATCACTAGAAAATTATTCCCATTGGTTTTAAACGAGCAATACTTTTTCTCCTGACGCAGCTCTGAGAACTCCATTCTGGAAGGTTTCATGGCAAAGCAAAAAGTATCAGATTCTGGTTTTGTGTAATTAGTGTTGCTTTTGCATTATGTTTTGAAGATTGGGATAGTTCCTAAAGCAAAATTCTAGAGCTTTTTGAATGTACATGCACTCCAAGTTTAGGGTAAAAACCTTTTAAGTCCAATCATTGTTTTAGTTGAGCATATACCTAATATTTTTCATTTTTGAATAAGAGCACATTTTATCTTTAGCTTAATCTGGTTTTGGGCTGAGCAGTCACATACTTTTGGACCTTGATCTACCAAGGGAAAAGGATGACTTTGGTAGGAGTGTTGGCTTTGGAATAGACTCTGACCTTGCTTTTGTAGATCTGGTTTTGTTAGCCCAGAAGGTTATTTTTCTCTGCAAGGAAAAATAAGTATTTGGACTGGGATATCTCCAGATTAGTATTCTGGCAGGTACGTTTTTATACTCATTTTCTTGCTAATGAGAAGATACCTAAATATTTTATTAAGCTACTAAAAGACTGAGAACATTTTATGAGACATGAACTTTAATGAGACATGAAGAAGAAAAAATTAGACTCAGTCTTTCAATAATTTGGAAGAGTGAAAAATGTTAACTGTCTTATCATGCGAACAAGGGCTCAGAATACACAAAATTGTATCAGCAAACTGAATTTGTATTCAGTTATTTTCTTGGTTTAAACTTGTTTTGAATCTCTACTTTTTACTTGCTTTTCTAGAGAAAGGCTCTAGCAATATTTCTTACCACTTTATTCCAATGAGAAGAAGAAGTCAATGCATATAAAATCTTAACTAAATTTGGGGGCTAATTTAATCTACAAAAACTTAGCTAGATTTGTAGATAATAAGCAGTTAATCAGATTCCTTTTTTTTAGCATATGATTGTCTTAGAGCTTATGATGGTTTATATTTGCACATTTGCATTGCATAATAACACGTTCAATCCCACTTAGTCACACTGTACTTTTATGTGGTGAATTTATTTAATATTTGAATCAAAAAAATAATTCATGAAATGTGACTTTTTTCTTTCATTTCTTCACTGTTCAAATAAGGCAATATATTAATTATGCTGTATAGGGTAATAAACAAGCTTCTCAAATTATTTTAGCTGTGAAAGTTGAGCAATGACTTGGAAATTGACGTATATAGTTAATGAATACATGTGGATTTAATTAATTTTCACTGGTGCAATGTCTTCTTTTTGAACTTGAAATATTCTTCACCTAAACTTAAATATCAAGTGAATTATTTCTTTCAAAATCTCTAAAAATTCTGTTATATTTCAAAATATTTGAAATATTTGTTGCCCAGATGGCAAGAGCAATGCTTGTTTTTTTTCTCATCATGTGTTCCACTCAGCCCCTTTGCTAAGGACAACTTCTTTTCATATCTCTCAATATTTATCTCCAAGTACCTTTCAAGACAGTTTTCCTTCACACAGTTGCATCTATAGCTAGAAAATATTCCTGAGAGAAACCCGCTGCTCTAAATCTCCAGGTCTACCAGCAAGCAAGATGCCCTGGTGCCAGCATCACCTCATTTGTGGCTGAACAGAGGGAGCGATCAGCCAGGTACAGTGAACATGACTTCTCCCTGCGGGTTTGGGGCTGTGGTGAGTCACAGGAATGATAAACACAAGAGTAGGTAAACATCCAGTTTTTCATAGTGTTTCCTCTGTATTTTCATTGCTCTACAAATCTAACGTTATTATTTTTTAGAGTGCGTGACACATCAATTTCCAGTTCAGTTCTGCCTTCTTATCTTAGAATTCTGTGCTCGCACTTGAAATATTAATGACTTTAGGCACAAGTTATATTAATGGCACAGTTATGTCTTTTGGGTTTAAGTATCATTAATTTTAGGAAACAACTTCTCATGACAGTAATCAGAAGCAGCTGTTGGTTTTGCTGCAAAATATTAATGCATAATTAAAAAAAACCCCAGTGACTCTTAGAAAACAGAGCTGTTTGCTGGAAGCACACCTTCGCTCTGCCTCGCTGTGGCCATATATTCCCAAATTCAAACACTGTGGTGGGTGTTCAGTGTGTACTGGAGTTTTAGCTTTCACTGTGCCTTTTTAATGCACTACACTGAGGTTTGTTGAAAATGTATGCACTAAAATTTTCTGACATGTTTCTTCTTGAAATAAAAGACCTTAGAGATATTATTCACATAATATTTCAAATTACAGCTAATTTAGTTCTCTACTGTTCAACTATTTTCCACATGCAAAGGGTGGGAAAAAAAGTCACAAAGCTGCTGTAAGTTATTTTCTGCCTGACTTGTCCTCTGGAAGATTTACCCCAAGTGCTTCTGGCTTGGAGCGAGCCCAGTTGCAGCAAGCACCGTGTGCTGAGTTGTGTTGGGTACTAGATTACACACACCTTATACTGGCTGGGGAGCCTCTCCTGCCTGGGGAAGGTATTTTAGCAAAGGGGGAAATCACTGCCCCCAGAGAAGCTGTTGAAGGGGGAGCATTGTCCCTTCCAGGCAGAGCAGAGCACCGGCGCTGATGGAGGTGAGGATTTTGCTGATGTGCATCTCCACAGTGTTCAGAAGCAACCTTGCATTTCTGAGAGAGATCAGAAATAGTTGGAGAGTTCCCAGTTGTGCTGATTCCTTCCAGTGTTCTGCTGTTCTTGTTCTGTTGTACCAGAAAGGTGATCTCTGGGCTTCTGTGCTGCTGTAGAGCTGTGGTGCCTCTCACCGTGGAAGTTACACATCCTTGGATGTCCTTGTCACCTTTTTTCAGCTCCTTGGAACCAGAGTCTGATTATAAGTCTTCCTTTCCAGCAGTTATGCTGAAATCTTTGCAATATTTCTGAATTTCTCTAGAATTTTACAAGACAGTTGGTCAAATCTATTTCCTTGCCATACCATCACAGTTGCCTAAAGCTGCAGCCTTGCAGTGTTATTGAACAACCAGACCTCTGGGTGTACTTTTCTAGGCTGAGGGACTTCCAGCATTCATGAAACCACACAGTTGCTCAGATATTTAAACATCTGAGATCTTGTTTTGCTCCAGTTGGGAGTTGCACACCTGAGAATGTGTGCTGGTGAAGTGTGTGCTCATTTTTCTCCCCCAGAAAGTGCACGTCTGTCTCCTCTGCTGTCAGCTCTGCCTCTCACCAAATGACCAGGCAGGGTTAGAGAAGAACTCATAGGATAAGCAAGGACTGCAGAGAAGCTTCACTAACCCAAGAAAGGGACCTTTTTTATAATTATTATGAATTTGTTGAGTTCATTTAATTCCTTTTGTTTGTCTTTGTAGTTGTTCAGGGTGATATTTGCAATGTAAGCCTTTGGAGCATGACCTCTTGTTGTGTGTTTGTGGTGGTTAGTGCACCATGACAGCAGGTAGAGATCAAAGTAATAGCATTGCTGGGATTTCTTTCTTATTAAAAGTACTTCTTTTGAAGAACATGGAAACAGCTCTGGTTTTAGGTTATCACTCCTGAGCCAGGAGACCTGTTTTCCCATCTCCCCCAGCCTATCTTAAGCTTGTAGGGGTTGCAGTTTATACAATTCTCTACAGGGCTTTCTGTTATCTCCTTCTCTCAACTGACAATTTTCCCATCCAAACATAAACCAGACTATCTTGCTTTTCCCTCTTTTTTCTCTATTGCATTAAAACATAGCTTTGAAACTCCACTGTTATTACGCTAACATTGGCTGCATATACATTTGTTTTCCTTCCTTGAGCCCAGATCAAGGCCTGTCTGCACTGTGGGACAACTCTTCTCATGGATGAACGTGCCCAGTTCTGCATCTTGGCTCAGGATGTTTGTGTGTTATCACCAGTACCTTGTGATATCCTTAATTTTCAAGTACCAATTTTCTCAATCAGCAAAAATACCATTTTCTGAATAACTTCTATTCAAGTTGACTTGCTCTCTCTAGGCTTGAACCTACCTGGTATTGCTGGATGTGGAGTTGGAAATATTTTTCCTAGTTTCAAATAAACTAATAATTTCTCTTTTGAAGTGTGTATTTGTAAAACTGTAACAGCAGTTAACTAAGGTGTCATCACAGTGTCATGGTTGCTAAAATTTCAGTGGAAGATATAAACATATGGCCTATTCTAAAGTGGATAAAAAAAATTACTCCTTTTTAGTGTTGTAGATTGTCATTTTCCCATTTTCTTTTTCCTTTAAACATTTATATTTATGTCATATCCATGGCTTCTTATTCATGGTTTCTGTGGCCATTAATAAGCCTGCAACTGACTTGTGAGTAAAATAAAAGAACCTACAAAATTGAACTCAGTGATTTATGAACACATAAAGTAAATAATTTTTCATCATTGTAATGTTCAATGCCTACAAACATGGATTGCAGATCTCGTTTTTTTAGGCATCTAATTCAGAAATGAGAGTAAAGGAAAGTTAAATATACGTAGGCTATTATCTTTTCTAAAGGTTTGAAACATCCACAAAGAGGCAGCATTGTCTGAATGCTGTGGCAAAGGAAGGTGACTTAAGTAGTCATTGATGGTAAGTCATTGTGATTATCATTTTTGGAATGAAGAATTGTTATTTCATCTTGTTGAAAAACCTAATAGTCCTTTTTTTGGTCCTAAAATGATGTGCAAAGAAACAAGGTGGTTAGAACAAGAGCTGCTGCTTTGTAGAGTACAGAGTTGAGACCATGGGTAGAATGGTGGTGGATGGCTGAAATTCCTGCTGGCGAGGTGGGCACTGAAAACCTCATCCAAAAGTCCTGTGGCAGTTTAAGAGTCAAGGTTGTTTAGTGTCTCTCTGAGCTTTTACACCTCTGCCTTTTTATTATTCAGGGGTTTCACAAACACAAATGTAGTTTTTCAGTGAGTTTTTTGAGCTGTCAGAAATCCTGACTCAGATTTTTGATTGCTTTTTTCTGCAAGTGCAGTTCTGTGGAAGGTACTTGATGACCTTGGAGCAATCAGAAGTTAGACTGGGAAGGGTGCTGGGTTACAGAAACCTTCTCTGTCTGTTGCTGTTCAGTGCTGTGCTTTTTACCCACAGTCACAAACCCTGTGTGCTCCATGTTCAGGATATTGGAGTTCCTGCCTCTGTTGAAGTACAGGCAGCTATCATCACTCTCAGTGCTCTAGTTGTCTCCTTCTACCCTGTGTTGTTATTGAAATATTTGGTTTACATAGTATATATATATTAAAGTATAAAGTTCTTATACATTTACAGAACTGTGTATGAACTACCCATTATAATTTCTTAGTCACATTTAGACTCTGAAAAATGATTCATGTTCGTAACTAGTTTCACATATGAAGAAATCAACCTGCTGATCAGAAGCTGCCTCTACTCTTGTGGAGTTCCCCTTGCACTTTGAAATTCCTTACAAGTAGCAGACAGTGGCTGATAAAGAATTTGCCATGAATGGCAGCTGAGAATTCTGTTACTTTTGCTTTTGAGGATGGCAGATGGGAATTATGTGAGTACAGTTATCTGGAGCCTTCAAAGGACATTCACATTTGTGGAGTTAATTCTGCAAGTGCACTTTTGTTGTTTTGTTCCTTCAGCATTGCAGGAGGTCTGAGGACAAGGGGAGATCACTGTCCTTCATCTGCTGCTTGACTGCAGTCCTCCAGAGCCTCTGATAATTCTGATATGGGCTGCCTGGGTGTTTTGAACCTTTATTCATTAATTTCATGTGAAATGTTTGCATCCTGGAGAGGCCAGCAGAGACAATATTTAGTGGAGTAACTCTGCTGCAGAATCTCAGCGTTCATCTGGTGCTGAGCCTTGTCCTGGGTCTGCTCTTCTGAAGTTTCTTGAGATCTCTTGACCATCAGCTTCACATTGGTTTTACTAGATCATTATACCCCATTAAGAAATGGATTTTTCCAGCCTGATGAGTGAAAAAAAAATGTTAGTTGTTGGAGACTATTTGATGTGATTTACTAAATATTATCCTTATCATCCTTATTATCCTTATCATCGCATAATTTTATGGAATGTATTTCTCTGGCTGCATCATTAATATCATTAGGCTCAGTAAGAATGATTCCAGTGTAAAAGGATGATTTTCAACATTTTTGTTGTAAAATTAGCCACAGTTTCAGATGTTCTTTTGAACATACTGTAAAGAATGATGAAATTGCATGTTTAATCAGTTTAAGCAGTGAAAAATTCACTAGCAGCAAAAAGGAATACTTTATATTTGGTGGGAATTTAAAGCTACAGAAACAAGGAAACAAAAGGGGTAGCAGATCTCAGATTAATTTACTTCAAAGTTCTTTATTATTGATCAGCTTTGAGGCCATTTTTACCAGTTATGACTGCAACTCCACCTCATTCCAGAAATTCCAAAGGAAAATAACTGTCTCCATCAGGATTCCTTCAGTGAACATTGCTCACCCTAACAACTTGCTGATTCTATTTTTACTTTTGGATTGATGACATTTCTTTTATGAGATAATGGATTGTGGAAGAGAGAGTTTGTGTGACTGAGGTGTTTTAAGGACAACCTTTATACACAAAACTGTCATATGTTGAAACACAAAATGGAAAGCAAGACTTTTAAAAGCAGCTACTAAAAAAAGGCTCTTTTCCTAATTTTGTATTAATGCAGCTGTAATCCTTCTAAAAAATCAGAATTTCCAACAAATTACCTTATAAATTCATTTAGTATTTTTAATTTTGATGAAAATATGCTTCATTCTCCCCACTTAAAGGGATTTTAGGATCCTTTCAGGCTTCAGTGAGTGCTGAAAAGCAGTTAATTATGTTTGTGTTTAAGGATACGTTTTACAGAACAGCAGCTCTGTTTTAGTGGAATTACTGTAATTCTTTCATTTCTGTTCAGCTATGACAAAACATAAAAGTATTTTTCTTTTTGTTTTAGAAAATGGTATATAGAGGTTTTCTTCCAGGGGATTTATTTGTCCCGTTTCCACTTGGTAAATGCATGGCCATACCTGAGTGGCTTAGTGCTGTTCTGAATGAATTTATTAAAAATATTCCTCTCTGTTTTATAATACTGAGTTAAAATATATTTTAAAAAACACTGTTTGTTGCTTTTGGTGAGAAAATTTAAACATTTGGCCTCACTGTAATGAGGAATCTGGACCTTAATCTGCCAAATGTATGAAATGCTTTCATGCTCACTCCTTGTGGTTTGGGTCAGCGCTGAGATCAGTGCCTTGCAGAGATCACTGGGATGAAATAACCCAGCACTGCCATGGGATCTCTCATTCCTGCTTGGAATGCAGTGATGACACCACTTGGAATGGAACTCTCGTCATCAGTTCAGTTTTACTGAAGAGTACAGCCCTGAAATTTGCCTTAAGAGCAAGAAGAAGTGCAAAGCGTATGAGTGTAGCTCTTAGGAGAGTTTGTAATTTGATGTGCTTGCATAAATGAAATCAGGGGCTGCTTAAATGGCAGGAATCTGACTAAAAAACCTCTCTCTGGTTCAGGTTGTAATTTTTTTATTTTTTCACACTTTTTTAGAGAGTGCAGAGATAGAAAAGTTTCAGCCTGTTTACATTGTAACAGTGATTCTTTTCACTCATTCTAATAAATTACTATTACTATCATTATTTTATTATTATTACTACTACTACTACCACCACCCCCGTCAGGTCCTTGCAATTGATAAGGAATAAGAAAACATTTTATGGGCACATTGTTTACTAAGCTGATATCCTACATATTAGTTGAGGCACAAATTTTTTAATAGATCCACTCCCACCCCCCCCTTCACCTTGGTAAAGAATATTGGATTTTCCAGTTCAGTGAGTGTCTGGTCGTTATCATTCATGTGCTCTATTGCAGTTATTGTTAATGGTTATATGAACAGCAAAATAGGAAGCATATATCACCTGTCAGCCTGTGTTCTCTAGACCCATCTTGGGTTAAATTATTGTAGGATTGAGAGTAGAAGCTGCTAAAACTCAGGTTCCATAGGGAAGTTGTAGATTTTTTTTTCCCTCTAAGGTTTAGGATTTGTGTTCAGTCTTTAAGGAAAAAGTTTCAGTATATTAGGATCATAAATTCTGAATTGGTCTTGCCAAAAAGTAATTTAGAAAGTTTACCAGATCAAATAAAAGTGTATTAACCTGGTTTATAGAGGAAGAGGGAGAAATACATTTTTCTGCTATAATGTGATTCTAACAACTTTCTAGTTTAAGGGAAATGCGTGTAGTTATACTTACCGTGGGCTGAAAATAATTCATCAAAGCAATGTTCCGAGTTCAGGAACAGTGCCACTTGTGCTCCATCAAAAAGTGGGCTTTATGTAGTCAGTTTTTTTAGCTTTGAAATTATTCTACTGTCACTATTTTACTTTGTTTTAAATTGTGCAGCTTAGATACTATCCAGTATTCATGCTTGGGTAACTCGACTGAACTGGAAGAAAAACTTCATCAACAGCACAGACTTGTGTATTTGGCCTATAATATAGAACAAACAGACAGAAAATGTCATGTGGAGGTAGCAGGGGGGTGGTCACATCTCTGATGTAAGTTTGTCCCTCAGATTCTTTTGGCCATGCTGAGTTAGCATTTCTTAATATGAAATTCTTCATTTTGTGCAGATTTTTTTTTTTTTTTAAGTCAGATTTGGTGCGACAATCTTTTAAATGGAATTCTGAAATAAGTATGGCAATCTCTTCTTCCTGGGTCAACACATCACCTACTTCATTAATTAAACTGGAACATTCACATTTTATCAAGTGTCAAATAGTTGAAGGTTACAGAGAAGAGATGAAGGATTCTCCTTAGGATTGAGAGAAATGTGTTGGTGTGAATTCTAACATTTGAGAGAGACCTCTGATGCATTTTAAATACTGGTCTAGTTATTGACTTTTTCACTGGTGAAAAGCACTGTTGATATCCAACCAACTGTTGATGAACAAATTAAAACCAAACAAAAGGGTGTGTTTTTCAATATTATATGTAGTTTAACTGTGGGATTGCAACGGGATATTTCAGAGGCCAATAAGATGAGGAGTTTTCTGGAACAGGACGGACGAGTTAATGAGAAGAAATCTCCTGGTTATGAAATGGTAAAGGAGACCTTACCCTGTTCCTTATCCTGTTTGGAATGGAGAGCCTGCAGCCTCAATCTTAAGGCTCAGCTCGTGGCTGGTGCATTTAAGTATAAAAGCTTTGGGTTTAGGCAGGAGGGAAAATGAGAGTTATAGAGGTACTCCTGAGGTTTTTAGTCCAGGACAGCTCCTAAAAGTCAATAGTGTGATGCTTGATGCTTCATTCCTACTGGATTTTCTGCTGTGAACAGATGATTTAACCTGTCTGGTAAGTGAGAAATTGCAGATTATGAGATTAATAAAGATAAAAAACTTTAAAAAAAAAATGTATTTAGATGGCTACTTTTTTCCTTTCATTACTCATTTAAGAAAAGGAGGAGGAAACTGGTTTTTGTAATTTTTTGATTGATCCAAATCTGTTTATTAACTTCTTGTTATGCTGCTTTAAGATTACCTGACTCCTCTCTGTCCCAAATGCCATAGCTCATTTTTGAATTCATCTTTCATACACACCTATGGGGGAAAAACACTTGCCAGTCCGAATATACAGTGAAATCAGTTCTGAAGAAAATGCAGGAACTGTTGTATTTCAGTTATATACTGAAATGTCCTCACATACTGTACAGTATTACATGGAGATGTTTATTATCTGCAGGTTAAAAATGCTGCATTGGTTTATTAGATATTTAAGAGTATTTACTACAACTAAGGAATCAATATTCCTTATTTAAAAAGAAGGTTAATTCCTCGGTGCACATGGATCTATACACAAAACCACAAAATCTATGGGCACAATTGAAGAAAGGGGTTTAGGGGAGTGAGGAGGCTGTGTGGTTTTATGGCTTTTGATGGGGGGAGGGGTGGTTTGGTCTGGTTTGGTTTGGTTTGGTTTGGTTTGTTTGTTTCTACTTCATGGTACATCTCTTGACCAGCACTGAGCCAGAGCCATCCTTTTGCAAGAAGACGCCAGGGACAACTGTGTTCAGTGATCCTTTGCTCATCACTTTTGTGCTGATCTATAGGGCAGAGCATCTGTCTGGGGGGAAATAGCCAAGAAAAGATGTAGCAGAAATGATACACCACGCGTATGCTGACTCCAGAAGTCCATGGATGTTGGTGCTGAGACACTTCAATGGAAACCAAGTGTTGTGAGCTGCAGCCCTGGGAGAAGGGCAGGCGCTGGGAATGCTGAGTGCTGAGCATTTTGGGGCAGTAACACGTCTGTGCCACTGACATTTGTCTGTTTTCCTTGGCAGGCCTCCCTCCTGGGCTGGCTTAGCTCCTCTCTGAGCCGGGGAGTGGATGTTACACATTGGCTCTAATGTGACCAGTGTCTTTGTAGCTGTGTGCTTCTGAAACTGTTTGGAAAACCAAAGGCTTCTGCTGTCTTCATGACAGGATGGCTTGGCAGATGTTTCAAAGGAAACTGGGCTTGTTTACCCTACACTGTGCATGGAAGAAGAAATAACATTTCAGTCACTCTCCTTGCCAACAAGAACAAAAATTCTGACTCTTGGTCGATAAGAAAACTTCTCAAAGTTAAATTATACAAACTTTCTGCCTGAGGCTCCAGTTCAGTTCTTTATTTCTCTTGGATGTTAAAGCAATAGCTGTCATCACCAGAGCTCCTTTTGAATTTGTTCATAAGAACAGTCCTTTGGATGCAGTGTTCACTCATGCCTTTGTCATTGCATTCTCATTAGTGGAATGACACAGAGCTGTGGCAGGAAGCTGAAATAATTTTTGGTGTATGAAGCACCAGATAATTTGTGACCTGACTACTCGTGACATTGGAGAATAGGCAGGAACTGACACATTAGATTGAGTTTCTGATTGCTGTGGGTTAACCCCAGTAGGCAGCAAAGCCCCACTCAGCCACTCCCTCCCCCTCAGCGAGGCAGAAGTGAGAATGTTCGTGGGTTGTTTACTGAGGGAAGTCTTGAGTCCAATATGAAATTCTGCTTCACTTTTTCACTCAAGAAAGCATAGTAAATACATAGCCAGCTTACTGTGAATGTAACTGTTTCGCTGCACAGAAACAGTGATGTTTTGTGAAAACATATTAAAATCCTAAAACTCCTTGTGATAATCAAAAATATAGTGTAATATCAAAGAGAAAATAGATTTTTACAGAGTCCTAATTTTCCAGGGCTCTTCTGCAGTCATCACACATCTTCTATCATTAAACATTTCTGTCCTGTCACTCTGTAAGCTTGAAAAATCTCTATTTGATTTAAAATTTATGCTTTTTATCACTACATAGCCCAAAATGATTGAACTCTGTTTAAAAGTCCAACCAAAATCCTCTTCAGTCTTGAAGGAACTTATTTTGTGAAAATTGGACTTAAGCGAAATAGTTTTATTATTGATTTATACTCTGTGCCCACACAGTCCCCTCTCAGTAAACACAGACTTCACAAAGTAAATCCTCTTCATCTCAGCATCCTCACCTCTCTTTGGGGTCTTTTATCAGGGCATGGCTTTGCAAGTGATGTTCTATCTTTTCCTCAGGCACTAATTTATGAAAAACACAGGAATATCTTTGGGCTTCTATTTATTTCCCTGTCAGATATGGCTAAACTTAGTAAAGATATTCTAAAGGTGTCTGAGGTATGAAGCAATTTTATATTCCTGTTTCCTGTAGGAAACCTGACTGAAAAAAACTAGATTCCTTCAGGAATTGTGTTGTGCCCTTGTGCTGTTGTTAATTTGAAAGCATAAACTATCAAATTAGGTTTCTTTCTATAAAAGTTGCATCTGTACTCTGGGTATGTATTGCCAATTTTCACCTCACCCAGCTTACACAGTGTGTGGCCGTGCTGAAATCACATCAGCAGCTTTCTCAACGACGCCTTGAATTTATCAGGAATATCTTTTGGCCACCTAGATGTCGGTGACTTCAAATATACTACTATTTATGTGGCTGTTGGTCTACCTGACACCTTAGGCAATTTTCTTAGATTTAAGATAAATTTTATTAGATTTTTTAAAATTTCGTTTGAAAATCCAGTTTTAACAGTTTAAAATTTACTGTTCTGGAAGTTCCTGTGTATTTTCAGCCTTGGAAATAGAGGGACATATAGAAAAGGAATTTCAGATTTGACCTGTAGATCAAATGATCTTGCATTTAGGAATCGCAAGTGTTTTTGTACTTTCCAAACTGATAACTTTATCTAATGCCAGTTTCTGTTGCCATCTTTGAAAATGGAAGATTTACTAGCCCCAAATTAAGTCTTAACCTGATCTAGGCTTCAAAAGCATATAGATATGGCTGGGTACTGCTGCATGACTGATTCACACCTTAAAATTACATCTATATCTTCTGAGAATGCTGCCTATTTTATGTGTGGTTTTGTGCAGTTGGGATATCCAAGGATAAAGGTGGAAGTTTTACACAGGTAACTCTGCATCACTGGGCTAACGAAACATCTGTTTGGAGAGAGGAGGGGAGTGTGAGGCACGAGGATCCTGTGCTGTGCAGAGACGTGTCTGTGCATCTCTGGGTATTTAGAGAGCACTTAAGAAAAGGACAAGTAACTCACAGAGGTGAGAGAAGGAAAAGAAAGAGGAATGTAAAGGTTTTCTATACTCCAGTCCATAAAGCTTCAGCAGCAGCAGCACCTGTTCCCTCAAACAAGACTGTATTTATGAAAAAATCAAAGCTTTCCTTGGGGAAGAAAAGGTTTTAACTCTTGATAGCTTTGAAAAGTGTAAATGAGCATAAGCAAATGGCTGGAAGCAGAAGAAAGCAGAGCTGGGTGTTCACTGGCACAGCCGGATGGTGGGTGGGTGTGTGGGAGGGCACCACACGAGGCCTTTCAAATCTGTATTAAAAATACAGCAGTATTTTTATAAGCAGTAATTTTTTTATTATAAAATTTTTCAGTTTAGTTTCCAAGAGTTTTGCAAACCTTCCTCTTACAGTATGTCTGCTTTTATCTAGAAACAAGACATGAAAGCTCCCTAAAATCTTGAGAAGTTTGATTTTCAATCCGTGATCAGATGGGTTGTTTCCTTTTTGACTCTATTCAAACAGCCCAAGGCTGCCCTGAGGCATCAGAAATAGGTGCAGATGGCCCAGTTTTCTCCTTGTTTGAGCTTGTAGACACAAACCTCTTGGTCCACAAATGTTAGTAAATAGAGATGAAGCTATTTCTTTCAAAATAAAGCTCCTCTCCTACATCTTTAACATTGCAGCTGTTGAAGCTATTCAAATCCTTGAATTGGTTTGTTAATTTAATGAGGCTTCTGCCTGAGTCCTTCAGTTGCTGGGGACAAACTTAGTGAGGACTTGAATGTCACATTCTAAGGTTTAATTTTTCATTTATTTTCTTCTTCAGTAAGTATTACTGTGTGGTTAATTTGTTCTCTGGGATGGATGAAATAGAACTAATATGAAATTCAAATGAATTCTTCTGCTGGCAGCCTGTTTGTTAGCAGCAATAATGAAATATAATGGCCAATGGATAGAGAAAACCACTAAGTATTTTCCTCAATAATTCAGGACTTTGATATATTTAAGCAGTCAATAAAAATACCCAGAAAAATTAATTTGACTAGAATTTGACTGTGTACTTTTAAATTTTATATATGTGTATATATATTCTTATTTTGTTTGAGATCATGGTATCTTTATGAATGCTTTAGTCATTAAAATGAATCCATTTCAGTTGTACAAATTTCAAACCTAAAAAAACCCCAAACGATGCAAACCACCTTTTATTTCTAAACTAATGGCTGGTTTATGAAACTGGGAGCCAATATTGTGAAGAAAAAACCCATGATTTGTTGGCACTTGTTGGGGTGCGAAGGACGCGTGTAAAACACCTGACCAGCAATAGGTGAATTTTTCACGGGAAGTTGGACGGGATTTTACAAAGTTATTTGCTTCCACCTACTGCTCATCCTTGATATTACAGAAAAACGCAACCGAGGGAACACTTGGCTAGCTGGAGTTCCAGAGGCTCATCTTTCCTTCCTCTGGGCCGTGGGACTGGACCGTGTACCCAGGAATTCAGCTTGCCTTTTATGCTGCCTTACATTCGCGTGAGGAAAGAAAAGATGTTGGAAGTTCAGATAACTTTTCTAAAGTTTCTTATTCCTTATGGTTGTTTTGGGTGGTTGGTTTCAGGCAGCCTGTGCTGTCATGATGGGGCAGCAGAGGAAATGGGGTTTGGATGGCAGGGAGAGAGCAAACTTTACAGTGTGGGGTGTGTTAGCAGGACTAATGGATACTTCTGATTTCACTATCCCTGAAAACAGGAATACTTCAGGCTACTGGATACTTCAGGATACTGATTTCACTATTCCTGCTTGCAATTCAAGGAGTAAAATTAAATGTAGAATTACAGGAAGTATGTAAAATAAAGTTTATGCAGGTTTCTACTGCATGCTAAAGCCAAAACATTATGCAGGGTCATGCTCCTACCAATAATTACTTCTGCTTTCTAGGGCTTTTACTTCACTCTGTTTTTATAGTGCTACTGTTGAACAAAGGTGGTAGATTTGCTTCCCAAGAGCCCAGTGTGCTAAACTTCAAAACTCCCAGCTCTTAACCTTGTGCTTGTCCTGCATTGCTCCTGATGTCCTGCAGAAAACCTTCCTTTGTTTCCCTGTTGCTGCTGCCAAACAAAACAGACCAAGAAGGCAATATATAAAACACAGAGCTCTTAATATGTTTGTAATAATGTTATTGAATTGGCTGTTGGCAGTGACACCAAGAGAAGAAAGGAATTGTGTCGGTTTTAAACTGAAATGGATGGGAGGGCTTTCTATTTAATTCTGTCTTTCCCATGAATCATTCTATGAAGTATTCTATCGTTACATAGTTTGCCTAAGATAATTCTTCAGAAGGAACAGATTTTCTGGGTTTTTACTTTTTTTTTTTCATGATGTAACAACATTAAAGAAGGTGCTTGGTGCATTGTTCAGATCTCTAGGATTTTACAGTTGCTTTACAGCAATGGTGCTTCTCAATCTCAAATAATTCACAGAGCTGGGAAATTTGCAATACACATATGAAGTGACAGCACTTTCTCATTTTGCACTTAGAGAAAGTAGCACAGATGTCTCCCAGAGAAGAACATTCTCATTTCTTCCCTTCTTGCTCTGAGATTGACAGATGATTCATTCTGATGATTTTTAAAGCTTAGGGTCTGTGTACATTTATTCTTTAAAAGAGGTATATCTAGGATGTAGATGTATACTCAAATATTTACATTTAAACATAGATTTGATTAAGTCAGTAGCTTCACTGGTTTAAAGAATTACAACACTAATTGCTTCAGAAAATTAATTGGTTTTTTTCTTGCCTTTATGCAGAAGTCTAAATCCATGTGTCTAGCCTTGAAGACATACAGCTATTTCTTTAGCTAAATCTGACTTTACATAATTTCAAAGATAACAAGTTCTTGCTGGCTTCAATATCCAGTGAAAGTGAACCCATCCAGATGTGGTTTTCATTGCTAAAGGTGCAGTGGTTAATTTGTAAAGATTCACTTTCCATATCTTTAGACAGAAAAGCAAACACTAAGGGATGAAATGATTGTCTAATGTTCAGTGATAAAACACAGAATAGAAATGATGTAATTTGCTATTCAGCCTGAATCTTTTCCTGGTGGCTGGTCTCAGTGAAAGGCAGGGGCTCAGTTCCAGGTGAGGCTCGTTGTCTCTTTAATTCCTGATTGAGCATGGGAGGCTCAGCTGGGCTGGCCCCACCTGTGTCCGTGTGGGCTGAAGGCTCCACTTGTGCCCTTTCCTTGCTGCTTCAGACCACTCTGGCAGATCAGCTGTGCTGGGAGGTAGGTGGGTTTTGTTTCATCCTGGTAAAACTTTCTTTGTAATTGAGTAATGAATGCTTATGAACTCGGGTTTCTTAGAAATTGCTTTTAATGGGAAAGGACAGTGGTGAAACTGCAAACTAAAATTTTCCATGAGCAGCAGAAGGGATCACAGTGCTGTTGGGTCTTCAGGAATATTCATCATACTGAGAGCCTGTAATAGCCCCAACTACAGTCTGAGAGGAGCTACTTTATTCTGCTTTCGGTTAATTTAGGTCAGTGTGTGAGACAGAGCCACTCTTGTCCTTGGTAATATGAAAAGATATGATTCATTTTTGATTAACCAATAAATATGTTAGAGAGCATTACATTCTTTCCAAAAGGTGACTTAGGGCACGGCTAGGACATGAAGAGTACTGGTGCTGATGAAGTTTGAATTCATTCCCCTGAGGTAGAAGGCTTTTTAAAGCTTTTTTCCCCTCACTCACTCACCAAAAAGAAGTGAATGTACATATCCAAACAGTCTCAGGAAGTGAGCCTGTAGGCAGAGAGAGTATTTCCTTATCCTCCACATGGGAGACATGGTGAGAGACTGTCTGGCTGCCAGTAAGTCACACTTGAAAGGAAATTTTTGGATGTTATATTCCACAAAGTACAGTCTGGTTCCCCATGAAAAGTGATGAAATAGAAAGTGTATTAGAGGTGCTGATTTATATATCAGACTGGCTAGAATAACAAATGATTTTTTGCTGCTTAAGTGACACAACTTGATATGCCTCATGAAAACACCTTTAATATAATTTGCTGTGAATTAAGGTATTTTTACAGGAAACCTTGCTTCATCTTATTTGGTTGAACGATTTAATTTCTAAAATTGTTTGTAGGTAAGAAGTCTTTGGCTTTGAAGTAAAACCAGTCCTTCATTTAAAATGAATAGGCATGCTGTTGAAGAAACATGAATTCTTTATTTTACATTTGTTTTCATTTTTAATAGGAGCTGCTATTTGCTATCAGCCTTAAATTTGCAGCTTGGAATTTATGTGCAAGTAACTAGCTAAAAATCCAAAATCTGATTTGAGTAGGTCTAGCTTTGGTGAGAGGTTGGGAAGTACTTTTAACAAAAGATTGTCCCTCATCCATATGTTCTTTTCCCAATAGAAATCTCTAAAGCTGCAACAGTTAAGTAAAATTTGCTTCTGAGGACAGTAAAGTTGAAAAGAAAATTAGGTCACTTGTCTACAGTTTAGTGACTTGAATTGTATTTGGCTTACTTAGTTTCCAGTAGTAATTTGTTGTAAAAAGGGTGAATGTGAAGCTATAAATGCATTTCAGAGTATAATTTTTTGTGATAACCATTATCTCTGCATGTCTTCAGCACAAAAATAGGTTCAATGAGTCAAATACCTTAGGAATAAAAGGACCCTGTGTTGGATGTCATGAGGTTTAAGTTAATTTGTTTAATTCCTGAAGAAAACATGTCCAAAATATCCACATGTGTCCAAGCCTGTACACACACACATTTACATGTTTATCATAAATAGATGCTTTGCTGCTCTTGCACGTTGCAATGAGATTCAGACACAAGTATCTATCAAGTCCTAATTAGCACGTGATAAGACAGCAGGTTGAGCAGTTTTTTCTCTTTAGCTTACCTTTATTTCTTTTGGCTTCCATCACTAGTTTATTTAAAAAAAGAAAAAAAAAAGTGGGCAAGCAATATATTTTCATCAGGATGGAAGTAAAAAAGAAAATGTATACCATCAAATCATATTCTTTTCTTAAGAGCTGACTACACTGTATTGAAATAGGCTTGGGGGTTTTTTGTGTTCTTTCAACCCTGTCTTTAAATTTATTCATGTTTATTAAACTTTACTACTTCACATAAAGGCACAATACTAAACATTGTATATTTGAATGGACTCTCTGTACAAAAATAGCAGTTCTTCAGCCTGAGCTGTTCCCCGGTGCTGGTCAATGTGCTTTGTGACATGGGCTTCTCTGTTTGTGCTTTCAGGACACTAAAGCAGAGTGCAGTTCTGGTGTAGAACCTGAGGACAGAAAAGTAAGTGGCTTGTTTTAATGTGATTTTTCAGGCAACTCTAGTAGCTGGGATTTTCTCTGGCTGTTGTTTGGGTTTTTTGTTTAATTAAACCATGTGAAATTATTTTATGGTACTTTATGTGTGTGTGTGTGTTCATGTTGTATTTTTACTTCAATGGGGACAGAACAGTCTTACTCTATTAAATGTACTTGTTAGAAATTTGAATAACTGCTTTTTCAGAAGGGAATTATAGTCTTAATCTCTTTATACTACAAAAAGTTTAAAAGGCAGTTTCACTTCCTATTCTTAATTTACATGATTAAGAAAGTTATTTTGTGTCTTTCACGATACAGTTGTCATACCGTGTTAAATATTTGTAAGACTGCAAGATGACTGTTTTTTCTTGCTGTATAAGTAGTACCTTTGAAACTTTTTTTTTTAAAGGATTGATTAAAACAAATATTTCCAGTTTTAGTTTCTCTGGACAAATATAAACCATGTACAAAATACGTTTTCAGTTGCGTTCTTCATCTTACTCATGGTAAAAACTAACCAAAAAACAAAGTCTTCATGAAGAAACCTTGAGCCTAAAAAAAAAATTCAATTGTCAGAAATAAGTATCAATCCAGTTTTAAAGGGAGTAATGTGTTTTGTTTAAGTATCTGTTGCTCCTGAAATTTGAAAATCTGGATTACTAGATCTGTGCTTAGGGTATTTCTGTGTCAAGTAGTCCCTGAGTTTGTGGAAGTGTTGAGCACGTGACATGTGATTTAAAGTCTCTAACTTCAGCTGGTACTCACTGTCCCACTGGAGCTGCAGCTTCTTAGCATCAGCTTTCATCAAACTCTCCAGGTGCTTCCATTTAGGCTCATATTCTTTTAGAGTGTGCTAAAATCCAGGCTGGGACCTTACTTCTAAACCCCAAGTTTTGATTTTTTTGATGTTGGTAGTGACTACTAAAACTGCCCAACCCAGAAGTTCTTTTTGCAGTGTGAATTATGGGAAAAGGTGTCAGGAGCCTGACAAGCTTTGGACCACAATTTATTAATGTGCTGTATTTCTTCTTCCTTGAATTTCAACTTGCCTTTTATCTAGCAGAGGCACCAGCCTGTTGCCAGTAAACTGTGGGGTTTTTAAAGGTGTATGATACTTTGGCTTGTACCTCAGTGGGAATTACAGGAGATGTGTGTCTGATACTTTCTCTTGTGACTCAGTGACTGCTCTGAGCTGGGGTGGTTTCCTACCGGGTTATTTCCACCTTCATTGACTCAGGATATCCAGCTTTCATATGCAGAGACTACAATTAGCAGAAAGGATTGTCTAGAAAACCCCTCAATTTTTCTTCTTCCTTTTGTTATTTTGTGGAAGCACTTTGAAAGAGAAGAAACGTGATAAACACCTGTTGTTGCATGATAGGTTTCATTTTTTCTGTGTTTGGTCCCAAAACCGAAGCTTCCACCAAGTTTAAGTGGCAGTTGTTCTTTCTAGTCCAGGGAGAGAGTTACCAGTGATCATCAAACACAGATACATCAATCTTGGTTAATGCTAATGCATTGTTTCATGTTTGTTGAAGGCATCCATTAAGAATGTAATGTAATTCATAAACCTGAAACATTGTAAATAAATATTTTTATTTCCTCTAACTTGAAATCAAGACAAACTACTGCAATTAGGGCATGCATCATTAGTATCTAATAATTTGCACTTCCATAATGAAATATACTACTAATGAACTATATCATTAGTAATTAATGGGAAATTCTCCCAGTTAACCACAAAATACAAACCTGCAAGGTGCCTTTTCTTGTGTTCCTTTTTTTCGGAAGTTTCCTAATCTGTAATTTCTGAAGTAGAAATTTATGTCGCCATGACCAAAGCATTGCCTGGAGGCAAACTCAAATTTAATAACTGTACTTACTATTTTGAAATCTATTATTCTGTAAATTACAAAATAGCAGTTAATTATCATAACCACCTCATCGCTATCATCTGTCTTTCCTTCCATTGTCTTCAACTGACATTTTCATGTAAGATTTTTATTTATTTTCTGCAAGGATAAAAGCTCCCAGGTTTGAGAATACCAGGTGACAAGTAATGCACAGTCTGCTCTCTCTGGCCTGGATAATTAGGCGTGACTAAATTGCCTTTACCATTCCCAGCAGAGGACCCATAAGTCCATGTACAACTCATTTCCTGCATAGTGAGTACTTTTTTCTGCATTTGTCACACCCGGACTTTCTTGTATGGATCTCAAACTACCCTTCTGAACATCACAATATTGGGTGTTTAATGAATCATGTGATCACAGAAATGTCTCAGATTTGCTTCTTAAAGAAACATATGTAGAAAAGTGACCCTTAAATTGTCACAGGAAGAAACCTGTTAAAGACATACCAAGTGTGATTTTTGTAAAAATACAGTGGTATCTGCAGCTAGCCACGTGATGTTTTGGAATTTGAGTTGTGATTTCAAAGCCTGTGTGATGTTTTGCTATTACAAGGACGATGACAGATGGTCAGGTTGTTTTTCCTTCTACCCATGTTTTCTGATATAACTCTGTGTGTTGGACACAAACAAAATGATTGTGGTGGAAGGCAATTAATAAGGGTATTGGCTATTTTGCCAAGAGGTAGAGCACATGGATCCCTTTGAAGTCCTTTCATTTTATATAACCAAACCATAGTCTGTCTCTAAGAAGACTTCTAATGCGTACAGCCTATCTGTTGGTGTTGCTCTTACACAGCTCCATCATCTCCCATTACCTGAAAAACTTGCCCCTCATAAATCTCTCTTGTTTTTTATTTAATCTCAGTTCATATCTTTACTTGGTCTGAGCAGTTACCTTTTTTTTACTCTGCAGTTGTCATCTCATCAAATTAATTCGTGGTAATGCTGTTAAACCAAAACTCTGGTATAAAGTTATCTCTTCTGACATCCTTTGTCATTTCTACCTGAAATGGAAAACTGACACCGCAAACTGAAAGTTAACTCAGTGACCTTTCTGTGCTGGGTAACTTTGTCTCAGCTAGTTTTTGCTATGCTGGAATGTTTTATTCTTCAGCTCTGGCTGTTTAATTTCTGTTTTATTTTAGTTTATTCTTCCCCTAATGGGGCTGTGCTGGCTGTAATGTGCAGTGACATTCTCCTGCCTGTTCCTTGCAAGCAGCAAAATGCCCCCATTCAGCAGCAGCTCAGTACCATTAGCGAGGGGCTCAAGGTCACCCAGGGTATCCTGCTGCATTTTCCCTTCTGGAGAAGGGAAGGGGCTCGCTGTGACAACGTTTTTGAGACACATCTTGACTTTAAAATTTCCCACTTCAGAGCTGGGAGCAGAGAGCTTTATGAGAGCTGTAGAGTTTATGGGAGTGCATGAGGGCAATAACCTGATGGGTCAGGAAGTTAGGAAAGTTCCCTGGAGTGACATAATGTTTCATAACTCCCTCTTACCTGCTGTGGGATATGGGGTAGGCAGTAATGCCTTTCCTTTTCTCTGCCTGCTGTGGAAAATATTTTATATATATATATATTTTTTTTTAGTACCTTCTGTCAGTGGATCTCAAATTACTTTACAAACAAATTAAAAACACCTATGAGGAAAGTACTTACAGTTATATGGCTTGAGGTACATATGGAGAAGTAGAAGTGTGAAGGGCAGATGTAGGCAAGGTTATAAAGTGTGTCTGAGACAAAATGAGCAGAAAAAGAAACAGCATTGCAAATATATTTTGCTTTGTCTATTCAATGGCTTCTTGAAGGTTTGGGGTTTTTTTAAATTTATCCATAGTGATCATATTAAGATGTTTTTCATGGAAGTTTAAGGGAATTTTTTTTTTTTTAGGAGAAAATATTTATCCAATTTCTCAAATCTTCTTCAGATTACTGTAGAATGGAATTAGTACGGGTATCAAATAGTGAGGAGCTGATAAGCATCATGGAGGGACTGAGTCAACTGCTAGCATCATAGGTGTGGATTTGTTATTATACTGTTTCCTTTCATGGTAGTCCCTTTTTCTGCTGTTTAGGGGCTCTCTAGCAGTGAATAGGAATAAGTGTCATTTTTATTCCCTTGTGAAGGCATTGTGCAATCTGTGTAATTGTGTAGATTATTGAGATGCATATTTAGTCACATTAAAAGAAATTATTTTTTGTTCTGAGAGAAGATCATAGACTCAAATGGATTGGTAAGGAAGCATCTAAATTGTATTTGGGTGTAGATTTAGAGGAATCTAAGGAAGTTTTGAATGTTAATGGCCCTTCTGGTGTCTGACAGAGTGAACAAATGATTCCTGTTTCTTCTGTCTCTTTCACTGTGGTACAAACAGTACCAGGTGTTGTTGAAGCATTGCAGGACAGGACCACACAAAATGTAGAGGGTTACAGAATTCAGGAACCAGGGGGGAGTAACCCAGAGGGGGAATAATGAGCTGCTCCAGGAATAGCATCCTCCTGTCACAGCACAGCAGATGTTTCCCCTGACATCTCAGCTCATGTAAGTCAGATTTATGTGAGGCTTCTTGAGCCTTCCTCAGTACAGAGCTGGAAGTTTCCCCAACTTCCACAAAAGGGTAAAGTTATCTGAGGGGCGTGTGTGTGGTGTGTGTTGTTTATTACCAGAAAAGTTACTTGAAATTCATGGCTGATTCCATCACAATTATTTGAATTCAAGATCTGTTGCATTCCAAAGATCCTAAAACTCAGGAAGTTGAATCAAACCCATAACCTACGTTGTTTAGGCAATGTTTATTGTTATTCATGCTACTCTTAGTGATATTTTTAAATCAAATGATTTTATTCTCCTTTATCTTAGTTTTATGTTCTTTTCAAATAACAGCAATGCTTCTGGAAAAACAGGGAGCTGAAAGTTGCCCTGGAACTTAAGACACTGCGTTAGTCAGCCTAATAAATATTGGCAATTCTAATGTGAGGAATTGCTCAGAAATCCAGTCCATTTCCTGGCATGTGGCTTGACAGAGTGCAAAGTCTTGCTGCAAAGTTTCCTGGTATTTGAATGCTCATAATGTCAGCCCTATTACTGCTCTCTTGTTCTTGCTGTCACTGACATGCAATTATGGGATTTCACAACTGAAGTGGTGACAGTTGCTCCTCTGTGTGTGTGTGTCTGTCTTTCCCCTTAATCCAACTCTATCTAGCAATCTGTAATTTGATGAAGTGGAATTGAAGTGACAGGCGTGACAGAAGTGCCAAAACAATAATTTGACCTCCCACTGAAGTGTCAACGTGTTCTGCTGCATGACTTTGACATATGCTGAATACACAGGAGGGACATGGATAGTGTATTTTCTGTGCTGCAATACCTGGTAAGGCAGGGTGCTAAAAAAAGCTTTTACTACAGTGTGTCTTTTTGCCAACGTGTTCCATCTTGAACTGTCACATCTCCTATCCTTGTATTACTGAGTATAAACATGATTACTGTTGCAAATAAGTTCTATTTTTATTGGGAGATTTTTTCCAAATCTTCATTTTGAAGATATTTTGATGAAATTATAATTCTGTGATTGTCTACAGAATTATTTTTCAGACTTTATTTTGCCTTTTTTTAAAATCTCTTCTGCATTGAAAAAAATTTCATTAAGTATATAACATAGTCCTTCTAATAACTCCTAAAAAGCTCACCAAGCTAAAAAGAGCATTCTTTTGTAGGCATAAATAAAATATTTTGGTATCAGTGAAGTGAATATATGCACAAGTTTCCTTGGAATATATTCATAGGTACTGTACCTGCATTGCATACAAGTAATTAAGTTTCACCTGGGCATGAGGGAGGGGGCAGAAGACAGAAACTTTTTGCTTTAATACTTGGCTAAAGGTAAAGTTAAAATATTGAGATTCAAGGGGAAAAAAATCAGAAGGGTGAAGGAAAACCGAAGTCCAATTTGATGCTAATTACCTGTCAGAATTAACTGAAAAGTAATTAATGGAGACTCAAGCTTTGCTGAAATTTTGTTTACATCTGGCCATTAAGTTTTCCACAGGTATAAAAACGGGGGAATCGGCTTTTGAAGTTATATAAAAAAGGGAAAAGCCCACAGATCTATAAATAGGAGTATGCTGCTGTCTGTGTTAGTGAACCAATAAAACTTCACAGCAATGGGACAGTGCAACTTCTGCTACTGTGGTGGAACAGTTCCTTTTAAAAGGTTTGGGATATTGTCAGCTTTTCCTGGCCCAGACTCCTCAGTGTGTGGTTTTCTATTGTTTACACGTGCCAGAGAGTTTAATGGTCACTGATACTTAAGGGAAAATAAGTTTCCAGTTGACAGTTCCTTCCCTGTCTTTTTTCTCACTTTTTAAAATAAAAATGTGGTAGATTTGATAAGTTAAAAACAGAGTTAACAACGTGTAACTGTGACCCACCTTATTTGCAGGTATTTTTGTGGTCACAGGGTTTTCTGGACCGGGTCTAAAGAGCACTGAAAGGGGAGGGAGGCCTTACATTGGTGTGAGCAAAATGATCCCTGTACAGACAGAAGAGTCTCAAGTCGGGGGCTTTTCTTTCATTTAACTTACTGCCAGCCTGTGCTTAGGCATAGAAATGTCTTGTTCCTACATGTCAGTTTTCCTCTCAGTAAGGAAAATAGCCACTAACAAGCCTGTTTTCATGAACTATCCTCAAAGAGCCCTGTTGGTGAGGTAGAAATCTAGAGATCAGGTATTTCTCCAGAAAAAAGAGAAGGGAAATATGAGTTCTTTTATGATTTCTTCTACGTCCTTGTAGTAGAGCTCCTGTTGAGACAAGCCCACAAACATGCTGCTGTAGAGGAGGTTGCAGTTGCTTTGTCTTTATTTAAACCTGACAAAGGGTCTGATTTCAGGCTGCTTCTCTGTGGTGTAAAAGTTGTGTAGTCCCGTGTGCTCTTCACTGAAACTATTTTACAGGAAACTTGGAAATGGTATTTGAGATTTGTGAGAAGAACTCAGTGCCCGCCACTGCTCTAAATCATAAAATGGAGAGAGATAAATAACATTCCTTCTGTGTCAAATACTGTATCTCTGTGGAAAGTTTAAATTTTGGTATTGAAAAATTGAGTCCTTTTAGGAATTGAACTGCTGCTTTTATTTTTCATTTGTTCTCCTTATAACCAGTATCAAAAAGATTCTGATGGAAATACTTAATATTATTAGGTATTAAAAATTTGTGTCTTTTTCTTGCTACTCCATGTCTTCAGCATAACTATGGATGGGAGCAGAGGTTGCTCTGTGGGTCAGTTTTGTACCTGCAGCAACTTCTGTGTCTGTTGGACTGGCTTGGAATTTTACACCAGGAATGTTTGGCTTCAGAGGCTGGAGCTCTGTGGTTCCTCCTCTTTATTAACCCCCTGTGTTGGTATCCAGGTATTGTCCAGGATTTCGCTTGTTGTGGGGATTCTTTTTGGGAATTGAGGCTCTCTGAAAACTGTGATTCAAAGAGAAGTATTGCTTATGTTTAATAGCATTGTCACAGAGAAGAAGGGAAAGAATGTCACCCAAAGGATTTAACACACTGTGATGAGCTGGCTGAGGCAGCAGCTGAGTTACCCCCAGCCACCTGACAATGGGATTGGAGAGAGACAGGAAAGGTAAAAGCAAGAAAATTCATGAGTTGAGATAGAGATAGTTTATTAAGTGAAGAGACAAAAAACCCTAACCCAACCCAAACTGCCAGGAGATGCAGAAGAAGCCTCCAGCTGCTGAAAGTGTTTCCAGGAAGGAATCCCAGCAGCAGGACAGGATTCCTCTGGTCAGTGAGGGAGTGATGCTCTCGCTTCCTTCTGAAGCCATCAGTCTTTTGTTCATTCACAGCATTAGTTCACCTGTAGGATTTATTTATTTTTAGTCGAAAGGAGCCCGTAACTCTTGGAGCTGCCTCCCTTCACTGTGCATATTCCAGCACTTCCTTGGGAAGCAGAGGACACATTTCCACACTGCTAATGGACAGGGAAAGCCTTATATAAGGCAGTTGTATGTGAATGTAGGTTTTTCTCTCATCTCGGCATACATTGATCAGATGCTTTCCAGGAGCACACGCATGGCAAGATTATCAGTGGCAGATTGTTTGCAGCATTTTTGAAGGGGACAGACTGAATCAGATGATTGTTTTGTTTGCCAAATTAATATCTGGGATGTAATCCAACCTGATTAACAGCATGGCTGTGATTGGATCATGAAAGGGTAAGCAGACATTTGGAAGGTTTTTTTATACCTGCTGGCTCTGTTACTTTCCCAGTAGCTTGAACACGTGCAAGAATATGCTTCTGTCCAGTAATCCAATTCATTTCTCATTGATTCCAGTTTGTCTTATGTTGTATTGGATCTCTTGCCAGGTAAATCTTTTCTCTGTAGCAGTAGATGGCTTTTTATGGCTGCCTGGTGTTGGGCAGCTTGATCAAAATTTCCTAATTCCATTATTCCAGAACTGGTTTCTTCAGCAATGATGCACAGTGTCTTTTCCTCTAACGAAGCCTGTTTATAGAAGAGCACTTACATTTAAATTTATATATCTCTATATTTAGAAACCTGAATGTGTGCATGTTTCTGTAGTCTTTGAAACACTGTTGAGGATTCTTATGTAAGGAGTAAAATAAGGGTTAATGGATTTCTTTTTCTTTCAATTTTTCTTACAGAGGTGTGTTTTATTGTCTTTCAATTTGATGGATAAGACAGAGACCATGGCTTATATATAAACCATGTGCTTTCCAGATTAGATTGATGTAATCATAGCAGTTTTGCACAGTTCAGCTAAAAATTTGTTCTTCTTGATCAAGGTCAGAAAAATCCAGGGATTCTGCCATTTATCTCTTTAGTACTAAAATAGGACACCCAGGGCAGTATTAAAAGGGCTGGGGTGCAGGCATGTCCCACTATGTCATACTTGCTGTCTCTCAACTCTTTTGAAAAAGATCAGGGATTATTTCTGAAAAAAAGATAGTATGAATGTTGCAAAAAGAATGCTGATATTTGAAGTCTAACGTGAAGCTTCTTTTATCTTCCTTCTATCCCTCCCTATCAGCAGGCTAATGTACAAAAGAAAGTTAATTTAGCTTTTTTTCCTAGATAATGGCAATATGCATACCATGCAAGGAGCAAACATTTTGACTTCAAAACAATGACATTTTAAAAAAAATCTGATCTGTGTTACTGTCTTTCACTTTCAAGACTTGATAAAGGTTGAAGTCTAAGGAAGAGAGCAGGTTTTTTACATGTGTGGATTGTCTACAATCCAGCAGGGAACATCTGTTTCAGCAAATTTGTTTGATGTGTTTCTTAAAACTTTTTGGTTTGATGTGGCCTTTTGCTGAACAGGTGATTGCTTAATGAGTAGAGCAAGACAAAATTTGCAGGGAGGGGTAAAATATTACTTAACTGAGGTGCTGTCACACCAGCTGGGTGGAGAACACTCTTTGTGCCTTAGAGGATCACAGTTACGATGCTGTTACTGCTACCTCCTGAATATGTTTGCCTTTGCACCCAAAGTTTTATGCTGTTTTCTTGTATTGCTGGCTGGTATTTCATTTGTCCTCACCTGCCTGTATTATTGTATTTCTCCTAAACAGACTCCATTATTTCTTTGGCTCACAGCAACCAAAGGAAATCAGGTTTTGCTTTTTAACTCTGAGATGCCAGGTGTGGGAGGTAACATCCAGTCAAGAATATATTGGCTGGCTCTTGTGACCTTGGCAAGTCAATATCTCCACCATTCTTTTTCAAAGCAGTAAAACACATTTCTAGATTAAAAGGGTTGGGTTTATATCTGCTTTGATGCCTTTTCTCTGCTGTTGAAGATGCAAAATGCTTACTTGGTTTATTTCTAACTGACATTGGGATGAAATTTCTCCTGACAGTATTTGAGTCGTTTTCTTGAAAAGTTGGAACAGCTGAAGAACTTTGCCCTTCTATATTGGTGTTATTCTATAAAATGCTTTTGAAGAACTGTGATTCACTGTTTATTAAAATGTAATGAATTTTGAATCTTTGCTACACAGTCTAAGTAAAAAAAATGCAAAAGGTAAATTGAAAACCTTTAGGATCTGTATTGCATCAAACCTGTGAGAGCATTACAATTCAATAGCATGCGGAGAAGGAACTCTCCATGCCTTCAGGACAGCTTCATTTGTATCAAAGTCAAAATCTCTTCAAAAATGTGTCAGATTAAAAACATTAATTAAGAACATGTATTAATTGTTTCAGTTCTGTGAAGTATGACGTTCTCCCTAATTTAGGGACCAAATTTTGTGTATTAAACTATCTTGTCTCCTGCCACCCATACCACTGTCTTGGTTTTTCATGTGTTCTTGCCTGATGTTTTAGTCTACAACACTGACATGGTAATTTCTCTATGTATTTTATTGTAAAGGAAGAAGTCATTTCATATAATCACAGGTAATGTGATGTAGAAATTAATTTTGTCTGCAACTCATGCTAGGGAGACATTAAAATGTGCCGACTTGTTTTTCTGTTTCCACGTAGTTAAGGAGCCCTTGTTGATTTGATACTGTAATTATATAATGTGACGCCTTTTTATTCTTAATTTTGCTCCAGCAGGTGGACTTTACTGAATCTGCCTTGATACTGTATTTCCCTTGCAAATAGAGCTTGTTTTGTCAACTCATCAAGTGCAAAAGTTGTCCATGTCCACCATGTACCTAGTTTTGATCAGGGCACAAATTAGTACATGGCTTGTGTTTTCCAGCTGCATTTATTTTCCAGGTTCTGTCCCAAAAAGCTGATTGTGTCTCAGATGAAGGCTGGTTTCTTTAAAAGAGGTCTGTGCTGTCACAGCCTTCCTGCACTGTGCAGAATAACTCCCTGACACACCAAATGCTGGAGTTTCTGGCCATTTTTTGTTTGTAGTGAGAAGCAAATGCTTTCAAGGGACGTGGAAATACATTCTTCAAATGAGCCCAGATGACCTTATTCAGTCACTGGCATTTCCAAATGAATTTATATGGAATGTTGCTGTAGGATTGAAATTCCTTTGAAGAACATCCAAAAACTTTGTAATTCTGGGCATTCCCTCAGTCCTCGCCTTGGCCATTAAGATAATTCAGGCAGCTGGGTAAGGTTGCTCTATGTACATTGCAGCTGTGATTCCAGTGAGACTCTCTCTCTGTTCTGTGAGGAAAAAAGTCTCCAGTTACATCTGGGGGAGGAAAGGGTGATGTGGGATCACTTGCAATGCTTCCAGCCTCAGCTGGAGTAGATGCAAGTGTTAGTTGTTGCTGTGAGGTTTGGAGATTACTGGGTTCCAAATCTTTTAGTGTTTGTTCCTAAAGTCAAGTCCTCAAAGGAAAGTGTCATAATTTTTAGAAGTTTTGCACAGTTTTCAAGATTCTTAACCAGTACAGACTCTGTCAGAGTGTCCATATTTGTTTTGGAGGCTCTGTAAGATGAACTCCGTTGGGAATTTATTAACTTTATGCCTTTACACCAAACAGCAGCATACTCAAATCTGATCTGTTGTTCTCTGGCACAGAAGTCTGAGAACTGAGTCAGATTGGAACCTAGACTAAGTTATTTTGCATGCTAACGAACTTATCTTTCAAAACATTCCTTGTACTTACTCTTTCACCTCAAACACTGCTTCAGAATTAATTAAAAGAGTTCTGAAACTTCATACTCACTTCAAAAAAGCTGTTGGTGTAAATACCACAAACTGCGCTTACCTTGCCTCTTACTTTCCTGAAACCTATCCATGCTTATTGTGAGTTTTCCCAGGGCCACATACATCATGTACTGGGGATTTTTTCTATCTGAATTTTAGGACCAGACTGATGATCTTAACAGTCCTTAGTTACCTTAGTTACTAAAAATGTCTCTCCATTACTTTTATTTGAGCTTTGTCTAAAACACCATTCAAGTTGGATTTGCTTACCCTTAAAGTTGGTAAGGTGTAATTCTAGAAAGTAGAGAGGTGCTCTAATAATCATTATAAGAAAGAAAATGCTGTTTTGTTTTTTTTTTCTGGCATAGTGAAGTACAGAGTCGATTATATATGTGTGCTTTAAATGTTACAAGATACGTAGTTCAAAACACGTTGTTGTAGTCTCTTAATGAAATATCCCTTTGTGCATTTGCCTCTAAGGTCCCCAATCATATACTGTTTAGCAATGTTTTTCAAATTACGTTTGTAATTTATTTAACTTAAACTTTAAGCTAATAACGCTATTTAAAAAGACCCAAACCAATAAATGACAAGGCAAATATGATTCTAGATTACCTGGCATTTCTAGCCATAGGTTTAGTCAGTTGATTTGAATGTTCTGCACTCACGTTCTGTGTTTACTTGAGAATCATATTTTCATTTATGCATTCAATGCTTTTCCGTGTAAATACTACAACTCCCCTCGGTATCATGTATTTTTGCAAATGTGCATAGTACTAAGGCTCGTTCTTTTTTTACATGTAAGTGTTTAGCTGGCTGCATTTCCCCACCTCACGATGATATAGCTTCCGTAGCCAGACGATGGCACTGTAGGCTAAAGAACATACCTGCCACTAAATCCTGTCTCCTTTTGAAATGGAATAGGTGTTGGTTTTATTCCTCACCTGCAACGACTTCATTTCATAATAACGTCGAAGTTATTTTAAGGCCTCTTCCTCCTTGGCAGAAGCCGTGGTCTGGGTTCTCCATTATTGTACTGTCATTGCAGCCCTTCTCTATGTTTATTGGACTTGGTTTACGTCTGATACAACACCAAAATAATTATTCTTACTGCCTGTGCATTATTTTTTAATGTGGTGAATCCTCACTCCACTAAAACTATTTTTGTAAGTGTTTTGCACAATAAAATTCATAAAAATGGCTGCTCTTAGGCCACTCTTCCTCTTTCTACTTCTTTTCTTCTTGTTGTTTGCTGTGTGTAGTAAAAACTGAAATGTTCCAAGGGCCACATCTCTGTAATACATTAAAACAGTTGGAACTGTAGTTCCATGTTTATATGTTGCATCAAATCCATGTGTGTGACAACAGCTGCTCTTTCTCTGAATCACACAAGAGCCAGGCAATGAAGAGATTAAATTAAGGCATTACAAAATGCAGTTTACTTTTCATGCTGGCCTCTGGAAACTAGTCCTAAGCACTATTTTTATACACTTCAGCCCGAAATGAGAGCACTTTTTGTGACCAAGTGGCCTGTGACAGAAGCCTCAGTGCTTTTCTTTCACTCTTTCACCTCCCTCCTCCTTGTCTCCCTGAACTCTTGATGTCATTTAGGCATTATTTGTATTAGATTATTTTATTAGAGGGAGAGGATTACTGCTGGATTTATGTATCTTGATAAGGATTTCCTTTTTATTTATTTATTTCTGTTCATAATGAGCAAAGAGAAGCTGGGGTAGCCAATTCTCAAAGCAGGAATGTGAATGATATAATACAAAGCCAGCTTGGAGGATTTGGTGATAAGTAGGTGAATTGTTCTGGGATGGTGCTTTTGAAAACAGAGTTTATTTTATTTATTTTTGTAATAGTCATGATGAAATTCTTTCATAAAAGCAATTTTATTAACTTGTTCAAAACACAAGTGAATACATTACTAAACTGAAAGCTACACCACAACCTCCACCATTTCTGAAGCATTTGATTTTGCTGAGATTTGTGTTGCTCTGTAATATGATTGTTATGCTTAAGCATATTTATCTGAGCAGTTTTATTATCTGTAATAGCAGGGTTTATTTATTTATTTTTACTTATTACTGTGTGTGGGATTGCCAAACAACTTGGGCTTTCATAACAAGGTTGCTGTTACAATATTGCTCACAAAAAGCATTTGCATGTGAGTCCCTAAGGGATGGGCTAACACACGACGCTTGCCATTTATATAAGGGAGGGTGAAATTAGCAGTGGATTCTTTTACTGTGGAACTGCAGTGTGAAACTCCTGGGGGTAAACCAGAGACCCACAACTATTAACTTGCCTTTTCCAGCCAGTCGATTAAAGCCTGACTCGTGTGGCCTGCAGGGCACAGCACAGGACCTGGCTGCTTAGCCAGGCATTTATTTACAGCATCTTGGGGAGTTGAATGGGATTTTTTGACTGGCAAGCTTAACAGCAGGTGGGGGGCATAAGTGCCCTGGCTGTGTGTAGGGAAAGCTGCTTTTTTTCTGTAGGTATCATAATAAAGCAGTTTTCAGTAATAAATCAGAACTTGCCTGACCTGTGTTACTCCCTGTAACCTTTGTGCCACTGCTGATGAGCTGCTGGTATGATAATGGGCATTGTCTCACAGAGGGTTTGATCACCTACGCTTGCTGATACAATTTCATGTGCCACACGAGCCCATTTGAAATCTAAGTTTAGTTGCCATTGCTGACATTAAACTTTTTATCAGCAATTTCAAGTCTGGTGTTATAATTGTTTACACACAGCCATTTATAGTCTGTGGAAAGAGGGATTCTAGTTGTTAGACACATTAATGACATCCAGCTGCGTTCTGGACACAACTGAAAAATAAGTTATCACACAAACTGGAAGTTGTGAGTTGACTTGGTTCAGCTACCTGTGTGCTGACAGCAGTCCATGTGTGTGTTTCATGCTAGCTGGAGTAGCTTCTTTGCCTGCCTGTCTGGAGAGCTGATGAACCCAAATGGACCTGTGACTCTGGCCTTGGAAATCTATAAACTTGTGCAACAAAGCTCAGAATTTGCAAATTCTATATTGAAGTTTGCCTTCGTTGTTGGGTTTTTGAGTTTTTGTTTGTTTTGTTTTTTGTTTATTTCATTTTCCTTTTACCGGGTTTCCTAATCTTTATTTTCTCAGTAGGTAATGCAAAGTCTTTGATAGTCTTGTTTATTCATAGTTTCCACCTGTTGCTATTGTCTCAGCAGGCTGATTTTTATTTTTTATTGTACTTAAGAACCTGTTAAAAAGTTAGGCTAAATTTAGTACATGTCATCCCTTTTGTAACAGTGCTCTCTGAAGGAGTAAGATACATGTTTATGGTATTTTCCAATTATTCACTAATTTGTTTAAGGTTTAATGAAGTTGAAATCAACAGTCAATGACATTTTAATATGGATGTAGTGCATAAGAAATTTTGGTGTCTGGATGTTGTATTTTGAATATGTCTCTGAGCTGGGCCTGTACAGCTGGGAGTGGAGGTGTGCACTGTGGAGTTACCATTTACAGCTTTTAACTAAATTATTCCTAATTGCATTTCTGTTAGTATAGTGACTCCTTGAGAATACTAAAAGATCTTTCACCATGAATAAGTCATCCAGTGGTATTAAATATTTACCTGTCATGAAGTGGGAAATTAAAAAAAATAAACAAGCTGACAGATTTACTGTTACATCAGGGAGTTTATCTTGTAGAAAAAGAAATAAAGTGTGTCTTACTAGGGCTTATTTTCTAACTTAATATTTCATGCTAAGTGCTAGTTGGTGAAAAGAGGTTCCTAAAATATCTCACCAGTTTTTTGGTTTTTTTTTGGTTTTTTTTTTTTTTTAGTAATTAAGACAGTTTAATTCCTTTTGAAAATACTGAAATTACTGTACAGTGGATGACTGGATATTGCCTGAAGGGAACTAATTACCTGCTTAGTGAATTGGATGGAGAATTTGGCTGTTTGAGGAAGAATTCCTGTTCTGTTCTACTTAGGAAAAGTTTTTAGTCTCCTACCAACTTCCCTGGCACAGGTTGCCTGGAGAAGCTGTGGCTGCCCCTGGATCCCTGGAAGTGTCCAGGGCCAGGCTGGATGGGTCTTGGAGCAGCGTGGGACAGTGGAAGGTGTCCCTGCCCATGGCAGGGCTGGCACTGGGTGATCTTTAAGGTCCCTTCCAACCCAAACCATTCTGGGATTCCATGGTTTTCTGATGCTCTGATTTTTCTGTGGATTTTTGTGTATGACTTGTCTTGTTCCTTTTCCTATGCAACCTCCAAGTACAATTTGTTGCTGAGAAGTCTCAGGACAGGTTTATTGGTTCACAGAAGAATTTTGTTTATTTATTTATTATTCCAGAAGCAGCTCATCATATAGGGATGTGAAGATGGTTATTTTGAACTGTCTTAATTTTTCAGGCACACACAAATCTCCTTTAGAATGATCCCTGTGACATGGGTCTTTTTTTATGTGAGGAAGATAAATGGTGTTACTGTTGATGTGAGGTGTGTGTAATTCTCAGTTTAGGCACTTTGGCACTGCTTGCTAATTCAGGTTTCCTGTTTTCTGTGTGCATTGATAATGTGAATCTAATGGTTCAGCCTTGTGCATTTGGTAAATATATTGGTGAGGCAAATAACAAACCAGTAATGCTGTTCTTCAGACAGGGCTTCATCTGAGAGATGGGAGGGGCAGGAAATCAATTCTTCTTATCTTTACCAATTTCTTATAGGAGATAACAATCTCTTTGAGTTGACACAGATTAATTATATGGATTATATCAGTTGTCTTCATCAGAATCCCTTGCTTATTAAATCAGTCTTACTAAAATGGTTAATATACCATCCTTTTGAGCAACTCGTACCTTCTTTGACAAAACAGTATTTCATTTGTTACTTTCTTTTTTAAATTATTGTTTTATTATTGGAAGTTTTGGTAAAGCAGATCCACTAAATTCGAACTTAAAAATGTGAAATCAATCCTGACATTTAATTAGATGTTCCAGGTTCTCTTCAGTATGAACATGAAAAAGGAACTGATATTCTGAGGTCATGTAATTTAAAAGTGGTCTATAGCTGTCCTTTAAGGATTTTGCTTTATTTAGATATACATGTGCATTTATGGAAACGTGCAGCTGCCTTAAAAACTCTCTGTAGTTCTTACATATACAGTTTTTTAGAGTACTTCTTTAATAGTCTGCTTTTTGAAATTTCTTGTTATCTCAGTCTTAACTCTTGCATACTGAATAGCAGGTAAATGGTAAAAAAGAATTTCCATTTCTATCTAGTGATGATGAAAATCTTGAAAACACGATGCAAGGAGTAATACATGCAAAAGGGATAAAAGGGGAAAAATGCACTATTGTTTCTGTGACGGTATAATTACAGTCCTTTAACCATGTACTGGGGCTCTTTGGCCATCTTTAGGGTGCTGGAGTTTATCTGGATGTTGGAAATAATCTCTGGAACAATTGTAACACTGTACTGGTTTATTTTACACATTAAAGGTATGAGTGATTTTAGAAAACTGTTCTTTTTGTAGTTTTTGTTTTTATGGTGCTGTAAAGTCGCATGTCATTTTTAGTATAATTGGCTTTCTTATATGGGAAAAGTCAGACACCTTCAGTGTTCCATAGAATATGATGAAGTTTTTAACTGAAGAATACATTAAAAAAAAATGTTTGCCCAAGCACATTGTTCCAGAGATAAAATGCTGCCTTAGCTTCCAGTGGAAGCAGGAAAAGAAAGACTAATGATGAGCCTCTACCATGAGTTTTATTCAACATGCCCAGTGACTCTCTGTTCTGTTCTTAGAATTTCCTCTGTACAAGAGGTGTGCAACTCATCTGTTGCAAATGCAGAGGAGGAAATGTGAGGGACATTTCCAGGAGCTTTGAGCTCTTAAATCATTCTTGTATTCTAATTTTGTGAGAAACATTCTTAACTGACTTTCAGTTTTCGTGTGGCTGCATTGTTGTCTACAATAATGGTTCTGTAATGGTCTATAATAAAAGGGTTCTTCTTTTGTCATGGCATTCTGGTGATGGGCAGAGGGCTGGGTGTCCCCAGGAAAACCATCCCTTGAAACATTTTCGGGTTTTCAAACAGAAAAGAGTTTAGAACTGGTGACCTTCAATGTTCTCTGCAAAATTACCTGTTTTAATGAGGGGAATATGATGGTTACAGGAGCTGGCTGAGGAAAGAAATGTATTTATTATCAGTATGCAGGTTTTTTGTTACTTGATTCCTGTGCATTGAAGCAAAAAAAAAAAAAAAAGGAAAGTTTAGCTGTTTTGCTCTGAAGTGTTCCCATATGTGAGTTTTCACTCTCTCCTAAATTGAAGAGATATGCATAGTTCCAGATAAAACATGCAAAATACTTGAGTGCATGGAAGAAAGGGAACAATATTTTCACAATCCGTTTTCCCCTTATAAAGCACCAAGTTGATGTGGTTTAAGTGTAATTTTTCCAGCCAATTCTATATAGAAAGCATCACTTATTTAAAAAAAAAAAACAACTTGGGAAAAAGCTCCATAAGTTTTTTTTTAAAAATTTGGATTTGTTTAATAGGGAAAACTGATTCATTTCTGGAGAAACAATAAAAATATCTGCACAAGTTTATTTTGATGCTTACTATATACAGTTTTCATGTTACACTGTCAACTGAGGTTAATGCACGTGTAAGAATAAATATATTTACACTGGCAAAGATTTTATCCCTCTAGATGCTGGAAATAAGCACCAAGATGGAGGTAAGTGGGGATAAGAGTGTTCTCAGTTTTTTGTTGCTGTCTGTTAATAAAACATGAAATATGTAAAGTGTTGTTTTCTAATGACTCCCTTTATAAACTACAAAGCTTGCAAATGCATTTAGTTATTTGCTGATTATAATTTTATACTAAATCAAAAATTACTGCACAAAAACACTTCCGTAAAGCCAGCTCAGTCTTTTTAAATGATGGTCTGGAAACAAGAGATTCTTTATTCTTTCCCCTGCTTGTTTTTCCTTGGAGTAATGAAAAATGAAAAATGTTGTGTAAATGTCAAAAACGTTGTCAGGAATAAATCCTGGGGGTTGGTTAATGAAACCTTGGTGCCTGGTGGTGAACAGCAGGCCCTCAGCACTCCAGCAGGCAGCACCAGGATGCTGGGAGCAGTAATATCTCAAGAACTGTGTACCACATTCCATCACTGGTTCCTCATTTTCTCAAAGTCTCCCAGGCACGTGGCTTAAGCTGGAACTGGAAGCCCCACTATTACCAGCAGATTTGTACCTGTCTGTACCATGTATTAAAAACCAGAGGATTTGCATGAGTTACACTATTTGTTCTCTGCCACAGTTTCATTATTGAATGTGTTATATAAACAATGTGTGTGTGTAATATCTTAAAGTGAGATTTTTGCTCGTTTTTATGATGTCAGATGTGTATTCTGGGCTGGCACAGTTGCACTGAGACACAGCTCATGTTAATGGAATAAGAAGAACAGGAAACTGAACAGAAAAGTGAAAAATAAAGTGTGTGAGATCTGCCAACAAGACAGTCAGTAGTTCAGGAAACGCATTCTTTCCTGTGTTGGGAAGTATGTCCCTAATGAGGAAATGAAAATTTCTCCTAAAAACCTTGGGTAGTCAGGATAGGTGCCTGCATGCCCTTGTTTACAGGGCAGGAAAGGAATCCAGGCTGGCTGGCTGAGGGACCAGTGCTTGCCAGCCAGCCCAGTTCCACGTGGACTGTCCACAGGATTGGCACAAGCAATGCTGCAGGACAGGGCACAGATCCTGTGCCATTTTCACTTCTGCAGTCTGAGCATCTAGCAGGAATATCTCCTTTGTGTGCTGCCAGCCCGAGCCTTTCTGAGAAGGACCTGGGTGTTTGCCGTGAGCTGGGTGGACTGGAGAATGCCTTGCTCTGAGCAAGCACCCTCAGCAGGGAAGGCCAGGGCAGATGTGTGTCAGTAGCCTTGAGAAGAAACGCCCCACTGGTGTTTGTTCTCAACGTGCAGGAGTTCATGGCAGAAATGGCATCCTCTCTCGTTGAGTACATTTATGGAGGGGTGTGCTCACATATTTAACAGTTGGAATGATGAGATTTATTTAGGAAGGAAAAGGAGTATTTGCTGACTCTCAAATCCTGGTTGAATTTGCACTCAGTAAGTGGGGAGAGAAGTGGAAATGGGTATCCACTACAACCAGGTTCAGCTTTTTCAGCCACTGTGGCTTGTCCAGTTGCTATCAGGGGAAAAAAAAATAACCTGGGCATCTGTTCCTCAGAACTTGTTAAGACTGTGGAAGCAGTGGAAAGGCTCCTGAGCAACCAAACAGCTCTTTGTGTATTGCTGATCTCCTGGGCTGTGCTGTGGTATATTTCTAGGAGTGTCTTTACAGGTTTTAGAAGTAAATTCAGAGATTTAGCTTTCAGGAAGAGATCTAAGTTAAAGAATGTGCATTGTTTTAAAGCAAAAGATATCAAACTTCAGTTGAAAGCTAGAAATCAGCACTTTGTTCCTTCCTTCTAGCAAATGGCAATCTCTCTTTATTGCGCTATTAGATTTTTCAAAATTATTTTCAGTCCTAAATATGCAGTATGTTTTTTGCTGCTCAATTTATATAGAACTCTTACCTCTATACTACTGAGAGACCTAAGAATTTCATTACATACTGAACTAACTGATCTCTTATTTTCTAAGGTGACCCATTATCTGTTCTTTCTTCTAGCTGGTTGATATGAATTTTTAATGTTTCAGTATGCTTTTATAAAGGAGAACCTCTTTTGATCCCACGTTAAAAACCAGTTTGTGGTGTGTAATTACTATGTGCAAGGTGATTTCAATAGTAACACCTATTCAAATCTGTGTCATTATCCACACAAGAATGGAATTATTCATACAAGTTTATGAAAAAAGATTTGAACTTTGTTATTTCCTCTGAAGCTTTCCATATATAATATACCACATCTGGGAAATCACCTGAATTATTGATATTTATTTATTTTAAATCTTGTCAGACCACATATTCTGTGTATTACATATCATCCATCATGTGTTTTGCTTTGTTTTCGGGATAGAAATCTCTTGTTCTATTATTGGTGAAGGAAAGTGTTGGATGGAGAGCTTCTATTTGGGAAAGGCTTTCTCCTGGCTGCTAGATGAGTGAAATGGTTTCAGAGTCACTCAAATTTATTTTCTCAAGCTTTGCTGTCTCACTAGCAGTAAGGTAACATTCCTCTTGTTTGTCTCCAGGGAAGGAAATCAAGTCCTGCCATACACAACAGCACAAGACATGAGTTGATAATTGTTGGAAATAACCTACAATATTTATAGTTTGTAACTTGGTGAGATTTCTCTGTGAATGGATTGCTGGGTGTATGTGCTCTTTCTTATGTTTTGGCATGTTAGAGTATCAATTATGCACGTGGTTTGATGGTTTTAGCGTTATGTAAAACCTTGAGTGATGTTTCAGCTGCTTGACAGACAATGTGGAGCTTAGCTGTGATCTTGATGTTGGCATTTTTCATGTGGATGGAAGGGTGGTGGTTCTTTTCGTTGAACTGGCAAAGCGCCAGACTGACTGGAGAACAAAATATGATAAATGGAAATTCAAAGAACACATTTTTAAATAAGTCAATTTGGTAATTACAAGTCGGTGTACCAGTAGATTTTCACAGCAGGGAGGACAGCAGGGAAAGCAAAGAGCGCTAATTTTATTTTAATTAAGCTTTTTTGTTAATCGGGATCAGAGGATTCTGCCACAAAGTGGGAGAGGAGGAGCTGTGTGATGATAGACTCGCTCCACACTTGACTCAGTCAAGTGGCTTCCCTTTTATACTGTGGTTATAGCATGAAGTGTTTCCAAGTGTTGCTGAAGGAGCTCTTCAGGTTGGGAATGAGCATACAAGGAACAAGATAAAGCTCTCTTGATCTCTCTTTAGTTCTATGGCTTTGACAACTTTCAGCAAGCTCACAGGGCTACCACCCTTGCCCTCCCAGAAGGAGAAAAGAATTAGTAGATAGAGCCCTCTTTAGAGGGTAGGTGAAGAAAACACAGATTATTTCTTTTTTCAGTTTTGATCTTTAGAACTCTCTGCTTGAACTAAAGACTTTATATGGTTTGCATCATGACACAGTTAGTGCCTTGTGGGAAAACAGTGATTTGACATGAAAATCTTCAAATCTTCTGTAGCTGCCAGGTCCTCTTAACTCCTGGCTGTGAAATTAAGCAGAGCTGTTTGCTATGTATGAATAAAGAATTTTTTCTATATACAGACCAGTTAGTAAACAAAATCCAGTTTTATACAGGAAAGAGATTGTTTTAGGTAACTGTGATTAGGTTGCATGGAAATGTGCCTGAACCTAAGCAGAAGCATTTAAGGAGAAGAGGCCTCTGGTAATGTGCCTTTTCAAAGCTGACCCCACTGTCCCACTCACACAAACACATTCTTTCCTCACGAGTACAAATTATTGTCCCAGATTTTAGCTTGGGTTTGCAGTGTGGCTCTGGTCTCCTGATCCATGCCCTGACAGGCTCCCTTAAACTGATCAAGATTAATAGTGAAGGCAATGTTTATTTTTTCTAGAACTCCTAAAGAAATCTTCTGTTCCAAGAACTAGCTGTGGGCTCACTGTTCTCTTCAAAAATTTTCTGAACTGCCTTACCAAATACTTGAAAGGATAAGAATAGTAAACCTATTATCTGATAATTACCTGCTGCAGGCTGACTACTCATTTGCATGTTCTGATTCTGGCTTCACATTATATAATTTTAATCTTTCGATAATATTCCAGTTATGAAGGGACTTGGCTTTTTTTTCCTATTAACCACACTATCAAAAAGCTATTGCAAGACATTCTGGATCCAAATGGTAATGTTTGGTCCAAATATGTCAGGGAGGAACTGGGTTTCAGTATGCCCAGCTAAGCCTGTAGCTGTAGCACTCAAGTAATTTTGAATTGGAGTGGACCTGTAATCAGTGAACTCAGAATGAAAAAGAAACATCAGGACTCTCTTTTGGCAGATTCTTTAACCAGTGCTGGAAAGATTTTTTTATAAGGCAGCAGTAGAGGTTAAGTTACTCTAAAACAATTCATTAAAAACATAAACCAAAGATTTATCTGGGATATAGCTTTGCTAATAATTGATTAATCATTTGCAATCTGAGCCTCTTCCTGAGGTTTCTGTGCCTTCTGGACTGTACATATTTTCCTTTCCCACACTGTGTGCCAGGAAGTCAGGAGGGCCCCTGTTTTAATGAGAAGTGTAAGGTATTTGTGTTTTAAGTTCAGGAATTCACTTCTTGTTAGGGTAGTTTGTTCATAGGTTTTAGTTTGTGTGCAAGAGTATCATTACATCAGATAATTCTGCACAGATAATTCATTTCCATGATTTAGGATGTTCTTAATTGCTTTACTGAAGGGAGATTGAGCACCTTTTAACCAAACAGCTGAACGATTTGCTATGACAATTCTGCCACTGTGCATTCACTTAATTTCCAATTAATCAAACATTCAATAAATCATTAGTATAATTACACCTGCTCAAATATTCCTACCCCAGCACATTAGCTATGCTCAGGCAGACTCTTTTACCAGCTGTGTGAATGGATTCATTTGTCTGACCCAGTTGGTTGCACGTCCTTGCTTCTTATGAGCCTTGAGAAATGATAGGGCAGAAATTTTAATTATTTATAATACCAGGCATTCTTTTGATTCGTTGTTCATGCTTCTTGCTTGGATGCTTCTATAGCAACTTAAAACAAACAGCAGTGCAGTAGTGGCTGGTTAATTTCTGAGGATTTTGAAATCACTTCTATTCCCCTGCTGTGCCACTTTCCTAATTACACCGTGTCCCCAAGTGCACGATAATTCCCTCATCACTGTGCATCTAAAGCACAGATGATTAAAACAGTATAGCTTGGGTCAAATAAATGTAACCACGAGTGTATCCTGAAAGTGCTTTACTGGACCAGTAAACTGATCTCAGAAACTAATTTTAGGACCTGTTTCTAAAAAAATTGCATGAATAGAAATCCACTGACACATCTTCAAAATGTCACTGGAGTTGCACTTAGTGCCTGAGGAAGGCTGACATTTGAGGCAACTCTCCAAGTACTGAAGAAGGTAGCTTTGGAACACCTGTGCCACGTAGGTGTGTGTTGCTATTTGCTCCCTCCAAACAGATGAGAAATCTCAATTTCCTCAGGTACAAGTGGGATTACTCAGTATTTGTATCTACTGATTGTTGTAAGCTTTAAATTGTACTTAATGTGTGTCTTTGTTGTGAGACTTAAAGTAAACAAACCTGGACTTGCAATCTCAGTCTGTAATATTTTAAATAGGAACTTCTTTATGTGGGTGTAGACACATTTTAAATTGTGCAACATAGGTTCTGTTGCTTCAAAAATAGATTTACTGGTTACAGCTTTCCTGTATTTTATCTTTGAGTTAGGAACTGGAGGAGATTCATAATACTTTAATCCCTTAGTACAAATAGGTAAGACTTTTTAAAATTAACTGAAGGTGTCATGATCCATTCAGATAGTAAAATAGGTTAACTTTCCCCCGGCAACCCATTCCCTATTCTGTTTATACTTTATTTTCTTTACTGAATATGCTTTGTGTAGTACTAAGGGGAAGTTCTCTAACCTGAAGGGAAAAGGCATCAAAGAATCTATTTGAAAAAAAAATGGGAGATGAGAGAAAGATACACTAATTGGACATTATTTTAATTACTTAAACACTTGTCAAGTTTCTTTCTCATCTGTTAAAAAAATTATTGGTAGAGTGCATCAGCACATGGATTCTCTGACCCTTCCAGTCTTTAAGAGCACTGAGTGGAAAAAAAAAAATCTGCTCTGGATAAATGTTTCTTGGCTCCTCATGGCATGGGGCTTTAGTGCTGGGGCTGACAGAAATGTCTTGGTGCATAGAAAACAGGGAGATTTATTTATCCATTAAGCTGCATTTGGGTTTGGATGTTCTGCCCAACCTTACTGAATAGGAGCTTTCCTAATTGTTTGTTTACATTTCTAATATTGGCTCAGCATACAATCAGTCTAATGTGTCTGCATGGCTGGGGTTGAGTGGAACCCAGAAATGTTGCTGTAAGGTGTAGTTTGAGCATTCTGTGGAATGCATGGAATCCCAGTTGGAAGTTGTAGTGCCTTGTTTTTAGTTTCTCTTGCATTTTTGGAGTAGTGCAGTACAGTAGCATCACCAGATACACTTCCCTACCTTTACAACCTTAAGATTCCCCTTTGCTTCAGCCCTGAAAACTTTGAAACAAATCTATATTCTCAAAATTTCACTTCATCCATCCATATTTTATAGTTACTCATTACATTTCCTTTTACAATTTTTACCCTCTAAAGCCAATAGGATTCTTTGCCTAGGCATTTTATTTTAGTTCCCCTCATCCCAATCCTTTTCATACCTTCAAAATGTCTTCCCAAGTCTGAGCTCATTTAGCTTTACTGAAGTTTGTTGTAAATAATTTATTACCTTGAAACATAACAGTCTAGGAAATTAATCATCATAAACAACAGCACAGCTTTTAGTTGCCTAGGGACAGGGTCATAGTCTGAACAGAATCCTCTTCACCAGTTAAAACAGGGATATAAAACCACTTTACTTGCTGCTATAAGGTCCTCTTGAGGAGTTTCCTTTAGGACTTACCTTTGTTTCTTTTCTGGCTTATCAAATACACTGTAATGTGTGGGTTCTTTTTCTGAAGCTCTTCAGCAATTTAGTGAGAGTATTACAATTTTTTTTTTTTTTTAATTGCTAAGGTTTTTTTGACCAGCATTGTGTAACGGACCTTCTCTTCCCCAACATCTCTCATCCCTCTGGGTCTGGAGTGGGACAGTTTAGTTTCAGGTTCACATTTTAAGAAATACCCTGCTAGGTGTTGATGAGTGTTTTGACTACTAAAAGATGATAGCTTGCATCTGGTTTAAAGCAAGAAACCAACCTCTAGTATACACAAATTTTAATTAAGCAGCCAAAAGAATTTTGGTACCCTTGCTTGGGTACCACAGGCACGGAAGGTTGGCTTGGTGGGCAGTGGCTTTGCCTGGGCATTGAGCTTCCTCTGGCACCTTATCACTGTCAGATGGAGCCTGTTTGTAACTGGTGGATACTGGGAATGCAAGAGCTGTGTGTTTCCATGCCTAAAAGGCAAGGCAGCCTAAAGACAGTCAGCATAAGGAAGTGGAAGATGAGAGGTCTGGTCGAAAGCCTCATTGCAAACCTCTGGCAGATTCTGTAATTCACCTCTGGATTATCCTGAGCCTTGATCAGAATCTTTTTGCAGTCACAGAATAAACAGTATGTTAGTTTGATGTCGTCATTACCTATGCAAATATAATCAATTTTTAGTTCTTCCTCTATTCATTCACCTCCTTTCTGTCTGACAATGTGAACTAACTTTGTAGCATGAAATAAATAATATCACAGCATAACACAGAAGCATAACAGGTAGAAATAGTCAACACCTGAAGATAAAACAAGCAGAAGTGTAAGTGAAAATGCTCCCACAACATGCTTAGAAAAGAGAGAAACAAAGCTAAATTAAAATAGTTTAATTATATGGACATTCGCATTTAGGGAAAAACTCATTACTTCAACTCTAGAACACCATGTAACTCTATCGTCTTGATGAGGGCAAATCAGTGCCCGTCATCCCAACTGGATTTGAAATAGCAGATCACATTTCCACTCTTCATTATGCAGAAAAATGGCATTAATGTTGGTAGGATTTTCTAGCAGGAGTTAGCCATGTGCAGCACTTGCTCAGCTAAAGCATGCTACTGCACAGACAAATCCATTTAATGCTATCTGCAATGTAAGATTTATTTCAAATGAAGGTGAATTAGCTTCCCAAATTGTCAGATTTACTTTCTATGGATGATTTCAACAAGTAGAAGACCACACTGGAAGCAGGCATCTAGATGATGGAAGAATCAAAAGAGATTTAAAGTTCCTCCCTGTGCATGTGCTTGTCCCCCAAATACCTCCTTCCCTCTAATCCCCCTGAAACCTGGTGGCAGATACCTCACACCTGTAAAGTCTTTCCACAAGCATTTGGAGAAGGGGGATATTTAAAGGCAAGATCTGAACATAGAAGGCTGCTGTTTGCATGGGCTGAGCAACAACTACCAGGGCTGCTGATTTGTATGACAAATTCCCCCAGCTCTTTATTTTGAAATCTACAACAATTATGATTTCTTTTTTTAAATTTGATGCCAGATTCTGATATCAGCCAGATTTCTGTTTGTTAATCCCCCCTTTTTAAGATTGTATTGCTTTCAAGCTTTTATTATTTTCATTATTCTTTCTTTGTAGATCTGAAACAGATCTGCATAGCACCTCTGAAATCATAATTTATATTATATGGATGATAGACTGAGGGGTGAGGAGAATTTTTTTGAGGACTACCTACACCTCCCAATATATTATCAGTAAAGACCGTTCTATGAGGTACTTATAAGACCTCCTAATTGCATATTAACAGTTGATTAAACTTAATAATAGAGTGAGTATCATATCAAAGCATATAATTGTAAAATGCTTTGCCTTTTGGAGCCCAGAGGAGTTTCTATGGTGATAACGTTAGAGGCTTATACATGTTTTTATGTCTTTTTCTCAGATTAATAAAATTTTTAGTATTTTAGAACTATGTTTGGGTAGTCTACAATTAAATGAGTTCCATGAGCAAACTAAATTAAAAGCCATAGTCATCAATACAGAGTGAATGATTGGGCCAGGGCTCCATTTGTGATGTTTTTGTGTGTCCAGATGGGTGTTTTGCTTCACCGTATTCATCAGCAAGGAAATCTCAGAGCATCCTAACATCTGTGGGAGGCCTGAGCACACACATTAGATTATTTCCAAACTGCAGTGAACAGCCTATTGTTTTTCCTCTCAGAGATGATGATCTTTGTGTCCCATTTGTGAAGGGAGAGTGGCTTCACTGAGCCCAGAATGAGCAGGAGGAATCTGCTGATGGCGCTGCGGAGTGGGAGAAGCAGCTGGTTACTGTGATCTGCTGCTGCACATTCTCATGGCTTCAAATGATCTCTCATTTCAGAGTTTGGAAAAGCACAAATACAGGGCAAACACTTCAGAGCTTCCTCTGCCAGCATAAAGCAGCATAAAGTTAATTTCCATACCAAAAGGCAAAATTCCGTGCAGTGATCAGTAGCTACTGCTTCTACAACTGTAGTACTATTCCTGAAGAATGTGATGAATAAAATCCAGCAGCATTTTGGACACAATTATCAACTCTGTCACTTCCTGGTGCTCCAGGAAGGGCAGAAAGGGTCCCACACTGAAGCAGAAAGTAGAATTCCTTTGCATTGCTTAAAATCTGTGGCAATAAATATAAAGCAGACTGCAGAAAATAGGCAGATTTGCTGTTGACAGAAAGGATGTCCATGCCAAGTTTGGGAATTTATTGAGGCATATTTTGCCCTGGGAGAAGTGCCCTGAGAAGGTCAGGTACCAGCTCAGCAAGGCCCAGCTTTGTGCCACTGGTCCCAGCTGTGTGATCTAATCCTGCCCTGGCAGTGCCTTGGGCTGCCCATCTCCTGTTTTGAGAAGATCCCTTGCTGTGTTTGGCTTTCTGGGTCCTTCCCCTCACTCACTTGAATTGGAATTCATGTACATTGTCCTTCTGAACTGCTTCTCCTTTCTGGCTGTCCTTTCATAGAGACTTCTTAATCCTTACTCTAATTTGTGCCAAGAAATGTTGTTTTTTATGAAGTTACTGTCTAAAAGTAGTTTGTAAATATAGTCATATTAATTGTTTTCTTTTGAAGTATAAAATCCTTTTGTAAGTATTTTTAAAAGCTCATGTAACTCATTTCCTTCCAATTTATGTGTTGGTTTTTATTGCAAGTTAAATTTAGCATGGGCTACTTTTTCATAGAATTTTTAAGGTGAAGTAATACACAGTTTCTGTTGGCAGGATCAGTTGGCATTTTATATTTCTGTCGTTAAGAAAACCAGTGTTTCCTTAAAATCTTGCATAGTGAGGGATCATAGGCATAGACACCATACCACTACCGCCCTGCAACGCAAAAATCAACACCGCAACCCAAACCAGAAAGAAACCCAAGCACAAAACCCCAAACCAACCAACCAAACAAAAGAAACCCAAACACATAAAACACCCCAAACACAAAACAAAAGCAACACCAGCTTAACTTACGTAAATAAAGAAATATTTGCGCTCTTTAGGACAAAAAGCTTTTCCCCTTGAGCATGGCGTATTTTTCTTGTGTTTACGGAACTACATGGTATTCTGCTGCACCATTGTGCCGTGGGATGGATACAGTTAAGGATGGTTCTGAGCAAATAATCCAGAAGTTCTTTGACTCCTGTGTTGAACTTGCTGCTTTTAACTTCCAGGAGTCACCCAAAGTCATCACTTGTTCTTCCAACTTTCTGTATGGATGGAGTCTCTGTTTACTGATAAAAGAACATCATCCGTGTATTTTGTGAGTTGAGAGAAAGTGTAACTTTGTTTTACCAGTCCAGGAGGGGGCAGTAAATTTCTTTTTATTGTCTTTGGAATGAAGCCCTACCTTCTCTCACCATGAAAGGCTCTTCTCTTAAAAATAGCACTTTTTTTAATTAGAAAGCATTACTGTTACTCCACGATTTCTTAGCATTGTCATTGTTTTTAACTCCCTTTTCCTGACAGTCTTCTTTATAAACTAGAAAGTTACCAGAACTTTCAAAATCATTCATTTGTAGCTTTGATCTTCAATATATTCAAATAATCCGTAATATGATAGGCATTTTAAATATTAAAATTTCATATGTAATTTATTCCATTCTTTTGTCAGTTTTGTTGAAAATACTCTTTTTTCAAAGAACACTGATGAAATGGAGCAGACTTTCTCTCTGTGCTAAAATAATCTTGTTTTCTAATCCTAATATTCATGTACATATGTATACAGAGGAATCAAGCTGATTTTAAACACTCCCAAATTGCGTGTTTGCATTTCTCAGTATATTACAGTGAAGTAGAAATGAATACGAGGCAAAAAAGTCTGGTTTGTATGAATGCACACCATTTTTTCTGGGCAGTTTTTATGATTCAAAGTTATTTTTCTTACTTGGCTTGGAGGTAAAATGGAAATGGTTATTGGCTCTGAGAGGGAGAAAACAGAAGTGCAGATCTAGTGCATATGACATTGGTTGGGGGAGGACAATAAGCTGTTGCAGTCAGTGTATTCTTTGGAGTTTTGTTTTTGCTGTTGGGCGAAGTTATTAGCATGAAATTTCAGGTGCAATTAAAGTGGTGTTGTGATTCCAAATAACCTCCTTGAAAATTTTCACTGCTTATAATTTCTGTAATTCTCAAGAAGATTCTGGGGAAAAAAAACCCCATAAGTGATAATACACATTCATAGTTGGTCCAGAGGTTCATCCCAGAGGGAGCAGAAATAGTACTTTTTGCCTTGATCCTCCTCAAATGGGATATTTTTATAAGGTCTGTTGAGGTGTTGTTGTGGTGGTGTTATTAATTATTTTCAATTATTCATTATTAGTAGTAACTATTATTTAGGCCCACATACTCGTAAGCTGGATGGGAGCTTTGTAAAGCCCTGGCTGTGGTTTGAGCAGTGGAAATGTGTTCAGTGCCCTCAGTGCGATGGGTGCAGGTATTTGGAAGGTGTTCCTCGTGCCCTGGGAGCACAGAGCGCTCCTGTGGTGGCACAAGTGGTGTCCCACGGAAGTATTTGCTGTTTATTTGGTCGATGAATCTACTGGAATATTTCCCAAACCAACTCTTTTTCTTCACACCCTGTAATTTCTCTGTTTAAAATGAGTTCAGCTGGTGGTTCATGACCCTGGTCCACCACAGACAGCAACAGTTTATTTCTTCTGAAGGACAAACAGCTGTCACAGAATTACTTTGCGTTTCACTGCTTTTATTTATTGCTTGTACTACTACTGTCATTATTATGCACTATAATGATTATTTAGTGAAAAAATATCCCAACTGTATCTTCTTAATGCCATTTGTGGAGTTAGAGGGTGCTGATGGGAAAAGAAATTATTTCATATGGAAATGTGTCTGAAATAAATTCTAGCCTACAGATTTAGAATAGGAGTGGGCTGGAAGAATGTGGAAGAAACTTTGTGAGTGACTTGAATTAATAAATGAAGTATAGATTTTGAGTGAGTGCCAGCTCTGTTGAGTACAATAGCTCTGTGTAAAGCTAAAACTCTCAGACCAAAGTTATCAAAATCAAGTGCCTAAATTTGTTGCATATGTAAATGTGATTTGATTCCCAGAGTGGGAGTCAGCCATGACTGGTGATGGGAGTTGATGGGAATTGCTTATGGTTCCCAGCTATTAAAAATAGATTGCTGGTAGACATTTTATTTTTCCCCAATGGATTATGCCCAATATACGAGGGGTCCCTATGTAACAGCATTTATTAATGACATGTAACTTCAGGGATATTTATCCTCCTCTCCTATTTTGTTTTTTAAGGTTGAGGACCCAAGCACTTGATGGCTTTGCCTTTAACTTAAAAGTAGTATGTCATAAAATATAATTATTTAGGATGTTTGTTTTATATGTAATAGATAATAAAGATAATATTTCTTTCCAGTGTTTCCTCAAAAGAGAAGGACAACCTCTGGAGACTTACAGAAGGGTTTTAGCTAGCTATTTATAGGTATTCTACATTGTAGTTACGTAGCTGAAGTCCTTCTGGAGGTGCTCCAGTTGAGTCCTAAGCACATTCCTTTGAACAATCCCCTTTGTTTGTCTAGAGAGGAGTTCTTGATTACTCTTGTGTTTACTAACTTAAAGTTTTCCAAGTTTTCCTGTGCTTGTTGGTACCTGTAATTCAGAGTGAGGGATCTCATGGGCTTCCTGTGCCACACTGTATTCCAACTATTCTGCACTGGCAAGAAGAATCAGGGAGGTTGGAGTATACATTTTGTGAATTTTATGGCTTTATTATTCCTTAGCCATTTTCTTTACTCTTTAGAAATGATGTATCCTTAAGCAGCAACACTATTGAAGCTATTTTTAACTCACTGTTGAGAATTGGTACACGCCAATATCATGCAGTTTTCGTTAATTGTGCTGATTTGTCCAAATTTAGAAATATATCCTCTCAGAGAAGGATATATATTTCCCTCCCCCACCGGGTTTGGGAAAAAATAAATTTTCCTCAAAGGAAAGTGAAAGAGATAAAAACTATTTCTTTATCAAACACACGGGAAAAGGAAAATAATGCTAAATAATAAAATCTCTCGCTGTGGAGGAAAAAACCTGGGAAAGTGTCAGAGTCCTCCCTTTGGTCTCCTCGGAGCTGGGGCTTGGCCCAGGGCCAGGCCCTCTGCGCTCGGTGGAAAGTCCTCCCGATGTGCTCTGAGGTTGAAGCAGTCCAGGGGAAATGGGAGAAAATCCGAAATTCCAGGGAAGGAAAAAACCGTTCAACTCTAAGTCTCTCTCCAGAGAAGAAGAAAATGAACAACTGGCCAAAAACTGAGCTGGGAGCAGCGAGCTGGGTTCTTCCTTGCTCCCCTGCTGCAGCTGGGGGAAAAAAAAGGTGCTATCTGTGTGTGACCTTGAACAAGCTGCAAACTGCTTTGAAAAAGTTTTGCTCAGTTTTTCCTTCCCCCTCTCAGGCTCAGTTTAGAGGCACAGAAAGGCACAGGAAATAATTTCTGGGCATAGGGCAGCGATATGGGATACACATCATAAAGTCACCCCAAGACATTAATCTCATCTTTTCAAGATTTCTTTAGTTCTTGCTTGACCTGAAATGTTTCCTGCTACATTTTGTGTGTGGAATTGCTAGCACTGTTTTACTGCCTCTGACTGGAGGCACATGATGGTACTAGACTACAAATTACATTTATTGGAACTTAGAAAATTCAATAGTCAAAGCGGGGAAATGAGCTTAAGCACAAAATCATCAAAGATGAGCTTCAGTCCATTTTTCTTTTTCTAGCTTAGTGTTAAAAGAGATAAAGATACTGCATTCTAAGTTGGTGATACATAGCAAATAACCTGTTACTTTCAAAACAATATGTCATTATTCTGTATTAAAAAGGGTCGCTTTTAGGTCCTTCTGTCTTCATAAGCTTCCTAACTATAGCTAATGTATGATATTGATTCTGAATAATTTAAATCGCAATAAAATTGGGTTTTCCTGACAGTCAGAAACATTTTATATTTAATTTTCATTTAAAGAAACATAGTGCCTTCTTACCTTCTGAATTTCAAAGCCATTAAAGTAATTGCAGGTCGTTAAGCTAAATTTCTTTGAATAATTGGGACAGTTAATCTAATTCATATTCCATTCAAACCAATGGGCAGGAAAGATTGGAATGGCAGGCATGGATTTTCGAGAGATTCATCAGGTGGATCTTCAGATGTGCTCACCAGCATTTCCTCAGAAAACACCCTCATGCTTCAAACTTTTGGAACTTGAAATTGTGTTTTGAAAATGGATAGTCTTCAAAGGAGAGGAGGCTTAAGAGGATTGTTTTCTTTCCCTTGGAGTAGCCAAATCACTCTGTAGTCGTAAAGATCTTTACTGTGTGCTACAATGTGTTTTACCAGCACTTGCTTTATGGACATGTAAACTATCACAAAAACAGTCCCAGATGATGTCCCATATTTAGCAAGTGTTATGATTTAGTGTGAAGGCAGTTGGAATGCAAATGCATAAACAAATAGCATCTAAAAATAAAAGTGTCTAGGTCTTACTGGGAGAATGGATGTATTTCATCTCTTAAGGTTATTGCTCAGTTACTTGGAGGTAGAAAATGAGGGTATGGCAATGGGTGGGTGATGGAAGAGACTTAAAGTATCTGAGTTTGCAGACAAAAGCAGTGTGTGCAGGTGTGTGTCAGGCTCTGCCCGTCTCTGCAGTGCCTTCTCGAACATCCCCACCCTCAACACGAGGCAAGGAACTCTGACTATCTCTAATTGCCTGGTTCCTTAGTGAGTGTGAGACTCGGAGACGAGAAACTGAGGGTTTGGAGTCTTGGGTATTCAATGTGCTGGGGTGCTTGAAGAAGGGCAATGGTTTGATCCCTGTACTTTGAGTCATGCTAGTTGAATGCAATTCATGAGGTGAACAAGAGCAAAACGAATGCTCCTGAGGACAAAAGGGGGGAGCGTGGGCCTTGTCCGTGCAATTGCTGTCCAACAGGCCTGCTCTGGAATGAGCAGGGAAATCCCATCAGTTTGAGCCTTAGCAAGCAACAAAGGATGTTTTGCAGTTTCCCATCAGTGCGAGCAGCTCCTGCTGCACCGAGCACCCCCTGGAGCTGCAGGGTCAGCCTGTGGGGCTGCCATGCCATAAAGGGACCTGGAACTGTCCTGGACCTTGGGATCCCTGCACTTGGGGGTGGCAGCTCCTCCCCCTGTCTCTCTCTGTCCCCTCTCGATACGCTCCCGAAGGTGCTCTCTCCGTAACCGGTAGATCTCTTGCATCTGCCTACACCTTTGCAGCTGTGTTTCATAACTGGGGATTTATACTCACACACACTGCTTTAAATAAGTTGAAATTTTCATTACAATGGACTATGATAAAATTAAGATTTGATTTTTTTTTTTTTTTTTTTTTTTTTGTTCTCAAAGGAAAGCCATAAAGCAGCTGTATTATTTTTATTCTTTGTAGGAATTACAATGCACTTTAAAAAAAAAAATCCAAAAAAACTTCCCACAGAGATTTAAAATTAAAAAAAGGCAACCCCCCCATCTTTTCATACTCAAGACACATGAGCAGGGAAGACTGATCAGGCCTTTACTCTGTCAAAATCACGGAGATTAGTCTTGGTGGGAGATTTTCAGTCAAGGTAACACTGGTGGTTTTAACTTCACTTTTGGCTTGATGTTATTTATAATTAATTAGCTGACCATTATTTTTCATGAAAGGTATTAAAGGAACCCCAAATTCCTTATTACTGTTCTACAAATTCTAAATATCTCTTAGAAACTGAGATATTTTCCACACGTGTCATATGTGCACTGTAAAGAACTGAGTTGTAGTCTTGCAGTATAAGCAAGTTAGATACATATGTTCCAAAAAATGTAAGTCTTGAATCTCAGTACCAGCTATTAATATTTTGAGGTCTGATGACAGAACTTTCCTGTAGGACTCACCTTGTTTCTTAAGCAGACTCATGAGATCTACCATTGATTTTACTTTAGTAAAGCATGCATATGTTGGGTAGCTTCAGTGAATTCAGTGGGATTTAGCTCCCAGCTTAGGCAAGATTTAAAGCACTGATTTCAGTGGAGTTGGCTATTTTTGTGTTATGTTATATGATATTTGAATAGATTTTTTTCAAGCTTAAAAATTAATACAAATTAATTGTAAGAACTCCTGCTTTGAATTGCATATTCTTTTGATAAATATTCAAAAGTAATATTGGGCTAGTGTTTTGAAGCTGCTGTTATGTCTTTAGAATGTGAGAGAATGCACTTAGAATAGAATGCTTTTTTTTTTTTTCTACTAATTGTTTTTTTCACTTATTTTAATTTTTGGTCTATAGTCATACTTTTACTGACATAATGTCTGAAATACACTCAAATGCATGTTGCAGCACTCAGCTGAATTATCTTTATTTGACCACTTAAATAAGGCAAAATATTTTCCTTCTATTCTGTGTCTTGTCAGTCAGGTACATTTTATTGTTAAAATCTTGAAGACAAATAAACCAAACCAAAACCAAAGTCATCCATTCAAGAACTTTGACCTAAATGCATGTAGGCATGTGGGGAAAATATATAAATGATCCCCCAGGGTTAAATAATGGGTGTATTTATTACCACGCCATGTAAGTGCCACAGCTCACATATGATGTTCTCTGGAATTACAGCAATGATGTGCTGTACTTAAGCACGTGTTTTAGTTATGCCTTTTGAATTCTTGGGAGTTCATTTCCCTCCCCTTGCTCAAAGCTAATTAACATTTTTTTTCGACTGAGTTGACTTGCTGACCTGTTAGTTTTTGCTTTAACTTCAAAATTATGTTAATTTTTCAAATTCCTCCTGAATTTTCCTTGATTTCAGTGACCAATTGCCTCCAAGTTTGCTTTGACCAAAATTAATAATTACATTTCATTATGCTCAAGGTCTGACTTTTTTAATCTGCATATTTCTTGTAGGCTACGCTGGCTTATTTCCACTGCAATACATTAGAATGGAAAACTATTAGAAATATTGATTTATCATTTATAATGCCCAAGTGATATATTGAAATGAAATTTGGATGCTGTCCAGGCCTCAGATAACATTGGCATTGTTGGATGAAGCTGCATGATCTCATCCTAATTAATGTGCTGGTTCCATGTGAAAAGCACAGGGAAAATAGACCTGGGAGCTGCTCAAAAATAGGAGTTCAGCACTGAAGGCTGCTGAAGGTTGTAATTGTTACAGCGTGCCACCTTTAATATTTAATATTCCATATACAGAGACATCATCACTTGGCTTTCTTTTCCCTCCTTTTTGTTTTTCTTCCTGCCTCAATATTCCCTTGTTCTGGAGCTATTCTGGGTAAGGTGTGGTACACATGGATGGAGGGGGGTTGATACAGCTCTGTGTTGGTTATGGGTCACATCCTGCAGTGCACTTGGTGCAGCAAGGCTTCTTTTAATCAGGTGAACTTCAAATCAAAGGAATTCAAAAGCAACCTTCTCTCAACTTTTACATGTTTGTCTTATGCTAAATTTGTGATCCCCACCACCTCCTGCGTTGAGCACATATTCATTCTAGTACTTCCTGTAATATGGACGCTTCAGAAAATAAAGGGGTTTTCAGTTAGCATATGTGTGCCCTATATATGGGGTGGTGTCTGTATTCACTGATTTTAGTCTTTATTCATTTATTTGAGCTTTTTTCCCCCCCTGCTACCCATCAATCTAACAGCCATTGGACTCGCAGGCTTGGTTTCCATATTGGCTTTTTTTTTTTTAAGTGCACTGTCCTTTTATCTCTGAGGCTTCTGAAGCCTCCCTTGCTCCTCTTTGTTCCCTGTGTGTGGAAGGCAGCGGAGGGGAGCTGTCCCCAGATTTCTGTGGGGTGAGCGAGAGTGGTGCTGCCGTCGCTGGAGTTCCCCTCTGATTTCACAGTGATTGAGCTGCCTGGGCTTCAGGGAGTTTGGAAAGGCTGGGTTTTTATGGTTGATATGTTTTTGGTCATTTGTCATAAAATCATTCCACCCAAGCTGTTTACTGGTCTGAATGCTTAATTACTGCAGTAGCAGGGAACGGCACAAGCTGGAGTTTGTGCTGAATATTCATGTAGAAATAGGAAAGAGGTAGTGCTTCTATTTTTTTTTTTAATGGGGATTTTACCTAAAAAATAACCATTTTATTTTTTAAATGATGGTCAGAACTTGTTTTATTTTAATCCTAATGTATGACAGAATTGTAATAATTTTATAGCTCTAATGCATATTTCAAAGTTGGATTGATTTATTTCTAGTGGTCATCTGTTCCTCTCATGTTTTAGAGACTGCTTGACTGTTCATGCTTTTATAAGAATTTAACAATTCTTTTCAATACTTGAAAAATACAGAAGCAAGATGCAAAAAGTCAGTTTAATTTGATTATGGGCAAAAGAAAGGAAACACTCAGAATTGTAAATATAATAACTTTGTCTTTTTTAAAACACTTTAAATCTCCTAGGGGCTCATTTTATTTTTAGGCTATTATTTAAAGAAAACCAACAAACCCACAGATTTTCATTTTCTAATTCTCACATTTTCCCTTCCTACTCAGGTGCTTATTAAGGGAGGAGAAGAGTTGGATGAAAAAGCATAATTTTGGGTTTGGTTTGCTATTAGAATTTTTATATATCATATAGTATTTTATCTTGCACTGTGCTTCTCAGGTGTAGGTCTGTTTTGAGTGTTATAGCCACACTTGCCATAGAGATGGATAAAACCAGAATATTAATCTTCTAATGCTTTTTTTACGTGGTTTCTGTTGTAAAAAGAAACCAGCCATTTATCATTTTTGTTAGACAAGGGCTCCAATTAGTTTGATTTCATGAAAAGCAACAGACTCAGATCATGAAAACCAAAAAAAATCCACAAGTTAGGAATTACAGTTTAGAAAAGTAAAAGGAATTTTTTTATTTATTTATTTGTTTTAATTTGGGGAAAACAAAAGGCATTGCAAACTCTAGTGTAATTGTGAACTGTCAAGTAGTATGGCACTACAGTGTTTAAAAAAATGAAAAGGAAAATGCGTTTTTACATGCTGTGCTAACAGAAGCTACGTTCAACAAATGACTACCAAATAGAGTGTACAGTGGTGTTAGCACCCTGGCATGGAGGAACTGCCATGAAAGCATTCTTCACTCTGACATGATTTCCTACAATTTTATATGAGTCAATACAATGCAAAAGCTATTAATACAAGGGTAGAGTTTTGGACAGATTTTTGATTCAGGTCCTCTTACTGCATCACATGCTTTAAACCTAAGAATAGAAATAACAAAATCCCATAGTTACACTAAAAACAATTAATTTTGATCATTCCCAGGTGAGCAGTTTAATTATAACGTGCTAAAATAATTATTTTATATGTTCATAATAAAATGGTGACCCAGCTACACTTTTCACCAGTTGTCATGGAAGATAATTTCTCTCTCCAAACTTTCTGATCAGAATGTTCATTGATTTTATTCAGAAGGGAGAGTGTTTCTTAGCTGGGTGTGCTCACACTGCTCCCATGACCCCCCGTTAGCATGCAGGGTTTGGAGACAGGGGTACCAGTCCCAAAGTAACTCAGCTTGTCCAAATTTAATTACCAAATTATTCGTGTAGTAAAGCTCTGCAAGTTGTTTTTATGATTTGCAAGTATCTCATAAATGTTATTACTGCACCTTTATAAAATCAGTTGTCTTTGACAGTTCCCCCTCTGATGCCTTGAGAGGCCTCCTAGAAACAGAGACTAGACAGGAGTAAAGGATTAAAAGAGGTATTTATTTGAAAGGCTTTCAAAGGTACACCCTGGGCACCCTGAAGCTATTCTCAAAAATGGACCCCAAGATGGACCCCAGGTCACGAGTTCTTGACCCTTCTATAGGTTTGGTTCATTTGCATAGCAGGGTTAATTCTCCAGTTAAAGCTTCAGTTTCCCCTCAGGTTATTCCCCCCGCCCTCCCCCTTAGAGGCTTTTGGTTTATACTTTTGGCCTAGGACAGTCTGGGTGTCCTTGGAAAGCAGGGCTGGAGAGGCTTTATTATGTCTACCTAGCACGAGAGAGCAGAAATGAACAGGCTACAAGAAACTTCAGAGTCACACACCAGGCAGTACAGAATTTGAAAAATATAAAGGTTCAAACCTAAGGCATCGCCTCTGCTCTCCTGCTGATTGTTAGAACTGGCAGCTGAGTGACTGAGTTCAGGATAGAGCTGTTGTAGTTTATTGTGCAGAAGGCACTTGTGAACTTGTTTATCTAGTCTTTCCCTAAAGCCCCAAACATGTTAATACTTAGTGGTTTTCATTGCCACAGTGAAACTGCGAGTTCTCAGTGCATATCTGTGTGCAATTGTTCCAATGGACAGAGCCTTGGGTCGTGATTGTATGGTATATTGACTATTTCAATAGCACAGATGCTTTACAATGTCCTGGCTGCTTGTTTTTCCAGTCCTTATTTGGGATCACTCAACTAGTTCAGAGTTTGTAACGTAAATTGTGTTAGTGACCCAGCTTCAACAGAATTGGAAGGTCGTTTTACTGGTGCATCTTACAAAGGCGTTCTCCAGGTGGGAGGAGCGTGGCTCTCTGACAGGGTAGGAGGCAAAGCAAAAAGCTGGGAGTCTTTTAAGGCACTTCACTGAGAAGGCAGAGCCTGTAGCTGTGTGTCTGGGCTTGCAGTAGTCACCTACAACAAGTGATAACTGGGTATTCGCCAAGAGTGGGGGAGAAGTGGGAAAGAGAATGTATGAACTGAAATTAATGGCTATAGGCTGTGTCATTCCAGTTCTGGAAAGGGCTTAATCCAAAATGATTGTTCTGAGCAACCCTCTGAGAAGAGGGTGCGGACACCTAAATTCTGGTGATTGGGATTTTACTGCCATGCAGATAAGCGATTAGTGCTTTCCAAGTTCCAGCCCAAGCTATGTAATGTCAGTATAGTTCATTGAGGTAAGTTTAGTTACCTAAAAATAGAATATAACTGTTCTCCTTTTTTCCCCATTTATTTTACTGCTTCCTTTTCCTGTTTCCATCTCAGCAGATGGGGATTCTGGATAGAGCTGGACAGTGTACCCTAAAAACAATGTTGTTTCAAGGCCTGCTCAGAAGCCAGGTACTGTGAACAAGAGACACATGAAAGATCCTATGAATATGGAGCTACTCGAGTCCCCATTTAACTGGAGCCTGTAAATTGTACAGTCCACCTGAACTCAAAATAAACCTTGCTAAATCTGGAAAGTTAGAATGAATGAGCAACAGCAACAACCAAAAAAAAGGAGGGTTTTCCTACTCCAAAATGAGAAACACACTATGTGTTTCATACATGGATCATAAATGGAATCTATGCCATTACTTCAGTATTGTCTATTTACTTTAGTCTATAGGAAATAAATAACTTTCAATTATATTTACTTTTGCTTTCAAACTCTGGTGCTCTAAATAAAAAGCAAGGATATTTCAAGTGTTCAAAGGAAAGTATTCTATATATAATGTATAATTTAGAAGCTTCTAGGAATATTTGCTGAGCAAATTAAAATTAATGTTCACCCTATTGCACGGGGAGTTGGTATGCAACTTGTTAATATATAACAATATATATAATTTTCTAGCGCTGAGCTGAAAATCCATCCCTTGCTTTCTCAGAGGCCAAGCTAGGTAATCCTGAAGCCAATTAGTTTTTTGAAGAATATATTAACTTATGAGAAGTGTATAGTTTGGGTTGGGCAGCCTATGTTGCACTGTGGACTGGGAGAGAAAACCTTGTCTCTCGTTGCTGTAATGCTGCAATCACAGATTCACAGAGGCACAGAGCGGTTTGGGTTGGAAGGGACGTTAAGGATCATCCAATTCCACCCCCTGCCATGGACAGGGACACCTCCCACTAGAGCAGGTTGCTCCAACCCTTACCATTCTCTATAAAATACACTCTACCTTAAGTAGGCATTTGCAGACATTGCTTGTGTTTTGATCTTCAGAATGATAGAGAAGAATTCCAGCTGAGTAGGTTGGAAGGAGGCCTTTAGCTCAGTCTTTTGCTCTGCCGTGGGGTTCATGCATTGTTTTCATGCATTTGCATGTGAGATGGTGTCCTGTCTTACAGTCTTCCTGCTAATGTGCCTCAGTCTACTTTCCATTAGTTTCAGTGAAACTCTGAAGTGCAAATAAAACCTGTTACTTGGAAATATTTCTTGTGCAGCTTGAAATAAGATATTTAGAGAGAGACAAATTCTAAGAGGACTACAGGATTACAAATCACAATGTAATTTTAAAGTTGTAATGAGAATAAGTTGCACGGGAAGGTCTCTTAACAATTATTGTCATGAAAATGAAGTAACACAACGTTAATGTTTCATGTATCCCATGAAAGATGATAATAAACTGTACTGCTTTGACCTTACTAATGTTCTGTAATTTGACTTGCTGGCAATTTGCATTTTTCTTTGGTTACAGCCTTAGTAACCTCTGAAGAAGAGGTAGAACTGACAGTGAATCTAAACATAACTGAGTACTGAAAAGGTCAGAAATATCAAGAATGATAATTCTGGTACCTCTTTCTCATGACAAAGGTAGGAGCAAAAAGGCACAATGTGTGTGTTGAAATAACAAAGCTTGTTAGAGGAATTTTTCTGTTATTTATTGAAAATTATAAACAAAACCACACTTTTCCCTTGTAGCTCATTGAGTATGCCAGGAAAGGTTATTTTTTCCCTTTTGTAGAATCATTGAAGCGTTTAGGTTGGAAAAAACCTTTGAGATCAAGTCCAAGTACTGCCGAGGCCACCCCTAACCCATGTCCCCAAGTGCCACATCTACACCTTTTGTAAATCCCTGCAGGGATGGTGACTCCAGCACTGCCCTGGGCAGCCTGCAGCCTGGCCACCCTTTCCATGAAGAATTTTTTGCTAATAGGCAATTTAAATTTCCTCTTCTCCTGTCCCTTGTTCCCTGGGAGCAGAGCCTGGCCCCCACCTGGCTGCACCCCTGTGTCATGGAGCTGCCGAGTCAGACACGGTTGTCCTCCTCCAAGCCTCCTCTTCTCCAGCCCCCCAGGCTCCCTCAGCCGCTCCGCACAGGACATGAGCTCCAGCCCCTTCCCCAGCTCCGTTCCCTTCCCTGCACCCGCTCCAGCCCCTCAATGTCCTTCTGCAACTGAGGCCCCACAACTGCACACAGCACTCGAGCTGTGGCCTCCCCAGTGCCCAGCACAGGGCCACGAGCACTGCCCTGCCCCTGCCGGCCACGCCACTGCTGACACAGGCCAGGGGCCGTTGGCCTTCTTGCCCACCTGGGCACACCTGGCTCTGCTTCAGCCGCTGTCCACCAGCAGCCCTGGGGCCTTTCCTGCTGGGAGCCTTTCCACACACTCTGCCCCAGCCTGCAGCTGCAGGCGCTTCTTGTGGCCAAAGGGCAGCACCCAGCACTCGGGCCTCTGGAACCTCATCTGGCCCAAGAAATAGCAGTCCTTTATTTTGGAGGGCCCCCTGCTCTACACCTCCCTGAAAGGTGGTTGTAGCCACGTAGGGGGTCAGTCTCTTCTCCCAGGCAACCACTGACAGAATGAAGTCTTAAGCTGCACCAGGGGAAGTTTAGGTTGGACATCAGGAAAAAATTCTTCACTGAAAGAGTGATTGGGCACTGGAATCATCTGCCCAGGGAGGTGGTGGAGTCACTGTCCCTGGAGGTGTTTTTAAAAAGACTGGACGTGGCACTCAGTGCTACGGTTTAGTTGATGAGGAGGTGTTAGGTCATAGGTTGGACTTGGTGATCTCCAAGGTCTTTTCCAACCTCATTCATTCTGTGATTCTGTGAGCCAAACTACAGGCGAAGGAGACTGAATTTTACTCTCTGCTGAAGCTTTTCCAGTTCCACAGGCCAAATATCTCTTACTACATATTTTGGCTATGTAATTGAACACAATTTTTGAAGGTAGTTTAATCTGTAATCAGCTTGAAAGTTTCAGGTTTTTTCCCTAAAACAAAAACTTCAGATTTTCCAGGAATTTATAGAACAAAGTTGTGGTATTGAACGTGAAGGGCAAAGGTCTGATTAACATCTTAACAACATTCTTTGATTTCTACTTACTTGACTGAACACTGAATCAGGCAAGTACAACCCAGTACTTTGTGATACTGAGCAATGTCATTGATCAATCTATTCCTGCATCATTGCAAAGTGAAATGAGTAATCAAACCTCTTTTAAAAAAAAAAAAGCTTTGTTCTTGGATGGGGGGGAGTGGTTTGAGGAATATGTCAGTATGTTTGTGGAGATAAAGATCATATAACATGTATCTTAATTTCCATGTGGAAATAAACACAGATGAAGTCCACTGAATTATTTTTCTTTTAAATCTTTTGCTTGTTACAGTTTTGGGATAAGAAAGTAAAATATTTTGTGGTTTTCTGTTTGTAAACCTAAATGCTTTTCAATCCCTCTCTCATTCCATTGTAATTTTAAAGGTAAAGAATGTAGGGAGCTGCTCAGAATGATATAATGTGCTATTTTTCACAGTTGGTTTTATACAGGTTGGCACAGTGTCCAGGTTAGTGGTGACAGTGGAGATACCATGTGGAATGCTCTTGGATCCAAAAGTTTTGCTTAAAATTTTAAATTATAGTCAGACTGTTTCTGTGACACCTTTTCAAGTGTAGATTAAGTTTTTTCCCTGGAAGTGTGTGTGGATGAGGGTCTTAACAGTCCGAAAGTGTAATTTCATATACAGTCCTTCTCATGGAAAATTGAATCCATGAAAGAAAGCCAAGATAAATATCCATGGGAGCTGAGAAGCTCACATTATTTTGCCAAGTGAGCTGAGCAGTACCTACATAGTTCCTTCTCCAGTAGCTGGATCCTTGGTAGGGCAGGCATAGCTTTGGGAAGTGCCTTAAACAATTTTGAGATGTTGAAGATTCTAGTTTCAGCAATATTTAATAAACTTACCTGTATAATATGCATGGGATCAAAGTCTCCAGGCAATTCATGATGTGTTGAAGTTAAGGAAATATGTAAACAGCAGTGATTTGAATACCTGTCCAGGTGTTTAGGGGATGGTTTCATTTTTCTTTCGTTCTCAGTTACTATAGCACATTTGAAAATTTTTTTTTTTTTTTTACTAAGAGAATATTGAAATTCTTTCCAGTGTCATATTTCCTACTTTTTAAGACTTCAGAGTAATTATGTAACATTGTAGGAAATAATGCCAAAACACTTCAAGATTCACAAAACAAAGTAAAGACCAATGACTCAAAAGAGTATTTTTTTTGGTAAAGACTAACCATTTAGTAAAAGACAGAGAGTAGGTTCATTCTTGGAAGAGGTTAGCCAAAAGTCTCAGAAAATTCAAGTATTCTGAGCATAAGCATAGAACCCTGTCTTATGGACAGTGCTTTTGCTCCTGGTGAGCCACAGTTGGACAAACAGTTCCAGCTTTCTGCTGTAGAATGCACAACTTTCTCATGTTTGTGAAAGTTAATTTTTAAAACAACTTTGAGAAAAAGCCTTTTCTTGAGTCCAGACTCTTGCTTTGCACTTAGAAGTGCTGCTTTTCGTGCTTTTGCCTTTGCAACTCTGCACACATCTCACCTCAGTCCCATTTTATGCCCAAACATACCTCTAGCCCACACAAAACAGCAGTTACGTAATTTGTATTGTTGCACATCATTTACAATTTAATGCTGAATCGAAAATCTGAGGCTGAAGAAAATGTTATATATGCTGAAGAAATGAAACCCTACACCAGTTTCAGATGTCTCAAGTGGCTGGTTCTTTATCATGCCTTGTTTTGAGGTTTGGTGGGATGGGAGGGGTCTCTCACTGCTGTGAATTTTGCCTCCAGCTCCAGGTATCTCACTACCTGGAATGTAGAGCCTGAGAGTGATTTGAAATTTTGAGAAAGATACATGTTGAAATAGTACAGGAAAGTTTTATGACTCTTATAATATTTTTACCAAAATAGTCTGAAATTGACTTTCAAAGAGTTGTGTTTATAATGCTGTTGTCATTTGCTCTGTATTCCTTAGAAATTCTTAATTTGGAATAATATGATGAGGTTTCACTTATCTAAATATGTATTACAACAATTTTCTAGGATGTCTTGCTTGGCAGCTACTGTTATTTTCTACAGTGTTCAAATGACGAATTAGATTACCACATAAATTATACCATTAGTTTGTTATTAGTTTGTAATTAAAAATGACTTAATCTGTACATTATGGATGAAAAAGAATAGTCTCAGTGAGGGCCTACTCTAGTCACATGGAAATGGGTTTTGAATAAAGCAGAAGAGCAGCATGGTTGATTAATTAAATACAAATGTACATATCTGTGACTGCTTGGAATTTGTAAACAGCCGAGCAGTTGCTGCAGCTCACGGCACACAGGAACACATGGATGCTAATTCCAGCACTGCGTAAAGTTATATTGCAAGGTTGTGTGTTTTTAGTTGTACTTTTCAGAGAACACAATTATAAATCAAAAAGAAATGTTAGGTTTGTGTCAAATATTACACAATGCATTTTCCGTGGGGAATTCTCACCCGACTCTGAAACTAAAGATAAGAACTGCTGCTGCATTTCAATGTTAGTCTGGGTGAACAGGAGCTCATCTCCAGTGTTTATTCATAAATCCTCTTTATGTGAGTGCAGTATGGGTCCTAAAACGTGTCAAGAACGTGTTTAATGAAGAAGAGGAAAGGAACTGAAGGGGGAATGTGGAAGATGTTTAAAGTCCACTGGCCTTCATAAAACAGATACAGGTGGGACATAAACTGCAGAACCAGATAGGTGAGGAACTTGCTTATAAAATCAAAATGTGTTATACTGCTGCATCTGAAAAGTTTGAGCAGCAGCTTTTAAAGATAAATTCCAAGAATATTATTTGGTTTACTGTATGTTATAAACATATTTATGTAATGCAAGCAATATTGTCTCTATTTTTGTTTGAGAGGTGTTGTAGCAGAAAAGTAAAATGGTAAATTCCATGATCATTGTTTCTTTCTTTTCAGCTTCACTTGGAGAGCATTTTATTTTAATACAAAAGTGGCTTCTCTCTCAGTAACACTGCGCAAAGATCAGGACAGTTTCTTTACCAGTGGTGATGACCTGAATTTGTCAGTGTGAATTTGTACTTCCCCTTTGTTCTTCTAACCCTGTGGGCGCTACACAGCTATTGCAGGCATTGCTGCATCCATGTGGACTTCAGTTAACCTTTGTTACTCAGCTGAGTAAAGTCTGGGCAGCCTCCTGTCTTCACTGAAGGCCTTACAGCAGTTACAAACCACTTTGCAGCTGCAAGGGACGTGGTGTTTGAGTTTGTGTTGGCTTTGGATAGATTTACTAGAACAGATCTGGGCAATGAACGTGGCCTGGGCAGTGTTTAAACAGAAATACATCTGTGGACAGAGCTCCTCAGTAAAACCCTCAAGAACACCGTGTGAGGTACCACATGGCTCCAGCAGCACAGGCTTCCATCGTCCTGGGGCAAGGCTTCATATCCCTGCTTTAGAGTTTGATTCGCTTCACTGATGGGATGAACCTCTCCTAGAGCAGAAGCAGGCTGGGTGGAAACTTTATTTCACATCTTGTTTTAATATTCAGCAGAGGGGAGGCCAGGCCTGAAGGAGTAAATTGTTTCTTTAGAAAAAATAGTTTATATGTAACAATATAAACATATATAGGTGAGAACACAACAGATGTACGTAATATGTATACATACATATGTGTATCTATCACTCAGTATCTACATATAAAAACACATTAAAAAAAAATGACATTGGAAATATTCTCTTGCATATAAGCTTTAAGTTAGAAAGGCCTCTTTCACTGAGGGCATCCCTTGCCTTGCATGGGACTACCAGTAGTGTATGTGAATTAAAAATATCTTGCAGCTGGGGGCTCAAGGAGAAAGCCCTCAGCCTGAGAGAAGAGGTAACAGGTACAGGCTGCTAAGAGCTTACACAAAATTAGGGTAGGAAATAAATAAAAAAAGAGGCCTAGATTGTTGTTCTAGAAGCCTCTGTGGGCTGTTTTGTGGTACACGTTGCTGTACGGGGCTGGAGACCTTGAACATCTGTTTTGTATTCCTCTCACCTAAAAACTAGTGTAGCAAAATGGAGAATTCACACGGTGTTCAGGAAAAAGAAATCCAGTTTCTCAGGCTGACACTTTCTTAAAGCTGTGAATCTTGATGTTTTAATCTCATGCATTTTGGTAGTGCTTGATATTCATAACTGGTAGGTTAGATAAATTTTTAACAAGGAAGTGGAAGATGATGAGAAAACACAAGGGGAGTTTTGCATTTCGCACCTTGTACTCAAGCCTTCAGGTTTAATTTTCACTTTTTGCACCAGGAACGTTCCTTGGAGGAAGACTGACTAGATCTCATGTTGCCCTAAGCTGGCTTTAATCCATTAAGGTAAAATAAAAACCCAAACCCTGCAGAGTTAACTTTCAAAAACCCCAGTTTTAGTAAAGGCAACAATATCAATGCTTGAGACTCAGAAGAGATCCATTTAAAACTAATATGTATATGTTTTTATTCCAAACTTTTGGGATAAATCTTGTCATTTCTGCATAAGTAAAATAACAGATATATCAAGATGGGAATACAGTTCAAATATATGCATTGCCCTAGTTGTATTATGGAAAGAAAATCTCATAAAAATAGATTAAAGAGAAGGCCAATAAAAATTGAAACTGAGGCACCAGCTAGGAAGCACAATTCAATTCATTTTAATTTTTAGTATTCTAAATATTTTGTTCATAATTCAGAAAATTATATTAATATGAGATTGGAGTTCCTGAGTTCATTTGAGGGAAGCCATTACCTGCCTTTATGCAATTGTAACAATTCTCTTTCTGTTGCATGGGCCTATTTCAGTTAATGTATATTAACTTTCACACGAGCATCACAATTACGAGTGTGCTACAAGTCATTGTATTTACTCAGAGATGCATGTGGGCTCTAACATTCTTCTCATTAAGGATAAATTAGAACTGGTGACTGTAGAATGATGACATGAGTTAATTGCTCAGGAGCAAGAGATGGTGCTTATAACTCACGTTGGATTTACTGCCTTAATGAGAGGGAAGGAGGAGGGAGAAGCAGAAAAGTTGGCTCTGATAATGTCTTGGATGTAGCCTGTACATAGAATTCTGCTGCTGTGGGTAATGCTACTGGATTCACTCCTTGGAATAATCCAGTGCTGACACAGCTGTGCACAAACAGACCTGACTGACCTGCTGAGAGATGCTGCTGCTGTGGTGCCTCGTTATTAAGAATATCACTGGCGTTAGAGAAATGTGTCTCATGCTTCTTCACAGTTTGGGAGGGGGCTGTAATTTAAATGCTGTCATGCTACTTGGAGCAGCTTGATTCCGTATGAAAGACCTGTGCCAGGAAACTCGTGATGTTTGGCCATGGTACCTTGTTGAATGTCTCTGCCAGTGATGACAGCTGGTGCATGGAAATAGGGCAGGTTAAAGGAGCGAAGGCACACGCAAGTTCCAGTTACTCCTGTGGGAACTGTTCTTGATGAAACTATATATTAAAGAAAGGATTTCATAAGTATTTTAAGCTCTGGTTTACGTTATTTAGGAGCTCCTGCTGTTTACCATCTGTGTATTTGTACTTATTATTATTTAAATTATATTGCTATTTCATAAGCTAGAATTATGAATGAATTGCTTACTTTTAAAGGGATATAATGCCTTTTTTATTTAATTCCTTTTGTATAAAATCCTATTGATTAAAATTCTATTACTACTCATCTAATTAAAGAAAAGACCCTAAGAATTAAGGATGTTGACTTTGTTTAAAAAAATCAAGTGCAAGCATTTTTTTTGAAACATATTGTTACAGCTGCTGCTGTGTCCACTGTCATGACACAAGTTGTTGCTTCATTTATTTCAGGAACCTTTGTTTGGCATATCAGACATGCACAATTTGTCGTGAAAATTTCATGTTTTAAAGAACAGGTACAGGTTGGCTCAGTGACAGAGAGTCAGCAGGGTTCCTTGTCTGTGGGGCACAACCCAAACAAGGAACTCTGGCAAGTTATTAATGCACGTGTGTCCATGACAAGGTGTTGGCTCAAACCTTGTCCACTGGGCTAAATCAAAACTTGGGAAACCTTAGAAAAATACACATTTGTTTCCTCTATTTGAATTCTATTGGAAACTCTTGTAAGAGAATCAATTGTGATAAAACCCCCACAGCTTTGTAAAAAGCTGTAATCATTGTTATTATTGTAATTATTATTGTAATTAAGGATTCACCTGCTTCTGTAGCATCTTTAAAAGTCTTTTGGCACCCTTCTATCTGCACAACATAAATTCAACAACCTGTTTGGCTTTTTTGCTGTTCTGTGTTTATTTTAAATGGGCCATGTCTTGTAGTCTTAGTTCAAAATGTGTGAACAGTTTCAGACAAACGCATCTGTTTCAGATCCTGATTTGTAGAGTGGAAATTATATTTTCTATAATGAATATATTAATTGTTTTTACACATTTACAAAAACTTTCATGGAAATGGAAATATTTCTGTACAAAAATAGCCCTAGCGATGGGGTGCAAGTTTTTATTGTTTCTTGACTCTCCCTTCCCATCTGGATCAATTCAGGAAGCATAGATGTCTTTCCTTGGATAAGATTCTGGACATTCAAAATGTAATGATGTAGAATACTTTCTTGGCATTTGGGGGTGTAAATGATAAAGATTTTCTTTTGATTTTTATTGAAACTGTTGGATGGAAGCAGTGGGTATTTGTGTTGTAATGCTGGTAGAGTAATCATGGTGGTGAGGGATGAAACTTATAGGCAGTTATTTTAAAAATACACAAAACAATGCATATACATGCTTGCCTTCGAGTCTCATCATGCATTCCTTGGAACATCTTTTGTAACTTCTAAGAATAGTGAAATTAATTCTAAGCATGCTAGAATGAATAATTTTAGTAACTGTTAAAAACCAAATTATGTTCAATGTGGCAATATGAATATTCTGTTGATTGCAAGCTCCTATTGGCTTCATTGGAAGTAAATCAACAACTCTGAAAGGCAGTGCTGTGCTGCTGTCCAGCTCTGATCACTTCCTGATCAATTCTGATGGGAAATACTATGTTTGGTAGGATAGTTTATTGAATAAACTAGAAAATACTGTTTAGCATTAAGGAAAGCCTACACAGAAAAATGAACTGGAAATATCAAATAGACAGAAATGGAATAATTATCTGTTCTTAGCAGTACTGTTCATTTAAGATATTAAATTAGGTGTAACATTTAAACTGGTTTCTATGGCACGTTATTAGAATTTGTGGATGGGAGAAGAAAGTCTGTGAAAATACTAGTATTGGTATTGCTGCTGGGGATAGCTTTAAAAATAGAATACAAAGCATTTTTCTCTCTCCTGAGAAATAGGGTGGTGAAAAAAAAAATATCCAGTGAAATAAAACTGAGAAAGGGAGAATAGTAAGAATGGTATATGATTCAATAACAGTCCTGAATTGCTTTGTCGGCCAGCTAATGAAGCATGGAGTCAAATTCCACTGCTGCCATAAGTCAGCGCATTGGCAGCACCCGTTTACAGCAGCAGGGTCACGGGGCAGGGATGGGGGACTCTGAACTGGTAAATATGCTCCAAGGGGGGGAAGGATGGAGCACGCTGCTTCCTGTTCTTTGCGAGCCCCCGTTTCACAATTGCTGCTGCATCTGTTGCATCGGCTGCGCCGTCTGCAGGGGGCTGCTCTGTTTATTGCAAAGGCACGAACAAAGACTTCACCAAAATCCGATTTTAAAACATCACGTTTATAATCCTCTGACAATACTTTTCTTAATAGATTTATGCTGTTCCAAAACTTTCAAAGCTGGAATTATTGCTGTTTTCTTATTTGAGATATTTGCAGTTTAAATTCTTAACGGTGACGTTCCATTTGTTCCATGTGTCCTAATTACATTGCTACCTCACAGATCTTGGGCTTCTTTGTGTGGAAATTTGCATTTCCATTTAATATCATTATCCTAATGACCACATATGGTCATTGTTTCAGTTGCTAATTATTTTAAACAGGTAATGTATGAACACGTCATTTGATTTAAAAAATATACCTATTTTAAATATGGCTTAATTTTGGTAGATTTTGCCATGGGTTGTTTGAAATTACATTTTCCTATCATCATAATTTCAGTCTGAAATATTTTTATTTTGTTTATAAATCGAAACTAGTGGGCAAATGTGCAATAAGAATTTGGTAGCTATGAAAGATGTATAAAAGATCAGAAAACAGGTATCTGACTAAATCCAATTTGAGAATAAATGGAATGTTTTGCTGCTTATCAGTCCTGGAGAAAAAAACAAATCCATATTCTGCTTCAGTACCAATAATGCCACAGAGACCATTTGTAATGAGTGAGGTGCTGCTCTTCTTGGAGTTCACCAGTGAGTATATTAGGCTTTTGAATTCCTCAGATTATCCTCTTCCATGGACAGAAAGGAAGAAGAGATGAAAAGAGACATAGGGTTGGTTGGGCTGTGTTTAGCTAATCTGGCACTGTTCCATCAGTCCATTCTTTTGACTCGTGAGGAGCTGGCACTTGTTGGTTTCTTCACGGCTGTAAGGACTCTGCTGCCTGCCGTTTTCCAGGGCTTTAACAAGATGGAGATACAGAAACATGGTGGTAAAGTCTTGCTGGCTGCAAAAAGCAGTGATTTACTAGAATAAAAATCTGATTTTGTAGTGATCACCAGGAGCTTTTATACAGTACTTAAATTTGATGAAGGAAATGAATCTTAGCGCCTCTCAGACCACACAACTTTCTGTAATTCTTTTGTTTCCCTTCCATCTTCAGGGAAGGCACCTTCAGTGAAACAAGTGAAGTGCAGGAATCTTCATGAGCCCTCCTTCCTGTGCTGATCTCAGCACCTTGTTTAGATGACCAGGGCCTATGTTCCAGCAGGAATCACTGCTGGAGTGATATCCCAAAGTTATTTTGAAACAAAAACCAATGAGTTCAGAATGCTCTCCTACTATCTTGCAAACTTGAAGGAAATAAAAATAATCCTCCAGATATGTTTCACTCAGCGTTAAAAAATAACACATCTGATATATTTCAGTAATTTTCTTGACACCTGTTTACAGACAGACTATTGAATGTTTCAGTGAAAATTGATGGTTTTCTTTTTCTGAAACCATAAATACTTAGTTTTTTCTTAGATAATTTTAACTACAGTAATCAGGCTTTCTGGGTGACCTAGCATATTTATATGGATACAATGATGAAAATAATCAATGGAGAATGGTAAGAGTAGAGTAAAAAATAAACTAGATTTACTAGCACAATATGTTATTGACTTAATGAGATTAGATTGCATTCCCTATTGAAGTTCAGGGAGTATAATTCAATCTCTACTCACTTGCAGTGGTTTAAAACACTCCTCTCGTTCTCAATATAGTAAGTATCTATTCAAATGGCTTCCTTATCCTTAAAAGCTGAGCCTTTTTCAAAGAGTCATCTACAGCAAGTCTGCCTCAGTTTCAGGATGGGATGGGGAGTGCCTGGATGAGTCCCGTTCCTACAGATTATCACACAGGCATAAAAGAATTGACTCAGTGGAACCTCAGGCGATGATCAAATGTAATCTTTGGTTGACGGGGGCTCTAATGCCAGTGGTAAATCAGGTCAGTCATGGATTTGTCTAGAAAAGTCATGAAAACCTCTGAAAATGGAGTTAATATAAAATCTATGGCATGTTACCCACCTGGTGCAGAGCTTTTCCACAGCATCCAGACTCAACCTACCAAACTGGTTTGATTTATTGGGTGAATGAGGCTGAGAAGAGTTTGGCTTTGACATCTTGCAACTGCTTTACAAGTAATTGTAGGTTCCTGTTAGGTTGCCTTCTTTTGCCTTTTCTCTGCCAGGCTGTGCTTGTCTGTTCCCTCTCCCTCTGTGCTTTAGTCCCTTTATTACCATGGCATCAGCAAGACCTCCTTCAGTTTTACATCTCTCTTAAACTGGAGGAGAACTGAACTGGGTGTGGTTATAGTCTGTCACTTTCAGAGAAAAAACTACTTAAATAGCTGATCCAACAGAGCAATTACTCATGAGAATACCTGAAAATATCTGCTTGTATACATTACCTTTTTATGCCAGCTGTACTGCTTCTGGTGTTCCTGTCAAGTGTTAACACTAGACACATGAAAAGAGTTGGGAGCTATGGGCTTTTTTCATTAATCAGTAATATTAAATTAGTTGGCTAAATATTGCTGTGTTGGCAGAAATTCAAGGCAGTCTGAAGAGGATGCAAAAACTGATCTCAGCTTGAATAAAGATACTGGTCTGAGTTCCCATGAGGGGATCTTTAATGAGGAGGCAACTGTAAGGGAGCGAAACATTTTTTGTGGAGATATTGGCAAATATACTGGGTCAGGAAAATTTTTAGACTCCTTATCAGAGCTGCAGTATCTGATTTGGGAATGGTCTTGGAAATAGTTTCAGGTATCCTGTACTAAGAAGCAGGCTTTCTCAGACACATGGCAAGATTTTGGGGACTGTCTCGTGCAGAGACGACAGGAGCTGGACTCGATGATCTGTGTGGGTCCCTTCCAGCTCAGGCTATTCTCTGCTTCTGTGATTCATTTGCTGTTATTGGGACAGCACTTAAGAAAAGGGCCAGAGAAAATAAATGGTATTTGTCAACCAGATACTCTAGGGAGATGTATTTTAAATCTTGGGTTTTAAAGTATTTGCTTGTGTTCGAAACAAAGTATTGATTGCCACTGTAATCAAGGAAAGATTTTATTGGTTCTCACAAGTACTTTCCAAGCAAACAAGGCGAGGGTTCGTGAAATGACTTCCCATGCTACAATAGGAGTTATATTTATTGATGTTTCCCAGAGTCATCTGGACTTTGTATGGGATAAAGGCTCTTTTCAATCAAATTTTATGGCATGGCTTTATGTGGGTAATGATTTTGAAATATATAGTTTGAAAGTAATACTGTATATTGCTTACATAACTGCATGGATGTTAATATTTATTACACTTAAGATTTTTAGCAGTGAGTCAGTGAATATCCCAGAATTATTTGGATTGTTTTCATTTCCATTTGTATTTTCTGAATCACAGAACTGTGATTATTTGTACCTGTAAACTAGATAATAACACAGTCTCAAGAAGCCCTTTCTTTTCAGAGATCTGTTGGTCATATAGCAATGTTTGTTACCAGGGTTTACTCAACTTGGTAATAGTGGAGTGGAATTACCAAACCCTGGATCGATTGTTTTCCTTAATCAATAAATCTGCCTCTGAATTTGTTTTAGGGTAAAATCATATTTATAGACTGAAGAGCAAAGCTTGCCTGTAGTTTACCTGCTAATTGAAATGACTGTGCACAGCAGTGTTTACATTTTGTTGCCTCTTGTTTGTGCTGCTTTTTTCACCTCATGAATTCTGCACTTGTGTGAAATATCACTGTACATCATGCAGAGAGTGTAATTCAGCCCCTTCTCATGTCAGACTTGTGAGCATTAGAGCAATATTATCATTTTCTAGGGCAAAGCCACTGAACCACAATGGTTTGTGTCATTATAACCTGCCAAATATGGCCAGTCCTTTTGATTCCTGAATTATCAGATGTTTTATGAGCAAATTTCTTTTTTTTTGTGATGCATTTCATTGTAAGGAAATTATATTTAAGCAGAAGTCATTTGCCTGAATTCACACTATTGGTTATTGCCTGGTGACAGTGCAGGATTGCATTATGTTTTATGACTTTTCGTCTCCTCGAATAATGACATTTCTGTTCAACAGAAATTGTGCTAGAGCTTCAATCAAAAATGCTGAGTACAATATGAACTAGAGGGTTAATCAGAAATTCCTCAGAGAGTAGTAAAGCGTACACGTTTTACATTTATGGACACTGAACCAGATCCATTTTTTTAATGGTATGGATTTTTTTTTTTTCTGTATTAAATGATGGAGCTGGCCATATATATTCTTGTCATTAATCAATAATTTCTACTGTTTTAATTTTATGTTATGAAAGGCAAGAAAGCTCAGCTGACTTAGGGAATACTAAGTTGACTCAAGTAAATGATTGCCAAGGGATGGTGATTTATTATGAAATCTGGGAAAGATCAGAGTGAATCTTCCCTCTCAATCAGTTTTTATTTTTTTTAATCAAGCAGAATCAGATTTGCCAAGTAATGGAAACAAAAAGCCTCCACTTAAGTCAATTATTTCAATCTCAATTAAAAATAATGTTCTTGTCAGACCATTTTTAATCTAAGTAGTTCTTCTGGTCTGAGCCTGCTGCTTTGTGTACTGAACACCTCTGTTTCAATGGTATTAATGGTATGAAACTTTGAGTAGATTTAGGCAATGCATAAATCTCTGTAGGATTAGAGTCCCATGTTGTACTTAGACGTAGCAAAGTTGTCTGCTGGGTTGGTATGCATTAAACTGTACCCTCTATCACATGATACAAAACACCACGATAAAATTTATTTTTTTCTTTTCTTTCTTAGTACCAAGGATGATTGGTGTGTAATTATCCATTTTATTTAAAAATGTATTTTTACTTTGGTAGCAAAGGTAAGCCATTTTGTTGAGGTATATTTTAGTTTGATGGTTCAGCAGTAAATGTAATGTGTTTGTCATTTTCAGGACTGCTTTTATCAACCTTCAGGTTAATCTTTGTATTTGAGGGATGTGTCATTTACAAGGTCATTTAAGTGGTAGCCATTGGTACAGGATTACAATAATAAATAATAATGATTCCTAGTAGAGTGTTCAATTGCTGAACTTTTTAATTTCATTGTGCTTAAAGGCAAGGAATAGAAGTAATCCTGTTGATTGCATTAACTAGGAAGTGCCCAGCTCTGTGGAAACAGAGCAGCTTAGTTGTGAGTCTCTTGCACTCTGGAACTTCATCCAGACTGAACCAAAGCTCACTAATTCCTCCATCTGTGGAGCAGAAGCAAAGATCTAACCAAGGAATACTACACAAGGTGAGAATTCAGGCAGCTCAGTGGAATGAAAGGTACATGAAAAGGGAACACAGTAAATCCAGGTTATGCGCAGAGGCTGTGTTGGTTAAGCCTTAGACTAAGGATTCAGTCACATTTTCCTTTCAGAGTGGCTCTCTCTGTGCTTTAACATGAGCATAAATGTTTCTAGATCTGGGCAAATGCACCGATCATCTTCAATTTATGGAAGGGAATATGGCATGGGGCTTTAGCTGTGGCTTAGCAGAACTCTTAAAGATGACACTGGTTGGCTGTATCTGGGTTCCTGACTGCACAGACTGGTTTGGTTTATGTTTTTTTTTTTAATCTCAAAACCCAGGATGGGCCGCCCCTGGGAAACTGCCCTGAGGGATAAAGGAATGGAAAAGAGTTGATGGTTTTTTAACACATTTTTCTTTAAGCACAAGAACTCTTGATTCCCATGTGTGAGAAATCAGGCAGGCAAGGCAGTAGAATAATATGACTGAGTTAGGACCTCCTGGTGGAACTGAAGTATAATAAGGAAATTAGTCCTGGGAAGGATATAGGGGTGTTGTTAGCATGTGTAGGGAAGGGATCAGGAAAGGTAAGGCACATTTGGAGTTTGGAATTAGTCACAGAATTCGGAGAACCTTCAGGTTCTCGTAGAACGGCTTCTATGAGAACATTGATCAGAAAAGGAAGAATTAAGAAAACATACCCACCCACCCACTCCCAAATAATTAAGTCAGGAAATCTAGTGGCAACCAGCATAGAGAAAGCTGGGGAGTTTTCACTCATGATCACTCTTCCCACATCTCTCTGGTTCCTGAGCCTCAAAGCAGGGACTGGGCAAACCGAGTCTCTCCCATTTAGGTTTGAGACCACCTGAGGAACCTGAACCTCCATATGTCCATGGGAAATGAACAAATGTGTCCCAGGGTCCTGAGGGAATTGGCAGATGTAATTGCTAGGACACTCTCCGTGATATTTGAAAAGTCGTGGCAGTCCAAGCCACAACTGGAAAAAAAAGAACACCCCATGTATTTTTTAAAAGGGTAACAAGGAGAATCTGTGATTTGGAGATGTTTGACTTGGAGAATTTGAGGAAATATTTCCCATTTAAAATAATCAATACATCCTAAAAGGAAGTTTTGATAGATTTTTTCCTAGTCTTTGTCTTCTCAAAATGTGGGGTATGGAATGGTGTTTTTCAAGAACTTGAATCTACTCAGACAGATAAAATGGTTTACATTTTGCATGCAAATACCTCAGCCTAGCTCTTGGTGACCAGACGTTTAAAACTTTATTGGTGTTGGAACATTTGGGGTTTATACAGTCTGAAAGCTTCTTAGAGCACATTATAAATACATGAGTGTGTATGTGTGAGCTGCATTGCTACCTTGGCTTGTTTTAAAGTGTATTTCTATCAGGATGCATACAGCACCCTTTCTAAGAGAGCTCTAATAATATGTGAAAGTGTGGTGACTAAGGAATAACTGAAAAGATTATATTTCCTGGGTCTTTTATTACTTTAAAACATAAAATGCAGCTTTGTGGTCCTCCTTACAGCCAATAGCCTGGATAGATGTTTACAGATATATATATATATCTCTAAATACTTAACTCATCTACTTACAAATCATCATAAAGAGGTAGCAACTGTATGAAAGTAAAATCGATACAAATTGCATATGGCTCTTGGGATAGATTTTATGAACTGGGTGTTTTTCTTGCAGTAACATAAACATCTATGAATATTAAGGCACTTTTTTTGCAATTCAATTTTAATCTTTCAAATATAGAACAGGGACTATTTTCCCCTCACTACGTAATTTCAATTCCCAGTTTTGCTGATGGCATTTATGATCATAAATAGAGATATTAAAAAATAGAGGCATAAAATTTGCTGAAGTGATTTCTGAGCAGGCTGCATGTGCATAAGTAAAAGATGCTTAAGTGCACTTAGAACTTTGAAAAATCCTCTCCTGTTCGTAGTGAGGATTATGAAACCTTACTGGATTATAACAAATATAACTGAGATTGTGACCCTGGCACACATTTAATTTGAGTATCTTTTTTCTCTCATTTGGGACTTCATGAAATAATCAATCCAGAAGTAGTGTAACAGTAGAAACAATTTAGGAAGTTTTATTGTGAAGTGCTTAACTCTAGTAAGAATTTGTCTCGTGGGGTTTCTTTGTTTTGTTGCTAATTTTACAGTTTGCTGGTTGTATGTGCCTGTACATCCAAATCTGTCTGTCACATGGGAGGGGAATACATGTGGCCTGGTTACGGGAGGTGCTTGCAACCAGTATTTTAGGAAATGTTTGAAAAACAATTATGGTGGAATAATAGTGATTTTAATACCAGCAGAGAAAATAAATGTCAGGTGTTTGTTGGAAGACACATTTTAAGAGCGCAATCTGTAGGAAATTAACACTGCTGAAATGGAGCCTGATTTTGAAGACATTTGCTAAACTTGTTGTAACTTTGATGCCACTTTACTTACAGTATAATTTTATTCCTGCAAAATTTGTACCCATGCGATTTTGCTGAGATTTCTGAAGGGCATTAATTTGCTTGCAAAGTTTCTGCATTTTTTAAATTAGTCAGTGAATGCAGCTGACATTAATCATGAGGTGAAGAGCCACTGCTCAGAGTGACAATAGGGCTATGCATCTTAGTCAAGAATTTCACACCAGCTGAAGTGACTAGAATGAAATAATTTCAGAAGATAAAACACAGAGGACTGTAATCTTATTAAAACATGTCAGTAAGTGATAGTTTTTTGTTACTGGTTTAATTTCCAAAATTTCTGAGGTATTTAGTTAAACACTTAGAGGGACTAATTGTAAATGATATATACCCATTGTTACTTTGATTAATAAAAATGGTAATACCTGTGCAAAACAGAACTGCTTTTGATGCCATAATGTAATTACATCTTGGAAAACAGCATAATAAGGCAAGAAGAAAACCCTAGGTATATGTAATTTCAGATTCAATTTCCTGTGGATTGAGAAATACTGTCTGGGTGCGGGGACCACTTTTAAACTGGGCAGGAGAATTACCTCGATCTTACTGTACTATTCACTTTGATTATTAATTCCAAGTGTAAAATTGTACCAGGATTTCTGTAGTTTTCACAAAGTGAAATCAAATCTTTAAGCTGATTCTGAGACTATAGTTACTTCTGAGCTTTTTCCTTGTACCTCTCTATAGTATAGATTAGTCATGCTCTGAGTACCTCAAAACAAAATTAGGGCAAAGACAGCTAAAACTGTCCTTGTCTGCCCTGGAATATCCTGTCTGGATATATCCTTGTCTGCCCTGGAATATCGGATCTTTCTGTACTTACATTCAGGACTAGAAGTGATTTGTGACATAAAAAAGATTTTCATCTTTGAGATTCATGTTTGAATTTGAAGAAACAATAGGAAAGAGAAATAATCAGAGCCCAATGGTCATATTTCTGAATTTACTACTTGCATTTCTTTTTTCTGTCTAATTTCATTAGTAACTAAGCTCATGTGATAACACAGCCTGACCCACTGCTTGTCCAATATGTTCACACCTCAAAAATTTAATCTGGAATGTCTGCCTGTGTGAAATGTTTTGTATGGCATTTATTTTCACTTTATAGACAGGCTTTTGCTATGTTAACATTGCTACTGTAGCTGTGGGAACATCATGTTTATTGACGTTATGAATTATGCTTGAATTTTTAGGCTGTTGTCTTCTTTTTGGGTGGTAAATACAAATAATGTGTCTCAATATGAGCAGAGCACATTTTGAGCATTTAGCCGCCTATTTACATGGTGTTGGGACATCATTGATGAACATTATTTAAAGAATCTTCATTTTCTGACTTTTGAAAGATTGATTGTGGAAGTCAGAGAATAAATTAAAGCAAAATAAAAATGCATTTAGTTAAACCTACCTGCATTAAATGATGTATTTAAGAGACACTAGCTCAGATCTCTACAGAAGTGTTTTGTTTTCTTTTTTTTTCCTTGCAGGATGAAAATGTAGCACTCAGGATACACGGATAATTCAACTGTCACGTAAGATAGAAACTAGTAGCAAATGAAACAAACTCCTGCTTTCAAAGTCCTAAGACAAAGTCCTAATCCTTCTGGATAGATCCTAGTAGATTCAGTTCCTCTGTAATAGTTGAGAAAAGGGAATTATTTCAGAAGTACTTTGTATCCTAATGGTTTCCCAGAGCAGAGGCTCTGAGTGATAAGTCTGTATGAGGAAATGTTTGCTTTCAGAGTAGAAGTTTACTCAGCCTTCAGTGTCCTGAGAGGGGATGTTTTGCTCCATTCTGTGGCCAAGGGGGAAGGAACGGCAGGAGATGAGGCTAAACCTAAATAATCATCCTTGAGCCTGAGGATTGCTGAACTTCCCAGTTTAATTGCATCCCAAAGCTGTGATCCATGAGGTGTTGGGGACAACTCAGGGAGGTGAGAGAGCTCTGGGTTACGAATGATAGTGGTTCCTCCAGAGTGCTGCCCACACTTTGCTGTTGGATTGGGATGGGCTGGCTGTGTTCCCCCAGCACACTCCCTAGAAACAAGGTTGGTTCCCTTGGGTCTGAGGCTGTAGTTGTCTGGCTGCCCCTATGGCAGGACAGCCCCACAGACTGCAGTGTGCCCTGGCTGATAATCACCCTAGAATGCAAGCTTCGAGCTGCCTGATAGCCCTCAGCTCAACAGTTTGGTGTTGCCTCCCAACATTAAGAGCTTTGAGGTGTTTGAGCAGTTTTTTCAGTGATTTCTCAGGTGCCTTGTTTGCAGACAGAAAATTAGTCTGGTTTTCAAGTCTAAGTTTATATGCTTTCTATTAATATAGTCGTCAGTAATGATATTTGTCATTTAAGTAAAGATATTTCAGAGTAAATCTTCTGAGTCATCCACATGATGTTCTTCTGAAACTCTGCTGTGATGATCATTAGGTTCCTTGAGAAATTTCTCTTTATAATAACCAGCAGGTAACAGCTGCTCTGAGCTGCAAGAATGTTGTTCAAGCTTCTGTTTTGGATTTTCTAATATTTCCTAAAACATTGCAACATTTAAAAAAAAAATTCTCTGAACCTCACCTTCCACATGAATATAAACCATGTTTCTGCACTGCTAGAAATTTCCTAAAAGGCATTGTGTCTGTGTGTATAAATATAATTGTGGCCTTGATAACACTCCAGCTACAGAGTCTGTGACATACTCTTGACTTTAAAAATGAGTGATTCAGTCAGAGTACAACTTACTCCTTTTCGGGCCTTGTGGTCAGTGCTTCACAAGTGAATGTAACAAAACCCTTTCATTTGCATGAGACTTAAGTATTGAAAGAGTTGTGCATAAGGCATTCAGAAAATGGGAATATACTTCTTCTGTTCACAATTTTAACAGTTTCTGAACCTATCCCACAATTTGCAAGTGCAGAGTGATTGTATCTTTCTTAATCTGGTCCTCAAGGGCACAGCCAGTGCATTTGCAGTAAGATACATGTGGCTGTTTAGAAAATTAGGTTTTACTCAAGTTGATGTGGCAGCTCAGCGTCTTCAGTGGAAATTAATTTCTTGTAGGTGTATAGTAATAGCAGTGAAATGAGTGTATAACTTTATTTCTTGTAACATTAGAGGTCATCTCTTTGCACCAAATTGTGTTTTTCATGTGTATGTTCTACTAAAGCCATTACATATCTGCTGGGTATAGTGGAGTTACCACTGGTATATTTGGACTGCAGATGAATTAAAATAAAAAAGGGAAGATGGCAGAGATATAAATGAAAAAGCCCTAATTTTGGACTGATATAGTAGAAGCTAATTTTGGACGTGAAGTTTCACTGTTTTTGCATGAGCTGGAAAACATGGTGCTCCTTGAGGAACTGATGTTTAAACTCTGTTTTCAGCCTGGGAGATGAGAACTATAGAATGTTGTGGGCATGCAGAAGCACTTGGTGGCTTTTATTCTACGCTGTGTGCGCTGAGGTTCTCAATGCTGGAATTCACTGCTCTGCCTCTCAGCTTCCCTTTCTGATTCTGTTTTGCTCAGGTGGCTTTAACAGTCCTGTGACAGCAAACTGTAGCACCATGATGTGAATGATTTTTCAACCAGTGTACCTTTTTTCCTGAAAATATGGAATATTAGAACATTAGGTTTTGCATGGTAAAAGCCTGCTTTTTAACATCTGGTTTTCAATATTCTCTGTTGAATTTGTACCTATATTTAGAATAATCCTTGAAACTTTTGCTCCTGAGTGTTTCATCTCAGAATATTACATTCCACTGAAACAGGAGGCACATGGATTTCAGATTTCTGTTGTTGTTCTTCTGCCATGGGTTTGTGCATATCTAGACCATAGTCTGGAGCGTATTGAAGAGATGAAACTTTCCTGTCCATAGAAAGTTCTTTGCACTGGGAATGATGTGTGCTGTCACACACAGAAAGCCAGCCTAGACTGGTAATGGCGTGAGTAGTTGTGGCAAAACAAGTTCTGAGTTGATTTCTGGTATGATTTTTTGAGGTCTCTCATAAAGCATCAGTCTAAGTCAAAGAGTGGACATAAGGGCAAACAAATAAAGTGGACATTATATTTTCAAATACTGAAAATATCCAATAACCTTTATTTGTGAATGAGAAGTGGTATTCTGAGAAAATTCAACTCTGTAAGGTGTGGTAATGACCTCCAGCAATCCCTTCATGTCCATTTTAATGTAGGCATATTTCAGCCTCCTGTTATGTGTATTACTTAAGTATAATAGTTTCAAGTTTTTCTGTTTTATATTGTAGATAAATCAATTAATGTTAGTCTATTTTATACCACTAGTTAGGTGTTCTGAAGAAAATAATCAGACAACCGGTTTTGGGCTAGTTCAGTCAGTCATTATAGTAGTATAATAATAATATTATTCTGGAGTGGTGTTTTATTGGTTTTGTTGGGATTTTTTACTGTGATAGAGCTTACTCATAGAAATGAGAGGATCTCTGATTCTCTGGTCTCCTCCTTGGGTAAATATAGCCCAATCAAAAGTGTTTGGAAATGTGAGATCACAAAGGAATCAACCTTATGTTTCATTTCACTGGTGTTAGTTTCAGGTATCTCCATAACACATTTTTTCTACAATAAATAAAACTCTTGAATAGTCATAAAGAATGAGAAAGAAGAAATAAATAAGCAGCACAGCACATAAATGTTGCGCAATCACTGCCTGCAAAAGATCATCTGACCACAGGGAAATCACCACTTACTCCCGTGAAAGCTCTGAGCTGACTAATGAGTCGGGGTGTCTGTGAGGTGATGGAAACTGCTTGAAAAAGTCACCTGCAAGGCTGCCTTTGTATCTAGATTTTCTCTAACAGTTTATTTAAAATTCAGTTGTGAATTATACTTCCACCAGGTTTCACACAGCTCTCCCTGCTGCCCCACACACAAAAACTGCAAAGACAAATACTGCACTGCACACCTTGCAAGTTATTTTGCACGGGGCCATTTCTACTTGAATAACAATTTCTGTTGGAGATTTACTATGCTACAGGAATAGCTTTATGTGAAATCTTGTGAATTTGGAATATTCATGTAAGATAAATTACTTTTAAATTGAATTTCAGGAATGCTATTGATTGTGTTTGCCTGGGAAGAAGAAGGAATTATCCACACAGTTATCTATAACTTAGATATGCTGCTTCTGCAAAAGTAGAAGAATAATTTGGGAATATTTCTGATAAAGGGCAGTGTATTTCACAGTGCCTTAGATTACTTGAGAATCAGAAAAGCAATGTTTTGGTAAAGTATATTTTCAATCCATCTTCTAAAAGTAAGGTAAAGGTTGAATTTTCAAGTTATAAAAGCAGAAGTATCAAAAAGTTTCTGCCTTCATCTCTGAGACTTTTCTTCTTAAAATCTTTGCACTTCTTTCAAAGACTTCTCTGTTGCAGGTTGTTGTTTTCTTTCATAGTCAGCATAGATTGGAATTTACTGTGTTCCTTAGAACATTGCTCCTATGTATGTTATTGACCAGAATTTTCCAGTGGTTATGAAAGGAAAAAACAAACCAAAAAACGGTTATAAGACACGAAATTGGATAAATGGCTTGATTTTATTCTGGCATTCAACATGCTTAGCTGTAAAACCTTTCTACATCTGTCAACAGGGAAATCATTCTTGCAAATTATTCATTGGTGCTAAAAGGTAAAATCCATCCAGAAGGGACAAGAACATTGGAAGGTCTCTTAATCAGCTTTCTAATTTCCAGTGCAAATAGATTTTTTATTAGTCAGGAGTAACTTGTAACATAACATGGTGTTACTCACTTGAAAAAATAATTTGGTTTTGATTGCAAAGGAATCAGCTGCTTTCTGCTGGGTTAACAATGAATATCTTGCTTATGAAGCAGACATTTACTTCTTCATCAAATGAGTGAAGAAAGATACTCAAATGAACACAATAAACAAGATTTTCTGAAAAAAAAGGAACACAGTTGGATTTGATTTGAAAAGAGGAATAGCAGGCATATGTCATGTGTCATTATAGGAGAGAACTGGCGACAGTATTATTCATTATGTGGTTTCAGAGTGCCCTAAATTGGAGTATAAGATTATTGGAAGTGGTTGATTTCCCCAGATTACGGCTTAATAGTGACTAAAGGGCCCACATTACTCATATTTGCAAAGAAAATAGTGCCAAAACCCAGCAGTGGTTGACTGGAATGAAATGTGGAGCCCTCAGGGTTTTAGCTTGAGATGCAGCTTAATTGTGTGTCTCTTGCTTAATACAAATGTCCCTGAGTCTCTGAGGCTGGTGTGCTTTCAGCACTTGCAAATTGATCCAGCAGTTTCCAAAGTATTTACTGGGGATTTTTTCTTTGCTGCTTTCTAAACAAATTATTATAATGACTTCACAGACCAAAGTAGGTTTGCCTATTTCTGACTGTTTATCTTAACCAAATTCCTTCAGCTTCCTGCCAGCTTTTGTTTATTTCCTTTATCGGCCTAAACTTCTGTACTGCCATGGTTGGAAGAGGGTTAGGGCCTGATGTCATGACTGGAACTTTCCTTTTGCACTTCCAGAAAAACAGAGAGGGAAGAATGACCCAGCTGGGATTAGGGTGCCGTTGCTGCCATACAGCTGATGTGTTGGCTCTTGATAATGAAATATAAGTGTGGTGAATTACTTTTAAACTGAAGTACTTAATATTTTCAAGCAGATTTGTTAAAGTACTTTTAGAAAGAGTTTGAACTGTGAAGTTTCTTATACTTTTAGGAGCATATATTAGCCCTGCTTGGACAAGGTTTTGCTAAATTGGTTGTGGGGTATGCACAGAGCATTCTTGAAGAAAACCCAAATTAGAAACAACCTGAAATGTCCACAAATATGACAAAAAAAAAAAGTTATATTTTTCACAGGATTTATAATTTCTCTGACAGATTCTATGATATTTAGCAAAAATACTACATTACCGTGAAAGAAAATTATTTTGTTATGTGAAGGTGCTGGACTGAAGTGCAGAGGAATGAGTTTTAATTCAGTGCCATGTTGAGTTCCTGGTATGTCACACAGGACTTTTAACTTCTGTAATTCTCTTCCCAGGTGATGAAAGGGAAATTAAAGTACTTTCTTTTTGCCTAGTGAAAATGTCAGGTCTATAGAAACATAGAAGTACCTTAGGAAAGAACCTAAGAATTCATCTTGTGCATCTGCTTTAATAAGCAATACCTGGAAGTAAAGTATTTAAATGCTCTATTACAAATAGGGAGATGAGCAAAAGAAGAAATTATTTCTGTATTGTGATCCTGATTTCTACCTTTCCTTCAACACCTCATAAATTTGAATAAGATTTAAAAGAACCTCCAGATTCTGGAAATGATGTTTCCAGGTTTTGATTTCAGAGGGATTTGAGTCAACATGTTGACTCAGGAGGTAACTAGGATTAACTGCTAAAATCTATAAATATTAATGAACCAAAACCAAGATCTTAAATATAAACTGAAATGTTCACCTTCTGATTTTCACTGATCCCTGAGCAGTGTATCTCGTAATACTGATGTCATTGCCATGTTCTTCAAAGAGGAAATTATTGATGAGTATTTTTAATTGTTATTTTTTCCTTTAGCATAGAAGATTTAAATTGCTGCCTTACACTGCTCAGCAAAATTTCCAATGAACGTTTACAGCTTCTGTAGATCAGAATTTTTTCTAATATTTTTGAGAGACATTTCCCCCTGAATTCAGCCACTTACACAAATAAAGTTATTTATTACATTGTATTCATTTCAAATTTCTCCTTTTCAGAAATTACTTTTGTGGTTCGTATTTCTGCTGTGCAATAAAATGGGAACTGTGCAACAAGGAGCATAATGCTGGAGAATCCCTGAAGTGTTATGCACTTAATACAATGGCTGGATATCAGTAAAGGGGTCTGAGGTGATTTGATAGGAGTGTTTTTAATGTATAGGAGAAATTCAAGATGCAGAATGAAATTGCTTGAGTTCATTTTAAGATGAAAACTCAAGATTTGAATATAAAAATTTTCTAGAAGGAGGAAAACTGTATGAAAGGCTATAAATTGCATTTGAAAATCAGAAGGAATAGTTAAAGCAAACACATGAATGATCACGTAATAAACTTTTTTATTATCATTATTTATCTCTCACGAAATTTTGAGATCAGTTATTAGGTGATGAAAGCTCCATTCCATTGCTCTGTGTAAAACCCCACTGAACTGATCAGAATCCTTCCACTTCTGTGTAGCAAGAATTAATTTTTTTCGAGGTTATGTTTTTACCCACCTGTATAGTCTAATATTGTCTTTCCACCCCTTGGGCAAAGAAAGGACATCTTTGGTTATGTTGTGTTTTTCCTGAATCACAAAATGCTTTCGCTGTATCAGGATTACAGGTGAACAAGTGGGGGAACCTTGTTCTTCAGGGGGGCTTTAGCTCCACACAGGGTTTGGTCTCACACACCTTGAGGAGTGTCATGAGCTGCCCTGCAGGACATGTCCAGGAGGTGACAATTGCTGTCCTGTCCTGGCCTCCCAGGTTAGATCCACCTGCCTGAGACAGACTCCTCTGGCCCTAAAATCTCTGGATCTGGCTCCCTCCTTCCAGTCCTTGCTTCCCTTGGCTCTGGGGAGCATGGCATTGCTCTCCATGTCCCAGCAGTATTTGCTGCTCTGCATTAAGACATTTCTCAAGTATATACAAAGGGTATTTATCTCCACTCTCTTAATGTGAAATGTGCTTCTCCCCACTGCATTTGAATCAGTAAGGACAAGGGGCCTTGTTGCCTTTTATTCTCTCTGAAGCATCAGGGCACAGACCCAGCTAGAAATAGGTGAGTGTGAAAAGAGCTCTGGTGTCTTGCTGCTGTGTCTGGTTCATACACCAGTGTTAGTAACAGCTGACCAAATACAGAACTGGAATGTTTTGGGGTTTTTTCTCAGATCATCTGGGATTTCTGTTTATCCTTTGGGTCTTGTCTGCAGCAAAGAAAACAATTTGAGTACCATACAATCATCTCCCTGCCATTTTGGGAGTGGCATTTGGTATTTGCCCTGCTCTGGTGTCTGCCTTTTTACTTTCTTCCACCTCTTCTCCTGCCCTCTCGAAAGGATGTTAGGACTGATTAAGTGGCCTGTGGGCTGGATGTCAGACCAGGTGATTTGGACCTGTCAGTCTTGGGTTTCTGTGGAAGCTGTGAAGGGCAGGTGTTCTAAACCTGACTGTGATGGTTAGTTACTGTCACAAAAATCACTGTTGTGTTTTGTGCCTCAAAACTCCCATCTGAAAAGCCTGGATATTATTTAGCAGCCTCAGACATTATATATATTAAATATGTGGGGAATAATTGGAAGTTTAATCTAATTAAAATACTCAAGTAAAGAAAACAAACTATTTGGATTTGCTCTTCCACATATTAGAGGAAGATTGGAACTCAGATCAGATATTAATTACTATGCAAATAGTGCACATTTTTTGTTGAGTGATTTTATGCCATTAATCTGTACATTGCACAGTTGCTTGTCTCACCCTTGTAATGTTCTCCTGTTACCTCTTTTCCTGGCCAATGGATGTGGTGCTTTAGCATTACAGTTTCTGCAAGCTCCATGCTCCCAACGTTCTCATCTATTAAATGCTGTGTCCCAAAGTGCAGAGCATGTGAGGGAATGCTAATTGAAATTACTGTATTTATTCCTCTCTCAGGAAAACTGTCAATGCAGTATAATAGTGTGTCTCAGGGCTGGAGAGAGTGGAATTCACATTCACAATAGCAGCAATCCACTTTGTGCTGCAGATAACAGGAGACAGCACTTTGCTGGGAGCAATGACTTTCATGTCTGTTCTGTTGTGTGAAGCCAAAGCCTAAGGCACTCAGATAACACATATTAATAGGGACAAAACTTACAATATTCTGGGAGTAAATATTCACCACTTCCATGTTAATCCATCCACTTTGTGGGACATAAAACCAAATGGAGGAGTATCTGCTTCTCTGCTGATGGAATATTTGAAAGTAGAATTGGCTGCATCCAATAGGCAAAGCAGCCGTGCTGTGTGCATGGAGCTGTGCATGGGGAAGAAATTAATGTTACCTGCACCTCTGAAAATTATTGGAAAACCCCAGTTGCATATGTCTCTGGAAAGACTCTGTGCTTTCCCTCTACTTCCCACAAAAGTTTGGATTTCAGGTTCACAATAGGCGGTTTCTGCTCAGGGTTTACATAACCTTTACTTACACAATATTCCCAGTGCTTGCTTATTGTGTTGGCTGAAAAAGAAACCTTTTCCAAAAGCTATAAACTTGCATTCTTTACCTAAATGTGTCCTCCTTATTGTTGTGTAGGTTTATCAGTAATCAATTCAATGTAGGAATGAGCTGGGTTTGCCATGAAAGCAGACACGCTCTGGGAGAGCTTTGTTTTCATGTCACAGAGCTGTGCTGTTTTGTAATCAGTGCAGTTCTAAGCCACACTTCTTATCATTTAACGCCATTAACAGCAGTTTGTGCTCATAAAGACTTCTTGTGAGCTTCACTCTTCCCAAGAATACAGCATCCACTGATATGTTCTTGTTTCCAGTCTGTCACCAGAGCATATAAATGGTGCTTTTTATGGTAGGGCACAGAACAGGGACCAAGTGAAAGGAGAACAGCTCAAGCTGCTCAAGCAGTTTTGCTCCAGCACATAGATTTTGTGCCAAAGAATTAAATAGTGTCCTAATGATGTTTAGTTGAGCTCTAATAATGATCTTAAAGTAACCTAGTGTGGCTGCTGTATTGGTTTGGGTGTTTTATTAGTTGTAGAACAGCTCAAATCTAATGCTCAGATCTAGTAGTCTAAACGTCCGTGATATTGCATAATCAAAGGTACCATCTGAAGCAGTGTTTATTTGCATGTCGTTCTGTTTGGTGCAGTTATGCCCACTAACAGTAACAGCCTGCTAAAATTTTTGGGAATGTATTGTAGCAACATGTAATGCCGTTGTACATAAAATATGTGCGGTTTATGTAAGAAATCTCTTGGATATGTTTTGAAAGAGGAGTTGCCTAGAAAATTGCAATCCCAAATGCTTCTCTGTTCTCTAGAAAATAATTTTGTTCATTTGAAAGAGAATGTGAAGTACTCCAAAGGAAAGGGTTTTAGATAATCATGTAAGATGCAATGAGAAATCTGATGAAAAACCGTGGAAAATTTGAAAGCCAAATATTGTTCTGTTGCCTACATCTTAGCAGGAAAATTAGAAGCCTGTAGTGTGTATGTTTCTAGCTCTACTTTGCCTGACTTCTCCTCCAGTGTCAAAACCTTAAAACCCTGCAATAATTCTATTCCATTTTCTACTCAGTTCAGTACGAGACTAAAAGGATTTTAATTACACCCACTCCACAAGCTGTATGAGAGCATCATCAGTGCCTGTTCATGAAATGAAAAAGTAAATGAAGCAAAAAGATGCACGAGTCTCGGGCACGTTTTATTTGGGTTGACAATGGTAACTTATTTAGCAGGAAAGAGGCACTTTATCCAGGCCTTGAATTACTGGAGGAACTCTGGGGTCTGTGTCATACAAAGGTTGCATTAGAATATCCTAAGCACTCTGTCTTTCCATTTAAAGTTTCTGTTAAGCAGTATTTTGGCTAGCACAAAAATAGCATATCAAATGTTTTCCTTCCTGTTGTTTTTTCTCGTTTAGGTTGCAATAGGAGATTGCATTTAGAGCAGTGTTGTCAATGTGGCACTCACAAACCTGGACACCACGGGGTAGTATTAATTAGTTCAGCTTCTTTTCAGGATTTTCAGAGGAAACAGTAGAGTTCTTTTAAAAATAATTCAAAGTTTTCAACTATGAGTAGAAGTGGTTAAATTACATTGAAATATCCAGCTCTTGTGTGAAGTTGGCATAGGGCTGTAATGTAGTAAGTAGAACAAGAACTGCCATCATTACAACTCTGAAATATTTTGTACCAATCTATTGGGCCTCATTTTGTAATTCATTAATTTGATATTCAAATTCTGTTTGATGTTGTTCCTGCAGCATCCCTACCTAAATTAACAGTACTGAATTGTAACCTAATAGACCCATCTTCCACCCACACTTTGATTTGTCAGAAACTATTAAAAACTAGTCATTTATTATTTAGCAAAACATTATTGTGTGTTTTCTCTGATCTGTAAGCAAAATTTCAAGGCAGTAAAAAAATGTAAGAAATGGCAGTCAAATTACATCAAGTCATCAGTTCTCAGTAATTAATAGCTGCATAAATGTATGAAGTCAAGCAGACTTTTAAAATGTATTTTTAATTTTATTCTTATTCTTGGTAAGTATTAAATGGTCTGTTTTTCTTGCTGAACAGGTTCTGTCTCTGCTGCCTTCCTTGAGAGGAAGGACACACATTGAATAGGTGCATTTCTCTGCTGCTCTGCATTCCCTCACAGGGCTTGGTGGCTGTTCAGCTGAGCAAAATCTGTGGTCATCATGTGAAGCAGACCTTTCCAGTGTCTGGTTCTTTAACCTGTTTATCCATTTTTTCAATTAGACTTCCTTTTTGTATTTTTGGTCTGGTCAAATCTAGTGCACATTCACTGGGTCAAAACTTAGAACAGACATTTTGCTTCCTTATGCCGCACTCCCTCCTCTAAATCAGATGGGTGTTATGTCACTTGTTCCCACCAGGGCACAAGAGAGAACATTCCCCACTTGGTTCAGCTGGATTTATCTCAGTAACCTTAGCTTGAGTCTTCTCCCAAGATTGAAGTTATTAATATTCATTTAGCTCGTGTTTCCTCAGAAAGTAACAAGCTAAGATGCCCCTCAGACTTTCTGGAGTTTTTATCCCTGTCAGATATTGCGATCTGATAATAAGCTAAGAAACCTGTAGCTATTGCAAGACACTTCACACACCCTCTTCCCAAGGAAAGCATTGTGTGGGCAGTGTAATATTTCATTACAGTTACTAGGTTTTGCCTTTTTAGAGCAGCAGGGTGGAAGTGTCAAAGGACTTTATTTCAAGCATTATTTGCTCTTATTGGAGCAGGCAAGCCAATAAATCAGTTTAGCGGTTGAAAGGAGCCGTGGTTTCATTTGTGGTAGTTTGTTCCCCCATGTCTAATTGTCTCCCAGTCCCTAAACCAGATCTGCTTTGCCTTCCTGTGTGTAGGACGACTGGCGTTGTCGACCCCTGCTTTAATCCTGGAGCTTCAGTTATCTCCTGGTATCTTACGAAAAACTTTCCCCTGAGACAAAAGGTTTGCAGCCCTCAACTTGATCCTCCAAAATAACTGATGCAGGAAACAGTCTTCTCTCTGTCTCTTTATTTATTTATTTATTTATTTATTTATTTTTCTCCTTAATGCCACGCATCCTATTGGCAAACAAAGAATGAGTGTCCAGGCTTTTGGGCTGGATACAGGGAATTATCAAGAATTGCTTAAAGCCTGTAAGTTCAGAATTGTTCCAGTAAAGCAGAAACCCCGAGGTCAGATGGTGACAGAGCCTGAATGTTTTGCTGATTTGATTGCTACAGTTCATATTAGGACTGTCTCTTGTCTCTGGAGGAGTATTTCCCGGGTTCTGGAATTTGTATGGTAGCTTGTACAATTCATCACCTCTCCTGGAGAGATTTTTATTACTATGGTCCACTTAAAGCCACTCCTGGAGGAATATGCAGGTGAAGACTCGATGACTTGGAGCAGGGCAGTCACATTTTTTGTTGTTTGTTTTGTGTTCAGTCATCAGCTCTACAATGGTTTGTTAATGCTGTTAAATGCAGATAAAGATGCAGCAGAGAAATAATAGAACTTGCTATTTTGTGTCTGTAATTACTGGTGTTAAATACATCAACTGTTGCCACAGTGTTCCTTCTTTTTTGATGCTTGAATCCTAGAGTTTAGAAATGGCAGCCTCCCTGTCTTAAAGATGGTCTGGGCTTTATGGTGCACATTAAAAGATTACAGCTCTCTCACCTGGACGTCTCACACTGTGCTCCCACAATCTGCCTCTGAACACTGGAAATAACGACCTGCTTTCCTGAGGTCCTGGAAACGTCACTGACTCTCTTTTGAATTTTGGGTATTTAAGAGGCCTGGGGGGGAGGGGAGGTGTGTTAGGTGAGTGAAAATAATTAAGGTGAACAATGAGAAAGTTCTTCCTTTTTTTTTTTTTTTCCCCATCTTACTTGGCAGTAACTCCCTGATTTCTGTATAGGAAAATACCTTAATGTTTGTACACAAATGTTCACGGGACACACACACAGATGTCTACACTAAACCAAAATCATGGGGTGGCTTTCCAGCACTCCCCAGCCATTGTTCACAGCCACAAACATCCTGCTCCTGTTGCCTGCTCCTACAAGCACCACTACGTGCATTTTTCTGAAGCTGGGCTGAATAGACTCTGTTTGATATCTGTTGCTAATGCTGCAATCAGATTGATTGCTACTCTTTGTGTCAGTTTTTCACAAAAGTTCCATTTTCTGGTTGTTTGTTTCTGGGTTTGGTGGGGTTTTTTTTGTTTGTGTCTTTGGTTGTTTGGTTTGTTGTTTTTTTTCTTTCATTCCCAAAATAAACCTCAGAAAACCAGACCTGTTCTTGAGAAGAATTTTATGTTATTGGCAGTCAAAACTATATTAAATTTCCTTATTTGATTTATTTTTCTTTTTTTAAAATTAGTCAATGTAGTCAGCTTAGTATGAGTTCATATATTCTGGAGCAGTGCAAAGGACTGACTAATTGTAATATGATAAAAAGGCAGGAAATCTGCCAATACTCATTAAAAGTCAGTTGGAAATAGGACTGCTTAGAATGCGTGATAAATGGGTTTTAATTTTGCGTATTGCTAGTAAATAAAAAAAATTAAAATTTCACCCTTTTCAAAATTAAATGCTTTCTCTTTTGTATATTTAATTAAGATTTTTTCCCCTGTTTGAAACCCGTTTTGTGCTGAGTAGTTTCTGTTAAACTGGACCCAAATCTATAAGATTTGTTTGCCTTCAACAGAATGGAGACTTTAGTTAGCAAAATCCAGCCTTTTCAATCTACACTGAAACTTCATTTTGTATTGTATATCTGGCAAAACACGTGGTGTGTAGCAGTAAAGAGGAGAACTTGCATGCTCTGCTAGTGAACAGCCAAGGGCTGTTATTTTCTTCAAGTGTATTTCTTAATTTCATGGCCAAAGACCACGTGAAAAGAAGGCTACTTTTCAGGCAAGAAGAAAAAGTGTTCTTGTTCCCCAGAGGTAATGTCAAAAACGGAATTTGAAGGAAGGGGAAAGAAACATGTGGGAGTGAGAAAGGAGTATCATGAATTTGTGGTAACAGTTAGTGAATGATGGGATGCAGTGAGAATCAGTTTCAGAAATCACCTTAAGGCCTATTCACTTAGAGTGTGTGTGTGTATATATCTATGTGTGTGTGTATATATATATATATATATATATATATATATATATATATAAACTGTAAATGAACCTTCTCAGCTTCTACCTAAACTGATTTAGAACCAATAGCAATATTTTAGAAGATATTTGTAGGTCAGGAATTGTAACAATTGTGGCTGCCATTAGGACCTTGGATTGGGCCCTCCAGCCCACAGGTATACCCAGGGCAAGCAGTAATTGTTATCCAACTAAGTCGTGAAGGGAGAGAGAAACTTTGAGAGGTATAAAGTTCCTTAAATTCTGGGAAAATACCTTCATAGGTGAAGAATGCAAGAATTCTGCTTGCCCCAAAACATTTCTGGCTACAATCTTCTCAGAGGCCAGATCTACCCTCTCTGAGTTGTTGAATCAAGTGCTTGGTTTTTCTTTCTTTCTCTGGCAGTGATTTCCTGTTGTCACTGTGCAAGTCTCTCTTAATTTTCAGTCTGGAAGGATTTGCTGATTGCTGGTAATTCTTTGATCGCTTCTTCAAACAACTGATCGTAATAATTATAATGCTTTTATTTAATGAGGTAGCACTCCTCTAAGGACTAAGCAAATATTATTTATGGCTCAAGTAATTCAGGTACAGAGAAGTTTAAATCATCATGTAGTACCCAAGGGAGGGCTGCACTATTTCTGTCTCAGATGTCTGAGAAGAAATACGACTCCTTGCATCCTATAAGATTTGCTTGGTAGATCTGATGCTCTTCAAATTGTGCAACTTTTTATGCATAAATGTGAGGCCATTGCATAGATCTTTGCTGTGATAAACAGTTCCTCCAAGATTTACTGCAAAGTATTTGTTCATGTATTTTTCAGTCCATAATCTTTTATACTTTTCACCTCAACTGTCCCTTCTTCCTCTCTTCACAAAAAAAAATCCAAAGTTTTTTCAAGTTTGAGTATAGGGATGATAGTTTATACAAGGCCTTGTTTATACCCAGTTTTTACATGTGACCTGTTTTGGTTAGGAATAGGAGCAAAAACCCCCAACTTTCCTAATTACAGCCTGTTAACTAAAGGTCTTCTGCAGGCACACAGCCCTAAGAGTGATACAGTTACATGAGTAAGGATTGTCCTCGACAAGAAATAGCTTGGTTTGTTCAAAAAGTGGATTGAGCCTCACAGAAGGTTTGTGCTGTTCACCTGTTATAACTTTGGGCAGGCTGCCCCTCGAGCAGCAAAGGGCAGGCTGCTCTTTCTTTGGTGATTTTCACACAATGTTTGAATTAACCTGTTGTGCAGCTTCAGAGTGTTGTTCCTCCCAAGCCTTAGCTCCCCTAGTGCATTGCACAAGTGGAGCTAGATTCAAATTAACACTTGGAGTGGGTAGGGGCATGGAAAATGTGCAAAGAAATTCTTTAATTGTAATTAATATTTAGAATATTGAATAACAACGAAGTTGTACTAGGGGTAGTCAAGTGACTTTATTTGTTCACTTTCCTTTTTGTTCCTCCAAACCCAATTTCTCTGAGATTTCCTGGAGGGCCTCTGTAAGGATGCTGGGCAGGGCTTTGTCCAAGCAGCAGCAGGACATGGGTGTCAGCACCTCCAGAGTCCCTGCCAAGGAAAAGGAAAACATTTGCAAGCACTTCTTCCCGAAAAGAAGCAGCTGATTGTGTTTCCAAATTGCCCAGCGAGCTCAGCCCTGCTGTCCTCCCTCTCTGAGAACATCACCACCCATGAAATTCTGTTTGCTGGTTGTCAGTCCGTGGAGTCTCAACTGGCCTTTCCATGCATGATTCATAAGGGCAAAGGTCTTTATAAATTTCCACATCACCCTGAACTCTTCTCTGTCTCTTTTAATCTGCTGCTGCTTCCCCTCATATCACACCGTGCACACATGCTTTTCTTTGCACCACGCAGCTCTCCCATACTACTGTTCTTTTCCCTTGCATATTAACCTTATTTTCTCTTTTCCTTTTTGTCTGAATTTCTTGCTACAGAGAGTGGAACTTGATGTCTTTCTTTCTTATGTCTGTCTTTGCATCAGAGACCGGCTGAATATGACAGGAGTGTATACCAGGGACTGATTGTGCTCATTTCAAATAGAAGTGACCTATGGGAAAAAGGATTTATTGAAAGGTAATGACATTTGCTGCTAGTTCAAAACTGAAGGGAGCTACAGGGTCACTCACTTCAGTGGAAGGGGCAAAAGGTTTAAAATGGATGGAGTAGATTAAGACCATCATGTTCAGATACCTATTTTTCCACTTGACGTAAAGAAAATTCTAGTCACAGGACTGGAAAAAAAAACCCCAAACAAAACACCAAAGGAACAGCCACAGGGGTAGGATGTGTAACAGTATCTTTAAAACTGCTAAGTGAAAACAAAATGAGCATGGAAAATCTTACAAAAAGCATTCTGCCGTGTTTTCTAGCAACCAAGTAAGTAAATCACTACTCACTGCTTTCATTTTTAAGTGCGACAACAATACTGAAGATGATCAGCTGGGGAGAAAAGGAACTTTCTTGGTTTCTTGTATGTGTGCACAGTTTTATAAATGTAGTTTCACGAATGGACATTCAGAATTAAATGTACTTTTTAGATTCCAGCCCCAGGGATGGTAATTTCCCCTTGAGAATTAAGATGTACTTAGAATGGATAAATCTAACTGTTGAAGATCTCTAGATTGGGAGCGCTGAAGGTGATCAAGTTATTTTTCTATCATGATTGCTTGATTTAATTTGGTTTCTGAAGATTTGAGGATGCCCCTACTGAAATTTCTGGGAGTTGTTAACTCTGAAGTCTTAACTGTTTCCTTCCAAAACCAGGGGGGTTTTAGAATTTTGTGCTTGATTCTATGCTTTTACACATTTTCTTAAAAATCCAGAAGATTTTTAGGAATTTCACCAGTGAAATCATATGTGGAAGGGTTTTCTGTTTGGAGGTTTTCAGGGTCTTTTTTTTTTTTAGGATACCTTTTGTTTACAGGTTCCTTCTCTTTTGAAATAAATTTTATTTTTTTTTTTCCACCAAGGTCAAGCTACTCTTAGGAAACTGCCAGAAATCTAGAGTGTAAAGATTGTGTTTTGAAAAGCTGTGTTTCAACCACTGAAACAGTAGAGAACGACCTCGTTTTTTGTAGTGTTCTATAATTTTCTAAATGAGTCTGTATGTGGTTATGACCTTATTAAATCAGTGCAATCATAATCTGAATAATTTACTACTATGAGGTAATTATAAGGGCACTTTAAAAATAAAATAATTTAGTTTTACCTCTCCTCAGAACTGTTTGGAGTCTTTAAAATAAGTTTCATGGTTCAGTAATTTGAGAAATCATAAAAACTATTGCAATTAAGGAAGTGGTTAATAATGTCTATCTTGTGTAGTTGCATTATGGAAACCAAAGTAATTCCTGTTTTAATTGTAAAAATGTTTAATTTAAGTGGTGGCAGGCAAATGGCTGCTGCAGGGATTAATCATGGAATCAGACAGTGGAGCTGCCTTGCTGCTGGACGAGGAAGCCTTTTGTTGTTATTGCTGCAGGGAATTGGGGTTGGGGCTGGAATTGGGGCCCTGGTGGCTGCACTCAGGGGCATCCCTGAGCTCCCAGACTGCTCGCTCAGACACCAGGAGCTTTGGGACTTCAGAACAGACTCTGCCAACCTACTTCTGATCAGAGTGAATCTCTCTGGAGCACCAGGGCTCTGCAGTTCAGCACCAGGGTGGCCAAAGAGCTGGAGGAGTTGGTGGGGGCCGTTGTCCAGGTCAGCTCTGTAAAGCTCCCCAGGACACGTTATGTAAAATCCTGCTTATTCCTAACTGATTGAGGGCTGCACACATCGGGTGCAGGGAAGACGCTGTTCAGGAGGAGTCACCTCAAGTGCAGAGTTTCCCGCAGGACGTAACTCTGAGCTACCCAGTTAATTTGCTTGGAGCAGTCTCTGGACATTTATCTTTGCAAGCTCTGCTGCAGCAGTCGTTGTCCAGAGCACAAAACAAATTTTAAAAAAACACCTGAAAAAAACTATTTCAAAAAGGCAGAGTTTCTCTTTGAATGATGAGCTGTCCCAAGAGAGTAAGCGGGAGAAAGTAACCATACGGTGTTATTTAATCAAGGGAACAACAGGGGAAGGAAGGCAGGGAAAAGAAGGGAGAAAATACAGGGCGACTGCAGAAAGAGTTAAGCTATTTTTCTATTTACATGGTTTATTTCACAAATGTCTGACTCATTGGGCATAACCAGCACAGTTAAATTACAAAATTACTATTTGGTTCTTTTTTATTGACTACAATTCAAAGCTGCTTCAAGCCGTCCAAATTTAATCCCCCCAGCTCTTTGCCAAGAACATTACCTTTTATTTTCAGCATTAAACTGTGTAAGATACCCCTAAGGCTACATGTGAGCTCAGCCTCCATGATAGGAGCTAACAGAGTGTATCAATTGTTCATGATTTCCTATTCTCCTGTAAATTGGGAGAGGCGGGAGAAGCACTGGAATGCGAATTTTGTGCTGTCAGCAGTTCCTCTGCAGGCTCTAGCTCAGGCAGTGCATAGCAAGGTAATTAATTGTGGGATGTTTGCAGCTCTTCACTCGGAGTTCCCGTTTAGCAGCCTGTCAAAACTAAACTAATCAGCCCATCGCACGTATTTTGATATGCTTACTTTACATTAACTGTTGGGATACTCTTTGTCTTCCCCCTCTTTTGGTTCCGCTGAAATTCAAAAGCTGCCATGAGACAGTTAACAGGGAAGAAAAGGCCTTTTCACAGACATGATACAGCCTCTCAGTGAAACTTTCTGTGGCTTTATCTCCTGGCAAATTCATTGGCTTAAAAGTAGTAGAGATCTTTTTGAGCATATTTCGTGTGTTTGTCCCCCTTACGCTCCACCTCCTATTCTCAGATGAGGAGTTTCCTTATTAGTTGATTGAGTTGGAGGTGTGAAATGTTTATTTATAACCATTATTGCTTAATTATAGCATTTTTATTTGTGGAAATTAGTGCTGAACTTACACTATAAATTTTATCAGGTGCCTTCTCATGTATATTTTGAAAGTCAAATACTAAACCTGTTTTTAATGGAATTATGTTTTAAAATGCTTCTGCCAGTGTCGAGAAATCGGTGTTTAACAACAAAGACTGGGTGTGCCATGGTTTAGTTGATAAGGGGGTGTTAGGTCACAGGTTGGACTTGATGATCTCCAATGTCTTTTCCAACCTTGCTGATTCTGTAAAAACAGTCAAATGAAAATATTTCAAATATTTCAAAATCTATTGATTGATCTTCTTTTCTAAAAGAAACTGTAACTTTGAGCCTCTTCTCCCCAGTATTCTTCTATTTTATTCACTACTATAGACACTATTTTCCAAAATGGCCCATAAGACAGTTATGGACTTTCACTTTTTTGATGTTTTAAAATATAATTTTTCTTTGCATTTTGAGGTTATTTTGAGTTCAAGATGGAGGTCAGGGTGAGAATATGATTGAGGAAGTACATGTATGAATGTGCTCAAGCAGTTGCATACCTTAGTGTTGATGTGTTTGGTCTCTGCATATTTCTATGGTGTGTGTGGAGGATGTGGCATTGACAGCAGCACAGTTATTGAAAACTTCATGCTTGCTCATCAACTCTTTCAGTGATCAAATCTGTTTTGTTTTTGAAGCTGTTCATACTCATAGAGAAAGACAGTCTTGTGTGTAAGAAACCAAAGTGTTGCAAAAGCAGCACCACAGAAAATGTGTGTGCACTGGCAGTAGCTACAGTGTAGATATGCAGAAATGTGTGTATATATATAGATATATATAAGGTTTATGAACTTATATATCACCATTGCAACTGAAGATGAATTAATTAATTCAGTGAGGGTGATGAGGCCCTGGCAAAGGGTGCCCAGAGCAGCTGTGGCTGCCCCATCCCTGGAAGTGTCCAAGACCAGCCTGGACAGGGCTTGGAGCAATCTGGGATAGTGGAAGGTGTCCCTGCCCATGGCAGGAATTACCCATGTTTGTTATAAAACTGATTCTAGTGTCCTGTCCTATTTAATTTTGGCCATATATGTTTTAGGAGAGTTCTTTCATTAGTTCTAAGGGATTTTTACAGGTTTTTTTTAGAAGTCATTCATTAGCTTCTCAACCTGATGGTAACAGTTAACAAATGATGCTTGCTAACTTTGCAAGAGCTAGTAAGTGTCTGTGAATCACCAAGGTGAAAGTAAACTGCACAAATAGCAAGGTATTTGCTGCCAGCAGAAGTTATTGTGTTTGCAGCTGGTGTAGTTTTTCCAGAGAGAATCATAAATAATTAAAGCTGTGTACGCTACATCTCAGCAATAATCATGGATTTCTTTGTAAAAATTGAGATTCAAATTAGAGGCTGATACATGACAGTGTCTTCAGTGACTGTTGGAGAGCTGATAAAAAGGCATTTGTTGTGATTATGAAATATATATAAAAATAAGGTTTCTGGTCTTGTGATTTTAAGGCATTCTTAAAAAAAGTAATAAAAAGAAAATCTCAAAGCCTCTCTGCAGGGAAAAGCTCCAAAAGTAAAGCAACAGGAGGGAAAAGGAAATGAGATTGTGAGATTCAGAGGCTGATCTCCAGAGATCTGAGACTATTTTCCAGTTCTGATTATAAGTCTTGTCTAAGGTAGGGAATTGGTTTTTCACCCAAATCAGTGGAAGGCTCAAGTCTACAGTTTGTCCCTAGCAGAGATGGGGATGCAAATGCACAGTGTGGTCTCCCTGTCTTTGCCTTCCAGCTCAGTCTAAGGGGACCACTGCTTTCTCTGAACAGGCCTTCAAGAGAGTTGGGTGTCATTTTGAATATTAAATTTCAGGTTTCCAAAATACATCACACAAGTTACATTTTCTTTCAAGACTTTGGTAGTTTTGAATTAAAGAAAGGTGAAATTTATTTACCAGAAGTGCTATTTTGATACCATTTGCATAATATTTTGAGAACTGCTGCTTGATTGTTGGCTACAAAGAAATGTAAACAAGTAATTAAATTGTGTAGGAGGTTGATGTGTTTTAACAGTCTATGAATGTCCAGATTCTCTGATCTCTGTCTAAGTCTTTTAAGAGTGAAAGCCCAACCCAAGTGCTATACCCAGGTGTCAAAGGTAGTATTTGTCTTTCATTATTTGACGGTTAATCCCAAGCTATATTGTTATTTTTAACCATGTTTCCTGTCACTGCATTGTTTAATCATTTGTCTTCTGCAATTTTACTTGAGTTGAAAGGAAAGACACAGTGAGAATTTTGAGATTTACTCTTTGGAGAAAGAAATGCTGAAGAGGTTGTGTTTGGTGACTGACAGTGCCAAATGGAGTCATTACTCAGTGCACACTCAGAAATCACACAGCTATCAGGTAGCCTTATGTGCTGCCAGCATTCCACTCACTCCCAAACTTCAAACTCCTTTGTCTCTCAATTTCATTAGAAACCAGTCCTTGTCTGAAATATTTATAACTGCGTAAACGATCTCTGAAGTTTGTTATTGAGCTGTTGAGGCTCTGTCACTGAACATCCTTGCTGCCTGTGGCTGTTTTTGTTACCCTCTGGCACTGAGCAAGTTGCCACTTGGGCTGAGAAATTTGTGGTGCAGCAGTGACCTGCAGCAGGGCTCAGCTGCAGCCCTGGGGACCGGGTGTTCATGGAACTCGGGTCCCTGATGTGAGCAGTTGACTCAGATCCTGATATATGAAAATTCAGCTTAATGAAGGGAACTCATAGAGAAAGATCTGCACAGAGATTCTCCTCGAGAGCTCTCTGGAGCCTAACAAAATAATTAAGAGTAAATATTTGCCTGTCTCTTACCTTACCAAATGAAATATAAACTTTGTTAAGCTCTTTAAAGGAACACGAACTGCAATTTGTATACGCAGCTTGGTAGATAAGATTGGTGATCATTAGGATAAATGAATAGCAACTGATGACAGACTTCCTGGTGAAGACCGGTACATTTTAAGTGTTGGAGTTTCCTTGGCATATTTTGAAGTCTCCTCTTGCTTCAGAAGAATGATAATGCCAGACCCTGAAAGCTGGGAGATGGCCTCTCTGTTTTCGTGGTTCAGAGTGGAAGATGATCTGCTGCACAAAAAGCAGGCAGATGTGGAAGAAATCAGACCTCTGCTAGTGTGAGCTGGGTGGAAATAGTGTCCAAATAGTTGGGGTTTGAGATGAAAATGATTAGTTCACACCACTGAGGTTACTCTGTGCTTCGCTCTAATGTTTGTAAGAGTTTAGGAATTACAAGGTCATCAGATACCACTGCCAAACCTCAGCCTTAAAATCTAGGCATGGATTGGGTTTTTTAGACTTGTTACAGTATGTGGAAGAGAAATAGTAAGAAAAATAGAAAAGATGAGGGGACACTGGATGGGTAAGAACACAGACGTAAGATTAAGCCCAGAGGAAAAAGAAGGTGTAAGAAAACATCCTGTCTTAAATGTTGGCATGGCAGAAAATGTCTTGGAGAGCAAGCAAAGAAACTGTTTCTTTCTTTTTTTTCAAGAAATAAGACTGCCTGCCTTTTAAACATCAAGTATAAAAAAAGAAATAATCTCTAAGCCAGACCCTAGGCTTAGCAAAAAGCAATTGTGTTAATTCATTACAGAGGTATAATTCAAAGTAAAAAATAGTCATCGTGCTTGGCTTTGTTGCTGCCACAATATGCTGCAATAATCTAAGCTTGTACAACACAAATATTCCAGAAGGGCATCACTCTTTTATTTGAAAATATCTAAAGCATCATGTTTTTAAAGCTTTGCTCAATACTTAGAATAGACATTTGGTAATACGAACCTGTTCACAGATTGTTTCTGTGCCCTAGTTAATTGTGTAAGAGCGAGGCCATTAAGGGAAATAACTGTGCTAGTTTGTCTGAAGAAATGAGGTTCCACCAGGGATCAAGTCCAACTTACGAAAAAAAGAAAATACTACAATCAGTGATGGGCAAAAAGGAGAATCCAATTTGACTTTTAAATCCCAGTTTGAGGTTGAGTTCAAAGTTAAAACAACTTTGAATTTGCCAACACTTTTGATAAAAAAATCTTTAAGGAAAAATAAATATGATGCCTCAGGATATGAGAGGTATTGTTTTGATTTTACAGAATGGTTCTGTGAATTGAGCTAAGTTAGGAAATGATTTGTTGTGAAATGATTTTTCCATTTTCCAGTTAGGTACTCTACTTTAAGTACCTCCTCCACTTGGCACAGGAAGCAGCTTGTAGTCCAGAATTCTGATTTGTATTTAGGCACTGCATATGCAGAAAGTCATTCAGCTTTAAGCTTCTGTTAGTATCCCGGTAAGATAAATAAGACTTAAAGATGTGTTTCAGAGTTTTACTTCGACGCTGAAGTACTTGAGTGGTTTCTTTAGCAGCTCAAGCCCTTCACACCTCGAAGTGCCCATTAGCTGCCTATTGATTCTGTTCAGAGCCCGGAGTCTGCCTGGGCTTCTCCAGACAGGGATGGAATCACTCCTGACAGCTCCTGCTCCTGGCCTTGGCTGCCCGGGCTATTGACAGAGCTGCTGTTTGAAGAGAAATAAAGTAAATGCTAAGCTCGCATTTGGGGGCTGGGATACGGTTACAAGTCACCTTCATCACCAGAACAGCTTCCTTTCTCTGGCTGTGTTGTGATTGGAGAGCAAAGGTGGCAAAGGTTCCTCAGCAAACCTTCCTCTGTGTTTTTGTTGGAATTGTGCCTTTTCATTCTTGACTTGAAATTTATAAATGAGGCAAAATAGGTCATTAAAACGATTTGTTCCATTCTTGGGTTTTCCAGTCCTTGAGCGAACACCGGTTGTCCCACTGTGAGTGTTGTAAACACATACATTTAATTTTACTGACTCAGAACTCCAGACCTGCAGATCTTCACAGAGAAAACATTCTGCCTTCTTAAAGTCTGAACATAACCAGTATAATGAGTAGATACAATTTTAAATTATCTTGGAATATAGTCGATAAAAATAATTTTTGGCCGATTAGATTTATATACCCAGTAATTCATAATAAAATAAGAATATAAACCTCATCAGTTAATAAGTAAATTTTTCATCTCCACAGTAAAGTACTTGAAGATTTTGAATAAGTAATAGAATATCAAGTTCCTTTAGTATTGCTAAGAAAAATAACTTGCCGAGACAGATGGATTCTGTTTGTAGAAGAACTCACCTGAGAAATCTTTGTAATCGTAGAATACAGTTTGGAAATTTTCATCCACAATTTGTACACATAAATAGGAGCAATCATCCCTCAACCACTTTTAGATGATGGGGGTTTTATTAAAAATCGAACAAGAATGTTCTTTCAATTTATTCTTTCTACTATCAGAGTAAATGGGGGAAAGAGTAAAGTAAAAAAAGGAACGTGTTAAGATGTCAATAAACTCAGACCTGTTGTTAGATCAAATCCCTGAGTTCTTGTATCAAGATCCTCCAGGGCATTAACCATGATCAGGTGGGAGATCAGATTAACTACAGATAACCATACACACTTGAGTAAAACACTCTAATAAAGACTCACCATAAAGCTTCATTAAAACATTTCTGGAAAAAAGAATGGATGAAATGACAAAATCTATTTTTAATGTTCCTTCACTAGGATTACATATTACTTAATCTGCTTTGAAATTATTTTTCTAACCTGTAGAAGTTAGATATATAGTTTTATTTATTTATTTATTTATTTGTGTAGTCTCCCCATACATAAATGCCAACTTCTAGCTCAAGGCCTCTGAAAACAGGTAGATAATATTCCTGGGAATTCACATCTAGAAACTGTGTTCCCAGCTGTGAGCACAGTACTAACCTCTGTTTTATGAACATGAGAAAACCTCTTGTGACATCAAATCAGAACTTATCTCATGCTAACAGATGGGGAAATCCCTGCCATACTTCTGTGTCAGGAATTCACTAGAGTGTTATTGTATGCTCAAAAAGTGATCTTCAGATATTAGAGGGGAGGATTATTTTTTTAGGGATTTCACAGAATGTGAAGTGGTTTTTTTTGTGTTAGGCTAAATGCTTTCAGTATGCTCTTACAGAGAACAGCTTTGTGTACAGAGAGAAAAGGTGTTTTTTCCTCAGAAGTGTTAGATCAAAATTGTCTAAAATTAGATTCTTTCAATTCTAGGCTTTTGTGGTTTTTTTTTTTTTTTTTTTCTTTTTTTAAAATATTTTAGGACTAAAAGATCAAACTCAAATGTTTGTCAAATCTAGTAAACTTCTTAACATTTTTTTGACATGATCTTTCTCAGATCATTTTCAGTTAGGATCTGCATATTTCTCTTATCATATTTTGTTTTATGACTCTCCAGATGTATGCAAAATGAATATTCACACATCAGACAGTGGAGTAAGTGTAATGGAATTTATTTAGGATGCAGGTACAGAATTCTGTACTTTCAAATAGTGGTGGGTTGACCTTTGCTGGCTACCAGACCCCCCTGAGCCACTCTCTTGCTCCCTCTCTGCAGCAGATTAGGAGGATGAGATAAGATAAAAAAGCTCATGGACCATGATAAAGACAGGGAGATCATTTATCAGTTACCAGGCCAAAACAGGCTCAACTTAGAAAGACTAATTACATTTATTGCCAATTAAAAATGTAGTTGGATGGTGAGAAACAAAGACAAAAATAAAAACACCTGACCACAGCACCTTTTCTTTCTGGCTCAACTTAACTTCTTTGTTCCCAGTTCCTTCCTCCTCCCCCACCCCAAGGCACAGGGTGGGGAGTTGGAGATGGTGTTTTGTGTCCAATCTATGTATTTAAGGAGTGAGTGTAAAAAATGAAGGTTTTCATATTCAGCATTGAATTATTTGAGCTTAGAGACTTGAGATACTTTGAACCCTTGAGCATTGATCTGACTTCAGATTGTCTTTAAATGTTTTGATACAGACATTTAAGCCTTTAGGAAGAGGAATGTGTAGTTGAGAGCCAGTGTTCCCCCACAGCAGAGCAACAAGTAGGGATCAGCAGTGTCCTTGGAACCAAGGTTCACAGGAAGGAAATGCTGCTAATTCCAGTTTTGACTTTCCTGGATATATTTTTGAGACCAGCATGGGAATTCCTTGATAGGCAAATCATATTACTTTTCTTTTTTTTAAAGAAAAAACATTATTGCAAAGAGCAAAATCTGTTCCAGTCTAATCCAAAGCACTCCTCTCTACCTCCTTTTTTTTCAAACAGCAGTAAAGAAACCTGAATGAGGATAGAATAGCTGAGGAATATTTCTTCCACATTAAATTGTACGATTATAGTTCTTCTTCATCATCACTGATAAGAAAAATGTTTCTTGGAACCTGAAGTCTGACTTGAGATGGCACTCATAAAGCATCCAACATGACTTTGAATTTTTATTGTTTCACCTGTTCAAAGTTTAATTTAAAACCTATGACTATCTTAAGGTTTTTAAAATACCTCTTTGAGTATATTTTTAAACTCTCTGAAATGTAAGACTCTTGACGGATTATATGGTGAAGATGAATCGCTCTAGAATCATATACATCATGTACTACATCTTTTATGTAACTTGAAACAATGAATGTAAGGTTGGCTGTGACAGTCAGATTTTTACTTCACATATCAATAACAAATCTTATAATGTAAAATTCTAAAAAGGAAGAAAAGGAAATTGTGTGAATATTATTAGGGGAGTTTTTATATAGCACTGTTTAATTATTTGCTTCAGTAATGCTAAATAATTATTTCAACGTGGAAAGCCCTCACAATCCCATCCCTTTAGAAACTAAATGGTTTCATTACCAGTAACTAATTTACAAGGCAATTTCAAAGTCTCCTGATTCCTTGTCTGTCTGAGATTTACATTCTCTAATAAAAGGCCCTGGCTAGGAGATATGAATTAACAACTCATTAAAAGGAGAGCATGCATTTGGTGTCTTTATTTTCTGTCCTCACCCGCCCTGCTGGTGAACAGCCCTGTCTGCTCCTTGCCCTGCTCAGGCAGACACTGATGGGATTCCAAAACACTGGTGGCATCTCCAGAACCACTGGTTTGGCGGACAGCCTGTGACAGGGGTGGGCTGGGTTGGTTCTTTGGTGTCCTGAAATAGTTTCTAGTCCAAAACACTTTCCATGCAGACAAAACTCACCTTTCTGTTTGATGTGTTTCAGGGCTGAGGACAAAAGCTTTCTTCTGCCTAAATATATGCTTCTTTAGGATTTTTTTGATACTAGGAAGATAATTTTCTTTTTTTTTTCCCTACCCCAGAGACTGATTCTGGCCTTGGGCTTAAATGTGTTTCTTCCTGAAGAGAATGAATATTCTTTTTGGAGACCCTGGATATATTTCTGGTCTTAGGTCTAACTTTATTTACATTATTCATTCTTTCATCCTTTAGAAGGGATCTAAAGTCAAATTTCTGACTATTTCAAGAGCAATCTTTTTGTAACTTAAAAACCAGAGAGAGTAACCCTGGTATTTTTGCTCTGTTTCAATGTTCAAGTCCACCTCTGGAATTTTGTCTGTGCTTTTAAGCAGACATTTAGTTCTGCTGCTCTCAGCACAATTGTGGTGACCTTTAAACCCTTTTGAATCCCCAAATTTTCCCCCTTACTGTGCTTCATCAAAAGCGTAAAAAACCCCAAATCCTAAAACAAATCTAGTTTGATCTTTTAAGATGTTCAGTTCTCGATGGTTCTTATTTTCTGTTCTTTTTGCCTTGGGAGAATATCTCCCATGGTAATACCTCTGAAGGTAGAGCAGATGAAGATCTTTGTTGTCCTGTATTGTGTGGATGGAGAACAGCTGGACCAGGAGCATGGGGGGGAGTGGAAACAGCTTTGCAGGCGGGGCCCTGGGGGTCCTGGACATGAGTCAGCAGCGTGCCCTTGGCACGCACACGGCCTGTGGGATCCTGGGATGTGCTGGGAAAGTGCTGCCAGGAGGTCGAGGGAGGTGATCTTTCCATCTGCTGAGCCCAGAGTGCTGTGTCCAGGCAATGTCTGAGACTGGGAACACCAAAGGAGAGAATTCTTTGCAACAAAATAGAAAAACCAGGACTTCTCATCTGCCCTATGCCACCAACACTTTGAAGATGCTCTCAAACTCCTCCCTAGTTTGTGTGTATGTGTGCGAACACAAACTTGCCGCAAAATTCACAATTTACATGTTTGAAATCACACAGAATCGAATCTGTTCATTGTTGTAGTGAAACATAGCTGATCACAGTCAGTGAACTGTCCCTTGAGGATCAGCACCACGGCAGAGTGAGCAGAGCACCAGTAAACACCTGCCTTCCCCTGCACCCATGGCACATTCCCATCCCAGCCACGGGTGGCACCTGAGCCCACACCCCAGGGAAGGTGGGAATCCCTGCCCACACACTCACTAACAGTTTCTCTGCATCTGAACTGCAGAGCAGCTGCATTAAGTCAACCCACGGCCTGTTGTGATTAATTTAAGAATACTTGCACAGCTACACAAATCAACTGAAAAAGCACACTATTGGAGGGATATTTTTGTTGCTGTTGTTGTTTTGAAGTGAGAAAAGTGGCAGCCCAGCAGTCAATTTCCTTGACTTTCACAACGGGACATTTGTGAGCATTTCTGACAGTTCTTGATGCCAGTCCATAAATTGTCATATTTACATGAAGATATCCAAGGAATCTTGAACAATAATAATAACAACGAAGTGTCGGCTCTGTGCATGCCAATAGAAGATGACTTTTAACTTCTTTGTGCATGCTAACTAAACATCAAATATCTTTATCCACTTAAAGTGACCAAAAGATGAATTTCAAACCCATAATGGCATTAAAATGCGTCAGAAATGAAAAGAACATAAGGATTCATCATAGGTCAGAAAACAAAAGTGCTTTTAAACTATCAAGAGCACAGTATATGCTATTCTCATTTTTTTTCTACTTCAAGTTTCTGAAATATTTATTAAGGAATAATCTGCAGAATAATGAATATTGCTTTCTTATGGAAGTACAGAATGTATGCTATATTTCTGCTATAGCATCTTATTAAATATGGATGTTATGAGTTTCTAGTCACTTGGGGGCCAGCTACTGACTGTTCTGTGTTTTAGCAAACAATGCTGGTTCCGTTAAGGTAAAAAACCCCAAATGAGTACTTTAGGGATAGCTTCTCATCGTTTCTCATCACTGAAAAATTTAAAAAAAAAAAAAAAAGAAATCTTTTGAAGGTTTAGTGATATTAGAAAGTTACATTTCCAATAGGGTACATTTCACTGTCCAGATAAAAGATTGATTTAATTTTTGAAAATATTAAATGTTTAGGCAGAAAGCTTTATGCTACTCTCGTTAGTTAAGGTAATAATTCCTTAATAAAGCAAAAGAGTGGTAAAAGAAAGTATCCAGGATGTATTCAGATAGAGTTAAAGCAGGAAAAAAAAGGGCATTACTAAATTTTGGCCAAAAAGTTGTAGGAGAAGCTACTTGAAACTCAGAGGAAAAAAAGAGAAGACACAGCATCTTTTAAGGCTGTCACAGCTCTACTGCCTTAGCACACTATCTCATAATTCCTGCTGGGATAGGCAGAATGTGTCCCCAGTGATTGCTGGGAACCGAAATGTTCCTGCAGACATGTCAGTAATGTCTGTCTCCCTGAAGTCATAGCTGTAGTTCTGTCTACCCAGAGCAAAGTGCAAAAAAATAGGTATTGTCTGTTTTTAATTACCTGTCGAATCACTGGGTCTGTGTTGACTGACATCTTGAAAATCTAGAACAAATGGTCTCTTTTATTTGTGATTTAGGATTTTCATAATGTTTTATTTTCTAAGTGATAAACAGCTAAAGAAAGAAAGTCACCAGCATATTACCTGGTATTTTTAAATTAGCAGAACATGCTTATAGAATACCTTTTTAATGACATAAATGATACAAGTAGATGCAGTATCTATCTGATAGATCATCACTGCCAAGATGGGGATTTTGCTCTTGATATTATAGGTTCATTTCAGATGTGTGTCAGGGTATTTTTAACTGGATAATTTTGTATCACTAAATTAGGGAAACACAATTTGAATATCTTTTTAGATCCCGCTTTTTTTAACCAAATGCAGCTGTCTGTTACTGAAACTCTGAATTAATGGCCCTGGTTTATTTACATATACTCTGGGAACAATGTCATTTAAGGCTGATTGTGTTAAATCACTGTGTTGCTCTTGTGACAAATGCAGTTGGTTAAAGGGGGTACTTCTATCAGAACAAAGTCTTCCCTCAGTGTTATTATTCAAGGCACTACTCAAATTACCTTCATAAATATCCAGCTGTAAGGACTCAAGTATCAAGGTGTGATATATGGATAAGAACAGCTTCTGAAAATGGCTCGTAGCTGGTATCTACACTTTGCTATAAATAATGCTCTCAACTCCATTTTCCCCACAATATTTACAGCACTAACTGGGAATTTCTGCATTTGCCACCCCTTTTAAAGAACTTTGCAGTCTCTTCTCTGTTCTTTGTATAAGCAGCACTCACAAAAAGAAGATAGGAATTCAAATGTAGTCTAACTCTTTAGTTTTCAAATAGTGTAAAAAAAAAAAAATCTTGATTTCTAAAAAAATAGCTCTTAGCTAAAACACATTGTCAAAGTGGAAATTAGAGAATTAATAATCTTTATGGGGTGGGAGGTCTGCTTGTCAGTATTAAAGCCTAGAACTGGAGTGGTTCTTGTGCATCACCGAGCTGCTGAAGACGCCATAGCAAATAAGCCAATTAATTCCTACAGGAAAGTTTTACATGGAGGTTTTTGAAACAAGAATTAACAATATTTTATGAAATTTCAGAGGAAGGAAGGATAAACTTGCCTATTCAGAATTAGAACATATGGGTAAATTCTGTTTATTTGATCCTTTAGTAATTCTGACTCTTGCTCACATTTTTTTTTTCCCCCCCATCACACTTCCTGAGTTCATTTTCCAGGAGGAAAACTTCTTCTTGGTAGCCTGCAAGTTCCTTTAATGTTTCCAATACTTCAGTAGTACTTTCTTGATAGCATTCTGTCATTTCCACTAAGTGGTGACTTTCTTCCAAACCAGCTGTGCTGCTTTTTTTTTTTCAAATTTTCCCTTCCTACCAGGAAATGTACAGTGTGTGCATCATGGAGAGAGCAATCCAGTACTTTTTGAGGGATTTTTTTTTTCTTTTTATGTATGAATGAAAGCTGAGGTGACAAGACCAAATTTTGAATAATTTCGATATTTTAGAAGTAAATCTGAATTTAGTTTGGCTTTTGTCATATGAAGCAAAACTGTGAGATAAATTGGAGTAATTGTGCTCTGCAGTTTGTTTCTTGCTGCAGAAATTTAGCTCCAGCCCTCTGAGAAGTGTGACTCCCAGGGTGTTTTTGTTACCTGCAGCTTTGTAGAAGTGCTGGAGTTGATCAGGCAAACTCTGGAGTCAGTGACAAACAGAAATCCTGCTGCTGTTGCAGCTGGGTCACTGCAGAATCAGGAGGTGAAAACAGGCTGGAGATGATTTGACAGTCAAGTAAATGAATAATAAAATAAGAAGGGTATCTGCTTGTCTTTGGTATAGGAGAGATCGAATGGGGGATTATCTAACAGTGTTTGCTGACCTAAGAAATTGTGATTTAGTTAAAAACAAGGTTTTACACATGGATTCTACTTTGTATTGCAGCAAAATTATGCTAGAAGGATGTGTCCTGGAAATGAATACTTTTTCCTGATTCACCTTGGTAACAGACTTGAAATGCACTGCCACCTTTTTTGTTAGACTGGCAGAGTTTACCTTGAGCTACAGAGCTGGGTATAAATATAAGCAGTGCTGAATGAAGGAGCTTTTGAAATATTTGTCATGTCCTTATTTAAACCGTCATATACATAATGTTTATGTACTGTATCAGAGTTTACCATTCTGGGAGCTTCTGGACAGTTTATAAATCTGTAGCAGTTTAATAAGAGTTTATAAATCACAGTAGCATCTCACACTGTCAGATTTTAGCTGATACTGTGACCTGTCCCTGTGCATCAAACCCATCCCTTGCATTGCTCTGTATTTGGCTGTTGAGAAGTGAGGATAAAAGAAAGATTGCTTGAAGTCATTTTGAGGCACTTGATGATTTTGGTTGTTGGGCTGTTTTTTTTCTTCTGTTTGCTTTTTTTTGAAATAAGCACTAATAGGATGATAGGTGGCTTTGTATTTAGCTTTGTCATAAAGCCTTAACATGAATATAAGTGTCATGTTTGTTCTGAAGGACTATAAATGGTTTATTGAACTCCCTGTGTCTTGGTTTTTGTAATAGTTCTGTGTTCATGTTTAAGGTCATTTAGAGTATTTTTTTCAAATTATAAAAATCTTCCTTTCTAATGCTTCCTAAAAAGTGTGTGTAAATTGATACCACACAGTACTTTGTTATATAACATTACCAAGATTACAGTTACTTGATAAAATATCACTGAGAAGTTGTTTTCTTGAGTAATGAATTTTCTAAGGGAGAAATTTGCAGCTAGAGAAAACAGTTTTTGAAGCAGAGTTCTTAAATTAGTGATAGATTATTTCATTGCTGAGGATGTCACTTGTTGACTAAATATGCTTTCTGTATGTTGAAAAGAATGGCTCATTTTCTCTGTAACACTGCTGGTTAAAGTGCAGCACTGAGAGGCTTCGGGGCGAGGTGGGAAACTGTAACCTGAGTGGAGCACTTTTGAAAAAGCAAATTTTAGTGCCTGTTTGTGTTTGCTGCTTGTCAGAGACAGTTGCTTTTGTGACTTACTGGTTCCAGTAAGTAACGGGCTTGGTTTGTAGAAATCACAGCCTCTGCTAGATTTGGAATAGCCAACAGAAGGAGTTTGGCTACAAGGGTATGGCTGGGGTAGTGATGAGGGAAGTGATGCACCTTGCAGGTCATTCTGAGGAAGCTCACAGACTGGTTAGGGGTTCATCCCTCACTCGTGGCTGCTCCTGCCTTAAGACTTAAACAGGATGAAGTTGAGCACATATTGGCCCTTTGGGTCTCCCTGGACTGGTTAGGTTTAGATGGTGACCAAGTGGAAAGTTTGCAGATCAATACAATGAAATCAGACCCGAGCTGATGCCTGTGCTACTGACTCTGTGGAGAGGCTGAGAAATGAATGAGTCAGAGGTTCTGCTTTTCTCCACGTTGCTTCTCCTCATGCAGGAAACAGAAACTCTGCTGATCCTGGTAGTTCAGTTACCCAGCTCATCCTTTTTGCAATACTAGACACTAATTGTTTTAACATTACTTTGTCATTCGTGTACATACACTCAGAGATACATTTTTAAAATTCTGTTGTACTGTGAAAAAATGCATAAAGCTGAATCTTAGACTGTACGGTACAATAAGAGGCAGGCATCAGCTGTAATAGGTTTTGACATCTTGTGGCATGGTTACAGGAAATCCAAATTATAAATGGGAATCAATCTGTCTTTTTTGGTGGTTTTGAAAGAATCAAATTCAGTTGTGTAATGTTATTTCATTAGGCTTCCTTTTCTGTTTTCAAATAATGGTTATTTTCAAATTTCAGTTCAATTTCTCTTTCTTATGAAACAATTTGGTCTCCATACAGTTTCTGTTTTTGCCACTTATCCCTAGTGTAAAGTATAGAGAATATCTTAGTTCTTCATTTCTCCTTGTAAACAAGTAACTTTTTTTTCTGGTAAATGACTATTCGATACAAGCAAATTACTTATTTGTGTTATCCTAATTATTACAGCAGGAAATAGGCGTGACTGCAAAAGAGAAAGAAGTTCTGTGTCACCTCCCCGCCAGGTCACTCTGTTTCGTTCACAAGCAGCATTTTGTCACAGCTCCTTTGTCTTTGTCCTGCATTGACACTCAATGGTGACTGCCTTGGGGTGATGCACATCTGTCTGTGAAGGTGCAGGGTTGTGTTATGACGTGAATAAAATTCATAACACACAGAATGGCAGTGCAGATGTTATGGGAGGAAAAGCCAAACATGACACCAATGCCTAAATTTTCACCTTTGGACTCCAGCTCTTTCACTCACTGCACTCCAACACCTTTCGTCTTCTTGGAAGGATCATGGAGGAACTTCTCAAACAAGTCAAATGTGATTCAGTCAGCCCTGTGAGCAGTGACATGTAGCATCTGAAGGCTCTCAGACTTGTTCCAGTTACATATTCATACATTTTAATGCTTGTTTTAAAGTTGACTTAGCCCACATGTGGAGGAAATGTGTCAAGCGATTTCCATACGTCTGATTCCACTGATCAGAGCAGAGCTTTACAGGTTTGTCACAGATGTGCTACCCCTGCCCATTCCAAATGCTACAGAGCAGCTGTAGCAAGTGAGATTGATCATTTTGACGAGTGGGGGGGGGGGGGGGGGGGGGGGGGCGGTAAATAAATAGAAAGAGAAGAAGGAGAACAAAAAGTTTCCAGTTGCAAAAAAAAATTGCTTGGAGATTTCAGTATTCTCTTTAGGTGAATTTTAGGTTTGAAAAATCCTGAAAGGTTTGGAAAGGTTACTTTAAGAAGGCTCAGAACAACTGAGAACTGTAAGTGCATGTGTTCTGTATGAGATCAGCAGGCTTTTTTTTCCTCATGATTCAGCCACTGTTGGTGACCTCAGCCCAAAATCCTGCAAAGATGCTGCCTGAAGTATGATGTTTCACTACTGGTTTTGTCCTTAAGGAGGGGAGTGCAGAACTGTCTGTAAGAGAAAGGTTATTGAACACCTATGGAGAAGGAATACCACTATTCAGAATGAGGAATTTTCTAAATATCATCAAGTCTTAGAAAGAGAGAGAAAGGAAAAGTGATGCCTATAGCTTCGTGTACACTGAAAATGTCCAGTGGGAGAAGGGGAAGGAAAAGCGAGTAAAGTGTAGGGCCTGTCTGAATTTTCCATGAAATGATGCTGAGCATTCAGGAGAAAAAAAACCAAAACAAAACTTCAGTGAATATTGAAGTGAGTAGAAAGAATTTCAGAGTTTTAGGTACCTACTGAGATGGATATTGTGCCTGGGTGACAGGAGTGGAGAAGACAACAGTTTAAATGCTGTTACGGCCTGTTGCTGTTTTACAGTGATATCCCAGAATCACTGTTTCTCCAGGAGTATTACAGCTTGTTAGCATGGGAGCAGTGAGAGGTAATGTGTGAGTAGCTAGCTGCTGTATAGTGACCATTCATTTAGAAGAAAAATGCATAGTACAAGGAGAGTAACTTTGCAAAGTGGCTCCTAAAGTACTGACTATTACCACTGAGTTTATATGAAACTATAAAGACAACTTTGGCCAAGTTCCTGCTGTTACAAATTGGTGTTTCTATACTTAATTCAACAAAATGATAGCAGTTTTAGCATACAGCAAATTGGATGGAGATGTGATTCCTTTGTCTTCACGGTGCTCTCTTATATTTACATTAATAATCGTTATAACACAGTTATTGCTCAGTTCTTTTTCCCTTGCTAAAGTAAAACAAAAGCAGTCCATCTCCTTGATGTATTTTGCAGAGTAAATATAGAGCGAATCTTGCCCATAAAAGTGCTGTTGGGTTGACAGCATTGTGAAATGAAGTTCTCTGCCCAAATTAATATGGCCTATATAAAAGTACAAGTCTCTCAAATATTGTTTAGCTCATGAAGGTTAATCTGCTCAGGTCCTCTGTTTTGCAGTCCTTGTTCCATCACTTTTTGGTTGGCCTGTTGAGACTACTAATAAATACACGTTTTAAAAATATTGCGCACGTAGATGAATCCATAAAATTAACTCTAGTGACCTCAGATAGCATGGGGTAAGGGAAACCAGACTATTTCCAAGTCAAACTTCCAAAGAATCATTTTGCATTGACAGATTTTTATTCTTTTGATTTGGGTTGGATCCCAGCTGCACCACCTAAGACTGAAGTTCTTTAGATGTTCTTTTTGCACCTCCACAGTGGATAAGCTGGGGTATGAAAATACACCCTGATGTGAAGGGAACCTTCAGCACCAGGTAACTGATGGGGAAGGCAGAACTGCTCGGGCACCCCTCATACTGGGGAACAGTTTATCCCATTCACCGCTTTGCTTCTGTAATGCTGTTTTTTGCAATTCATTGGAAAAGAAGTAAAACTTTGTTTTCTTACAAACCTTAGTCAGATATTTAAGCCTCAGTGATGCAGTTTTGCAATATTTTTAGTTTTTAATGAGAATCATAAGATACAATATAGTTACTTCAATTTGATTGGTGATTTTTAGCACCCTGCCCCATTTTGTCTTGTCTATCTGCAGGCCATTGTACTTTTACCTTTCTTCTGAGAAAAGACCAGTAAACCCATTCCATTTGCTCACTGGATTGGAAAAATTACCCAAAAAGCAACAGGAAAACAAACAAAAAATAAACCCCCAAAAGCCCAAACCCAGGCAAAACAGCTCATCTTTTCTGCTGGTCAAAAAGCACACTGTAAGTACTGCTGTGAAATGCTGAGTAGAATTATAAGAGCACTTACTCTGATTCCATGTTGGGTTTGAACATAAACAAATTAGAGTTGTTAATTTTGTGAGAAGTTCCATCTAGATTAGGCTTTACCTTGAACTCCCACTATCATATTCCCTAGGACAACAGAACAATAATTTGTTGTATAAACAGTATCATTAGGGACTTGGTCTCTCTGGATACCCCCATCTGGCAGAGGAAATCTGGTTGTTAGCATATCAAAAGACCTGATGAATTTCTTCAGTTTATACAGACTTAAATTAATAGAACTTTGTAAAACTTTCTACTGTTTCTATTTTTTTAACTAAAATTAGGAATTCTGTAACATTTATGAGACTGTGTTATTTTTGCTTTTAAATATTGAGAGAAAATCTCTACTCTCCTTTTCTTTATGTACACAGTTTTTTAATTTCTTAAAAACCAAAATCCCCAACTCATTTATTGTCAAGTCCCTACTTTCTTTATGAAGGTAAGTGCCCACTGGAGACAGAATGTTGCTTTCCTGCTGCAGCTAAAAACAGTCTCAGGATACCTCATGGTTGTTTTTTGTTTCTTTTCATAAAAAAACCCCATTCTGCCAAATTATCCGTTGTCTTGAAACACCAACAAATAACACTGTGTTCAGCATGTTAAAAACTCTGGTAACATTCTGAAACTCAAGGTGATTTGAGGTTTATTATTATTTTGTGTTATCAAAGCTTTCATAAAAGCATGGGCTTGGGGGAAAGTGTTTGTCCTTTTGGTGCCACTTTTGCTCAGTGTTACCTGGGAGGTGGAAGGAATATGAGTCCTGGGAAGCACAGGGTTAAACTGATGTGTATTTATTCCGCTTTATTTTTATTGCTTCTTTTTCTCCTCTCCTTTTGTTGATTTAAGTCTCTATTTTCTTGGATTCATTTAAAAAGGATAAAACACGCACACAAAAAAAATTGGTTGCTTTTGTATATGGGAAGAAGAGGCAAAGCTTAAAATAAAAATGACTTGCCAAATATTTCATTTTCATTGAAGTATCTGAGGTTTTGTACAAGCACTTCTGTCTCAACAGAAAGTGCATATGCAAAAGTAGAATAACAAAAAGATTTATTGGCTGAAACAATTCCTACTGTCATGTGGTACATAAGAATTAAATATTTATTCCTATTCACTGGGATAATAAAACTCTATTCAATTATGTTGCAGACACTACCAAATGGCTGTTGAGGACTCTAATAATGCTGCAAATGGTAAAATATATAGTATAAACAATACATGAGAAAACCTTATGGGAAAATATTCTCTAGCTCACAGAATTTGCTTTTTTGTTACAATAATGATTGAGACAGAAGACAAAGCCATCAGGAGTCTGTGGTGCCAAAAATGTGAATTCCAAAGGTGTTCTGCTGTTGATGAGCCCAAAAGCTGCAATGGTTTGGGGTTATGAAGGGTGGTTGTCCCTCCTGACTGTCCTAAGCCTTAAAAACTCCCAGAAATTCAAAAGAACTGTATTTCCTTTAGCCAGATTAATGTCTCCAAAAAATCTCACTTATCCCCTTTCTTCCTAAATAAAAGTAATTTGTCCTTTCACAGGGGGACTCTGCAACATGGGTGCATTTCTCGGACTCCCTGCTGGTTAAACAGGACTGCTGTGGGGTCCTGGTCCTGCTGCAGCCCGTGTGGGTCCCTGTGCTGTGCTGCTGACTGTGGTGATTGGCACAGCCTGTGTTTAGACAAGGAGAAATCTCCTGGCTTCAGCATCTTTGGCAGAACCTGCCTCCTGCCCCAAACACAAAGCAGCAGCATCTTTGTTCAGGATCTCTCCTCGTGGGTTTACAGTTCCTCTTAGACTTGTTCGCTGCAGGCATATCTTTGTTAGAAATGCTTCCCTTTATTTCTCCTGGGACTGTTCTGTGTGACAGGAGCTCGGGCTGTGTCGTGACAATTTTGTAATTAGCTGTTCCTTGCACTAGCTTTGCTTTCAGAGGGAAGGGCATTCCTAACCCTTGCTTTTTTCCCTCGTGCCATATTTCTCTCCCTTATCTCTTAGAAGGTGGCGTGCACTTTTTTGCAAGCAGTTGTAACCGTTAGTAATCAAAACCCAGTAGAGCACAGCATTTGTCAGAAATCCCATTGCTTCCAAACTGTTGCTGTAAATGAATCCATTCCTATGCGAGTATGATAATTTTAAAAGCATTATTAGAAGAACTGGAATTATTTTCTCATTTCCTCCCAGTAAATGGATCCATTGATCCTTAATAACTTCACAGTTATTCTGCTAATTGTCATGTTTCCATTAATGAGTTTAAAAATATTCCATCAGATTGGTAGGTGTGTGTATGCATCACTATGCCTTGAGTGCATTGAACTATTTTTAAACAGCAGTAATGAATTTTGGCTAATAGGGAAATGTTTTCATACTTCTGTTAGTCAGCAGCCTAAAGTAAATGGAGAAAATGGGAAAATATCAACAGTGCCCATCGTCTGGGCTCCATGCCAGCATTGATAACAAAATAATTAAAAGGTAATAGTGTTTAAAAACAAACTGTAAGCCTGGCCAAAGTAAAAATCAAACCCAATCAGACTAGTTCTATGCCGGGTATGCACAATATAAGCTTGTATAATGTTGTTTGCTTTTATCCTTAGGAGCTCTGAAAGAGCACTCAAATACACATTACTTCTTGTAGGACCCTGATGACTCTTAATTTTTAATTAGCGTGTAGTAGAACTGTAGTATTTCTTCTTTTTTTAACTTACTTTGTGTTAAATGAGAGTAAATTAAGGAAAATTCCCCAAGTCAGGGCTGTTTTGCCTGAAATATAGACTCTGTTCAGGATGTCTGAGTAACAAACTGCCACAAAATTTTTAATGGTATTTTTACCATGGAAATGGCTCACTTCAGCTCAGTGTTTGAGCAAGAGGAGGGTATTTCAGGGAGGGAAAAGAGACCAGATTTAAGAGACTGAACATGACACAAGAAAAGCATTTGTCATTAATTCAGCTTAGCATTTATGTAGGAAGACTTGTATTGTAATATTTTGTTGTTTTGCATTAACATGGAATGTTCTTCCCTCGGTTGGGACTGCTACTGGTAGGGAGCATTTCAGCCACCTTGTAAACTGCAGCCTCCTCAAGGCTGCAGCTCTTCCATAACAAACAAAAGCACTGCAAAACCCTTGAGATCAGAAGTGCTTACCAGATACTTTAAAGCAATCTGCCCTTAGAAAATTAGAAATGTTAGAATTCCTCAGGAACCCACTGTCTGTCAACATCTGCCTGGGTCCTCGAATGCTTTGCCAGTTGTGACCCTGAGCCTGCTAATTTTGCTGGGTTTATTTTGCTAATTATTAACGTGGAAGCTCCCCAGTGCCACCTGTGGAGAAGCTGTTCCAGAGGGCAGTAATTTGGGACGGAGGGTCCCTTCTCAGGGTGGATGAGTAAGCACTGATGTACACCTGTACTCCTGGCATTGCAGCCAGCACAGCCAGCTTTTGGGATTCAGGGGTTTTTTACCCTGATGTGCTGAGGTGAGAAACTTCTGTCTACTCCCTGTGTTCAACATGGGTGATGAAGATCAGGGAAAAATAGCATCCTTTTTCCATTTTTTCACCAAAAGCTCAGGCCCAATTTCTAATACTTTGTGCAAGTAAGCCCATATTTGGACCTGCTACATAGAAAAAACCAAGCCATCTATCACAATGACTTAACCCAGCTCTAGAAAAGAGGAAGAAACTGACATTTATTCCCTGCTTTTTTGCTTTTTCCTTTTTATCCATTACAGCTTTGCCCCCCCCCCCCAATAACTAAATGAATGTTTAAAGGTCTTTAACAAATGTTTTCTTATTTTACTCAGGTGGGGTATTTATGATGCATTAGTCTCTTTTATGTCATTTTATTTTGGCAGCTACATTCTGAACTAATTAGCACACTAGAGAGATATCCCAATAACAGCACATGGGCAACCAGTGGTTAAGTATTTGGTAGCACACTGCAGAGTCCACGGACTGAAATGGGAGGCTGCAGCATGTTTGCAGTCCCTGCATGGGGCATAATTGCATTTCTGAAACACTCAGCTGTTGGTGCTCTGCAGGTTTTGCTTGTGCAGCTTTATGAGGGAAACACCAAAACCTTCTTAAATTGTTGTGAATTACAATTTTGTAGAAGTTACCCTGTGCTGGCTGCCTAATGTATATATTATGTTGTGCTTGTGCTTTGTGAAGAAAGACCGGAAGCATTTAAGCGTGTGTGTAGATATTTATATGTGTGTATGTGCACTTGCTGTGTGATTAAGATTCTGAGTCTTATCTTTAAGGCAGCTAAAATTTTTAGAGTTACGGTTTACATGATGCTGGTGTAGAGGGAAGGAATGCAACAAAACCAGTTTCAAATTTGTGCAAGAAAACTGTTTTCTCCTAGAGCATTTTGTGTCCTGTCAAGCATTTATCTGTAGCATTACATCTGCAGTATTAGTCTTCCAAAAAGCATAAAGTTTACTGTCATACTGAAAGCTGGAGTGTCTGACCTCTGTTGTAGCAACGTTAACTCACAGTCCACCTGGCTGGTAGTGGGAGATATCAGAAGCAGGACTGAAACATTTATTTTTAGTTTTCATCAGAAAGGTGTTTCAGTGTGAGAGAGAATTTGTTAGTGAACCAGGCTGGAGCAGGTTCAGGGAACAGCCAAGGTGGAGGAGACCCAGAGTCCACAGCTCTTCCCCCTCGTTTGGAGTAATTAGTTTTCAAAACTGAAAAAGCTCAGCAAAGGATCCCCTTTCTGCAGCTCCACTTGAATGTTTCCTTCTCCTGCCATGAATCTTCTCAAGTGTCTCCCAGGCTGTTTTCCCTCATTCCTGGAGCCGAGGCTCTGTGTGCAGCTCAGGCAGGTAGAGGTTCTGGCACATGGTGCCTCTCTGGCCTTGCTGTCAGAGCTGTGGGGACACACCTGTGACTGGCCACCTGGACCCTGCACGGTCTTTGTTAACTGATGGTGCCCATGCATGAGCTAATTAAGCACTAACACAAGAGCTAATGGTGTGCTCACATGGGAACTAACTGGGGACTCAAACACGAGCTGCTTGGACACTCGTGTAAATTCATTAGATGCTCACTCATGGATGTGGTAAACCACACGATTTATGCCCCAATACCTATGGCAATCATTTCTTTAGTTCCTCTTATTTTTCCTCAGAACTGAAATACCTCCCAAATCGGGCCTAGGCAGGAACAATGGGATCCTGGTTCTGTATATGTGCACATGAATGCTGGTTTATATCCAAGAGGACTGAACCAGAGACTGGGCGTTCTGCCTGCCAGAAGAAAGCCCAGGTTTTGGTTTGTCAGGTTTTGTCCTACCTGACAGTGGCCTACAGGGCCTTTATCTGAGTGATGTTCACCTGTCTGCCCAAACCCCAATGAGGAATTGATTATATACCAGTGTCATTTACTGTCAGAATGACTAAAACCAGTTCTGCTTCCATCCTTCGAAGGAATGAAGGTTTTGGTTTATCTTCATGGTTTCAAATGAGCTGTAGCATCTGAAGTGAGAGTCTGTGAACCAGGACATGTGCAACAATATATGAAACAAAAGCTTTTCTTTCACTTGTTCTTTGCCAGTGCATAGAGGGGTTTTCAGAAGCCTTACTGGAAGAATAGAATTATAGAATTACTAAAAAAAGTTAAATTTTAACATAGGAATTTCAGTGGCATCAGCATTCTGTCTATCCAGCTGTTTGTCTTTTAACACAAAGCAATTGCTGTTTATAGATGAATATACATAGCAAAAGTAGCACAATCTCTCTGCAGGAAAAGTAACTCCCTTGTCTTCTTAGAAAGTCATTACTGATTTGGCAAGAGGATTTTTACTTTTTCTAGGCTCTTTGATCCAAAGATTTATATGACCGAAACCTTGAATGCCATTAGAACAGAGCACAGCCATCGCTTTACCATGTTTGAATCAGTTCAGAGATCAGTTTTTAATTGGATTAGAGACATCTGAAAGAACCTGAGCCAAATCATGGTGTATCTGAACGGCAATATAAAAGCAAAATTAAATTCAATACGGTTTTGTTGGTAGCACTTCATTGACTGTAAGAAGCACATGAGGTGTTTGAACTTGAGGAATGAATTTAGTAAAATCTGTTCAGTAGGAACAGTCCTTTATAATCTGGGAAATATTTTAAAATCCACCATATAGTTTTTCTTTTAACTCACTGAAATGTGAGGAATTCTGCTCACTATTCTGATCCTATACTTGAATATGCCAAGAGACTTTTTTTTTTTTTTTTGTGCACCTTTTAGCTATAAATCAGTGCTCTTTCATACCAGGCCTTTGATATATACTCAGTAAAAGATGCAAGGGAACAAGTTTGTCTTTATTAATCATGGTGAAAACAGGGAAGCTTTCCACCCCAGTGATGAGATTTGTGTAACGAAAAGACAGCAGGAGCCTTCGCACTCTGCAGCTTCCAACACTCTCCAGAGTCACTTCATACATCAGTGTCAACCTTGAACCGTTCTCTCCAGGGACAGTATAATTATCTTCATGAAGTGCAACTGGATGGTATTTGTGAAGTGGTAAAAATTGAATCTCACTTTTGCAGGAATTCTCCCTGTTCTCGTGCAGTCAGCTCTCCCATTTGATAAGTAATTTGTTTCCATCTGGGCACTGTCCTGGTCAGCCAGCTCTGGGTGTCCCTGGGGCTGGGCCAGGACACTTGCAGAGGTCCCTTCCACCCTCAGCCATTGTGTGACTGATCATGCATCTCTGGGCGGTAAAGTGACTTCAAGTTGTACGGTGGCTTTGTAATATTACAGCTGCACAAAGCCAATAGAGAAAGATGCAGTGGGTTTCCATCGTTAACAGAATGCTCGTTAAGTGCTTGCAGGGTTTTTAAAGTGTGTTGATGGTGATACAGACTGTGTCAGCTGACAGCAGAGCTGGTGGTCACATTCTGCTGCTGTCTGCTGTAGGAAATGGCCAGCTGAAGGAATAGAAGTACTAAATCTAAAACTGGACACGTTTGCTATTTTGATAGTTAAATTATGCTTTTTATCACACGAGTCCATTTAGCACTGAGGTTCATTAGAGGAGGCTTCACCTTTCTTCTCCATTTCCTGAATGATGGAGATAATGGGATTGATTCTAAAGTTATTTAAGTGTTGTTATAAGTTAGGGGTCTGTCAAGTGGAGTTAATGATGTTGCATTCATGCAAGTGAAGTGAGAATCAGTAAATTGAGTATAGCAAAGAAGTGTGGTAGGCTGGGAGAGCAAAGACTGAGCAGGAGGATAAATCTTGGTAGTGAGAATGTGAAATTAAAAAAATGTATCGTGTGAAAGAAGATAGCACGTGAGCCAACTCCTCTGGTTTGTTCTCACTATTCTCAGTATCTCCCTCTTGGCTAACTTCTGCTGTGCACTGCATACCACACCAGACTCAGATGTAGTTTCCAAAAATGTATTTTAAAATATTTTTATCATTTATATAAGGGAAATTGTAACAAACTGGGCTTTCAAAACTATTGGTCTCATTTCTTTGATTATTATTTTTGCCAGTGTTTGTTCAAAATCCCGGTTGATCTACCTTTTCACAACTAGGCACGTAAACCCTGAAACACTATTTAAAATTACTTAACTTTAAAAAAGAAAAAAGGAGAAAAATCAAAATACAGTTTAAAATTATGTCTGCCCATCATTTTAATGCTTGCATTAAAAGCCAACCAGAATCAAGTCTGGTCAGGGATCAGTCAGTAATGACCCTACTTCCTGAGGATCATTGCTATTATTTTGTGGTTTAGTGTCTTATCAGTTCTCCATGTTAGCAGGTTTTCTCATTGTCCTCTCCAAGGCACCATGCTCTCCTTCATTATTTCTCCCTTCTGCTCTGCTTTTTTATACACCTGCTAAGGCATTTCCCACTCTCACAATTAACAATTATCCCACTACTAAAAGGACAGTAAGAGGCACTCACAGTGTGCAAAATAATGTTTCAACTCGTTCTGCCAACTGGGTGCATAAAAATAACTTACCTGTCTGCTTCATTGCTGAGAAAACTTGAAGCAATTTATTCTTCTTTAAACATGCTGTGCCATTTGTATGTTTCAGGTACAGTAAATCTAGCTTCATTCATCATTTTTAAATAAATGCATAAAAAGCAATAGCTACTTTTCAGTTAGTTAAAACTACCCACGAAATAAATACCGTGCAAATCTCTCGCCATTGTATCTTTTTTTTTTTTTTAATTTGGTTTAAATTTCAAATCAGCACATTGCAAATGTGTGAATTCCTTGTGTGTCTGGAGAATGGTGGTCATTTTTTTACTTTGGAAAATGCAAGTATAGATGTTCTGTTGTGAAACTACATAACCACACATATACCTTACTAACACTGAAGTTTTTTCCCAGCTGAGAATTTCAGCTGTTTTCCCAATGTCACCATGGCAAGGGATGATGGCAAATAATGGACATACAGAAGACTGCATTTCTTTAAGAACTCCAGTACATAATTTGAGGCTGACTGAGGGGGGTCTGGTGACTGGGTGACAGCCTGGGTTTCCAAGGACATCCAAGAGCGTGTGGACCCGTGTCCAGTTTCTGAGGGGAAATTTAAGATTTGACATTAGCTCCAAGTCCCAGATATGGTAGAAATTCCTGAGACAGAGCCATGCTTTCAGCCCTGATGGGAGCATTCAGTGGAGCTCTTGGATTGAGTGGAATCCAGCACTTCAGCACCAGCAGGGTTTGGTGTAGCGGGGGGGTTTTGCAGCTGGAATGGACAGCACTGATGGAAGGATCTACACACAGAGAGTTTGTTTAGGCAGCACATCCTTACCAAGTACTGGGGAAGAAAAAAAAGAGGGTTGGGTTCCAATTTTCCAAAATTGTTCATTTCTGAATCATTACTTGGTGGGCTGATCTCATCAGATTTTATAATTTAACCTGTGATATTTTGGTAGGAGTTGCCCAAGGAAAACTCCAGACACTAAGCAAATGCCATTCACTTGTGGTATCATTTTCTTTGTCTTACCCTGACTTTGGAAATGAAATTAGAGCCATATCCACTAATAGAGTTTTCAAAGGAAGCAAGAGGGTGAGGCTTAGCATGGTGGCTGGTTCCCACCAAGGATAATGGCATCCCTAATATCCTTCTCTCCTATATTAACCTTTTGGGATTTTTGTATTGTCTGCTGTACCATTACATTTTCTACTTCAGCATGGAATATGCTTTAAAATAGCTAATGGAATGGAGTTATCAAAAACTCTCTTGATAGCAGTGCATGGTAATTATTGAAAGCTTATCCAAATTACCTGCTTGGAACACATGAAGTATAAGGCACATATCTCGAATAGTTTTATATTCACTTTCTAATGACCTTGCTTCCCCAGGTTTTTCCACTTAAAAAAAGAGAAAAGTACAGATTTTCAGGCAAATTGGTTTTCACATTTGGGAATTTAGTGTGGGTGAGACAGTTTCTCTTTTACAGTATTTTTTAAAAAATTAAGTCACTCATCATTATTTATAGAAACATGCTAAATTACTTCGCCAGGTTGTGGATAAGTGTTCTGAGTAGAAATTTATAATAAAAAGAAAAAATAAATAGCTCATTACTTGTGAGAAGAAACATTTTTTTATGATGTTAGATTAAAAGAATAATGGTTTTGTATTCCAAACAGTTTCATAAACTGTTTTACTTACTTGCAAAACATACTATGTTTTGGGGGTTTTTTTCCACAAGGCTTAAAAAGTCCAGCTGTGATGGAGAATGACTGCATGGTGTCAAAAGAATACATTTTTTCCTCAAAAGGATCTTGTAGCCTGCTTGCATAACCTGTACATGAAAAGAAAGGTGATACCATGAGTTGTTTTTCTTTTTAATGATTCATTATTTACGAAGTGCAGAGAAGAATAGTTACAAATTGTTTCAGGGGACTTCCTGTAGCTATACTGCTGTGTTCAAAGGGTTTACTCAGAGTGGTTTAATTCCAATATGAAAAGTTCAGGCTCTTGTCCTAACCTAGATCTCAAAAAATGGTTACTCCATGTCTCCATATATCTATATCTATATATATAAAAATAAAAGACTATTGGTTGAAAAAGTCCCATTTGTTTAATATGAGGTTATAATAGGTACCAAACATTTGTTAACTTGGCAATATTTTCCTATTTCCACTTGTGTTGCTTGAATTTGCAAATGGCCATAATAACATTTGCAAGTAAGCTTTTGGAGACACATTTCACATTCTATGCTTTTCAGCCTATTAAGGGGAAGAGAATAATTCCTGTCCCCAGGGAAGTGTGAGATGTGGGAGTTCCTGCTCCACTATCTTGAAAACTGCTGGAAAAGAATCATTCTGGCTCTGGGATTTCTCAGTAGAGGACACCGTACTGAGCCTCAAAACTACTGCTGTTCCACAGAAAGCACAAAATTCAGCTTAGTCAAGCAGTTAAAATCTGCTACCCCATTACTGTTCTTAGTTTTCAATGATCATTTATATAGCCAATACCCTTTATGCCAGTCATAATATAAATTGCAACAGTTGAGAGTGCAGTGACAAGAACTTCTATGTGCTTCAGCTTAAAAAGAATTCTGTGACTCAGATTTCCAGCTCCCATTTTTGGCCTTAAAAGTTGTTTTGTAAGTGAGCAAGAATATATTTCTTCTCTGTATTTTAAGAAACCAGAAAAAAACCCAAATAAACTAAACTTTTCAGGAGAACATCAAGATGCTTTTTAGAGATTTGAAGACACACTCTTCCTTTTCAGGATGCATTTTGTCTGTAGATATTTTTGCTCCCAGCTGCAAGGGTGTTCCAGAGCCAAATGGGGCAAGTAGGGAAGTGCAGGAGCAAGGTGGGAGCTGTTTGTCAGGGAGGCACCTTTCCTTTCACAAGTGTGGCACTTTTGTCCTTGGAGCCTGAGAAGCTTCTTGGTAGCACCTGTGAGTGATGTGCAGCCGGGCTGAGCTGTCACACCTGCTCAGGTAACGCTTTCATCCCAGTCTAGTCAGCCCAAATGCCTCCCCTGGATTCAGCAGGGCAAGGTACTTCTTTCAGAAGACAGCCTAAATTAGTAGGGAGCAAGGTATTTGCCCAAAGGAAAAAGTTAACCTTGTATTTAACTGAGATATAACATACTATACAATAACAACAATAATAATAAAGGTTATGTTGAAACTTTCAATTTGGTGGTGACAACTTTCAGAGAGAAATATGCATGTAAAGCTGGAAAATCCTGTCCTAGACTGGTATATAAAGCTGGCATGAAGTTAGAAAGATTAACTCTTTAAAAAACGTTGGTGCTGTGTTGCAAGAACCATTTTTCTTTTTTCCAAAGCCTGGTAGCAATACTAGATATATAAAAGTCAAGACCTTTTTAATGGCATTTCAATGTGGTTTATGCTACATTGGCAGCAGAATTTTGCTGTTTGTTTTCTACCCTGGGGAGGGGTAAAATTTCCTCCTTCTGTACCCAGAGGGGTTTCTCCAGCAGGGTGATGCAGTTTCAAGCTTCTGGTGTGCAGGTCACTCTTTTGAGGGATTTTGCTTGGTTTTGTTGGAAAGAGCAAAGCAAGATTCTCATTTTGCTCCATTCACCAAAATCTTAACAGTGTTTAGTGTTAGAAGATACAATCTATGCATTAGACTGAAAATTGTCCTGCTTACTTGAGAATTAATTAATCTGTTCTGATACTGCCTGTAGTCCTCAGTGTTCCAACAAATGATGACAGGCCGATGTTTTCCCATTCTATTTTGCTCTTTTTTGGTTGTCAGTAATATGATCACACACTTACATAATGAGACCCTGAGTCAGCTGGATCTTTTAAGTGGATTTAAATAGACCTCCTCTTTATAGAGCACTCCCCAAAGAAAGCTAAAAGTCTTTTTGCGTATTTTAAATGACAGGTTATATTAGAATTAAAAGCAGAATACTTAGGGTTTTGAACAGAAGACAGAGCAAATAAGTAATAAATAAAGAGATTTATCTGCACCTGTTCTTCTGCCTGCTGTGTCCGTGGAGGCAGGTTCTAACCAACAGATCTGATTTCAGCTGGTGGCTTTGCAAGTTCCCTTTAGCCCCTGCAAGGTTCTCTGTTCTCAGAGCCCCTTCTGGCTGCCCCCTACTCATCTCTGTGTTTTTCCTGACTCTGAGCAGCCAGTTCCCCTCTGTCACCTTGTGCTGACTATGCTGAACCTCCCCACTGAGCACTCCTGGTAATTCTCAAATGAAGGCCCACTCTTTCCTTTTCTGCAGGGCATTTCCACCTCATCCCACAGCTCTTTTCAGAGTAACGCTGATGGTAAACAACAACATGAAGTCTGTCACAACAGTTTTACTTCTGTGCTTTTGAAATCAAGACCTACCCTGAAAACCATATGATATTTCCATGTTAAAATGAACACCATTCTAAGAGCAGTGGAGGTTCACTTCCATGGGTGTTCTCACAGCTGTAGGCTTAACTGATGTGTTCATGTCACACAGTCTTATTCTCAGGAGGCTGAGATTGCCCAAGCTGGCTTCATTTTAAACTTTGCATAATGATTTGTAGCCAGGCCTTGGCTGTTTGTTATAACTGTCATATGATACTGGAAGAACTGTAATATATTTAAAATGACCTGCTTTTTGACATGTATGACCTTTAGGAGGTGTAAGAAGTCCAAGGGATACATTTCAAAGGTCTTCACTTTGTTTTGTCCGATTATGTTTGGTGATGTGCTCTGCCCTGTTTCCCCCATGAGACATTTCTTTCACTGGTGGATAAAATGTTCCCCAATGCTCACTTTGTATATCAGGGTTTTTAAAGTATATTGGTTTCCTCTGGCGACAACTGTGGAACTATCAGGTGATAGTGGAAGTTGCTGTTGTAACTCACACCAGTGAGTGGATTACTTGAATGGTAACAGAAGATGGATCTAAATGGGGGAAAGAGCAAGCTTTGTGTATAATTTCACTCATCATATCCCTAATGCACATCCCATAAGTTAAACAGCTGTCACCTGGCAATATTCTTACTCAAAATAGGGAGTTCAAAAAAACCTGGCTTCTTTCTTCAGAGTATTTTTGTTTGTTTTTGTCTTTGTTTCTCAGTACTACAGACATTGGTATGGAATGAAGAAGGAATAATCTAGGTGTTCCTGTGGCTGCACAGGAGCTGGTGAATTGATTCATGGAAACCTGGTTTCCTTCTGTCTAATCATCTTCTGCATGAAGATTCTGTTCTAGGGGTACAGTGTGATGACACCTTGATCTGAAAACGGTTGTGTGGATTATTTGTTGCATTTCTTCACCATTTAAGAGAAACATCTGTGCTCTTGTGGAAACCATAGCTGAAGAAAATAATTCAATTTCTTTCCTCTGGTAGTAGGTTGCTCCTGCTCAGTTTTATTGCAGGGCTGTCTAAGGCCAAGGTAACCTGTTTGTTCCTGATTTGGAATGAGGAACTTTGAAAAAAAGAATTCTTGTGAGGTAGGTAGCTCCTCTGCGTTCTCCACACTGCATTTTCCCCTTTGAAGTAGGTTATTAGCCTGGCTGGGTTTGTGGGTCTGTTCAAATTCCTAGAACAGGAATTTTCCACACAAATGCATGATCTGCCTCATATATTTCTTAGCTTTTAACCATTTGGTTCCTGGTGTTAACAATAATAATAATTTGTAGACATTATTTTTATTTATTTTTTTAAATTTGTGTCTGAATTGTGTCAAATTAACTCCGAATATATTGAAAATTTTTCTCTGTACAAAACAGTTAAGGGCAGATTTTGTCACTGTGAATTTCTACAGGGGCGCATGAGCATAAAGAGACAATAGTAAAATTGCATGGCAGCTTCTAGCAACGGATATCAAAGCATTGCTCAAACTTTAATGAACTAAATCTAGGTAAAATAAATGGTGAAATTAAGCAATTTTGAAACCAAACCATTTTCTAGTTGCTAGAAAGCACTGGAAAAGGAGGAGTAATAACACGTATTTTCTGTACAGCTCCTGCAACAACAGCTACTCTAGTTTGTGAATTAACTTAATATTCAACATTTTGTCATGTACATTAGGTGTTATAATGCATGAAATGAATACACAGTCACATCCCAGTAGCTGCAGTTCCCAGTAATGATCGACAATACTGCCTCTAGCTAGCTAACACCTTCCCCTATGAAACATTTTCTGCATGACCACATCCCATGGCAGCAGGCAGCAGTGGAATTTATGAACTAGCTGGAGCTATCAGTGCTGGTGAGGAAGCAATAGAGAAAGATGTATGCTTAAAAAAAAGTGTTGAGGGGGGGAGAAGGCAAAAGATAAATATCCAACCAGAAAAAAGTTGTCAATATGTCACACAGACACTTTAAACTAGCAGCTTAATGGCACTGCAAATTCATGTCTGGGTCCTATTTTTAACATTTCCAGCTTTTCCTAAATATAGCTTCCAGTTGAGCCTGTTTCTTTCAGCTATAAATAGCTCAAAAGAACTGACACAGAATGAAGCTTTCAGCTTTATGCCAGGTTAGAACCATGATTTGTTTGCATGACTGGGAGTTAGGAATGTTCAGGTTCTTATCGGGTCAAGTTTTTTTTTTTATGAAGCCAAGTCAATAAGTGTGATTCTCTTAGAGAAGGGGGACTCAACTTTTCTCTCAAGTTGCAATGGCTTGACATGAGTTTTCTTTTCCCTCCTTTTCTTGCTATACAGTTATTTTTTAGCCTTTCTCCCCACACAATGCTACAAGTCATGCACCATATGAGAGAAGTAGATTACAAACGAGGTTCTTATAAATATATATATATATATATATATATATGTATGTAAAGCTACTAGGAAAGGCATAAATAATTTCTTTTTGGGCCTCTGTACCTCTGTGACTTGCACTGTGTTTGAGATTGTTTTTCTTGAAAGCACAAGTGTGGAATGAGTTGCAGTATTCTTCAGATTTGCAGAACCAAATTCAGTGGAATACACACCAGTGAGATGAAGTCAAGACTCAGCACAATCAAGAGGTGGTAGGAATATAATTCATAATACTGTGGGCACCAACTTTAACCTGTCTTGGTCTGTTAATCTCACTCCATACTAGCTTATGCAAGGAATATAGACAGATAAATGCAGGAAAGATAGAGTAAAAAAAATATTTTAGAAATTCCCAGCAGTCTTCTCTGCATTGCCCTGGTTTAAGTTTTGCATTCAACAAAAATAACTTAGAAACAATATCCAAGTTAGAACGCACTACATCTATAACATAATTGTATGGCTGCATTTTATATGTGGTCTTTTTGTGGAAAATTAGGAAAAAAGCAGAGTATTTCTGGGCCAAAATTTAGGATTGGTGTTGAATGTCTGCACCTCTCTTGCTCAAGCAGGGGTATCCTGGAGTAGGCTGCTCTTTGTAGTCTGGACAGACTGTTCCTGTGGTCCATTGCCCTCACAGTAAAGAAATCAATGGATTTCTGGAATCTCTGGGTGGCAGCATGACCCTCTGGCATATCAGCCACTCCTCCCAGTTTTGTATCACCAACAGCCTTGTTGAGGGTCCTCTCTACCCCTCACCCAGGCTGCATCAGCAGGAATTTGTTCATCAATGCACTCCACATCCAGGAACCTCCTGGATTGCTTGTGCATTACTACATTGTCCATAATTTTGCTTTGTAGGCACTTCCTTGCTTTGACATGGACATGCTTGAGGAGACTTCATGTAAGCCTTGTTCAGTTGATTTTGTGTTCTCTTTGCTCATCAGGCCCCTCCATGGGGCTGCTGCTACCTCTCCTCCTTCCCTTTTCTAGTTTAAAGTCCTTCTTCCAGGTCAGCCATTCTGCTGGCAAAGCAGCCTGGGCCCTCGAGCTGCCCCACTTTGAGCAGTGTCTTTTGAGAGATTGCCCTGGCACCATCCTTAGTACCCACAGGGAAAAACAGGTGGAGCAACTGAAGCAGGTTGGAGTGGGACAAGGGTTGGCACCTGGCAGCCCAGGTGCTTTGTGTTAAAGGATATTGGGAACGATTATCCCCGTACTCAGCACGCACTGTGCTTCTGGTTTTTAGCTCCTTGGAACTGCAAAAACAGGCAACAGCTGCTGCAGAGGGTCCTCCAGGATGGTCAGGAATGCAGCATAGCTTGGGAGGAGATCCCAAAGGAACAGGGCTTGCTCAGCTTGGAGAGCAGAGTCTGAGGGAAGCAAAGAGCAGCCCCTGAGTACCTGTGAGGAGATAGAGAAAACAGAGCCTCTCTCTCCACGGAGGTATTGTGGCAAGAGGATGAAAAATGCAAGTTAAAACAAGGTAGGTTCAAACTGGAAAAGGTTTTCCCTGGGAGTATTTAAGCTTTAGAACAGGTTGCTTGGAGAGGCAGCTGTGGGATCTCCACTCTTGGAGGTTTCCAAAGAGCATCTGCATCCAGCCCTATGCTGTGGTCTCACAGATGACTGTGCTTAAATCAGGAGTTTCTGCTGGAAATCTCTTGAGGCCCCTTCCAGCCTGACTTACTGTGTGAGGCTGTGATTCTTGAGACCAAAATGCAACCAGTAGCTGAGAATTCCTTGTGTAGGGTAAACTGAAGTACCTTCTTGGAAACATCCCTAAATGTCCCTTCCTGAAGATGATTTGACTTAATAGATGTAGTGAAGTATTCACTGGAGTTAAATCTTGACTCTGATACCTCAGATGAGTTTCTTACCCATCTCCATGTGGCTGGAATATTTTTGTCTCGTGAATTTTTTGATGGAAAGCTAAAGGGTTCAAGCATAGGGCTAAGTAAATGCTGAGAGCAGCTGAGGTGATTAAGGTACCCAGCTGGAGGTGTCAGGTTCACCTGGTTCAGTGTCTCTGGTTGCTCTTTTACTTGTTATTTTGTTTATTTGAGCTCTGCTGAAAGCCTGTAGTTGAAGAGTCAGAGGTATGTGTGTAAAGAAAAGTTAGGCTGGAATGGAGGTGCCGTTTGTGGTACATTAGTCCCAAATGGTAGCCCTTTTCTAAATGCCAGAGTCTCCCATGCTTATGCTTTTCCCATTGTTTTTGTAGAAAAGGAGTAAAAGTAGCAGAGTTCAATGAAAACATGTATTTGAATAACTAACTCGAAATAAGTTTCTAAAAGAACTCAGAATAGCAGTAAAGGAGTAAAAATAAGCCTTGATTGATGTTCTGGCCCACTATATTAAGATGTGTGCCTTAGCTTTGGCTAAGTCAGCCAAGTCTTAGAAAAGAAATTTCAAGTGGGTCAGGTTGTTGCTAAGTTGTGTGAATTGGAGCTAACTTTGGCTTGTCTCCTCTTAATGTGCTTGATCCAAACAGAGATAATTTTAAAAAAATTATTCTGAAGTTTCATAATATCATTTAATTTCCCATCTGTACTTGTCATATAAATACAATGCCTGTCTTATTTTTATTCAAATACCAATCTATCAAAATTGCCTTTTGACAGGATTTTGACTACTACTTATAGTAATAACTAATAGTTCTTTTTTACTATTTCCCAGGGGGGAAATAGTGTGTATGTGTGTGGAGGAGGGGGGAGAGGATAGAAATACTGAAAATAATTTTCATTTTTACCTTTAAAGTGAATCAGGAATTTTAGGTGCCTGTGAATTTTCGTATAAGGCAGCAGTCTGGAAAGGCCATTCTGGTTTGCTTTTATGGCTTGTGTTTCATTAAAGGAAGGTACAGGAGCACTTTTAAAAGTAAAGCTGAATCTGTAATTGCTATTTGCAATAAGTCTTTTCTAAAAAGATGGAAGTATTGATACACAGTGCACTCAAAGGGCTTTTAATATATTTGTTCACTAGTGATAATAGGTTAAAAAAAAGGTTGAAAAGACTGATTGCAAAACTAACAGTAAATCAATCAAATGGTTCTGGTAATACATCTCATATCCACAGTGTGTGATGCTTAGTTTATGACATCTTAAGATCTCAAAAGCTGACTTATTCTTCCAGTAATCAGTGTTCTGATCCATTATTTTTTATAATGTAGAGAGATGTCACTGGTTTTTTTTTCCATGAATGATTTGTATTTTAAAATTGCTCATCTGTCAATCGAGACAAAACCAAGGACTTTTTAAAACTTAGTACCTTCACTGTAGGTTTATTTCTGTGCATGGCTGCTGGTGTATATTATTATTGGTGTATATTATTATTGGTGTATATTATTATTGGTGTATATTATTATTGGTGTATATTATTATTGGTGTATATTATTATTCAGTGATATTTTTCATTGTGCTTTACAGTTGGGGATTTCTTGACAAAAAACAAAGTTTTTATTCCACTCTGATAATCATCTTACCACTCTCTATTTTGATACCCCAACACATCCAAGCTCAGAGTATATTTTGCATGAAGTTCTTAGATATTTGTAGTCGTTATCAACATTGTATCTGTTAATACAAACAGCCTTGAAATCAAAAGGAGTTTTGTCATTGAACTTGATGATGTGCTTTCATCTGTTGTTTCTCAAATCAGAATTATTGATAACTCACTGAATTCAGGTACATAAGAAAAATACCCAACACAACAAAACCAAAATAAGGACATGTAAACAAAATAATCAAAACCAAAACACTTGGGTGTACCTTGAAGGTCTACCTACCCAGTTCAGGGAGAAAGAGTTAAAATGTGTGGGTTATGACTTTATATTTAAATCAGTACAAAAAGGATAATTTAGGTTTTATTAGCCTTTTGTGGGCAAGTAAATGCTAACACTGAGAGCTTCTCCTAAAATTGCCTCATCTCTTGGCATCAGAATGTAAGCTCTGGGTATCCTGTATGGTATTACAGCTTTTTCACCTGTCGGGTGGCCTCTATTAAAACAGAGCTGTGATCCAGGGAAAGGTTGGGAGAGGATGGCAGTGCTGTGCAGGTCACTGGGAAGGGAATGAGGTGGCTGGGAAGCTGTGGTGTGCTCCTGTGTGTCTCATGAATTATGGTCAGAGTGACTAAACCAATCCCTTCTCAAGTCATTGCCTGGCTGCAGGAGAGTTGGAAGCTGAAAATGTGGGAGTTGAGTGCTTGAAGCTTCACTGATGATAAAATGGTCGCTGGATAAAAACATTATCCTAGGAGTGCAGATGTAAACAGATGTCTAATTTTTTTTTTTTTTATTTGCTCAAAACCCAGCGATGAAGACACCTTAGATCTCTCAAACGATGATAATTACAACAGATAATTGCCTAATTTTAACTTTCATTCGTCTCATTCTTTTATTTTCTCGTTCACTCTGGTGTGCTTTGGTTATCTCCCTCTGCTGCCCACTCACCTAAAACACAGGTGTGGAGCCTTCTTGGGTGCTGTAAACCCAGCTCTGGGGTTTTAGTGGTGCCTGACTGAAGGTTTTTATGTAATTTTTTCTTAATTCTGGCTACAGCGTGTGGAGTGTTGTGTGCTTCTACATGTCTATTGACCTCTATTTATTTAATTGTTCTTGGGTGTTGTATAAACAGGGACAGGCTTGAAGCACTCCTCTGCTGTTTTGATGCCTAGAGTGTGCACTGTCAGTAGGAACTCTGCTTTATCAGGCACATTCTTGTTAATGAAAAGTTTGTAAGCTGGAAACCCTCCCATATTTTAAAATGCAGTTATTGCTTTGCTTTCAGTTTGGCTGCTGGCTTGATATCAAACTGAAAAAAAACCCCAAAAAATAAATTAGTGATCGGGTTCATATGAGTGAAATGTGATTGTGATTTCTTACTGTTGTGTTCAGGTTTGCTTGGGTGTTTGCTTTTTGGGGTTTACATTTCACTAATTTGCTCTTCACATAGCAGAAAGGAGTCAGTCATGGTTTGGGTGGGATGGTTTTCTTTTGGCAGGATTAAAACCAAAAAAAAGTGGAAAAGGGTAAAGTTAACTTAATATGGAAAGCTACAAAAGTAGTGCCACAGCATTTTTTCCAGTAAGCTTGGCACTCTTTGCTGAGTTTTGCACTATACAGCCATTAGCAGGCTGGTCAATGCATTGCTTTATGAGGCAATTATTTCAGCATACTCTATTCAAAATACACATTAGAACTTAACCTTCTGAATCCTGAAGTAGCATTTTTATCACCCAACATTAGAAAAGAGTTGGAGTCAGCAATTTCCCCTTTCTTTTTATGATCTGGTATCATTAATAAAGCATTGGGCTGGTAGCTTCGTACAATTCTCTGGGATAATTTGTGACACAAAAGGTGCTGCTGTGCTACAGTTGTCTGTTGACTTATTCAATAGCAGGGGAAACATAGAAATTGTGTAAAAATAAAAATGAGTAAGGGAGGGGGAGAAAGAGCCCTTAAAACAAATGTACAACTGGTACACAGCATATTAGGCCTGCTGCTGTTGGACATGCACAAGTAGAAATGGGAAGTTAATATGGAATTTCTAATTAGGGTCACATACTAATGAACTCCCTCTTCATGTTAGTTTTATGCCGCTTCAGAAATTTTTTATCATATGCTTAAAAATTTATGGCTAGAAACATTAATGAAAATGAGGCGTGAATTGGAAATTGTGCTATTATGGAGATGAGTATGGCCATGGCCAGGCTGATTTCTAAGGAGGGATCCTTTTATTGCCATTTTTTTTTGAGGAATGAGAAATGATACAAGTAAAATTAATGACTAGACATATTCTTTGCCCTGGCTTGGCTGGCATTATTATATTTAAAGTTATAAAAGCTGGATTTAATAAAATTTTGAATTAATTATAAGGGGAATTTTAATCATAATTGCCAGTCTTCTATAAGAAATAAAACTGTAAATCAGCAGAAGGGCAAAATTAATACAGTGAAGTGGCTATGCTTCCATATGCCTATACATGTGTATATATTAAATATGCATTATTAAATATATTTATTTATAATCACAGATATGCTCATACACATATAGGTATAGTGAACATTTTTATGTGACTTTGTTGCTAAAGGCTATCTCCTTTCCTTGCTGCTTGACAGCACAATTGCTCTTAAGTTCTATGGATGAATGTTTGGGTATAAATTTTCCAGAAGTGGCATTTTTGTCTCTGGTATCTTGTAAAAATCAATTGTGCTCGCTATTTAAAATGTCAAACCTCCAAACGCTACCTGTTGTATTGTTTCCTTTGGTCCCACTAAAATTATCATGCAATCTTGTATAAAATATATTGAAAACATCTGGTAGTCTGTCTCATTGGAATTGCCTTTGGAAATAGTCTAGTAACTTTTGACAGCTTGGCTTTACAAGGATATTGATTTCGCTGTGGCTTTATCATGGAAAACTGATGAATGGTCAAAACCTGAAAGTGATATAAAACCTGGTTTATAGTTTTTATATGAATCCGTGTAATAAAATAAAGTAGGTTTATAAAACATAGTAAGGTATGCCCTTGTGAAAACATTAGAGTTAAAAAAGAATTTTGCAGCATTTGTGTGTTGTGGATTACTCGGGCTGGGGACACCAGAAACATTTCTAGGCTTATAAGGGATGGACAAAGGAAGGAATGTGCTTGTTGAAAACAATACCATATGTTGCTAATAATTACATGATATGTGTGAGAAGATAAGCTTGCATGGAGTACTGCTTTTGGATTTTAAACGTTTCCTTCTGAAATAGACTATTAATACTGAACAGGAACCAATGTGGGAAAATATTGTTTCCTCAGTCCAATAACACGGAGAAGTAGGCAGCAGAAACACAACTAACTGATGGGGCATGTAACACGGGAAGCAGGAACTGCAATCTGGACAAGAAATACCTCTTTTGTAGACCAGAGGAACTGAACAGGAAGAATTAGAAACAACACTGGCCATCTGTATTGCACCAGCTGCAACAAAAGAAAGTAAGGAAAATATAGGAAACTAAATTGATTTCTTTCTGGAGGAAGTAATTACTTCACTGGTCAATTAAATATAAACACAATGATAAGGTGTTGAAGTAGATACTCTTGTGTCAGTGTTCTGCAGAACAGTGAATTCTGTGTATACAGAATCCCCTGAAGGCTGGAGCTACATGTTCATCTACAGTCCAGCTGGGTCCTGTTCTGCAAGGATGGGGGAGAGAGATGGTGAGGCGGTCTTTCTGGATTTCAGTCAGAGAGGTCTGAAAAGAAATGGCTTAATAAAATGGCTGGTTTCATAAGAGAGAATGAAAAGAAGAGTAGCAATGGGGAGTAAATCTAGCATCCTTTCCCATGTAGGGTGGGGACCCTACACTGGTGTAGGATTGGATGAATGCTGGATGGGACTTCCCCAAGGTGTTACACAGACCTTGGCTGTGGAGGAAGTTTCCTCCTTTTTTGGGTCACCTTCTTTTGCATCGTTTTCTGACCACCCCCCGCTGTCTGAAGGGTGTTTGCAGGAGAGGTTCCTCCCGGGCTGCAGGGGAGAGGCAAGGCCAGGTAGGCGGCTCCTGGCGAGAGCAGCCCACAGGCTCCCTGAGTCAGGGCTGGACCAGGCTGTGCTGCAGCTTGGGGACTGCCCAGCACAGCCCAGCACAGCCCAGGCTCATCACAGGCTGCTCAGGTGAGCATTTCCCTGGCTCACCAATGCTTGGGTGTGCAGGGATCACCGAGCTGGGATCAGACAAGTAAAGGCAAACGGCCTTGGACACCTCTCCTCCAGAGCTGGATCGATGCAGTGAAATGAGAGCAATCACCAGGCTGCTTCTGACAATTCAGCCAGTGCTGACCAATTGCTACTTCTGCAGAACAGATGTCGTGCCCCTTAATATATGTCCCAGTGCAATTTGTTATAGGAAAAGAAAAAAAAAAGGAAAAATGAAAACCAAAATTTGCATGGCCTGGATTAGTGAAACCTGAATTGAAACTGGCACCTATGGATTTCATTTTAAAAAAGCTTTTGTATAGTTCTTTAAATGATCTTTCATTGTGCAAAAAAGAAGCTATGTCAACTTCAGCTAGGAAACCTTGAGGAAAGGGAAGGTTGTCCCAGTGATCCATGTCCAGGCTTGGGTGTTGTGCTTGAGGAATGCAGGCCCAGTTGAGAGAACTCAGGGCAGCACGGTGAGGGTGAGCAGAGCATATCCTGCAAAATGTGATGTGAGGAAAGACTGAATCAGACATGGTCTCCTTGCTTTCCCCAATCGCTCAGTAATTTTCTCATCTTTCCTATCTCTTGTCTCTTTGAGCAGAGAAATTATTTCCTGTTCCATGCTCCCTTTTATGAGAACTTTTAGTTGGCCCTGCTGCTTCTGTTGTGCATTTTCATTAAGCAAGGGTAGAGCAAGGAAGGACTTGTTGAAGGTTGCCAATGGAACTCAAGTCTCCAGAGTTTGATTAGTGGAGTTATCACGAAACCATTCTTCTTCCATAAGAATATAAGAGAAGACATAAACTGTAAATGGTGGGGGGAAGAAGGAAGTTTCCTTACTCCAAGTAAAAGGTCAATCTTCATTCTTGGAAGAGTGACAAGTAGAATTGTTCCACAGGTACAATTGTAAATGGAAAAAGGAACAGGACATGAATTCCCTTGCAAACTCCTCTTTCCTTCTGTTGCTGTTTTTCACTCTGAGCACTCACATGGGTGCAGCTATGGTTTATTAAATCAGGAAAGGTAATTGAAACTAACAAACGTGTAGGATTGGTTTGAGCTGTTTGTGTGAGCTCCAGTCTCCAGGTATGGTGTGTGCCTTGGATCCCAGCCCTCATTCCCTTTGCCTTACGAGGAAGCTGCAGTTTTGGTGACAGCCACTTGCAGAAGCCCTGCACTCCACCCTTCTTGGGAAGTCTAATAGTGCTTTGATAGTGCTTTAATAGCATCCAGTGTTGTGGTGGCTAAGTCCACTTTACACCCCTCAAGTTGCCTTAAAAGTGGCCTCTCCTTCAACACGGTGCCGGATTCCGTGGGGGAGTTGGGACCAGTGTCTCTGTAAGCGTCTCAAACAAAGCTGTTAAGGATCATGGCAAGATTATTGAAAGGTCGAATCACTTGAGAATACCTGAAACTGGAAATGTTCATTCTCCCTTTGTCAGTTTCCCTTTTGCATCCCCACTTTTCAAAAAAGAAGGTAGGTATGGGGTATAGGAAGGGTAAGGGTTATTTGGGTGGGGAAACCAGGAGGGAAGGTCAGAGGGGTTGAGGGGGATTTTAAACTGAACCAGTCTGGAGGGGTTGCAAATTAGATGTTCCCGTGGCTCGTCACTTTGCGTCGACGTTGCCTCCAGGTGGCACTGGTCTTGTCTTTGGCTGATTCAGCGTCAGGGTTATCTGTGTTTTTTCTCATGTTCTCAGGAGCTGTTGTCGGTGGTCCAAGGTAGGGTTTGAAGTGTAAAACTTGCACTTGGTTACAGGAGCAGGCAAACCATTGCTATAATTGTCTTGCACTTTATAGCTTTGTGGGCACATTACCTTTACCTGACCAGGAATTCTGGCAATTGGGTTGCTTCATCTTAAAAGCCCTGATTGTGAGGAAAAGAGAAAAATAAACCTGCAAGGGTAAAATATTTGAAATTTGATAGCGAAGTAAAACGAAGCATTGGGATTTGTAGAAAAGTGACATGTACAAGTAGTTTGTGCTGTGGCTTTATTTATTATGAACCAAAAGTACTGGATACTTGCCAAACAGAAGAAAAATGTGTATCCTGAAAGATATTGAAAGAGAAATATTAATAAAGTCTGGTGTATAATACAGTTGAAAATAATGGAATGCCAAAAGAGTATTGCAACTTGATTTTTGAGAAGATTATTAGAAAAGAAAAAAAATTCTATTATGTTTTTATTAATCATTTCATACTCATTTTAATTAGAAATGTCATAATTCAATAGGCCAAATATATTTTATTAAGCAAACTTGATCCTGACTTAGGAAGTACAAGAGCTGTATAACTATTAACCATATGTTTTTTTAAGAAAAAATAAGATATTGCGTGATATGTCTCATGAATTTTGTTTTATCTTGTATTTGGCTTTGGGGTGAATGTTTCTTCTCAGTATTTTAGAGCTAAGGTTGTTTGTAACTCAAAAGCATGTGATAACTGTGATGAACATGGTCAAGTGTGTTGGGTTTGAGTTTGGAATTGCCAGTGGGAAGCATCCACTGACTCCTCTCTGCTCGGAGGGAATGTGGAGGAGGAGATCACGATGTGGATGCCAGGGGAGGGAATGTCAATTTACCTTTGCAAAAATGAGCTAACAGAATCGAGACAGGGCATTCTCATTCCAAACCGTGAGAATTACCCTTCTTTTAATTAATGCTGTTACAGTATTGTTGGCATTAACCGATTTTTCAAAAATACTTTTGTAATTGAACTTGATTTCTTATGTTGCTTCTACCCCTCTATGCTCCATTAAGACATTTTTGCTCATAATTCCAACAAAACACTTTTAGGCTTTAGGAATCTCAGCCACCTATAAATGCTGCAATGAAAAGCTGAAGAAAGTTGATGTGAGAACATTACAGCACATCACTTGATGAGGTAACTTAATAGGATTGCTACTAGCAAGCTTCTTCTTAATGGCTTTTACAAACTATGGTTTATTATATCAAACTGCTGCTATAAGAAGTAAGGAATTAAAGAGAATGAATTAGACATAAAGGGCAAAAGAAAAAACTTACACAACTTATCGCCCATCTGAGGTTTATTTTGCGTGTTTTAATTTTGTTGGGATAAATAATTGCAATTTTTAAAATTGTATATGTTTGTAGCATAAAAGTATAATAAAAAAAAATAGTGTAACTTTAAAACAGTCATCAGCTGTAAATGAAGTCGTTAGTCAACCCATCTCACTACATAACTGCTGCTATTTGGCATTTTGTAAACTACAAAGCTGTGCTGCAGCTTTGATGTTCCCTGAAGCTGGGAGGGCAGCCTGCCCAGGTGAGGCCGTGCTTTGTGAGCATCAGCAGCAAATCAAGGTGTGGATGTGGTGTGGTCCGAGCCCACTGTTGCTGCTCTTACAAAGATGAATGGCCCAGCTCCTGCTCACTTAATTGTGCTTTTCAGAGGCACAGAGGTGTTGCAGTTTTGATTCTGCAGCATGAGTCATCAGGGCTGGGCACAAGTGAAAACACCCTGAGACATCCTGGTATTTTCCTTTAGTGTAAGTTCATTTTTTCTCAGTTATTGTCTTAGCATTTGACAGATCTGTAGGATGGGAAAATTGCATTTTTCATACCCAAGCCAGACTGTGAAGAAGAGTGAGGAGTTGGGAGCTCTAAGGAAGCATCAGTATCACTTGACCCAGTTGAGATTATGCAGTCCCCAGACCCTCAAGTGTATTTTTTCCCTAAGTTATGTGGCTGTAAAATAACAAAGGTATTTAGTGAGTTAACCTGGTTTAAGTAGTTATGATTTCCATTATCTGAAAACTAGTGTGTTAAAATGCGTTTCATTATTTTTTTTAATGAATATATTTGAAATCAAAATGATTTCTTACCTAGACTGCTCATTTATTATTGCACTCTTTTTTTAGCACCTAACACATGCACAAGTACCTAGATTTATGCATATATAGCAGTCAGATGAAAATGCACAGAAAAAAAAAGTTGAAATAGAGCAGTTTGTTGGCTGAACAAATGTGCTTGAGTGGAACATACAAAGGATGTTTTAAGTGTATGCTGGTATATCTCACTACAAGCTTAAAGACACCACATACTGAGTTACTCGTTCTTTTATAATTCAAAGTCAAGCTACTGTAGTGCACCGATAGATTTTTTAGGCTCATATTAAATAATGAATTTTCACAGTACATGCCATAAAGTGAATTGACAGGTTTTGTGAGTGATTGGACTGTAAATCTGAAATGAGACTCACTTCGTCACAGTTTCACTTCTTCCCACCAACTGTTCAGATGCCTCAGGTGCCAGAAAGGATTAGAAAACCCTGTGAGAAGGGATGGCAGTTCTGTTGAGGATGGGGAAAATGCAATGCTATTTTTTTCTGCTTTTAACTGAACACGGTGAGCACAGTATGAAGCTTTACATTTTACAGTCTTAGCCGGGGCCATAAGATGATTCTATTACAATGCATCACTTACCTTTATGTTTATAATCAGGGCTAATGCTATAAAGTCACATCCTGCAGGTGTTTAACCCTGTTTTCAAGCATTGCTTTTTGTTATACTTTGTGATATGAAACATAAGCAAGTTGTGCACAGTGAGAGAAAAGAATTTAAAATAGTGGCATAACCTTAAAATTACTTTTTCTTGACTCTCTGATAGTAGTACAAATTTACAATAATACAGTCATGTTTTGAAAAATCCTCCCTTTGTTAGCCATAAAATGAGTTTATGTTCCCAAAGGCATTGCAGGGAACGCTGTCATTAAGTGGAAGTGCACAGAAGGAGGCAGCTGACAGTGGCTCTTTGAACCATGTAATCCTGGGACATAAAGAGGTTGCTGTGCTTTGGCTAATAACAGAAACTGCCACTGGCTTTATTAGGGTTCCATTTTGTCCCCAAAGTTTAAGTTTTCTTAACAAAGTTTTGTGCTGAAAGAACTCGGAGCAAGCCAGCCTTTGTCATAAACTGAACATCAGCTCCAGGCAGAGATTCTCTGTGCAGTTAATTCCCTGTGAGTTGTTAATTTGTGAAGGTAAGGAAGAGGAGTTTACTGGGAGTTGGTGCATTAGCTGTAGGCTGTTTAATCTGGGTGTCCTAGCCTGAACAGGACTGACAAAATGCCTAAACCCAGGAAAGCAACATCTCACTCTTAGGAAAAAGGTGTAGGTTTAGCATTAAAATAATTCAAAATCAAACCACAACAATCAAACTTGTCATCACAGGCTCCTGATTCCACCACTGCCCACACAGACTGAGTTTTTCCTGGTGATTTTGTGGTGTCCAGGTGAATTAGGCCCTGGCTGACATGCTCTTGCCATAGACTGAGGTCAAATGGATTTTTGTGTCTGAGAACTGGAGCAGAGATGTCAGCCAAGGAAAACCACAGCAGCAAAATGTACCTGGGTGTCTCAAAGCTGGGTCCCTGTTGCATTTGGCTGGAGAACCCTTTCCCATGTTAATAAATCTGGTGCCTGCTATGTGTGCTTACACACTTCCAGAGATTTTCACTTCTCTTAAAAGTAGTGGGTGATGTTTGTACATCAAGAGATTTGTTTAATGCATTGTTACCTCTGCAAGTTAGATTACTCAGCAGCTCAGGTAGGAGGCATGGCAAAAAAATAAAAAAAAGGCTTCTATTATTTTTTTCAGATAAAGACATTTGTCTTGAGAGAAAAAGTAGGATGTATGATGTATTCTAGGCATATTTTGCACATATTTGTACTTATTTTGTGTTCTAAAATAACACTTTATGAAATACCATCCTGAGTGAGGTGATCTTAACTCTCTTTTGTGAGAGCCATTAGAATTTACCCCAGAATGCTGTCATCCTGCTTGGCTAATCACCAGACAAAGCCCTGATTAAGATTAAACTCCAACAAATAGATTTTGCTTTTTCAGAAGTACATAGATCAAAAGTTAAAGCAGAGTTCTTTTGAACAAAGAACTAATAATGATTAAGAGCTACCTTTCTTCTCGTGTACCTTTCAATTGATTGTGGGCCTGCCTGGCGTGATAGATTAAAATCAGTAATTTAGAAGCTGACAAAACAATGCATTACAGAAAGGTAAGAGTCAACAGAAATGATACCAGTGATCCTGACTGTAACATTTAAAGCTTTTAGAGTGTAATACCTTTGAACTTTCTTCCCCATCTTCCCCAAAATCTCAGCCTGGCAAGCAAATTAATTGGTGTCAAGTTTTCAGCTATGGAGAGGGGAGCCTGAACCATTTCAAGAATTTAAGAACAGGAAATAAGAAGGGAAAAGATTGGACTTGATGATCTCAAAGGTCTTTTCCAAGCTAGTTGATTCTGTGAAAAGAGAAAAAGTGCAAATGTTAGGAAAGGGTGGAAAAGAGACAGATTAATGATGAACTGTGGAATCTTGCATTGTTTTCTAGATGCTACAAAAGGCTTTGCCTTGGCTATACTGTGACCTTTCACCATAACGTCAGTGATTCCACTGACATCACTTATAAAGTGTTATATCACTTTCTAAAGAATAAGGAATACTTTAGTTTACAGAGGTGCCATCCTGCTTCTTCTGTTCATGAGAGAGATGGAAAGAGGTAGTACTGTCTGAGGGGATAGAGGCTGATGATGTAAAAAGGTGGCTGAAATGGTCTGAACAACAATTTCACAAAGTTGCTCTGGCAGCAGCAGCAATCTGAAAGGTTGTAAGTAGAGCCAAGATGGAAAAAAAATGTTAACTGTAAAGTGGTGTGATGAAGCAAGCATTTAAGTCCTCCAGATGGATGTTAAGTGCTAGATCTTAGAAATGTTACACAGAAAAAATCTGCAAGATTTTCCATGAGCTCAAGATGATGAATCTATGGGAAGTCAAGAAAGGAGGGCCTGGAAGCTGATGGTCGATAGGAGAAATAAAGTTCTGGTTTGAACTTGAAGCTGTTGTTAGATATCCATGAGGAGATTTGACGAAGACAAGATTTAATTTCAAATGTCTGCGTTAGAGAACTGACCCCATGAGTCATATGAAAACGTCTTAGGAGGTGGTGATAAATGGCTAAAGATAAGACCTGTAGGGAAAAGAGTGGGAAAGCAAGGACAGGCACCTCTTAGAGCCCCTAGAAAAAGCTGATGGCTGACAAGAAGCTGACAGAGATAATGAGAGAGGGCAATTACAACAGGAATTATTATCAGTTGACGGCACAGAAAGTAGGTTAGAGATTGGGTGAGCATAAGCATGAAGAGCTGGCTTTTAGTCTTGCCTTGCAAAACATTCATTAGAGAGCTTTGTCAACCATATTTCCCTAAACAGACAGATTGCTTGGGAGAACAGACTGGGGGCTGTCACAGGGAAATCCTGGGTATGATTGTAAACTCTGCATCCAGCAAGTTAAAAGAGGTCATTTTACACAGAAATGCCAGAGAACTGTAGAACCAGAGGGGAGCAGAGCGGTGATGGAAGGGTGTAGAGAAAGGAAACTGGTGTCAGAAAGTGAAAAGAGGGAATAACCTTACATGAAACAGCAGGGGCCTTAAGGATTCTGAGGGAAAGGGCTTTCTTGAAACCAAGGGAATGGGGATCATTTTAAGCCGGGCACCGTCCCATGGTTGGCAAAGCCTGGTTGGTGTCTCTGGGAACTGCAAAGGCTGCAAGAGTTCAGAATGAAGTCTGTGTGTCTGTCCTGCTGCTGCCCTATGCAGAGGGGCTGCATTAACAGGGATGAGCATTTCTACTTTCTCTTTGTGGAAGAAAGCCATGATTTCTATAACCAAAAAAGGTCTGAACAGTTTTCACAAGAAAACAGTGAATGGGCAGTATGTTCTCCACCTTTATAATGAAATACAATGTTAGAATAAAAATAAATAGTAGCACAAAACCTCTTCTCTTTAGGAGTCTGAAATGGAACTTTCTTAACTTCATACTTTCTTGTTTTAAAGAGAAAACTATTTCTTTTCCTAATGAGGTATTCTAGTGCAGTGTTTTTTATATCATGCTAATCTTATTCTTCTAGTTTTCCTTCATTCACTTTTAATAATACTTATAAAATAGAATAATCTGTAGGTGCTAGCAAACGTGAACCTTCAGGCTATTACAATCACAGGGAATGTAATTATTGTAAAGAGCCAAGTTGTTGTTACACCTGATATAGCTGGAAGAGAATGTAATTGAAATAAAATAGTTTGCAAAAAACTCTTGCATTTTTCAATACTTTCGCTGTTTTTCCCATGTGTCACTTCAGTGTTTTGCTTTTTTTTTTTTTTATTTACTTATTTTTCTAACTACATTTCTTGACCACCTAGCTTAGTTTGAGACAGAATTTCTTTTGTTCCATCTGTGCTGCCCTGCTGGAATAGTTATGCATAATAATGACTTAAAGTTGATAATGGCTGAAACTTCACATGCTATGACTTATTTCTGCCTTTTTATGTAGTTCTAAGGCAATTTTTAGGGAAAAAGTGTCCTCGTTTATGAGAAATGTTCACACCAGAGGTAACACATTAAAATAAAATAAGTAGCAAAGTAAAATACTCCTTAGGCAGATCTGTTTGAATCCATGTTTGGGTTAGTTCCTTTTGCTTGTATGTTGTACATATTTTTAGTGTAAAACACCTTAATAAGCATCTTACACATGCCACATGTAGGTCTTGCAACAGGATGTTTCAAGTTCGAAATCTTGACTTGTGTCCAAGGGAAGAATCCAGAATTTAACAGAAAAGAAATCCATCAGGAAACAGTAAACAAACACAAAAATGCCCCAAGAAGTTTCAAACCCACAAACTGCTGCGACTGGGAGAGCGCTCAGGGGAATGCTTATTCCTCCTTCGCCCTCCTACAAATGAGGGAATCTAAAATTAGGAGCAGTTCAGAGAGTGGAAATGTGAAAGGAGACACTTCCTTCAAAGGGAGGCATTATCTCAGTCATTCCTCCTGTAATTATGAAATGTCTACCTGGGGGGGAATAAAAAGACAGATGGAATGAAGATGTTGCCCTCAAAGTAGTATTAAAAGAAAAACCTTAGACTAATTATTTTTGATCTGAAGCTACCTGCCTTTGTTATTTACCCGCCCAGCCTACAGTGACAGCTCTAGGAATTAGTGGTAACCTAATTATCATCATTAAGCAGGTGTATCCAGTGTGGGTTTTCTTGTGTTGGATTGTTTTTTGTTTGTTTTTTTTTGCTTGCAAATATCCATGACATCCAGAAGTAAAATGTAAAAGGGCAGACAACAATTAGGCATACCTAGAAAAATACCCCCAAAAAAGGATATTTGGAATAATTATCTGTTTTGCATGACCAAGTCAGCACTTTTTGCAAACTTTAAGATTATAAAAGATGAAACGGGAGAGCTTACTTCAGCTTTTAAGAAAGATGTAAGCAATTTTAAACTGTACTTTTTCCCCAGGGAGAGTTTAGAAATATTTCTAATGAATTAAAGTATAATAAAAGTATTTGCCTGGATGATAACATATTTTTCCTAATAATTTCTTAATTTCTAGAGTGCTTAATTATAGCTCTCAGGGGTGTGAGGTTAAGGCAGTTATGAGACTCATGTTTGTGAAATTCTCTGTTTATTAGAGGTGAGTGGCGAGTAGATAATGCCTTTCAAAGAGTGTCCCCCCCAAATAAAACCAAAAAACAAAACGATTGAGTCTCAGGATTATCAGTGGCTGCAGTATCTGAGCAAGTGCAGGAACCCAGTGAGTCAAGAAGGTGGCTGAGTCCCTTAAGAGGTTGTGAAGTTGAAAGATAAAAATCATCTGGTTAAACATTTCCTGAAAAGGACAAGCTATAAAGTCCAAAATAAATTTCTGGGAACTGGCTCTAAGTTAGTGAAACAGTCACCAGTATAAATGGCAATGGTTTGGGCTTTCTTCTCCAATTAGAAAGACGAGACTCCACTCAAGTTAACCTTGTAAACTTGAAGGGTTATTGGTTATAAAATGAATGGTTGTGTTTTCCCCAGTTTTTTTAGTGCTGAAACTGTAATTGATGTTACCAATTTCAACTAGAAAGTACCTTTAGTCAAAGAGAAAAAACACACTGCAAAGGAATGCAAATCCCTTAAAACACTTGAAGTGTTATTTTTTTTTTCCAGATTTTACCAATTTTTCTGCAGTACAGAGTGATGACCTCATGGTACCTTTAACTCTTTTGTTTACCCCCACAATTGAAAAGATTCTTGTATGTATTGTGTTTGTTTTTACTATAATTTATTACAGGTCTACTGAGAACTTATGAAATAATGTTGGTTTTCCCACTCAATTTAGATAATAAAGCAATCACTCTCACCCCTGGAAAAAACCCCAAAAATATTATAGAAATGAAAAAGGAAGGAAAGGGTGTGGTCCTTTAAAATCTTAAGTACATGAAACCATGCAAGTCCATTAGGGGCAGGAGTGAAAGGTGGGAAGAAAATCCTTAGGAATTTCAATTAACGAGTGCATCCAGCCAGGGCCATGGCAGAGCTTCTGAAACGTCTGTGCGGCTGAGCCTGCTTGGGCTGTCCCACAACTCCATCCTTTCCTCTCTGCCTGCCTGCAGCTGCCCACATGTGCTCCAGCCTCCTCAGGGTCTGAACAAACTCCAGCCACACACCAACACGCTGGTTTTCCTCGTGCTGTCTCAGGAAATAAGCTCAAACAGAACATCATTGAAATTGGAATTTGATAATCTGAAAGTTATAAACTGTATCCATTATAAAATGCACAAAAATACTTTCTAATTAGTTCACTCCTTAAAAAATTAAATACATATAATAGCATATGGAATTTTTCTTTGTCTGAGAGACTGTTTTTGCAGTTGCAGCAAAATAATCCAATTAAGCCTTAGAATTTATTTTTTTCCTTCCCTTCCCGAGTTAGCCTACCACATTAGTAATCTGTGTGTGTACCAATTTTAGTCCTCGTTTCTGTGCAAATACAATTTTAATTGCAAATGACACATTGTTTGGTGTACATATTGATAGCTTCCCAGTGCCTTACATGCTTGGGATTTATGAAGCCTTTAATATGGTTTCTTGTTGACACTTCTAAGTCCTCAGTTTCACAGGTACCTATTAGGGACCTGGTTTATATATTTGCTTATAAATATATAATGCAACAGTATATCCTTAAAAATGAAACATAGGCTGATTTTAGACTGCTGTTTATGTCCTCCTTCTAAAAAAATAAGTGGGTGGTTTCATCCATTTATGACAATAGAAACAAATCCCAGCCAAATTCAACCATCCTCAGTAAGAGGAGGATGTGTAAGTTAAAAAGCAAGAGAGAAGATGCAAGTGAAAGATGTTTGAAGTCATCTCTGTCAGTGAGGACTCTTGTCAGCGTTTCTCTCCAACCCTGATTTCCCGGTCTGCGGGGAGGCACGAGGGACATTGAGCATAGGGAGAGCTGGGGTTTCATTGCTGCGGTTCTGCTTGCAGGGATGGGGCTGTGCAGCATTAGGTGATGCATTAGGTGATGCACTCAGCGCTTCCCGTTGCCATCCCATCCCTGTGGGTTTGGCTGCAGCCCAGAGCTGTGGGCACATGGGCTGGAACTGCCATAAATCCTCTCCAGGTGCTCCGTGGCTGCGGTGGGCTTGCAGGAATGCCTCGGAATGCTGGCAGAGCAATGCTGCCTGTTCCCAGCAAACCTCCCAGGGACTAAATTAATGGATCTCATATTGTATTGATTGTGGCCAATAAGTGCCTAAATGATTTGATGCAAGGCAGAGGGATTATGAAGGGAAGAGGGGAAGAGGCATCTTGAAAGAAATATGCGGTTTAATTACAGGATGAATTTCACCAATCTACCTCCCCCTAGGAATTTAACAAATAGGCCTAAGTGCACTTAGCTGTTCTTGACATCTGTTGAAATGATATCTGCCCGTGATGAGGGAACCACGGGAATTGGTCTAAGGGTATTGTCAGGATCAGTGAGCCACAGGAAACTGCTTCTCTGTCTGCAAAATTAGACAACAGAAAAGCTTGCATTAGCAGTTTTAGGTCAAGCTGTAATGATTACAATTTCCATAACAGAATTCTGCTTTCTGATTTAATGACACTGGCTCTGTCTTTAGAATGATGCTAAGTAAATATTTAAAATGATGTTGAAACATAAGCAATGAAATATACATGTAAGCTGGAATCAAAATCAATTCCTGGGGCTGGTGTTGGTGGAAACTTGATATATGACTTTCAAGAGAAATGTCCAGGTTTATACCTTTTTTATGATGTGCTATGACACGTTATGAAACTCCGAATCTCTTAGGTAAACAATGGAGAGGGCATAAAACCCAGGGAACACAAAAGCTGGAGCTTCAGCTTAAATTCTCTAGGAAGACAAGCGTGGTAAAGAATGATGTTGTGTATTTGCTCATTTTGATTACATCTATAATTCAGCAGGAAGTATGTGTTGCTTAACACTTTCTACTGCATTTTATAGTATTTATACTATACCTCTGCACCAGAGAACTTGGCAATACCTTTAAAGTCCTCAGAGACATAAGTTTCTTTGCATTATTTGAAAGCTGTGTTTTCTCGTGCTTGGAGCATTTATGTGTATGACCTCATAAATTACTTGTCATTTCCTTTGGAAAAGTAATGAACGTTTATTTGAGGAGGTAGAAACAGAAGGTGAGTGTGTGTATCCTGTTACCTAAGCTGCCTGTGCCTCGCTGCCTGCCTGTGTGTGCATTCTGACTATTCCTTTTGCCTATGCAAGAACTAAAAATCCACAAGATTAGGCCCAGGGAGGGGATTGTTTCTTTTGTATATAATGCCTGCACTGTTTTTTTTCTGTGATTTCCGTAAAAATTTTGAAAGCAAAAATATCTGTTTCATTCGTTTTACTGTAGAAGACAAATAAGGATTTATGGCTATATGAAATGTTTGGGGTTTTACAGATAGAGTAATTGAGGATGAAATTTTAGTTTGTTTTCCTGGAAATTACTTTCAGTTCATATCCATCTAAATTCCTGATGCCCTTCCTTGTTTTACTGCAAAGACTGCAGTGAGGTTAACTGGGCAAATGCACCCCAAACGTAGTAAATCACAGCAAAGTTAAAAATTTAGTATTCTGGGTGGGGTTTTTTTTCCTGTTACGTTCGTGAAAACATAAATACGTTTGCATGAGTGATCCACAAAAATATAGATGGCACCAGAGAAAGACACACAGGGTTTGTGTTCCTGCTCTGTTTTTAAAGCCCCCTGACCCCGAGAGATCTGTGTGTCGGGGTGAGAAAGTGGGCTCAGCCTCCCCTTGTGCTCACAGAGAGTTTTATCAAGTTGAGGTTTTCTGTGGAAGGAAACCTGGAGGGATCTCTGCAGTACCAATAGGCCACAGTGTAGCCATCATTTCTTAGAAGGGAAATTAGTTCAGAAAAGCAGAAGATTGTGTTTAAAAGTCTGATGAGGCTCCAATAGGCTTCACCAATGTCAGAACCAAAACATTTTAGTGTCTGTTTTGCCCTGCAGACTGAGCCATTTGGTGACTGTAGAAAAAAGAAAGCAGCTGATTCCCTCTTGAAAATACACAAAAAAATTGGCATGTTTTCCTCTAAGAGTGGACTTGTAGTTATAATTTAAAAATTCATTATTAATATTCTACTTCCAAAATTTGGGATTGCTCTCCAATATCTTTTGAAATATAGCGTGATGTAAAATAAAACCCAAAATATGTGAGATATTAACAATTATTTGCACACTCAGCATAATTATTACTTTATTTTTAGGGTTGTCTTTATTTGATATCTCATTGCTAACTTCCCTGAAACAGAAAAGTTTCTGTGCTTAATGTAAATCTCCAGGTAACAGGATTAAATAGAATATTAATTTGTTTCCCTTTTCAGCTATAAATATTGTAGTCTTTTCAATAGGAATAAAATAATGTTGGTTTTTTTTTTTTCCCTCCATAAGCACCCAACACTTTAAATAGTAATATAATTATCAGGTGGGGTTTTTTTTTTCACTTTTACACGAATATGAGCTCTCTGCCATGGTGTATCATATCTCAAAGCAACTTCAAAACCTTTGTGATGTAACATGAACTTATCTAGGCTAAAATTCTCTAGGCTAAGTTTGTTCAAATCTTGCACCCATAATTAGGCATCTAAATATAATGGCCTGATTCTTGAAAGATGTGAGGACTTTTAGGTACAGTGATTTGCTGAGATTTGCTGTGCTCTGCATTTTTAAATCCAGGCCATATATGTAGGCAGCCTAAGTATAGATTCATGAACTAATTTAAGACTTAAAGAGACTTCAAATGATTTGGCATGTTTCTTAGGTCATGTTATTCCTGACAGAGAAAACTGGTGATTCCAGCAGTGATCCTTGTCTGCCTGGCACTGATGGGAAAGGATTGCTCCTTGGCTTTCAAAGTGCTTTTGAAAGCTCTGTAACAGCTTGATGTTGTATTATATTATCCCTGTTTGAGGCACAAGTTCTGTCTTTTATATTCCAAATTTTCTAGGAATGTAATGGAAAATTGTTTAGGTAGAGCCCTTTCAGTGGGACTGAATTATGTATGGATAATCTGAAATGCCTGCTCTCTTCAAATCCAGGTTGTTTAAGGGAACACATTACCTGCTTTGAATAAAACTCATTTTGTATTTAACAGAGCATTTCTACCTGTCAGACAGTGTGGTTCTTTTTCTTCTTGTGTTGATGGTATTTTCAGGCCTTACAGAAAAAAATGGTTCAGGGGTTGTTTTGCTTTTTGAATTGGAAAAAAACTCTAAAAAGATTTCAGTTATAAGTGGCTTTTTATCCATAAATTTAGATTCCTCAAGACAAAACAAGGTATTTAAAAATGTGGTTTCACTGACAGAAAATCGCAGTGTAATTGTCGCTGCTGATACCTTGTAGTTCTCACCAGTCCTGGCTTTGGCAACCAGATGAGAAAGAGTGATGAAAAAAAGCAATTATTCCTCATTTAATGAGGGCATTGTGTGTGCAAACCAGTCCAGAAAGTCCAAACTCTAATTTGAATGTATTCATTAACATTCTTCACTCTTTGTCCTACTTTCAATTCATTTTCTTATATTTAAATTTGGTGTCCTTTGTTAATTGAGGCTTCTTATAATGGAGATTAGGCTGGGATGTAGATGAATGGAAATGGAACTATAATAGTGAACCAGCACTAACATTGCTCTTTCAAGTTTCAGGTTGGTTTAGTTTGGTTTGTGTTTGGTGATTTTTTGTTTTGGTTTTTGTGTTGTTTTTTTCAAAATCACGTAGTATTTTTATGCACATGAAAAAGTATAGACATTGATCTGGCTACATTCTGTAGCAGGCAGAGAAAAGACACATTGACAAGGAGTATTCAGAAGTACATTATTGCCCTTTTGTGTATAGTCTGTGTTTTATTAGAAAATGACAGTAACTCTATTCTCCTCTGTAAAGAAAAATTTCAAATATGGATAGCAATGTTTGTGACACAGGGTAACAGAAGAGTGGTGTTAAGCAAATATTGTGGTTCACTGTTTCTCCTAATGCCTCATCATTTCTTTCTCCCTCTCACTGTGAAGAGAGATTTTCCTGCACGCTTCTTTACCCTCTGAAAGAAGAGTAAGGTTTGAAAAATGATTAGAGCTATCACCATGTTAGAAAAATATTAACAATCAAGTTGTTGACATATTTCCATGTTTCACAAACCTGCTGTCAGTCTAAGCAAGGAATGAAAATACTCTCAGTCATAGGAAATCTCTGCAGTTCTTTGGAAGCTGAGTGTTTTCAAGTGCAGCATTCAGCTTTCAGACTGGCTGTTACCGAGCCAACCCAAGAGTGGGATTTATTTAATTTTTTACAAGAAAATTCTTTTCAGTGATGAATTTAGTTACTTTCTTGCCCCCTGTCTTTTTTCATATGACGTGAGTCATTCATAAACACTTTGTGGTTTAGGCAGCAAGGTGGGGGCAGAAGTATCTGAAGAAAAAAAAAAAAAACAAAAAACCAAGAAAATGTGTAGCCAGAATGACAAATCCTTAGGCACAGCTATAAAACATACAGATCAGTAGCACAGAGCCATAAGAATATATTGACTGTGGCTCAAACTCATCAGAAGATTGATCAATCCAGCTGACTTGCATTAATTGTGAAATAGAAGGAACGCTGCGATCAATGATAGGCATGAAAGTGCAGCGGTAATGATGCCACATCCAGCTAATCCAATAATGGAGAAGCTGATGGATAGCATATTGGAATTCCACTGCTCGGGCCCCTGTCACAATAAAGTATATCCTGCAATTATGGGGAAAAATGGAGCAGGCAGCAGTGGAGGCAGCCTAATCGGGCAGTGCCGCAGTCGTTTCCCTGATTAAACACCACGTTAAGTGGCACTCAAACACTGTGACTTGGCCGGGTTATAAAAGGTAATCCTTAAATTAATGCGAAGCTGTGTGTTTTAATCAAAGCAAACTATGAATATTACGATGTGTGCAAATGAACTGTGGATGTTTGAACATTGGTCACTGGCCTCCCGCTGTTGGCCACGAGGAGTAAGGACTGTAGCAGAGTTGTGAGCCACCAGCGACCTGTGCTGAAAATCAGTTGGAGTTTAGAAAGGCTTAAAGACCTGGCGGGAAAAATAATACTTCTAACAGGCCCTTGGAGAATTCAAATTTAGTTAACTTCTGCCCGTGTTTGCCTGTGGTTACTAATTTCAGTCTGCTCAGTGTTAGGCGTCGAATGGAGGAAGAGCAGGGTTTTAGTAATAGAAGTTCAGCCAGACCTGTAGCTACAGTTAAGGTTGTGGTGATCTACATATTATAAAACCAACCTGAATCCTCTCAAAATATGACATTGGTCACATTAAGGACTAAGTCTTCCTGTTCTTATTGAAGTATTGAATTTTCTACTATTACTTTAATACTGATACTTAATTTTTATCATGACATTTATCTCTGCAGGCCTGCTCATGGTCTTTTTGACTTGACTTTGCTGTTGGCTTGACTTTTTAAGACCCAGCTTTGTGTGGAGGATGTCAGGAGGCTGCAGGGTCCATGCAGGAACCCCTTGGCAGTGGCTGTTTAAGGAAGGTGTGTCCTGCTCTCTTGCCTCTCTCTGGGGCACTGGGTTCTTCGTCCTGCTGAGCTTGGAAAGGACCACTTGGAGCTGCAGAGCAGCTATGACTGGTTTTTTCCCCTTATCCCTTGTCAGCAGTATTTCTCAATTGTTTCCTTTTGTTGGGGGGATGAATGACTGATCCTGGAGCTGCTCAACATTCAGGGTGTCCATGGGCTGCTGTTTCTGTGGCTTTGAGCAATCACAGGGGGGAAATGGATGGCTCCCTCACCACTGAGGAGGCACCTAAACCCATCTGTGGATCATTCTGCTTTGCCTCCTGGAAATCATTGCCTGCTTTAATTCCACTTCTGGCTGGGGATTTTTATGTTTCAACTATAGAAATTTTCCACTTTTCAGATGCAAGCTGACACATCGTAGGTCTTGAAACTCTTCATTGGAACCTGGCTCTATTTCTATGTACAAATCTAGGGAGTTTTTAATGACAAAATCACTTTGCTGCTCTTGCTGGGCTGTTCTTCTTTGAAGAAGTTGTTGAGGCAGAGAAGCTTGGGGACAATTATTTAAGCAAATAGCAAGCAAACAAAAAATATTCCTGTTCCTCTTAAATTGTGCTGGTAACAACTGTTATGACAGATTAGGAGCTCTGCATGCCTTGCTGAAGCAGCTTTGATTCTGGGCATCCAGCTGGTGTGAGAAGGAATTGTTCAGCCATCTTAGCTTAATGCCCTTGTGTAGAAAAGCCAGCACTTCAAGGCTGCAGCTCACATCTTCTGTTTCCCTTTTAGTTTGGTGTAATTTTCTTAGTGTTTTTGGGAAACTATCAGCCAGTGTTTGTATGGGGCTTTTTTTCTTCTTCCTTAATGCTGATTATACCTTTGGGGACTAAAGGGACAGAAGAAACAAGACTCCTTCCATGGTTACAAGGCGAATGCAGGGATGAAATTGAGGAGATAATTTATCCTAAGGGTTCTAAGTATTCCAAAGCGTTTGTATTCAATAGAAAAATGTAATTAAATACTAGATTAATAAGTGATCAATAAGTCCTGAGATGGTTTTCAGGCTGCTTAAGTGAGCTGGCAGCAAAGACTGTATCTTTCTGTTTCTTTGCAAGTAGAAAGTAGAATTCATGCTCTTAGGGTTTTTTTCCTTTAAAAATACTGCAGTATAACCAAACTATAAGTTGACCAAGTTGTGAATGTAATACCACCATCCTGGGTGTTAACAGCATCTCTTTCTGTGAGGAATGGCCTGGTACAGTGTGTGTTTTTGAAACCTATTTTTGATTGTGTGAAATGTTAACAGTTCACTTTACACCTCCCATCATCAGAGTAATAATAAAGAGGAGGCGAGTTCAGACTCTGTGATGGTAGCTAATTGCTGTGGAACAAACCCTCGCCTTCCCTGAGACTTTGTTCATTTCTTTTGGCCACTAGGGAATAATTTTAATACATGAAAACTGTATTCAAGTTATGTTCCAGCAGTAAATGAGATCTACTTACTTCTTTCCAGAACAATTAATTTCAAGCCAGCCTATGTTAAAGAAAGTACTGAGCAGTGTGTTTTATAATTGCTGGATAGCTGTACGTGCAATATTAGGATAGAAATATTGGGTTTCTTTTCAAGTTTTGAATAATCCCAGTAGATTTATAAGCTGCTATGAATAATTCTGTAAAGTCTAAGTGAAAGAGTTCCGATATTTTCCCTCCTCTCTTTGAGATTACTGTGGTTATTTGAGACAAAAAGCCAAAACACCTCAGTATTATGGAAAATGAAGACACTTTGTTCAGACTGAAGTTGTAGTAATGGATATCCTGAAGGCATTGGTTGAAACAAACTGACTCCAGCAATGGTTTTTTTATGCTTTTTTCTTTCTCTCAAGTTCTTAGATTGCCACCAGTCATCTGTGAAGTTACAACACAATATCTTTGTAACAGAGGAACTTATGTTAATGCTTCACTTGGCTGTCAGCAGTTTAATATCCTTTACTAGGTGTGTACAAATCCTCACAGGCCATTCCTGAATAGGGACAGGACAAGCAGGAACGGCTTGAAACTGTCAGAGGGCAGAGCTAGGTTAGATTTTAGGAAGAAATTGTTTCCTGTGGGGGTGGTGAGGCCCTGGCACAGGTTGCCCAGAGCAGCTGTGGCTGTCCCATCCCTGGCAGTGTCCAAGGCCAGGTTGGATGGGGCTTGGAGCAACCTGGGATAGTGGAAGGTGTCCCTGCCCATGGCAGGGAGTGGAACTGGATCATCTTTGAGGTCCCTTCCAACCCAAACCATTCTGGGATTCAGTGATTGTTTGTGGTACCTGCAATGAAGTGTCTTAAGGCCTCTGCCATACACTTTTAAAATTATTCTTTAATTAATTTAATTTTTTTTTTTTTTTTTATTTTTTTTTTTTTTTTTTTTTTTTACATATAGCTAAAATTTAGTGCATGGCCAATAGAACTGGGCAGGTCAAGAACCATACTTCTTCCATGGGAAAACAGTTGTTCCATGGAACTGCACTGACAAGGTGCTGCTGCCTCTGCTTGCCTTGCACAGTATCATTGCCTTTGCTAATTTCTGTGTTGGGCTCTTGAAATAAAACTTGTAATGCAGATGGTGACCCTGGAAGGTCTTACAAACTTGCAAGTGCTTGAAAAGGTGTTAATGCTTTTCCCCAGGAAAAGAGAGGGGAATTTTAACCTCCTCCAAAGGATTGTTTCATCTGTAATTAGCAGAAGCAGGATCATACAAATACAGAAATCGGTGAGCTAATTGCAGTAGTCTGGCAATGAGGGACTCTACTGGGATCAATTAGCATGATCTAGATATTAAAGGAAAGCAGAATGTTCCCTCTTTTTTCCCCTCCTATGATTTGCCACATTTGTCTCTTAAATACAGACTCTTGTAAGGTAAAAAAGAAAGGGTTGGCTTTTTTTTTTTTCTTTTTTTTTTTTTTCTTTCTTTTTTTTTTTAATATTTCCAGAGCAATAAAAGTCATCATAATGATCTTCAGTTCTGCTGACATCCTGCTTGTTTCTTTTACAGCTGAGACCAAGTGGCAGGTACAGCTGGGTACCACTGGGAAGGGTTGTTGACTCGTGGTCCAACTTTTTTTGGTATTTAACAGCAGAATTGCTCTCATGTTGAAACAGGCTTTGATTCTTAAGCTCAGTACACTCTGGTATGTATTTGTGGGGGTTTTGTACTATTTATTTGTACTGTGGGATGCCCTTAGACCTAAACATAGATGGTTAAGATATCTTTTTCCACTGGTATTGTGCATGATAATACTGTATTACAACATACATGTGGTTATATTTTACTGGCAGTCACAGGGGAAGAATATCAGCTTTTTGAAACCAGTAAATACTGGGGAAGCTTGTCGGCAATGATGCATTAATATTTGAAGTGTTCTGTGCTCTTTTTTCCATCTAACTGACCCACGCAGATGGGGGCTGCTGGAGCATGGGAGGGAGCTGGTGGGAGCTGCTGTGGGTTTGGTGCACCAGGAGTGCAGTTCTCTGAGTGCACTGAGGAGGGACTGGCTGCTCTGTAATGGGCAAGCTGAGAGTGCTCATTAGGGGAGGGAAGACAAAGCTTCAAGCTCTTGGTACTAGGCTTAAATTGACTCCAGCTCCACTAAAACACGGCACTTGATGTTCCACCTAATACCAGTTTAGTTCTTGTTGGAAGTGACAGGGTGCCAGCAGTTCATGCAGGAGAATATTTACTGCTTTTAGGAAGATTTAATCTGTGCTATCCGGAGCCAATGTGGGGTTGTTCAGCTTGGTAAGAGCTGACTACCAAGGCTCAGCAGGAAGGGGAATTTCTCACCCGTCTGGCAGTCACTATTCATATGTTCCTCTTTGCCTCTGAACACAGAGGAAAAATGGGTTTTGAAACTTGGTTATTGAGCACTACAAGGAGTAAAATGCAGTGAAAATGGTCTGCAGTATTCTTCTTCATTTTTAGAAAATAATTCCAGACATCAGAGAGGGGTTTTATATAACCTGGTAATGAAGAATATTTCTTCTCATGTTCTCTGGGCCCAAGGCATTCCACATTACTGAAGCTGGAACATGACATGTACAAGAAGAATGTCTGAAACCTTTAAGATTTTTTTTCCTGATACCTAGATAGCTGCTGAACTTATTTTCTTCTCAAAAAGAAGTGATTATAGACATATTTCTTATATAATTAGTTCAGAACTATCAAATAAAACCAAAAAATGACTTGTCTTCCTTCCACACTCTCCCTGCGAAATGGCAGCTTTGTCTTATTTCTCATGGAGGTGGATATTTAGATAATGATAGCAAAGCTATTTAAAATGCAGACAAACTCCTTCCTTGCTTGATTTTGTGTTTCATTCAATCCATTTTCTATTATAATGCCTATGGACTTGGATATTTATTCCCTTCCCACACCCCCATCCCACATTTTGCTTATGCTATTGACTTGCTTTGAGACAGAATATTTTCCCTTTTTTTCTTTCTTCCTTGGTATGTTTGGTTTTGCAATTTTGTTTGGTTTTGGGGTTTTTTTTTGTGTGTGTGTTTTCAGTTTCTTTTCTCCTAAAGACAGATGGTGGCAACACTGTTCTTTGTAAAGAAGCTGGTGAGGTGCAAGGCAAGGCTAGACCAGCAGTACATTGCTCTTTCCAGTGTTTCAAAGTCTCCCTTGGCTTTCCAGAGGAGCTGGTACATAAACTAGGCACACAGTTATTTCCCCTATAACTTTAACAGTAAAAATTAAATTAAAAAAAAAAAAATCACAAATATACTAAATTTATGGCATAGTACAGATGCAGTACCTTTCCATCTTGGCTTCCATATTTAAATCCATACTTTACTTAGGAAAAATTTGTTGCAGTCTAATAACTATAAAATACTAAGAGGAAATAAAATCAATGTTGGCCCCAGCCTTAGAATGCAAACCACACACACACACACACTGTAAGATATGGTCAAATACTGCTTACTCAGGAGATTCAGCTCTAGGAATTGAGCAGCACTGAGAACCACTATAAAATATGCAGGAAATGAAAAAAATCTCTTTAACAGATGCTCACAAATCGTTGTTTTCATGAGATCAAGGTATTTTTTTATTCCCTTCAGGTAAAAAGAGTTCTCATGATTGATATCTATCAGACTTGGGCAGGTGAAAGCTGCTTGGTGGTTTTTTCCCCTTCTTTGCAGTGCAATTAGTCCCAAGTCTCCAGGTTGCTAAATGTACACATATGAATTACAGTGTTTCAGGAATCTCAAATGAAAGGCTTTGGGGGAAAAAAACAACAAAACAACAACAAGACATCTCCATGATGTATTTAAAGTCTGGCTTTATTTAGTAAAGAATGCTGTGCAGTCATTGCCATGAATTATTGCCCCTGACTAGCACGGGCAGCGTGCACTGAGTGAGAAGTGTGGCTCTCTTGCCAGTCTGCATCTGTAACCTGTCACACTGCTGCACACTTGCCAAGGTTAGAGTCTAGAAGGAGGTTTCCCATTTTTACAAGAGGGCTTTATCTTCTTCAACAATCAGACAGAGGTACAGTGAGAGCTCAGACTTGGGAAAAGGGAAAAAAAGAAAGAAATGGGGGAAAAATATCCAATTTTGTGGAAAATCTGATGTTGTAGAACAGGTTTTTGTCGCTATTTAGAATGAAGACTTTCTGCATTTATTTAGAATGGAAGTAATTTTTTTTAATTACAGTTTTAAAAGTGGAGCTATAAATAAAGACCTTTGCCATGTGGATGCTCTAGAGCCACTGAATCGCTGTGACTTGGGGTCTCCAGCTCTCTCTGTCCATTGGCAGTTGGCAGCTGCAGGTTCTGGGAACCTGAGTCAGGTGCCTGGGTTGCTTGGAAGGTTCAGCTTCCTAAAAAACCCATCACAGCAGCATCTCAGCAGCTGAAGGAGAGGGAATGAGTTTACAGAAACTCTCGGGGCGTTAGTGAGCAGAGCACTCCCTGCAGAACTTCCCATTGTTGTTGATCTGGCAAATCTGATGAACAAATGTCTCTGTCAGAGGGTTTGTAACCAGCTCTGGGTGTATGTAATGATGGCTTTTAAGCTGCCTGTTTTGTCACTTAAGATTTTCCTGTCCCTGGACCTCTGGGAAGTTGGTGCTGTTTGTGATCTGTGGCCAGTTTGTCAGGGCTGCTTGGTGTTAGGAAACAGCAGCTCCTTCCCTCCTGTGTTGGACACTTGCTCCTTATTTCCAGGCTTTCAGGGCTATCCCATGGCCTTCCTAAACTTTCCTGGTTCAGAGACCTTGGTGCCATGCAAAGGCAGACAAAGGCTGCGTTTTCTCTAGAGGTGCTTAGTTCCTGCAGGATTTATTTCCTAATGTTATGGGTGTTAAATACCAGGCATGCCATAGTTTAGACTAATTTGTCTAGGATGGGTGGTACAGTGTAGCTGAGCCCAGGTCATCATTCTTAAGCAAAAGAATCTTTTCGCAATGGAAATTAATTGTTGTTTGTAATTGTGTGTGCCTGTTTGAGACACATCAGGAATTTTTATCTAGTTAATGAGATACCCTTGTCTCAGAATATGCATACTGAGGTGTAAAAGGCCTGAATTCCAGTCTCTAGACGCAATTAGAAATCAAAACAATTGCTGTGATATACTGAAAAACCAGACAAGTAACCTCGTGCAGAGCAGCATTGCCTACCCTTTTAATTGCTGCTTATCCTGTCTCAGTAAGTGAGGTAATTGATGTTTTACTCTCAAAATTGATCTCGGTGTTTCAGGTAGTTAGCAGACTAGAATGGCTTCTGCATCATAGCACTAAAAATCGTTTTATCTCATAAACTAATCCCAGGCTCAAAAATGTGGCACACCTGAAGGCTCCCTTGCTTAAAAATAATGAGTTTATTTGGATCTTGGGTCCACTGAATCAGATTGTGATTAATCTGAATGACCACACAAAGCATCACAGCACTGATCCTGCTCTTTGCAATTCTCCTGTTCTCAGTTCTCCCCGAGGGCCACCTACATCAGAGCTCTGAGGAGCTCCAAATTATTTCTGCTGGTACTTTGCTTATTCCTGTTGGAGTGGGAGGAGTTGTTTGGGGTCATAGCAAGCTGGCTATGGGGTGGGTTTCAGTTTCAGTTTGGGTGGGTTTCAGTTTGAGCAGCTTGACCCAACACCTCTCAGGTGATGTGCACACCCTCGCAAGTGTGGGACTCACCTCAGGGCCTTGGCTTCGCTTTGCTTCTTCGTGTATGTTAATAAAACATTTCTGGGAGGAAAAGGGAAGACAAAAAGAAATAATGTGCAGGTCAAAATACTTTCTGTAGTATTGCACATTTATCTCATTGCAACGTTTAGTGTAGGAAGTTCTAGAAATTCGGGTGTAAAAGCAGCACAGGATTGTTACAAACGTTGGGAATGAAATGAGTGAAAAACAGTGAGTAAATGACACCTTGCTCGAGGCTACAGCTGTGGTGTATTGAACACACAGGCTGGGCCACCACACTGGCAGTGTTACCTGCATGCAAACGAAGGTGAAATGTTCCTTTTGAATGGTGTGTGCAGTTATTATATTGATCCTGTATATTGTGTGATGTTGAAATGAGTCATTAATGTTGTGGTTTGGTTTATACCCCCCTGTAATGGGAACACACAGACATACATGGAGGTAGAAGAGATGCTTCTCTCTCCCTCCCTTTCCATCTCTATTGTCTGTAGAGCTATAGATGAAAGTGAGAAAACTTGTAGATGGAATTCTTTGTCCTTGATGACTTTCAGTGTGGGCTAAGGTGTGGCGGAAAAGGGAAGATATATACAGTTATGTGAAGAAGAAAAGAGGTTATATTTACTGCAAAAAGAGGTGATATTTAGATCCTTTCTTGTTTATACAGTAAAAGATTTCTGCCTTCTCAAGGGACAGGGTTTCAGGTCCCAGTTTACTTCACCTCATCATAGCTCATCACAAAGTTTTTAGAGGTGTTGGGAGCAGCACTTTCATGCATGAGGATGGCATGCAATGTGCCATTGCAATTATTTCAAAAAGTATAGACACAATAGAGTTTTGAAGCTACAATTTCAAGCTTGTTATCGTTGAGGTCATTGAAGAACCTGACATTTCGTTTGCAAAATGAGCCTGGCTCTGCATGCAGGTGCATGCACATACGCAAGTTTTAAGTGTTTCCCTCTACTTTGCTATTTTTAAGACAGTAAGGCCATTGCTGTGGTCTCATTAAAAGGTGAAAGAAAGCGTTTAACTTTGTCAGCTGCACCTGATTGTTGCCAATGTTTGTTCATTTTCTTAACAGAAAAGTAAAGAATATTTTAAATGAGACTTACTTGTTCAAGGTAACCTTACCACTTCTGAGTGAGAAGAATACAGTGCCCTAATGGATGCTGTTATATGACAATCTCTAAATGTCTTTCATTATTAAGTGTCAAGTTTTCTTGGGAGAATTCTTGGGAGAAATGTTTCATTGCAGCAAGCTGTAGCACTGCCACTAAAAATATATTGCTAATTAAAGTTTATTGACAGTCTCTGTAATGTGTTCCTGGAACAAGTCAAAGCACTGAGTAGTTATTGAATGCTAGGCACTGCATCTTCTATAGTTAGTTAAGCTGTTTAGGAGAGGAGATTAAGGTACTCTGCCCTTCCTTCCCTGTGTAGTTACTGGATGTGGCTGTTGTGCAGAATAAAACACTTTCCTCTCAGGACACCCATGCTGCAGACTTCAAGAAACTTTGGCTTTCTCACGAGTTTTTTCACTTGGTAGCCATGGGCAAGTGGGGAGGTCAGTTAAACACTTCCAAGGTCTGAAAGGTACATCTCCCCAGCAAGGAAAAGAATTTTGACCATTCAGAAAACAATTCCTTCAAGGGTGCAGTTCCTTAGTTGAGCGAGGGAATGCAGAGTTACTTCAGCTCTGTGTGGGGATATAAGTAAAGAAGGTGTGAACCATACCTCTGCAGTTCTAATGTGGGACACTGTCAGGGACAGGCTTGCTCACATGTGGTCACACTCAGCCCTAGTGCAGCACTACTGGACAAGAGAAATTGTATCTGTGAGTTTCACTGCTCAAACTGCATGGTCTGTGCTTTACTGGTTTTGCTTGCACTGCTTATTTAGAGTCATAGAATACACTGGGTTGTAAGGGATCTTTAAAGGTCGTCTAGTCCAAAATGAAATCTGTGATTTCTTACTGATAGCATGAACCTGGAAAACTCTTGCAAGTTATTAGATAATGATCCTTGGGTGCACCAGAAGCATTTGCGCTGTCTTGCCACATCTCTGGAATACTCTGAGACACAGTGAATCTATGAGCAATTTTGTAAATGCAAGGAACACGATTTATTCTTCAGACGACTGCCAGAAGACTTTTACTCTTCTTTAAATCACAAAACCTAAGCTACTCATTTCAGTAGAGTTCCTCTGCAATTCTGTTGCTGTAAGCAAGGGCAAAGTGCTGCCTTTGGGAAGTAAGATTTACAGTACAAATCAGAACCAAACCAGGTTTTTTACATGGGGTACAAGTGAGTACCAACAGCTTTCCAAAGTGATTGGCTTGTGGCTCCGAGAGCCAAACATTCTGCCTGCTCGTACAACCTACAGTTCCACTGAGGAACATTATCAGAGTTGTAAAAAACTATGTAAGTAGTTCCTTATGGCAGGTTTGGTCCTAGAGCTCATTAAATTCCTGCCTGCTCTTTCTGCTGATTCAAGCTTCTTGCGCGTACAGAAATGGCCAGAGGAGCGGTGTGATGCAGAGGGCGAGTGAACCCTGATGCAGAGCCAGGTGGGCTCGTGCTGTGAGGGTAAGAGCAGCCCCAGGGCAGGGGGGACAGACGTGATTTTCCCTCTGGGACTAATTCATTAATTGATTAAAAATCAAAGAAGACACACTCCTGATTTTGGGTGTATTTACTGAGCATCACACATAGGGTGTAAAGTTCTCTCTCTAAACCTCATGACAGCGTAATTCCTATATGTCTTGCTGTGCTTTCGGGAAATAGTCTCACCTGCAGAGTCCAGAAGTTGATAAATTAGTGCAGCAAAGGCAACCTCTGCTTCTCTCAAAAGATTCATAGCAAAAAAGCCCCTGGTAAGTGTGGCAAAGGGTACAACTCTTGTGTTTGGATTTGTGATTTGTGTGTGCAAACACAGGCGCTAGCAGTGCATTTCCAGTGCAACACAGAAAGGTATCTGAGTGTCATTAATGCCTAAATTACCCCTACCATCCTATTGGAAACGTGTGTGATACTAATGACCAATTTTCATCTTGTATTCACATCCTTGAAATTCTCTCCTGAGAGCTAAAGATAAGCAGCATGTATATGTTTCATAAATAATGAAGTTATCTACCAAAACGTCAAGTTTTAGGACAAGTGAGACATGAAAACAGACTGCCATGTTATTGCACTTCGTGGTCTTCACCTCTTTTTTTAACTCAAATTTTACTCACAAGAGTATGTATATAAAGTATGTGTCTGTATCTGTGTCTGTAAAGAAACAAAACCCAAACCAAAAACAAAGGAAAAAAAAATCAATAGTTTCATTAACCAACTAAATTACTCTATAATAGGATGCTGTTAATTATCAATCAGTTTAAAAACAATCCTAGAATAGAAATAGTTATTAATATTAAATATTCTAAGGTTTTCCTTTTTTCACCTGTAGATGAATAAAATAAGTTATGCAGATCAATTTACTGATGATTGATCTATGAAGTCAATACTGCAGAATGACTATTTAGTATGCTTTGGATCATTTCATATAAAGTAAACTATTTTACACATATAAATATACTGATACACACACAGAGCCTTTCTCTTTAGGACACTCTGAAGATTAATGTTTTGACTGGAAAAAGGGCAACTCTGAGGAAGGGGACAAATGAAAGTCTGGATATCTGCCAAGTTTGTTGGCTTCTTGCTGACCTGGCAATATCTGGTTTCTCAGACCAGTTCCTCCTGTAATGACCTCTCCAGCCAATAATGTGGATCTGCCAGATAAAAGCTGTGTTTTGGTTTTTTTGTAATTTGTCAAGCGTCGGTGGCTGAATGAACTTGACTTACTTTTATCAGCACACAAGCACAGCAAGTAGGCCTGCAGATGTTTGCTGATAGCACACAGGCCGTGTCTATAGCAGCAATTTGTAACATAACTGGCTTTGGTAATTGTCTGGAAATCCATGCCTGTCTCCAGTGATATCCTCATTGTCAGGCTGCTGTTCCCTCCTCTGCCTTGAAGTGTCTTTGAGTCGTTACCTGCAGCTGGAATAACTTCCACCTTAACAGGCTAGTAGTAATTTTCTAGGAAAAAAAAAAAAAATCTATGTAAAGTGGAGTTTTTACTTAAACCCTGTTTTGATTTTACTATATATTCTTGGCTTACAGTTTTTAGTGTCATCTCTATCCATGATCTTTACTTCAAGTAACCTATTATGTAGCACATGAGATTTATTGCCTTGTTTGGGTAATACAGACCCTCAGAATTCAGCAGTACCTGATACTCAGATACTAATTAGTACCTCCAATTTCTTCATTCTATATTTACATTAGCTTTGGAGTTTATCACCTAATTGGTATTCATGTCATTATCTGCAATTTTAATTTTTTTTCTGCGTAGAGACTTTAAGGAAAGAAACCTAAAACTCTTCCCCAAAGGTACAAGATTTTACAAGAGTAAATTCTTGTAATAATAATATGCTTATGCAACAAGAATTATTTGTGCTGCACTGGATAGGGTAACACATGTAATATGGCAGGCTTAGTTTGGGCCTGTTTATGTTGTAAGATAACATGCTTTAGTTCTATACTGCTTGCTGTTTTAACATCACAGTATTTTTACATTTTCCATAGTGTCCATTTATTCTTTGTAGTGCATTGCCTTTGCCTTCAGATTATTGCTTATAGTATTTTCTGTGCTGTGCAGGGAAATGAAATAAAAAAAGGACTATGGCTAGTCCTTTATATATAAAAGGAGTTTATGTTCGAATACTAACTATAGTTTCTCATGGGATTGCTCCATGCAGAGCATACATCCAGAATTTCATCTTGAGGCTTTCCCACAAAAGTGTTTATCTGGAATGGTACCTGCAAAAGATATTTTCTTCGAGATTGTTTTCCTAATTTATATTAAAGTCCTCTGTAAGGTAAGTTCCAGAGCTTTAGTGTCCAAGGGTTGGTCACAGAGTGTGTAGATCCAAATTCAAGCCAGCACTGTCCTTTTCTGCACCATACTTTTCACAAGGTCATAGCAAAGACCCACAGCTCCTAAACTGTGTTTGCAAAAACAGGGAACCAACCTGAGCATGGGGAACGCTGCAGTGCTGGCTGCTGTTGTGCCATCCTGCAGGGATTTTACTCACAGGGATGTTGGAAAAGGAAGAACTTCCAGGCTAGGCTGCAGCACCACAAGTTTCCTTGAATACGCTCAGGGAGCCAGAGGCAAATTTGGTCACATGGCTGTCTTTGTGACCTGCAGCATGCTTTGGGCATGCAGCTAAGGCTGTTAAAAAACAAAGAAATTGAAAATTCAAGAAAAAAAAAAACCAAAACCAAAACAAGAAAGCCCCCAGACCCCTCTGTTTTCCAGGTAACAGTGTTGTTCAAGCACTATAGAAAATCTTGGTGAAGAAACATCTTATCCTGAAGCTAAGAAAAGGTGAAAATTGGACTTTAAGGTTTCTCAATTGGTTAAAGGAGCCATTTTGCAAAAGGAAATAATTGCCTAAAAACTGTTTTAATTTAATGTAAAAAAAAATTAAAAGTTTTCTTTTTATTTTTGGAGATTTTCTACTCTTCCTTGTCTCAATAAAATGATCCTGTTTGGAATGGGTTGCTAATTTGAGGGCAAAAAGAAAAGGAGAGGGAGAAAAGCCTATAAAACTATAGATTATTTTTTATGGATGATGAGATGGTCCCCATTTGCATTTACAGCTTTACAAGGATTGTAGCACTAGGCTCTTTTTCTTTTTTTGATGGAAATGCTTAATCTGAGCTCAATGGGCCATAATAATTGCCTGTTTCTTCCAGTAGAAATAAACCCACTTGTATGTGACACTTGAAACCTTAACTCTGCTTCGTATTACCCACGGAATTGGAGACAGTTCTTCACCCAAATATATTTATGACAGCAGCACCAGTCGATATACAACACCCAGCCATGGGCGTTGGAGAATAAATCAGTCCCTCCAGCCACTGCTGGAGCACAGTAACTGATGGTGGTAATAAAACCCCAGGAAATTAAAATTCTGTGCATGCAAACACACATACCTAGCCAAGAGAAACCCGAAGCGCTCTGTTCTGGAAAGAATTTGCATATGCATAGACATATACATTCTGTGCCCCTATGTGCTAGAAACACAATGGAACATGAGGTCTATGGGTTTTCAGCACATTATTACATCCTTAGACTTTCCTCGACATTTGGGGGCTCTCAGGAGACATGTCCATGAAAATTTAGGCATCTTGTAGAGGAAAAGGGCGATCCCAGTTACTCCTTGAGGAAGAAATACTGATGTTATGTTTGAAAGCTTCTAGATGTTGCTGTGACTTCCAAAGGCTCTGAAACCCCCATTTCCAGTTCAATTCATCCTGTATATTTATGCAATTACTGGTATTTTTAATGAGTCCTCTGTGTTTGAGCACCTTGGGCTCTAGTTCGCAGCATTGTGAGCTCTTGGGATGGATGTTGTTTCTTCATTTGGGTTTTGGGGTTTCACACGTAGTGCTGAGAAGCAGTTTTAGATTAATACACGATATTATTTATACATTTATGTACAAGCCCACACTCTCTCCACATATTAAATAACTTGGAGTATCATTTCTTCTGAATTCTGCGGGGCAATGAGATAATGAACACTAATAAGTAATAAAAAGATGCTGGGGAAGTGACTGTTTCCAAATGCAATACAGCAGTGCATGGTGTGTGTCCTCGTGTTGCATAGCCTTTTTGTGTAACGTGGCAAGGAAAAAACCCAAGCATTTAATTTTTGACAGAAGACTTTTACAGTCAGATGAGTGTCTAATGAGAGAAAGCGCTGACAGATGGATTTTGCAGATAGCATGAAATGGTATGGACTGTCTCAAAGTGTCTGGTGAAATACAACTGCTACAACTGTGAAAGGATAATCTATGGTTTGACTGCAGCTGTTTAATCTATGTATGAATGAGGAGAAACACAATTTCTCAATCAGATGATGAGCACTCACCAATTGGGAGGTAGGTTCTGGTAAAGGCACTGTGACTGCTCAGCCTTTCTCACCTGGCTCTCAAGCTCCACAGTTCGTGTGTAGATACTGACTGTAATAATAAAACCGGGGATATTGGTGAAATTATGGTAATCAAATTTGCACTGTCCTTTTTGAGGTGGAAAAAGAAAGGCAGCAATATCAGGGGGCCTTTCATTTACCACACATATTTAGTTATGGCAAAATATCTAGAAGATAAAAGACATTAGACCTGTTATTTTTCAACCACTGTGCTCCATTTCAAATAGCCTCAATCCTGAAAAGGTTTTGAATCTGAAAATGTAAACCAAATACTTGGGAATGTTGTACTGCAGCAAAAATATTCTTTTATGTTTATGCAGAGACTTTCTATAAATAACCTTCTTACCATCCTATTGTTCTCTTTTCTCAATCACGTAAGCCCTTTTATTTAAAATGACATTTAACAAACTTGGCAGCAAAAAAAACCTTCCCACGTGGACTGTTGGTATTCCTTACCACCTCGAGTAATGCTGTTGCTCTCTCAGTCTGTCCATTCATGCGGAGATGGGTCCCATTTTCTGTATGGTTTCCAGTTTCCTCAGAGCCAGGGCTTGTGTGTCCCTGTGAAGAGTGGATAACTGATAAATACATTTAACAGGTATTCAGCCTTCCACCTGTTACTGTTACTTAAAGAAAACAAAACAGACTTCCCCATTCTAGTCCTGAACTCACTGGGGAATGACACCAGCAGGTTGCACAGTATTTCCAAAGGGTCTTTTTTTGGTTTAAAATGATGGAGCCTGACAGCACAAGTGTCTTCTAAGACTGCTGTCCTATAAAGCAGCCTTGAGTTGTTTAATTTTTTTTTTTTTCTGTGATGGAATCCTTTAAAGAAAATGAATCTTTTAGGCATTCTTCCATAAACTCATAATAGGTGAGAGCTTGACACAATGACACTCAACAAACTGACCAGTCTTAAACTAAAATAAATAAATAGTTAATTGTGTATGGTTCAATCCAGAGCCATAACAAAGTAAATTTAGGATTGAGAAGCAACGTATTTAAAATTGCAGGATATGCACAAGGTTTGCTTCTAGGGTCTCTTGATCATTAATTAAATATGTTATGGCTTTCAGTTTTTCTCATTTATCTGTACAGGTTTACATATTGTAAATGCATTATTTATGTTTTCCCTTAAGTGCTCAGTACTGCCAGGATGTTTCTCTTAAACTGGCACAGATAGCAAAAAAGACATAATGAGAGAGCAAATTTGGCACTGGTGAAATGCACAGAGAGCTGCTCATGTCCAAATGAGCCTTTCCCAGATGCATTTGAATAAACTTGAACTGACAAATAGAGGGCCAGACAGGCAGATGGCATCCGTGTTTAAACTATGAATTTTTATTTTTTTTTCATTAGGGTAAATTTGGTTTGTTTATTTTTTTCCTTTTAATCTCATCCTAATAATGCCTTATCACTAAGCCTTGCTGCTTTTTTCTGGAAAGCTCCTAGTATGAAGGGTGACGAGGGAGCTGTCTAGGTGGATGTTCATTCTGAGGGAAGCCAGCTCTGAAATGGATTTTGTTGTTGTAGCTAAAACACAGCTTGGAATCAACCATTTGCTGCACCTTGAACCAAGGGAATTGTCACCATTGGTGTGTCCTGCACATTGCCCCTGTTGTTCTTTTCCTTTTGAAGTAAACAGAGTGTCATGGGGGTGGTTGAATCAAAAAATACTTTAAGATAGTGTTCTCACATTCATATGAGAGCTGTTTGTTTTAAAGTAAATTGATATTTTTCTTATGTTGCTTTTGCTGTCAGAGATGGAGGAGCAGTTGGATGTTTAGATGCAGTCCTCTTATTCACTCTGCCTCTCTGTTGTTTTCTCCCACTGTTCATAAACACTTCTTTTCCATCTTAAATACAATTTTTCTGGTGTCTGAGATGTTAGGTATTTTATGTTTCAAATTACGGTAGCAGATAGCTACTAACTAAACCCAGAATTAACTATCTGCTTTATTAGTCAATTAACTATTAACTATTAACTATCTGCTTTATTAGTCAACAACTCTTGCTCCACTCTACAAGTATTTGATACACTTTTTTGCTTGTTATCTTACAAATTTCACCTTTCTTGCATTCCAAAACTCTCCCCTCCATCCCACCACCAGAAGTTAAAATCTCTAGTGTGCGGGCTTACGCAGAAAACCTAAATAATAAAAAAGACCCTGAACAAAACAACCCAAACTCACTTCTAACTTGCACTAGATGGTCACTGTAGGTCCCTTCCAACTGAAGTATTCTATTATATTTATTTTTAATCAAGGTGAAGAGGTTCATGTGGAATTCAGATCTGAAATTAACTCTTGAGACTTACGCAAGCACACTTACAATGCAGACTAATATAACCTTCAAGTGACTCATAAATGGTGTAAAGTCATGAACTTTGGAAAGAGGAATCATTAGTCGGCAAGTGACAGTTGCTTCAGCTGTACTTAATTTGACTCCTTAGGGGAATTGTAATTACACCTGTGCTGAATTCCTTTAATTTTTGTTCCCTGCTAGGAACTTCAAAGAGCATTTGTTTCTGTTAGGTTTGTATTTTCATACGGGGCCTCTGTTGTAAAACTTCTGCTATACAAGTAGAATGTTAAGCCTGTAATGTACTTTTTAGGGCTCTTTCTGTGATGAAAAACAGGCACTTTTATTTTGTTTGTAGTAACCTAACTTTTACTGCGAAGTTCCCATTTTCATCTTCACTACAGAGTAAAAATATCTTGTACAAATGGGTATTGGTTGGTGTTTTAACTGTTTCTAGGTACGAAGTAGTGATAAGTGTATTCCGAACCTTTGAAGATATCCTCAGAAACATTGCATCCGATTTCATGTTTTATGGATTGTTTGCCATCTACACTAATGACAGAACTGACAGTGATTACACTTTCAAGGCTAATTATGCTCCCTAATGATTCTAAAATTATTCTAAAATTATTTTTGTAAAAAACAAAACCCAGCCAGACGTGAAAACCCTCTCTCCATGCGAACAAATCAACACCGGAGTGCCTTCGTGAGCAAAGCTTTGAAAGTTTGGTTCCAGAGGTCCTGGTGCATGACTGGGTTAGACATCAGGGAGCTGGAAAGCAGGCTGGGAACTGGGTGTTTCAGGGCTTTTGTTGTTTCCAGAGCTCTTCCTGGAGGAGCCTCTTCCTTCTGGCAGAGTTGGGGCGTCCCAAGTTGTGCTGACACTGCCATGGCCAGTGTCTGCTGTCACAGGGAGTGAGGTCCTGCCCAGCAGCAGCTCTCATGCTCTGAACAGTGTTTTTTGTAAATCCGGCACAGCAGAAACACAGCAGTATGGAAAAAAAAAAATGCTGTGGAATCAAATCGTCTTCAGAGTGACTTTTACACCAGATTAAAACTGGAAGTTTTCATAGGAATGTGTTTTATCACTTGTTTGAAACTTGTGTATCTTTATTCCTGAGCTGTGCTGTGAATATATCACAATATGGAAGCAGTGGGATATTCACAAATACAACAGACTCGTGATAGAACACAAAAGGAGGAAAGCTTCTTCCTGAACTGGACTGCCAATGAGGTGTTTAAAAGCTAAAAGAGATTCTTTTCTACTTCCGATTTGTTGTTGGTTCTTGTGTTAATTTTGTTTTGACCTTTGTACATTTAAAATATAAGTGGAAAAAATATTATTTTGCAGTAATGATTCTGTCTGGATGCACAGGACAATACTGTGTTTAGATAAATGGCTGCATTTCCAACATTTATATGCGTAAGACAGGTAGACTTAGCAGCTTTGTTGTGGCAAGAATGTTATGCTTTCAAAGTTATTTTGGCTTTTATTTTTTCTTTTTTCCCCTTGTAGAGTTCAAAACAACAGATGAGTTGTGAAAGAGAACAGCTAAGGGTAAGTGCAATGATATGCAAGATGCTCTGTTTCCTTAAAACATAAGCAGAATCTAGTCTGTGCTATTGACAGATGGATTACTTAATTTAAGAGGAACATATTTAGTTCATTTGTTGCTTGTTGGTAAATATTGTACATCTCTCAGTATCAAAGAGCTGCAGTAGATCCAGGTTTTTCTTCTGTAATGTGGTGGCATTTGGCAGTAAATGCCTCTTCATGGGACCCGTGACACTCAGCTCTTCCCGTGCACCATGTGCAGCTTCAGCAGTGCCAAAGGTCACTCTGTGCTTCCCAGAATTCCTCCACTCTGAGCTGGGTTTGAACAAGAAGACGTTATCCTTTGGATTTTTGTAGTCTGTGTGCTGTCAGAGAGGAACCAGTGCCAGGGCTGGGAGGTAGCTGGTGATTTTAGTGTGTATTGGTTGTGTACAATCTGTAAAGGAGACAGAGTTCCTGAGCCCAGGCTGCTGACCTCTCTTATGTTTTTCCCCCTTCTTGTATTAGAGCTTTTAGTCTCTGCTCCCTTTAAATGCTACAGATCTCTGAAGATGCTTTTCCATTGCAATATTTCTTGATTGATTCTAGTATTAGTTTGGGAAAGTATAAGAACCTTCATTAACTACAAGAAGAAAAAGCAAAACCAAAAAAGCCCAACCAACTAAAAGCTTTTTGGTCATCTGAGTGTTGCTTAATAGACCTACCATTGACACCACATGATGAGTATTCACTTGAAATCCCACATGCAAGTAGAGAGGGAGAGCCAGGCCTGAAGGAAGGGTAAGTTTCTGTACAAACAAAAATATTGTTGGAAATAGAACAAGCAGCATTTTGTTTTTGTTTTTGTTTGCTAAGCGTCAGCAGCGCCTGCATGACTTGCAAGTGTAAGGAATATACTTGCGTTAAAGTACATTGTGCAGTGTTCTTGTCCATTCAGCCATTCATTAGATTAACTTCATCAACATATCTAGATGCTTCAGCTGGTCCTCACCACACTTGTAATGGGATTTTTGGTAAGTAAGTTAGGCAAGAACAATGCATCACATATTGTCCTCGATTCTTTCCTTCTGACATGTGACTGCATCGCATTGTACTGGAGCTGGAGTGACAAAGCTTTGTTTTATCAGTAGTCATGTCTCAACAGAGCAGCTGTCAAAGCTAAAATATTGCACTAGTACCTGAAGGACAAGCTTTTCAAGAGGTAGCAGTGCCTTGAGAACAAAGAAAGTTTTCATTTCTTTTTCTTGTTTTTATTTTCTTCCTTGAATGAAGGCAAACATTGTTTTGAAATATAATGTGAGGTGGCCACCAGCTCTTTCTTCAAATAAATAGGTATGCTTTTTCAAAGTAGTGGATAAAATGTGGTGCAGTGAAACTTTCATGTATCTTTCTGTTCCAGTATTACACATTTATGCTCAACAAGGAGCTCAGTGCTTACGATGCATAGCCTAAGCTATGCGTTTGTCATAGCAAAACGTTGGCACCTAGAGACAAAACCATGCCTGTAACCTTCTAAATTTAGGTACATCTGCTTCCACAATTCCTGTGATGTTCCTGTTACACAAAACACAGTTTCCAGTGTGAGCTCTGTTCCTGTAGCAGGGATCTCCTATGGCTTTCACAGTTAATCTGCTGTGTCAAAAGGTCACACTGAAATTTAAATATCCTGTGTGGACCTGTTGCACTTGGAACACTATGAGGGTGTAACTTGACCATTCTGGCACTTTTAGGTTGGCTCCCTAACTGAGCAGTACTGTTAAAGAACTGTTTCATTGGCTGGATTAGGTTTTGCAGGCCTGCAGTATTTTCTTTTGGGGTTTGTGACCTCCCATGAATACTGGGCTGTCAGGCAGTCTCTTTACAAAAAAAAATAATAGTGCTTCATCCCATCTGAAAGAATTGAAACAGAACAAGGAAACAGGATTAAAACAACAAAATGCTGACATCCTATTGTTTGTAAAACCAAGTTAAAATCAGATTATCATTAGATCATCTAATAACACAAGGAAAAAAAGATACTATCTCCCACTTCCTTGCTAAGTGTAAGATGAAAATGTCTGCCACTCTTCTTTTTTGATTCCCTAGTAATTCCTTAGTCTAAGAGTCATAAAAAAGTTTCAAAAGAAAGGGTTGTTAAAAGCATAATAGTGTAAATAAATAATTAGTCATTGTGTGGCTGTAGAAAGAAATATCCAGGTGTGACTAAAATAGTTTATTCAGACATTTCTCACCTCTTATCTGTTTCACTGCCTTGTAAATTTTAAAGCAAAGCCGACTGTCACTGTTCTGGAATAAAGCATTTAGAGTAATGAAACTCATCCATATTCGATCCTCTGGCCATTATACATTATATTTACAATGAATGATAATCAATAGTTAAGGAAGCCTGTGCATTTTAACCCTTTTCTACTCAATGTTTGGACTTCACAACAACCACAAGTGTGTAACTTATTTGCCCTGCCAGCCTGGTACAGTCCCCAGCTAGAAATCAATGTCTTTACCTGAATTATTTAAATGAGAAATCATACAGAAAATTATGGGAATTTTATCTCTAGCAAGGCTGGTTGGGGCTTTTTTATTCCATTTGGAAACATAACCTAACCTAACTTTGGTAAATTTCCATTTGATTAAAAAAAAAAATAAAGTATCAATGCCATTTTTCAAGTTTTACTTCCTCTTGGCAGTGATTTTTCATTACAAAGTGCTGCCTTGAATATTAATTGTTTTCATGTTTGTTAATGTCTTTTTGCTTTCTGATCTGGTGTCACTTAAATCGAGTTGTACTAAAAAAGACAGTCTGTTTCTAAAGGCAGATTGACTCATCAGTGTCTTCCCCACCTCCCTCCACACACTGTGCTTCATCAGTATTTCCTTCAAAGAAAATAATGAGATTCTTTACTCCCCTTCATTGTGTTTTGTGTTACCCATTCCTGGTTTATAAATCTCTTTTTGGGCAGTCACACCCTCTCCTCTTCTCTGACTCTCTCCTCCTGCCTCTTGCTGCTCAGGAGTTGCTGTGTGTAGTTGTCATTCTGATGTATTAGAAATGACCTGTAAAGGCACAGAACTCACAGCTTGCTCAAAATCATTTAAAAGCACTTTTCTGCCTGTATTTCAGTCTGAAAAACAGACTTTGAAATGTGCGTGGTCCAGGTTATTTAAGGCTGTGAAGAAAATTGGGATCCGAGCCCTAAGTAGAAATTAGCTGGAGTACCTAAAGCTATAAATAAGGACAGTGGCAGCCTCAGAAGTCTGTCTGCTGTTCCCCCTGAACCTTCCTGGCTGGTCTGACTTGAACTTGGGATGTTATTTTTTTATCATAGCCTAAGAACATGACTTAAATGTACAGGCTAACTTAAAGCTTACCGAGCTTTACCCAACCTTCAGCTCATAATTGATTATTTTGCATGATTAATTCAATGTAGCTGTTTAAAATGAACTCCTGTATCTGTACTGGCATGAGTTGTGCTATATAAGCTAATGCTTTTGGTCCTGATGCAGCAACACCAGATGAGCTCTCCAAGGTGGGCAGAGGACAATTTTAAACTCTAATGTTAGGAGGCTTTATAAATGTTCCTGTGAATACCAATGAGGTCTAATGGTAAATGGTGTGATTAGCTTCCTTGATCTGAAATTTTAAGTGACCCAGTTGTTGCTCTAATTAACAGCTTCTTTCACATGTGCTTATTATCAAGATGCATTCTATGCAGCCAGAGTTCCTTCTCTGGTCTGAAATATTGGCAGGGCAGGCTCTAACGATCATCTTGTATTTAATATCAACTTTTATATTTTTATAGTGCTCTAATCTTCAAGAAGACAGAAGTTTTGCATTCAATATTTGTCTTGTCTCTAGTATGGTAAATGAAATAAAGTGCAACATGCAGCCAAAAATGTATCAAAGTTATGCCGGGTGTAGAGAAAACAACAGCAAATGCGTTGATGCCCAGCATAATTTTTAAGCAACATTGATCCTGCAGTATTTAGCTTTATTTGTGTCTTTGTCCAGTGCATTAATTTATGAGGTTTCTAATGTGCTCAGCTGTATTGATGAGGGTTTTTGGAAGCTTTTTTAAAGAAAATTTTTGAAGCTAATTGTTGTGGCATTAGCTTTCTGCAGTGATATAAGAGTAATCCATTGACATTTTTGTGTGCAGTATTCCTCTGATGCACTAAGGAGGTAAATTGTGATTGAGTGACAGACACTAATTTTTCAATTGGTTTGAGCTGAACGAAAACAAACAACTGGAGAGGGGAAGAGAATCGGAGTGGAAGTGATTTTTTTTTAGTAGATATTATTCTCGAGGGTTTTCTGAAATTACTTAGGACGAGAGCAGGGCAGGACATACGTGGTGGATGGCCAAAAACCTCTGCTCTCCATCCACCTCTTCCCACGCTGGACAGGAGGCAAAGAAATGGGTATGAGCTGGTTTTGTGAGTCAGTGATGTCTTGTTACCAGAGAGCAACGTAGTAATCCATGGCATTTCTGCAAAACAGGGCAGCTGGTTCTGGCCAGTACTAAAAATGTCACTTTTTGCCTTTCCTCTGAAAATCCCTTGGTCTGCATTTGTAGACAGTGTGTGTGTGTTTTGCCTGGAAGAGTAATCTGGAACTACCAAGTATTATATGTGCCTCAAAGGAAAAAGGGTTGCAAGGGGCAAAGCTAAAATAACTCCTAAAATTTAATCAATCCAGTGGGTTTACTACTCATCCTCTTTGCTTAGGATTTCACATGTGCCACATTTGATGTGCCAGACAAGTGGCTTAAAGTGATCCTTCGTTAGTTCCCATAGTTATTCTTGCAGCGAGCTGTGTGTGTCGTCGCCCGTGTAGGTGTAGTGTGGAGATGCAGGTAGGTGAGATCAATAAGAAGGTGTATTTTTGGTTCCTGATTTGTATTACACATTGACATGGAATGAAATTGGAGTACTCTCACTCACTGTCTTACCAGCTATATTCCCAGTGGTTCCATAAAAAGTAATTTACATCACAGCTCAAGGAAAAAAAAAAAATCTTGGAAATAAGACCTAAAAAAGACTGGGGAGAAGGGTTAATTTTAGGGATGTGATTTTATTTAAATTTTAACTTAGCTTAAAATAAACGTGTGCCCAAAAAAAGGCAACTAGAGAAATGTAAAATTCAGTTGCAGTCTTGCTTGGCAGTTCTGCTGAATTTTAGGAGCCTTCCCGAGAATAGTAACTCATAATGCTGGCCTCCAATTTGTTGTTTAATATTATTGTGGCGAAAAACAGTGGCAAGGTAATGAAAACTGTTGGGGTTCATGTTTCAAGTGCCATGGCTTCTTACCACAAGGATCCTGTTCTCTTCAAATGCTGACTGCTAATAGGGCCCTTGGATCAAGAGAATAAAGTGTTTGCATCACTTTATTTAATAGTGGTGCCACTCACTTCAGGTTTGTTTGAATTCTTTCAGGACTTCTTAAGAGGCCTTTAGGTATTGTCCTGACCCTGCTCTTGGTGGAATGCTATTCAAAAAACTTTCCATTCCTGTCCTGATGTTGTTTTGGCATCTCCCTCTGAGAATAGCAGGCAGAGGCTTTTCTACTGTTCAAGTGCCACTTTCTTTTGAATTCAACTTTCATTTTTGCACAGTCAAGTATTTTCTCTGTGTGGTACTTCATAACTGCTGGACATGAAGGATTACAGGAACTTTTGGTGAGGCTGAGGTAGTGTTTGCACTAAGTACCTGTCCGGTTAGGGTGACAGGTTCCATTTAGAGCTGCAGCACTCTGTATGGAATGCAGCAGCTACTCAACGGGTGTTTAAACTCATATCTGTACACAGACAACCAGGGGCAGGGGATAGTTCACTGAGTGTAATGAAGGTTCAGGCAGTGGTAAACCTGTGAAGGGATAGAAGGAAATACATTTGGACAGTTTAAGGGCTGCTGAGACAGTACCCGACATTAATTCAATAGCCTGGTGCTCTCTTGTACCTGCTGCACAAACATGAGCGATGCCCAGTCCTGGCTGCACACTGCTTTTGGGAACAGCTTTGCACTCAGAACAGCAGCTTTTGGTTCAGACTTTCTGCAGTGGCTGCACACAGCTCCTGCTGCAGAGCACTTGCTGTGATCAGGGGGGCTGTCCTAGAAAAGAAGAAAGGTTTTCTTGCTTAGTTTGTGTTTGTTGAGAGGAAGCTCTTTTTTCACACGGCTTTTGTAGTTTCTCTTTGATCATCTGGAAACTAGACCTTTGAGTGCACAGCTTTAACAGTGTTTATACTATCCTGACTTATTATTTCAACCTCTGCTGTTGCTGAGGCAATTTGACTAGCAAAGATCATAGTCTCTATAGTGTCACACCTAGTTCAAGCAGGAAACACTATCTAGTTTACACTGCAGCTTGGAGGGGTTTGTGGTCTTGGGGTTTTTGTTTGTTTTTTGGTTTTTTTCCTTGGTTGATTTGGGCTTTTTGCAAGGTTTGGGTTGGTGTTGGGTTGTTTGTTTTTGTTTTTTTTCCCCATGGGTGTTTCCACGAGGCCTTTCTAGCTTGGGTGGGGGTTATGTGGTTTTGCATGGGTAGTGATGCTGGCTTGAACTGTTTACTTTTCTTTTTCACTTGGGTGAAAAAAAAGTGAAAAACTAGGAAAGGCTTTTCAGTTGCAGGTAGTTGGGCTGGATTTTTAACACACTGTTTGGTCCTTCTGCATGGTGGATTTCTATTCTCATTTACTCATATATAAAAGAACAGACTGAGCAACAACACTTTTAAAGGCAACAAGAAAGGCATTGAAAATATTGTAAGAACTGAAAAAAACCCAAACCAATTTACATGAAGAATCCAAACAATGCAGTGTTATAGGGACATATAGTCACTGAGCCACATTGACTTCTTGAACCAGTATTTTTTCAAGTAGAGAGAATGAAGGAATATTGATTTTAATATGGACGTCATGTCCTTTTATTGATGTTAATGGTCTTTTTCTGTTCTGTAAAATCTTTCTAAACCCTGCTTGTTTAAACTGGTCAGGTTTGCTACTCTACAGAAACATTTCATCATGCTTTAAGTAGCTGCCGAAGTTTTTTCAAAGCGCAAAAATTACGAGGAAAAATAAATTCATCTTAAACCAGAAATGCATTAACCAATATTAATATAAAAACATACACATACAAATATGTATCTGTATTATACATATGTACAAATGTAGTTAAGGATTCACTCCTACTGACTTGAGCTTGACATGCAGATGCACCACACTGTCAGATATTGAGTGAAATCTTGGTCTTGAATAGGCCAGGATTTTAGAAGTCTATATTTGCTTTTTGTCTCGACATTTTTAATGGTAAGAATAAGTGAACTGTACCTGTACTCTGTTCTATTCTGCAGTAAAATGCCAACTTGTCCTGAAAGCCAAGTCTTTGTGTTCCACAGGAATGGCTTTCTTGGTACAGAATCCCAAAAACCCCCTCTGTTTAGTCCCCAGGAAATGAGATAGAGAAATAAAAAGAAACTACACCAAACAAACCAAATCCATGTTTTATCAGGCTGACAGTAATTTTTTACCATCTTGAAGTTTTGGGCTTGAGCAGGGACCTATACCTGGTGTTGGAAGATGAATGAAGTACAGAATTTTAAAAATATGACTAATTTTTCTTTTCTTCACAAAGGCTTGCAGCAAAAATTTGTTTTGGAAAAAAAGGGTATTAGCCAGAGTTTCACACTTTTCCCTGTGTGGGGCTGGGCAAGCTGGAAAGGTGGAGCCAGGTGAACCTCATGAAGGTGAACAAGGCCAGGTGCAAGGTCCTGCCCCTTGACTGAAGCAATCACCAATTTCAGTAGGTACTGGGGGACAAACTGTTTGAGAAATGGAAGAAATCCTGAGCTGGTATTTTTGTACTTGTAGCATGGTATCTGGAGGATGCATTTTATAAGCCAGGAAGTTGAGAAAGGTAAAAATGCTCTGCTGATTTGTAGCTTCTTTGTTGTTTCTCACCCCTGGGAGAACCTGACCTTGTTTTGGAAATGTTTTTTCCTCCACATCTGTGTGCTGTTGTGTATTTTGAAGCTTTGATCACCTCTGTTATCTTTAAAGACAGTGAGGCTTGGACAGGGAGAGGAAGATATAAAACCAGAGTACATCAGATCACAGGCATTTTCTGTGCTCCACTAATACCAGAAATTTGGGCCCTTAATGTGAAGGAGTGGCTACAGATGTATCCCAAGTATGTAATCAAGTGCCATGTAGACTTTTATTCCATAGGTAATGGGCAAAACCACAGATGCACTCTGTGCTCGAAAGTTCCATTCCTAGCATTTCTCTTTCATGCAGTAGTTATCTCTGCCTTTGTATTCTTCAGATCTCTTTGAGTACAACACTGAAAGTGAAAAAAGTGGTGTTCATCTCAAGGTCACTTTGCTACTTGAGAGCAGCTGCCCTCCAAAGAGCACATAATGAATAGTTTTATTACCTTTTGGTTGGTTTTCCCTACGTGCTATAGATTGCTTCATATGCTATCAGCTCATTTCTCCTCTTCTGTTTTTTTTTTTTTCCCCTTTGAACTACTGCTTTCTACAACTGTTTTCATCATTGTTAAAAATCATTTATATAGCACCATAAATTACAGGCATTTTACAAGCACAGGGTAAGATACTGCCTTTGTCCCGAATACTTTATGGTTCAGATACATCCTTGATATCTGGTGTACTTTTTTTGCTTAACACACTGCCTGGGAATTTTAAGGTAGATTGCATTAATCTCCTGTTTTATTCCCACAATTTTTCAAGATCAAATGATGGCGAGTCACTTTATGTGATGCAGGTAACCAATCATGTGTTTGCTCCTTACCATAAATGTATGGTAAACATTCTGCTTAGGGATAATTCCAGGCACATGGTTTTGTGCACATACATTTGCATCTAAAACTGTAGGCACTGGGAAAAAAAAAAAAAATCCAGCCTTTTGATGATTTAGCTCCCCCCTTGTTCTTTTTTTCTCGACACCCTAACTGGCATTTCCCATTTTTTGGAATGAAATCTCCCAGGAATTTTCATGTGATATTGCCACAGTGCCCAAGGAAGAACCTGGCAGCATGTTCTGTAAAGATACCTCTGAAAAGGTAGTTTATTCTTTTGAGTTTTGGCTCAGTTGCTGGGCTCCCAACTCAAGGATATCTCTTACATCATTTACACTCCTGCTTCCACTAAAACACATATTTAAAATCTAATTGTATTTAGCATTTAATTTGAAATTAAGAAAAATATTTTTCTATATATTTGCCCAGATGATAATAGTACAAAATGCATTAGAAGTCTATTACTGTAATTATTTACTATTCTCTTTCATCTATAAACAGAGATTTTTTTTTTTATTATTATTTTTTTTAAACCCCAAACAAACTGCTATAAATCTAGGAGAAAAAAAAATAAATTCACTTAACAACCTAATTTTTCCTAAGCCCTTGAAATGTGCAGGTCTTGGGTTCTGGGCACCTTCCCAGTCATATGCTCAGCTGGAAATGTGGAGTCCACCATAGGATTGTGGGGTTTTTTTCAGTTATGATAATCTTGTATCCAAAGTATCAATTTTACACAGAGAGCCAGTAAAATATTTTGAATATTCATCAGTGTTAAAAATATAACAAAACTTTTCTTGACTCTTTTGTATCCAAATTTTAGGGTTTTTTTCACATGTCAGCATCAGAACAGAGCAATCATGGTTTGTTAACATTGCCATGAAGTTCCTTCTGGTTTGAAAACCAGATCCAATGGCTGCAAAAAATTACGTTCCAATATTCTATCCAGTATGTTAAAATTATGATACCTCTGTGCCAAAATTTTTTAAAAAGTAGTTTTTTTCACCATTTTCTTTGAAAATGTATTAGACGCTCCAAAATAATGCATAATGGTATTAGGTTTAGATTTAAATCTCAGAAAGACTTTTACCATTTTTAGAGAACTCTGTGGCTTATATGATACCAAATATAAAATGATGTGGAAAACATTGGCTCTTATTTAAAAAAGGTTGAAAGGAAAATAAAAAAATAATTTTTCAAATTGATTAATGAAAATATATTTCCATGTTTTATTCAGAGTAATCCAAGCTTTATTTTGAAAGCACTGGAAAACACTGACATTATTAAACAGAGAAAGAAGTTCAGTAAGCGTTCATCTGTAACCATAATACAGTTAGTGTGGCAATATAGTATAGAGGAAATTCAGTTGAAACAGATTTTTGACATTATTACAATAAATACCAAAAGCAGATTGATGTTCCTGTATGTTTTTCTGAACGAAATCCCACCCAAATGCTTGCCCTGTTCCTGCACTGTTTATTTTGCTGTGCTGCTGGCACTAAAGCATGGTATTGATGCACTTCCAGTGCTTTATATGGAGCACTCAGCCTCTCCCTGCTTAGGTTCCTGCTGCAGGCACAGGCATTGCCTTTCCTTGGCCAGGTGGAGGAAAGAATGTAAAATTCTTGGAATTGGATTGGAATTTAGAACACAGAAATTTACAAGATGTATCTCAGGCAAAGAAAACTTTAGCATGTGTTTAATTGGGTGTTAGTGCTTGTTTGGATTTCCACAGCCACAGAAGAGTTTAATTCCGAGCGGTGAGTGAACGTGGAGACTCACTCAGTGTGCAGAGAGCATCCAAGTTCAGGGCTCAGAGGAGAACAAAAAATATCACCCCTGAGAGGCCAGATGGGCTTTATGCAACCTGATGCTGCAGCCCAGAGTCTCCCTGCCTTGTAAGGAATTGCATTAACGAGCTCTGCTCATGGAGAATTCTCTCGTTTGAAGTGCAGGTCAGGATGGAAAACATGCCCTGCTGGTTACCCCTTTGCTCTGAATGTAGCGTGTCCTTAGGAGACAGTAACTAAATAGAAGCAGGGTACCCAGTGCTTAATGGTCTTTGCTTGTTTGTCATATTGGCATGTGAAATTTCATGTGAAAGAAAAAATTTTAAAAATCGAAGTATCTTTTGAAATGCTTTCATACTGTTTGCTTACAAAGATCAGTTTGCATAGATGCTGTGGTTTAGCAAGGTCTTGCTCAGTGAAAAGCAATGAGTGCTGTGATGCCTTTGATCAGCATTTTGCAATTTCCTGTGAGTGGAGCCCAGCTGAGCCTAGTGTAGTCCCAGAGAAAAGGGATATCGAGAGTGTTACCCAGCTCTGTGCTCACAGAGGCTGCTCCTGTTCCTCATCTGCGTGGTGTTTTTGACAGTAAGACCAGCACAGGTTTGCTCTGCCACTTGCTGATGCTCTTTCAGCCTCAGTCAAAGTGCCACCAGCCTTTTGTCACGGGAAGTGCTTCAGAACTGAGCAGTAACCCTGGGCTGCACCAGAACATTGCCACTGTGTTGGCGATTTGTCTCTGATGAAAGATGGAACAGTAAAGTGTGGAACAATCACTCCTTGTGATGCTACTGGAGAATTTCCCTCTCACAGTGGGAAAAGAAAAAACAAATCTCAGTTTTCACACATGCACAAAGTATTATCAGCCTGTTCTACCAGAAGAATCTGCATTTTGGTTTGTGAGAGAGGTTATATTTCCAGAATGTCACTGTTTTCAGAGCAGGGTGTAATTTGTTTTGGTTTGGGTTTTTTTTGTTTGTTTGGTTGGTTTGGTTTTTGTTTGTTTTGGTTTGGGTTTTTTGGGGTGTTTTTTCAGTGCATTTGTGCATTTGCTGTTGGAAATAGTTAACTTTACATTTTGTTGCTGGGAAAGAAGTATCCAACTGATGTGAACCAGGAACCCCCTAGGAAAATAGAAAACACATGGATTCAGAGCATCTCAGAACACCAATTAAATATTTAGTGTACAGGCTGGATCCCTCCTAATGGAGAGTGTCTGAGGTAAACACAGCATCTCTAATGTACAATCAATTTAATCACGGAAAGGACGGGCAGCTCATGAAAGGGGAGAGACAACGCAGGGAGTATTTTGATTTCAGGCAAAAGAACTGTATGAGAAGTGAAATTTTTAATTGTGAGAATGAATGGTCAGGGAATCCAGCTTGACTTTGCTGAAGGAATTTCTGATGGTACTGGAAGGCAGTGGTGGAATCTGAAGTACTCTCAGGTTGGTTTGATTATTGCCTGGTTACTGGCCTGTTGGTGGCTAGCAGCCGAACACCGACATGCTTTGTAATGCTTGAAACATGCAGGAAAAACTGCTCTGAATCTGACTTTTTGCAACAAGCTACATACTCCCAAAATTTTTTAAGACCAGGAAAAAAATTGTTCTTACTGTGGGGGTGTTGGAAGGGGTATAGTGACCCAGTTATCAAGTGCCTGCAGTGGTGGAGAAGCAGTGCAGAATCTCCTGTCCCAGGGTGTTCCTCGTGCAGTGCTGTGTGCGTTTACCTGCAGTGTTCACAGGCAGCTGCTCAACTGCAAGAACTCCTTTACAGTTGTGTTGCATTTAACTTTCTTTTAGAAACACCTCTTCTTCAGAAACAACCTTGTCCTGTTTAAAGAAATCTTAGAAATGAGCGTTTGTACTTGTAGGCTTTCAGTGTGAACGAGAGCAGAACATGGATAGCTGCACTCACACCCATTCACAGATCTGTCCTGCTCCAAGATGCCAGGAAGGCATTCCCTCTGCCAGACTCCCAGAAGGCACTCTTCATCTCATTTTGTCACCTGACGTGCCCTGGGTTCCCTCTCATAGTTTGGACTGATGGACAGAAATTTCTCGGTATTTCTGAGGCGATGTCAAAATAATTTGAGGCCACTTCTGAAAATCAGAACTATTTGGCCATGCATGTCCATGCAGCATGTTGCATGCTTTAGGAAAGCACTGATGCAGCCTTAATTACTGTCTCACTACTTATTTATCTTTAATACATAAATGCCAGGTTTCAGAAAATGTCAAAAGTTTCTGGAAAAACATAGTTTGAGACCTATTAAAGGAGAATGTTCTGTGAGTCTCATGGTAGAAGCCAAAAAAAAGAAAAAGGGTTATGGAGAAAATCTGCAGACATCAAGATGATGGAGAGGGTCCTACAAGTCACAAAATGAAAGGCAGGCAAAGATGCCCAAAGTGTTTTTGTGGTCTGGAAGGCAGCCAAAGTGGCATTGATTTATTAAAGAGCAGCCTCACGGCTTCCTTTTCTCGATGTGATGGTGCCATTAGGGCTCCTCAAACAGTCGCTGATTTCCTTGAGAATGAGGAGTAGGAGAAGATTCTGAAGACAGTTGTTATTTCCAGACTGATGCCACTGCCAGGCCATCGCTCTGTGTACCTGGCTGCAGAATTCTGTGTATATGCAGTGGGTGCACGTGAGTTATTGAACACAGACACTACTTGTGCAAGAAGTACAGCAGCAGTTCTGTAGGCTTTTATACTCTGCAGTTGTGGTGTAAAGAGCCAGCTTCAATGAGACAGCAATTGTGAGGCACTAATTGTCTCAGAAGTGCCAAACTCAGCTGTTTTGTTGATAGAGTTAACTCAGGGCTGTTCTCGTGCACTGCTAATATGCTGGGAGTGATTAGCACCTGTAGCATCAGCTTTTTGTCTATTTCTGTAGATATCTCAATCCTCTTATGTAACTTCTTTTCCCTGTTTTCTCTCTGAATAGCCAGTATTAGTTTTGTATTTTTCCATTCCAAGCATACACCTTGCCCCTGCAGTGCCTCCCTAAAATCCTGCCCCTGGATCTCCTTGTTTGTCACTTGTCCTGCCTGGAGGTGGGCAGTACCTGCCTCCACCAGGACACTGCTGCAGAGGCCTTTCTGATCCTGTGAGCAGAACCGGAGGTGCTGGGCAGCCTAATGGCGAGGCTGGTTCTGGTGCTGTTCCTGGGATTTCAGGTGGCAGAGGAGCAGATTTTTCACCTTTTTTTTATCGTGGGGCTGTTGTACAGTGGTGCTGCCGTCAGTAGTGGTGCTCTGGCAGCCTGGGAGCAGGAGAAGTGTGCTCAGCACATGCTGTGCATGTGCCAGTCCCTCACAGAATCAAAACACTGATATAACCCACCTTCAGTTACGAGGCTGTTTTCACCCTGTTAAAAAACAAGTGAGACGAGGAGACAGAGCATGAATTAGTTTTGTCAGATATATAGTCAGAAGTAGCAGCTGATAGGTTTGCTGTGATAAGTTCTGTATGATGGCTTTGCTGAAAGGTAGGCTGTTCCATGATTTACTGAACTATTATAAGTGGTAAAACTGATCCATTTGTTATCATCCAGTGCATAAAGACTTCAGGATTTAAGGAGCCTGCACTAAATAACAAAGCAATTTATATACTCATAAACTGAAAATTACAGGGAAGAAGTCCTTAAGTCATTGGTAATAGGAACCTTTTATCATATTAGTGATGATTACCAAATATTAACCCCTACTCCCCTTTTGAAAACAAAATCTTACCTTAGAATAGTTGCAATTGTTTAAAGAAATCCTAGAGACAACTTTGTATTGATTTACTGTGTAAGTGTGGCAAGTTTTATTTATTTATCTGAGTGCCATCCCTCTCCCAAGTCCCTGCATCAGCTGATGTGAGCTGATAGATGGTTCTGCCAGCAGCAGCATGTGGCTGATGTTACCTGAGGAATGGTATCAGTTGGTTCCACTACTGGATCTTCACCCAAAGCAAATTTGAGTGTAGTATCTTGAAAAGAGATTTTTTATCCTGTGTTTCAATAAACAGATAATAGTTAGCAATGGTTGGTTTCAGATTAGCCTGTTCTAAGGAGGATATAATTATGTGTCCTACTGTGAAGATGGAAATACCCTCTGCCAGGTTTTAAAAATGCATTATAAGATTGTGAGTTGTCTTAGTGTTCTCTTGAATCAAAGATTTTATGGGCAGTGGAAAGAAGATGTTGACTAAAGCTAAGCAAACATTTGCCTGGAGGTAATTTTGCTGATGACATTAGTTTCTTTTTTGTGCTCCAGAGTATCCTGAGATACTTAATTCATTCAATTTTATTCAACCAGTCTAAGTTCTCAGGGTACAGATGAGTTGAGAGCCACTTGTTACCAGTACTCAATATTTGATATCCAGCTTGCTTTGTTCAAGTGGGAATGATTACATGCTGAAACAGATTTGTTTCTTTTTGTGATCTGTATAAGCAGAGTATCTAAAGTCAAGGGGAAGATTTGCACACACACCTGGGCATTATCCAGCAGAAAATTGGAGAGCTGTACTAACATTTCAGGAAATTTAATTAAAACTCTTTTCTTGGAGCTGGTAAATTCTGATCCCACTGTCCTTGTGTTAATTCTCTGGTACTTTTCTTTCACAGACCTTATTTAAGTAAAGTCAAGTCCGTCCTCAACCCACGGTAACACCCTCCCTGATCAGACTGAAGTTGGAGTCCAGCTATGACATCTCAAAGCCAGGAGAGATTATGTGAGGTTTTCCTGTGGCTGGCAGGGTTTTCTTTGGCAGAATTATTGTCTGAGTCTGTTCTCACCAAAGAGTGAAGAAGCAGCAGCAATGCAGCACCTGCCACTGAAATTATGGATAAGGGACTGAGCTGGTACCAACTGAACAATGATCACTAATAATTTGGCTTAAATATAATCACTTAGTTACCCTGAGTCTTGTCAGGATAGAATGTTTGAGTGTTGGGAGAAATAAGCCACTGGCTTTGTTCCAGATACATCACAAATGAAGTGTTTGTACCAGACGGAGGGTCAGACCCCTCATGTTTGTCTCCCACCACCTTGCTGTGCTAAGAAAAAGGGAAGCAGAGTTTCCTGTATGCCTGGTTCTGTGGGAAGTGCTTGGCTGTGTGCATCCCATGTGTGTGTCATGGAATCTGGGGTCTGAGGAAGCTTCCATCTGCCTCCATCCTGCTTGTCCTCCCTTGGACTGCACACTGAGCACAATTCATCAAACAGCCAGGAATCCTGACTGGGCATTTTAAATTGTGCTGAGCTCTAATGACCAAATGCTTGGCTGGTTGCTCCTCAGGCTTTCCTGGGATGATATTCTGACCTCACATAATCTCTTCTGGTTTTAAGATGTCATAGCTGTACACAGCAAATGAGCACAGAAACCAATTTCTTGCATCAAAAGTGACAGGAGGGTTAAAGTAGTGGAAATTAATTGAAAATGGAAAAAAAAAAAACCCCAGAAACTGTGTGGTGAAAACACAGAGTTTATAAACCAACCAAACTGTACATAAAGTTTCACTTCAGTTGCTCTTCTGCATTTATGCTGAAATCCAAAAATCAAGAACCAGAAAAAATACAGCAAAACCCACCCCCTTAAAACTGTAGTGACTCAGGAACAGATTAAGGGCTTGTTTTGTTTCCATACTTCCTAACAATTTGCACTTTTTCATTTCATATACAGCCATGATAGATGAGGCTGCTAAGGTGTGGAAATTAAGCACAAGCACAAATATTTCTAGCCTTCTAAATGTTTAAAATTATTTTCTGTATTCTATGTAAATTATGTGAGATTTTAGCGTTGTTGCAGCTCATGTATCATGTGCATCAGTGGTAACTTTTCTTGGGGATGTTTAGGTGAAAGAAACCAGTTCATTACCAGTAACATCAATGTAATCATTACGATCACATTCCCTCTCTCCTTTATTGGGCTTTTTGGTTTTTAAGAGTTATTAAATCCCTCTGGTTTAAATTCTGAAGAATAGAGATGTTGGTTGAAAGCACAGACTCATTAAAGTCAGTAAGTTTTGTCTTTGCGGTCCATTAGTTAAATGTATGATTTTGATACCCTTCTGCATGATCATACAGCACCTAGAAAAACAAAGATCATACCAACTAGCACTGAGCTTGTTTTAATATTCTTGCAGTTCTTAGGAGGTTTATATCCCCTGCAAGAAGAGGAACTTAGTCTGCATTTTCTTGTCTTCCAATGCAGTAAGCAGAAATATCAGTGCTATTTCCAATCTTCTGTGTCATTAATAAATATGCCAAGATATGTCTATGAGTTATGGCTCTTTAATAAGGTAATGGAACTCCTAGAATCTCGAGCTTGATTTTTCAGAAATGGGAACTGTTTAGGTGCCAGTAAGAATGTGCTGATCACATATATAACTAATCTTGATTAATTATGAGTACAAAATTTATTATTTCATTTTTGCTATTACTAACTATTTTTATCTATCCTGAATCTCTCACCAATCCCTTGTGATTCTGTAGGGAAAATATATGATATTCTGATCGATTATAAAAGTTCAGGCTGTGGTACGAGCTCACACAGCAATGCTGGTTCTGAAGCTGAAAGTACCTGGAAGAGCCCCTGTGGAAGAGCCTCATGTGAGCATCTCTGGAAGCATCAGAGGAACCAGGCCATTACAGCAGCAAATAGCAAATGCCCAGATTTTTAACAGAGTTTGACTGCCTGTTTTTTAAAAGAACAGCAAGGTTCTCATTGATTTCAATAGCCTTTGACCTGAACCCAATGTCAGCTCTCTTGGACCAGCCTTTGTTAAAATGATTGTGGTCAGTACCTTCTATTTACTTTCTTCACACTGTTTGCAAATCCAGAACGTGCAAGAAGTGACCTTAGCAAACAGGGTTTGGTTTAAACTTCAGCCACAGGTGCAAAAAACAGAGTAATACACCAGTTTTCAGTCATCTTTTTATTCACATTTTTCTACCTGCACAGGACCTACAGATGAACTAACAAAGTATTGAATGATATCTGTACGAAAAATAAAACACTTCAAATGAATGTTTTTTGTACAGCAGCATGAGAAACTGTTCCTCTTGTTTGAAGGAATAAGATATGAAGAATTGACTGTGTAACCAATTTAATAATTAAGATAATTTAGAATACAGAAAGAGAAGTTGAAAGCCATGGGGGCACTATTCCCTGAAGTTTCATATGCTGCCTATTCTCCAAAACAGGGAAATTTTGATACAGAAGTGACTTATAGGCAATAGCTGCGCACAGTCTTTTATCATTTTAATAAAATCTTTAACCATTCTTTGAGAATTCTAAAGCCTCCTGTGTTCGGTTGAGGTGCAGGGATAGAAAGAACTGGTGGCTGGCAGATGTTCAGATACATTATCAGAAAATGTAGTTTCAGCCTAACCAGTATAATGTAATTCATTCTAACATGATGTTTTGGGTTTATTACAGTGCAAGTGACTACAGAACACAGTGCACTATGCAGAAGACTAAACGAGGTGAAGGTGTACAGCTTAAAGGTGACTGGGTTAGGCCTGACAGAGTGTTGAGTGTTGGTGGGTAAACTGACAGATGGTTTAAACTACTCAAAACTGGAAACAAAAGTTTTTTCTTTTCCTCTTGGAATCTACCTGTGTGAAGGAAGTGGCTTTATTTCATGAGACTGCACTAAACTTACGTCAGCGTTATTGTTGTTGCGCGTTACAGTAAAAATTATCACTTTAGGAATTGTTGTGTTAAATCTTTGTCTTTTGCCTCCCCTAAAAGAGGCAACAACACTTTACCTGGCCATAGTATTTTGCAGATCATAAATAGCTCGGTGTGTGTATGTGTTTATCTGTATAAACTTCTGTATCTCTTTATCTGTATAAACTTCTCTATTGAAATTGTAGCATAAAATGCCATATGAATTGTTTGGTTCACTTTTCTGTTAAATCTGTCAGCTCTGAACTGTCAGGGGTACAGCAGTTATTTTTACTTGGACTTCACCCTGGTGGCAGATTCCAGTTGGTTTAGTGCTATGGATTTTAGTTTGCTCCCCCCAGTCTTGTTTTTGCTATTTTGTCTCCTCGTTATGGGCTGTTTCAGCAGGTGCCTCTCCATTTTCCACCTACCTTGGTGCAGTGAGTGATTATGCAATTTAGTTAATGCATTTGAATTATTTAGGTGACATTTTACCTTATATGGTCAGGCTGAATATGTAAATAGACCAGAGTCTTTAAGTAAAAATAATGATTTTTTTTTTTTCTTTTCTTTTTTAGGAGTGTAATGTCTGTGACCAAAGATAACGAATAAATAATCAAACATAAAAATAAGGCAAAATTTCTGTTTAATCTCATTTCCATGACTATTTTTATGACTCATCATCTTAGCTATTATTCTTTATAATATATAGTTGATGCACTTAGTGGACAGACCGTGTGTATGGCTCTGCACATCAGCACCCGAAATGTGTCATGGTCAGGGTGTGGCATGCACCAGTTTGTGCGGTCAGGATTGATTTTCAAGTCCAGTAATGCAGCCTTAAAAGTAAATAAGATTTGTCTCCTGTACTTTTAAAAATTGTTGCTTACCTGAGGATGCTGTTGATCACTTTACTAAGTATATTGTGTGTTTTAATGAGATGGGTTAAGTGAGATAAAAATACTTTCTTGTAGTAAAGGATAAAAGTCCAAGTGTCAATCAAATGAACTCGAGTCCCTTGCATGCTCACTCATTTGCATAAAGTACCTTAACAAAAAAAAAAAAAGAGTGAAAGATTGCAGTTCTCTTTATTAACCTTTGTTAACTATGCAAATCACCATCCTAACTTTGATTTTAAAATATGTATTATGGTAAGGAAAAAAAAAATCCTCCCATAAATAAGTCAAATTAGCCTAAACACCTTTCCTATGGTCTGATTTACTGTTTGTATTCCCTGTTTCTCTTGTTGGCAGTTCTCTCCCGGCAGCAGGAACAGCAGCAATAACACTGTGGAGACAGTAGATGGCTGTAGAAAAGTGTGTTGAACGCTCCTGTGTGAGCGTAATAAGATTGGGAAAGGCCTTGACCTGACTGGATGCAGCTTTTATCTGAAGTACATTTAAAGAGATAAAGGAGAAGCAGGGTGCAGTACATGTTCCTTTCTTTTCTGTAGGAGCTTTGCTTTGAGTTTAAAAATTTCTCAAATGCAGGATTTGTGAACTGGGTCCTTCAGCAGGGAGAGGTAATGGCTTGAGTGCCACCGGAGTCATTCTGAGGATTCCCCTCCTCCCTCAAGATGTCTTAGAAATCCTCCTATAAATTCTTACGGAGGGGGTGTCTGTAGATCCCATAATAATAATAATCAGGAAGTGGTATATTCCCATTTATTTATTTATTATTACTACTTTTTTTTTTTTTCTCCACCTCCCCCCCCCCCCCCCCCCCCCCCCCTCCAGTGTAGTTGGCTGCCTTTAGTGCACGGACCTGCTCATTAAATAGATACACCAAGAACTGTTACCTAAGCAAGCTTGACAGTAAAGAAAGGACAGACTGAGTTAGGGAGGAAAAGGGAAGAAAAAAGACAGCCTGAAGCAAGTCACTTCACACGCAGAAAGAGCCACTGAACGAATGCTATTCTCATAAACAAACTAAAAAAAATACCTTGTATAAGAAGAGAACTGTGAGGACTTGACAGAAAAAGGCAAGATTTTCTACCCACTGTTTTCAGTTTTCCTTCCAGACATACTTGGTGAAGTAAGGAGACTTCTGTTTGCTGACAGAGCCCTTGATTTCTTTCAAGATGATGATGTATTTGTGGGTAGGTAGTGTCTCTCTCCATGTCAATCTTTTGTTAATAAATTGACTTTGGGACTGTGGATTTTAGCCTGTAGTTGCAGCTTGTTTTGTGCTGTGTAAGGTGTGTGTGCTGCAGGGTAGCGTGGCTGGGGTGCAGAACATGTGCTTGCATTTCCAGGCAGGGTTTAAACAAACCGGTTCATTAACGTGAAGCTGAAATTTATTTTCAAGGTTTGCAGGATGTGGCAGAGTGCACTGCTTTCTTTTCATTGCCTTAGAACATATTGCAATTGTGTAAGATCCACTCTGTGGTTCAGTTACAAAGCGAATGCTGCATCACTTGTGGCTGCTCAGAATTTGCTTTCTTTGTAAGAAATGAAACAATCTTAATGTGATTAAAACTTCTAATGTGTGTTACTTAACCCACTTGCTTTTATACTAATTGTCACAGTCTGTCTTGGCTTTTGAAGTTTCTGGCAATTGACAACTGCAGGTAAAGAAATAGATATTATGTTCCTATTTCTGTGATTTTATATTCAGCATTGTTCTGATTCCTTGCAGCAAAATCTGCTCACCTTAAAAATAATGTTGTGTTGTGGCATGTATGTTTTGAATTAGTAAAGCTATTAACCTGTGAATTCATCCAGGTTTTGATACAGAACGTTTTTTTTTTCTTAGCAAAAAAACCCACAAAAAGATCAGTGAACAAATCTGCATACTTAAAAGCTTTTCTGTGTTCCTCTTCAAAGCCTGTGTATCTTCTGGGAAAATACTTTAAACTAATCTCATTTGACAATCTGTTTATTTATTTATTTAATTTAAATGTATGTAAAAATAGGCGTGCAGCTAATCTGGGCCACCTCTGCAAAACAGGCTGCAGAGGGGCAACACTGAAGTCCTAGAGGTATTATCAGCAATCACTCCTCTTTGTAAATCACGCGTGGTTCATGCTGTAAATCTCCCTTTATGCTTTCTTCTCATTGCTGCTGGCCCTCCACTATATCTTAGTAACTTTGGTCATCCATGCAAAAGGCACTGTATGTAGACTTTTAAGTTTCTCATTGCAGTACTCTGACCTGTGCCATGGTTTTGGGAGCTCACCAATTGCTGAGCCCTTATGATTTTGTTTTTTTTCTTTTTTTCTGGGTTCTGTAGTACAAGTCCCTAGAATTTTCACCAATGTGTCTGTGCGTTTAACAGCAACCCCAACTGCTGCTTGTTTTTAACCCTTACCACGGTTCTGTATTGAAGCTGCTGGTGCAAGGATTAATTTAGTTCTGGTTTTAGATTTATAAATCAGATCCCTCAGTTGCAGCAGTCTGTCTTTCATTCAGTTTGTGTTGTGGTGTTATAGCTGCCATCACCCAAAGGAGATGCACAGTAAATATTTGAGGATAAACCCTTTCTAATATGCACACTAGGGTGAAAGGACATGCATTGTTTGGTATACTCTGCTTCTCTGTGGCACAGGATCAGAAGGTTTAAAAGCCAGGGAACTTCTCCTTCCCCAAGCCTAGGAATCTTTGTTAATTTGAAATTTAGTGAAATACATTTTCTTGCAGGTAACTATGCAGTTTTCTATCACTTTTAGTGTGTTGTATTTTATATTATTGGTGAACTTTCCTAGTTATTCATTTTAGAGATATATATATAAATGCTTTAAGCAAAACAACCACAGTAATAAGCAGTTTCTGATGGTACCACTTCCTGGTTTCAAAGCTTCTAGTAATTAATATAACAGTTCTAGTAATTAATATTTTACATTTAAAAGTGTGTTCATTCCATTTTTATTTTGTCCTTTTTACTTACATTTTAAGAGGTATGTTTTGTTCTGGTTTTCTGATTTGCAGAATTCTTTAAACAGCCTGCCTCTCTTTTGGCACTCCTACACCTGGGTATTAAGCATTCTTACCATTTGCAACTGAACTTTGCTAGTCTAAATTTTTTGTATAAGGTCTCAAGATTAGTCGGAAGAAGCAGAGAGAATGAACTTTCTTTTTATATGAATTGTAGCAGAACATTATTAGTTTGTGGTTTTTTTATGGAAATAGAGGAATTGTACTCATAGATTTTTTTTTTTTTGGAAATGTTGCGATTTTTAAAGTCTGTACATTAACTAGGCATGTAGAGGTACCTAAGATGCAGCATATGTAAAGAGATGCAGTAGGTAAACAAGAGACTTTTAATATATGTAGGTGCAAGGTATAAACTCACAGCAGCACTTGAAATGCTTTCTCCTGGCATCACATCAATATTTTATATAATTATAAAAAGCTTCTCAGCAATACTATTAAAATTTAAAGTAGCCAGCTTGTGTGAAAATGTAGTCTTCCCCTTTTTAAAGGGCTTAAAATTAATTTGCTACATTGACTGAGAATTTTTCAGATTATTCACTCGTTTATGTGGCAGTGCTTACCTGTTATTTCATTTCACGTATAATGTAGAAACATTTTGCAATATTTACAAAGAAAAAGAACATTTTGATTTCTTCCCATTTTTTAATGTCTTACTAAGCAGTATCCTGGAACAGTTTGATGTCTTTTTTTTAGGTCTACTGATGACAGTGATATCAAGTTCCTTTTATTGCAAGCAGACTGCACTGAACGTGTTTAGCTAACTAAAAACATTGTGCAGGAATGCAGAGCACAGACCCTAATTCAGTCTCTTGAATGGAACAGTCTTGATTAGTTGCTGTTTTTTAAATACTTATTTCAAAATTTCAAAAAGTAGAGAAAGTTTTTAGTACTGTTAACCCTGCCAAGGGAAATCCATAATTGTTGACAACCTAAGCGATTAAATGTTGTTTATAGTTATACTTTCCTCCTTCCCTGGATAAAGGAGATCTTTTTTGGTCTGGTACTTTATGTGCAGACACCTGTGCTGTAGGAATCAGAGTTCATCAATGTCAGAGTTCACACTGACCAAGAAACTTTGAAGTCTTTCAGGCATTACTGATTTAGGAACCAGTGAAGTCAAAAGGGCCTGTATTCTTTCTGAGGGGTGCAGACCCTTTTACGTGTGCTGCTGCTGCAGTTTAATCCCCCTTTCTCCCCAAAGTAAGATTATTGCAGTGACTCAGGGTGTTCTGGATCACTGCAGATTATCATTCACCTTTCCTGTGTAACGCACCTCCCCAAAGGTGATGTGGTTTTTCTCAGAATGTAACAAATACATGTTTGGGGTTTTTTTTCTAGTTACAGCGCTCTAAAGTTGCTGCCTTGTGCTTAGCTTGGCTAAAGCAGTGTAACTATTGGTGAGGGAAAATGAGAGTTGATGGCTGAAAGCTGAGACTGCTCCCAATCTTTCATAGAGTCCCCAGTCTCCCAAACCCCCTCTTTCTGTGCAGTATTCCTCCTCCTCTTTTTCATATTTTGAAAAATAAGCATAGTTTGTCCATGAGAGCACAAACAGCTGCCTGATTCCCCAGCAAACAGTTCCATGGTGGTTGTTTTCCATCTGGTTGTTCAGAATGGACTATTCTGAGGTCTCCCTGACCTCATGTTCAACTTTCATATTCCGAGTTAGAAGTCAAGGGTTTAAAGTTACTTCGTGTCGTGAAGAAGTCAAATGTAATTAAATGTTGTCCTGAGAAAAACTGGAACAAAATCATTGGCAAATACATTTTTAAAATGCAAATTATTAGTTTTCCATGTTTTGTTGTATGCTACAAAAATGCTGGACTAAAATTACCTTAATGTACCATAATACAGTTTGATAAATTTTATAAACATCTAATTAATGTCTGCTTAGTCAGAGGTGTGCTTCATTCCTGTCAGTCTGCTGTTCTTTTTAATAATAAGGAATGAGTTGTCAGAAATTTTGTGTATATTTAGCAGAGATTTTTTTCAGTAGCAGCTTCAGAATGATACTTGATCAAACAAGGCAGAAAAACATGTCAGCAAATGAAGTTTGTTTTTTTTTTCCCAAAACCAGAGTAGGCAGATACAAAGAAACAAATTTAAAAAAATGCGTATGCAATAGCAACAAGGTAACTTCTTCTGGCAATAAGATACTGTTTTGACAACTCTGTACAATGAAGCTTTTGGGTCCAATATAGTGAATTGTTCTTGTCTGAATTAGCAAAATGTTCCTTAGATGAACATCTGGGAAGAAGTCTGGAGGAAAAGGAAGTAACAGACTCTAGCAAAATTTAATCTGGCTATTTAGGAATTTAAACTCTTTATGGTTGCATTTCTGGTCTTTCTCCTATTTAGAGACATCCTAATACACACAGGAATCTGTGTCAGCTCACATATTCAAAAGCAGATGGCATTTTATTCAGCTGACCAAAGTCTGCATGTATTTATGCACTCCCAAATGTATGCAGGCACAGAGTGTGCCTTTCTCCTGGCTTAGAGAAGGGTGTCATTTCAAGCCTAACTTGTGCTCCTTGTGTACTCAGTGCTGCAGGACACCTTTGTAAGGTCTTTTTTTTTCTAAAGGAAATGAGAACCGTAAACAGATGTGAAGATGACTGAAATGATAAAGGAACAAAGCCTTATGATTTTTTAAATTGGAGTAAGGAGAAAATACAATGCTCATAATTTTTTTAAATGAACTTTACTTACTGTGTATTTTGCAGCATTGTCATTGTGTGCATTAAGCAAAGAATTGCTGCCTTAAATGAGGACTTTCCAAAACCACCCTAGACTAAGACAAAATGCACAACTGACTGTGCTTCAAGAGCTACAGACAGTGAAATCCAGCATGAACTAATCTGAAAGAATGAATGACTATGTTGGAAACATTGTCAGTGGAACAGTTCTGCAGTATAGATTTTATTGCATAGAATTATTGGGTAATCAAAGTATTTAGATCCTTTTAGTTAAGAAAAATCAAACATGTCTGCTGAAAAGCTGCAGGTATCTTCAGAGTCTAAGTGATCCTCATTCTGCTTTCCACTGAGACCTTGAATAAAACATGTGGCTTTATTCTCTGTATCTGACTGCCTGACTGCTGATGTTGAATAAATATGTGCCTTTTATTATTAACACAGAAAAATACAAAATGATTTCATAATAGAGTATGCTGATGTGAATAGTAAGGATCTTCAAGGGTATCTGACTCAATAAACTTGAATGATGAAGTATTGCAATTTATAAATCTACAATCTTGATGGCTAAAATGAAAGGGCTGACTGAATGAAAACAGGATTACAATTAGTTATGGTAGAATCTAAGATAACTCTCAGTAGGCTGCGTTTATGTATCTATTGGAACACACACATAAGTTGGCTTAAAAATCATATGTCTAATAATTCATGTGTGATGACAGAAGCTAAAAGTCACACTAGTATGCAAAGCATGAAGACATTCAGCAAAATCACCTTTTTTAGTGTGAAAAGAGAAATGAAACAGAAGAGAAAAGTGATTTCAGTTCAGAACATTTGACTTTGGTCATCCAGCACATTCGGTTCTTGAAGGGTTTTCTTGACCTGTTACAGTGTTTTGTAGAACCCCATTCTGTTATTTATGGAGGGTAAGAATGGGACGAGAACAAATCAGGATGATGCTCTGTTATGTCCAGCACTGCAGATAGGCAAGCGAGGCAGCTTTGGTTTATAAAAGCAATGTACATTCCTTTAGACACAAACACGTGTAAGTGTTTGATGAAACTGAGTTTAAGCAGGATTAAACTGAGTTTGTGTCAAGAATATATATATATATTGTTATCATTATTATTACTAATTCTTGCTGCAGAATCAGTGCATTTTTTGTAAAGCAGCATGACAGACTTGCTCTGCCCTCTTCTGAAGTTGCATTATATACTCTGTATACTTTAATTACCTAATCTGTTCTCTCCCCTTACTTTAGCAAGGAGTCACACTTGTCCAATTAACCTTATCTTTGTCGTGTCCCTCTTAATAGCATTGGTTTCCATCAGAGCTTTGAATGAACTGCGTGGGTGTCTTTATCAGTCCAGGGATGTTTGTGTGAGGAAAGAATTGAACAAAGACTGCATGAAATGTGTCTGGGTGAGCAGGTTAGAGTCCTCCTATTGTCCCACTATTATTATCCCTTAGTGGAAATCCTTCCTGAACACCACTTCTGTGACAATCTGGTGGGTTTAAGCTGCTACATCTACAGCTGTAGAACCGGAGCTACTGTTGGAATGGTCTTAGTTGGGGAGACAGAGGAATGAGCAAGTCCTGAATATTCTTCTGGGCAGTTGAGAAACCTTGTTTGTATCTTGAGTTTAATTTCTTGATATGTTCCCTTTGGATATTCATTCCAGTGAAGTGTGCCTGTTGGAGAAGCTGTCATAGTCCCTAAGCCAAGATTTTGCTTATCTTTTCACTTTAATGTGCAAGTACCACTAGGCTGGATTTACCTTTTATAACTAGTTTGACTGTCTCACAGTTTAATCAACAAAAGGGGACGTTTACCAATCAAAGGCAAGGTATCTGTTCCCGTCTTCTTTTGATGTCTTTCCATATGGCTTCCTTTTTCTCTTCTGCTCCTGGATTGATATCCTTCCCTTGCCAAACAGATGAATGTGTGTTTGGATCCTTGTCATAACCTAGAATGGAAATCCACCTGTTCTGACTGCAACTGAAAGCTGAAGTCCGACATTTCTGCAGAAATGGCTGCTTTTCACAGAGGCTTCTAACACACTAGGTAAATTTTTCCCCATCAGGATGGCAGTTGTGTCATGGGTTGGACCCATCTAGCAGCCAAATTCCCTCTCAATCTCTGCCTCAGTGGGACAGGGAGGGAGGAGGGGTGGGAAGAGCTGGAGTGAGAAAGCTCCTGAAACAGCAGAAAAACAGGGAGATCCTTATCCCTGTCACAGACACACGGACTCGCCTTGGAAGAAATGACATTATTTATTGCCAATTATAATTTCTGCCAATTAATTTTGGCAATTTAATTTCTGATTCAGGTCGTGGAAAACAAAACCAAGAACCCTTTTTGTTATCACCACCAGTTAAACTCCCTTTCTTCAGTGAGGCAGTGAGTGATGTGGAGGGATTGCAGTCAGGACACAGGAGTTTCTCTCTTCAGCTCCTTCTCGCTCTTGCTGTGCTCCCAGTGTGATCCTCTATGGGCACAACACAGATTTAAGTCAGCCAAACACGTCTGACTGAGGCTGTTTATTGGCATTTCAAGTTTTCTTCAGAGATTGTTGTTTGTAGAGTTTTGTACATTTAATCTTCTGCGATTTATATATGAGATACAGGGACTCCTTTTACAGAGGAGAAGCTGATGTATGTTTGGATTTTACTTTCAGTGAGCTTCTCCTCACATATAATTACAGGAATTCAAGGAAGGATAAAATGTGACAATGTATTTGTGAATTGCGAGATTTAACAGAGACCGAAGTAGATCTTATTATTGATGTGCTTCCTGCTTCATTAAATTCCCCTTAAGGTTTGCAGCATGGATATGGATCATTTGCAATAATAATTATGCAGTGATCGATTGATTGTGTCTGACATTGTACTTGTCACCTTGAAATGCAAAAACCATTTATTTTCGAGTGTGTGCACGTTTCTCTCTAGCGTTCGACACCAGCATGCACTGCTTTGTGGTAGAGAGGGATGCATTTCATAAAGTTGGGAACTTCATATTAACCTTTACCTAAAATGCACTGCCACTGGTCGTTTTACAGAAATGAAAATTGCCCAACCAGCAATGGTTTTAGATTAGAAAACACAGTCTTAAGTTTGGAAGGATTGTTCAAACTGGAATGTTTGTATTTCACTTGATTCCTGCCTGTGTGTTACAAGCATGGGACTTTCAATAGGTCTGTGATGAGCTAGCATGCAACGAGCACACTTGATAAAACTGAGATCTCTGCTTTTGGAACTGGTGTGTGTTCTTGGAAAGTCTGCTTCACTGAGACTCTGATTCAGGGCAGTATTAATTGGAAAATCAGCAAGAAATGCTTCAACTTCAGTCATTCTTTGAGTTTAATACTGTACATTTTGTGTTTTGAGTGGTGTAATCATCGTGACCATGCAATCCTCCTTTTATTAAGAATTTTTGTAGTAATGAATGAAACTTTGTCCTTTGGGCTTTCAGAATTTTGTTTCTATTGAAATTCCAGTGAAGCAGCTGGTTGGTGGCTGCAGTTAAAGTGGAGCTGATCTGTGCTTTCCCAACTAACGTTGAAGCAACAGCCAAGAGAAACGTTGCATTTCTAGATATTCCACTTGGAGCTTTTGCAGAACATCCGTTGTTATGGAGTAGGAAGTGAAGACCAAAACTATGTTTGTTGAGATGTGATTTGATTAAAAAGTGACTTTTTCAAAGCTAAAAGCTAGCTTGAGATTACATCAAACCAAATATATATAATTACTTTTATTTGAGATTTAAACTTTTGTTCAGTCAGAGGGCTAGTTTATTTGAGCTTTGGTTTGTTTTAATCAGGATTTTTAAAACAAATGTATAAGTTCTTTTATTAAAAAATAAAATTCAAAATTGTCAACATTCTTTAGGATGAAATGTTGTGCAGATGGTTTTTTTCCCCCCCCAAGGGTGAACATAGATGAGCATATACATTGGAATATGGAAGTGTTTAATTTATTGATTCTCATACAACCAATTTGAAGAGTAACTGCAGTGTTAATATTAAGGTGACAACATTGATTGTACTGCTGATTTAAAAATTAGCAACCCTAGTTTTTACCACAGTATGGATATTGAATAGAGCTTACAAAACTGCTTTAAAACTGCGATATAAGAAAAATAATTCTTTTTTTTTAAGCAGTTATTTTTTATTCCACACCATGTGTTGGATAACTGAAACACCTAACCTGAGGAAAAGACTGTTACTGATTGTGCCTGCTGTTTTCAACAATTGTACTTTTTTAGCTCGTGAGTTTTTCAGAAAATATCCCAAGTCAGTGCTATTAATATGTAATTTTTTACTTACTTCCCATGTTCTTTCTCCAGTTGAAGTGGTGAGAAAACTGAGGGAACTTTGTTTTGTGAGGGAACACTCGCAGTGGCTATGATTGTTTGTCCACTTGTGCCTTCACACTCCAGTCTTGTCTGGGAAATGCAACATCCCAGTAACAACAGGAGCAGTGGAGGAAGAAGGAGAAAACAAGAGATGTCACTGAAAGGGAATGAAAATGAAGGAGAGAGAGGTCAAGGGGCTGAAATGAAAGGAGAATATTTAAGATCAGAACAGTCACTGTCCTTTTCAGTTAAATGTGAAGAAATCGTGTCCTCTTGCCATCACTAAGGTTCTACTTCTAAAGCAACCTGCAGGGTGAACTTATTTTTTGTCTTCGTGTGTTTCAAACCCTATTTGCTGCACAGAATCTGGAGTAACTTGGTAATGCTGTTAATAATAATGTCTTTGCGATGCTTTGGTTGTAGATGTAGATGGCACCACCCTCTTAGACAAGGAAAATTAATTCCAACAGAGATCATTTGTAGAAAAAAACCACCTTTATTTTGGGGGGGTCATTTTGGCTGAAAGTCAATTAAAAACTTGCTTTAGAAAAGGGTCTGTTTTACTCTCCTGGTGGGATTTGGCTACATTTCTTTGAATTGGATGGCTTAAGAGTCACAATATTTTGGTTGGTTTTTTGTTTTTTTTTTTTGGTTTTTTTTTTTTGTTTTGTTTTGTTTTTGTTTTTTTTTTTTTTTGGTGCGTGTCTGGCAACATGTTTGACTCTATGGATAGCAACAGAATAATACTAATAGGGTGGAAATTTTCGAATTGTGTATTGGATAATTCCTCATGAGAAGTAGGACAAGTAGAAGAGGTTGCTCTCAAGTAAGGGAAGAAAGCTGATCTAATACAATGACAAAATTACAAATGCTATAGGAAAAATATGCTGGAGACAAATGATGAATGTGGAATTAAGTCTTGTAAAGACTAGGAAGGTAATTTGATAATACATACAGGCCTAGCTGAGGTGGCATAAAACATCTCATTGTACAACTCACGTGTGAGAAATCCTGTGGTGTGATGCAGTGATGTGTTACTGGCACTTGTAAAAGTTCCTCATGCACTTCTGTTTCTTACTATTCATTATTAATGTGTGTGTTAAACATTTACTCTCTCATTTCAGAAGGTTATCATATGCTATTAATGTAAAACTACACAGTGAAACCAAAGATAACAATCTTGTTTTAAGTTAATATATGGATGTTCACAGCCAGTGAACAAATTCTTAATTTAAATTGGTTTATAAAAAGCAATTATAAACAGACAAGTCAAATTTATCTCTTTGCTATAAAAACCATGCACAAGTGAGCCACGTGTTCAATTGGAATCTTTCCTGCTGAAAAGCAAGCCTGTTCATGTCTTATTCTGTTGGACATGGAGAAATTAATATTTACTCCTGTTTTGCAGCAGTGTTTTACACACTGGAGAATTTCTTTCTTTTCTGTGATACTACTGAAGTAATATGGTTCAGTCATCTTTTAATTGAAGTTACTCCAATTTACTTTAGAGATATGTCTTATCAGGGAACAAATTTAATAATGTTATCACAGTCAAATAAGCCAAATATGACCAAGCTGCTCTTCAACAGAATAGTCTCAAACAGTAAAATTTATTGCATTTTTATTTGGGCAACTATAGCAATTTCAGTTATTTTGCTTAATAGTTTATCACTGAGTTATGACTGTGTATTGGAAAAAATCCTGGGTGGAATAGCCAAGAATAGCCAAGGAGTTTTAGGATAGACCTGAGAATGATTTCTCAGTGTCACATCATCACAGCACAGTACCCCTTACTCGCTGTTTTCACCCCTGATCATTTACTGGGAATTGCTGATTTTTGAAATCACATGTGTGACCCTAAAGAACCCAAATGTGTTGAGCAAGAGGTACTTGCATGGCATGAGAGCTGATTCCTGGATACCCCGTTTAGAAATCACACTGGAGAAGTTTACTGTTGATTTCTTTAAATCTCCCTCATCTCTATTCAGGAAGAATTTCAGATTAAAAGCTTAAATCTCTATACTGGGTCTGGCTGTGATGGAGTTTATTGTCTTCCCAGCAGCCATGTGGTGCTGTGTTTAGGTTTGAGGCAGGAACAGAGTTCATACCAACCCCTATTTTGGCTGCTGCTGAGCAGTGCAGGCACAGCATCAAGGGTTCCTCTTTTTCCCACCGTGATTCCTACAGTGGGTGGCTGCTGGGGATGGCAAGAGGCTGGGAGGGGACACAAGCTGGGCACATCCAACCTGAGCTGATCAAAGGTGTGTTAATGCTCATCAATAAGAGTGGACTTAACCTGTGTTCACTTGCCTAACCTGGCCCTTTCCCACCAAGGGAAATCCTGATCCTTGCTGCACGCTTCCCCTGCTTCTCAGCCAGCAAATCAATACTTCCACCCTTCTTGGAGTCATTTTCCTCTCAGACTTTGAGATTCTGCTGGGTGATTACTCCCATCCTTTGCAGTTTCTCTGAGTCATCCCCAGTGCTTTGAGCTCAACATGATGATTCCATTATTTTGGTATTCATATACAGTTTTTTGTCAGGATGCCAAACTACTCTTTGAGAAGCTCAGGTCACAAACAGGGAAAAATATTTTCAAATTGGTTATATCCTTGATGACTCTAAATGAAATGTAATTTGATATAATTCAGGGTTGGAATTAAAGCATGTAAACTTTGTGGAATGTTTTTTTATGTTTTAAAGAACTCTTGCAAGCAACAGAGACTGCTCTGCCAAGATTCAAAATGCAAAGTGCTTAAAATGGATGGTACTCACCCATGTGGATAAGGAAGTTCTTTGTAATAATATATTTCTCCCTTGTAGATTGCAACATGGTTTAGAATAATGATTTTTATATTCAATAATACATCCAGATTCAGTTGTAATTCTTAAGTTACATGTAGTACTCCAGGAAAATAAATATTTCATTACCAAGTGTCAGACTTATGGGCTAATTAACATTTCAGGAATGAAAGAAGTAGTGTCATTAGCTCTACTCATAGAACTAACTATGAAGGGTGTTGTTCCTCACTACTCCTGTGGAATTTCTGCAATGGAACTGAATAGACAGAATTATTAACAATTAAATTTTGGTGTTGAATGAGAGGAGTCCAATTTATGATGAGATTGCAGAAGACAGAGAAACTTCCATAAAGCCAGTTCAGGGACCCACGTGCTCCAAGAAGTCAGTGGTGAATATGTGGGAAGTCTCTGAATGCCAAGAGCATTTTTCAGTCCAATTAGCAAAATAATACCTGATCTCTTTCGGTGACAAGGAGGAACTCTGGCAGTGTATGAGACTGAGATGTTTAAGTGTCAGCTTATGTTAAATGCTTTATCTTTTGAGGAAAGGGTTTGCAACTAAAGCACCTGGGGTCTAACTCCAAAAGGGCAATACTCCCAAGTTTAAATATTTAATGCTTGTTTTTCAGCATTCATCTGTTTGCTTATTTGTTTTCTTGCAGCTAACTAGTGTTGCAGGAATTGTCTAGGAAGGCTTGAGGGGAAGATACATGGAGGAAAAAGCAGACATAAAATTCAGGGCTTGAAGTAGGCTTTCCAGTAGAAAGTTGGCTTTCCAACTCCACAGTAAAGTTCAAGGTAGCAATAATTTTGTCCTGCTGTCTCCTGTGAGACAGGTGTAGAAGCCTTGTGACAATATAAAGCACAGTGCTAAACTGTTTAATGATTGATTTGGACAGTTTAGTACCCAACAGGGTTGTTAGGGCAAAATTCGCCTCTGCAGTGAAATACCCAAAGTAAAAGACTGAAGACTGTCAGGCTCTTCCCAGTGAACTGAGGTGTGTGATTCAGCCTGGAAAGGTTTAAACAGGAGGGGAATTCCATCCTTTCATTTGGAGACTTTCTGTCATTCACAACATTTGGAATGTTGTGCAAATCTGTCAATGGCATTTTCTTTCTGTCTTCCCAACTGGGGCATATTGCACATTGAAGACAGAGATTTTCAGAGAGAAAATTGTAGGAATTTTCCCTGGAGTTTTTGCATTAGGGTGGATAGTTCTGTCCAGAGATCTACTGTGAGCAATTTTTAATGGCAATCTTTGCACTTTCATAGTTGCACAATTAGGCCACAGACCTGTCAGTATGTGAAGTCATTTATAAAAGGTAGGAAACTGGCATTTTGTATAATAACAGGTATCAGTGGAGAATTTTTTTAATCAGAGCCTTGTGGCTTCAGCTTTTACCACAGAGTATCATTTGGGTTATTTCAAGCAAGCAAAATATTGGATATTTCTTCTCAGTTTGTTACAGAATAATTTGTTTTCCATTGACAAAAAAATATAGAATCTTTATTTCCATTGCTGTAAGCAATCGTTAATATTAGGGACAAGTATTGGATTATTCTGGATCCATCAATTCTTCCAGGTGTACATTACAACAGGCATATTTCAGAAAGAACTAGGTTTCAAATAGTATCTACAAGCTCAGAAATCTACTAGCTTTGAATATTTCAGACTGGAGGGAAAAGAATGATCCGGGCAAAAAAAGGAGCACAAAACGAAACTTTATCTGAGCTTTAAGGCTTTGTGTTTGACTACAATAAAAAGTACCTGAAATGCTAATCACTGATCATTCTAAAGGGTTAAAGTATTTGCAGCCTAAACCTGCATTATACAAAGTAATTTATTAATTTACATGTATTTGTATGTGATAGCAGGTCGTTGAGGCATGTTTCTCTGATCTACAGTGCATAATAAGCGTATGAAATATCTGTTCCACAGTGTCTTTGGACTTCACAGGAACAGTCACATTTTGAAATACCGTGGCTAATCTAAAACTATCCAGCTAAAACTATCCAGCTGAACAGAAAAACAAAACCAGTCCCAAATATGAATAAATGATTTGCTACTTAATATGTCAGTGTTTTTTGTCAGGTTGATAACATTAGGCTCGGCTGCATTCAATTCTAAACCCTGCAATATTTGAAGCCTGATATTGTGCCTCGCTAAATTTAATACATGGACCTCAGTAATAGAGGAAATCACTTTAGCACTTGGCAGTTTGTAATGCTGTATAAAATTGACTGCCCTGCAAACACAATAGCGATAATAAAAATTGTGGTCAGTAGGGGGGTGTAATGCATTTTCCAGCTTCAGCAAAGGTCCAGAGGAGATTTATTGAGATTTTGCTGTTTGGGTGAGGATCAATAGAGCTTCGTTAATAATTCGTTGTAAGGGCACCCTTCAGGGATCTGACATTTTACTTTAAAACTTTGGTAATTTTGAAAGCATGCCTGGTGATAACAATGTCAAGTCCCTGTGTTTTGTGGGCATGGATTTTTGCATTCACTTTGTGGGAGCATTTACTTTCACAGCAATTACATTTGAAATCATTCAATATATGAAGCAGTCCAGTATTGATAACAAGATTCCACTTGTTCTAATGCAACTCTTAAGAAAGAATCCCAAACACATTCTCAAGTCCTCCATTTTGTCTGTTGTTTTCCTCTCTAAGCAGAGAACATTTAAACATCTCTCTGTAGTTTTGTAGTGGTGTATAAGTTTCATGAATGCTCTGAAACTACACTCTTATTTTCATGACTGTGGAATTAGGTTTCATATGAAACTTATCCCTTTCCCTTCCTGTTGCTGGTAGCACTTTGCATAACAACTATTAGTTTGACTTTGATATCTGTACTTCCTTTATGTTTTCCTAAAAGAAACTTCACTTCCTGTGCTAAGCAAGCCTTCCTTTTCGGCCAGCAACTTTTGATGGACACTGCTGTTTGTAAGGAAACAAAAATTTGTCAGGACTTGCAGTTGGAACGCAGGGAAAAGGTACAGCAGAAGGATTTATTTTCAATGAGCATGCACAAAGTAAGATTTATGGCTTGTGCAGCGCCGATGACGTTCCTTACACAGTTGCTGAGCTACAGCAAATTAAAGGGATCCGTGAATACTGAGGGGTGTGTTTTTGTAATGAGGGAAAAGAGACAGAAACAATAAGAAGATAATTAAGGTAACAACTTGTGAAAAATTAAAGTGTTTCTGTCTTTCATTTTTGAATCTCTGAGCATAAACTTTGTAGTTGTTAATTTAATTGCTGATGTTCTCTGTATCCCTGAAGAATATTAAGGATTAATCATCTGGTTCATTCCAACAAGAGATAAGGCCTAAGTGAATTGAAATTTTACCAATTTAACCCTCTCTCCCTCCTAATATGACATGATTAACATTCTTCAATTAACAACATATAATTATTCTAAAGGCCTCATTGCACTTACTCCATTTTTCAGTTTCAGGTTGCCCTTTGCAGGTATTTCAAAACTGAATAAAAGGCAGGCTCTATTTTTGTTCTGTATTATCAGTCACTTAAGTTCAGCCAAATTACAAGAATTGAGGTTTTTAACTTTTACTTCTTTTGCTCCTTTTTCCCCCCCCTAATGATCTCTATGTGCATGTCCTGAAAATCAGTTCTGATTAGCTAAACGTTTTCTTTAAGGACAGCCAACTATTTCTTTTCCAACCTTTGCCAGTCTGAATAAATTTTCTTAATTATTTGTGGCAGAATACTGATACACAATTTCACTGAGCCCTAGAATGCAGAGCTTTTCATCTAAATATTAGTGCATAAAGTATTGTTTAATTTGTTTTATAAAAGATAATGAAATTATTTACATTTTTAAGACTTCGGTTCCAAGCAACACTCAGTAAAAATGCAGCACTTTTATGTAACCTGGTATTTACTGAAGTGCTTTCTGGCATCTTTTGCTGGGCAAATAGTACAGAGTTGCCTTGTGTCTCGTGGATAATCAAGTAGCTGTTAGTGGGAAAACGTCATTAATTTATGGTAAAATGAGACCAAACGAAACTAGATAGGAAGAAAACACATCTGCTTTCCTTCTGAAAACAAGGAGGTAAGGGAAGTTTACTGCTTTGTAGAGTTCTAGATTTGTAGATTTTTAGCACTAGACATGGAAACATTACTGCTTTCCTTTTAAAGCTTTTAAAAGGAAAATGGTGTTACTTCCCTACCTAGTGCTTAAAACATTCCATTATTTTTTTCTCTTTAAGGCCTGTGAAACTTTAAACACAAGTTATTTTCCATTCAAATTTTAATGAAGCATATGCATGATAACCATGGTTCTTTGTCAGGGTTCTGTCCTATGAAAATCTCGGATATTTAATGTAGGGGCATGATGTAAGACTGGACCTGTCCAGAGTTCAGTACGTCCCCAGGTACCAGTGTAAAGTGACAATGCTTCCTCCTACACATCAAACGAAACTGCATTAGGGAAGAAATTAATCAGGGCCCTCTTTTGTGCATTAAAGTTGCAGGACTTTATTGAAAACTGCTAAAATCAATTATGATATACAGGACTACAGAAGGAGGAGATATCTAACTTTATAGAAAATGCAGTCAAGGATGATTGAGATATAGATAGGTGATCAGGGAGACAGTTTTGTGTATGTACACATATGTATATGTTTATATATAAATATATATATACGTAAAACCTTAAAAGGCATCCAGGTTTTTCTCTTTCAGAAACCAACAAAACATCACCCTCTCTACTTTTGTGAAAAGGAGACTGACATCATTAGTGAGCTGAAACGTGCTATCTTTTCATGGGTCAGAAAAATTCTTTCCCAACAATTAAACATGGTCATTATTTTTGTTATTTCTAGAAGTTCATGTTCACTTGATGATTGTGACAGGTGGGCAAAGGATGCCCACAGACAGCAATGGTTCCCTCCACTGCTGCATTTTTAAAAATGTGTCAGGGCTGAATTGTTTGAAATTTTGCTCAAGAGGAATAATGCTACCAGTGGAATAATCAGCAAGTGAAATGACTTCAACCCCAGGCACTACCTGTCTTTGCAAATTTCTGCCCTGGGTCCATCCTTCCAGCAGGCAGGCAGGAGTCTTAGAATATTAATGTTAAATGTAAGGAATGCCTTGAACACTGTTGTTCATGCACCTGTGCATGCAGTTGTGCTTTCTGAGGTCAGGGTCTGCTCAGGGAGCTGGGCTGAGGAGCACAGCCTCAGCGCTGGTAGCGTTCCAGAGAATATCTTAAAATGGGATGGCAATTAACACCTGCACAGCCAGCACCTCCTTCCCTTTCCTGCTCCCTCTGTGTTGGATGCAACAAAACAAGAAGCAAACTTTTTTTTTCCCCCCTATTTCTTTCACTTACGTTTGGCATTAGTCATTATTCTGGGGCTCACCACCTGTTTACCCCTTGTTTGGAAGCATTGATGAGCACCACTTCCTAAAATGATCACGGGACCTGTGCCACGAAATCTCCTCCCGATGTTTCAAAACCTTTTTCTGAATCTTTCTTTCAGTTTAACCAAATCTGCTTTCTTCAGAATTAGCAAAATCACTTATTTTCTCAATGAAACTGAAAACAATTGTTTAATCAAAGAATGGCAGAGATGTTTCACTCACTTTGACAGCTGTGATACATAGGATGTGACTCTAGTCAAGGCAGTGATAACTGTATTTAAAAATTAGCCAATATTACAGATGTAACTAGGATGAAAGAGAGATCCTTATTTAAAATTAGTATGAAGAAAGATATGAATTAGGAACTTCCATCACTGGTCTGCAACAGAAGGCATAGCAGCACTGGTGATGTGCACAGGGAGAAATACTTCAGAGGAGAATAACTTCTGATTTTTTTGGTGTGTTTTGTTTATTTGTTCCACAGTTGGGCATAGTTTCAGATTTATCAAAGAAAAGCCATAGGAAGACCACTCAATCACAGACTTAATTGCAGTTTCTTCCTCTGTCAGCTTTTGGGGAGCCAGGCACTCTGTGGTGTGAGCAATGCTCAATGTACTCATTAGCAGGACAGCTGAGGGAAGCATCTCAGGGGGTTGCTGCTGGCCTGCAGCCCCCACCAAGACCTGCAGCCCAAGCTCTATGGCATCCTTGGGTATTTTACACTTTATTTTACCCCTTACAACAGGACCTAGTCTTTCCTGTTTACTGCCGTGCTGTGTTACTGTAATGCATGAAGGCAACTGCTTTGCTCTGGGAGGAGTGCTGAAAATTTTCATCATAGAAGCAGCCTCTGAGATCTGGTTTAATTTATTCTGAGAAACTCTGCAGAGAAATCTACTAGTTAGTGAAAAAAACCTGGTTATTGTATGCTCTGTAACGTACTGTGTGCTGGGGGGAAAAGAGTGAAAAATCCTGTACTGTTCAACTGTTTGGCTACTTGAAAAAATATGAGGAAAGAGAAAACAAGGTAGACAACTGAATCTGGAATTCCTTGAGATAAAAGACTTCTATACTGTTCTCTACTTTTGTCAGCAAACATCCTCAGATTTAGTCACTTTATTTCATCTGAAACAATTTCTGCAGTGCCAAAAATTCATGTTAGGCTCCTGGACTTTGGTAAGCTCTTATTTGTAGGGTAAAATAAGCACAAGACTGTGATGCCTTTTCCTGGTCTTAAAATCAAGAGTCATACACGGTTAGGAGGGGAAAAGGGATTTTACCGTGGTATTTATTTTAAGGATCCTTAGGTGCACACGTCCAGGTCATATGCACTGAAATGCACCCCGCAAAATGCCCACCCCAAAAGATCTGGTATAATATCATAGGTGTTACTAATTAGCAGATCTATCAAAGATTCCCCAATGAGAGGCTCAAGTGAGCCTCCCTCCCCAAGGAACCTTCCCCTGGATGGTTCTATCCTGGTTTACAGAATGTGTTCTGGAGAGGACCTTGGGGTCTGAGGCACAATGATCCCTGGCTACGAAGCTTCTAAAATGTTTAGTCCCCTAGCTGAACAAACAAGTCCAAGAATGTGGGCAAAAATCACTGGGAATACAGAAGTTGTAAAAAAGAGGTGTAACAGGGGTATAAAAGAAAAGGCAAAAATCTTCATGGTGTCAACTGTAATATTCAGCTGAAGGACAGGTTGTCAAACCCTTACCAATGCAGGGTTTGCTCAGCCACTGCCCTCTCCAGCTGCAGTGTGTAGGGCACCTCTGTGTGACCATGGAACAGGATGTCAGGAGTGTATCCTTGTCACCCTCCAGATGTAAATCCCGCACGATTCAGCACCTGCAGAGCTCTTTGTAATGGGATTCTAGGATGAATGTAATGTAGTTTTATGATACGTTTTGGTACCAGGACAATTTACTGCTGAAGTTTAGAATATACTGAAAAAATACATACTGTGTTTGGCCCCAACTCATGTTTGATCTGGATGGGGAAGTCTTTTTGTGGAACTTGTGTTGGCCTCTACCCAAGGGACAGGAAATAGTGGAACAGCTAATCCAGGTGAATGCAGAGAATTTATTGTCTTCCATTGTTTTTCTTTCTCTGCGTTTACCTTTGTTTATTGTCTTATTTAGTTATTTTTCAGTACAATACTCTTGCTTTGGAGCATCAGTGTTGTCCAGGTAAGTCCTGAAACCCATATTTGCTACACTTAATTGCAATTAAGGATGCACTTAAATTTTCAAGTGTGCAGTGACTCTGATTTCGTCTATGCAGACCGACCCCTCCAGGCCTGAAACACTTTCTGCAGTAGGACTGCAAAGGCAATATAATTCAAAGTAAGATAAATGCACTGTTAAGCTACTGACATACAGAATTTAGGTAAATCCCAGGTTTACTTCCTTTTTTGATGTCTGTGAGCTATGATCCATCCACGTGATCCTAAATTTAGAGGGTTTGGTATTGATTCAGTGATAAATTATAAATTACAGGTGTTTTTCCTTTATTTTGTTGCTGGCAAGACATGCTAAATATGATACCTTGCTGCTGGTAGATTTACACCTTCACATCCAAACAAAAAGCAACTGAATATAGCTACAAAACCTGACTGACTGATTCCACAGATGGAGTGCTAAAAACTCACTTATATACTGTGGCCTGTCAGAGGCATGTGGTAAGCAGACAGGAAAATACGACATTCCTTCTCTAACATCTTTCTCTAAGGATGATTTCATATGCAGCTTAGAGGAAAAAAAAAAAAAAAAAAACAACAAAAGAACAGGAAATAATAATTAAAAAAATAGAATAATAATTCAAATTTTATTTGAATGAAAAAATAGGGCAATTAAGATGCAGGTGTCTTTTAAAAAAGTCTAAATTATAAAGGTTTGTTCTTACTTTCTTAAGTATCACTGAGTAATTTACCCATTATTATTTCTCTCACTATTATGTGTCCAGTAGAAAGCAGGATCAGTATTTCTAAATAGTTGTTTCTAGGAGCATGAGCCTTACAGTTCAAGGATACTCCCTTCCAGAGTGTGGTCATGTATTGAATATACTGCATTTAATTTTGAAGCATTATTCCCCATTTTAACTTCCTTAGCGATAACAGAGTAAATGTCTGTAACCTCTGGTTTGGTCTCAAACAATTTACTGAATGATATGCAGATTAATGAAATTAAATTGGCAAGTAAAAAACCTGTGTTTTCATCAGCTTGTGGGAAATACTGGTTAATAGATGACAAGTGTGTCCCGCATTAAGTTAAGCTTCTGTTTTTTGGTTTTTTTTTTTTTATTTTGAAATCTTTCAGAAGTTCAGTCTTGCACTGACAAAAGGACAGATAGGTGAAACTCAGATTTTCATCCCACATACTGTTTACAGGATATTTAGTTGTGCAACAAGCTGGGCCAAAGAGATGATTGCTGGTGCCGCCTGTGTTCCCAAGGCAAGAGGTTCATGCTGAAGGTGACCACAAAAGGACCCAGGCTCTCCTTCATTACCTACAAGTGCTCAGCTTTTGGAATATTGGCTGGAACACAAACAATGGCTCTTGAATTTTATATGCCAGGGACAACAAGGACTGGCCAGTTCAGTTCTGCCCCAGCCCACAGCTAGGCACTTCAGTAACCACTCTGGCAAAAAAATGAAGTTAAAAGTGTCAGTAAGGACTGCTGTTAAATCTAACAAAGCCTTTTAGACTGTGGGAGCCACTCCAGGTCGTTCCCATTAACACAGATTCCTTGTTGGTTAGACTGTGGAGCAAGCAAGCTTTGAGGTAAGGATAATTTCTGTGTTAAATGCACACTGCTAGCTAGATTTAATTACATCAGATAAAAGATCACTAAATTTCCCTCTAGTAATTAGTATGTATTTCTAGAGCAGTTTATATCTTGCATAAAGCAGCAGTGCCTATAGTCCAAAACCATAACAGTTGATAGCTACTTCAACTGACCAGCAATGCAGATAAATACATAAAAATGGGAATGGGGAAAAAAAAGAAATATGAAAATAAAGAGCATTCTGTGAATAGAAAGTATATATTAAATAGTATTCAGTTCTACTCTTGCAGAATTATCTTTTTCCCACTGACCATGGTAACTTGTATTTTAAATAGAAATTGAGGTTTGCAGTTCTGGGTTTTGAATCTAGTGTCTGTAAGGGGGTTTTTGTTTGTTTGCGAGGCTTTTGTTTTGTGGTTTTGTGGTTTTTTTTTTTTTGTGTTTTTTTTTTTTTGTTTGTTTGGTTTTTTTGTTTGGTTTTTTTTTTTTTTTGGTTGGTTGGGTTGTTTTTTCTATTCAGGTATAGAATTCTGTTTTAATTTTTTTCTCGAGTCTCTTATACTTTTATGAGAGTTTCAGTCAAAGTCATTAAGGCTATGAAACAGCAATTTTAGACTGATTGCAATTTCTAGACTTTTTTCACTATAATAAGCAGCCACCGTTGTAAAATATGACGTCATGATGGTGTCAGAGAAAAAGCAGTAATTTTTTTATCACATGTAATTCAGTAACCAACCTAATGGTCTCACTGCATGAATATGTTACAGTATCATCAGGCTAATTAACAAGAGGGGAAATGACTTCCACACCCAAGTAATTAAATACTTTCTGATGGGTTACTGTAAAGAAGTTACAAAAGACATTTGAAATAGGAATGCTATAGGAGCATTATATATGTCCAAGGATGCTACATCATGCACAGTATTAACAATGTGGACAAAGTATTAACTCTGTGGCACTATAACTGAAGCAATATAATCTAACTAAGTTTTTTGATATGTGTTATGCTGTATTTGGACTGAGTGACTTGGTAGCATTGGATTGCTGATGGGAGTGATCACATGGCTGCAGTGATAAAATAGCTGAAAAATTATTCACTTGTCTACATCTACTTTTTAAAAAATGTCTTAATTTTTTGCTTTAATATGCTAAATCCAGAGTTCGGTACCTGCATGAATTGAACAGTGCATAATCAGAACTATGGTGCTCAGAGCACACAGAAATTGATGTGATGTACAGTGTTAGCTGTGTTTAATAACAGTATATGTAAAGGTGTCCCAAGTTCTGCCTCTACAGATTAGAGAAGAATTAGGAACATTTGATGTCTCTGGTAAATTCAGAACTAAAAATTGAGGATAGAAGCCATTATTTAGTCTTTTAAAAGTAAGAGGAGTGCTTGTTGTTTTCAAGGTATAGCCCCTGGATTCCAAGGCAGTAATCCAGAGATGCCTCTTTCTGCCTCACACTGTGGTTTTGAGGTGTTTCCTCTGTAACAGATTGTGCAGAGCAGCCCACAGGTTTTCTTTTGAGAGGTTGGGGACAAGGCATATAGCTTAAAATAAGTTCACAGTGCTTTAGAAAAGGTACACTGCATACTTTTAACTGTCTAATTCACTCTCATAGAATAACGTGGTTGTCAAAACTTGCATAGTTCAAAATCCATTTGATCAACATGGAAAACAAGTTCATGGTGCATTATTTAAGCAGAAGTGATTGAAACAGTTCAGTGCAGGGAAGTCCCATTATATTGTTGTCTTATTTCTCTGTCTCCAGACAAATCTGGAGACAGAATTCTGGGACAGACTTTCATTTGATGAAACATAGTACAATTGCTCATATGTTATGTCCCTGTGTTTGGCAGTGCATGACTGAAGGGTGTTGTTTATCACATTTTGCTTGCAGACAGACCAGATGAAGAAACTTGAGCTCAGGGAAATGCTGCCTATTTCTGGCACACCTTGCTATACAGGGAGAGTTCACATCAAAAAGGGAAACACTGGAGTATCTTTTCAGATCATCAGAGTAGTGCTCTGATGTTGGTATGGGAAGATTTATGCAAAGCAGAGATGCAGCTTTATGTTTAACCTTAAAGATACAAGCCATCAAACATAGATTCCATATCCTGCCGTGTCACCCTCCTTAATATGTTTGAAACAATCTGCCTTCCAGAAACTTAAGGGCAAAGAGGGGGAGAACCTGATTTAGTCCCAAAACTGGAGTCATTAATGAACACTGACTCACTGAACTTCTTGTGGTGAGCAACGCTGCTTCATCTCCCCTAATATAACAGATTCTGTCTTGGCAGTCTCTGGGGGTGATTTCCCCAAACACCAATGAAGCTGTGGAGAATAGTATTGAAATAAAAGAGAGATAAGGTAGAAAAATAAAGGAATCAAATCTTGTATTACTGATATGCACAGCTTTTACATCTCACACTAGATTATTTTAACACACACCACAATATCTGACCCACTGTGATGAATTAGGAATAGATGCACGGATCAGGTTCCTGGTTCTGAAATGCATTAAGCATTTATTCCAGCTGTGCTAGTGAGTGTTAATAAATGTATAAAAGAGCCACTATTGTGGAAAGATAATTTGAACAGCAAGCAGTTGTGTTTCACAGGAAAAACACGTATGCACACACATATACGTATATATGTATGTATATACACGGTGGTATGGATTTTTAAACATATGTGGGGTCTTTATTTCAGAATGGTCTCTTAGAATGCTGAATGTAGTCTCTAGTTCAAGGCTGCACAGGAGGAAAAACAGCACCATAGCTTTCCAGTGAAAGTCACCAATCCCCAAAATAAAATGCATATTAAAATGCTTAATCCTACAAGTAGCTTTTGTTCAAAGTCAAAATATCTTGACCTTTTAGAGACAGCAGAGAAATCTCAGTGTGTTGTTGTTTAGTTCATAGTTCAAAAATGCAAGCTGTGTTTCTGCTGTAACTGCAGAAGGTATTATGCTGGCAAACTATGTGTGCATTAGGTCATGCAGTGATACAGCTTGTTTAGACCTGGCTGCGACCCTACTCTAAATACAGAGGAATTCAAACCACGTCCTTGCATTCAGTATTATTATAGTTGATTATTCACTAAATATTCAGAGGCTTCAGTGTCATTAAGAGCATATAACCAAAATGACATGGGCAGTATTAGCCTCATCAGTGTAGGTTAATGAAAGGAAACTCATCTGGGTTAATGAAAGGAAACTCATCTGATCATCTTTTCAGGAGTCTCACCCATTGCAAAGCTTTTCCTCATGCATATGTACAGTGTGACAGGCAGCTCTGAGGAGCTCTGGGCTCAGGGAATGGGAAGCAGGACCATATGCTTAGTCATTAAATACATTCATAGGACAAACTCAATCACTGGAAACATGTGTAGTACAAGATACCGTTTCAATTTGAAAATGAATTTAGGGTAAATAAAAGGTTGTATCCCATGCACAGCGTTATAACATGGTGTTGCTATGGAATCCAAAAGAATTTTATGCAAAAACTGCTGGATGGTATATTCAGAGTGCTTGTACATTGCATTTTGTTAGGGATGGTAAAATGGTGCTGAATGTAAATGAACCCAAAAAGCAGGGATCTGCAGCACCTATGCCAAACTGAGATCAGGTGGAAACTGATGGCAATTGGATCAAAAGAATTCTACATCTCACCATCAATATCATGCACCTGATCTGGAGTAAGAACAAAAATTTACTATTTATGCTTCTCCATTAAGGATGTTAATCTTTATAAACATCTTTTTAAAGATACTAAAGAAATGTTGTGGGGATAAACCCTTTGCCCTATACTGTATTAAACTTTAACTCCTCTTTCTGTTCTTTTAACGCATGTATTTTAAGCACAGAGAATATATTTATGTTCTCTGAAAAGCAGACTCACCTAGAAGTTCCCTCAACACCCTTGTCTCACTGAAATACCACTGGAAGAAATTAAATTTAATCTGTATTTTAAGTGAAATTCATCAGCATTTCAACATAATAGTCCATTTCCCTGCTAATATTAGACTTTTTTCTATCCCATTATTCAAGCCAACACCATTCACAGGGACTTTCTATTTTCAAAGCTTGCATGAAATTTAAGTAGGGAACAGCACCTTTCTTTCACCCTCTGCGGCTGAAGGTGACGTAGCAGTGACTCACGTTTTATGTCACCCTTTTACTTGTAGAACAATTACGTGAACTTAAACTTTGATGGTAATGAATTATATAACTTAATAGACATCTCTAAATTATTTCATGAAAAACATTTTCAAAGCTGGATTTTTATTATCTGCATGCCGAATAATGATGCTTTTTTTAGTGTTTGCATCTAATGATAGACATTAATTTTTCTTTTAGCTAGTGCATGTAGGCTTAGGAATTTAAAGGTTTGTTTTTGGTTTTTTGTTTTTTTTTTTTAAAGAAGTAAACCCCCAGTTCCCTCAGTGTTTGGCAGGCATGGAGTTACAGGAATGCTTGGTATTGCTGTTCAGCTGAACATGACCACAGAATTGTTACCTCTGTAGTGCAGTTTGAGCAAGGACTGATTAACCAACATTTTTATTGGGACATTTCAGAGGTAATCTGTGAATATGGCAATGTTTCACGGTACTTCTCTTTCCTGTGATGAGGATTGATGTTGCCTCAGTTGTCAATCACTTATCTGTGTCGACAGTCAGAATGTGGGGCTCTGGCTTCTCTCTTATTAGAAATAACTTCAGAATATGTTGGGTTTATGAACATTTTTTAGATTGCACGTAGTTAGTTTGTCAGAGGGTTGTGGAGTTTTTTACTTGTTTTGATTAGCAAAGAATTTTATTGTCTCTTTTATGAGAACAGCAGATAAATTTCCTTTTTTTTTTCTCTAGCAGAAAAAGGATTTGATGTAATATACTTTAGAGTTGGCAAAAGTGGTGAAAGTAAAATGTTTGAGGAACAACTTGGAGGAGGTGCCTAAATTCATAGCAGGTAAAAGCTCATGTGGTGAAGTCCATTTTTAGTCAGTTTATACTGGATGCAACATTTGTGAGGAGTCTCAGCTGAGAAGTGCTTTTGCAGACCACCGCTGTCAGTTAGAGTTTCTAAAACACTTTTACTAATTAATTCAAATGGTACCACTCTCTTTTATTCTCATTAGAAACAGTAAGACTTGAGGAGTCAAGTCCTGGTTTTGTGCCATCCCCTTCTTTGAGGTGAAACTGAAAACACCTGTTAATTACTGAAACTGATGTAATTATTTTAGGAGAAAGTGATAACAGCTGTGTGACACTATCAGCTGGATTTCTTTGCTTAAAAGAAATTGTCTGTTTTTAACTGCTCACCTTTAAACTTTACATGTTTGGCATGTGCTTTAGAGGCCTTTTTTTCCACTTAAAAATTGCTACTAGGAAACCTGAAACACACATGAAAGTGAGTACAGGAAAAACACCATTTTGCCTGCAGTAAAGCTTGTTACAGTGATTTTAGGAAGCACTCCTGTTTCATAGGCTTTGGATTAGTAACCTGGAAGTCAGAGAGGTTGGCTTTTGTCGCTGGGTACCCGAGGGTGTGACTTAGACAAACAGCTGGACAAAACCCCCTAACAGTAGGGTTTTGTGTACTTTTGCTGAAGTTTTGGTGCAGCTCAGCACTCGACAAAATTGCTGAAATTATTGCATTGAAGGCCAAGAACGCACAGAACACCTCTGGCACCTGTAGTTCTGAGCTGATACAGACTCCATGCTGCAGCTGGGCCTAAGGGCTGGTTCTTAGAGCTCCCTGGCTTTCTTTAAACCCCTTCCTTGCTTTGCAGCAGCACATTTTGGAGGGAGAGGGTCCCTATGCATAGAGATGGGTCAGGATCTTGTATGTGTGCTCATTACATGGCCAGTGCAATGGAGTGGGACGGGTTCACTACTCACACTAGGGTGAGGAAAGCAGGAAAGTCAAAGACTGGAAGAGATTGTGCCCGAGTAAGGCAAAATGGAGTTCCTCAGAGAATAATTTATCTTTTGTTGTTGTTTTTGTTATTTGCTTTGGGGTTTTGGGGGTTTTTTTTTGTTTTTTTTTAAATACAGCAGTATGCTAAAAGTCTTCTACGCCCTAAAATTGAAGTATTATTTGTGCATAAAAATACTTTGTGTACGCCAGTACATATTAAAATTGCTTTTTGTCTACTACCCTATGACTGGTTTATTTGCTTAAAAAGAGCAAGTCCCATGTTAAAACTCAGTAGATACACATTAGTTTAAATGTTTTAGAAATATTGCCCTCTAACTACGTACATAAGCCAGGCAGAAGAAAAAATGACGCCTTAAAATTAATTACTCAAAAGCTTTTTTGTGCTGTGGCTTCTATTGTGAAATTTTCTATAACTTTTTTTTTTTTTTCCGTTCCAAAGCAATTGGAAAGATTTGGTCAGTCTCAAGCATCTGTTTGAATATTTCCTAGTGGCAAGGTCCAAACTTGGCTGAGTTGTTTTGGCTGGAGATGGACAATTACGTGATGCTGGAAAATGTCCCTTAGGTGTGGTACCTGTGACAGCCCATGGAAGGAGCTAACCCTGCCCTGCAGATCTAGGGTTCTCTTGCACACACAAATCCATTTGTTATAGGCCTGCATCCCTTATTATACAGTACTTCATAGTGCCGTGCTTAAAAGGCACTGCCATTTTCTGTTCCTCTCAGAACCAGTGTCCTACAACACCCAAAGACTTGCACACTCTGCTAAATTTTTAATGTCCTTTTTATCAAACAGATGCTACCATTATTCTGTGTGATAAAACAGTTTAAAAAGTAAAGCAGATAAACTGTTTTGGGTTTTTTTTCCCTAGAATTATGTATAAATTTTATTTTATGAAGAGCCAGAATAAGCCATAAGCTTTCCACAGAGTTGTTCCCTGAGCAAATCTGGAAGCAGCAGAGGAATAAGCCATGTTGATGTTTCAGTGCTGCCTATATGATTAGCTAGATCATTGCCTTGGTTTTCCAATATTAAAGCCATGCTGCTGTTTTGTGATGTATGTATGGCCTGGGAAGAAAGGAGATGACTTTTATTTAAGTCGGCTAATAGGTCCCATGGTTTCCAGAGCTGAGTTTGTTTGGATTTGGGTGGTGAACTTATAAAGGCTTACTTGTTCCAGCAGCACAGCAGGCAGACAGGTTCTCCCAGTGGCACTGACATTTACTATAACTTGTGTGTGTGTATCTATCTTACAACTTTAGTGGTCCGCTCACCAGAGGGTTCAGCGCTGCCAAAGAGCACTCTAGGTTTGATTGGAAGGCTTGAGTTATTATGGATATGCATTTGCTTTGGCTGAAGGTAAAAATCTAATGAGAAACAGAGAGGGTGGTATATGTGTGTATGTAGAAAATTTATATCTGAGAGCTTTGCTGCTTTATCTGGGAAAACCCTGTTTGCCTTCAAAGGCCACGTGAAAGCTTCTGTTTATATGCACAGACTGCGAGATCTCGTTTTCTCGTGGTGAAGGATAGTAGGTTTTATTCTAAATTATATGAACTATGCTCAAATCCTTAGATGGGCATACTTAGCACAAAATGTGTGCTAAGATTAAAAAAAAAAATAGGGGGAAATGCTCTGCACTTCATTTCTGACATGTGCTGGGTAGGCAGGGAATGTGTGTGTGTAATGTGAAACAACATTTATACTTGGACGTAGGTATGTGCACATCCAGATTTATCACTGATTGCAGGTGTTCTGTTATGTTGCTCCTCTGTACCTTTATCTGACACATTTGTATTGGATCATTTTAGTGACTATGAATCATTTCTTTTATGTACAAGGAGTTCAGCCGAGTTGTTAGTGCTGGACATGTTTGAAACAGTAATAATAATGTCTTCTATGTGTACTTGCAGAAATAGAATCTTAGGAATGATTTGCAGAAGTATCTGGGAGAGAAACCTAGTTTGTGTGTTCAAATTGCAAATTGTTTCTGACTAAAGTTTTGACATAGTGAGACTCATAAATGTTTGGAGAAAATGAAATGTCAATATTAAGATACAGAAAAGCTTTATTATGAAAACTTGGAATTTCTAATATTTCAGTAGTGAGGTTTTTTTAGTTTGTTATACTCTGAGTGGTTTTAGAGCCTTGGCCACGTCTACATTAAATTCCTTTAAAATTAAATCTTCAATTTTCTCTTTTATAATATTTTACGGTAGTGTTTGGACTGAGAAATTAGTTTAAAAGTTGTTAAGAACCAGTGTCAAAATTGCTCCTGTTACATTCTGGATTTAAGACAATGCCCTTAATAAGATGTTTTAACTTTCACTCAGCCCTGAAGTAGTCAGGCAGTTGAAGTAGATGATCATTGTGGGTTCCTTCCCACTGAACTATTCTATTCTGTTCTGTTCCCTGCCAGACATTCTGTTTTGCTTATTTTTACTATTACTGCAGAGGAACGAGTGTGCTGTGGAAGCTGAGCAATAGAACACTCAGCAGCAACTTGAACATTTGACTGTAGAAAAATATGTTTGCACCATTATAATGGTGATGCTGCTGCTTGTTGCCGTTTATCCCATTAACAAACTGTGGATGTTCTTCTGAGCAGAGCTACTCTGAGTTTCTAAAATAAAACCAGACACCTCTCCCTTGTTGGCCAAGCAAAGAAAGCCAGAATAAATTAAGAAAATAATGTGGTTTTTATTTTCTGAATGCAAATAAACTTTTTTTTTTTAACTGCTCCATAAAGAAGAGTGTCATTATTGATTCCAAAATAAACCAAATCGATGAGTTGAGAACACAGAAGCTGTGTACAAAGGGGTTTGAACCTTAAGGAAGTGCAAGACTTCCAGGATCCTTCTTCCCTCTGTCTGTTTGTTAAGGATCTGTGACAACAACAGGACTGTCACATGTTTTCCACTCTATCTCCATTCCATCCCTCTCAGTATCATATTCAGAAAGCTCTGAAGCTGGTTTAGATCTAAGTCTCCAGATTTCTTGTCAGCCTGTCTGGAAAGCAGCAAAGGTTGAGAGAGCATTTAAAATAATCCATCTCTGGATGACAGGTGAATAAAGAAGAGATTGAATGAGTAGAGAAAGGTGTAGACTAAAGGGGAACAGTAATATGGCGCTTGGAAAGGGGAGGGGAAGGGATAGACAGGATGAGAAAGAAAGCAAGGAGGGAATAAAAGCAAAATGAGAAAGGATATGTCAGATTTAAGAATAGAAAATATAGCAGGAGGACAGCAAAAGTTACAGGGGGAATGCAGGGAAATTTTCTGTTGAAAAAAAGAAGTAGGAAGTGTTACAGTTTTCCTTGAATCTCCCTGCTGAAAGAATGGAAATGACGCAGAATGTCTGTACACACAAAAAAGCTGTAGCTGCTGCAAGTGGATCCTGTCCCCAAATTCCCCTTTTGAGTGAGCACTGGGGAGTGAAGAGAACATAGAAAGGACAAGGGCATTACTTCTTTAATGAGGGAGAAAATGTTTTCTGCAAATCCTGACTTCTACCTCACCTTCATGTGTCAAACTTTGTGTTTCTGCTATTCTCCAAGGAGCTTCCCCAGAGTTTTGCTTCGGTATAATACCTGTTCTCTTTATTAGTTCTTGAGCTTGAATGGTAAAAATTGGAAAATGAGATGATGGGACTAATATCTTAATTATTATATGTGTATTTACTCTGTTACTCTTGTTATTCTTTACTTCCGAAAACAAGGACCATTATTTTTGGAAGTATGGACATCAGTGATCCTTGTTAATATGGGTATATTTTTGCCATATCCTTGGAATTAATACTGGGCTTTGAAAAAGTTGGAATCAGATTAGGGAGTGTGTTTTCAGTTGTTCTGTAAGTCTTAGGTCTTATTCTTTAGATCTCTTCTTGTTTTGAGTAGGGTCATTTCTTTGTAGTTTGCAGTTTTTGTAAAGTATTTTGAGGCTCTAAGATAAAAGCATATTACTGGGGAATGTTGATATTTCTTTACCCTTTTTTTTTTGATATTTCTTTATCCTTTTCACTTAGAAAGAATCCATTCCTTTGTAATTCCTCGGAGAGAGAACTTGAAAATACTCACTTCCAAATCCAACCTGCATGTTAAAGAAAACATCTACACTGTGAGAGGGTTAGTATTTTTCAGTAAATAAATTAATATTACTGGGAGCAAGAAAAGACCTGTTACAGTAGCTGCAGCACAAATGCAAAAGCATCAAAGATAATGACAGCTGTTGATCTGTTTGTGGTGTTAATGCACAACATGTAACTGAGCCAGGTAAAGAGACCAAGCATCAGTGCCCTGCATCAGATCCTTCACACAGAATGGAAAACAATCCCAGAGCACAGAGGGTGCACCGATCAACCCTGCAGATTGTGTCAGCCCTCAGTGCTGCCGAGATCTCATCACAAACCCTTCCTAAACATCTCCAGATGAAAATACGGCTGAGTATTGGAGGTGTTCAGGCATCTCTGCCACACTTGGGTTTGTGTTGTTTATGTGTGTCAGAATTCACTACTTTAAAAAACCCATACAACAATAGTTTGTCTATTTCTGCTGGCAGCTTTATGGTTCTGAGCTATGCTTGCTCACCTTCTCTTTCAGCATAGTTGCTCAGAGAACTTAAAATCAAACCCACATATTTTCAGCTTGGTTTTTGGGAGTTGTTTTGGTTTTGGGTTTTCTTAGCTATATTAAAAATGTGCGGTTGTTCAAATCATCACAAGTTCTCTATGGCGCACTTCAGATGTGTTTTCTAGAAAGAGTTTATGTATGACAATGCTTGCTTATGGAATGCCGTGCTGGGGTATATTTAGATTTGAAAGTCTGTCCCAGCACAAATTTTGTTCTGCTAAAAGGCATTGGCAAGAAAGGAATAGTTTGAAATGAGAATATTACCATCCGAGAACCAGTATTACCTGTTTTGATTTAGAGTGGATAAAGGATGTTTTCTTTTCTTTCGTAGTTTGAAAATTAAAATCCCTTGGAATATTTTAGAACATTAACTGTGCTTAAGGGATTAAATGAAGCAAAATGGTTTGGTGTATGTTGAATCAATCAGAATTAAAGTTCGTTTATAAGTGACAGATTTTCTATGCATAGCAACTTTCTTTTAGTACCTCTGGTGTAAATGACTCTTCTTTTAATATGCCATGTTACCTGTGTTTAATGAAGTGAATTAGGTGTGCTGGGTGAGTTATTTGTGAATTTCAATTCTAAACAGGACGAAAATTGCTTTTCAGGAGTGCAGTATAGCAGGCTGAGCTTTCCCAAGATGAGCTAGGTGGCAGAATTGACTAAGAAAGTGGTGCTTAGTTGTTCCTTAAGCTCTGAATGCCAGTTTGCTCACTGAGTCATGTAAAGTGCAGTCCATTCTAACTTTATACCTTACTAAAAGGAATTATCTGTTTATATCAAATGCATTTTGTAATATTTTATGCAGAATACCTTGGAGCAGATGTATGCTAATTTCCAAAATGCTACAGGCTCTCAGTGAGCTGGGAAAATGCATCTTGTTTTGCAAATCCAATATGGTTATTTAACAGTTCTGTGATACAATTATTTTTCATGTGTATTACACAATGCAAGGTCTACAGAAGGATTCTGCTGATAGCATATTTCCCTGAGGTTCTCTGCTCTGCCTTCCCAACTTTGCCTGCTTTATACACGCAATTTTTGCTGAGGACAAAGGTGAAGAGTGGATAGGAAAACAGGGATGACAGATGTTTGTCATTACTGTTTAATGCTCTCTTCTTGGATACTAAGATGGAGAGTGTGGTGTGAAAACAGAGCAAGAACATGTTTTTAACTTACGTATTATTGACTCAATGGCTTTAAATACAAGTATGTAGCTATTAAATACAAAGTAGTGGTTCGCTGGTAGTTTTGGATGTCAGTGGAAGAAGATATGTTTCCCATGAAGCTTTCCTGTTGGCAATTGTTACACTCTGATCCAGGAAAAACACCACATTGTAACTCCCTGCAGGTTCATCTTTTTTACATAGCCTAAAGAGGACTCTGGTTTTATTATACTGGTGGAAGATGAATCAAAAAAGGTATTCAGGCTTTCCTTTTCTTTTCCCCTTCCTCTTCCCCTTCCCTTTCCCCTTCACTTTCCCTTTCCCCTTTGTTTCCTTTTTTTCTACCTAACTCCCATCTTTTTCCCTTAACCCCTCTGATGCAGTAATGCAGCTCTGAAGGCACAGAGAGGCAATGCTGTCTCAGGAGGACTGAGTGTGCTCAGCTGAGAATCAGGAACTCCTGGAACTTGTACCTCTGCTGCTCAGTTGTTTCATTTTATTGCATTTGTTAAGTCACTCAGATTCCAACACGTTTTTCTTCCCATGAAGTGGCTGATAGCAGGTGGTGATAGTGATGGGTGGTGGCAATAGTCACTGTCACTGCAGTGGCTCATTAATCTCTTTGTAGGACCCTGTTCTGTGAAGGACTGGTTCAGCACAGCCTTCCTGGTGTGGTCTGTGCATTGTGAGGGTTCGTACGTCGCACGTGTGGTGAGGTTCGTTCCAGAACTACTGTTCCAGTCCATGACAGCAGACAGGGTGAAGTAGAAATAAATATGATAATTAAAAGAAAGTTATGCTCATAGATGGTGGTAGACCAGAACATGTATTGTTCCTCATCCAGAGTCTTTGCATTCATTTGCAAATATATGTTCTATTACTGAAGTAATCCAGGGTGTTTAATGGAATTCACTTTCCAATAAAAGGGAAACAATATTGAATCTATTAATCTGAGAGTTATTCCAAGAAAGGATCTTGCTTTATGCAATGGCCTGCTAGGAAACAATTGTTACCCAGCTCACTTTGGGTATAATCTCCATTATGTGTTTTTGAGGTGGAATTTGCAGCTGTACTTACCGTACTTTGTTCCTGCTTTAAAAGTAGTGCTGTATTTGTGTTTTTTCTGTCCTGTACAGTATCTTTTTTGAGCACAGAGCTTCTCTATGATCATGACCCAGTTATGTTGAGTTTGCTAACATGGTTAATAAGAATATCAATAATCATTCATAGTCTTCTTTGGTACTTAGTAGTAGTAGGGGCCTATTACAGTTTTCCTTGGCAGCACATACGGGGGGTGATAAATTACTAATAAAAGTGCCACATGGAACATAGGTCTGCTTTTATTTTTTTTACAACTATTTCTTTCATCTGATTCGAAATTCAATGTGCAAGGTTTAAAAGAATTTTGTGTGTGATTTTGGCTTCTGCTGATGGATTCTGAGCTGTAAATGTTGTGTGACAACGATTCCCTGACTTAATCAGCTTCATTACTTCAATCACCATTGTATAAATCAGCAAATGAGCTTGTCCAAACCCTATTCACTCTTTGAGTCTTATTACTAGTTCTTTTAACTGAGATTAACTATAAACTCCACTATAGGTTTTGTGGGCAAGAAAATGCATTATCTTCTTTCTTTCCTTTGCTGGTAAGAAGTTCAAGCCCTTTAGATGGCTTTTTAGTCCTGTCTTCACAAAGGATGAGATGCATCCTGCAGTCTTCTGCTCGCAAATTGGCTTTTCCCTGAGTCTGCCTGCTTTAGGAGAAGAACTGCAACTCTTCTGCTGGTTGGAGAACTTCAGTGCAACTCCAGGTTGACCTTGGACAAAGGTGAGGAAAGGGACATCCATTTTATGTGTCCCATTTTTTCTCTTGTCATGGAAAGGAATTTTGTAGTTGTGTTACTTCACATTAAAATGATGTAACTTTTACCCCAGCTCTCATCTGGTAGATCTGATACTTTATGATGCTTCAAGTGAAAAAAGTTGACAGAGTACACCCCCAATAGTGTTCGTAGAGTTTCAGCCTTTCATCTTAATCAGAAGATAGCTGTATTATAATCAGCATGTGCATGCTAGTTTTCTGAGACTGCTGCTCTATCACTTCTCACTCCTTCCATAATCCAGTAAATCTCTGTTTCTCAAATCAAGCTTCCCATGTGTGAGCTTTCAAGATGCTGGTAGTACAGAGACAGCTGTATAGGTGTGTAACCACCATATCAATGAGAAATCTTCATCTTCACTGTACACATTCATCACATAATTGGTGCAGTGTAGGAATCTTCATGAGCAAACTCTGCCAGGCTCTAACCTACTACTCAGTGTTGTCTTCTCAAACACACATGCTGGATTTTAGATGAATCGCTTGTTGCAAGATAGATTCAAGGTTTTTTCAGTGACATTTCTTGTGAAGGAGGAAGTGCATTTCCGGGTTTACAAGGAGAGGTTCTTGGAATTTGAATACTTTCTCCTTTTGCTCCCAGTGTGTTTGTCCTTCTTAGTTTTGCTCCTTGGGTGTAGGACCTTGTGCTTGGAAACTTCTATCCAGCTGAATGGAGGTAGAATTCCAGTAAAGTTAGGTAGGTACAAGGTAAACATTCTCACTGGCTTAAAGGTGTGTTTTTTTTTTTCTTTTATGATCAACCATAGCCCGGGTGAAGCTTCCTAGAGAAAATAACATCGGGTCTTGTGAAAAGAAAGGAAGAGTAGTGGATGTTCAACTCTTTCATTTTATCAAGGTTTTGAACCCGTTCTACGCTAACATTCTTACAGCCATATTGGTGCAGACTGGAATGGATAAATGGATGGATGATAAGGCCACTGACTGCTGGATTTACAGAGCTGTGATGGGTGGTTCAGAGTTCACTCGGTGGCCCCTTATTGTTCATGTGCCTCAGGGTTTGATTCACGGGCAGTACTTTAACAGCAGTGTGGAGAGGGGCTGAGGAAGCACCATGTGTAGCAGAAGACAGGGCTGCCCTGTAAAGGGGCTTGGATAAGTAGGATATAAAAGGTAAATAGAATCATCAAGTGGTTGTGGTTAAAAGGGACCTCTGGATGTGCTCTGGTCCGACCCCACTGCTTGAGCAGGGACACCCAGAGCCGGCTGCCCAGGACTGTGCCCTGATGCCTTTTGGGTGTCTCCAAGGTGGGAGACTCCACAACATCCCCAGGTGACTGTGCCAGGGCTCATTCAGCCTCCCAGAGGAACAGTTCCTGCTGTTCTGAGGGAACCTCCTGGCTGTCAGTTTGTGCTCATTGCCTCTGGCCCTGTCACTGGGCACCATTTGGAAGAGCCTGGCTCAGTCTTTTCACCCTTCCTTCAAGCATCTGTGCACATTGACATCCCCCTGAACCTTCTGTTCTCAGGGCTGAACCAGTCCAGCTCTCAGCCTTCCCTCATAAGAGAGATGTGCCAGTCCCTTAATCATCTTAATGGCCCTTTGTTAGACTCTCTGCAGTAAGTCAGTGCCTCTCATGTACTGGGGATATTAATCAATATTGCTAAATATTCATCCTGTAATTGTTCCACCTCCTTTGATTTCTTTTGAGTACATTGGGCATTTTAGAATAGAGGATTCTTCAGTGAATATTTCAAAACTGTTTTGCTGTAGAATTGTGGGTTGAGTTGGGTTTTTTTTTTTACTTTCTTTTTGTTCCTTTCTTTGACACAGAGCCAGGATATTCACAGTTAATAGTGCATTATATACATGTGTGTGATTGTTTTGTCCTGTTTCTAGAAAGGTGCCTAAGGAAAAGACCAAAGTTGTTGATGGAGATTGTTGATTGTGGATTGGACCTGAGGTGTGAACCTGAGGTTGCCATGCAAACTAGTATCCAGTAATTCTAAAATGGTAAAGTTTGCAGAGACAAAAGCTTTGAAGGAAAAAAAAATACGGTATTCAAATTGTGAAGCTGAGGGTTTAGACATTTCTATACGTCATCAGCAACACCAATTTCCCTCCCTGGGGAACAAAAAACCAACCAACCAAACAAAAACTAAAAAAGAACCTGATGTGCTTTTTGGTTCTTCAAAGATCTTGAAATATTTTTTTAAAGTTTTACTATCTTAATAATGAAAGTTGACTTCGTGGAATTATGAGAAATTTAAAAAATATATTTTGTTTCCTTTGGCAATGTAATGCACGGTTGATAAATTACTCAATTCTTTATGTTGTTCAGCTGCTTGTGGACACAACGTTAACATAAGGAAAACTAAACTGAAAGCAATTTTATGCAGCCTTTTTTACTATACCCTTGAGCATTTTCTAAGTTTGCATTTAATCACAGAATCTTGGCCATGATATTTCTGACAGGTAATTTCCTTAATGCGGTTGACAGAGATGGATTACATGGAAGCCTATTGGATCCAATGCTTTTGTGTGCAAGTGATAAGACCAGATTAGGGTTATCTTGCTCTGAGTGCCTGGAAAGATACAGCCACCTAATAATTCCCCTGGTAATATGGATGGGTTTGTGGGAGCAGAAATTCATGGCTAGATACTGGCCTGCAAAAGCATTACCAGATTCTGTTGCACCTTGAGAACATCTGGGGTGATGTGTGTTTTTCTGTCACATGATAATAGCAAATTATATGTCAGGGAAAGACAAATGTGTTAAATATTCGTCAGATTGGGGAAGTGATAAGGCAACAGGCAGGCATGTCTCTTGGAAATGGCAATGGTTTTTAAAAATAAAATTATTTTGGTAAAAACTGTGAATGTTATTCTTACTTTAGAGAGAAATAACAAAGGAAGTAACATTTATCCTTTTAGCTGCTGTAAATGCTTGTGTGAGAAAATTAATGTTGTCTTGTTGCCTTATTGAAAGACCCTAAGCCTGAATGTTGTTAATCAGGATGAGTTTTGAAAGAGGATTTAATAGTAAATAACAACATCTGAATAAATTTTAGATGTTGAAAATACTCTTTTGCAGTCAAGACTTTTGAACACTTGAGTAGAAAGTTGTATACAAAATCTTGGGGGAAATAATTAAGAGCCATCAATGTATAGCATATTTTTATTTACCTGTAGCAGGCCTTCACCTCAATGGAAACAGGATTTTTCTAGCAATCTCTGAGATCTTGACAGTTTTATAACTTCCTCAGACTTAACTGGAAGAAGAAAATAAATTTGATGGACTTGTGGTTAACAGTGTTGCAGCCAAAGCATCTGTTAGTGGTCTCTCTTTTGGAAACAGAGTTGTTGGAAAGCTGAAGGTTGGAGACGAGAGTCGGTCGTGCTCATAAACCAGAGTCCTGCTGCTCCCTGTGCGATCAGCAGAGACAGAGATGTGTCTTTAGGAGGCAATTCAGAGTAAGGCTTTAATTTAGATGGTCTGAGTCACATCCTGGGGGCTTCTTTGTGTCTCTCGCCTGGTTACTGAGAGGGCTAAAATGAGCAGCTTCCCTAAGATGGAGTCAGCTTTTGGGAGAATTTTCTGGAATAGGGAGCTGTGGAGATTCTAGATGCAGAGAGGCTCTTGAGGTTTTACAGCTTTTTCAGCAATGGAGTTTGCTGTATGGATAAAATGGTCAGAGGGATTTTGCTCGGGACTCGGAGAGGGGGGAATACGGCCACTTTCTTGGCATCATGGCTCTTGGTTCCTCTCTAAACCAGTGCTTTAAAACTGTGGCCATGTTATTTCTGGAAGACAGCAAGTGGGAAAGACCATCCCTCTATTTCAGTAAAAAAAGAAGAGGAAAGAAAAGCCAAACAAACCCACGGAGAGTATTTGGGTTTGGTGTTTCAGGGAAGCTCTGTGTCCTTTGTGTCCCTACATCTTGGCCCTATAAAATATATCACCTATCTTTTTCTTGGTTTATTTTCCAAGGGGAAAAAAAAAAAAAAAAACAAAAAAACAACCTTTAATACAGGGACTGTCTCATGGAAAAGGATCACGTAGGTGTTTAATATATGCTGTGATGAGTAATTTTGGTCATGGTACATCAGAAAGCTACTTTCCCCCACCTTCTTTCTAATAAGAATTTTAATCCATTGATGACAAAACCTCTAAAGTATTTCCTTGCTGCATTGTAATACACTGTGACGAATTATGTCTCAGGAGTTGTAAAATTTTCTCATAGCTTGTAATACCTCATTTAATGAATTGATCACACTGAAATGTAAAGATGAAGCAGCATTTATTTTGTATGTTATATTGCATATAATTTTTACACTTGACATTTATAGCCATGGAAGCTGTTATTTTACATATCATTTTCAAACCGTATCAGCCTTAAACACATTTAAATTTAATAAGCAAGCAGATTAGATTTGCTTTTAAGCTAGGCATATCATTATAGTTTGTGTTCCCTTCAGTAGGGCACATGCTTACTATTAAATGCAGTATTTAGCTGTCTTTGAAAACCTAAAAATAATAAAAGGGGATGTATTTACAAAAGAAATTGAATATAGAGCTGCTTTTGGGGACAGTGCCTCAGTCATAATTTTTGTAGGATGTAGACATTAAAGTAGGTTTGGGGTTTTATTAAAAATTGCCCTGTTTTGAGGAAATATTAATATAGGAGCTATATGGGTTTCAGTTATGAAATACCAAATCTGTCATAGTAACATATGGCCTGATCATCATCTCCTGCAGAAAAAATCCATGGGAGGGGAGAGCTTATTTGGAAACTCTGCATGATTTACCAGGCAGACTTTCTGATGCCTCAACTTTCTCATCAGAAAGAATTTGTAGCTGCCAAGGAGGTGGATTCTTACAGCCTTCTAACTATTTAAATGCCTTATCATCCATAAAAAATACGTTGTTAGCAGTGGGGGAAAAAAGGCAGCCCTTGTTTCTTCAGTCCTGGCTCTTTTCATCACTAAAGAAACTTTATGGAACATCACAGAGAGAAACTCTGCTGCCTTTGTGATCTCTTTGTGCTTCCCACCTCAGAATCTTGGTGGATTCTGTAAAAGCAGCTGAGAGAAACCTAATGAAAATCTGAAATTTATAGAATCTCAGGGGACTTTTTTTTGAAGGTTATGTTCTTTTTCCTACTGTATCTACTAAAATATAATTCCAGCATTGTACTTGTTACTGTAGACAAAATAGGATGCAAATAAGAAACTTTTCACCTTAACTCAGAAGGAGGAATGATTTTTTTTTCCCGCAGTTTTCATTCTTCTTTAAAAAATAAGTCTAGAAATATGGTTTTGAATTTTTCCAGACTTTTTGAAAATAATTTTTCTTGCTTTCGACAAAATAAGGCTGATGACTTTTTATCAAAGTTCTTCCACCTAACTGGAAAACATAAGTAGAAGACCTTGTCTTAGAATGTCTTTGAAGAATGCAGTTTTAGAATTACATTTTGAGGTGTTTCTCCTCTTAAATACATCATTTCACATTGTGCTCATGTCCAGCTGGTTAATGAGAGGCAAATCAGATGGGTTGCACCAATACTAGTAAAAAAAAAATAGTGAGGCAGACCAAAGATTGGTGCATGTCTCTTATTCCTTATGGTGTGATGTGGGAAGTGTTTGGCCTGAGCCCAAGGGCGGTGCCTCCCAGGCCCCGGAGTGCTCCGGGCAGAGAAGGAGGCAGAGCACTGCTCCTCCTCCTGCACAAGTGATGCTTTGCTCCCAGGGAGATGGACAGCAGTGCCACAGAACCACTGCCTGTTCTGCTTTGTTGCACAGCCCTGGAGCCCACATTTCATAATGGGATGGGGGTAAAGAAGGCAGGATCCTTATAACCCGGGAAAGATATCTCACAGGGCTTCAGGAAGCTGCCAAGTCTCTTGGCTGTTCTTAGCTTTCTACACTTAAATCCATTGTATTCACCATCCACACTGTCAGCAAAAGGGTTAAAGGAATTATCACTGCATTGAACTTGAGTGTGTAGTGCAAAGGAGGCAAAAATGGTCTTCTTAAATTAAACCACGTCCCTCAGCTGACTGCCTGTTGCTGTTTATTTAATGTCCTTGCATATAAACACACCTATGGCTGTCCACATGGGAAAAGCAAGCTGTGATGAAAGCAGATTTCCTGGTCACGGCAGGAGATGGGTGAAGGGACTGCAGAAGGCCAAGGGTTAGTGAGCTGATAAGCTTCCAAGGAAGTACAGGGTTTAGTAATCAGCAGGGTAACACAGAAGAGGCATCAGGAGAATTAGTTGTTTGCTAGGGGCTTTATAAGAGTGTTATTTAAAAATTAGGTGCATAGTTGCCAGTCACACAGACTCGTATAAATCACCCTGAATTCCATCCTGTGCATTTCCCTAGATTATGTGATCTCTGAAGTTTTGTTGACAATTTTTTTTAGCGTAGAAGACTGGCAATGTACGGTGTCAGCAAAATATGTCACGTAGTCATGAGGTGGAACTGAAGAACTGAATAATTTGTATCATGTCTTGCTCACAAGGATAATTAAATGGAATGGCATTTAAGTTGATGGAGCTACAGGGGTGGCCACTGGCTAAAGAATTGTCTCCCATTTTTTCTGGTGAAATGATCACCAGTATTTTGTTAATTTTCCCCCTTGTCAGTGTGTGTTTTAATATCCTTATTTGTCCTTGCATTTTCAGCAGGAATAACTTAATTACAGGGACTAGAAAATAATTCTGAAACAAAATTACTTAAATAAGAAATCATGTTTGTGGAAATGAACATGTTGTAGCTTTTATTCAAATGCAACCTTTCCATTCTTCCGTTCAAACAGAATGTTTTGCACAGTGAAATTAAACTTAATAGCATAAAAAAGTAGTTAAAAATACCCAACCAGCCAAACAAAACAACACCAAAATACTGATTTCTGGGGGTTTGTAGCAATGCATCTTTAAGTTTACCTCACCACTGAAGAGGCCATTTAAAAAGATAAGAGCTTAATCCAGACATCAGTGATGATGATTTCCTGCAATATGATAATAAATATACCAGAGTACCCTTTTATCTTTAGTAATTCAGAATTCATTGAGCTTTTAAAAGTTTTCCTGCTCTGTCATTTAAGAAATCTCATAGCAATTTGTTAAAAATAATGAGACTTATCTTGAGAATAAGGAAAAAATGGGTGCAGTATGTAAGGGATGCTATTTCAATATGGCAGTTGTTGCTGTCTACATTTGCATAAAGGGTTAAAGATCTTCACCTTACTTGCTTGAAAACTGTAGTCATTAGGTGAAGTCACATGAATTATTTGGAAGGCATCCCCTAAATCAGTTATTTTATAAGAATCTGCTCAACCCTCCCCTTGAAATGATGTATTAGAAATCTATAAAGTAACTTTGTACAAAAATAGTATGTGCTATGCTTTAACAGGGAAAAAAATAACTCTTTCTGGACAATACAGTACTTCTCAGCTGAGATTTGCAGTTTTATTCCCATGATTGTTCTAAAGGTATGCATTTGGGTTTGTAATACAGTAAAGGGAATTGATAATGATTTTAGCTAATTATACCATTTACATGTTTTGTTTTTTTCTTTCCAGTGTCCCTTTGAATGAGGACAGAGTATAATTCCGTATAATTGGAACTTGTCTCTTGCTATTTTTGCCCCGAAGGATACCATTCTAAGCTGAGTATTAGTTGATTTTTCATAGTCAAAACATTCTCAAGCAAGTTTCTCTATTACAGATTATTGTCTTAGTCTTGAGAGGACTCACTTGTGCTTTGAGACCAACATGAACCATGAGAGCCAAGATGTGACCTGAGAGCAGGATCTGAATTGAGATTTCCCACTCGGAAGCAAAAAAGAGGATGTCTGAAACGGAATGAATTAAATATGCATATTCAGGAATTATTCTGTTAATTAGAACTAGTTAGAGGTTAGACAGTGGATTCCTGTGAGAACTCCAAAACCCCAGCTCCACTTGCTGGCTAGTGAAGGGTTTGGGGTGTGCCTGCAAAGCCCACCAGCGTTGCTTGAAGCAGCAGGTCAGTGCAGAGTCATTTCTGAGATTTCTCAGGCATTACCTGCAGCTTGAGGGGCTTGCTTAGAAATATACTCAGGCTTCTAGGATTTCTGTTTGTGAAAAATAATTTTCTTGCAGTAGATGAGCAGAGAGCTAAGCATTGGATCCGAGTTATGCATTGCACTACCCTAAGTTGCTGCTGGTTGTCATGGTAACATTTTAACTGGTGGTGTCTGTGGCTTGACATCAGAACATTTTCTGTTAAGTGGAGATTCTTCTGAGATAGTAATGGAGTGTTTTAAGTCAGTGGACCTTTTGTACTCAATAAAATATTTAGTAGGTTGTAGTAAATATTAATTTGTCCTCCTTTCAAGATAACATACCATGCTGTGTATTTACAGTTCTGTGCTAATAGCATGGTATTCCTGGAAAAGAGTTAATCCATTCTGAAAAGTCAAATTTGCTAAATATAAATTTGCTAATAACACTCTAAACAATAATTGTAGAAGCTGTTTCGCTTTATCCTTTCTAAATACCGTGTGGCAGCTCTTTTCGTGCATTCAGTGGAGGAAGAATTTTAGTACTCATTTGTATTTAAGGCTGAACTTAAACATCTTTACACTGGGACTTTCTTGTTTGGAGTGAGTGAAAATAAATGCATTTACAAGAGCTTATACTGGGGGGGGGGAGGGCAGGGGTAGAAATGACTTCTGTACAAAGCTGGTAATGGAACATCTCTCTGTCAATCACATGTTGCTGTACTTTGTGTCTGGCCGTGTTGTGTTGGAGATGAAGCCATGTGAATGCTGCCTTATCCCTCACTGAGATAAGCTTTCAAAGGTGATCTCCAAATCATGTCTGCCACAGAGCAAGGATTTGCTGAGAGTGACAAACACATGCCCACTACATTTCCCGTATGCTTTTCAATAACTGCATTCCGAGGCTGCTGCTGGAAAGGAAACATCTTAGAAAGCTCTCAATAGTGAACTTCAATACAGCTGAATGCATTAAGTGAAAAGCAGAACAGTTTCTGCAAGTCAGGATTTATAAACTTTAATAATGCACTTATCAGGCAGAGACGGAAATTCAGTGTGGAGTGTTTGGAGAAATCATCCTGACGGGTAATGCTAATTCATTCCTTCTTGCTGTTGCACTGCTTCATTGATAGTTCACACGGTTTGATGGCCTTTTGGAGCCAATTTAGCCCTTTGTGGCACATCATAATCTCATCCTTCATCCCTGTGATTTCAGAGGCTTTATGGAAATACCAAGATGTGTCTGTGCTTTAGCACAGCTGATAACAGTGTCTTAGATGACCCCATCCATCTTAATGACATTTTCTATTAATCAGCAAAAGGCTTGCAATGTATTCCTCCTTTTATTTTTGTCATTACCTTTTCCTCTTACCTGTCTATCTGTTAAACAAAATAATAATCAAATGGTTCTCTGGCCTTGCCTTGCTAAATTCAGTCCTCTGCATACCCACCAGGTATTGTTTAACTGTGCACGGTTTTGCTTTTTCAACTGTTATTCTCATAGCTACTCTTGGCTGATATAATTGTTTTGTCTCTACTTTTTTCCTAGACAAGATTAATCCATGAGGAGTTGCCCTGTGGCCACCTCATAGATCTAAAAGTTGTAAGACACTCAGAGAAACCTGCTTTAAACTACACCTTTCAACATCACCTTTCTTGGAGTTAGATAGAGAATCCTCAGGAAACAAACATAAAAAAAGAAAAAGAGAATGAGAGCACTTTTTTTAAATGCAGGGAAATACAGAGTTTGTTTAAAGCTGCGATTGGTATGTAATAATTACTGTGTTCTTTTCTTTTTGTTTGCCATTAACAATATGAATTTGGAGTTTTGCAGCAATGACAAACTGAGCAACTGCAATTTTCATTTTTCTCACATAAAGTTTGTTTCAGAAGGACACTTCAAGGCATACTTTTATTGAGCAATAGGAGATAATCTTTTCAATGAAGCATTAAGATTGGATGTATTTATTTCTGTTTCTGCATTTTTTAAAAATGTCATTTATGAAGAAGCACCCTGAGTTTTAGAAAGCAATTTTCATTGTGTCAGTGAGCCATGGACTCACTCTGGATTGCAATTTTGCCACAAGTGGAGAGAACATAGTATTTTTAACTCTATCATCAGCTAGAGTGAACTTAAAATACAAGGAACAGAATAATAACAGAGCATTGCATTTCAGTACATAACGTGAAAATAAATCATCAAGGTATGTGCAACTGCTTTTCAGACATGTTACTTTTTATATGTCTTAAAAACCCACGAGGAATACACCTCTTGATTTAGCACTGCACTTAACATTTCAAGATGTAAGTAGGATTCATTTTTATTACTGTAACCATTGAGGATCTCTATGAGGAAGAAAAAAGACAAGGTATCAGGAACATTAATCTACAAATACTATGTACAAAAACTGTTCCTGAGAGCAAAAAATAGCATGAAATTTTATTCTCACCCGATGTAACTATTTCCAATCGTGCTGGATGATGAAATCCTTTGTGGGAGCTCACCCTGGCCAGCCAAGCTCTGTGGTGGCACAGGAGCCTCCCTGTGTTCAGCTGGCTGTCAGTACTTTCCTGTTGTGTTGTCCTGTAGCTTTCCTTTCCTTGCCTTCCTTGCACTTTATGTTGTTCATCTCAGAGCTGATATGTTCTGGTGCAGCTCCCCTATACCTCCTCTTTGAGTCCTTCATGGGTTCAATCTTTCTTTATAAAACTAGTCAAAGTGCTCGGGATAGAAGTTTTTTTGATTCCTCTTTCAGTAGTTTACTTCATCTCTTGGGAGGTGTAGATGCTATTCTGTCAAATCACAGCTTTTATTTCACCTGACTTGACAAGGGTAGGGCTTCCCCATTCTTTTTTGACTTTGGATATGAATTTCAGGGGATTTTTTTTTTTAATTTTCTTTTGAACCCATGTCACAGTATGTATTTGGCAAGACAAACCTGCTGTTGGTGGCTAAGGAGGGCTAATGCAGTTCCACATTTCTGTCTTCATTGAGAAAAGCATTAAACAACCATTCTGGGGTAAAAGCAAGATTTTTGGGATAACCAGAGCCACTTTCCCTTCCCCAAGTCTAATTTGGAATTCTACTGTGAAAAACGTGTATACAACTGGTTTTGTCTCCGTGTTTTGGCAGCAGGATTTAGTAGATCAGATACAGTTCTGTGCTTTGTCTGCTTTCCCTTTTGGATCTGGTTTGGAGTTTGGCACAGTGAGCTCAGATCTGGCTTTTCAAAGTCACTGTAGAGGTATTTCAGCAGCAAGATTCTGCCCAACAAGGTCCAGTGAGCAAGTGTGGTGTTCCTTCTTCAGAAAGACAGCTTGAAAAACTCTATTGTACATGGATGTAAAACAACTGCTAAAAAAACCCCAGCACACCCCCTTAAAAAAAAAAAAAACAAAAACCAAAAACCAAAAAACCCCACAAACAACCCAAACAAACCAACAACAGAACAAACCCTCAGCAAAATGCCATGCTCCAAGAACAGATGTAAATGGCTTTCTGTCAACGTAAATTAATGTTTTTAGAACAATTTTAGAAAAGGCTGGTTCAGGACTACAGCTAAGTGTTTTCATTATTGACATGAATGGTAGAATAGTAAACATATTTTAAAAATTCCCTGAGAATGTCAATCTGAAAGAACCTGGAAGCATACCTTTAGAATTAAAAATTCCCTTGATGGGTGGGAGACTGAACAGAATGCAATTTAGAGCAAATTGAAAGGTCTGCACTTAAAATATTTACCTGTGAACATGTAAATGCATCATGACTGCATAGGTAGCGTTGTGTACAGTGATTTTGGTTTCTAGTAAATCAAAGGTTGGACATATTAAAGATATCCTGCCATTGCAAAAAAGGCATGCCCATGCCATAGTTTTTATACAAAAACCAGATTAAACATCAGTAAGGCCTCTGCAATGGTACCCTTGAAAAAAATGGCACTTGTAAGGCTTCAGCTGCAAGGCAAAATTCTGGGAATGCTTCAAGAACAAAGTGGCTGAATCAGTGGAGGTACTGGGGAGAGCAATATAAAGCATGAGAACTCTGGAAAAGGTGACCTACAGGGAAAAGCTGGGGAAGAGAAGCCTGAGCAAGGACTTGATAATAGTCCTCATGTACATAAAAAGAAGCTGCAAGAAAGTAATCAAGTTTTTCTCTGTATTCCCTGTACAGTGGACTCACTTTGCAGCAGGAAAAGCTTTCTAATGGAAAAGCATTTGAGAACTGGAAGAACTTCTGTAGAAAGACAGTGAAATCTCTAGGGCTAAAAGTGTACAGAAGGAGTTTAGACGGAAGCTGTAGGTGCGGCCCATCTTGGGAGCTGGAGGAAGGTGTGGAGGAGTGAGGGGGCAGCCAAACTATCAGTCCAAATCAGTTGTATTTCTCTATTATTTCCTTACCTCACACACACTGGGGACAGTGATGATTTTTACCTGTTTTTGAGAAAGTATTCTCCTCTGCTTGATTACCTTGCTTTATTTTGTCTATTGCTAACATGTTTTGGAATAAATAAAAATCACTTGAAACAATCAGTTTTCAAATATAGCAGCATTTATTTGCTTTGTTATGTGTGTTTCTTTTGCTTTTGAAACTAAAACGTGAAAAAGCTTATTTAGGGACTGGCTATTTAATACAGTATATTAATTGATTAATAACTACTGAAGCAAGGAAATATATGAGTTTTTGGCACCAGAATCAGAATCCCAACTTGGAAGCAGCGTGTCATAGGCATTCACTGCTTAGTCCCTAGGGCACACTTGCAGATGCTCTTTATTCATTTAGCACTTCCTGTTGGCTCACTCCCAAATTCCAGAGGACTTTGCTCTCTTTCCCTCCAAGTTGGAAATAAAATTTTATGATCATAGTTGAGGAGAGGCTATGGCACAGTGCAACTTAGTGCACATATGTCCAAATGCAGGGTACTGCTGTGGGCTTTTAGACCTGTGGGGGCCTAACAGAGCGTGCCAGATGCATCCCAGTTATGTGCCATTGAAGACATCATTTGGAAGGAAAAGAGGCGTGGATGTAAGAAGAGAGGAAGAAGTGATCTGTGCAATTTAAATTGTGTAATGCTAGCACAGTAATTCAAATGTCCTAGAAGCAATGTTCTTTCCGTAGTGCCAATGTCCGTGTAGCACTCGTCTTTCCCATGTATTGAACAGAGTACATCTCACTGTTTAAACCCTTTTTTATACCTGTAGGAAGGCAAGTTGTTTAGGCATGTTGTGCATGAACCTGAATGGCTGCATGTTTGTTACTCAAGCTTTGCTTTCACTCAGCCTAGGTGGATCTCCAGCTCTGCTCTGGGTTTGATTCCAGCCTGCTGCTTCCTGATGGGATCAATATGAACCAAGTCTGAGTCCTTTGCAGCTGCACAATGCCACCAGCTCTGCTTCATTTCTGTCTGGGATGTGGAGGGTCTGTGTCCACTGCTGCCCCATGGACTTGGAACAGTGTGGGCAACACTTTGTGTCCCTGACTGAGACACAAACATAACCCAGCAGACTGAAGCTTGGAGATAGAAAGAGGCCAGAAGGGGAAATATCAAAGTGACTGAGGCATAACAAACTGATTGCTTGACAAACTGCCTGCAGGCAAATCATCTGTATTAACAATTATAATTGAAAACCATATATGTGGCAGAAAAGAATATAGTCCATCAATGGGAGCTTTCACCATTTCACTAGAGCCATGAATTGGGTCTGGAAGGGATAATGCAGGTTTTGGATATTTAAGCAACTGCCTTAGCTAGAGTTGTTTTATTCAGATCTCTTGACTTCTGTTGGGCAGTGTGTCCAGCCCTCACACCGTGGAAGGTCAGGAATGTTTATGAACTGCAAAGGCAGAGGAACTCCATGTAAATGACCAGCAGGCTGGGAAATGTACTGACCACGGAAAGGTGTAGAGACTCCATATGACTTTAAAAAAGCAATTAGACCGGCTTGCCCAGAGCTGATAAGTGGTGATTGTTCCCAAGTGATACACGTTTCCTGAGGGAGATAACGAGTTGACAGAGGTTTCTTCAGTTGAAGCAGCAAAAATGTAACAGCCAACACCCAGGCACCAGCTCTAGAAAAACTGAAGTTGCAATATTTTGGTACTGAAAGAAAAGAAGCATTGGTACAACTTTCTGGAGAGCTACTTCTGCATTTCTGAGAATTTGAGAGTTTGGGGTTTTTTTCCCGAAGCATATGCTCTATTTTGAACAGCACATGATTCAGAGATAGCTTTTTTTTTTGTTTTGTTTTGTTTTGTTTTGTTTTGTTATATGTGAAATCAAGGGATTTTTTTTGTCTTACAAGCTCTGGAGAATACAGTTGTGGATGTTTAGTGCCACTATATATGTCACTGAAAAAAGTTTGGTAATGCTGATGGTATGTGGGAATAGGTAATCTCTACTGAATTACTTTTATTTTCAGGTTGTTTTTGTTTGGTTTGAGTTGGGATAGAAGATAGGGAAACAAAGCCCAACCCTGTAGAACTGAAAAGTGTAGAAATGCAGTAGCTGCATGAGAATACTTATGTGCCAGCTGCTGAACATAAAACATCGTCACTGAAGTATAAAATCTGACAGGGAAGTGTAGCTGCTGACAAAGAACATTTTATCTGTGTGACAGAGAAAAAATAACACATATGGAAGAGAAAAAAAATATCAATTAGCTACCTATGGTATGTAAGCTTTCAGTTTTGATGAATACTGGCTAAAATGATCATAAATCTGTTTTTTAAAGATTCTTTCTTTGCCTCACATGTGCTTTCTATTAGGTATGCAGTTCTTAAACTTCCATGTAATTTTTGCAGCTTCTAATTAATATCAACCTAGGCAATTACCCAAGAAAGTCTAAGTACTTGTTTTTAATTCAGTATTTTATACAGAAATATCAAATAAGAACTGCACAGGAAACTCAAGAGGAATAGCTAACACTGTCCAATACACTCCTGATAGATCAGCTGCTTCTAGGGAGAAATAGGAAAAAGTGCCTTGTTTTAGGACCTGTTTTCAAAACTCGTTCCTAAAATTATATTGAGGCAATGAGCTACCAGAGAAGAAATGCAGGTAAGGTGAACAATTCTCCAGAATATTTATTTTAGTCTTGTTTCAGTTATAGAATGGCTGTTCAATTGTAGTCCAAGGTTAATTTCTGTGTGCCTTTGCAAAGCTACTTCCTGATGAAGATAAGGAGTAATAACATAGAAAATATTTCACGATAGAGCCTTGTCATAGCTTTTCCAAACTGTCTGGGAGCAAGGAGTTATTAGAGTAGAATAAACATAAAATTTCAGTGCAGATTTTCTGGCAGTAAGAGCAAAGAAACATGGTGTTTATAAATTACTTAGGAGCTCACAGAGGAGAGGAACTTTGCAAGAGACAGGAAGGGAGGAAGAAATGCCTAGAGACAGGTTTGTTGGGAACAGGAGACCACAGACCTGTCCAGCAGTGAAGCATCTGTAGCACTGAGCAGGATCCAAGTGAAAAGAGAAGGGGGATCCTGAGGGGGTTGAATTGGAGGAGGAGAAGGAGAATTGAAGCCAGGAATAGGTTTAAGAGACCTTATGGGTATGAGAGAAGTCAGCTAAAGCTTGATGAAAGGGGAGTGAAAAATTAAGAGAAACTGAGTGAGAAGACAAGGACAGCAGGGAGTTTGCGATGCTCAGAGAGTGCTGCAGGGAGAAGGAAAGATGGAGAGGTCAAACATGTAAAGGAGGAGAAAATGGAGAGCAAGAAAGAATAAATAGATGAAAACTTAATCTGTTAGATCAGTGAGGCTCCACTAATTCAGTCATACCAGAAAACATCGGGTTTGTTTCGTGTTTGTAGTATTTCTGAGGACATTTACATACAAAAGGAGCTATATACAGAAATGTCTGTATTAAGTGGGTTTGGAGCGTCCTGTAGTGCTGAGCCTTGTAAATACACAGGAAAGTGCAGTCTGTGTACTGGTATACTTCTAGCCTGAGAGAAATAACATAATAGATATTGGTAAAGTGGAAGAGGAAAGTAGAAACAAACAAACAAAAAAATTGGCCCCTGCAATTCTTCAGCATCTGGATGAGAGGTCTGCTGAGTAGAACTTTGCTTCTTCCATCGGGGGCAGAAGCCACGGACAGGGAATAGACCATGAGGTCTGTGCTTCCCTAGAGTCCCTCTCATCTCCCACCCTGGCTAGAATCACTTGAAGGATAAATGCTTTCAGTGTACAGATAGATTTCTTTGTTTGTTGTTTTAGGGTTTAAGCTTACTGTAGGAAACTTTTTTTCCAATTTTTTTTCTCTCTTTATTTCTTGATCTCACTGCAAAGAATTAGTTTTAGGGCATCCCACATACATAGGGAGAGAAGTACAGAATGAAAGGGCTTAGATCATAGATTGGAATGTACATTTAGTTGTTTGTGAGGGTTTTGTGGTTTTTTTTGGTTTTGTTAGGATTTGTTTGGGGTTTCTTTAATCCTTCAAATAGAGCTATTAGCCAGTGACAAACGTGTCTTTTTATCAGTCAGAAGATACCTGGGGTGAGAAATAAGCACTTTTGTCTGTAGCATTTACCACCTCAGTGGTGACATGAAAGCCTCTCTGGGTGTGATTTCCAAGACTGGGAGCTGTCATTCCATGAATGCGAGATGGTAACTTCTCAAGGTTTTTCGATTATAGGTTGTAGTGCTTTACATCTCCTACAATACACCACTGCTCTATCTTAATGCTTTGCATTTCAGAATTTCCAGAAAGAACTGAAGTAGCTTATGGCAGACTTCATTTGTTGCTTTAGTCTGTGTCTCCCAGCAGTCTCCCCAGTGCAGTGAAATTCAGCGTGCTCTATCTGAAGTCACCGAGAGCTGATCAAGAATTTTTTTTTGTTGTAGGTTGGTTGGTTGGTTTTGGTGTTTATTTTGTTTGTTTCTGTTTAGGTTTTTTGTTTTGTTTAAAGTTTTTTTAGGGAAAAAAAAAAAGTAGTCAGAAAAGCTCAGTATTGATCTTTTACCAACACTTGCAGTTAGTAAACAGAAACAGGCTAAAGGCATCCAGAGGAATTTCATATGGACAGTGCCTGTTTTTGCTGTGCCAGTGGTAGTTTTGTCTTTAGACAAAGCCCCAGTGTTTAGTGAGCTATCAAGCAATGAGTGATTTCTATACACTTAATGGGATGAGATCAGTAAATTATCTGGAAATGGTTTTAGGAGCAAAACCATTTCAGCTGGGCTAAAGGTCTTTCTCTCATTCTTTGTGCTCTGGGAAGTTATAGTGTTTCCAGATCCATTATCTGTGCGTTATATGGAGATTTATTTACTTTCAGCAGCAAAGTTGATCTTGTTTACTTCTGTAAGTGCTTGCTTTAGATGTTTTCTGAAAGGGATGGGGGAAAAAAGCTGGTTTTTGAAATAAATATTATATTCTGGTCACTTCTAGCCTTCATTACCCACTTTTTATAAACTGGAGTTTGCCGGCTTTTTGTCAGCCTCATTGCAAAGCTTTGTTAATACTTTGCCATGAAAATGAAAGTTTCATACACGTTGACATAATTAATGAAGAGGCAGGCAGCACGCTCTACCAATTAACACCACAGGGAAAAGTAAAATTGGCTTCCTTTTTGCGTGTTGTGCCAAAGCGAAGAACTGTAACACACAGCAAATAAATAGAGATCCTTTTAATGAGCTGCAAGATCGAGCTGAATAAGTCTGAAAGGATGTTGTGTAAACATTGCCAACTATTTAGAGTGTTAAGAGTAATTGATGAGCTTAGTTGAAAGTTTTGAGGGTTTTTTTTTGGGGGGGAGGTGGGGCTGGAGAATCTGTCAAAGAATGGAAATACTGCTTGTTAATAAATAAATTGTATTTTCAATGCAGCTATGAAGGATGTTAAAGAACGTAACAAGCATTTTAGAACAAATGTGGGAAAAAAAAGAAGCAGTTTACAGCTTGCTACTTGACCAAGTTTGTCAGAACTCATCTTTTCAGCTGAGTATTTCTGTATTTCATAATTACTCTTAATGAAAACTTGACTAATTTTTCTCTGATGCTGATTCCAAGTAGCACAACCATCTGGAAAGATGAGATATCACTCAACCTTGATTTTTTCCAGTTATCCCAGAAGTTCTAATAGTAACAATAACAGGTTAATTTTTTCTGTGCTTTATGTGAAGCATTCTGTTTACCTTGAGATGTATGTGTAGAAAATTCAGAGCAGTTCAGGTTCAATTTTTTTTCAAAAGATTCTTTCATCAAGCAGAATTATCCTAAAAGCCTTCTAAATAAGACTGAGTTTTCGAAGAACACAAAACTCCAAACCTGTAAAGGCAATTTATAGGTGGAAAGAATTAATGTGCACTGGAAGTTAGAAGGGCAGCATCATTTAGATCAAAGTCGATATGTAATAACAGGAGTGCAATTTTGACTGTTCAGTGGCACCAGCTAGCTCAGAATATCTTTATATAAGAAAAAAATAAGTCATCTTCACTTTTTGTTCATTCTAAATGATTTGAATTTTGACAATAATCAATTCTTAGTATTTTATTTCAGCCCAAGTGTTGCATGAGGCTAGATCCAGCTTATCATTTTCATATTGTATGCAAGCAAATCACCAAGATTTCTCTATGAGCCTCTGCACCTCAGCCTCGGCTCCTAGATAAATCTTAAAATATGTCAGAATTGTAATTAAGGAAGCAAAACATGGCAAAGTTAAAAGTAATAATTAGAAATCAATAAAGATTATGCTAAACTTGCTGAACAATTGACCTTTGTAATGGTCATGTCTGCTCTGAGTTATCACCTCAGCAGAGAATTATGTGTCCCTTCACTTGGAATGTTAAAGGTGAAACCAGAAGTATCCAATAACTGTACAACCAAGAATATTAATATGCAAAACCAGCTAGAGACAGTTTATTGTGTCTGTAGCTCTTCTACTATATGTTGAGACATATATTGCTGAGTAGTTATTTAATCAATATTTTCTCTTTTTTTTATCTTTTTACTGCCTCCCCTCTGCATCTCTTTTGTTTTTCTCTTTAGCCTCTCACACAGCTGCTTCTAGTCTTTCTTGTGTATTCTTCTTACACATCTTTATATTGCCTAACCTTTTCCTAACCTAGATTTTGCCCTTCAAAATGTTTAATGGACTTTATTCTGTCTTTACTGATGGGCCAAGTATCTGTTGTGGTGGTGTTTGGGACTGCCTGGCTGTTCCCAGTTAATCTGATGGCTGTCATCCTTCCCTCTCAGCCAGCTGGCTCTGCCTCTGCTCTGCTCTGGCTCTTGCCACCACGAGCATAACAGTGTCTGTTCTCTCCCACCTTCCTCCCTTCTGACATCATGTGCTTTTTTCTGCCACCCTTGCTGTGGCCCAAGTGCCTTCTGCAGCAGCCCAGTAGAACAACTTCCAGAAGAGCTGTAATCCAGAAGGACAACGACTGAGTTCCAGCAGCGAAGATGCAGTAGGAGAGAGAGAGAAAGGACAAAATCCTCTGTAAGGATTTATAAGAAGAAACTACATTTTGGCATTTGTGAGGATTCTGTGTATAATTGTATCTTCTCTAATTGACTTCTGCTTCAGAAAAACATTTGCTCTCTTCAGTGCTTCATTTTTCCAAGATTATAAAGAGATGAACTATTACTTAAGGGTTGTGGTTTAACCCCAGCCAGTAACTAAGTACCACAGAGCTGCTCACTGAGCACCCCCACTGCTGCCTGCCCTGGGAGGGAGGAGAATTGGTAAAAAACCCCAAAGCCCGTCCGTTGAGATAAAGACACTTCAATAGGTAAAGCAAAACAAGGAATTCATTCCCACTGCCCATGGGCAGGCAGGTGTTCAGCCACCCCAGGACAGCAGGGCTCCTCATGTGGAACAGTGACTTGGGAAGACAAACGGCATCACTCCAAACATCCCCCTCTTCCTCCTTCTCCAGCTTTATGTGCTGAGCATGGCATGAGATATTCTGGAATATCCCTTGGGTCAGCTGAGGTCATCTGACCTGGCTGTGTCCACTCCCTTGTGCATTCCCAGCCCATGGCTGGTGGGGTGAGGAGCAGAAGCAGCTTTGGATCTGTGTCAGCTCTGCTCAGCAGTGGCAAAAACTTCCCTGTCTTATTAGAGATTCCTTGTGTTTGCAGCACAAATCCAACCCACAGCCCCATACCACCTACCATGGAGAAAATTAACTCTCTCCTAGCCAAAACCAGCAAATTAAATAATTTGTCTTCAGGTTGTGCAAAGTTCCTTTATTGGATCTGACCAAGGATAAAATATAATTAATAGTTCATTAACAGTTATCAAGAAAACATAAAGTACAATGAATGCATTAAAGACTGATGGTCATAATTTCTGTGATAGAAAACTGGAATGATGTGGACATCTTTAGTGTTGAAATTCTTCTTGCATTCATGTTTTGTACAGCAAGCATATTTCTGGCCACCCATATGTCCAATAGGTACAAAGAGAGAAGGTGAGAAGTGCAAAATATCTTCTGTTGGGTGACAGATTAGGGTCCTTTGAGCTGGAATGATGACAGATGAGTGAAAAGAGAGGCCTATACAATCAGCAGTGCTTCAAAGAAAATGGAATATTTTGCAGTATAAGAATTAGTACTCAGTGGTATTGTCAGCCAGTATGCTTAATATTAGCATAACTAAGTCACATGGAGCAGTTTTTTTCACATGGAGCAGAATTGTGGCACTTAGAATTTATTTGGGATCAAGCAGGATGGATCCAGAGCTTGTGTAAAAAGTTCTGGCTCAGGAAGCTCAGGAGTCACTGGCTGCAAGGTTATGATTTGAGGACAAGGGCCATGCTCACAGGGCATTTCTTATGTTCCTCCCTAAATGTTTACCCCTGTGATTTTGGACTAGATCAGCCTTTTCTCTTGGGCAGTGTGGCAATTCTTACATATTAAAAATATGTCTGAACTAGATGTGGTTGTTACACTGCAATCAGTAAGGGCTAATTAAACAAATTTAATGTTCAAAATCCAATGAAAGAACAGCTTTATGTGTTTTATGTTTGTGTGCCTTGAGTTACATTTCTGCAACTAAATATGAAGTGCTTTAGGTGGACAGGTTAGAGCTTATTAATTACCTTGCTCTGTACATATAAGCAATATATGTGCCAGCTCCAATCTCTAATAAATCCATCAGCTCTGGGGCTTTTCCTGTTCATTCCCACTGAACTGTGAGTGCATGTGACAGGCCATGGCTCTGTCAGAACGAATTGTCCCCCTTGAAAAGCTGGCAGCACAGGGAAGTGACAACTTAATGGAAGCTAAAGCACTCTAATGGCAGTGCCTGGTGAAAGCCAGGGAAAGTCATCCACAGCATTTGCCCTGGCTCTTGAAAATGTCTCTTTGCATTTCTGGTTATGTGCAAGATATTGGAGCTTTGCTGGAGTCACATTTGCAGGTATTATTCAATGAAATGTGATTCAGTCAAACACTTGTTTGTTGATAGACTTCATTCCACTGGGGTCAGCCCCTGTGACGCTGTGACCTTTTTCCATGTGCTCTGAAGTACTGCAGCATCACTCACTTTCAAACCCCTGATTCTGGGAGTCACTTAAACCCATTGCCAGTATGTAAAATGAATGGAAGTACAAACATTTTATCCCACAGTTCACATAAGTACATAGATATTTTTATTTAGTTATGAATGGAATATGTGTTTAATAAAATGGATGAAAACATAATGCACTTATTTAAGTATATTTGTTTACAGGTGAATAATAGAGAGGTTATTTCTCCTGCCTTTTATTAGTATTATGAACAAAAAGTTGTGTTGAGCCAATAGATAAAATTATTGTCTTGAGATTATTTTGTGTTGTTTTAATATGTTTTTAGATTACATTGGTGTATTTGAACATATTTATTTATAAATAAATAAACCCCCAGTAATTTGCATATATTTGTGAACTGTCTTATAAGTGCCCAGTGATTACATTTAAATATTTTCATTTTAATTACATTTTAATATTTTAATAACTTTTTATATATGAAACAGTGGATATTCCATCTAGATTATTGCCTTTTTATGAGGTTTGCATGCAAATAATTAGCTTGTTCCTGGTTTTCTTTGTGTGATGGTGCTTTTGGACAAAACCAGACTAGCAATGGCTTTCAGTAGAATAGTATTTCTTCACATTTTAATAAAAAACATGTATGCTTTTCAGGTTGTAATTAGCCAGATAGATTTTAAAAAAAGTAAAGAATATTCCTATTAATATAATTTCTAAGATTTAGTGAACTTAATCAGTACTATAGCATTTATCCAAGTTCACAGAAAGAGAACAGGCAAGGGCAGACCCAAGAGGACTTCAGAACTGAAAAAAAGAAAACCAAATGACCATTCTAACTTAAAAAAACCCAACCAATCCAAATGAACCAAGCAAAAGCATTTCTGCATTGTTCTTTCCATGATTATTTGCTTTCCAGTTGGGACTTTGACATTGTTTAGTATCTAACAATTATTTTTGTTAAGGAAAGGTGAATGATCTAAATAGACACTATTGTTTATGTTGTTCTTAACATGAATCTACTTCCTCCTTCCCCTCTCTTCAGCTGTCCTAGGAGACACAGGAAAGTCCAAACTGCTTAATGAACCTTTGAAGGTTCTCTGTGATTTCTGCCTTCCCCCTGCCAATACAACCCTGTAACAAAACATTTCCAGCAGAACCACTCTGCTCACCTTGATTTGGGACAGTGACAGCTGCCTGTGTTTTTCCCTTGCTTTGTGTCTGCTTCCATTCAGGAGGTTTGGTAATTTTAAGGCTTATCCTAAAGCTCTGGGCTATAGAAATATCAACTAGATAGTTTATAACAATGGATATTAACAAATTTTTGCTATAAAATGGTTTTCAGAATGGCTCATTCTCACATATTTTCTCATGGAGTAAGTCCCACTTCAAGTACAGAAGCTGCCCTTGTCTATATATTCAGGGACTGTGGGGTTTATATTATATAGTAGTTCCCATTTCAGTTCCTTAACAGAAACATTCTCTATTAGAAATTGTTTCCTTAACACACAGAATCAATAAGTGCTCACATAATCTTTGCTTCACTTAAATTGGGATTTTGCTCAGGTAAGAATTTAATTTCCCAGTGTGAGAGATGTCTGCCCTCTTTTACTGGGTGCACCAAGATCCTTTAGGAGCCAGAGCAGAGGTTCCCATTTGTTTTGTCACTTTGATTTTGCAGTTGCTTGAAATAGTCAGTTAGCTCCTTTTAAGCTCCTGTTTTGAATGACTTTGTGTTATTAGAGGAAATACAGACTGATTATCACTTTCTTGTCCCCTAAACTTAAGCAGACTTAATTGTAGATTTACAGAATTATATATTGATACTATAGCTATTTTTTTTTTTTTTTTTTTGTATATGTGCATATATGGTTTTTTCCTTCTTAGGCTAATGAAAAATTCACTGTACTGATGAGCGTTATGTTGTCAGCTGAAGATTAATTCTTGCTTTTTAACAATATTTTATTTTAATTTCTTTTAACTGGCTAAAGGCAGCAAACCAGGATCTTCACTATTTCACTTTCCTGCAAGCCACTGATTGATGCAAGGGATTTTTTCCTTCATGCAGGTACACATATGTTTGTGTATATATGTATATACATACATGTATATGCAAATTATTCTCTGAATTCATGTCCAAATTGCTAATTTCATACTTTTAAATTGACACAATTGATATTCTATGAAACAGTGCCAAGTTTACATGCACACAAAAATTGAAATATTTGTCTGCATGCTGTGATTCAAGTGAGAGTGGGATTTTTCTGCTCACACTGACAGCTCTTTTCCTCAGACCTCTGTTGCCTCACCTTGAGAAAGTAGCTTGCTTTCAATTTATGCAGAATAAATACTGTGCCTCATGCAGGGAGTACATTGGCACATGTAGGGGACATTTTTTAATTTGGGCAAAGTGTATAATATATCATACATGTTTGCTAAGTTGTAAGAATTTAAGATCACTTTCTTCAAGAAAAATCTGGACTCTGGAATGGTATCAAGTTTTGTTGGAACTGAGACAAAAGAGAAGTGTGCACAATAATTATTTAGTTCATCTCTGGGCTGCTTTTTAGGTGTTGTGAAGGAAAAAAGCAAGAGGAAATGTAGTTGCAGTCAGAGGTCAATGTAAAGAAGTCCAGGTAAATCAAAACTATTCTACACTGTAAATAATTTACTCCTCTCTCTTTGCCTTGTCCTTTCCCACCTCACCCCTACTTCTTATTTGCCCCACCACTGACTTTTCATACCTTGTTTGCTTCTTTCTAGTGTTGTTAATCCAAGGTAGTTTAACATGTAGAAATGCTCCAGGTGGGAAAATCTGATGGAAGTTTGCAGTGTTTTACAGCCTCTTTATTGCCTCTAAAATTCTGAGAGGCAGGTAAACCATCTAAGACCTCTTGGTGGATCTTGTGCAGGGTGTGCAGGGATTGCTGTCTCAGTCTCAGAGGAGCGGAGATTCCAGCTGAACTTGCACATGTGATCAGGGACCCACCAGTGTCAGTGATGTGCGTCCTTCTGTTTACATGAAACAAATTTGGAATTTACACAGAAAACTAATGGAGTCTCTGGTGTCTCACAGATTTCCTTGGCTTTATCTCCTCTGTATAATTAATGTAACCAAGTGAGTGGATGAACACTTTTCTGTAGGAGTCAATAGGCAAGGATGTTTGGAAAATGAATGAAGTGCTAAGATTAATTGCAAGGCTGCCTGCCTGAACAGCCTGGTGAGAGACTCAGAAGGAAGTGCCAATGCCATTATATCCAAAAGATTTCTTTATTAAAAGTTGTTCATAATCTCAATAACATTAGATATCAGACTGGACTGAAGATAATGCTTTATTGTTACTGTCCTAGTCTTAACAATTGCAAACTATTAATTGCTGTTAGAGAACAATTCATATGAATATTGATCTCAATCAGCTCAGCTGGATTTTTAGTATTCTTCATAATGATGGCCAATTCCAATAATAATTAGAAAAATGTACTTTCTAAAAGGTACAGGGGTTGACTAGTCAGCAGAATTATTTAAATCAAAGTTTTGTGTGATGTGAACTACTTTTTAGAAAAAAAAAGAAAAACAAAAAATCAGATGGTAACAGGATACAGTTAAGGAATTCTGGGTTTGCTTTGCATTTCTTTAATCATTTTAGAGATTATTGGTCTTTTGAGTCTAGATTTTTTTTTCTGTTTATTTTAACAAAAGTGCTGCTCACCTATAGCTTGCCAATATTTTTAAATAGATTTCCTGAAGGGAAAATATAATACATGGTGGGTTTTTTTGGGCTAAGTTTTAGGAATATTTTGAATCTATTGGTTAATTCTGTCTGCAGACCTCTCTTGTTGTTTTGACTGCCGCTCATGTAACACCTGACAATGTGGATCTAAAATGTGCAGCCAGTCTTGTGAATGGCAGATAGGAACATGGAAGTGCAAGGAGGAAAATCCTGAGTACTCAAAGGAAGGAGCTTGTCAGCAGGTACTGTGTTCAAGTTCAGACAGAGGGGTGTTTTTTTCCTCTACCATTTTAGCATGAAATCAATGGGGAATGCATAATTTTTTAGATGTGTCTGAGATTGCACAACAAATGGTCACCAATGAGACTCTCAGCTGCCACACAATCTGGCACAGATCCTTTCTGCTCCACAGTTCCCAGTTGCATTCAGCCCACTGTTGATGTGATGCCTCTTTTTGGCTCCTTGCCCATCTGTTTTAGTAATTACTGTCATATAGACTGATATTTCTAGACTAGAAACCATGTTGTTGTGGGATAAGCCCATTGGAGTTACCTTTTGTGATGTGTTCAAGCAGCTCACTGACTTCTTACTTTAAACTATAAAATTTGCATCACCATTTCCTGCAACATATAGAGAAGGATACTATGATTTTTGGTGTTTTTTTTGAACACAAGGAATTATAATGAAATATAATCAGATTTTGATAATGCTTGCTTTTTATCATGGTAATGGTACTTTCACAGTTTTAGCCCTTTCTTATTCTTTTTTAGGATCACAATAAAAAACAGTGTCCTTGAATAAACTATTTGTGTTAATAAGTTTTGGAAGACATAATTTTTCAAGTGTAAAATATACAAAGAAGTGGCTTGCCCTATCCAAAACATCCATTAGCACAACAGGACCATCCAAAATGACATCATTACATATGCCAGCTAAAGCACAAAGATTTCAGGAGGATGAAGAGCAGCTTTATTCCGACAGGAATTGACTAGAATCAAAGGTGAGTTAAAAGAAAGGATCAGACAACATCCTATCACCAACTTAACCCATTAACAGACCCAGGGGCAACGGCAAAGGAGCCAACACAAATATCAGTGGAGGGTGCCAAGGAGCCAGATGCCATCACTGGAAAATCACTTCCTTGGCTTGGCATCTGTGCCTTCAGCCTGTCAGCCACAAAGGGAGAAAAAGCTGGGCAAGCAGCATTGTTTTGGGGGCTGTAGAGAAAGTGCTTCTCTCTCTTCCCTTTGCCTCTCTTCATAGCAAGCCTTGGCCGACTTGCATGGGAAAAGTTGGTAATGAGTGTAGAAAGAACGTGGGCATTTCCATACACACATAAATATTTTATATATTTATATATGTGCATGTGTGTATGTATGCATGTTTATATGGAAATGTGCATATGTGTGCATTTGGGCAGGTTGGTTGGACCAGAAAAAGGGAGAGACCAAGGAAGGAGGCAAAAGAAACCAGAGCAAAGTAAAACCAGAACAACACAGGACAGAACTATGAAAATAAGTGTTTGCTTTCCATACACCACAAAGTGCTTATTTTAGTGTTTTTAATAGTGCAACTTCAATAATTTCTCTCACTTTTCCCAAGTCACATCTGCTCAGTAGCCAAATTCTTGATGTGTTCTCTTTGCAATGACATTGCACATAGGCAGGTTCAAAGCATTTGGCAAGTTTAATTTTTAGGATTTAAACCAAATTATTTCATGTGAGTATTGCTATCATTCTGTTACACCAGGATAATATATCTATATATACATCCAAATATTGATTAATTGCTTATTTTTTATTTTTTAATTTAGAATTCTTATTTTAGTAGGAATAATTTCTAGCCATGCTGCCAGTACTCAGGCTTCTCACAGTGGGCCTAACCAATCAAAAGCATTAAAAAGAGGGTCTGCAATAATTTGAGTGGCCTCCAGTAATGGTGGGGCCACTGGAAATTGCACACAGAACCTAGGAACTGGGAGTCTTTATGGTTAGCCAGTAATTAGCTGTCCATGCATCAAAGGTGTTTTATCCTATGCAAATAGCTGCATGTGTATGGATGGGGTAGGGGGATGAACACTGACACTCGATGGCTTCCACTTCTTCTGTTTTCAAGAGTGAATTTTCAGTAATATGGAAAAATCTGTGTGAAGCAGAGATCTTGTGAACAAAATCTTTTTTTTGTTTTTAAGCAAAAGTAGCACAGTAGTAAATATGAAATAAAACTGCTAATTAATTCTTTAAATATATATTGATTAGAGAGAGGTGAGCTGTAGACTTAAAACATGACTTTCCAAAGCTTATAAAAACCTCACAGGATACTGTGTTTATGATTCAGCTGTCAAACATGGCTGGAAAGGCCCAATTTGGGGCAGACAGTAAAGGGTTTTGAGGAACACACGTTCCCTCTGCTACCCCATGGACAGAGCAAGGCTTCTTTTTTGTGTGATAGTGCTGCATTCTGAAATGAAACACAGTGGGTAGGAGGACGTTGAAAAGACTTCAGAAGCGATCATCTGTCTTGGAACTAAAGGATTTTTCCATCTTTAAGTTTCAGTATCCTATGTTTGTCATGCATTCAGTACATGCTAAAGCTGTTAGAAAGATACCACTGTCAGAGCATGAGGAATTATGGGTAAGAGCAAAGTTGTGTCTAGAGTTGGTCTGGACAAAAAAGGATTATTGCTCTCTGAGTTCTTATTAAAACGTTCAGGTCTATTTCTTTAGGTTCAGTAATCATTGCTGAGAACAAGAAATAACAATATTTAATCATAAATATTGTTTACTTTTTAGCAGCAACAGCGTTTTAAAATTTTTAATAAACTGTAAATATTTTGACAGGAGGATAGAATTGGCATTGTGCAACTTAGGGTTTTTATGTCATAAGAGATCCACATGCATAGATCTCTATAGTTATTTCAGAGTTAAATCTTTAGGTGCCTTATCCTAGAATAAAGTCTTTATAATTTGGTTTTGAAATTCCAAGCGTGTCATGACTGAAATATTTTACCTTGGCAGTATTACCTCTGAGTTCATTCTTTCTTTCTTCATTCTCCTCCTCCTTCTCATAGATGGTCTAAATTTTTTCACTTCACCTTTTTACACTTTGGTGCTTCACAGACTTCACTCCCTAAACCTTGCCACATAAACTCAAAACATTTTTTCCTTTTTTCTTGATTCTTTCGTATATTTTTTTAATTAATTTGTAACATAGGCAGTTGAAGGTTCTGATTATCAGAGGGAGGAGCTGTAACTGAATTTTTAAAGATTTAAAGGCAATATACCACAGAGGCTTGAATAATTTGACATTTGTTTGGTAGTGGATGAAAGGTAAATGGCTGATTATCCCAACACTCAGTAAAAGACTCAGAGTTTTGATATTGTGGGATCACAGAATGACCCAGGCTGGAGGGGCCCTCTGGAGATTGCTGAATCCATCCACTGCACAAAGCAGGATCAGCTGTAGAAGAAGGTACCTAGGGACCAGGTTTGGGTATCTCCACAAACTCACAACCAGTATGGAAACACTGCTCCAATGTTTGACAGGTTCCACTCCCAGGAGAGAGGTTCTCTGATATCTAAATAGGATGTAGTGTTGGTCAGTCTGTGGCATTGCCTCTTCTAATTTGCCTGGCCAGCACTGAGAAGTGCCTGGCTCCATTTTCTTTCCTCTCTCCCTTCAGCAGTTTATGTACATTTGTGAGATCCCTCGAGCCTTTTCTTTCTCTGGTTAAACAGCCCCAGCTGTCTCAGCCTCTCCTGTATGTCCAATCCCCCATTCCCTGATCCATCCTCCTGGTCCTGTGCTGGACTGGCTGCACCCTGTGCATCTCCCTCCTACTGGGGAGCACAGAACCCCACGTGTGGCCCCACCACTGCTGGATTAGAGGCGAAGGATCACATCCCTTGGGATCTGCTCCCCAGGGCCTTCCGGACACATCCTAGTGCTGCACATGTGGTTTGCTGCCAGGGCACGTCGTTATCCCGTGCTCACTTGTCCTCCTGCTCTTCCATGTCCTTTTCCCTAAAACTCCTTCCTGCCCGTTGTTCCCCAGCCTCCTCCCTGGGTGATGTTTTGATCCTTTTCCTTGCCAGACTGCATCACTCTGAGTGCATTTTCAGTATTACTAGTTTTTGGTTTTGTATTGCTTTGACTAATGGATAAAGTCTAATTTTAAGGTTTTTTTCTTCTCCCAACCCCTTGGGAATTTATCACTCCCAGAATGCCCCTGTATTCTGTGAGTAATAAATCTTCCTGGTATTTTGTGATTTGCAGTCATAGGACAAATTATTCAAACACCTTATTACTGTTTCATTAAGCCCCTTTTTATATGCTATATCACAAAGATATTTTGAATTCTAATAGATATTGGTGCTTTATAGTATTCATGTTGTTTAAATGTTTTGTCTTTCCTTTGCTTTTCATTTCTCTCTTACCTGAGAGATACAATATTTTATTATTGATTATTTGGAAATCAACACATAATTCATATGGCTCAATTGCTGTCGTTGATGTACTCAAATTACAGCTATGGCTATTAAAGAAAATTATTAAGATCTCAATGCCTTGAATTTCAGTGACAGTCTGCTGCCTTATGATCCCTTTGAAACCCCAGTACAAAAACTTTAGGTGGTTATCTTTTAATTGTATATGTGAATGAGCTGGAGAAAGGATGAACCAAGCAGGGGTAAAGCTTCTGAGTAATAAAAGAAGTTTTAATGTACTTTAAACTGGGAAAAATGTTAGTGGTCTTTTTTTGGAGTGTGCAGTGCTCTATTTCTGTGGCTGTAGGTTGGAAACAGATTGGATGTCAGACTGATTGTCAGCATTTGTGTTAGCGGCCTTTACATGTGGGTGGTTTCTCAAGTACAGAATTTTGCATTTATTGTAAAAACTAGTAAGGTAATTTTCCTATGGCTGCCTAGGTATGAAAATACATAAGGTGTAATTAATGGGTAATAAGGATTTGGAAACTTACCTTCTGTTTCAAAGGGAAGGGACTCCTGAAACATAGTTCACTATGAGAGGATTTGAACCAACAGACTGAAGATAAAATCTTTGCTATGTCCTGAAAGGATTTGATAGGATAAGTTTAAAATAACTTCAGATTTTGTCTTTTCTCTCTGTTGCTTCTATAACAATAAATATTAATTACTGTATGCTTGAATAATCATCTACTGAATCAATATATGTGCATTTTTACACCTATTACAAGATGGTGGTGTATAATCTTTGCTGGTTTTATGCTTTTTCATCTACCCTATCATCACACTTTGGAATATGAGTTAATTCAGTTCTGTGTTGTGGCTCACTGGAACATTTTGAGCACCTCATTTCCCACTTCTCAAAGAGAGGAATTCACTAAGTTCTTTTGGGTCAGACAATTAAGAGCTCTGTTTGAGGAGTTCTGTGAAATCTGATTCAAGGAAAACAGTCCAGTTTTCCTGGACTGCTTTGGGGTTGTGTTATTCCCTCTGTACTTACTGCTCCATTCTTGGTCATCAAAAGCTCTCTTCACATGAACAGAACAACAACTTGTGAAATGCCTGAGCATCATTTGAAGTCCTGACAAGAGGTGTGGGGCAGCCACCAGCAAACCCCATTCCCCTGTTCCTTAGTGCCAGAAAATCCCTGATACCACACAAACAGCCATGGCTGAATCATTTGATTTGTTCTGTATGTTGAATCAGTTTTGGTTATGCAAATCTTACAATATAATTTGTATTTGTTTACCTACGAATATGCTTTAAATCAGAGCCACTTTGCAGGTAGAGGTTTAGTTGATGACAGGCTTTGTTTGTTTGTTTTGCTTAAATAGAACATGAAATCATACTTAACTGTAGGTTTATACTACATTAAAAAATGTTGTTATATGGTAAAAGTTTGTTAAATTAGTACAGAGATCATCACAAAAGGAGAAAGATTTGAGCTGGAGCTGTTGATTCTCTGACATTTTGATGGCTTGGTATGTTTAGCTGCTCGGAAGCAAATTAAAAAAGGTTACTATGCAAAAGGTTTGATGGCTGTACTCAGAATAGTTGGCTAAACAAGAGAGCAAAAGATAGGAACAAGTGGAAAATTTCAGGCTGAATAAGTATGAAAAGTGTTTCTGCCTTGTTAGATGCAGTGGAGTCTAACAGCAGCTTTTTTGGGCTAATGCTGTAAAAATCCCAATCATAGGAAATCCAGAAAGAGCAGCATTGCCCTGCTCGAGGAGATAAGCTCGGGGAAGCCTGTGTTTTAAAAGTGAGATGAAAGAACAAATTTTGGTGATTATAGAAAAATGTAGGGGTTTTTTTGGCTTTTTTTTTGGTGACCATTTAATTTATAAAATTTGTCTGAAACATGAGGAAATATGTTCTTTTACACATTTATTTTTATGGTGAAGGTTTATATGTATTCATAAAGAAAGAGTACTGAAAAAAATCTTTCAAAAGACAATTTATGTCTTACTGTGGGAAATAACTTCCTCTACTGTTGGCTGTTGTATCAGCTAATTGTGTTCTATAACATAGTTAATTCAGATAAACATTAAAGGTGTTTAAAGATATTTTTGTCTAAATAGTACAAAACTGAGGGTTTTTTCTACTATGTTTCTTTGGCTCCTGCTTTTGTTTAGTTTGATGATCTAGGGAGGCTAAGTTCTCTCAGCCATATCTAGCTCTGTGTGAATTCAGATTGTTTATCAGATAATAGATAACAAAACAAATGTACCAAACAGTATAGAGCTGAAACAACAAAAAATACAGTTGAAATTGAGAGAAATATAGAGACAGGGCAAAATATGAACTAATAAATCCTGCGTGAAAGCATCTAAATACTTAATATTACTTGTGTAAAGCTTTTGTTTTGCCATGAAAGACCTGAAATATAATAGCTCTTTGGTATGTCTAGAATATAAATAACGTGATGACAGCATCATTCTGAAGTTCATGCATGTTTTTAAATTGATTTAATGTTCTCCTATAGTTCTCAATTTTATCCAGATGCCTTATTCAGTCACACCAAAAGCACATTACTGAACGTTTTATTTATCATTCTATGAAGCTTAATTCACTTGCAAGTCAGAACTGGACCGTTTTCAGCTGAGCTGCATTTCACACCTGTTTGGAGAAAGAGAAAGATTGAGGTTGTTTTGTGTTTCAGTCTGAGATTTCTGAGGATGTATTTTCTTGAAATAGACTCAACAAAGTAGCAGGCTTCTGCCACAAATCCTGCATGCCACGTGCAATTAATGATTAATATTTCCTTTATCAACTGGATTACTGTTTTTAGTATATCCACTTCTCTGATCTATAGGTATCAAGGGAATTTGCTCTGAAATTTTATTCATCTAAACAAAATCTGAAAATAACCTCCAAATTTCTAATGCTTCTGTAACTTTTGTGTTTAAGAGTCAGTTACCTTGCTTTACAAAACATTTTGCTCTTTACATTCATTGACATGAGGAATTCTTTCAGGAATTCAGTAAGTGGGACACTTAGATGACATAGTGAGTGTGTGGGTATTGGCTTGTGAAGAATTCTCCCACTTTTTAATCAGTTCTGGCTTAGAATGTTTTCTTGGAGGTAAATAGCCCCAGTAAATCCAGTCAAGGTCCTGCCTGAATAATTAAAATATTTTCTTCACAACTATTTGTTTGAAATAGGATGTTTGTTGTTTGCTTTTTTTCACCATTTCAGAGCATTATGACTAATCATTGGGTTAATTTTTGAGAATGCAAGGGGCCCACATTTCAGTGGAAGAATAAGTTATCTTTGAGTGTATTTTCTAGTGTTTTGAAACCTTGTATTGCTTGAAGATGAAAGCAAAGAGTAAGATTACATATTTAATGAAAGGATATCACATTTATGAGATCATCTGTACCAGGAGATAACTGCCATTTTTTCTTATGATTTCCTTGCAGCATTATCAGAAGCTGTCATTGACAAACAGATCTTTTTCTCTCCAGTGTCTCTGAATGCAAGTATCAATAACAAACAGCAGCTGTTCACAGCAGAAGCCTCCATGATGTGATCACCACTGAATGAATTTTAGTGCTGCTACCCCTGAGGTGTGGCCAGGTGACCCTCTCTTGGTTGCCTCCAGCTGGGCTCAAGTGGACTCACCTGTTACTTTATCTCCTTTACCTTATAAAGGATATTTTTGTAATTCCTCTGTAAAGAGTCACTTAAAACCAAATTTTAAGCAAGTTATAAATGGTTTATTTTGTCCTCTCCTCAGCTCCTTGTGTCGCTCCAGTTTCACAGTAAAATAGGCAACTTAAAAAAGTGACTTCCACAAGCAATTAATGTCAGTTTGTATCTCATCTCACTTTTTTTCTTCTCGTGATCACAACCAAGGGTTGAAAGGCCCAGCTTTTAGTAGCATGCTGCAGGAATCACTATTTCACAGCTTACTTTTGGAAAGAAACTCTCATTTTGTTTTTTCAGAATTCCCATTTCCGATGAAGCTAGCGTGGCTTGCCTCACACAGCTGCCAGTTGGAATGTTTTTTCTGCTTCTTAAGTATTAATATCAAATCAAATTTTGGTCTGTGTATCTTGCTCCTGTATTGTTTGACTGAGTGTCATTTATACCCTCTTCAAGAATTGTTTTAAGATTTTGACACTTTTTCACTAGTAAGAATCTATTAATGGAAGATGACCATTTGGAATTTGCTGTGCAAAACCAACTCAAGCTGCAAGCACTGACATGGTGTTCAGCTTGAATTTTTGATTATTTCTTTTCTCCAGTCTCTTTCTATGTCAAGGGGAAAAAAAATGCTGTAGCCTGTACTGAAATACTGTGCCACATGCACATAAAAATATATCATCATTGGCATAACTGCAATTTAGTTGTAAGGATAAAATTCCTATTAGGAATCTACATATCATATTAGCAAAACAGTATCCACCCTGTAGTATATTATTTTGGTAACACGATAGCTGGATTTGAAACGGAATCTAAAGGTCAGAGTTGGCATCATAATGGGAATTAGGTAATCACATTTTCCTTCCTCTCACTGACCTCATCCCTCTCCAGTCCCCACTACAACTGTCTGTGTTGTAGCAAGTGTGGAAACCTTGCTAAAATATGTTTGTGCTACTTAATTTTTTAAACCCCCAGTGAAGAAAGTTTGCAGAGTACATATCAGCTTTTTATGTGGGGGTGGCACTAAACCAATCACACATTTGATTACTTGGGATCAGTAAATTCATTGTGTTAAATATATCTGTAATTTTCATTTTTCAGATGGTGTCTCTCAGTTATTTAAATTATATTGGCAAATACTACATTTACAATAACAACAGATAAGGACAATAATAAATTAAAATGTTCATTCCCCACAGAAGCCCATTATTCCCTGCATTGCACTTCCTCACTGCCAGTAGGAAACCTGTGTTTGTAAACTTACTTTGAGAAAGTCACATAGTCATTATTTAACAATAAAGCTACATAAAAATTATGTGTAAGGTTGAGGACTTGAGCACTTGAATTTTTTTTCTTCTGAAACCCAGAAATTCCTTAATTTAAACTACTGTTTTTCTCCAGGCATATGATGTGGACAGTTACTGGCACATAAATTAAAATTACATGGGACATAACTCAAATAAAGCTGGGTTTAGTTTGATTAATAAGATGTGGAAACCAGCATTAACTCATGGTAGTGATAGCACAACTAAAATGTTGTGTGACTAAGCACTGGCACACCTTATGAGGTGATAGCTCCTCACTGAATCCACATTTGGACATAAGTGAGGTGTGATAAGCATTGGCAAGAGAGAGGCATCAGCCCGTGAGACCCACAGCTGGCCAGAGGTGAGCTGCAGTAGTGCAGCTGCCTGTTTTTCACACCACTCAAATAGTGAGGGATTTGCAACACATTTTTAGGTAGTGTCCAGAAAGGTGAGATCTATCCTCAAGGTTAAATTGATACATATAAACTCTTTGGAATTAAATTATTGAGTTTATGCCATTTCCCTGTACTTTCTTTTCAAAATGCATGACAGGTAGTATTCTCAAGAGATTCTAGCAGTCTTTAATGAGTGGCCAGAGGAAGATGGGACTTTTTTCATGAACATGACTTTGGCCCTTTAAAATCAGTCTGAATACCTGCTCAAGTTTAACCAACAACTGTTGAATAACTCTCAGAAGTTAATGGTTGAAACCTCATGATTTTGCCTCTTGTGAGCATCTCTCCCATGCCAGTACAGATGGGGCTGTGTGTGCAGGTCCTGCAGGAAGAGCTGATTGCTCTGCCCCTGGCTCACAATTCCCCAGCACTGGCAGAGCTGTATCCAGGCTGTCCCCAGGATTGGACTCCAGTTTCTCTGGCCTGCACAGGGGTTGGTGCCAGGGATTTGGGGCCAGTGGGAGCAGGGCACTGGGGCACAGAGGAGCCCGTTCTCCCTTTGGCTCCCTCCTGCTGGCACTGAAGCTTTGCAGAAGGTAGAAGGAGCAGGGATAAATGCTGGAGAACAAAAAAGAATGAATGAAAACAAAGAACAAAGATTTCTTGTTTTGTGATTCAGTCATTCCAGTGTTGTTTTGCCTATGCATATTCTCAATTGACTGAGGGAAGGTCAAGCTAAGTATGGGAAACTTGTATGGAATAAGAGTCAGGATGTTTAAATTCTCATTACACAGACAAACTTAGTTCTGGTGTTTTGTAGGCTTTGTTATTTAGTTCACAGTCTTAGTCAAGTATTTAATTTACCTTTATTGATATATAAAATCATTTAGGGGGGGGTAATATGAAAAAGTAAAAACAGTAAAAAACTAAAATTTTCTCCAATAATTAGGACTGCGTACAACTCCATTTTGTTGATCAAATTTTTGCTTTCAGCTTGCAAGTAACTGAGATCTAGAACAACCTCAGAACTGAGCACATACTTCATCGTGTCTAGTATTTTTCAGTGAAGGTAAAGGCTGGGGAGAACCTATTAACTCAGATTTCTGTGTAAAGTATTAACATTTGCAGTTTGTCTATGACTCCAGGGGTATAAGTTTTCTTTCTATGAATATCATTTGCCATTACAGAGGCCATAGGGTGGGTTTTGCTGTATTGTTTTATCTGTTAGTAATACATCTCATAATTCCCTAACTAACAATGATTTTTCTTAAGCATTGCTTAAAAGCATTTCTGTAGAGAACCTGATATTCATCAACAGGATTAAAATGACTGATGAATTATGCAGCAAGGCTGTCTAGCTCCTTGACTAAGTATTTTACGGCAATTGAATTACTTTGGCAAGATTTAGGTAAATAAGATTGTTAAAAGTTTGCTTGTTTCAAATGTGTTTCTTTCCATATTATTTCAGTCTTGAAAATCATGCTGACTTTTCATCAATAGGTTCTGAAATATTGAAATAAGAGCGACGAGCACATGAAAGCACACCTTAGCTTTGTGTCAATATAATTTCTTTGAGGATCAGTGGTGTGTATCAGCTGTAAGTGATTATCCAGTCCTGCCATTGCCCTTCTTATAGTATTATTTTATTGTAGAAATGATAAAATTAGATACAGTGATGAAATTACAATGTAGTTTAGCTTGAAACGCACCACTAAATTCTTGAGAAAAATGTTCCTGCTACCTTCTCTGCAGCACTGCAGGTGTTTTGTGTTCAGAGAGCCCAGGACTGCATTCACCAAGTGTTCGGGCTTCCACCAGTCTCATGGTAAATGGAGGATGAAACAATGCTACAGATATTTTACTATTTGTTAGTTGTAGTCTAGCTGCTGGGTTTAGTTAGGCTGGCTTTCGTTTTTCTGCTGTTTAGTTTATCTGTGGGATCCTGAAGTTGCCCTGTCGGGAGATTACTGGTGAGTCCTTGCATTTAATTTTGCTCCTAACTGTTATTCCAGTGAAGACAGTTCCAAGATTTGATGTTTTAGCTTTTTGTTGATAGGTAAAATTGCAACACCCCAGCAATGTTTTTTATCAGAATTAGGGAATGTAGTTGTGGTACCAATAACACTGTAAGAATTCAAGATGCAATAGTAAAACTGCTTCTATAATGCACATAATGTAGCTGATACAGTAAAGTCTGTGCTACAACTTAATAAGGGTTGAGATTGTCTCTGGAGCAGGAAGGAATTTATGTGCACAGGGAGGAAAGGTCTGTGGCTTTGGGGTTCCCTTTCAGGTAAGAGGGTGGCACTAAATGAGATGTGCAACCCTTTGTGTGTAGTTGCGGTGGCTTGTGCTGACTGAGGCCTGATGGAGGCACCTGATGGCAGTTGGGTGGCCTGGTTGAAATTCCCAGTTGATCCCAATCAGTGTCCTCCAGCAGAGCAATCTCCATCACAGCTGGCACCTGTGGTGGGAGGATCCGTGGGTCATTGCTGAGGCAGCCCTGGTGGGTCAGAGCTGATATAAAGGTTTGGCAGAGTTAGGACTTGTGGTCTGCTGGGTTCAGTTGCAAGGAACAACAGGTATGTTGGTGTTTGATGTGAATAATTCTGCAATTGCAATTTACCTGATTTTAAATGTTGAATTTATTTCTGTAACAATGCACAGGACTTGTACAGAATTGTGCTCTTTATTCAATGTGTTTTATGGATATAGAAGCTGAACTTTAGGAAAGTAAGTTACTTTTAAAGTCTTGGCTTTGTATTGCTTTAAACAACCATTACAAAAGCATGTTACTTGAAGCTTGTCAGTTCTCTGTCCCTTAATTTGAATACTGTATTTGCTAATGAATAAATTCATCTGTTTGATGTATTTTTTCTGCATTTTTTGGGCAGAAATCGAGTGTAAGTTTTGGGGATCTACTGACTATTTGTAGAAACATGGCCAGGGTCTGGCTGAAGAGAAGGGCACATGCTTATCCTGGCTGGCTGTAACTTACCTGTTTGGGCTAATATGAGTAATGTTTCTGCTCCTTTTGTGCTCTCGGGATGTCCATGGAGAAGCCTTTCACAGAAGACAACTTAGGTTTGGTGGGCTGAAGCTACAAAATATTGGGTTGGAGAGTTAAGTTAGGCCAAAATGGGTTCTCTGTGTGTAAGAGCAATTAGACACCATTCTGGACAGGACTGCAAGCCCCAAGACAACAGGCTGCAGGACTTCATATTGTGTTTGAGAATGCGTTTAGCACCATATGTTCAGGCACTTTATAAATATGTGTTCTCTGATCTCACTGATATTCTCTGACTCCAAGAGCTGAATTCCATGTATCGTTTAGGTTTGCAAAAAAGACCATATTCACGTAAAAGCAATTGTTTAAAATACCCTTTTAGGTTTTTGGGGTTTGTTTTTTTTTTTTAAGTTTTGGTATTATTCTATGTAGTTTTAATGAATAAATAATACTATTTCTATTAAAATAAATCATGCTGTATGAATATTGTATTGAGCTATGACAAAGCAAGGGGTAATTTCCTCACAAACATAACAGCTATGAGAGGGTCCAGTCTCAATTTTTATATGGTCAGAATTAAGTCAAAGCCAAATGACTTTGCTTTGTTTCTTTCAGATTTATATTTTAATTTGAGAGTCACTCCATATATACAAGTTAGAAACTTCAAAACCAATTTAGATGCACAAAAAATAAGTTCAATTTGAAGAGTAATTTATTTTCAATTTTCTGTGACAGTTTCTTTAATTCAAATACTTGTAGTAATTTTGTGTTTAATTATAGTGTTAAAAATTTGATGTTGCTAAATTTTATCTTGAGATGATTTTAAATTTCCTGAACAAGCTCTAGGTCTTAAAGGAACAGATACAACCACAGTCTCTTAGCAGGAGAACTAGTTTCAATAGGGGTACTATATTCCAAGAACAGCAAAGGGGAAGTGTTATTTGTGTGCATAAAAAACATTCCAAAGCAAATTTTGCTATTTTTTTCTTCCCTTCAAAGTACATGAATATGAATAGATTTGTGGGGAGGAGAGTTTTTGTGAGTATTGAGTGAAAAAGGGGAACTGGTCTCTCTGAGGTTTTGTTACTTAGAATTTGAGGCAAAGATCCTCTCTTTTAAAGAACCCTACACGAAAATCCTTTTACAGCTGGCATAAGCATAGTTGGAATAAACAAGGTTTAAGGCTTTCTTTCTATTTGTGAGGGTGTTTCTGCTTGTCATGACTGGGAGATTCTTGGAAGTCAGAGGGAAGTTGGCCTGTGTGCAAGTGCTGCTTGTTCTGCTGGTGCTCATGCTGAGGAGCAGCTGTAGCAAACCTGCTTCTCTCGGGTGTGTCCAGCCTATTTCTGGTACAAAACACTGAGCACAACATTTTGTACATTCTGTTTTGCACATGCATTATTTCCTGGAAATCACTTTGCAGGGGAGGTGAAGGCCCCATCCAAAGTGAAACATTGTTCAATGCTTGAGTAGAGGAGTCTGGTCATAGCTTTGTGACATTGATTATTGAGAAGGGCCTTAGAGAAACTAAGGAATATCAGGTAATCTGTGTGTAAATGTCCAACAAGAGTAGATTTTAATGCTGAGTCTTGGATGGTCTGAACCCTGGAGGATGAGAAACTTGAGCTTTATGCTGAAAGCAGATGTGGTGATAGTGCCAAAAAACAGCAGAGGGGAAAAGAAGAGGGAATTCAGTGTTTCTGGTGTGAATTTTGTTGCATTAAGAAAGGCTAGAGAGGAAGGGTTTACAAGTAGGAGAGGACAAGGATGGCCACCATAACAAGGGAGAGTTGATTAGTGTTGATGAAAGCAAGCAGCTTCGAGAAAATACTGTAAATGAATTTTCAGACTCTAGTTAGTAGCTGAGGAAAAGGAAGACTCAGTAGTGTGGAGTGTGACACCTTATCAATTGAAGTAGGAAAAGATGAAAAAAAAAGGCCAATTAGAGTGTGAAGAGAGGAGAGAGCTGATGCTGGACTCGTGAACAGAGAGAGGTTAGTTACACTAATGAAACAATTGGAAATGCAGTATGGAAAGGACAGGATCCCTGGAGGATTGAGGGGAAATTGAAGTTAGGAAAAAAAAAAAAAGGCAACTGCTTCGTTCAAAATTGGTGAATAAACTGGAATAAAAAGAAAGGAGACAATATTTACTCTGTATATAAAATTGAACTTTCTCACATGGTACTTCTGTCTCTATCTCAAACTAAACAAGCCTTTGTAGGCAGCTTTGTATCAGTTTAATATGCAAAACTCCTTCCATGCCAAAGCTTGTCATTCTGCAAGGGTTGGAGAGAGCCAAAATTCCTGTCTAAAAAAAAAATATATATATATATATATAGAACCAAACCAACCTTCTCTGCCTAGATTCTGGCACAGGAGTGAGATTGGGTCATGGCATCAGATATCTTTCTTCTGGAACGGGATTTTGGAGAGTGTATAGCTGCTTACCTTAGCCATGGTAGTGCTTCAATATAAACTGGAGCATAAAGCTGAAAACCTCTCAATTTTAGCTCTCCTGAGTCATATCTTTATCTCTTTGGGTGAAGCTGGGTATTTAACTAGAACCTGTCAGGCTTGGTCATAAGAATTTGAAGCTTCAGTTAAAATTCAGATTGAAAGCCAAAAGAAAGAACTAGAGATGAAGAAGTCATTGAGCTAAATTTGAAAGTGACTTAGCCCATGTTATGGAGTAGGGCCAGAATGATGAGGAGTGTTTTGAGTTTTGCTGGTCGGTGATGATAAACAAAGTCCTTGAGGGAGCTGCACGGGAATCCTTTGCTGCACTGGAGGGATCCTGCACTCTGGGGAGTGGGCAGGCTGTAAGCAAAGGACAGGAGAAGCAGAGATAAGGAGGATTTCTTGGTTCCATACATAAGCATGTTAATATTTAGCTGTTTTACATTAAAATGAGTCCAGCATTGAGAGCCAAGTATGGTGGATCTAGATTCAGTCAGAATATATGAGGGATGGCCAGATGTAGACAGAATAAGAAAAGAAGTGATTTCACTGTAGAAGGAAACTGTGCTGATGTCCAGTTAATTTAATTCCTACAGAAAAAAAAATGCAACCTTTACATAATAGCATAATTAATCTATCACTTATTCTCCTTCTGAGATTTGACATCCTTTTAATTTTTAAGAGATTAATAATATTTCATAAAAAACCTTCTTGATCAAGATGTGTTTGTGCTGTCCTACTATGTATTCTTACAATTACATTTGATGGTACTTTGGTTATTTTGACTTTTATTGCTGTCACATGGAAACAAGCTCTAAATTTAGGTGCTCCTGCAGCTTATTTTGCTCTCCAAGTTAAATTCTTTCCTTGTGAATTTATAACAGCAGCAAAGTGTGAGATACGGTGATAAAAACTAAGGAACCAAAAAAAAAAAAAGTGGGGCAAACTTTTGTGGATTAATGAATTAGTGTGAAAATTTTAATTTAAAGTAAGTGTTGTATACGTGAACAAAATCAAGTGTAGTGCTGCAAGTAATTTGTGTGTATATAAAATAAGAAAACACAATTTTGTATGAAAACAAATCTAAGTGAAACATGTGCAGTATGTCCTTATTGTCAAATGCTCTCTTTCTCCTGTCTGATACTTGACAAACTGCCACAAGTGGAAATAGTGAAAAGTAGGCTTTGTCACTTCAGGTCCACCTGTACACTTCTTTTCTGAGTAGTTTGTAGCCCTTCCATTCGATGGACTGAAGCTTAACAAGGTGTACACAGTTTTCTGTGGTTAATATTCCTTAATTTTTTAGATTACTTTAAAAAAAAAATCCTGAGTTTTTAAATTTCATCCAAAGTTCATTTTCTAAGGATCATATTGTCACATCTTCTTATCTGGACTTGTGGAAAAACCTTATAGGGCAAGGCTACACATGACACACCTGTCATCTTTGTAAGATTGTGATATGAAGAATAACCTAAATGGTAATTATTAAACTGGACACCTGTGTTCAAGGGGTTCTTTTCTGATGCAGGCTTGTACCAGTGTGTCAGACCTAAAGAATCTCTGTAAGTACCTGTTTGTAAAAGTTGATTTGGTGTTGTGACAGTAATGCATGGGGGGTGTGAGCACCCTGTGCTTCTCAAAAGGACATGTTGTAGTGTCTGCATTGCCTTGTGCTCAGGGCGGTGAGAGTGGGATTGCTAGAGGATTTTTGCTGCACCAATTTCCTTTTCATCTTTTTGGGTCTGCCTATGTCCCTGCTTCTCGAGTTTAGAGGTAACAGTTTAGATAAAGCTATTTGGGTATTTTTATTTTTATTTTTTTTTTTTTTTCCCCCCGACCATGTAATGGCACATCACCTTAAACTTTCCTAAATCAGGGCTGCTGCACCCACTGCCTCCTGCTCTGCCCAGCGCGGCCCTTCCTTTGTCGTGGCCATGGTTCCTGTGCCACGGGCTGAGCTGCGCTTCCCCAGACCTTTTGCCCCTTCAGGCATCAGCCACGCTGCCTTTCCAAAGTGTGCCCGCCGAGTCTCGGTGCCGATGTGGCGTAAGCAGCTGACGGGAGCGCAGCGAGGAGAGCGGGGCGATGGCGATCCCGAAGGAGCTGGCGGCGCTCGGGGTCGCGCTGCTGGGGCAGCCGCAGGCTCCCGCTGTGGAGGCAGCGGTGTCCCCAGGGAACGCCGGCGACTTCCCCGCGGGTGCGGAGCGGCAGGCTGTGTCCGGGCGCTGGAAGGAGCCGTGTGTCCTGGAATGAGCCGTGTCTCCGCTAGATGGAGCGCCCGGAACGGCGGAGCGGGAGCGCTCCCGGCCCGGCCCCGCTGCGGGACCCGCTCCGCGCACCCGAGCTGCCTCCAGGGCTTAAAGCGCGCTCGTTTCCCTGCCCGCAGGCTCCCTACAGAATGTCCCCAGAGCAGGGAGATCACCCTGCTGACGAGCGCACACGTTCTGCTCGGCGCTGCCCCTAACTCTGTAAAGGCTGAACATTTTATTTATCTTGTTCCCTTCCCCTGCCTCGAGCACGTTGGTGGGAATAAAGGCTCCTGGCTGCTTCTGTTGTGAAAAATCTAGAGTTAATGCTGATTGCTTGTGAAACGTGTGTTGGGTGGTGCTGAAGAGGTTAACTCCGTGCTACAGGGGCTTTGGAGATATTGGGTATGAAGTACTGGAGAAGTCAATGGATGTAACACCGTGCTTAATAGAAACAGAAAATTAGTGATTCTTACTTGCCTGAGGTAAGCATGAGCCTCTGTAATGTTCTGATCTTTGTGCAAAAACCTAGTAAAGAAGAGCAATCTTAACATATACCTGATATTAGAAACAGGGATAGTCATGACAAGAAAATACCACTGGAAGGATAAGACGTTGCCTTTTAGTTTACAAGAATACAGGGAAACCCTTTGATTTAATATTTTTGACAAAACAGTATTAAAAAAAATCTGTGATGTTTCCCCGCTTTATTTTAAAAAGACTTAGTATATCTACAGAAAATAGAATACTATGTGAAATACAGGCAGAGATATTGATAATTGATAGTAATTTATCAAAATACGTTACTGATGTATTCGATTTTACAATGTGCTGGTTTTCCTGGTTTTAAGTCCTGGGAATTATTTTTTTCACATGGTGTTAGATAAGGAGGGTTTAGAGAAAGGGCTGCTCTACTATTAGATTCTCTGCCACTTGCCTGAATTCTTTTTGTACCGCATCAACCACTTTATAAAGTAGAGAAGAAGATACATTCTTCACATGGAGCGTTTAATATGCAGTCATAATTAATTTTTTCTAACGCTTGATGTCTGGAGGCATACAATACTTGGAATACTGCATAGATCCTTTGTGTGAACTTCTTAATGTAGCCTACTACTGAGATGAGCTTGAAGTGTAAAATGGTGTGTGGTGTTGCAGGTGATGTGTTTGAGCCTTCTTTTACTTGATGGAAATGGTTTGACTATTAGATAGTCTGCTGTGGTAATTCCAAATGTTAACTTCTAGGTCAAAGGTCTGGAAACTCAAAATTTGGACATAAGTTTTAAGTTGACTACCAGGTCACAGCAAACGGAGTGGTTGATTTTAAATGGAACGCGTTACGTTAAATAAACAGATGCATTGCAAATATAAGTGGGTTTGGATTTGTAAGTCAGCTGTGTGAGAAGCACTGCTGGTCCTTCTTGCTTTGTTTTGGAGCTTCTTTGCTTTTGTGTTTTCATTGGCATATTCAGGATTGATCCAGGCTTTGCTGTTGGCATTTTTGAAAGGGTATTCTCAATGCGTGCGGGGAGAAGGTGTCTGTCTGCAAGTTCTCTACCTGTGCCATAAGCCACGACATGGACAACCCAAAGAGGCTGGAGGAGGGAGTGTTGACTCCCATGGCGGTGTAGTAGGCATTGGATCTCAGATGGATCCGTTATTAGTGTGGCAGAAGGTTTTATCTACTAGAATGTTTCTAGGAACTCCCACAGAGGCTGATGTGGGCAGTGTAGATGACTGGCCTCTTTGTTTTATGTAAAATGTTGGTATTTGTTGTTAATTGATAGGTACTTGATAATATCAGCCGCTGAGCCTGGGGTGAGTTCAGTTCCTGACCCAACAGGGCCGAACTGAGGCAGCTGGGAAATGTCATGTGCTGTAGGCGAAGTGGCCTTTGCAATTGCACTCACTGGCTGCAGTAGAATAAAGGAAAAATCGAGTTGTTAATAATTTGCAGATGAGGTGTTGCTGGGGTCTGTGCTGTTCTGTGGGATTGCATGCTGCTGTTACAGGGACGCTGTCCCTGTGCAGGGGGATGGAAGGTCAGGCTGTGTACAGGCATTCATGTCCCTTTGGCACAGCTGTGGTGGCACTTAGGGTATATATAGCCATAACTGGGACTGTGGGGGTGATTAATGGGCTGGGTTAGGGACAAAAGTGTGTGTAAACAAGGAAATGGCTTTAAAGAAGAGACATTGATTTTGTATTTATAAAAATAAAACACATTTTGTTACCTTTTTTCTTTTTAGACATAATGACAAGTTATCCTTGGAAGGGATGAAAATTGGTAATGACTTTCCCCTGCATTTCTTGAAGCAGTGTATATCAGGCTAAAGAATTATGTTTCTTTTTTAGGTCTCTTACACTACTGAATTATGTATGTTTATTGTTTTTCTGTGTACAGATGATTTGGATAGTTTAGATACTGCTGTTGTTTTAATAATATAATTATGTAAATGTAAGGAATACACACTATTTGTGGGTCATATTTTTCTGACTTCAAATTGGGTGAAAATAAAGGATAAAAGGCTGGTGAAAAATTCACTTTTACAATTACTGTTAGCTACACTGCCAGTGCTAAATTCTCTTGAAGTAATTGTTCAACACACTGCCTTTAAGAATTTAATCTGTTTTATGGATGTCCTTTTAGCTGTAAAATAGTGCAACAGACAGAAGAAGCTTTGCTTGACCATCACCATGTTCCAGAACTTCACTTTGGGAAATTGGATAGACTTATATAGTTCCAAACTGTTTGGCTAGGAAGCATGCTGCCTTTGATTTTGACATAATGTAAAAGGAGTTGGTTACCTTACATAACGTATTTGTTTTTCATTAAACATGCTGATAAGGTCTCATTAAAGTACCATGTATTATTTATGGTATTTCATATGAAACTGAACTGAGGGGGAACTTCTCTCAGCTTAGGGCATTTGCAGAATAACAGCCTTTCTGTGCTAGAAAAAAAAATAAAAAGAATGAAGAAAAGCATGACATACTCCTGTCAGAACAGGAGACTGCTTAAGGCACAGAGAAAGAATGAAAAAAGGAGAAAGGGCACAGAGAGGGTTCATTTCTCCTCCTCCTCACTTGCTCTTGCTCTGTGGCATGAGGGGTTTTTTGTTTGGTGGTTTGGGGTTTTTGTTTGGTTTTTTTGGTGTTTTTTTTTCTTTTTTTTTGGTGATTAAATAATCTGGGCTGTTCTAGTAGATGAGTCCGTGATAAACTGCAAAAGCATGGATGTGTCCTAAGCCAAACCCAATTTCTGTATTGTAAGTTTGTGCATGACTCTTTTGGTGTTGATTCCCGAGTTATGAATGCATTGCTTTTGTTGCATTGACTGCTTTTGAGAAAGAAAATTACATAATAACTGATTCTGCTGGAAAATTTTCAGTTTTGCATGAAGAAGACTTAGTGGATCTAAATCAGTCTCTGAGGCTTGTGTGGGTGCAGGTATGTGTGTGCACATGTAGAATGAAAAAGAAATTTTTTTTTTTTAATGTAGCACCTGAGTTGCAGTGACGTGTTTTGATTCTGTTTCCAGTTAAGCGAGGACTATTATTTGTTTTTAAGGGTAGATCTTATATCAAACCAGTTATGCTGTTGATGAAATAGACTTCTCTTGTATGTGGGTTTTTTGTTTATTGTTGTTAGTATTAAACTCTAGATCTCAGATGTGTTTTTGTGGGAATTAGATATCCTATAAAATAGGCTATTTTCAAATCTTCTGCAGAGTCCTTTTGAAAGGAACCCCTTCGAAACCTCAGGTGGTTCTTTGAGGTTTGACCTTCTTTCCTGATGAATTAATATTTAATTCATTTGTCAAATTCTAATTAAAAATAGTAATATTTTCTGTTATACTTGAGTTGTATCTCATGAAAAAAAAGCCCTGTAATATAGGACCTCAAGGACAAGCTGTAGTATAAATTATTTGATTTGCAGGTCACATCCTACTTTATTACATAAAGACTAACTAGATCTCCTAATGAATAATTATTACTCCATAAAATAAAGGGGGGGGGGGGTGAATAAAAACCTTGCAAGAGTGGAATACTAATTTTGAGGTATCGTTCTCAAAGAAGAAAGTAAACACTAAATTCTGAAAATTGCAAATGTAATTTTTCCATGTAACCTGATAGGGCAGTCCTTGATAATAGATTGACTAGCTGTCAAATAAATTTGTAATTTTAGATGAGATGGGCTTTAGACCAATTTTAAGATTGAGTCTATCCAAGTGTGCTCCCCTCCCCCAGTAAAGTAGACACAGTATGCCACAGAATTCTGTTTCATTCCCAGTGTTTCTGCTGCAGTGGTTACACAGCTCCTGCTCAGTTTCATTGTAATGCTTTTATAGGCTTCTCTGGGAAACTGGATAGTGAATGAAATGTAGATATAAAATTAATTTGTAATTTAAAAAATCATTTGCTGATAGCACTGTGTATTTGCTGGAATCTTCCTGGCTAGCCAAGATTCTTTCCCTTTCCTACTTTGTGCTTCATACTTCTGTTCTTAGAAGGGGAAAGCCCTTTTCCAGTCAGGTGTGAGTCCTGGGAGGGGGGGGAAGTGTGTGAGTGTGTCTGTGTGCATGCAGAATCATAACAGGCATTCAGTCCCAGCTGGGCAATGACACTAATTGCCCAGATCTCATGGATGCCTGTGATGCAGCACGCTCACTTTCTCTCCTTTCCTATCCTCTCCAGGGATTTTTAAAATGCAGTATTTGAATTTTGGTGAGTGGTAAAGACCCTGCCCTAGGACCCATTTGACAAATGAGAAGCTGTGCAGCATCAGCACCAGCCGACTGAGCCTCACTGAGTCTCTCTCTCTCTCCTAGTCAGCAGCTACTGTTGTGAGACAAGCTTCAGCTCTCTGTCATTGAGGAAGTTCCATTTGCTCATCAATAGGCTGCAGGCTGTGTCTTCTTTTTTTCCTCTCTGTTAAAAATTCGTAGTTTAAACCTACCAAGTTGCCTTAGCTGACAAACGAATGTAGGGGTTTGGCGCTGGGGAGAGGAGAGGCATTCGAGAAACACCGTTTCTTATTTAAATCATCAAAAGGGAAAAAAAAAAAACAACCCGTAGTGACAAGATAGGGCAAACGTGCTTGCATGCAAGCCCCCTCACTTGTTCTACGTAGACTTCAGAGCAACACCATGCAGCATCCCCTTACGGGTGCAACCTGCGTGGCACTGCCGAATGTGGGCATGTGTCCCCAGCTCTCCTGTGCCTTGACTTTTATGTACTTACAGCAGGTAAGTTTGCTTAACTTTTTCTTTTCCTTGCAGTGCTTGCTTTGTCAGCATCGTTTGGGGGATTTGCAGTCGGGGAGGTATTTTTTGTGTGAATAGACTGTATAAATGTCTCCCACCCTGTGGAGCGAGTGTTGTGCCTGCACTTAAGAATGTGAGAGTGAGTAGAAAATATGTTTTAACAGAGCATCAAGCCTTTGCATATCTTTTGGTGTTTTGGTGCTGGTTTATTTTATTTTTTTTGCAGTGTCTCCATTGGTGCTGTTTATAGATATTTAACACGGTACTGTCTGCGTTTCTCGTGGATACTGTAGCAGAGTTTCAGCCATAAAGGACTGCTCTTTATTCACTTGCAGGCATAAATTATACTTCTAATGTAAATGTGCCCAATGGCAATTTTGTTTAAGCCTTCTTTGAAGACAGGAATTTTAAGGCTGTGTTGAAACATGCTGCTGATTAAAGCCAAGCTGATTTTTGCTTCACCAGGAAAAAGATGATTTATAAGGATATATCTGTGCAGAATACTTCTATCATTGAAGTATATTGGACTGGGCTTAAAAAAAATGTTTGGGTATCAGCACAACAATACCCATTTCTAGTAAATTTTTAATTTTTTTTTTTAGTTTCATTTCGGTTTTGCTTAGAGGATTTTTTTTTAAGTATTTCGCCCCCCTCTCTCTTCTGAAAGCATTTACTATTTGGTACCCCCTCTCTGCTGTAATGTCAAATAACTGGATAATAACACATTTTTTTTAACTGGTATTTTGGAATCATCTTTGTATTCTACTCTATTTTATAACTGAATCCACCATTACAGAGTCATCTAGTAAGTATGTAGAGCCAAGACAGAAATATGTTATCATGCAAAAATGATTAATACTGTTTATTCTGTTACTTCTGTTGAAACTTCAGGAGGAAAAATATTCTTGTGCCTACAAAGAGGGGCATTTCTTCCAACTTCCACTGCAATAGTTTCTTTGCATATTGACTTCCCTGAAAGTCTCTAACTTTATTTCTGCATTCACAAATGCCTGAAAGATGTTATACGGTATTTCTTTTTGTTTCTAAAGAACAGATAAAATAGATTTAAAGCTTATTTTTATTCGAGAACATTTATTTTCCTGTTACTGCTGAAAGAAGAGAGGTCCAGTATTTTCAGGATATAAAACCTTCTGTAGGTTTTTTTTCTTGTGTAGTGTAGTATAAACCATTTCTGACTTCCAGCTTGGGAGTGCATAATAACAGATCCTTGCATGCGCCCTACATTATCCATGCATGTGGGAGGGATTCATATGTCTGCAATTAAAATTTGCATCAGATAAATATGATGTGTTTAAATTTCAGTAATTTGCATGCTGTAACTAAAATGTACGATCTTGGTAGTTCTGTATTCTGGGTCTGTTTTGGGAATGGCATTTATAGATCAGCTTTAATGATCCAGCGTGACTTGTGCACTTAGTGGTTATATACAAAATGTACTCCTGTGTTTTGTTCTGGATTTGTTTTTTTGAGTTTGACAAAGAGCAATTTCTATGTTAAAGATAGAGCTTTTGAAAGGAAAAATGGGAATTAAGGTGAGAGGTCAACATGGCCACACAAGGAGCTGATGAAGGATAACAGAAAGATGAGGTTGGGTGCTCTAATAACCTTCCTCAGTGAGATATTGCAGTATCATTATGCAAACACATCTATAGCATGGCACTGCTTTAACGTTTACGAAACTGTGCAACTCTAATGAATACTTTAGAACAGGGAATTCAATTGCATCTATTCCGTTCAAGGGAAAGATGAGAAGTGGTTGCTAATGCACTTTACAAAGCGCTATATCTAGCGGATAATTTTTAACTCTTTAAGTGGATTAACTGCTACACTTAAAGTATTTTTTTTTTAAAGTGTTTGCTTTCTCATCTCCTTAATCCTATTGTCAGTTTAGAATCATTCTGCCTGTACTAATCACAGTTATATAATAGGTTGAAAAGTCTGCTAAATTTGTGATGAAAATTGTGGCAGGTTCAAAATTCTGTGCTTGTTGCTTCTTTTGAATGATGGTTGGCGTTTTAGTTATTCTGAATTCCTAGAGAGTCAGGTAATCACGTTCTTAATTCAGATATTATCTCTTATTTTATGTATTTAAGTATTTCTTTAGAAACAATGCTACTTTATCTCAAAATTATCCAGGCAGAGAGGACTGAGTTGACATCACCTGCAAAGCCAATGTAATGTGGTTCTGGTTTTAAACAGTAAAGGAATAGAAAGTCGTTTGTTTTTGAAAAAACATTAGTAAACTTTCACCATGACAATATACTTGGGTTTTTTTCTATTTTTCCCCTATCTGATAGTGTAGAGCAAACCTACAAAAATACTTGGTTTGTATGTTTAGTGCAAATATCACTATTTCAGTGAAACTGTAAATGTTTTTCTCTCTCTATGAAGTTGTCTATCGATCTTAAATACAGGTAACCTAAAAGCTTTATGTGGCAACTTAATAACTAGTGAATCCTCCCTGCCTGTGCAACCTGTGACCAGCAGTAAATAGACATTATGTGAAGCTGTCAAGTTTGGTTTTTTTCTCTAAAAATTGCACCTGAGATATATCTGCTCACTTGCACCTCAGTTAAAATGAACTCAGACATCTGTATAACAACTGAGCTCTCTCTTGGTAAACTTTGCTGCCTATTTAGAACTTATGAAAATATTTTTTTTTTTTATTTTTGCGTGTCTGCATTGGTATTCTGTCATGTGTAAGTTTTACACTTGGATATAAGCCTTTCTTGAAAGACTGAAAGGCATTATTACGTTCTTCTCAAGATGGGTAAGCCAATCTTTGTCAGTAAATACTTATTTATTCTCCTAGCCACGAGGATAGTGGTTTTCTGTGGAGCTGTATTAATCATTTGGGAAAACCTGTTTTGGTAGTCATTGAAAATTGGCCATTATTTATTTGTGAAAGTGACATCGCTTGGCCAGTTTGTGTAGTGTAAATGGATAAACTGATTTCCACAGTGTACTATAGAATGCTCTACTACTTTTTCCAGGGTTAGAAACTTGATTATTTGCTCTGATATCTTTCACTTTACATGTGTGTGTAATGTTTTAAGAGCCAAGTGAGGAACAGAATATTTTTTTTAAACAGTTTATGCATGGAGGATGCTTTACCTAAAAATATTTTGGGCTTTACTCTTGAAAATAAAGTTGAAAATAAACAAAGAACAGAGGCCTAGATCATGTTATAGATTAACTCTTGATAAGATGTTCACTTGAAAAAGCCAACAGAAACTGAAGAATGCTTCTGAGTTAGTTATTTGAAATGGTCTGAAATGATGTGGACACTTTCTTAATAAGATAGTTCTAACTATGGAAATCCAGAGTGAGTTTTCAAAGAGCATCAAAACCGAAATGACTGTGTCAGTGGCAGCAATGAACAGAGGGAGAACGTGGGGCTTGGCCTTGGAAGTTTTCACTGAGTCACTGTAAGGACAGGGTCAGCTGGTAAAGTGTGGATGCATGTGGGTAAGAATTTTCTTTAGTGTCAATATTTAGAGATACAGGAGAAGGGAACTTGGATTTGTAGCACACCCTATCCTTTGGTAACATTTTATGGGGTTAGAAAATGCTGCATCTATTTTCTTTTCTTCCCCTTAATATGACACATCAATGCAAAACCCAATTTCTGACCACACATTTATATCAAATGCTGGCCTGAAGTAATTTTTGCAGCAAAATGTTGACCGCTGGTAAATTGGGATTTCGGGTCTATTAATGGAGGCTTAGTTCTGTTAACTGGTGTTTTCCCATGGTCTGTGTTTTCCTGGTTATTCTGTTGGTGGTAACAAAACGAACTCTTGTTTTGAAACATCACAGAATATTCCGTGTCATAGTGTACAGTGCTGCTGTCATTATTTTAAAATTGGTAATTTTTTTTTTTTCTGTTTAATGATGATAGATGTGCTTTGTTTTAAATAGTGAAGTGGTTTGTACAAAGGGTAATTCCTCTTAAATGGAGCAATTGCTCATAGTGGACATTCACAGATCGAAAACAATTGAACTGAAACTTCAATATCAACCTTTTCTGTCTTTAACAAAGTAGTTCATGGTACAGCTCTCATACCAATGACGAAAAGAATCCACCATGAAAACAAAGCAGAAACCAACAAAACCTCCATCTCTACCCCAGCTATTCCATTACTGCTTACATGGTAAATTAGTGTAATTTTATTTGGGCCTTAAGCATTATGACTATGGAGAAAAGCTGAATTCCCCTCTCAGTTACTTATGTCATGCTTCTGGATCTGATGATTTATAGGGGTCTGAAAGACTTTTTATCACATTCTTTCTTCATGGCTTAATTCAACATTGATTTATTTGGTAGCATTTTCAATTGATGTAGTCAATAGTGTCAATAATGGAATAAGGATTAGAACAGATTATCTTTGTGCTAAAATTGTGTAAAGAATTGGATGGATGAACAATTCAAACAATTCCCAGACACAGTTTAACTTTTTTTAATAGAGTAAAAGCACATCAATTGCTGAATGCCACCATTGCAGTTACAGTTCTAAGTATCTGGTTTTTGCATTTAATACTTCGGTGACTCTTCAAAGGTTCAGGTATGTCAGTTGAATTCAATAACCAATGTTTTATGGTGAGACTGTTTAAACCAATCATAAGGACATGGCCTTTCTTTGCCTAGTGCATTTATAGTACTCACTCACTCTGTGGCTCTCCTGTAAAATCAGTTAATCTGACTTTAGTTCTTGAAAATTTTAAGCATCTGTTAGTTTACAAATTGGAGTCCTTGCACGATTTTGTTCCTCTCTCTGCTATTTCATGGAAATTTTCAGGTGAGAACGTACAACCTCTGCTTATGACTGCGTGAGTGCACGGACGTCCACAGTACTAATGCTCACTCACCATCGGTTTTTCTTACAGCTGGGCCTTGAGTAATTGTCCAGTAGCTGATGGACTGAGGGTAGGCAATATTTTCAGGGTTTTCTGATTCATTTAACTGGCTTCCCTGCCCCAAGAGAAACATAGTACTTGTTTATTCATATGTGTAGGCTAAAAGCCTGTGCTATGTCAGACAAATTATGGTACTCTGTTAAAACAAAAAAGGAGCTGCTGTCCTACAGACCATATCCTGTGGTTGCATTTGTACCTAAGGGGACACTGTGGCACTCTTAGGGAATTTTAGTGTATCAATGAAACAGACCTCAAAAGGTAGGAGTGCAGCTGTTGCATCCAGGAGTGCTGTTAATGCGGATTTCAGGAATAATGTCTTGCTGTTTAACCAATCAGGATAAATAAGATCATTTGGTATTCACCAGTAAACTCAGAAGCTGATACTTGAGACTCCACCTGTGATTGAAGCCCAATTTCCATGTTTACATATCTTTTGTCTCCCAAGAGCTTCTCTGTTGTTTTCCAGAGGCTAATGAGAAGTGGCTTAGAGATCAAGTGCTGTAGCAGCTCTCATTCTGAATAAGAGCTAGTTTGGGGCATTTAACTCTAGCCTTGTCAAACAAGGTCAGTCACTTACAAAAGCGAGAGGAAGTGCTTCAGTGAAGTACTCCCCTCTTTAAATACTAGAAGGAGGGGGGGAAAAAAAAACCCAACCAAAAAAAAAGAAAACCAACTCCAGACACAAAAACCCCTCAGCGAACCAGAAGAATCTGTTAAGAAGGTTATCTGCTGCTTTGGACTATAAGAGCAAGAGCAGTTGCAAAGGACCTTCCATGTGGTGGGAGCAGGTGAATATTTTTGGCTTAGAACCATTGGTTTTTCTAAGTGACCTCTTTGAACATTTTCAATCACTTTATCTGAAAAGGGATGGCTGGATATTCTGTTGTGAGCTATTTGAAAGTTGTCCCCATTCACTAATATTTGCTAAGTATGTATATGGATGGGTATTTTCTGAAAAAAAAAAAAATACGTGGTGTGGTATTTTATACCAAGGAAAGCGTGTGGTGGTTATGTAAGCAGGGGTTTTTCTCAAGGCAGCCAGTAGATATTTCAGTTTGTTTTGATTTTTTTGACCACAGCTATTCAAAACTAGACTGACTTTTTTTGTTTTGTTTTCAATATGTGTATTTCTGAGTTGGTAAATAAGTACTATGATCACGTTAATATTAATTCTGCTAAAAATATTTTTGAAGCATTTAATAGGCGGTATAAATGAAAGTGATAAGAATTGTGACACTGGAATTTATCACCTTGTTTTATAGAGTTAGAATAATGCTGGTGGAAAGGAGAAGTCAACACCCTCTAAGAATCCTTCAAGCTTTCCTGCCTTTTAAAGGTGCATGTGCGATTGATTTATCAGTTTTAAGGTGTGATGTGTAGTGCAAGAGCTCTCCTGAGAACCTCCTGTCATTTCTTTGCTGGCATTGCTCATTTCCCTCGGAGTTGCCTAGTGCAGCACCATTGACTTCTTTTACATTTTGCTTCCCCTCCCACTCTGTCAGTGCAGCAGCCCAGTGAATTTAATTAGAGAAAATAGCATATCTAATGTCTGTGCTATCCTGACTAGTTGTAGTTGGGCCTTTGGTCTTTTGCACTAGAGCAGGCTCCAGCTGTGGAGAGATCTCGCAGTGTTTTGATCCTGCTCTTTCTCGTTGTGTTGAACACAGGCAGAATCAAAATTAGATACCGTAGTAAGAACTGAAGCATTCAGTGAATTATTTTTTGTTCATAGTGAGTCACTGATTTTCACTTTTTTGTCCAGATATGGAAAGAAAGGCTGTGGTACTTCAAAACTGAAATACTTAAGATGTTCAGGTACTCATGAATAAGAATGCAAGTGCTTTCATCGTAGACAAACTTTAAATTTGTTTTAACCCTTTATTTCAAAATGCACCAAAAATTGTTGCTCTTCCTAACTATAACATCTTGAATATGATTTGTTTTGTAACTGTACACTGATTTTTATACTGCCATCTTATATATATTTGTGGTTTGTGTATATACTTACATGCCTTGCCTCGATTCCTTACTGACTTGCACTAATATTTATTATTATGTAGCTTTGAAGTTGATTTCTTCGGTTCTTTTGCTTCTCATAGCATTTTGTTTTATAGTAATAATCATTATCTCTGTTGCGGATAGTAAGTCTAGTGTACGTGAAATAGTTAATTACAAATATTGATTATGGGTGTGAAGCTTAATTTATGAACAAGGAAAGATAAAAAGTTCTAAAATACAAGCTTGTGATGTCCTAGTGGCACAATCTTTCATGAGGCAGTGGGAAATGAAAGTATTTCTTTGAAATAAGTTACAGTTACCATTGTAAAGGGAGGCAAAAAGAAGGTTGAAAGTTCTCCCTGAGAAGATTTTGCCAAAACAGAGCTGGTGTGAAAATCTGGGGGTGAAAAGAAGTTAGGCAGCCCGTATATTCAGTGAGTGTCCCCTCCTTAAGCTTTTTCCCTTGTCATGTATTAGTCCTGTCTCTGGGATGTTACATGGCTGCATGGCTCAATTAATGCTCTGTGGCAGGAGGAGGAAAAAAATGTCTCTGTCTTGTCAGAAGTGAAGTTATTTACTTTCAAAAGCTGACAGAATAGCACTGCAGGGGCTTCATTTATTTCTGTTCAGAATGTCATTATTGTGTAATGCAGAGGGACTCCTGCATGCATTGCAGGCTTACTCTTGTAATCTCAAGTCTGCTGGATGGCTGCAGAAGTGTAAAATGGCCCACTGGAATGTTTCCCTATTCTGACTTCAGCTTGTTCACTTTTGCAAAGCAGCATTCCAAGTGTCTTAAATATTTGCGGCTTAGAAGGCGATAAACGTGTTTGTGGTAGTGCTGATGCCGGATACCTTTGGAATCGTGCTCTGGCCTGGCTGGAAGACTGATTGTATCCTGAGTTACCTTTATAATGAGTGTCATTTTCTCTGATGGGTAGCATGTGGTTTGAGACTGCTTTTTCAGCATTCCTCTGTCTGTCATGCTCTCTAGTTTTCCCAAGTCTAGCCCCAAAAGGAGTGTTTTAGTGCAGAATGTTTTATAAAGATTACTTGCTATTTCATTTCAAAGTTTGGAAAAGCATTTGACTTTGCTGTTGTTGTCTTGCACGTCCTTCAGAGGCAAGATAAGTAGTTTTGGTATTGCCTACCCAAGTTCAGCGTGTCTTGCTGCAAAAATACAGGAGTGTTCAGAAACTGCAGTTCCAAGGGGCTTGGTTTATTTTTTTTCCTTTCCCTTTGATACCATCTCTTCCAGCTTCACTTGGAATACCAAGCTTGGCATGTGCACATGAAATTGCTTGTTGCTCTTTGGAAAGCTTTTTGAGACACCAAAAGTAAAAACACTGAAACAGCGGAGTTCAGGAGTTCCTCTGCCCTTCTTTCTGCCTGTTCTTAAAATAAATAAATAAATAAATACTCCAATAGAAAATTACTTAATTTGGGGAGGAGTCACATTTTTAGTGATAGTTGATTTTTTTTTTTAAGGGTAAACCCTTTTTGATCAGTTTTTTTTCTTTTTCTTTTTTTTTTTCTATTTAGAGCGGGTAGAGTAAAAATTACTAAGATGCCAAATTAATTTGTTAATGCTGGATTTTATTTGCACACAACATATCTTTAAATGAAGGCAAAAGGATTCTGCTTCTAAATGGGCTTGCTTGCCTTCTTTCCTGTTTTTCTCTTCCTTTTATTTGCAGACATAAAATCCAATAAATTTCTATTGCAGTTGCTGGGCTTGGGGGAGAAAAAGGAGAGGAAAAGTACAAAGCTATTGGGAAGCGTCAAACACGGCGGATGATGAAGTACATTTCATAGCAGCCAATTCCAAGCCCAAAATCCCTGTTGTGCAGGAAGGCTTCCCAGCTCACACAGGAAATTCAGCCATTGCACAGCAGAGTATTAATGATTTATACACCCCGCACCACTGCTTTTGTTCACTCGCAGAGCCAGGGTGTGTTAATAAAGGAATTTCAGGGAAAAGGGTCCTGGCATGCTGAGTTGTTTTGCTCAGTGCGGTGGACGCTGCCTCATAAATCAAAGGAATTTAGTGCTTTACAACCTTTCAGAGCTGCTGAGGGTGGGTTTTTTTGTGGGTTTTTTTTTCTTTTTTTAATCTGATACACCTAGGAATATTTTCATTTCTTTTCTATAAAGAATGAATGAACTTCTGGATGAGATCTATCTCAGCTGTTTTAGGGTTGATTGGTTTGCTTCACAGTGGCATTATACTTCCATTTGTTTTCCATTTGGATTTATGCTTTATGGTGTTGTCTATGGAAGGAGACTAGCATGGTTTTATTATCATAGAGATGCAGATCACATTATATTCTGTCTTGTTTCTTAGAAATAACTAAATGAAATATAAAGGCAAAATACATTTGCAGTAAGCAAAGCAGTTTTATATTCTCTACCTAAAATAAAAACAAATAATAACGCTTATTAAATATTATTATTTTAGCTAATTTTTTCTAATAAATATTTTTCAGTGTTCTACTATACACGAGTGATAGTTTTTGAAGTTGTTTTTTTGCCTGGAAACTTTGTTTCTTAATAGCAACTGCAGGATTAGGTTCTTAATTTTGTATTGATTTACATAATTATCTTTTTCTAATAGTGGATCAATATTGATTTTGTGAAAGAAAATATGTATCTACACTTGATTATAGACATGAAGATAAAGAAGGCTGTTTTTTAAAAATCTCTGAAATTGTGATGTGAATTAGAGTATTAAATAATGTTGTAAGATGTCCTAGCAGAAAACCACTTGGTTGGATAGTTATGGAACCTAATCTTTGCTTTCCGTTGCCCCTTTAAAAGAAGGTTTGGTGAGGAAATAGGAAATAATTGCAGGGAATGTGTTTTGCAATTAAAGGCAACCTGGTTTTACACGGGCATCTTAAGACTTTGTATGACACAGCAGACACAATGTTTTTAGCCTGTTTGGGCCGTTCAGCATCATAGATTCAGGTACCTTTTTGTACAGGAAATGTAACTGTCCTGTCCTGGTTTGGTCACAATAGAAAAGGTGATTCCCTCTGAGCTTTGTGGGAATCAGTACTGCAGAAGTTAGAGCTACTTAATTCTGAGAGGAATTCTTTGTTTGCAGTTTTTGTGGTCTGAAGGCAAATAAATACTTTCCTTTCTGTTTTCCTCCCTCGTTTAAATTTCACAGATTAATATAAGGTAGGTGCCCAGTAAATGAGGTTTATGTTTATAGAGCAGCATTGCTGCATTTGTTTGTCCTCCATTATTTGGGTGCGTGAGTGTTTCATTGTATTTAATTATGTCTGTGAGGCACAAGACAACAGTCAACATCTGCTCTATTGTTGCTGTGGTTTACAGATAGCTTTGATGGGTTATTAAACAATCTATTCTTCAAACAGCAAGCAGGGAAATAAGCTGCACCCATATTATGTAATTTTGTAAAGGTACATTATGCAATTATGTTGTCTAGTATTTGCACACTTATCTTTTATTTTGATTGGATATATGCTATTCCATTTTAAAAAAAGTGATGATCCTTGGCAGTTTTTATTTAATAGTGAATTTCTAGTTTCTCTATGGGTTGAGTTAATTTTCCCACTACTAATTTGATTTCACCATATGTTTTATATTGAAATAATGCATCTGAGTTGTGAATGCTAATACAGAAATTAGAAATGTGCATTAACTTTCATTTATTACTGAAACAGCTACTGACAAACTATTAAGACAGAAACATCATTAGCTATCTTGAACTATTTTTGAGTAAAGGTTTCTGCTGTTACCAAAGCATCAGTTGGGGAAGGCAAGGTTCAAACTGCTTTGACTCTTAGATCTTACTCAGAGCAGAACATCCCTCGGTACACCCTGGGCAAGAGAAGTTGTACAAGCGGGGGATGACTCTGTGGAACTTGACTCTTGTACAAATGGATTTCCTGATGGAAGTATGCTTGCATGTTAATCTGCTTTTAATTTTGTTTTGGTTTAGTGTACCTGTTAACTGCTTCAAGTTTCTTTATGTAACACCGGTGTCCACTCTACTGTATCTGCATGCATTAAGGCAAATCACTCAAAGATTGCAACTACCCAGCATGTGATTTGTATTTTGCCTCATAATAAAATGTAGAAGAAAATGTTCCAGACACAAATGATGAACAGATCCTAAAATTAGACTTTCTCTATCTTTTATCATTGCAGAAAATCACCTATTAAAAATGTTTGAGAACAGGAGTCTGTAATATTTTCACGGCTCCTGAGCTGCTACTGCCCACAGTTCTAGAGCTGCAGCTTGCTGGGGTTGCTTCTCACAGCAGGGCTTCTGAGAGGCTTTGGAAATACTGTTAATCCAATGAGCCTGACTTAGGGACCCGGCTTTTCCATTGGAATAAAGTGGTTCAAAATCCTTTGGAACACGAACTCTGCTCTGGTGAGACCCCACCTGGAGTACTGCATCCAGCTCTGGATCAGATTGCCCTGAGAGGCTGTGGAGTCTCCCTCACTGGGGATATTCCAGAACCATCTGGACACAATCCTGTGTCCTGTGCTCTGGGATGGCCCTGCTGGAACAGGGAGGTGGCATCCGGTGACCCACTGTGTCCAGCCTGACCCATCCTGTGATTCTGTGACCTGTTGGAGCAAATCCAGAGGAAGTGCCAAGATGATGAGAGGGATGAAGTACCTCTCCTGTGAGGAAAGGCTGAGACAACTGGGATTGTTCAGCCCAGAGAAAAGAAGGCTTTGGGGTGCCCTAAATGGTGACCTTCCAGTGCCTGAAGAGAGCCTACAGGCAAGACGGACAGAGACTTTTTATGAGAGCATGGAGATACAGGAGAAGGAGGATGATTTTAAACTGAGACAGAGTAGGTTTAGAGGAGATGTTAGGAAGAATTTTTTTTACTGTGAGGGTTGTGAGACACTGGCACAGGTTGCCCAGAGATGCTGTGGATGCCCCATCCCTGGAAGATTTCAAGGTCAGACTGATGGAGCTCTGACAAACCTTTTTTAGTGGAAGATGTCTCTGCCCATTGCAGGAGGATTGAAACTGGATGATCTTTAAGGTCCCTTCCAAGCCAAATCATTCTATGATTCTATGAACTAAACTATGTACATGAAAAACTTAATTCAAATGAAAAAAATGTATAAAAAGCATGGTTACTTGGAAAAGTATGCATCCTAACAGGTAGGAATGGTGTTCCAGGTGCTTGTTGAAATGTCATTTTGTAAAATGGCCATAATTTTTAGCATAGAATGAAAATTCTTCCCTTTTTTTTTTTTTTTTTTTTTGCAAGGGCTTGCTAGAAATACTTTGTAATCTTCCTCTCACCTACCTGAGATTGAAACAGGGTTTTCAGTTCTGTTCCTTCTCCGTGGATGTGGAGAATTTCTCTTGAAGTTTTGATGAATGGAAACTCAAACAAGAGCTTCTAATTACAGTTTTGTAAGAACTGAAGGAATGCCAGGGTGCTGCACTTTGTTTTCAAGGTGTTTCCAGAAACCCACTGTGGGTGGGGGAGGAACTATGGGTTTGTCAATTTTATTTTTTATTTTTTTTATAATATCTATGACTAAATTGGCAGGGTGGGTCTTTTAGGAAGTGCTCATTATCAGCAAACATTTGTCTTTGTGTGTGACCAAACAACCCAGGCAGGTGTCTCTAGAAGCCTGCATGGGAATGGAGCATTCACGGGCTGTTTTCTGGCATGCAGTGCAGACATGGATTTTCCTGGGTGAGAAAAGCAGGACTAGAATTTCTACTGGGGTAGATCAGTTTATTGACTTCTGCTGAGAATGCTAGCCTTGGCTTTGCTGTGAAATTAATGCATCGTATGGTGAATGTGTGTTTTCTGTCATCGTATTCTTGTATATTTTGCTCAATAGTTTCAAGTGTTTATTTGCACTAAAATCATACAAGTTGTGTGTGCCCATTTCCAGAAGAAAATGAACTTTGAAACTCCTTTATAAAAACTCCAAGGGAAAGCTATTTTCAGCTTTATTAAGGAAGAAGAGTTACAGCAGGCAGCATCTGATCTGTGAGAGTGATGGGTACTGGTTACTCTCAGAGCTTCACAAGGAGTTAGGGCTGTGGAGCACAAAATATTTCAGTGTTTTCTTCGTGTGATCCTAAAGGGCTAATTAGGGATGAAGAGTTGATGATAAATCAGGAAATTCAGCTCTTTGTGAATGGCCAAACAGATCAGTGGAAAACAAAAATATTGTTAGGCAGTGGTACCAGATCACTCAAACATGCAAGAAAGGAGGCTGTGAAGAAGACCTATCAATAACAAAAAAATGAGGTAGTTATAAAAACCTTTGAAAATAATTTCTGTAAGAATTCACTAGTCCCAGTTGACTCATTAATTATCTTGAAATCTGACAGTTCTGTAGAAGCAGCTATGGAGTGCTTTTTTGTCAGTGCAACGCAAGAGAGATGTTCCAATAATAGCATTTATAATCCAGATGTGCAAAAGTCAGGTCTGTCTTATGAACCTCCTGTACAGTTCATGTTTGCTGAGCAACTCAAAGCTTGTACAGAAATATTACATTTCTTATTTTTATTTATTCCTGGTGTTCAGTCACATGTATTTTGGTGGTTTACTTCTTTACTACATAGTATCAAATGTTTCATTCCTTCTGGTTAGAAACCAATCACTATTGAAAAGCTTTTGAGAGAAGGTAAGATGCTCTCAGTTGAAGAGTTTGAGTTCAATTTTTAGTGTCTGATCCCCTGATCTTGCACTGCAGGAGAACTGACAACCTCTGAGGTCTTAGAAGGAGAGTACTTACTCTTTGTCTTATTTCTTGCAACAATAAAAATCTTACTCAAGTTATTAGCTGGTTATTAGTATTTGCTGAAGCACTCATTTCAACAAAAATAGAAATAATCCACTTCTGTTGTCCTTTCCTGTACAACTTTAGCCCAGTCCTTTGCTGATGCCTACTAAGGGCACTGGCACAGGTTGATTAAAACATAAATGAAGGCAAGATTCAAGGCCTTTCTTTCTCTATTCCTTTCTAATATCAAATAGAATTGACAAAAAGTAAAGAAGTGGGTGGCAGGAAAGGCTTTTAGCATCTGGTACTGATACGACAGGGTTCTGGTTTTCTGATCTTAGGTGCTTTCTCTCCTCTCCTGTTATTCTGAGCAGTAGCATGATCCCCCTAGCTTTACATTGTCCTGAGAAAGTTGTGAGAGACAACCTTAGAAATCAAGCATTCCCATGAATTCTCTACCTACTGTGATTACTGAAGAATATGTAGGAGTGGAATGTGTAATGAATAAATAGAATATTTTTAATAGGTTTCAGGAGAGGGGGGGGAAGTAAACATGTGTTGTGATTCTTTCAGGTGAGATCTATTTACTGTGTTACCAGGAAGACTTCTTGAAGCTTAATCCAGGGAATTTTGTTCTTCCAAATTAATTGTCCTGTGTACCAGCACTTTACAGAGAGGTGGGTGCAGAGAGTACTCAGAGCAATCCCACTAACAGTGATCTGGCTTCAGTCCCAGACCCTCAAACTGGGGGCAGGAGAGATGTGACCCATCTCAGGGAGAGCCAAGTTTTAGCTTGGCCTGGATAGGCCGGGTACAAGACCTCACACTGAGTTTAGGAGTGGTGTTGAATTGCTGAACATGGGATTAGGTGTGTCACCAAACATGTGCTTTAGGAAATGTCTATGTGACTGAATTGACTTTAGACATTAATTAGCAATGAAGTTGAAAAAGCTTTCTTAACTTTCTGCCATTCAGATTTGGAGGCAAACTTCCTATCAGCTGAGCTTTCTAGTGCTTTCAGCCAAATCCTGCCTGCCTTAGATGCTCCTTGCTTGTAGCTCTTGGCTAAACTTTAGTACTTAAACTATTGCCAGTGTCTTGAATAGAGCTGAGTTATGGCTTACATTACATCTAATGCCTTCAAGTCTTGATATTTTATCTCTTGAGACTATGAAACTTGTCTGTAGTGAACAGAAATTCCCTCTGATCCCTTTAAAGACCTATAGGGTCTTTATTATTTTGGGGTTTGAATTGGTTGTTTCTCCAAGGCACCCTGCTCACTTAGGATATCTACCCTATGCTGGTTTCTGCAATCAAGCCATAGCACTTGGCATGGTAGGGTGCTTGAATGATGTATTTATACAGGCAGGAGGCAGGGTTTAATATCATCTCATGATTCACTGTGCAGTCCTATTAATACGAACTTGACTCGGGGGAATAAGTAGCTGTTACTTGTCAGCAAATCCTGAGTGTATTAAGGGGGTGAAGTTGTATTGAAAGATTCTCACAGTGATACTCTGCTGTTCCCAAGGGAAGCAAATGAAATCTGTACTTTGATGAATAATGAATGTGCTAATTGGGGTCAAGAAGAAGTCATAGCTTCCTGTGATACAGTAGTTAGAGTAGCCTGACTACAGCAATAAAGAAAAGTCTGTTTGACCAGATTTGGTAATAAAAGTATGTGAGTGTCTGTCATCTCTGTCATCTCCACATGACTAAAGCCTGGGATGTGACAGTGGCATGCAGGTGGTTGATCTCTTCTGCAACACAGGGGTGTATTCCTGGCATCCTCTTTTAGGTATTGGTTGGTGCCAGTAAGAATATGGCCATGAACTGATGCTGAGACTGGTTAAGAGCTCAGATATTACCAAAAATCCTGTGTGGAATGGATGATGATCTCTCATGGCATGGCTTGGGTATATCACTAGGGTTCATTAAGAGTGGATATTGGTTAGTTAGTCTGTTCCTGACTTGCAAGGAAAAATGCATTTGTTGTTGCTGGTCTGTATTTGCAAACAAATGTACCCTAAGGGGAATATCACAGCCTGTGCTCACCTGCTGACAAAATACCTGCAAAAATACATATTTCTTGGTCATCCTGTATTCAGGACACAGAAGAATAAATGAGAATGAGGAAGATATATGCAAGTATGATTCTAATATGTATTTTGTGAAATACATAGAACCTGACACTTTATTAAAGATGTATGATAGTGCTTATCATTTGTGGAAGATGTACATAATTTTCAGTAGTTAGTCTATGTAACTGCATGATATCAAACAAGCATGAGATCTTGAAAGTGTTCTGTGTTTCATACAAAATTTTCTAAGCTGCTTAACTTCTCATGGATTGGAGGCTAATCTCAGCTGGTTTAGAAAATGCAGATAATCTCAAGAGCAGCGTAGTGAAAGATATCTGAAGTAGCCTGGAGATGGGAGAGAGTGTGTTCTCAAAGAGGCGAACAGGGAAAATTCAACTGATTTGATACAGCTATCCAGCTGATAAGATTATGTAATAAAAGCCAGCGTGGAGCTCTGCAAGAGAAGGAAAGCAATGCAGTGCTCACTAAGGCAGAAGAAACAAAGTGCAGAACCTTGTAACACATCTTCTGTGCTGGGAATAAGTCGGGATGTCTGCATGTCAAAATCAACTCTTGGTACTTAAAGCAACAGTATTTTCCTCCAGTTTTGCAGCTAACTTTTCTGAGTGATCCAGGACAACTGGAGGCACACAGAGAAGTTTTCTTCACAAATATAATTGTACAGGCCCATGGCGGCGTGTTCCACCACTTTTTGTAGCTTTAGGAGACTATTTTCTGTGTGGCACCTTGCAGTCCAATGTCACCCTTTTTCCTAGTGCAGAGCACAGCACAATAAATAACTGAAATTTCCAGATTCATCCTGCTTTAATTCTGACACAAATGCTGGGATAAAAATCTGGTTGTGATGCAGAATCTTTCTAATTGGTGTGATAGTGCAGCTAAGTTAAAAGACACCTATATCTATTTGATGTTTGTTTTCAGAGAGTAGTTGTTCGCAGATTGTTCTTGGCGTTCGTGCTTTGATATGTAGAGATGATGACAAGTCCTTACGTTTCTGTGGTAGCCCAAGGGAAGTCCAGGCACCGAGGGATCCCTTAACTCCAGTTATAACCTGCTTCTTCTCTCTAGCATACATTTATCACCTGTGTAAATGAATGTGTCTTGCGACTCACTGAAGGGTAAATCACTCTCCCTGCTGTCAGGGGACAAATACTTATCTTTTAGCAATCCAGTCCAAGCAGGGATGAGGGTTTCCAAGTTGTAGAAGAGGCCAAGCTTTGCTTTCAAGAGTTCTGGGAAAAGTGAAGCTAAGTAGGTGTATATCTTTTAAGTGGGTGTGTGTGTTCTTTTATATTGCTTTCATTGTGGTGATCTCCCTGTACCAGATGCAATTCTCTTCAAAGGAATTTACAGTCAGAGATGGATACAAATGTATAGTTGACCTGCAGAGGAACAGGAATATTGGTCACCATGCCGCTGGACAGTCAGTTCATCCCCCAGTCAATGTTTTTGTGTGGCATTCTGGCAAGAGGAGGTTTTATGGGCTGAATGTTTGTAGATGTTTATAGAGACTTACCTGGTAGCAGGCAACTTCAGGAGAAAGCACCGATGCCATTTGGAGTTTGGTTAGGAGGTGCAGGAGCACAGTATTCAAGGCAAGACAAAGAGAATATTCATCTTTGAGTTGTTGACAGTAATAGATTGGGTAGGAATAGGCTGAGGTGAGCCTTTGAGGGGGATGACAAGTACAGGATAAAGGTAGTAAAAGGACGTTTTTTGGGGCAATGCAGGTAGAGAAAGAAGTGATCTTCGTGGGAGAATTCCAAAAGAAATGGAAGGTAAACAGACCATTCTTTAGCCAGTGAGGTACTAAAGCAGCCCATGACTCAGTATACAGCACTGACAATAAGAAAGAAAGTTGAAACCAGAGAGAAAGGATGGGCTGTGTACTCAGAAACCAAGATTTACTGAAATATAGCACTTCAAATGTTGCAAGGGCAATCGGCCTACAGGGCAAAAGCCTTAATCTCTCTAGGGCTACAAATAGTTTCTCAAATATGTTTCCTGACTTCTCCCAGCTTGTCTGAAGCTCTTGTATATGGCAGGACTGTAATTATTTATCTTTATTTATCTTTGAAATCCCCAAACTTACTATCATTGTATATTTAGAAGAAAAAGGCTAAAATTTGAACTTCAGTGGAAGTGAAGCATTGTTGTTTTTTGACTGAAGAATTAGCTGGCTTCATCTTGACCTGCTGCTAGTTTCTAACGTGCTCCTAGGAGCTAATGTAATTGTTAGATGCTAATGTAATTTTTAAATGGAAACTTTAAGTTCAGAAGAAAAATGTGTTAATTCTAAATGTGCTGTATCCCATGTGCTTGAAAAAGGTGGTTTCTCCCAGGTTTAAACAGTTTCTATATCCTTGCCCTGTTCTCTGGTATGAACTGAGACGCTTAATAAACTCAAACAACCCTGACAACATCTGCCATGTTAGCTATCAGTATGAAACCAGCAGACACTTTTGATTTGTGTAAGTGACATTTTCATTTAGAAGTCAGTAAAATATCCACGCTGTGTTTTGGCTCTGCTGTTATGTGTGAGAGGAGCTGGCTGGGGAATGGGTACCTGGCATGAGCAGCTCCTACACGTACTTCATGTGGAGGAGAGCAGAACAGTGAGCAGCTGAGGACAGGGGGCAGCTCTGGATGGTGCTTCTGGTGCACTTGAAAAGCCTTTGGCCCTAAATGACTTTTGCAGAAAGGTGGAAATAGTCTGGAAGACAAGTGCATCAGTTATAAAAGTGTCAGCAGCTGTGCTGGGGAGGGTGGTGGAAGATGGACAGCTTTTTCTGCCTATCAGTATTTCCATTAATGCCAGATCACCTTCTCTTTCAAAGCATGTGTGGTGCTGGTGTCTGGTAATCCTTTTTTAGAAACAATAATCTAAAGTTGCTGTGGATGAGGGAAATTATCAGGAGACTCGGAAACCAATTTATCCTTTCAGTTTTGGGGTTTTCCTTTACCAGAAAACCATTGAGAAACCTTAAAGAGAAAACAGAGATCATTTGGAGAATAGGAAAGGTGGACAAAAATGGGAGACTTGAACTTAAAAGAATCAAATATGATATAGCATAAGCTATGGAGAGGGTGCCAAAGTAGTATCTGAATTTTTTATGATCTGAGAGCTGGGAAAGTTAGGCTAGTGTAGGAAGGAAATAGAAATTATTTGAACTTCATTGGTGTTGTTCAGCATTTGGAAGAAGTATTGTTTGTGGTATTTTGTAGATATAGGCATTAAGAAGAGTTAATTATTTGGCAGAAAGATGGTCTAAATAGATTACTTCTGTCAGAATCTGATTAGAGCATACATCATTGATTGGCTGATGACTGCATTGCAGGGATCTGCCTTTTCCAGGCATTGTGGCCCCAGGAAAGTACCACAGCAAAATTTAGCCATGTGTTTTTGCCTGGGGACATATTTTAGTCATTGTCTAATGTACCACTTACATCTTATATGCAGGTGGGAGCAAACCTCTGGTCTTTCTTGCACCATTTTCATTTTCTTGCTCTGCCTGAATGTGTTTGGTTTTCAGGCAGATTTCTAGCTTGATTGCTGTACAGTACGGATGCACGGATACAGCAGTCTCCATTTCCTTCCTATTTAAATGACTTTTTAGCAAGTCTTCAGTGAAACTGCTGTTAGAGCGCTCCTGTCAGTAGCTTTAGTTCTGTGCTAAAACATGAGATTGTGGTATTAGATTGCTGGGCCTGAAATGCTTAAGAATTTTCTGACCTAGTACTACTACCTCAGCTTGCTTAACCTACGCTCTTCACCTTTAAAATCAGCTTTTTAGCAAAAAACCTGCCTTTTAGCAAAATTCTGCATCATCGAAACAAATAAGATTGTGCATTTTATTTGTGTATGTGCACTTTACATATAAAGCTAGTGTTCATGTGTTTTTCTTGTTATTTCTTCCTCTCTCATTGCTAAAATCAATTTTCAGTTTTGGAAAATCCATGAAAAATTTTAATGAAAAAAAAACTCTAGGGTTTGGGAACAGCTGAAAGTAACCTACCCTCCATGAGCACACTGAGAATGGCTTAGCGTGTAATTTTTTTTCCTAACAGCATTATGATTTTCTAGAATGTAATGGCAACGAAAGCTGTATAGTTGTTTAAAATAGATGATCTCCCCTTTTCCACCCACAGGCAAAGTTAATTTTTTGCAGGGAGGAGGAGCCCTACAGCAGGCAGGAAGTGGGTGCTATCACCACCAGTGACATCAGGGAGATGCTTGATGTGCATGTCCCAACCCTTCTGGTTTTGTCCTCCCAAAAGTGTTTAGGTCCATGCTTGACCTTAATCATGCTAAAGGTCCTGCTAAAGTGAAACAGAGCTCTCAGCTTAATTAATACTCTTCTGGCTCATTCTCTCAGTCCTCAGTACTCTTTGTGGTCAAATTTCAGTTATTCAACATACTCTTGCAGAGCCAGAGTGACCATTGATACTAACTAAGAGTGAGCTGTAAAAATCAAGTCAAATTTCCTTTTTGTGTGGCTGGGAGGGAGAACAGATGTGTTGGTCTAAAGTGGTGGAGCTGATGCAGAGCCATTGGCATAAGTTCTGAGCTTGGCACGGGGCGGAGACGCGAGTAAAGCTCTGTTGTGCTTCTGTGGTTTTGATTCACAGAGGTTTGTGCGAACTTAGGTAGCTGGTGCACGCATGGGACATCATCACAGAGCCCAGCCACCAAGTCAGAGCTTGGATTTGGAGTGCCCCACACCTAGACATTTAGAAGCATGTTGCTATAGTGAGGCAAGCAAAGCGTCCTTTCGTTAAAACAGGTAAAACTGGTTTATTTTCAAAGTTTGCTTTTGTATATTACTATCTGCAATGTAGAAAATGGCAATGCTGCTTAGACATTTGATGTGTTTGTTATTCTGGAATAATTATACTGCTTGCAAAGGACTGGAAGGGTCCTCCTGGAAGTTGCTGAGTTCACACTACCACTACTATTTGCATTATATAATTGACTGTTATGAGCCACCCTTTTTTTGTTACTGTGGATTTGGAAGGCTGTTCTAGACCCTCACTAGACAAGACCAAAATACTTCACAAAAACCCCCGAACTTGAAAAAATATGTTCAGCCTAAATTTATTCATAACTAGGTTTTTCTTGATTTTTAGAGTGTCAGGATTGTCCTTAGCTTAGACAGTCTCTTCCTCCTACTGTTTTCTTCCCTATTCACAGATTGCTTTGCTGGGATAAACAAATCAAATTTAGGTTCCTGTTGCAACATAGTTGTTCCATTCCCCTGAACACCAAAAGGAATTTCTCTACAATGTTTGTATTTGAATTTGACCTTTTTTTCTTTTTTGATTTAATGTGGATGAAGAGAACTGTGTTCTGTTGGAAGTACCTCTAAGAAATCAAGACATTAATTGAGAATTAAAACTAAGAAATAGTGCTAATTTTCCTTTTCCTATTTGCATCTCACTAGCATCTCAAATTCTTTAAACAGATGCAATGAGACCCTGTATTTCTTCCTCCTGAGTTTAGCTCTGAAGTTTATTAGGAGGAGCATGATCTTGCATTTTGTATTATTGAATTCCATCCCATTTCTATTAATGAAGCCCATAAGATTTAGCAGTCCTTTCTATGTAATATCCTTATCCTTTTTAGTCTTGACAGTACCTTCCAACTTTGTGTCATCAAGAAATTTCATCAGCAGGTTGCCTTGTGCTAAAATAATTAAAGAAAATGTTAAAAAAATCTGTCCTAAAATAGATCACAGAAAAGCTTCCCTTGAGCCTGCGCTTCCCTGTACAAATCTTCCTCCTCAGGTTTTCTAATGTCTTATCAAATGCATACATGCTGAAACAAAAAACCTGGCAGGTATTTTACAGAGCAATTTAACAGTCTGTATTTATGTCAGTTGTCCCACTGGAGTCATTTGAGTAAAGCTTGCAGAATCCATTTTATAATCTCCATTCCTGGGCGAAAGAAATCTACTTTCTTTTCAAATGCAGCTTACTCTGCTAGATGAAGCAAATAGGCAATAGTTAAAATGATTTTTTTTTTTTTTTTTTTTTTAGAAATTAAGTATTTGTGAGTTGTGACTGCAACTTGCTTTCTCATATATACTTTTTGTCTATATATTTCTCTGTGAAAGTTAGTGACTGATTTTGTATTGTAATTTATGATACTCTTTTGAAAAATCCATGATGTGTCAGCCTGCTTAATAATTAAACTGCAGAGTTTCTCTTCCTTAATAAGAAAAGACCAAGAAATGGGATTTATAGCTAAGCATAGTCAGATAACCAGTGAGAACAACATCGTCCCCAACAGAAAAGTGAAGTGGTTCTGAAACAGGAGATGGAGTGGGGTAAACATCACTTCATCATGTGGCAATTGCTGGCCTCATTGGCAGCTTCTCCAGGGAGCATCACCGAGGGTCACAATTCCACATCTAAAGTTAGCAGTGGGGTAAGGCTGGCGGTGGGGAGGGCCAGCGGGCAGCTGCTGAGGGAGATTTCTAAATCCTGCAGCACGGCCGCCATGATACACGAGAATCAATTACTGAAAACCTTCCGCGATGGTCAAAATGTGACATTAAATAATTGAGTATCACATCAAATCTTGTCTGCAATTAGTTATCTGGAAAAGTAATTATGCAACAAAATCAAGTAGCTGAAATTAGTGGTGTGAAGCACCCTGGTTATTCGAAGACTGTAGGAGATTTTTTTTTTATTTGACTTGTAACATGCAGTTGTAAGTACCTAACTAATTCTTTATTGAAATAAAAAAGTCTTCCTCAATTGTAATTCTTGTCATTAGTTACATCTGCAATAGAAGATACATAGCACATAAAGCAGGTGTTAATGACTAAGCTGGTTTTGTCTAAAGTAAAAATGAACTGTGGAAGAGAATGTCTTGTAAGTAGTACATTTAAAATCAAATCTGTTTTGATTTAGGGAGGAAACCAGCCTAAATTTCACTCTTTTGTCTCTTACATCAGTAGTGTAAGTTAATTTGGAGAACGGAGTTGTAACATTCTAATGGGGAAATGTGTTCTTTTAAAATAGTTATGATCAATTTAACAACATAGATGTTGTGAAAGGTTAGAAAAACCATTAAAATACAATTTACACTAATAGAAGTAGTTAGCTTGCATTAGTTAGCTCCCATATTCAAAACAAACAAGAAAAATATAATGAATCAAAAGAGTATGTACCCAGAATAACAGACTTAAGTGTAAACGCTCGCTCACATGAACATTGTTTAACAGCTTATAAATACAGGCAAATGTCTAATTCTGCAATCATGATACCCTGATTATTTTGAAAATGGCTTCTAATAGTAACTGTTGTCATGTATATGCCAGAACCGATAGGAAAATTATTTCTAATCAGTAGATCTGTACAGAATTTGATCTCTATGTGTATAGTACTTAAAAATCTGAACTGATAAAGAGTAGTTGGCTAGTCATGTTACTTAAGCTGGTCCCAAAATAGCACCTTCCTTTTTGGGTAGAGTTAGGTTTGCAGCTGTTGTCTCTATCTGTTGTCTCTGAAGAAAATTTTAACATTAAGTGTTGCTGACGTCAATTTTTTTCTTTTTTTTACAGCTGATGTGGGCTTTGCCCCTGACAGAAGTTATTTGGTTCTAGCTCTGAGTTTGGAAGAAGTTGGTATATAGATTTTCCCCTAACTTTCAATTGATGTGTTTAGCTTTAGTGGGAGTAATACTATCACTTAAACCATGTTGTCGTCTCAAGGAGTTTTGCTACATCCCTATGGAGTGCCAATGATTCTGCCGGCAGCACCATACTTCGCTGGACTTGTTCAGGTAATGCAAGGCCGCTTCCAACAAGCAACTTAACTCTAGTGCACTTAGAGCAATAATTGGAATTTTTATGGTTGAGAAAGCAAACACTTTTAATACAGGCAAAAGCTCTCATGTAGTCAGTGAGAAGACAGTAGGAAATCAAAAAGATGGATCACCCTAATCTGTGTATTGACATCTCTCATGGCTGAATAAATGGTGTAGTTGAGCTATATTTGCCTGTATTGATTTGTCTGCTGTTTAACATTCATGCCTTTGCTTCATGAGGTTGACCACAGGGCAGAGGATTTGCTATCCATTCTAGGTTTCTGAGGGAGTCAGCATTCCCACGGCAGGTCAGAAGACAAAGTAACTTACCATGATGTGTTTAGGTTAAGTGTTTTAGCACAGCAGATAGGAATAGTGTTAAATATGCATTAATTCAAATGTTACTCGTCACACGGAATGAAAAAGGGGTTGTGGTTTTGTGTGTCTAGAAATATATCACCTGCAAAGAATATTTATACACATCCTATTAATTCCTTTGAACCCTCAAAGCGTAAGATCTTGCTGCAGGGCAAGAGTTCTGTATATTTAGGAGTCAGCTGGCAATTACTAGATTGTTGTTGTTGTGTTTGCTTTTGCTTTTATTTTATTTTTATCAAAAAAGTGGTGCTACTGCAGTTTCTACTGTTAGACTTGGGATTTTTGATAGATCGTGCAGATGCTAATTAAGCAATAAGTATCCTGTTGTTTACAATATTAGAAGACATTAGGAAAAGTCAAATAACATTTCTAAACACTGATAAAATTGTACCATCTGAGTGGCAGTAGTTAGATATTGTGCATTAACAGGGTCAAGACACTCACGTGTGTTAGGGCATTTCTGTGCTGTGCTAGTGAGGGAAATTTTCATTGTGCTCCTTTACTCTGATGCTTTGCTGACACAGAGGGGCAATCACAGCATGAAACAGGTGGTTTTCCATATAGGTCCCTTCAGTAATAGAAGACTGTGGGTTGTGTTCTTCACTTTAGGCTTAATATCAGACACTTCTGTCTAAAATAGAAATATAGCATTGCACAGTGGCCATTATCAGGTAGTGGGAAACTGTGTCTTGTGGAACACACAAGCTAAGGCTGCTTTTTATGCAGTGAGACACATCAGGCAGGCCTTCATATCCATTAGAATTTGGGGGTGAAGGTCGGACGCTGGAGCTCACTCAGACCCTCTGCCATCCTGTCCAATAAATAATTACAAGCAAATCGTGCCTTTCAGTCTATGCTGATTGATGTTGAAATTGCTTTTGAAAGTTCTCATAAGTTCCTGTTATAGATTAAGTGCCGGTGTAGGAAAAATAACTGCACCCAACTGAAATGGGTGAATGTAATCAGGTTTAATGGACTCGAGAGCTTGTTGGGAATTAAATAACTATTGATTTGTTGGAAAGTTGCTGTCATTATAAAATGCCACTCTGGACACATTATCCAAGCAGACAGATTAGAAGAAAGGGCCCTTTGAAAATTTGGGATGCCTTATTTCAATCTTTTTCCTCTTCATTCTTTCCTTAGAAAGATAGATCCAGGCCTGTGTTACTCCTTTAGCATAGATCTAAAACAGTCAAGCAATAAGAACTGCTGAAAAAAACCCCAAAATATGTAGTACAGAGGCAGTTGAAAAGTGTTCTTTGTATGAATACTTCTCTAGTCTCTTGTCTTTTCAAGAGACTGATGTCAAACCTGAAAATGGCATTTTGGAAACAAAGCACGCATTTGAGTTATTGTCCTAAAGAGTGAATTACAGCATTAAATGCTCTGACCAATTTGTCCCCCAAGATTTTGCCTGCATTTACAGTATCTCTGGTCAGCTTATGACACCAGAATGCTTATTGTTTTTCTCTTGGAGTAAATCTAAGTATCCAAAATAAATAATGCAAAGGACATTTGATAGGAATATTTGTATCATCCTCTTCTAAGCAGTAATTACATAACATTCAGAACTTTAATGGAAATTTTCTTCAAAAATATGCCTTGATAAACTGATTATATAAATGTTTTTTTCTGGGTTGCAGGTCCAGAACCACAACCCTGAACTATTTTTGAATATGAAAGCAATTTTAACATTTTATAGTCTTATAAGATGCCAATTTATTTATTTACATGGATTTCTACAGAAAATAGATGTACCTTTGATCAGGGATTCCTCATGATTTCCAACTGGGTTTATTCTAAGATTGCGTATGAAAGCAGTGTGTAGAGTATTGCCTAGAGATTTGGGGGACTATTTTGGGAGGCTTTTTTGTGGTTTGTGCATGGTTGAGCAAGAGAGATCTCTGTGGAGCAAAGTTTGTCTTCAGAGGTCCTGCACCTTCAAGTGTTGTGTGTTATTTTACTTAATGCTGTGTATATGCAGTCCACTGCTCCAGCCTCTCCTAAATTCATCAGTAAACCCTGCTGTGCATCCTCTGCTTGCTTCTGTCACACCCTCTTGTTGGAGCAGTGGAATGTGTGAAACCTGAGACAAACAGAAAAAGGGTGGTGCTGTGGGTACCTCTCTGGACACACCTTATACAAGCAGCCATGCGCATTTTCCTAATTGCATGTGTTCTATTAAGGAGATTTGTATTCCTTTTACTGAGATGATGAGTTTGAGTGAGATGATGGAAAGTGAAGTGCTTGTGTTCTTGGAGAGACAGAAGGTCCTGGGTTACAGAGATGTTAATGTGTATCAAATGATGTTAAATATACATGAAAACTTATTTTCCAGTAAGTAAATATACCTTAAACTTATTAGAATGGTGGCCTATGACTTAGTAGCACATTTTAAAATGAGAAAATATCTTTCCCTCTTCCTTCCTTCTCCTGGGTAAAACTATTTGAGGGGGGGAAAAAAAAATCCCATGCAAGTACAAATAATACGTAAATAGTTTCATGACTCCTGTGGGTGGGGAGAGATTTTCTGCCTTGGCACAAAAGACCCACTGGTAGCTTCACGGGCTGTCACAGCTCCACTGCCACGAGGACCCAGGCAGGGACTGCAGTGCAGCCACTGCGTGTGCTGAGGGCAGCAAGTCCCACAAAACTGTCCTGCTGCTTCTCCTGGCAAGGGAAATAAAAAAAATGCCATCTAGGATAAAGTGTCAATCCAGTAAGAGATTGCTTATCCTGCCCTTGGTCCCCATCCCAGTTGAGTCATTTGATTCCCAAGGGGGAGCCCTTATGTCCGGATAAGCAGAGGAGTCAGGAGGTGTCGGATGGCGAAGGTCCATCTGCCTTGGCCGGGGTGTGGAGCATGGATGAGTGGCTGTGTGCTCCTGTACCATCTTACAAGTTCTTAGAATAAATGCCAAACCAAGCTCCAGTTATCGTTAAGTTACAAAGTGGTTTCTAAGGCTGCACTCTCTCACAAGTCAGAGAATAGTATGTTTTGTTAAATAATATCGGAGAGGTCACATTAGCTCCATCCTTCATGGCTCTGAGTGTTTCGGATATATCAAATGTTTGTAGTTGCTCTGGTTATTTGGAATGGTAAATTTACAATAAAATATTTTGAAAACACACATGCAATATATGACATTTTAATAATGGATGCTACATTTTTTATTATGTGGCTGGGTTAGGTAGCTTCATTTCCATTTAGCAGAGAAAGAGGAGCTCATAGGCATTATTATAGAAGTTATTAAAGTTGAAATTGCTTAGATTTTTCAGTAAACTACTGGAAAGCTCTAGGACAGACAGTTCTATTTAACAGAGAACATGGAACTTGTATATATAAGATTATAAAGATGGGATTATTTATGAATATGGTCTGTATTTTTTTAAATACGCTTTTATTTTAACATAGTGACCAGAAAAATTCTAAGAGTTCAGAGGGTTTAAGCTTGTGTTCATTGTTAAAGAATTCAGATAACTAAGCTAAAACCTTTTATTTTCTGATTTTATTTGCTTATTTATTTATGTAGTGGTAAAGGATTGTAGTGGTTGGAGAATAAAATAGAAAATAGGCTGGTGATTAACTATTTCAATATATTGGGAATTACTGTACTTTTAAGTACATAATTCCTAAGCTTAGATTTTTTTTTTTTTTCCCCTGTGCATCTGATTTTCCATAACTGGTTAACCAGTGTGTTTGACTGACAACTGAAAAACTCATAATCTGGAGACTGTTCCATTTTATTTTAGGGCTGAGAGAATTGCCTAGAATATGCTGTGAAAAGTTGTGGTGCAGACTTCATCACGGTGCCATCGCTTTACCCATCTGGAAAATCCTTGTTTTAGTGCCGTGTTGGGAAGTGCTAGCAGTGGGTACATTCTGAGTACTTGTAGGTGTTAGTGTGTTAAGATACCTGCAAAATCACACTTGTGTTCCAGCAATCCAGTCTTGGGGAATGTTATGGATTTGTTGTGCCACCTTACATGAAAAAGGCTTTTGTGACTTGGTAGGTTCTATTTGAATAATACATTTGAAATAGTAATGAGGAGAGGTTTTACTTCTTCCAGTGTTGCCTGAAGTGGTGTATGGTTATTTCTGTTGGTTTTAGATTATGATCTGGTGGAAAGCAGAGTGTCATTTTTGTTTACATTGGCTGAATTGCCTATTTGAAATGCAGTAAGTAGACGATTTAGCTTAAATACAGATTTATTCTGGCTTGATTGCGTTGTTCTGTCTCTTGTTACTAGTACTGTACTCCCAGTGCTTTGTGAGTGGAGGATGAATATGTTTTACTATTGCAATCACTTTTCATCTTGTCTCGGTTTTGAGAGAGCACATCTAACATTTCTCCTCTCAGTCTGAGAGTTGCAAACTTTTTCTCCCTTTTGTATCAAAAGTGCTTTTAGCACATGTAACATGTGGTGTTAGTGATGTATATAGTCCGTATTATTTTGATAACTGAAAATTTTTGTAAGCAATGTTTAAGTGTCTGGAAATCATGGAATCATAGAACTGTTTCTTGGAAAAGACCTTTTAGGATTATCAAGTCTGACTGTTAACCCAGCACTGCCAAGTGCAACATTAAACATGGCCTTAAGTGCCACATCTATGCTTAATTTTTAATTTACCCTTTTTAGATACCTCCGGGGATGATGATTCAGCCATTTCCCTGGGCAGCCTGTTCCAGTGCTTGACAACCCCTCTCTAACATCCAATTTAAATCTCCCCTGGTACAACTTGAAGCCATTTCCTCTTGTTCTGTTGCTTGGGAGCAGAGCCCGACCCCCACCTGGCTACAACCTCCTGTCAGTAGAGAATGAGAAGGTTGCCCCTGAGCCTCCTGTTCTCCAGGCTGAGCCCCTGCTGCTTCTGGGGCTCCAGCCCCTTCCCCGGCTCTGTTTCCTTGCCTGGACATGCTCCAGCCCCTCAATGTCCTTCTTGTCATGCAGGGCCCAAAAGTGACCCCAGGATTTGAGGTGTGGCCTGAGTAGTGCCCAGCACAGAGGGTCAGTCACTGCCCTGGTCCTGCTGGCCACACTGTGGCTGATAGAAGCCAGATATCATGGCCACACACTGGATCATGTTCAGCACCCCAGGGCCTTTCCTGCTGGGTCCCCTTTGCAGCCACTCTGCCCCAGCCTGCAGCTGCAGGGGGTTCTGGTGGTGGCCAAAGGGCAGCACCTGGCCTTGGTAGCCAAAGAGGACTTGGGCCTCTTGCTCCGCTGGCCACTGCTCTTGGCCCAGCCATCCAGCCTGGTCAGGGCCCTCTGCAGAGCCTTCCTGCCCTCCAGCAGGTCCTTAGTGTCATCCACAAACTTACTGAGGGGACATTGAATCCCTTTGTCGAGATCATGGATAAAGATACTAAACAGAGCTTGTCCCAGTACTGAGCCCTGGGGAATCCCCGCTGGTGACCTGCCCCAGCTGGAGGCGATTCCACTGCCCACTCTGGGCCTGGCCATCACCCAGTTCTCACACAGAGAACACTGCACCCATCCAAGCCGTGAGCAGCCAGTTTCCAGGACAGTTCTGTGGGAAATGATGTCGGGTAGGTACATCCAGTGCCTTTCCCTCGTCCATTAAGCAGGTTGCCTTAGGAGGAGATCAGGTCAGTGAAGCAGGACCTGCCTTTTTAAACCTGGGGTGGCTGAGCCTGATGGCTTCGTTGTCCTGTATGTGCGTTTTGATGGCACTCAAGATGATCTTCTCCATACAACTTTGGATTAAATTGCTTTTCCTTTTAATCCACGGAGCAAGCAGTGTAGCCAATAAGCATTGTCAGTGAAACCTGCCAGCTGCTCAAGAGGCTGCAGACAGCTTGAAAGTATTTGGTTATTGCTGTTGCAAGAGTTTATTTTCTTTTAACTTGCCTTTATTTCGTGCTAATAAGTGCGGATCTCATCAGATACCTGGTGAGTGAACCCACAGGGACAAGAGGGAGGGTAATGACATAGAATGTCTTCCCCATTGACCAAAAAGACAATTTGTCATAAGAAGAATAGCTTATCTAAATGCTTTTAGTTCAGCTAAGAGACAAGTTGTTATTCTGCCCTCCCATCTGCATAATTTTTTCTCACTGGCCGTTCTTCCCGAAATCAATGGGTGACATAATTCCAATGACTAAGGCAACACTGCATTACCTCTTTCACCCTTATCCTGTCAACTCAGTCAATGCTGTGTTATAGTTAGGGCGTTTTTCATCTGCCAGATTTCATCTGACGCTCAACAGGCAGAATTTTTTCCTTTTCCACTTTTGCATGTAACATCAGTATTAGTGAATTTTAGACATGATGATCTATAGTTATGGTCACTAGCTCACGTGTTGGAAAATACACCCCAACAGAGTGTTTTAGTATGGCAAAAACTGGGTAAATCTGTGCCTTTCTGACTGCAGGGGTTTTCAAGTGGAATACAAGAAAGTGGGTTTTTTTTCTCCTACATATTTATTTTTTTTTCCTACAAACTCAAATTTCTAGAGATGGAATAGTTTTCATTAGGGTAAGTTCTATTTATTTTTTTGTCCCCTAAATAAGACAAAGCTTTTAAGATTTGGATTCTCTGTAAAAGCAGATTGTTTAATTTGGCTCCTCCAGCTAGGAGCCATCAAGCTGATAGTGCTGTTTCCAAGGATCTGGAATTTCAGCTGATTTTTTTCTCTCTTCTGACTCATGCATAATCATCAGTAATAAAACTTCTGATGGCCAGATTATGACAGGAGATGCAACTTTGAAGTTCTTTTGCTTTCACTAGAATGATTCACAACTGATATAAAAATATGCTTGTACATCTAAATATAGAACAATCATTTTAATGGAGTTTGCTTGAATATTTCACCTATTTACCCTCGGATGAGTTATCTTATGTTCTAGAAGCTAATGCTAGAAACCCAGTTCAAATACATCTTTTGGCCTGTTTGCTTGCTTGCTTTTTTTAACTGAGGTGTGCTGGTAACTGTTTGCTCAGACCTGGTTTCAAGGAGGGTGTTGTAAAAACATATGAAATGTCTATTTCAGTAGATCAGGTTGTGCAAAAAATATGGTAAGGACATAATTGTTTCAAATATAAGTACTTTCACCTGAACTAATTGGGAATTGCATTTAACTGCTCTATTACTACCTTAGGGTGGTGGAAGCACACCTGGCAAATATTTGACAGTCAGATATCACAGATAATTTGGAAAATTTTGGTGTTTTTTTTAGTGTAGTGACAGATCATGAACACTGTAAATAGATAATTGGGAATTGAACCAGGTAAATTTTCTGTGTCAGACTTTCTACCTGTGTTTCACAAGACTCAGATTATTTTGGATTAGGGTAAATTCTGATTTCTTGGTTCCTCTTCTTTCTCTGGGGGACAGATACATGAGCTAGAGAGCTTGGAGAATGACTTAGTCCTCCAATTCTGATGGGTTTAATTAATCAGTAAAGAATGGAATTTCTTTTTTAAATCTACATATGGTTTTGTTGCCAACCAAGCTGAGAGGAAAGTAGAAGTCTCTTGCCTGTATATTCACGAGTCAGAATGGTTCATGTTCTCATTTTATGAGGCCTTGAACTAAGTGAAACATGGTGCATTTCAAGCAATGTTATTCATCAAGGAAAGTTATTCAGAGTTTGAGAAGTCTCCTTCTGTAAAAGCAACTACAGCTAAAAGTACTCAAAGCAGCGAACTGATCTGAACTATGCTGATTTTATATTGGTTTGTTTTTTTTTTTTAATTCTGAGGGAGTAAATATGATGTAATGCTTATTACCCCAAGGCTTTTTCATCTTCGAGAGCTGGAAGTACACTTCTGTTATGTCTCTGTCCACATTTTGCCCCATATTATTCCAAAGCATGTAGTGCCTTCCTATTTGTTAATTAGTAGCATTTAAAAGTCATGGAGGAGAAAATGGCAGGTTGTTTATATATTGGTTTACTATGATAAATGTCTGTGACAGTTTGCTTTCTCTGTACCATTTTAATGTATAGCAGATTCAGTAAAATGCATCTCCAGACATCTTTAGACATGTAAGCTTCAAAACATCCAACCCAGGCAAGAGAGTGCTGCCAAAATGCAAATACAAGGGTTTCTCTGTAAATTACCAGCAGCTGTGCAGGTACACATCAGCTGTCTTTATTTGCACTGACAGTGGTACTGAATAGGAGCATGTTTCAAACACTTTGAGAACAAATCATATTGACACTTGAAACCAAGAAAGAGAAAAAAGGAAATTTCCAAACATTTTACTTCCATTCTAGACAAAACCTTAGAATTATGTTAAATCAGAACTTAAACAAGGGTGATTATTCCAAAGAGAATAGTAAGAACAGGTTTAGACAACAACAGTCAGGATTTTTAAAAGCTGTAGCCCTGTAGTTGGTTAAAAGCAAGATGACATTTAGTTGAGAAATAAAAGGTGACTAGAGGTGAGGGAAAGCACATCTTCCTGCATTTGTGAATGATCCTGGAGATAATAATACAGAATGAATCATTCTTTCTTTCCCTCCTAGCCTCAGTGTGATGCTGACTTGACTGAATTAGCAAACCTGAGAAGTCCTTTGCTACTCCCTGGTGATAACTTTGCTCTGTCAGTGCAGCTCAGGGGACTCAGCTCAGCTGGATGCTGAACAGGGTCTGTGTGGTGGGACCTGCTTCAGATACGTGCAAGCAAGTTTGAAGGTGTTTACCCTCTATGCAAAATGGTCCCTTATTCTCTAAGTGTTGGACACGTATTTTAAGTGTACAGGATTTGTGTTGATGTTATGTTTTGTGAGATTTGGTTTAGTGCTTGATCACCTGTTTAGTTTTTGGTTTTTTCTCTGATTTATTCAATCTTGCTTATGCAAAAAGGTTTTAGGGATTTTTTTAATTAAGAAATACAGAAATTTTTTTTGTTAAGAAATTAAGAAATACAGAAAAGCCTGTTTTTAATGGAATAAGCTCACTTTTGTTAGGTTTTCTTTCTCTTTGACTTGGAATTGTACTGAAAAATGCTATATGAATAAATTTTTTAAATGAATTTTCATCTTGCTAACAATGGAGGTACAGAGAGAAAGTAAACCTCTACAACTATATTTCAATATGTGATTAAAATGAAAATATTTTCAGTTATTAAAAGAAAAAAACAACGAAGCAAGAAATCCCCCAAAACATGAAAACTCTTTAGAGCCATCAAAAGCCACCAAGACAGAAGAGGATTCTGGCTGTTTGTATACAAAAACCAGAAAAGGCAAATTCTTAAGAAAGCCATGAGTGTTGTTAACAGAATCTCAACAAAATTTGATTCTATAGAGGCTGAGCCATAATTGAAATGGTCTGATCCTCAGGATCTTAAATAATTTATACTTTGTTATGCATTTTAGCAACTAATTACTACAGAGTGGTTTTTAAGTTTGTGGTACTTGGAAAGTGTGCTGTATTGGAAAGCTGTCTGTTCAGGTCCATGCTATAGAGAGCATGGCTTCACTGTCTGATCTTCATTCCAAGGAAGGTTTCTTTCAGAAGTGCAGCAGTCTTTTCTACCCTGTCCTGAGATAGAAGCAGGAGAATGAACAATCTAACGTGTTCTGTTGTGACATGTCACGCAAGAGTCTGCTCTGAGATGAACATGGAAAACAGAGCACCAGCTTTCCTCTCACTGAGGGAAATGAAATGTAATTGGAGCAACCCCTCCTTCTGCAACACAGGAATAAATTACGCTTTTGATTATTACTTTTTAAAAGCTCTTACATCCAGACACTTAGATGGTTGGGGGGGGGGGGGGGGGGGGGGGAGTGGGTTTCTCTCTCTTTTTTGGCCTTATGTCTGAAACCAGAAACAAGCAAACTTGAAATCCTGAAACTACCTTAAACTGTGACCAACTCTTAAAAAGCTGTCTTCCATGTTCTCTTTGTCTTCTCTTTTCATTTAAAACAGAAATATGTTTCACTTTTGCTACCCAAATACAAGAGGATTTGAGGCCAGCTAAAGTATAGCAGCTGGGGTTAGGACCACCAGTTTGCCAAAGATAGCAGCCAGTCTTTGGCAAATTGTTCTTTCTACTCGATTTTCCCCTATCAAGTTAGTTGTGATGTTTCCTATTCATTTTAAAAAAGTGTGTGCAGAAATGACTCAGTGTAGTTCCAAGTTTGTTTACTTGTTCAGAATATTAAATATAAAATGAAGGCAAGCATTGCCTGTAAGGATGTATTTCTGAATACTTCTAAAGGTTACCTGAAATTGTGGATATCCAAAGAAATTTTTCAAAACTGATCATTCTGTAAGAAAAGAAATAGATGGATCAGTTTCATTATAGCCCTGGTCAGTGTGTCCTGGGAAAGTGTCCTCACTGGCTCCTGGGGTGACTTATTTTGTAGATTGAAGTTGTTGAAACCCACTCAAACCTTTCAAATGCTGCTGTTACAGGAAATGAATCCACCTATTGCAGGATTCTCTGACTCCCATTTTTAGCTGACATACTGTGCTGGATTGACTGAAGTGAGTACACGGTCTTTTTACTGCAGAGATGAATGTTTTTATTTTTATGCCTTCCTCCATGAAGGAACAGTTAAAATCAGGCAGAGGGAGATGTAACAGATGTTCATGCACATTTCCCATCTGAAAATGTCTTCCACTGGCCAAGACAATTGTTAGGCACAATTAAGCCCAGTATATACATCCTGTACTGTAAGCCAAGGCTGCTGAGGGTGTTGCCAACAGGGGAGCACAGGTTTGGAAAGAAGGAGGTTCATGAGAACTTTTATCTGCAGCAGGTTTTGGAGCGCCACTGTGTGAAAAACGAAGGAGACCTGACTGAAGCTCAGAGTCTGTGCCCCCATGTGTCCTTAAGATACAGCTATACTATATACAACTATAGTTTTAGGAGACACTTTCAGTCCATGAGCAAATTTCATATGCATTTCAAGGACACTAACACTTGAAATCTGATTTTTGAGAGGCATTTGGTGTGATGTTGCCAGCTGACTTTAAAAGCTTGTGATATTACGCCTTGTAATGATCCACATTCGGTGTAATTGTCACTGTAATCAGCTTTATGATGGCAAATCTTCACGATGACTGCAGGGATATATTTTTTGCATATTATGTCTGAAATGTGAGTTACTTTTTGATTTCAGAGGTAGAGTGGTAGTGAAGGGAGGAAGGCACTGCAGACTTTTGAACTCATGTATGAAACGTTTATGCAGAGTGTGGAATTTGTCATTTCCAGTGATGTGATAGCATCTACTGTTGAAAAAGACACTGAGAACCAAATGCTCTTATATTTTGTGATTTGTATTGTAATTGAACCCATTAGGGTTGGCCGTTCTGGAAAAGCATGCTTTCCTGGCAGAAAATTGCAGTGATTGACTATTTTTGTTGCATCAGAATATTATACAGACGTTGTGAAAGTGTGCTGACCTAAAAACGTCAGTGGATATTTCATATCAGTCTCCCTTTGTGTTTTGTTTTGGTTTTTTCTAGGGTGGGGAGGAGTGACACAAAAATGCAAGGCAGACATTGCTTTTCTGTTGTGTAATGCCTGGCTTTTAATAATGTAAAAAGCTCTGTGCCAGGTCTGTAAACACCTTGTAAGTTCTGGGCAGCCAGTAAGTCTTTTCACTGAAATATGAAAGAGAATTCTAAGCCAAACCTCTTTCTTATTCCAGTCTTATTTTCCTGTAATAAGACACAAATCTGCAGAGGGTGTTTTCCTGTCCCTCTGGCCTTAGTTCTCCACATAATGTTTTGTTAACTTTCTCTTTGAATGGATATAAATTGGGTTTATTATCTCATGTTATTTTTACTCAAGGCAGCAATAGGGTGACACTTGTCCTGAGTCTCATGTGCAGACGATGAGACCCAGTTACCTATATTTCATAGGGAAAAAAAGTGGGACTCCACTCATTTTCTGGAAAACGTGATTTTCTGCAGGGGAGTATTTCTTAAATACCTCTTTGTTAGTCCGCTGGAACTGATGGAGTTCTGTGGAGTGCCTGGAACCTTCCTTGACACAGTATATGGCCTTTATATGTGCCTAAAAATTATTCAGTGCGTGGTAACTTGTGGTGGCAATGTGTTTATCTCTGGTGCTCGTTCTCAAGAAACATTGTCTTGTTTAAGTGGCTGTGAAATGTACTTTTTATATGCTGTTCTGCGGTCATCTTGAGGTCGGTATAATCCTGGCTTAAGGTGTCTGGCTGCAAATTTATCATTTGCATTATTATTGGTTGGTTCTTGCAGAACCAAGCTAATTTTTTTTTTTTAAATATATAAAATGCTTTGTCTAGAAGAATAATAGCAAAATGCTGAGAAAGGTATTTTTATTCTCTTGGTTCTGATAAGAAGCTGGAAGATCAAGGGAGGGTAGAGGTGATGCTTTAAGTCTTATTTAGCATGGGAGAGATTATTTTAAAATATTAATAAGTGTGTAGTATTGTGCTTCTGGATAGGAGGAACGAGAATTTCTGGTTTACATTTTCACTTTGTTAGTTGAGTGCTTTGTAGAGATTTTCCTCCCCGGAGTCCTATAAGACAAGATCAGATACCTGAAATACTTAAAAGTAGTTCTGGGTCAGAGCCAGACTATGTAATTATTAAAACCTGCATTTCATTGCTTTGTTGGTTTTTGAGCACTTCTTTTCTGACACAGCAAAATAATCTAACACTTCATTTTCTTCATACCATTCTGAAGACTTTTGTAATGTATGGTTTTTGTCAATGTTTGGCACTCTTGGTATTCTGTGTACCTCTACTATTTCTCACCATGTCTTTTAGAAATGGTGGTTTTTTTTTTTTTTTTTATGTAACTTAAAACACTTCTCTGTTACTAAATGGCATAACCTCTTCTAATCTTATTAATTAAAATTATCTTCTGGTTCTTTCATTCCTTTGAAAAAAAATATGATCCACCATCCATATCACAGAAATAGATTGTGAGTTGGGAATCAGACACCTTCAGAAACAGATCCTGGATATATTTTTAAGGAACACTGTGTGCTAGCAAGCATTTAAAGTCTTTCTGGAATTATTTCTTGAGAATGATGCCTGTCAGCTCTTGAGGTACTTCTCAAATGTACTGCCTAAGTGGTGTCTGTTTTACTCGCTGACCTAATGACTAAAGCTAAAGAATTAATTTGTCTGTGAATATACTGATACTATTGCATTGTCAGTATTTGTAGGTTTACCACTTTGTTCTTCCGTGTGCTTCAGCACCGTGTTTCCTTGGAGGGGAGGATACAAGTTTTAAATTAAGAAAGATTGTTGTTGTTGTTGTTTTTATTTGCTAAATAACTAACAGTTGTGATTCAAGAGTACGATAAAGTTGTTAATGTTAATTACCCTTCATGCCTGTTTGGGAAAAACTAGTGTACATAGTTTGTGAATTTGTTTAATATAGTTAGCTTTTGTACTCTAACAGGACAAGAGACTTTGATTATGTATTACCCACTGCAGAAATAGAAAAATCAAATTGAACGTGGTATGGTTCTTTTTCTCTCTTTGTCTCAGGGCAGAACACTTTGTTAAAAATTGATTCCACCCTCTGCAGTGAAAGCCATTTCTCTAATGTAACAAAACCTAAGGGGTTTTCGTTATCTTTTATTATTATTACTATTTTTCGCTTTCAGAATTAGAAAGTGAATGTATACATTTATGCACGAAAATTTTCTTGCTGTGAAGAGGGATTTCCGGGTCACAGGTTCAAAGATGTTCAAGCCAGGAAGGATCATTGTGATAATTCAGCCTGTCCTCTTCAATGTGCATGCTACAGAACTTCTCTTGGAGGCTGGCTTAAAGCAGACCTTTTGGAAGATATTTCATCTTTTTTTAAACATCCAAGTAATTTTGGTTCCCTCAGTTTCACTGCTGCCCTACTGAACTGTTTGCATGTTTAATTACCCTTGCAGTTTGGATGTTACAGGGCTCTATTTCTCTTTATTTTTGCTCCTGACCATTGTTTCCTGCTGTGTTTTCTGTCTGCAAGATTAAAAATGCAAAATATCCTCAAACAAATGAGGAAGCTGTTGAAGTATGCTACCTCCTAGAAGAGATATGTATCTAAGACATAGAGGAAAACAGGGGAGGAAGAAACGTCGTGGAGTCACATAATCTACTTTTCTGCCTGAAAGCAAGATCAGCTTTACCTGTATCATTCCTGAGAGACATTTGCTGCGCCCATTCTGGAGCGACAGGGACTCTCTAACCTCTGCCAGCATTTTACACTTGCACTGGAGGGGTTTCTTTTCCCCAGTGTCTGAGTTAAAAATATTTTCTTGTGTAATTTAACCTCCCACTGTTTTATGGTGAGTGGGCATACAAATCGTTTTATTTCCACCCTTTTCCTAGTGGGCCATTATCTACCTTAAGATAGTGATGTCAGCCTCAGCCTTCTCTCCTTGTAGTAGTGCAATCCTCATTCCTTCAGCCATCCCTTCTGGAGTTTGTCTCAGCCTCCTGCAGTTGTAAGCCATTATGGGTAAGATTTTTAGATATGCAGAATTATGTAGGTATCTAATTTATTTTCTTTAGAAGAACACGTACGAAGCATAACTTTGCATCCGATACCTGAAACTGGAGTAGGAGGTAATAAAATTTTGCTAGTAGATACAGATGTATGTTGGGGAGGAGAGGTGAGAGTTAACAGTAAGTCATGAGACACAGAGCACTGTGAAGGATGAGTTTATTTTGCTGTTATTAAAAATTTCATTTCAGGATAATCCCTCTGAGACTTAACACGTTATTTTAAGAAAAGCTTCCTAGAGCAGCAGTAAACAAGACACAGTACAGTAGCTTCAAACGATTCAGAAATGTTTGGATTTTTTTTAAACATCCCATTTATTGAGTCTGTTTCTAATACAGTGCTGAAAGAAACAGCAATCATGTTGCCTATGTGTTTGCAAAGAGTGACATTTGTAAAGTAATCTATTTAAATAATCAGCACTCTGAAGCCTTGTCTGCCATTTTTGGCTGTCAAATTTTGTGAAGTAGGAGGAAAAACGTTTAAAGCACAGGCTAGCTCTTTACTGATTTTTGCATATCCCTTCTTCAGCAGCTTGTCTGAGGCTTAATTTAGAGGTGCTGGTGTCTGTGTGACAGTATCTGTTTGTGTGCATGGCTTTGGCAAAGCATCCTGTACCTCTGGATGTCCCAACAACAGGAGCATCCCGTGCTTCCATCTGGATTGGTTTGTTTACATCAGTCTCACGATGCCCACATCCCCATTACTACAGAAATGCAAGAGCAAACCACATTTTACTGCATTGCCTTTACAGTAATGTAGGGCATGGTCCAATTCTTGCAGTCACAGGGGTGGCTTTTTGCACGAGTACCAAGTTCAGTCACACCCACTGTCTGAGAGGGCACCAGCACTGAAATCACAGCAGAAAGGCACAGATTTGGATACAAGAGAAGAGAAACGTGGTCTCCTCTGTAACCTCAGCACTGTGCATAATGATTGTGGTGTGTTATTGGTAGGGATAACTGATTATATTAAAGGCAAAACAGCAAACAAAATGCATGTGGGTGATCCTTGTGTTATCTGACCTTAATTTTCCCTTGATAATCATGACTGTACTTACAGAATTCCTGTCTTAAATATACAATTTCTTTTTTTTTTAATTTGTGAAGATAGGTGGCAAAATATAAAGTATGAATACACCAATTCTTCAGTTCCTTTAAAACCACAGTGCTGTCAAGTCTTATGCTACAAATTGTAATTAATCCATGTTTCATTTGACAACCTTCAGTAAAGAAGCATTTCGATATGTGTTTAGCAATATTCCTGTTCAAGGGGGCACTGAAATTACAGTAAAGCACATGCCAAAGTGCTTTCCTGAATTAGGATCCTAGCACTCAGTAGATACAATCACATTTCCTTCAGTTTTCCCCTAGTGTTAATATTGATGATAGGATCTGAAACTCTGAAGCATGAATCAAAAATAGTCCGTGATCAGGAGAAGGCAGATAAGAGGTCATGGAAAAGAGAGATGAAGAAACACAAGGTGAAGTGAAATAAATGAGCCTTAGCAAAGTGGGGTTTATTTGCCAGTTTTTATTTGTATTGCTTTGTGTAAAGTGACTCAGAACCCCCCATATGTGCCACATTTCTGCTTTGAGAAATCTCCTTGCCCTGAAAAAGAACCTTGCTTTTTTTCCTTATTTATTTACAAGAGTGTTAATGTGTTGAGGTGTGTGGAGCAGAAATAACCCTGTGAGCAAGTCAGGGTTAGTGAGTAATGGAGATGTGGTGGAACCTCCCAGCCCTTCCTGAGGGTCTCCAGGTGACCATTGCCAAGTCTTGTTCTTGTAGAAATGACTGTGTAATGTCAGAGAAGAGTGAGAGCTTTCTCCCCTCTTACTGACCATCACTGGGGAAAGCTTGGAAAGGGTCCAATGTGGTGAGAAATGTATAAAGATGAGAGTGCCTTTTGACTCCCTCCCAGACACAAAATACAGATACTGGAGCATCTTTTAAAGAAATATTTGTAGAGTTAATTTATAATTTTTTATTTATATCATGAAAGAACAGAGGGGACTATAATAATAAGGCTATGATTTTTTCTGCTTTGGGTTCATAATGATAAACAAGATTTTACTAAATTAAAACTATCATATTAACAGCCTTAAACTGAAGAAGGGTAGGTTTACATTAGACATTAGGAAGGAATTCTTCCATGTGATGGTGGTGAGGCCCTGGCACAGGTTCCCAGAGCAGCTGTGGCTGCCCCATCCCTGGAAGAGTCCAAGGCCGGGTTGGACAGGGCTTGGAGCAACCTGGAATGGTTGGGATAGAAGGTGTCCCTGCCCCATGGCAGGGGGTGGAACAAGATGGGCTTTAAGGTCCCTTCCAACCCAAGCCATTCTGGGATTCTATCCATATAATCTTTCGGCAGTTTCTTTTTTTCCCTGTGATTTACCATCCTCCCCTGTGCTGTGGTTTATGCATCAATGCCTGCAAAAATAGGAAGTGATCCTTGTAATGTGGACAAAATATGAGTGGAAGGCTGGAAACTCCTTTCAGTTTGCTTAATATGTTTTATATTTTGTCTCTTGCATATACGGAAGGATGCCTGTGTGTTTAATTATATGAGAGATTTCTGTCTGTAGCATTTGAGTAGAGTCCTGTTTCTCTTGGAGCCTAATATGGATCATGTATTTTCATTTCATGAAAGTTATCACTGCTTTCATCCTTTCAGGGACAGATTTTGAGCTATTTGCATATAGTATAAAATGAAAATACAATAGTGATGCTTTGTGGGAGACTTTTGATGAGGACTTGCGTGTAGTTTTAAATTCTGCGGATAGTGGGAATGCAGGCATGTTTCTTTAAGTTTATATCTAGATTATGAGCTATTTTGTAACATAGAAAATCTGCTTGTAAAGATAATAAAATACTTGATGATTGAAGATTGTAGTGAAATATCTCAGTAAGGTAGAATTTACACTGATTGTCAAACTAGCAAAGATTTGGTAGATGCTTAAAAATTACCAAAAGGCTCTTTATTTCAGGTGGTGTAGGCACGCTCTTTTTTAACTTGCCATGTTTATCATCACCAGTATGTGCTTAAATTATGCTCTGTACTCACTGAAGCTTTGCTGAAGAATGTCAGTCAATAGTTACAAAGCTGTCAAACACTTTTCCCTAAGTTGAATTTACACAGGCACCTCAAGAAGAAATTAATGAAGTCTTGTTTCACTGCACATGTGTAGCTATTTTTAATAAACTTTTAGGGATTTGAAGTACTTTCTGTGCAGCTGCATTTGTTTCTGGATTACAAAATGTATAAAAGCCTCACCAGCCTTGGCAGAATGAGGGGAATTGCAGTTTACAATTTTTTTTGTGGCAAACATTCACTTTAGGTCGGTGATATGTGAATTTACTTGCTTATTTATTATAGCAGTGATAGATTATTCTCACTTCTACTTAAATTTGACAAGCTGCGCAGTGCTAAACCCTGCTAAAATGGTGCAAAGACCCAATTACATAAACTACAAAGGCATGCAAGAGTAAGCAAAGAAAAAAAACATATAAAAGGATTAAAGATCAAAAATAGAATGATTCCAGTGAAACTGCATTAGGAGACATCAGGCAGGAAAACATGAAAGAATTAGAGTATGAAGAACAAAGCTCTATAAAGCTTCTGAAAACTGGCAAACATATTTTTAAAATTACTTCTGTTAACTCTTTATATTAGAAGGAAAATTATTTATTGGGAAAGTACATATTTTTCAGTGTTGTAATGAACTGCACTTCAATTGTGTCCTTCATCGGTTTTGTTTATGGAGTTTGGGTTTCACCTGCAGAGTAGTGGTAGCTGGATTTAACCAAGGACTTTAAGTTGTGTTTTTAATTTTAAATAATATGCTATGGATGGTTTCAGAATTGCAGGGTGAATTCAATTTTATTCCTTCTGTGGCTTTAAACACCACTTTTCCAGCTAATCCTTATTTTCTTGTACCACAGATGTGGTGTTGCGCTGTCTTGAGAGGGCTGAAAAATGGCGCCATAGTCAGGAGTGACCAAGGCATTTGGCCCTTACTTTTTCTCTTACAAATGACTATTGTGTAGAATTCATTTTCTTTGCTCAGGGAACTCAGAGAATGGATAAATGAAAAATAACCCTTGCAGGAATAAGAGTTAATTCATTGCAATTCCCCCACGTTCCCTGGGAGAACTAGACAAAGTATAGACTCCTGTAGTATTGCAAAAAGGCTTTCTGTATTTCCCACAAACAGGGGTTCTGTTGAAGTTAAGAGAACCAGTTCAGTTACTAATTCAGGTCATAACCACAGTAGGTGGAATGTCTTTTAACATCTAACTGACAATAGTAAGGTGGCTTTCTTTAGATAAGTCTTCAAAATACTGCACAGCTTTTGTATAATTGAATACTTGCGATGTATTTTTGGTCAGCACTGAACCCCATTCCCGTAGCAATTCATCTGAACTCATTCTGGTTTCCCTTTCTGCCTCTGGCCCAGTTTGGGGAGGGGTGAAAGGAGTTGTGATTTTTTTTTTTTTTTTTTTTTTTTTTTTTTTTTTTTTTTTTTTTTTTTTCGGTGGAAACATTGCTTCCCTCCTGGTTGAGGTGCTGTGTAGACAGTCCCTGTCTCTGCTCTGGGGTTGTTCTCATGTAGCTCTTGCAGGCTGGTTGAAGCCTGGGAGGGATACAAAGCAAGACAGATGGTTTCCCACAGACTTCCCCTCTAGCTCTTTCATCTTTCATCTAACTATTAATTCATCTGTTTGGATGGATACATTCACGCATGGAACCAAGATGAATAATAATGAGATTTTTAATAACTCCCTACATTTGCATTCCTTGTAACTCTTTACATGGTTCTAGCTGATTAAAATGAATCATTTACATAATTAACATATGGTTATAGTGTTGGCTTTAATATGCTGATTATCTCAGTACTTTTGTCTAGAGTCAATTGGATTCAAACTGTAACAATTGTTTGAAGTGAGAATAGTTTATTCCTGTGAGGGTTGGTGAATATTTGCCATGGGGCCTGATTAGAAATAGCACAACTGTCCAAGAAATTTTTAATGTAAAGCATGTATTAAAAAATAAAAATAAAAAAGAAAAATGTCATCTACATCTGCTGTGTTTAGGTCAGGCTTTACAAATAGCTTTCTATGCTTAAAGAGACTTTGGCCATTAGTTCCTTAGTGAGACACTAGCACAATACCAGGCATAGTCCTGTGAATGAATCAAGACAAACAATAAAGGTCTAATTGTTTCTTATTTGTAAATACTTTTTTTTCCCTTTGGATCAGCTTTAAAATATTTTTTTTTAATTACCTTGAGGTAGAATTTAGAATTATTATTTTTCATTACACAAAATATATTTTACTGTCATTATGTTCACTGGATTACCCTACTCTTAAGATTAAAAGAGGAATAGTTTTCATATTTGTAATTTTGCTTGTTTTCTCCAAGTACATATTTGTAGCAAGTCAGTCTGAAGCAATTATATTTTAAGGATTGGTGGAATATTTTCCAATCTTGCTTTCACCCTTGGTGGTGTGCTCAGCTTCCTAGTGCAGAGGCTGCTTGAAAAGAGAAAAGAATTGTCAGTTTTTGTAGTTGGGTAACTAACATTTGTGTCAATGAATGCTTTTTGAGTGTTCATGAATATTTGAAGGAAATTTGTGTTAATTGCACTACTGTTGTCCACAATTAGTCTGTGGTAGACGTGATTAATTGTAAAGAGCCCTGACATTTATGCATAAAAGGCTTGAGGTCAAACAGAAATGGAGAAAAATGGGTGCTGCAGCATTGGCAGATGGAATGCTAATGTATTTTGACTCATACTGAGAATAATGATATTTCTGCATCAATAGCAAATAATTGTTTTAGGACTGTGGAATATTCTTCTCCTTTCCTTTGCTTTTTTTCCCTCTGTTTAACTTTGTTCCATCCCACCCCAGGATGCCACGGTCAGTGGTTATTTTTACAGGGCAGCTTTTAATTGGCTTGAGTGCTGTGTTGTGAGCTGCTTTACAGGAAGCCCCTACCACACTGTCAGCTGGGAAAGGCCCCTATCGATTGACTGCTTCGAGGAAAAGCGTAATGGAATCCTATTCTGATGAGAATCATGCATGTATTGTGAAGGAAGTCGCTTGAATCCCTGTTGGAATATTGATCCTATCAAAAAGTGAACTTCCTGCTTTCGTAGGACCTGAACACCTTTTCAGCCTGTTCATCGTGATTGAGTAGTGAATAATTCAGCAGGTAGAATATCAGTGGTTCAATCTCTACCCTAACAGCAAACAGATCATGTTCACAGTGTCATGACCAGTTTATAAGGGTGACCCATAACTGTTTGGATCCTCTTCCACCACCACAAGCATTATATGGCACTCAGACCAGTACCCTGCAGTGCTCCCAATGGGGGCAGCTGGAGGGCTGTCCTTAAGAGGCTGCTGGTCCTAAGGCCTGGAGCTTGTTAAAAATCAAGAGCCCCTGATGATTTTCCTGTTTGAAAAGCTGGCAGTGTGGTTGGTTCAGTGACCGTGGTATCGCATCCATCGAAGGCTGGCCATGTCCACGTGGAGTACAACAGTCAGTGAGTGTCTGTGTACCTGCGGCACAGGGAGGCTTCTTCCAGCTCTTCAGTGTTTGGCACTTGATTGATAACTTTCCTGTGTTAAAATTGACATTAATCTGTCTAATTCTTTATAAGCTATTGATGGACTCGTTAGCCCAGTGAAATTCTGCTGGTTTCGATCCTGAGTGAACGGAGTCTTTCGTATAAAGGCTGAAGAGATAAAACTTTCCAATAAAGTACCAATATTAAAAAGACTCTTTTAAGCAAACAGAAATCTCTGCCTTCATTTTCAGTATTTTAAGAAGTTTCTGATTGTCCTGCATTTACTGTTGTAGCATCCACTGAAGATAGCCTAAACCTTTCTAATATCCTTTGTAAGTTTTTATTTGTTGGTGTAAAACTTTGCTGAAAGATATGGAATATTCTACTACATAATAATTCCCATTTGAAGTGCAAGGAAATTCGATTTTCTATCTGTCCTCAAACAAAATTTTCTTTACGTGAAGCCACCATAGCCTGTTAAAAACAATTATTTTTCTCTTTTTAATCCTTTGCAATGAAGCAAATTCTTATTTATTTACAATTTGTGCTAGCTGACCATTTGCAATTGCTTTTTAGCATGTCCTCAAAAGTTAGAGGAAGCAAAATGAGAGTAAACTGGTAGCCTGGAAATGTATGCTGATATTCAGTGAATAATTTTAGGATGTCAGTTGAGAAATAAGTAGAAGTGCTCATAAAAATATTGATGTTAAAAACCAAGTGTTTTGAACTGCGGTCCTGACAACAGTGTTAGAAGTTCCATGGAATCACCTCAACTTTGCAATGTTTTTGGGTAAAAATTGTGTGGTGATTGTTTGTGATGGTCCCTAAGAAATGTTGATGGTTCGTAATGGTCTTTGTTAAATAGTCTGGGACATGGTGATATTTTGTGCAGTAGCTCAGCCTGCTGAATTTTTGCTGTACCATGTTTGCATCAGACCAAAACCAGGGAGCAAATGTTTGCATGCAATGGAGCCTTATATAACACTAGCATAATTGTGTTCATAATTTTTTTAACAAAGAAAAAAATCTCCATCACAAAACCAGTTAGTAGTTTGAGTCTGGTTTTTAGAATCTGCAAAAAACCAGCCTAAATGAGAGAAATCACTTGTCTATGTAACCCAGAGGACGTGGTTATCTAGAATGACTAAATTGAGTGAAATACTGTGTTTTTCCATTAAGTGCTTTTTGCATGGCTTGGTGACATTTGGTTATGCAGTCTCATTTCAGGTAGGGTGTTCTCTCCAGGCAGAATGTGTGGTGCTAATCTCCAGCTCACCTGCAATAAACATTGGGCTGCAGACAGGAGATGGCCAAAAGAGAATGCCTGGGCAAACCTTAATCTTTAATAAGGTGCAGAGCTAGTCTATAACTGTCAGGGAATGACAGAAGAGCAGTGCTTTCAGCTTGCCTGCTCAGAATAGAAAATGGGGTCTTCTGACAGGCAAGAAAGACTACTTTATTCTTTATTGGGTTTAGGGCTATTATTGTGGCTGTGTTATTTAGTTATTTGACATTTGAGAGTTGTTGGGGCAAAAGGAAGTTCAGTTATTAATGGAAAAACGAAATTTTAAATGCATCTTTTTATGCTGAACTCACGTTGAAACTTATTCCAACACTCAATAATAAAGCCATACCTGATGCTAAATGAGTGATGTTTGTAATTATGAAGTATAAGGAATATATAGGAATATTACAATATATGGGAAGCTTACAATGCAGTCATCAAGATGCTTATAACAAATATGTGACATTTAAATTGAGGAATATCGGAGACTTCATGAGATATATATTTTTGCAAAGATGTAGGTTTACTTTTAGAGTAATGAAATTAGGATTGCTCAGAATTTTTTTGTCTGCAGGCTCAGAAATTTCGAGTTTACAAAGTTCATCACAGACTTGCATATTAGTAAGTTTAGATAAAATATTCCTCTGGAGACATGAGAATATATATTGTTGGAGTAGAGGCCATCATGTGACAGGTATGCTAGCAGACAATATACTGCTAAATTACAATTTCAGACTTCTAAAATTTTACACAACAAATATATTTCCCCCTTTATTCATTTGTTTTGAGTTCTTAGGTCTGTGTGAAAGATAATTGTGTAGGCGTGATAAGTTCTTTACTTTAAAATAGTGTTGCTTTAAATGTTTTAATTTTTGTCTCAAAGGTATTATTTAGATAAAATATAGCTGCCAATGGTTGTGATAATTGGCATTTATGTGATGTTACTTCTCATTTGAGGTTTGAGCAGCACTTTTAAACCTCTGAAAAGACCTGATAAAAAGTGAGGTTTGCTCATTGTGAACTAATGGAAAATCACCACCTTTCTGCAGGTTGATTATTTGTATGTGGATTTTTTTTCTGTCAAATATACTTTTTTTTTCCTTAAATTCCCTCTTTATATGGTTTCAATATGCATAGTCATAAATATGCTGAGCAATACACTGTCCAAAATAAAGCTTGTCCAAAAATGCAAACTTGAGAACATTTCTAAAGCACTCACACAGAATGTGTACGTTTTTTTAAAGCAGTTTCTGGTAGGAAACTATTTGCTGGTTTCTAATCTTTGTGTTCATGCTCAGACTTGCAGATTGTCAGCCTACACAACTTTCCAGGAAAACCCATCCAGAAAAGGACAGCATCTCACAAGTGACAGGGATCCAGAGCCTGTGCATCTGTGCTCTGGCTCTGCTGATGAAAAATGATACAAGTACAGGATGTGGTAGGTTTGAATTCACAGTCCTTGTTTTGCAGCAAGGCTCTATGAAATGAAACAAAATTTGCAATAATTCTACTGAATAGTAAAGAATAGGTACTGTTAAGAAGGGGTGTTTCTGTCTCCTAGGCAGAAACTGACCACTGACTGAGAGGTAGCATTCATACTCAGTTGTGGTTTCCTGGGAAATACTGCCCGGTGAGGCAAAGGAGGAATGTTACATCATCATCCCTTCTGAATCATCTCCAGCTCTATCTTCACTTCTAGGCTGAAATCACAAATTATTAATAGTTCCAGGAATTGAAAGAAAAGATTCTAAAAAAATGTTTCCAAGCAAGTTTTTTGGGTTTTTAATCAGGAAACTTTCAGATAACTTTGAAAACTAGTTCTTGTGTATTTGCTACATCCATGTAGCTGTTTCTTTTCTTTTTTTCTTGGAACTTGAAACATTTGCTTTCTGTGAGAAAAGTATTTTGCAAGTGTAGTAAGTTTATTCTCTAAAGAGTGCTTTTGGACATATTGTTATCTATGTAGTTGTCAGTGGACTTCTCATCTAATCTCATCATCATATTACTCAGTGAGGGTCACAGCAATTTGAGCCTGGCTCTGTGCCATCCCGGGCAGATGGCACGGGCAGGGAGCCAGGCAGGCATGGTGAGGGCAGCAGACTTTTTCAGCAGCCTCGTTTGCAAGTGTGAGAGCCTTGGCCCACGTGCAGTGTGCCTGCACACACCTCGGCCGTTCTCCCCTCAGCAGTAAAGGCAAAGTTCTGGTTTAGAAGAGCCTGGAATGATCCTCGGATTTTCTCCTAAGACAGTGGCAGCTCTGGAGAAGCCTCAGCAAAATAGGGGGCTAATTCTCTTTATTTGCCCCAGTTGAGTTCAGTCTATTTATACAAGGAATGTATTTAAATCAGGATAAATGCAATCCCCATAAAAAACCAAGATTTTCTCAAGGTCAGTTAAAAACTAAATATAGCACATGAACTTTTTTTTTTTAAGTGTGGAAATTGTAATGATGTTATTTTTATTATTTCTTAAGGGACTGAAATTTAGTATATTGGCCACTGATTTCTTGACTGAATGGGTATTCATATTTCTTAACTGAGTCTTAGTTAAAGTTTATTTTCCTTACTCTTGTTTAATTGCCGGATCAAGTTTCTTTAAGGAAAACGTTTTAAGACTGTTTAATGGGGAATCGTTTAACAGTGTGTAAGAGGTGTGTACTTGTGGTTTAAACAAATTACTGGTGTGCTAAGTTTGGTAGAGCAGCCAGGTGTGGTTGCAGTTTAAATATGTCTCAAGTCCTGTTAAAGGCTTGGTAACAACTGCTTTAATAATTTGGTCATTCTGAGGATTATTGCTTCATGTGAAAAGGAGTAATCTGTACCACGTTGCTTTTGCAAGTAAAGGTAGTTTGAAATAATATATAAAGGTAGGGCTACATTGCCTATGGCTAAAACAGTCCACTTACCCCAGCAAGTACTGACAGGGCTTTGAGATGTCTATGTGTTGACTGTAAATCTTAGGAAAAAAACACCCCAAAATACCAAAATAGCAAAACTTTGTTTAAAATCTTAGTCTCTTAGCTGTCAGTTTTCTTTTTGAAGAGGCACATAGAAAAAGTTGCTTTTTTTTCCCTTGATCTCCCCCTTATATATGGGAGTCTGATCCATCCATTGGAAACATTGACTTGAAAACTCTGGGCAAACAAGAGAGTGGAGCCGTGTGATTGATGGCTGTACATGGAAAGCATGGACTGTGCCTGAAGAAAAGCTTTTAAAGTAATTGTATTGCTTCCCCTTTTACATGCAAGTTGCATTAGCGAGAGAATGGTTTGTTTTCTTTAGTCCATCCCTCTATCACTTGGTATCAGCTTTAGTGTATCTTAACACAGTAAAATTTGAGAAGAGAAATGAAAATATTATTTTAGTACTCTGGTTATTTATTTAAGAGGTTTGGTGATACTCTGGCACATCTTACATCACGCTGAATTTCATTGTACAATTCGTTCACAGAAAATTGGATTCTTTGAGCAATTCTGCTCCAGCAGTTATTAAAAGAGCTGAATCAGTTCCTTTCATAATCTTAAAGGATGTGAATACAGAATAAACTCCAGATAAGAAATGTGATTTTAGTGTAGTTCAACTGTTTTTTCCCGTAGAACACATAGACTAGAAAGGGCTCATGTAATCTTTTTCTGACCTTAAACATAATACCTCTTATAGAGTCTATGTGTTTTGTTCCAGCAGCCACACTGGATTATATATAAGCCTTTTTTTTTTTTTTTTCTTCAATCAGGGTGCTGGAAATGATGTAATAAACATATGCTTAATACATGTTTCTTGGCATCTGCATTGTGTGCAAATTTATGGACACAAAAGACACACTTGAATGGAGCTTGGTGTGATCACATTATTATTTTTTTTACAATAAAATAGATATAAATAAATGTCATGGAAAAAAACCCACAAGAATGTATTTTCATTATATAGAATTTCTGTTAGAGCTTGGCTAAATTGAAGAAATTACTGTTTTGTTAGTGTTGTGTCAGCATCTACTTTTATGTGTGTTCATATAATCAGGCATCTTGTGGTCTGGTGTGTATCAATTTGTTCATTTCAAGCCATAAAGTACATTATTGTCTCTGAGGGAGGTGCCGTAGCTGTGTGTAACACTGGAATTACCATCCCACTGTATTGAATAGAGCCTGTACAGGAACATCATATGGTAATATCAACCTAGGTGATGTTTGCCAATGATTTACTACCAGGATATGTATCTGAAGACACTGCCTTTCTTCTTCCACCAGAGTGAAAACAGAAGAAAAACTGAAACAAAATGTAATTTATTTAGGTACAGTTGAGAACTGGTCTTTGGTGGCATGAGCAGGCTGCCCCAGTTGAGTTTTGCCATCATCATGTACTTCTTGTTCTAAAATGGTGTTACCTGGGATAACATTGGATTTTTTTAATAAGTCAAAAGGCTGTTGGTAGTGCAGAAACTTTTTGGGGTTCCATAGCTCGCTGATACACTTGACTAATTCCCCCAAGGTGATCCCATTCTCTTTGTGCCTGAGTCCCAAACTTTGGGTTGATTTCCTGAGGGTTAAGAGTTGTTCTTTTTAACACAGAAAAAGTGTTTGGGTTGACAAGCTTCCTAATATAGACTATGTAGGTGATCTGTTTAAGGAAACAGGATGTATTATTCTTGGAAGAAAGAAACACACTTGTTCTCCAGCACGTGGGTGCAGGTGCTGGGAGTGCAGGTAGAGCTGCTAAGCTGGTAAGAATTCTTCCCCCCAAAATATAATTATTTTTCTTTGCATTAAAAAAAAAAAAGTGTTGAAAGGGATTTTTTTTAACTGTCAGGTGAATGTTTTAATAGTTGGGCTTTCTTTTTTGCAAAGAATCACTGTATTGTGTCTTTCTCGCTTTCTTTTTTCCTTCATAGCTCTTGCCACGGGAGGACTTTTAGTCTTCCCTTCTGGCACAACACAGAAGTTCAGCTGCTTCTGGCATCATAAAGTGTACAATCCCAGTGAGGTCTTGAGGACAGAGATGGGAGGATCTCTCTTGGCTCTCGGAGCCCCAAAGGAATGGTGCAATTCTGCCCCTTAGGTGATGGTCAGAACTGGGAGAGGGGAGTGGAGGAGCATCAGTGCCTCTGGTGCTGTGTTTGCAGGGACTCCTGGGCACACTGATTTTTTCACACCTCTAACAGACAGAAAGGGAGCCTCTCAACACGTCACTTTTCCTGGCCACCTCTATGTCATTATTTTTAGAGCATTGGGTGCTCTGAAACTACATCCTTATCCCTGTGCAGCTCCATGAGGAAGAGCAGGCAATTTTTTCCTTTCCCTTTTTCTCTCTGCCCCTCTCTCCCACAGATAGCATGTAAAGCTTTGTTAGTGCTCCTGGTTAGCAGCACCAGGGATTAGTGTTATCTCTGGAATTGTTATGTGTAGGCCAGTACTGGATCACAGCCTCTCCAACGGCTGACTGGCAGGGGAATTCCATCATCCTGTGTATTTTCTGGAGATTTCAGCATTTTTACTGTGGATATCTAAAGTCCACTGTATTTTTCCTTGAGAGGTGGGAGGACTGAGATGAGGTGAATATAGGAAAAGGGTCGTTTGTACAGAAAGCCAGAAACACTTCAGTCTTCAGTCTGGTCTGCAGTTTCATACAAACCATATAGTAAAAAGTCAATTATGGAAACTTAGAAATGAGGCAAAAAGCTTTTTCCTATACTCACTGCTCACATTTAAGATCTTCTGGCTTCATAGCCAGTTCTCAGAATAGCTTACTACTTAGTTAATGTATTTGACCTAATGACCAAATGTGGCAACTTTATGAATTATATATCAGTCTCTTGGGTACCAGATGGTGTGCTTTGGTTTTATTAAATCATTTCTGATTTGATTATCTTCATTAGATCATGCAGCAAGTTAATTTCTTCTGAATTTATTGTTCGGACTTTACAATTAAAAGATGCAAATTAAATTGTACAGTTCTCCTCCTGTCTTCGTTATGCTATCAGTGAGTTTTAGCATTTCAAATACTGTTGTAATGCAGCTTTCTCATAATCTAAGAACAGAAGATCAGTGTAATACATGGATTATCAATTTCTGGACCCTGCATCTGTTCAGAAGAAGCATATTTCCAGACTTGGGAACAGCAGCAGTAGTGCATGAGGGACTTTTATGTATTTCAACTTGCCAATTAGAGTGATGGTTTTCTAAGATGCAGAAATCACACTTTTTTAACAGCAATATGACAACTTGCCTCAAGTAAGAATATCAGGATCTTGTAAAAAAAGCTAGAGTTGGGCACTTCTGAAGTATGGGGTTTATTTTCAAAATCAGCTGGCAGGTGATGTCTGAGGGTAGGGAGATACAAGTAGGAAATACCAACACATGGAGAGTGAAGGCTTTGTGTGACTTTGATGTTCCCTATGCCCTGCAGAGCTCAGTTGTCTGTGTTATTGTTCAGTGCAAACAATCAACCTAAATACTGCAGCTGAACCTGAGGACATGGTGCATTTCTTATCTTCTCATAATTATTATCAACTTCTGGCTGAAGAGCTGTGTGTAAGTCTGTATGGCTGGAAGATATAAAGAAAGGGGGAGCTCGTCTTTTTTTGTGGTTGATTTGCTGTATTTCAGTTTTGGAGCTCTTTTAAACTTGTGTGTGGAATAATCCAAACTCTCTAATTTGGGATACTAAATGGTTCCTGCATATGCAACAGTTCTGTTCCAAAAAAAGAGCAAAAATTAAGTGATAGATGGCCTGTGTTATTATACTAATGCCTGAGGCTTTTCAGTATGCTACAACAGAGGGTCTCCCTTTCCTAAGTGTTTATTTAAAGTAAAATTAATTTGGTCCATTCATGATTTCTTTATTTTATTAACTGAAAAATACGTCAGTTGCTTTGCAAGCCTTTCACTTCTCTGTATTCCTCGTGCTCTCATCTGTGCGCTACCGCCAGGGATTCTTTGTTGTGGTTTGGGGTTTTTTGTGTACATGTGTTCAGTTGTTGGAGGGTTCATTTCTTAGGCCTTTAGATTGTAGTTTAAATACATTCATGTTGCTTGATCGCAATAACACCCCATTCTTAAAGGAGAAAATTCAAATTTTCTTGGAAAAGATGGATAAATCATTTTCTTTGTATTCCTTGTTAAGTATGTTCCATACAGTTGTCTTCAGAAATGTACAATTACCATTAAGTAATTCTCTGGTGGTGAAATGATGCTTAGTCTATAAAAGGATTGTTTCTTCTTATTTTTGGAGATAAAATATGATTCTGACCTTTCAGTGGATATGTTTATGATCCAAAAGTAAATATTACTGAGGAAGTCATTCCTCTTGGTTATTTTGAGTCAGTTTGATAAAAACCTTGATTTAGGACAAGGGTACAGGATTTTTTGGGTAATGAAGTAGTTGCTGAATAGAGAGATGAAAAACGCTTGAACTAGGCAAGGATAAACAATGATGGGACTTGTGCAGTTTGAGAGTTGTCATTTCATTTAAATCTGTGGAGTTGCACCAGTGTAAGTGAAATCTATTCAAGATTCCGTTCTTGAATGCTGAAATTTTTCCTTTTTGCTTCTGATTTATCATAGATGTACTCTTGGATGAAGATGATAAGTTTTATGCTCCATGTATTATTTTCTACTGTGCAGGCTAAAATATTACAATTCGTTCTTCAAAGACAACAATGTATTTGAATGAGAACTAATTACCTCTTTTTTTATTCCAAGTGACAAAAGCTAATATATCACACTTAGCCACTATAAGAACTCCATTTCAGTAAACTAATTAAACTAATCCTATCTCTACTCATTATTCTCAGTTCTGCTAAATATTTTAACAGCATAGATTTATTTCATTACATAAATTATATCATACTTAAAGAAAACAGTTTGCATAATGGTGTATTTGCATTCCCAGGAGTTTATTTTGGGTTTTTGAATTCAGACTTCAAATTTCAGTTGAAATAATATTATTTGCCTTATTTACGATGGTAATTCTTCTTAATTATTACTAATTATCTAGAATGATGTATAGCTTTAATTAAATGTAAGTGCTTGGCATTCTTGTTAACTTAGATTAAACAGTGACAGTTCTCCTGCATATAGACAATATAATGTTAGAAAGTTGTGATGTTTCCTACAGTTTAAACCCTGTAATTTCACAACATTGTGGGTGGTCCTTTCAATGAACCAATCACAGGGTTAAAAAAAAAAGTTGCTTTTTGACTGTAGTGATTCTGATTGTACTAAATAAAAAGATCATGTGCTTACTGGACGTGTGTTATGCTATATAAGGAAAATAAAAACGTCTGCCTCAGTTTTTTCCACTTAAACTGTGAAACCAGGATATGTTGAATGCTAAGAATTTAACAGCAGTGTTGCTAAGAAGCTGTAAAGGAAGGGTGCGTAAGTACCACTTCAGACTAAATTGCTTTCTACTTGAAGACATGTAATGCAATTAAAACAGGAACCTGTAAGTCTCCCAAATCTCTTAAGTTTAGTTTAGGTCTTGCACTTTAAGATACCTGTTGCTGAGCTTTCCAAAATGCTAAAGACAATGCAGATAATAAATAATTAATCAGAATGAATTTACAGTATGTAATTTATGTGAGCTGTATAGAAGATTCATAAGTTCACTGATTTTTTGATGAAGCACTTATATCACGAAAGTAGTGGTGTTCCAACCTTAATGCCAGATTTTATACTGTTATCTGAACTTTGATTTCTGTCACTGTTACTGGCCTCTCATAGTGCTGACATGAGGCAAATCATGAGGATTTTAGGAAATTCTCACAGAAGGGAATTAATTTTGGGTAGTTCTAGCTGGGGATTCTGCATGATTTCTTAAAGAATGAGAGGCAGACAGATAACTGATAGACACTTTGTAAAATGTTTTATCCTAAGTGCTGTAGCTTACAGTCCCTCAGCTCAACACGTCCTGAGAGCTCTCTCGCTCTTGTGCTTGCCAAGTCCAATCTGCCAGCTGGAATTAGCAGAACTGTAATTTGTCCTCCAGGTACCAAGCGAGCATCAGTACAGCTTCCAATGCCACTTTGCCCTGTTTTTCACCTTAGCTGCTTCTTGAATGCAACAGAGTAAATTGCTTTCATATTTTGCTCATCAATAATCAAAACCTTTCATTCATTGATTTATTTCATTGACACACTTTTGTTTTGGTCAGTTTGAGGGTATTTGCCCCCAGTTCATTACAAAAGACCGTGATAGTTTTGTTTCCTATCATCTGTGCTGCTCCTTTTCTGACATAGACAAAAAATCAGTATGTGGATCTTTAAATCTGAGTTTTCTTTTATTCATCTAATCTGCAAAGATGTTACCTACAAATGGGCTTTAGATGTGGTTTACAGAGATTAGTATAATGGTGTAATCTGGTCATGTTAAATATATTGCAAATAGAACTTTGAATGCCAGAAATTATTAGAAACAAAAAGGGAAATTGAGCCCACGACATAATCTATTTTATTCTTCTCTGATACGGCTTTCTTCTTAACAGCTTGGAGAATATCAAGTAAAATTTTGAAGAAAGGTAACTGTTTTGAATTAACAGTTCTTAAATTGTTTCCAAGTGCTGTATGAACCATTCAGTCTTAGAAACTGGGGTAAAAGACCAACTATTCTTTTGAAGAATATCTAGATTTTAATACTTAATAGGTAATTACAAATACTATTGGTAACATTTTTATTTAGTTTCTTAGAGTAATAATTGTGATTAAGGTGTTCAGTAAGGAAAAAGTTGTAGGTTACAGAGCTTTCCACTGTCACGAGGCCTCTTTAATTTGAGCTCTATCAGAAGTGATTGAATGCTGGCAATGCTGATGGGCACTCGGTGACCTCTGTGCAGTAACCCTGCTCTTCATGCAGAGGTCCTGGTGATTGGCCTCGAGGAGCTGTCAGAGCATGCAGTAGACTGCAAGCATTCAATGGCTCTGGAAACCAAATCAGGGACCTCTGTGTGGGCATTCTGGTCTGGCCAAACTTAGGAGCTCACTGGTGTGTATGAAAAACCTGGGATCCCAGGCAAGTCTTGACAGGGCCACAGGTGACAGGACAAGGGAGAATGGCTTTAAATTGTCAGAGGGCAGGGCTACGTTAGATTTTAGGAAGAAATCCTGCAGGGGCTGCTTAGGGCTGCCCCTGGATCCCTGGAAGTGTCCAAGGCCAGGTTGGATGGGGCTTGGAGGTGGAAGGTGTCCCTGCCCATGGCAGGGGGTGGGATGAGATGAGCTTTAACGTCCCTTCCAACACAAACCCATCTCAGGTAATTCTCTGAAGCTGTACATGTTTAGAAAATGCCTGTGACATGGGCGCCTGGCTTTCAGTGTTTATCAGGTGTTCTGGATGTTACTGTGACTCTGTCTTGCTCATGCAAACTGCTGAGCCAAGCTGTCAGAAGCAGAATTGAAGCTCCTTCTGCTGAAATCGGGGCAGAATGGAAGGTGCGCAGAACTGGCTAAAAATGAGGCTGTAGAGGTGGGGGTGAAAAATGCATAAGTAGACTTGGAGCTGGTAAGTACTCAGAAGATCAGTAAAAAATGAAGTTTTCCTGAAGGTCAGGAGTCTCTGTTTTGGTGGATTTGAGAGTACTTTGTTCAGCTGAAGTGACTGGCAAATAAGAAGGGGTGGTGGGGAAGGCAACCTGCCTTATCAACCCTAGAGGCAGGCAGAGAGAAAGGGACTCTCTACTGTGGAATATTTGATATCTGTCTTCCCAGTATCTTTATTTACTGCTTATATATTTTTCTCAGTACATCTTGCATTATGGAACCACATTGCCTAGCATTAGTTCTCAGTATCAGTAAAATAAAATTTCAGTGGCTAGATATGATAATACCTAATAATATTGGTTGTACTTTTTAAAGTGTGCTGTGCCTGAGTAAAATATGAGCTGTGTATGTAGCTTCAGTCTGCTTGCCTAGCTTGACATCAGGGTTGTGTTTCACTTGGCAGATGTCTGTAATTACTAATATTTTTCATAGTTATGTGTATTTCATAAGTCATCTATAAAATCATGTAGTAAACTTAGCAAATTTATCTGGTATTTTGTTAAATTTCCAATTGCAGTGTTAAAATTTCTTGAAGTACCTTGTACATTTATGTCTATTTGTACAGAACCTACCTGTGTAAATTTTACATTTAAAAATAACTATATGTGTATATGTAGTGTAAAATACACTACATGTTTTATAGAATTCTTTACACTAAGCTTGCTCAGTGATACTCTTTTTATTTCTGTTTGTGTTGAGTGTCAACCTATAAATCATGCTTATAACTAAGTTATTTTGAAATAAAATAAGATTTTCACTTTTTTTTTCTTTCAGGCACATCTTATTTATTTAACAATAATTTTTCATTTTGCATAAGCTTGCATGCTTTCAGTATTTACATTAATTGGCATGTAAGGAACACCAGTTTAACAGACTCATACATACCCTTCCTGAATAATGCAGTGAGCTAAATGTGTTTGAAAATTTACGTGGTTTCATATTGGTAAATGAGATGTATTTGTGGATCATGTTGCTCATGTGTTAACTATGTTTAATTATAAATTTATAATAAATACATCATTGGTCAACAGATGTGCAGGTAATATAAATATTTTATGGAAGTGCCAAAAACATAAAATTGTTGAGGTGATGAAAATCACTTTGAATTTTTTTGAAAGAGTTGTTAGACCACAAACTCCATATAAGTTTGGTCTTCAGTTCTAGCAGCATAATATTTTGACGAGGGACAACATTTTATACAGTCTAAAGATCAGATCTTTCACTTTTGTGGTTACAGCTCCGTTGAAGTTATTCCCCTTGAGGACCTGACCTCAAGTGCTAAATCTCCCAATTCTATCTTTTGCTAGGCAAAGAAGATGATGACAGTATAACCCCATGCACTCACAGCAGCAGTTTCACACATTTGATGAGCTCACATTCACGAGACATCTCCATATCCTGTAGTATTCAGCCAGGTGGACCAGGCATAACATAGTCCATAGTGAGTAGAGTCCTACATTATATTAAGCTCTCTCTCCATTACTTTCTAGAACTGTCATGAGTGGCTGGTGGTGTTGGGGTGGGGGTAAAGTATTAGGAAATCTTCCTGATTGATTAATCCAACAAAATGCTTTCTCTTTTTGTCATGTTCTTCTCCTAGCCTACCATACGTTCTGACAATTTCATCCCAAAGCAGCCACCTAACAAAGACACCATTATTCTAATATGCATTGTAGCCTGTTGTAAAATAACAACAACAACAACAACAACAACAAAATCCAAAGAAACTCCAGGGCATTCATTAAAAAATAATTTGTTTATAATTACTGCTGGTCATGATAATAGATAGACAGGTATTTAGAAAATTAGCCAAAGTGAGCAAACAGCTCTCCAGACATAAGAGTATCAACAAAGGCTTAAAAGAACATTCTCCAACTATTTAAGCAGTCTTTGCATAGTGTAGTCACAGACCTTGATAGTAAAACAACAGATATTTATTGTGTTTATTTCTTGTTACTAGCAGGATTCTTAAAGTATAATATTTAAAATGTTAAAAACAAAGGCTGATCCTACTGAAAAAACCTAATCTGTAACAAATTTGGACACTTAAGAGCTGCTGGTTTTGTGTGAACAGGCCATACAGCTTAGTTTCAAATCTAGGCTATTGCTCTGGTGGTTTTGTGCTTGACACCCCACATTACTTTGTGTCCAAGGTATTATTAGGTACTATAATAGCTTCAAAGCAGCGAAGCCAGTGTTATGCATTCTCTATCCCAAACTCAAACACACAACCAGTGGTATATGTGAGACTTACAGATCCATGTAGTGTCTCCTGTGAACCAGATGGTGCAGCTGGGTGATGACAGATGGACACAAAGTGGAATAGGTGCAGGGAGAGCCTGGGAGGGTGAATAAATGGAGAGCTGATCATGTTGGAAAAGACCTGAGCATGGCTAGCCAAGCCAAGAAAAATGGTGAGAAGTGGATATTGTTCCTATCAGTGGCTACTTGGGAGCAGAGGACAGGATATGGACCTTTTTTTTAGCTAAAAAGCACAAAGCTAAACTGGTATGTGCTGTCCATAATAATTTATAGGGAGATGTAAAAGAACCTTTAAATAGTCACATCAGGGAGTTTCTGAAAGAGGATTCCAGTTTGAGCATGGGCCAGGGGAGGTCAAACACTTATCAAATTTTAAGAAGGAATTTCTACCCTTAAGAAAAATTATATCATGTGGTTTCCTAGCAGGTGACTCAACTCACTGACTCAGGAGTTATCTTCCAGCTCTGCTTTCTTTCCAAGAAAAGTCAGTCACAGATGCTCTGGCATTCTCAACTGCCAAAATCCCTGCAGTTGATAGGATTAACCAGCTAAATTTGTTCACAAAAAATAAGAAATCTGTGTTTTCTCAGCAACATTCAATAATTCACATGTTACTACTATATTTGGTGATAGTGTTGCTTTTCCTAAACCTTGTGTTTTCTGGGGTTCTACGTAAATTTATGTGATAAAGGAACTGTAGTTTGTATACTATGAAAAAAAAAGTGCATGCTGTTCAAAGTTACCTTATTTCAGGGGAAGGTTTGTTGGAAATTGCAGCTCACACAATGTGTGATGAGGTGGAAAAAAATAACAGAAGTGACCTCAGTGCCTGCAGCCCACGTGCTTGCTATTTTTCCATCTTCTGAAGCGTTTCTGGACAATTGAACTTTTACAGTGTGCCACAAATAGGTAGTTTCCACATCCTTCTGTGCATGCTGTCAGATTTGTATATTTCTAACATTATTAGTAGTTAGTGCAGAGAAAGAAAAAATTATATGTTTTGAAATTGCACTAAATGGCAGAAGTAGTAACTATGCTGTGGCTCAAGACAGTTCTGATGCTTGCGGAATCAACTCCATAATTACATTTTTCACTTATAAAATCTTACTCGTAATTACTTTTCAAGAACTCATATTTTGTGCAAAATTTAATTTCAGAGGTAAAATCTCAGTGAAGGGATGCCTCAATGCTGCTTTTTCCTGTGGAGTTAAGTCTTGTACAGCTGTGTACAAGATGCATCAGTAAATTAATACAGTTTGCAGAGGTTAACCATAGCCCAGTACCTGCACTGAAAATTAAACAACTTGAGGCCAAATAGATCTCTTATGGTTCTGTGTATGCAGGCGCTGCCTCTGCTGCCATGAGAAATAAATTAGGATAAGATCCAGCTTCATTCTGCACCATCTTCAAGGCTCTGTGGCACCACATCTGCTAATATTCCTTTACTAGAAACTTTCTAGTGAGTAAGAACTCTGGGACTTAGCATTTTGTAAAAAAATATTTGTAGCCTCATGAGTTTGTTATTGAGGGTGCCCAAAGTTCCTTTTTCATGCCAGATCCTTTCCCCATTTCATTTTACTTATAGCTGTCTGTATAATTATTGCTGTTCCAGCTGTATTAGCTTATACTCTCTTATATATTCTCTTTATATTTTTATTGAGGATTGTCACTAAACCAAAAAGAAAATTGTCATTTCCAGGTTAGGTAGCAGTACTTTCATTCTACCTATTTCATCAGATTTAAACCTTTCATGACACTCTTAAATAATCATTATATTTTCCTGCCTTGCCTTTTTGAGCATTTATTCATGTTAAGCAATCAGCTAAATAAGCATTTTTAACTGCCACCCAAGTTCCTTAGTGCAGTGCCAGTGTGAACGTTGATGATTCATAGGAACGTAAAGAATTCTATCCATGTTTTCATTATTTTATCTGGATATATGATTATTTTGGAAGTGAGAAGAGGACCCATTTGCAGTGTGCATGTATCAATATTTGTGTAGGCATACAAACAGGAGGTTGAAATACAGGTAGGAGAATACGCAAGGATTAATATTTGCTCTCTTTCTGGCCTTTCTAAATTAAGAAAACATGCTGGTGTTTTGGGTGATTCTGGGATATCAGTTCATTTCAACCACTTTAGTGACTTAATTTAAAAAGGATGAAAGGATGAGTAGTAAGGAAAGAGTGTAAAAAGAAAAAAAAATAATAGCATTAGTAACAAGCAGTCTGGTCTGCGGTTATCTTAGCTGAATGTTACATGCTGATAGAATACAACACCGTGGACAAGAAATAGTCTTGAATATTTTGCTCACATAAAGACTTCCTGTAGCTGATTGTTTCTGGGGGAAATACTCTGCTAACCACATTCTTACAGTGTCACCTTTTGAACCATTTTGCCTGGGTGTTCCTTTTGCAGCTCAGGACAGTTTTATGTGATATGTGAAATAATCCACATTTCTGGATTTTACCAGCATTTAATTGAGTACTGTCGGGTTTCTGCACAAATATGTGTGAAATGATTCTTCATTTCTGATCCCAACCTTTTGATTAATCAACTTTCCCTTGGGCAGTTGTGCAGAATTTGCCATGTTGTGCAGCAGCCAAACAAGCATTTAAGACTTTCATTGTTAAGCTCAGTTAAAATATAAATTCAGATTTTAGTCAATGGCTTTTTGAATAAATAAGCATGTAATATTATGCTCTGTGATGCCAGTTCTTGCTGCTTCTTTTTGAGAAATGCATCCCTCGACAGAAAGGGCTGCTCAGGCCATTCATGTTTTTTTATAACAACATAAGACATGTTAGAGTAGAATGAAGTAATCTCATAGCAGAGGAACAGAGTGACCTTTTAACCATATAAAGTTTGATCAGGTGCCTGGAGTAACACATGAATAGAAATAATGCTGGGTTGGTCTGGCATCTCTGGAGAGCGGGCTAAGAGCACATCAAGGGGTCAGGGAAATGCTTGTTGCAGAAAGAGTTTGATATCATACAACAGGTGACAGATGCTGGACACCTTTATAGTGTTAGTATAACTGCCATGAATATTATAAATCAATTTTTAAAGGGATTTATGACATTCAGTTGTGATTGAGAAGTAAGAATGTGAGACAGAATTACAAAGAATCTCAGAAAAGGATGTGCAGTTAATTTAAAATCCACCAGAACTCCACTAAGACACAGTTCTGAGTGAAGGACTCACAGTGCCTCTTACTTAACCAACTTAATTTTGCGTTATTGCGTAAGAAAATAATATGTTGATATTTTTTATCAAATGTTCTTTCATCTCCAACTACAACTTTTTTTTTTTTACCAGTGCCACCTGCAACCCATAATTTATTTTTTTCTGATAAAACTGATACTGAATTTAAAGAGTATTAGCTATAAATTCTCATGCTCTCATTAATCGTGTTGTCTAATTGAAGAACCAAATACTGGAGAACTCAAGAATGGCACTATAGTTCTAATCACTTCTGCACTTCTTTTAAACTCAGTGCAAACTAAATGATTACTCACAGAAAATATTAGTACAGTGTGGGCAAATGTTATGCTGCCTTCCCTGAAGTATTCAGGTGACCTTATTATCTACCAACATGAAAAACTGATGTTGGGAAAAGAAGGTCATTCAGACATCAAGGAAAAATCAGTCCTTGTCCTTTGCCATAGAGACTTCTGAGTATATATCAGCTGCTCTGGAGAGGAGTCCCACAACTGATTTGCTGTGTGTGATATGTAGATAAAATCCTAGTAGATTTTCCTTCCTGAGGATATAAATAATTAGGTAGTTACACAGTAAGGTGATAATCAAAGCCATTTTTGCAAAGCACAGGCCATAAAACCTGATTTGTCAACAAAACCTATTCCATTATTAATAGGGAATTTCACATATACATATACTGGTTGGAATATTCCATAGAGTTGCAGATAGAAAATGAAGCTGTTTATTGATCAGAACTGATTTTTTCCCTGGAGTCCGTGCCCTAACTGTAAAGTACAAGTGCTGACTGCCACACTCTGCTGATTGCAGATTTTTTTGACAGCCAAGACCTGACTCTTCCCTAATCCATGTAGCTGCATTGTAGGAATTACAAAGCTTATGTGACAGACCTGTTCTGTATTCCAAGAACTGCAACACACCTGTCATCAGATAGAAGCAAGAATGCCCAAGTCATCACTTTACTTGGGAAGCAGAACAGATGATTGAAATTATTTCTTACTACTAACTAATTCCCCTTTTAGCAGAGATAAGCTGCTTTGTTCAGCTGTAAATGAAACATTAGGGTATTAGCTGTCAAGGCAGAAGTATTGGAGGAGCTAAGATTTTATCAGCAGTAGTAACATTCTGGGCAATAAATTGTTTTGTTGGGCAGAATACTATTCTCCAGAGGTACAGAGAAACAAAGCTCATTAAGGTAAATGCTTAAACCCCTGCAAAAAAAGCAAAGACAAAGGCTTATTACCTTTGTTTTGGGGATAGATAAAACATTTGCACTTTTTCATCTCTACGTAGCAGTGAAGAATTATGTGGTACTGTTATTAAAAAGATGCATTTGTAGGCTTGTAGAATGCTTTCTGAATATATCCAAGGGACAAATACATTCCTGAAATATCAACAGAGAGCTGTAGTAAGTGATGGCTTTTTGGAAATTGTTTTGTTTCCCTCCGGGTAAAATTAGGTATCTGCACATTGTCCTGTACTTAGCATTCATCAGATTAATAGACTTGCATTATTAAATGAATGTTTGAAATGGAGAAGCAGAAATGCTGGAGTTATACTAAATATTTTTACCAGAATATGTATACCTAAATTAAATTCATAAGGGTTTGTGGCATGAAGTATTAGGATGATGGGAGGAGAGGAAATGTTGATGGTAGGGACTGCAGCTAAAGAATTGGAATGTTAGGAAGGAATTACAGCTCTGTAAACCAAGGATGGACATAGACTTGCTATCAGAAACAGTTAAATAGGACGTAAGTAAAATAGGTCGAAGGAATCTCTGTTTGTGAGCTAAAAAGCCAGCAAGTAGCCAGAGGCAGATACTGTTTTCCATCATTACTTGTTTGAAGTAGCATTTCAGAAAACTGTAAAATAGAAGTTTCATATATAACACAGAGGACAAAGACGTGTAGCTGCAAAATTGCAGGGAAGATTCTGTTAATAGCTGACATAAATGTCTTCAGAATTTTCTCTGTGGAACATCCAGGATTTGGAAACACAGACGAGAGCTTTGCAGTCCATCATGTTACCTACAATGGAGTCAAGAAATGATGGTTTAGGAAGAATCGAGTCAAAATTAGAAGACAGCTGACCAAAGCCTGGGTTATTTATTAATGGCTTTCTGTAGACAGAAAATCCTACACAGAAAAAACCCAAAATTCCGAATTCTGCTACTTGGTTTTATGTATTATAGAAATATATATTTTATTTATATATATATATAAATATTTTTATATTCATATTGTCTATTGTATATTGACACGGTGTTGTTTAAATATGGCTGCCACTGGGTCATTGCCCAGTGATGAACAAATCTTCAGAATCAGTTTTCCATCTCTGTGAAACAGAAATTATCATATTGGCCCCCCAGTATAATCTGCTCGATTTTGAGGGGATAAGTACAATAATAGTCAGCTTTTTTATTGGCTAGGACTGAAATTAATGAAGTTTTTGTTTCTTCATTTGGGGTAATTGTGCTCATCTGACAAAGTGTTAAAGTTCGATGAGGGAGGATTCAGTGATGCTTTAATTTATCTTATACTGTTGCAAAGAATATTAATACTTTATACAAGTGCTTTATGTGCACCCTCCAACTGTAAAAGAAGATAAACTTGATTTTAAAATTCAGGTTTAATTTGAAGAGTTCACATTTGATGAACATGACTCTCCTCTATGCTGGCATGTCCCTTGTTCAGTCCCAGTTGCACCCCAGTGACCTGGAACAGCAGGAGCCTTTAGGCTGTTGTTTTACTCCAACATCATTGATTTGCATCAAATCAAAGCCAGCTGCCTGGATTGTAGCCCTTACTGAAGAGCTGCTTTCTAATCTGAAAATGCTGCCAAGGCAGAACCCTTGTACACTTGCTGAAGTTGAATGGGAACATGAGAAGTTTCAAAGATAAACTCAGAAGACCAAAATATCAGGGCTTCTTGCTTCTAGTAAAAGCATTACTCTGCTTTCTTTATCTTTGGGGAAATTGGTTTTCTTAGATGTCTCAGGAGATAAATGCCAGGTTTTGCACACAAAGGCTTTAATTTAGGTGATGTGTCCTTCAGAATAACCAATCAATCTGGAGCAATTTAAGTGATCTTTGCAAATGTTGATTTCACCCATCAAATGTTGATACTTTTTTCCTTTACTTGCAAAATAGGTTTAATAATTCACTGAGTAAGTGTAGTAGATCATTGCTGGTTTTATTAAAATAAGACTGGAATATTTTGCATGATGGACTCATCCCCAGGGTACTCTCTCACAGTTATACATAAGCTAAAAGCCTCCAAATTTTCAACTACCCTGATCAGCAAATGAACAAGAACTGGGCTTTGATGTTCTAAAAGGCATGGATTGGCTTTGAGGTGCTACAGATCACACCCCACTGTGAATTTATCTGAGCCGAGCTGTGGTAAACATCCCAAGTGTTAATGGGAGAGCACCTTGAAGAATCCTTAGGGACCAAGTCCAGTCATTTGCATTAGTTGAGCAAGTTGATATTTTTGTGTTTTGTAACTCATTTTTCCTAAGCAGCTGGTTTTCGGAGTTCTATACCAGTATTGAAAAAGGCTGTTGGGAAGATGAGTTCATAGAGCTCTTGTGAAGAGGCCGAGCATGAGCAAATTACTTGAAGTACTTTAAGTAATTTGGGTATGGAGGATATCAGTTATGGTTACATTTTTGTTTTATAGCAACAAAAAGATCAATGTAGACAATAACCATAGTTCTGAGCCCAAAAGATAAGGTGGAAAGGTCTACTCTAATTTTTGACTGGTATTCTAAAGTAATTTTAATCATACTTTCATTGTGTTTTAAAGCATAAATTTTGTTTTATATACACACTTATTTTGGAACAATGATGGACAAATACTGAAATATTCAGAGACCTGGAATTATTTGCATATTTACAAGTGGCTTGTTTTTATCTGATATCTAGTTAAGCTTTTGGTATGTTACTGCCATGAATCACCAGGAAAAAGAAATTAAAAATAACCCCTAATAATAATCATCATCACCATCAGTTGAAATATTTCTTTGTTCTTGTCTACTTTAGGAGCTCATGGAGCAGCTTGAAAGCAGATAGAGCTCTGAAAGAATACCAAAGTTTGTGTTTGTTGTTAAAGTGGAAAGGAAAAGTTTTCTGCACTGCATCGGAAATGTCAGGCTAACAGGGGCCAAGGTGCTGATCTGAGAGAAACTTCAGCAGGCTCACTTTGTACTGACAGGTCTAACCCACATGCAGCCGTCTCTTACTGCGTCACTCTGACTTTATGCAAGATCAGGGATTTATGCCTTCTTTCAGCTTTCCTAAATCTGGTACAAACCCCTCTGATCCATGTGTTTATTGGATAGAACACTGACTATGGCTAATTTGTAAAGATTAGTACTGCAGGTAATCCAACCACTTAGTCCAGCTCTAATGCATGTGATTAAAGAAAAATGTGTATTGTGGACTGTTGTGAAACGAAAATCAGAAACATAAGAAGGCAAACATATATATAGATCTATACTGGCCACATAGCAGTGTCTTTAATTTGCAATTTCTGTAGCTGGGCTGGTTTTTGACACGGATCAAAATCAATTAAGACTAATGTGAGTGCAGTGCAGACTTTTGGCATTTGACTGTGCTGGAAAGGGTTGTGGTACAAGACTAGAATTTTTCTGTTTAGGACATTGGTGCAGTTGTCTTTTGTTTCAGCAGCAAGAAAGGGAGAGATAAAAGTTAGGAAAATTAGACACTTGTCAGAAAACTCCTGGAAGTGGCAGAGACTTTTGTGGTCTCTGCAACAGTCAGTGAACAGTTTATGCTGCACTTTGTAAAATTGCTTACTGCAATATTTACTGGTGAAGTGTTGAGTGTTCTATACCCACTTACCCCCATGTTTTCATCTGTATAAAGTGTCTTTCTCATGTCAACCCTTTGCCTTGACTTCCTGGGTTGTATCTCACGGCAGCAGTGATTACTGAAGAAAGCAGGAATGGCATTTAGCTGAGAAATCCTACTTTGGGTGCTGCTGGGCCTGGGAATTGCAGGCTGTTCCTGGGTCTTGCAGGTTTGATACTCTGGAGTATAGCCCATTGGCTGACTTTCTATGCCTTGAAGGGATTTTTTTCACATTCTCTCCCGTCCTCTGTGTTCTTTATTCATTTGGATTCTTGCATGATTTTCATTTCAGTGAAAAACTCATCATTTTTCCTGTATCAGTGTTTTTTTTTCCCTTTGTACTGTGGTTTAGAGTCCTCACTTGGCTAGCCAGGAGAGAGAATAATGGAGGTGTAGTGCTGAAAAAACTGTGATGTTATTCTGTTCATGTGGCTTCTGGATAAATCCCTGAATTACTGTATTGAAGTTGCTTGAAATTTTACAGTCTTTGCTGACAGGAAAACTAGGAGAATCTATCAGCGGTGCACAGTGGATGGGCCACATTCCTCAAATAATCCAGTCAATTAAAAATTGATTTTTGTTCTAGGCAGCATGGTGGTAATGTAGTGGGGAGACAGTGTATGCATTACCAACAGAGCTCACATCAGTTAAGTGATATTTAGGTGATCTTCTGTCATGGGAGAAAGCAGTGCAGTTGATGATCTTTGCTACTGAAGAAGCTAAATTGAAGTGTCAGATAGCAGAATTGCATTTTATTTCTAATATGTTGGCCTGCCAGCCTGGGAGAAGCTATGTGTAGTCTGCGAATAAAAAGGGACAAAAGTGCTAAATCTAGCAGAAACTGAATGGTTTGGGGAAGATACTATAATATGGCTTTTAGAGCCTTCAAGTAAATGCATTTAAAGGAATTGAATCTTGTACTTCAGTTGCTGGACCTTTTGTCTACTACCTTTCTCCCTTTTCCTGGAAGCAGCTCTCAAATAAATGAAAGATAATGCATGATTTAAATGGCACCATTCTTGTTTATAAATAAACCAAAAAAAACAACACCCCTAAAGTAGTTGAAGTGAGAACAAAAAAAAAAAAAAAACCCAAAGCTATTAATTGAGCAATATATTTCCCTCAGATTTGTAAAATCCTGAGCTGCAGAATTTAAAGAGTTATCTTCCTAATACCACAAGTGTGAAAATACGCAGTCGTGCAGATCGGGCTCTATCTTCAGCACGCACTGTGAGCCTGCAGTATGAGACACACACCATTCCAGCTCACAGAGCTGAAATCAGTCTGGTCTTGCCTTGAGTCATTAAAGCATCTATTGCTAAGGACAGCTTTGCAAATTTTCCAGCGGAATAGAAAATGTGCAGAAAGTTTTACTTCAGGTTCTTAGTAACCACAGGATGCTGAAGTCACATCTGTTCTTGGTTATGAAACATCATAACCTGACATTACAACCTAAGGTGTAACTTAGATTCTTTTTGTTGTTTTATTTTTTAACATGATACAGGCGTTTCCCTTCCTTTTCTTTCAAAAGCAGTTGTAGGATGTGTTTATCTGTGCTTCACCTAAAAGGTGGCTGTATTTCAGTGGCAGGTTAAGTGATCCCTGTACTCTTCTCCAGACCTCTTAGAAGTTCAGTTTGTTAATTACTGTCCAGTGCTTTATAGTGCTCAGGTGAAAGGTGTTGGACAAATTGTAAGCAGGCTTGTTTATGGTTTAGATTGTAATTTTTAAATGGACAGTGTTACTTCTATACTTAATTACTTTACATCTAAACTTTGTCACTGTGGTATTTTAGTGACATACTGACATACACCTCATCTTGGCTGAACTATCAACCTGCAGTATTCTATCTGTTTGTGAAATGAGTGCATCAGAGACAGGCTGGAGTGATGGGCAGTGATCTGCGAGCTATTTCACATCTGTAAAGTAATCCCATGCTCTATTTCTGAACATTGCTTGACAAAAATGTTTGACATATCAAAGCCAATTTGCAAAGGAGATAGTGCATTTCCAAACATAAGAATCCAAAATTGTTTTCAGGTGAAGAGATTGGTACCACAAAAACAGTTGTCTATCAGTACAGTTACTTCTTAGCATCATATTTTGTTTTAACCTAATTTCAAAAGTCTTTCATAAAAGATAGTCTCACCTGTGTCAGTAGATTTCTTCATTAATTTATTACTAGGCTGTATAAAGAGAAAATAAATCACAAATGCTCTTTAAATGTTATTCTTGGGGTAAAATGCTGCTGCATTTTAGTGCCTCGATAGGGGAACAAAAAGAAAAACAAGAAATGTGTTTCTGGGCATCAGAACTCTTCAGCATGATTTGAATAAAAATGGTTGACTGTGATAAGTACGTTGGGTTCCCTTCTGTTAATTACAGTATTTCTAACAAGGCTAATTTGACAGCTCCTGTGTCATATTATGCTGAATAGTTCCTATACTATCACTTGGAAGAGAAGCTTCCTCCCCACCATGTGAATAGTTTTTGATGGGTTATCATTTCAGAAGGTCTGTGCCACAAGCAGATACTTGTTCTCTCTTCAGCTGGAATGACTTGTGTCTGTTAATGACTAAATGGACAAAATTTTCCCAAACATTGACAGAGGTAGTACAAAATGGGGTCAGGCACTTTCTCTAAAAAGTCTTTTTAAATCATGTGCCCTATTTCGTTATATTTCTTTGTGTAGAGATGTCAGTTTCCTTGATTTGTTGTTGTGAGTGACAGCTTATTGTAAACATAAAATCTTCTCTTTTCTCTGGGTTACATTAAGTAGATGGTGTTTTTAAATTCTATTTGCTGTTCTTTTTTCCTTATAGTGCAAAACAAGCTGACTACTAATCTCAAGATCAAAGCTAGGTATTGTAGTTATCGCAATATGGAATTTGATACTATAAAAATACCCGCTGATGTTTCGTGAAACCCAAGAAACTGTTTCCTCTTAACTTGAAGTTTGCATTTTGCAAAATATTTAAGTAACTTCTTCAGAAGTATTTAGATAAAAGTTCCAAGAGTTGCCGTAGCTTTTCTTTTACAATATTATTGTAGTTTTATCCAAATTCCACCAGGTGTTGCCAAAGAACATACAGCCAAGGCAAAGTTTACAGCTGAAGTGGAAGTTGCTCAGAACGAGTGTGTACGTTTTCATGAACACAGCCATTAAAACAGTTTTCTGGAGCAGGAGCACCTTCCCTTAGAGATTTAAGAGCATTCCTCTCTTCTTTGTGACTAAACATCAGGAATGAAACAATTTGGTACAGAGTTGCATCGTTTATGTGGGTATCACATTGTTAGAATTCATTTTTTCTTATGAAAGGAAGATGTTCACTCACAGGCTGTAGGCGAATAATACGCTGGTTTAACCATTAGCTACAGACTGCTGTAAATATTCCACTGTGTTGCTGTCTTAATTTTGGTGATGGGGTATCTTTTTAATGAGATATTCAAATTACTAACATTTAGTGTATTTGGTGGGTTTGGGATTTTTTCATTCCAATAAGGAAAGTTGCTACAGACACTTTATTCCTACTACCTTTGGTAAAGATGTTCCTTTCCTTTGTTTGCTTTTTGTCTTGCTGAGTCAGGAGTTTTGCAGGTCACAGATCAGTTCTGTTTCAGGGTTTGTCTCATTCTGGGAAGAAAATGTGCTTCTAAAAGCCAAGGATTGCTTGAGGTAATAAGAGCCCCAAACCTGTGGCTGATCACAACAGTGCAGTGCAGAATGCTCAGGCAAACAGCACTCGGTAGCAGCAGGAATCAATTCCAAGCCTTGGCACAGAGCAGTTTCCATCCTGCCTCCCTGGTGAGTCCAGCCATTGTGCTTATGGCATAAAAAACAATGTGCATTTTAATTGCTATTCTTGTTTTTGAACTGTTGCTCAACAATTACTATGGTTTAAGTCAAAAAGGCTGGATCATGGACAGCACTGGTTGCCAGAAAAGGTGTAACCAGGGAGTGCTCGTGTTGGTGATGCAAAAAAATCTGTGTTAGGTACTGCACTGAGCCAGGAACTTTGAGGGAATCACCTTGTAGCAGGTAATCGGGAGTCTCTAGAATGTCAGCTTTACATTCTATAAATGCTGTGATGTTTTCTTTTGTGCTTTAATTAAAGCTTTCACTTTATTGTTGTGCACAAATGTTTTCCATTTGAATGTTTATTGAATGTTCAATAGCAACAAGGAAACCAGGATTCTTGGGGGTAGTCTGGCATAATCAATGTGGGCTGCGAAGATAAAGGTGGTTAAGGGAGAAGGAAGGAAAAACCTGAAAGGTTGCAGTGACTTGAAGCAGAAACATGTTCAGAAATGTGACTGTAGCTAAGACTGCACAAAGAAACTCGTTGCTTGTAAGAAATCCAGGGCAGTGACTTCACCTGGTGGTATTTAATTAACTATTTATTGAGCATTATGTCTGCCTTCCCTTGGGATACCATCTCCCTCCTTCCACCCAGAAGTGTCAACTAATTATTTGAATATGGAATATTTTAATTACTTTAGATCTCAGTAGATGTTAGTGTGTAAGTGATTTGCTCCCTTTCATAACTCTGAGTACAGTAGATAACTCAATATTACTGTAGCTTTCCTGGGATCCCATTTTATCACCGTCCCAATGCACTTGACACCCTTGGGTGGAAAGGAAGAAGAGGAAATACAAATTATCCTATGGAGGTGAGATTGGATTGGCGTTTAAGCTGAGTGTAATACAGGTGCTGTGAGCAGGTGCTGAGAGCCAAAATACTCACAGCCCTTGTGCCACTCTGAGCAAAGGTACTGAAGATTGAGCACTCCTCTGATGTGGTCTTATCAGTTTGAGTATAATGTAAATCCTGTTACAGCAGCTTTGTCCGATCTGCCTGTAGCTTTGTTCTGAACCTTTCAGTAACAGTTCACTGAAGCAGAAAGAACCCTGTGAATTGATATTATAAACCTGCATGGTTGCTTTATTCATTGTTGAAGCAACAGAATATAACAGAAGTATTTATTTTAGTGGATTGAGGATACTTTTTTTTTTCCCCTATCAACATGAGCGGAGGAAAAATGTTCTAAATGCAAAAGAGGAAAAGCTAATGCTATAATCATATCCATACCCACTCAGAGCAAAATCCCATTGAAAGATAATGCAGAACACCATATGTTTAAATTATTTTACACATTCAAAGAGATTTTTAAAATCCCAAAGTGTTGTTATTTCCTGCTGATGTAGAAAAAATACCAGGTGACGCTATTATAATCAGGAAATAATAGTCCTGTGAAAGAAAAGCTTCTCATAATGCACTTAGTCTTTCCAGACAACTGTATTTTTCTAAGCACCACCTACCTGCTGTCTTTGGGACCGAGATGAGCCTTGGCAATTCAAGATTGCATTGTATTCACTTTCTTGCTGGTGGGCATTTCTTACTGAAGTTCAAGAGCATGAAATTTCTCTTTAGTCTCACTGCTTTGATATGGTATTTGCCTAATAATCAAACAAATTAAAGTGTGGAAAAAATTGATAAAACTGCAGTATCTTAAAATGAAGAGGCTGAAACAGTAAATTGAGTTCCTTGTAATAATGCTGTGGTGCCATGTTGACCCTCATTCTCGAAAATCAGTTTTTATGTTGTGCATCAGTAAGATGTGCGCTATATGAACTTTTCAAGTGTCATGTAATCTAAAAATTCAGGCATTATACTTGAAGATCTTCTGCAGAGTTTTAATTAACATTTGTGAATTATGCAGATATGGAAGCCCAACTCTATTGGTAGATGTTTGTGCAGGCTATCAATGACTTTCTGCTACTTAAGACATATTTTCTCGAGTGGAACACTTACAAAGTGAGTTCCGTTACAACAAGCAAGTTTTTTAAATGGAAAGCACTCTAAGATGAGAGTTATTTCAGATAGAAATAATTTTGTATACTGTTCTTAAAATTTCACTGCTACTTTAGGTGTAGTGTAAGGAGTTTCACACTGAAGCAGAAATCAGAATAAGTTTGGATACGAAGCAAAGTCTGAGAAATTTTATTATGTGATGTAATGGGTGCAGGGTGTTTTGTTTTTCTTTCTTTTTTTAATTTTCCCATCAAGGTAGAATGGTAAGAAAGGACATTTTCTTTTTGTTAATTTCACACGTTTCAACAATTTTAGAGTGGCAGGAATGCCCCTGATTTTCCATATGTATCTGTTTTTCTCTTTACATAGCAAATGGTTGTAGGACCTTTGATGGGATGATGAGTGGTGGTGTTCATCCTCGGTAGGGGGCTTGGAGGTTTCAGGGAGTCTTGAACCAGTTGGCAGTGCAGTTTTAAAGTGGGTAACGCACAGCCAAGTGTCAATCTTGGGCATTATTTGCTTCATTCTCACTTCAGATTCCAGCTACGTATGTCTGACAGCTGGAAATGCAGTAAAATGTAAAGAGGAATAAATTGAGTTAATTTTGCAGATTGCTGTTTTCTTTCTATGTCCGCACACCACTCATCAATCCAGATGTTTCGTCCATTGACCACAAGATGCTTGCATCTCTAGATTATGAAAACATACCTGTTTGTGTTAGCAAGTTGAATGTTTAACTGATTTAGTAGCCAGGTCTTCTCTCTGTGATCACTATAAATATTTGCATTGATTAGAAGGATAAACAAGGCCTGTTTGCAAGGCCAGGAAGTTGTATTGCCTCAAGGTGCTGTGCTTCCCCCCCCCATTTTACATGATTTTTATTATTATACTTTTTTTCTTCCAAAATAAACTTTAAACATTTCTGAAAAATGTATGGAAAAATAAGGTGTATATGTAGTGTTACATTTTCACATTTATGTATCTCTGTCTTCTAAAGTTTGTGGAATTCCTTGCAGACCTGGTTTTTGTATTAAATTTTCAGTCTGAAACAATTCCTCCCATTTTGTACTCTATAGGACTGTAGTATTTGTCCAACGATGAGCTGCATCCAACATTTTGTTAACTGAAATGAGAAGTGACAGACTGACTAAAAGAAAATGTCCATGTCAAAGAAACAGATATTACTTCTTTCTCACAGATTACTGAATGCCTGGACACTGAAGACTCTGAGATTGCAGATGCACTAAGGTTTCATATTGATCCATGTTAGTTAATTTGATCAAAAGAGTGACTTCTGTATCGTGTTATTTTCTTCTCTAGTATTTGATTGAGATGGTCAAAGACTGAGAATATTGTGCAGGAAAAGGAGGGATTGGAAAGGAGAGAGACATGCAAAAAAAAAAAAATACAGATTTGTTAGATAAATTCCATTTGCATTGATTTTCACCAGGGATATATATCTTTTGATGGCAGCTGTCTTCAAAATAATAGCATGATAGATAATACTCGGCTACATAATTTTGTATTTTTATTATTTCTTTTCACTGATATTTGTAGAATAATTTAATCATCGAAGTTGGTCAGTACCTGCACACTCAGCCAAAGATGTTTTTCTTTATTGTGTCGTCAGTGGTGTTTTTGGCAGAATACAAGAAAGGCATAGAATATGCAAGAATATGAAGTTGGAAAATGTTTGAAACACTGCAAAATGGGCATGAGGAAGTATCAATTATTTCCTAGTCTTGCAGAAGTAGGTCTGGAGTGCAGGGAGTGCTCCATCCTCAAGAACATGGGCTGTGTCTGCTCTGTAGTTGGGGTTTAGCACAAGGTGACTTGCCACATCAGAATCATGGTGCTGGCTTGAGGAGCCCCTGCCCTGGAGGGTTTGTTTCCGTGCTTCAGGAAAGGATGGGGGCAGAGGATGATAAAGCACTGTCAGGTTATCACAGCGTCAGATGTTGCCTCATCGCGTTTGTTGCGCACAAACTGGGAGCCTCGAGAAAGCAGCACGGGCTGGTAGCTCAGAGGCTCCTGCACAGGGAGAAGGGGCGGCAGGATGCTTCTGTCTGACTGATCTGCTCTTCTCCGGGTCCTTCACCATCCTCCTGGAGACAAGGAGCTAATCAGCTCATTGGAATCCCTCTCTCCCAATTCTCACAGCTTTTCCTGAGGAGGTGTGCCCTTCTCTCCCTTTCCACAGTCCTAGCAGGGGGCTTAACTTTTATATACAGGCACCCCTCTAGTGACACGCAGCTTGCTTGAAAAAAAGTCCAGTGGGATTTCTCTTGCCAATCCTGCACAAAGGAAACACGTGATCTGAAAATAATGTTGTCTAAAAGTTTAATATTAAGACATGAGAAGCCATTAGCTTGCTGTCCTTGCCTGGCAATGATCCTAATTTTAGTACCAAACTTAGTATTGGATGTCTTCTGTCCAGTCAAATAAAAATAGCACCAAAAGCATCCATTTTGTGTAAACTGAAAAAAGACTGGTTGTACAGTAACGTGGTAGAAGCCTTAGTGAGACAGGATAGTTATCACATGGTGTCATCACATCATTGCAGAGCAGTTATTTTATTTTTGCTTGCCGTTATAGCTCAGGACAGGGAAAATGTGGTATATTGCTTTCTCTTTTTCCTTTTTTTACTCAGGAGATTGCATGCTTTGTCAAGAGTGCATTTGTTAGTCTCAGTGTCATATTTATATTAAAGACATAACAGAATCCTACTGCAGTATCAATTGCTTTTCATTACCCTTGTCTTTGCTTGCAAAGGTCATCACCTCGCATGTGAATCAAATTTGGAAAAGAGTGTTTTCTTTAGAAGCAGAATTGTAGTCTGAATTTCAAGGCAGTGTGGTTTGAGAAAGTTCATATGACATCTTCCTGAGCTTCCTTTTAACAGATAAAGTTAATTCAGCACCTTTGTGTGGGCAGATTGCATTCTACCCTGTCAGAGTTGCAGTTGCTTTTGTTTTGTTTCACATTTGAATAATACATTTGATTACCATGGCAAATGTTGCAGTGTATGCACGCCTGACTGTAGTGCCTAATTAACTGATGATAACAAGGCAGGATTGCCCTCTTCTCTTTCATAAGCAATCATATACATGACAGTTCTTTTATCTTTCTTCAAAATTGACTTGCTCTCCTGACCCTTAAGCAGCTTCTGTTTTGTGTGTTTACCTCTGATGTCTTTGCAAGACTGTTAATTTTCTGTGGCATATCCTATCTAGTTGTAATTAACACATCGAACAGTGAAGAAATAGTTCTGCTTGCAGATGCCTAATGGAGGAATGCTTTCTTCCAGTAATTATACAGCTTCGTTTTACTGATTTGCATTGACCTACAAGCATTTTGGGTTGAGTTTTGGTTGTTTGGGTTTTTTTAAGAACAACTCCAGTTTTATAGTCCTATTTAGGCAGATAAAACAAACTAAAACATCAGTTTGTGTAAAACAAATAGTTTACCTCCCCATATAAAGTAAACTTAGGGGCAGTTGCTGGTAAGTTTGGTAAAGGTCTGAATTTAGCAAAGTTAAATTGGAGATAAGCAGTGCATTCATCTTGCATGTATTTAATCCTGAAGTTGAAGGCCTGTTCTTATAATTAGAAACTTCAAGAAGCACTTGACCTGTTTTAAGGAAGCATTGAAGTCGCATGTATACAAAGCAAGTATTTTCCACCATTGTATCTTTAACTGAACTTAGGTTTCAAATAGATGAGACCAGGATTTTTATTTACTGTTTTATAGCTAGACTGAGAGTAAAGCTATAATGAATACAAGTTCAAAGAGAGGAAGGTAGAAGAGGAAAGGTTGGTAGTTACAGCAATAAAAACAGGGGCAAAAAGAACAGCTTTTCTGAAGGACTCAGGCTGGAATAATAATGATAGAATTGTCTAAATCGATATATCTCTTGTCAGCCTCATGTCTGATGTTTGAATCAGTCAGGCCTTTTCTGCAAGAGCTTTCCTCAGGAATATTGAATTATTTATTATTTGTATCTTTTTTCCTTCCCTTTCTGATGATTTTTTTTCTTTTCTTTTTATTTTTTTCCTAACTTAGTAAAATTTGTTTTTTATGCTGCCAGGTTCAATGTTGTCTGCTGTTTGATAAATAGCAGTAATTGGGTGTAT